>NW_027514398.1:5098333-6372916 GCF_048772815.1 Callospermophilus lateralis | reverse complement strand
GAGAGACTTGGAGCAGTTAACAAAGAAACTGTGAAAGAGTGCCAACGAGACCACCCATGTGGTCCACCTTGTGCTGCACTGCATTCTCAAATAGCAGCACCCATTCCCTGGCCTGAGTAAGCAAGGAATTAGGGCTGGGCATGACTGCCAAAAGGCCAGGCTCCCTTAGCTCCTGGTGAATGGCACAAGATGAGTTAAAGTGAGCGCTCTGCTCTCCTTATGGGAGCTGGAGGGGCTGCTGTGCTCTTCCACACACCACCTGCCTGGGTGGGGACTGCAGCGCTGATACATGGTGCTTGTGCATGCTGCATTAACCTTGTGCCCTGGGAGCACATGGCTCCCCAGGAGGTGACATGTTGTCCTACTTCTGCTTTCCAGAGATGTCACACTTGTACCCTGACCTAATATGTGTATGTCCAAAAATTGTTACATAAACAAAGGAGGCTACAAAACAATGTCTGCAGAGCTAACTCTTCTTCCCTAAACATTTAAATCCATGCCAAAAGCAAAGGTCTGTGAGGGGACTCTGAGTGGCATTAGGAGGGATTTTTGTTTCTTTTTGCTTACCTGCAAAAATCTTTTAAAACAACCATTGTAGAACAACATTATTTAAAAGCATACAGATAATAGAAGTAGCAATAAAATGTCTGTTACCACCATGAGAGAATCTGTTCCCCTTCAGGTGTGTCTTCATCAGAAAACAGCATTAGCATATACTTCCCATCTTAAAACTGATTTTGCTGAACGTCTCTTGTTCTAGTGTGGTTTCAACAACTCCTGGACCCAGGAGCTCTAAACTGCTGCCAGATCCCCAGAACCACCTCTGCCCACAGGCTTAGGGGCAGCAGTGAGGTGGCTCTGGGTAGTTTTTAGCATCTCTGTGCCCCTTGGCTTTTTAGTTCATGTCCTGTCCTTAGCCATTTGTTTAAGAATACCTTCAAGACCACAGCAGTGGGCTGGAGGGTTATCAGTGACTAAAGTATCTTCACAAGGTCAGGAGACTGGTGTTGGAAGTATCTGGTTAACTTAGGAACATATCACCCCAAAAGAAGGACTATATCTATTAACATTATTCAGTGTTTACTTTATAGATACTGCTGTTTGTTGTGTAACAGAAACTTTTTGATTTTCTTTGTAGGGCATTTAAATTTCAATGCAAGATTGTCAACCATAGGACAGAGAAACAATTAGGGAAAACATTTCAAAGCTCTTCTTCTACCTGAACTGGAGGTAAGTGGTGAGTAGTGGCTGCTCCTTATATCTCTGTCCAGGAGAGTGTTCCCTTCATCTCTGAGAACTGTTGGCCCACTGTCCTCAAGAGGGATGTCAGAGACCTCATCTGGAGAAACCCCTCCTTCTGGTATCCTCAGGTGTCTCTCTTGCACTGGTTATAAGTCAGACCAAGATTATCAGGAGTTCTCACAGGGCAGGTGGGAGCTTGCTCTACACTGCTTTTTACAGTGGGATATGAAAGTAAGAGGCAGAAACTCTCCAGAAATACAACAGCAATCTCTCTGGATTCATTATTGCTCTGCTGAGAACATCACAAAGCTGACTATGCACAGAATGACAGGGAAGTAAAGAAGCGAAGTGCAGTGAAATAAATACCCTTGAGTCTTGCTCTATTTGGGGAGGCAAAAAACCTATGAACAAGAAACCCCCCAATTACAGTGACAAATAGCAAAAGCAAGAATCCTGTGTGTGCAGGTAGATTCCTAAGGAGCCATCACGGGGCCATGAGTTTCCCAGTTGTTTGTGGCAATGTCTCACTTGCAAAATGCTGTATTGTTTCTTTATCCAGCATCTAGATAAGACCATTCTGACTGTGAGCATGCTCATTAGCCAGGATGAGCACATCAGTTCCATCCATTTGGTGACAATCTTATATGGTGACCCAGCAAGCTTCTTGCCCCAACTGCCCCAGAAAAATGTGGTTCATTGCTCAAAGATTTGGAGCTTCAGGAAAAAGATCACAGTTGAGTACCTCCAGCACATTGTGAAGCAGAAGAACAACAAGTAGATTGTTCCTATGCTCTGGGAATTCCTGCAGGAGGTGTGTCTGCTTCATGGGCTGTCCCCTTTTCCTAGTAGACTTCCCCTGAGGAGGACTGAGAGGCTTTGTGTCTGGGTTCAAAATCATCATTCTTAGAGGCAGAACCCTAACTAGCCCCATCAGCACTGTGATTCTGAATGGAAAGCCTGTAGTGTGTGTCTCAGGAACAGCACAGAGGTCTTAAGACACATATGCTGAAGTCATAGGTATAACATGCACATGAGTGAGGTTAGTTGTGATCTATAAGGAACTTGAAGGCCAGGACAGATCACACTGGCCACTCAGCTGTGATGCCTTATCTTCATCCCCAGAAGCTGAGCAGGTAGTCACCAGCAAGTGCCTGCTGAACAGTCAATAATGCAAACGAAAACCAAACCTAGAGCCCTCCCTGTGCCCTGCAGGAAGGAAGCAGTGTGCTTCGTGATGGGGTGGCAGGATGTGGAGTCACAACACCCAGGCCCAGAAAGCGTCTCCAGCTTTTACCCACTTTAGCTCTCCTGGGCCAGATTAGAGGTTCTCACCACCTCCCTCATGGACTATTACCACAGCTGACAGGAAGAAAAATAATTTGGAAATGTCTAGTGCTCACACTAGAAAGAACATCATGTTAGTGTTATGATCTCTTATCAATACATGGTTTCATTTGACTGAGGATTCTTTATCCTGGCTCTTCAGAACAAAACCCCAAATCACACCCGCTACCACTGCAATAGGCCCGAGTCTTTCATTTAAGCAGCCTCACACCCAACAGTGGACACAAGAGTAAATTTTGAAAAATTTTTCCCCAAATTATTTATTTTTATTAACTCATTAGTTGTACATATAATGGGAATTTGTGTGAAATTTCCATGTATACTTATCTGGCTTGTTTTACTTAACATAACATTCTCTAGTTTTATCTGTTTCGCTTAAAATTTCAGGAGTTAATTTATCTTATATAATTTATCATATTCTATTTTGTATATAAACCACATCTTCTTTACTCATTCATCTGCTGATGAGCTTCTAGGCTGATTCCCTGTCTTATTGTGAAGGGTGCCACATAAACATGGGCCTGCAGTACCTCCTTGATATGCTGATTTCCTTTGGAGTGGGGTAGTTAGATCACATGGTAGATCTTTTTTAGTTTGAGAAACCTCCATACTATTCTCCATTGTAAGGAATTAATTTCCATTTCTACCAAAAATATACTAGATTTCCTTTTTCCCTTCATCTTTACTATTTTATATTTGGGTTCATCTATTTTTGGTTGTGGGGGACTAGTGACAATTAAACACTTCTTGGGGTTTCTAGCAACCAATACTCTACTACTGAGCTACAGCCCCTATCCCCTACTTTTTTTAAAGACAAGGTCTCACTAAGTTGCCTAGACTAGCCTACAACTTGCTGAGGCTGGCCTTGAACTTGTGATCTTCCTGCCTAAGGCTCCTGAGTAGCTGCGATTACACATCTATGTTATTATTTTTTTTTTTAATAAAAGTCATTCTAACTGTAGGGACATGAAATCTCATTATAGTTTTGATTTGCATTTCCTTGATGGCTATTGACATTGAGCATTTTTTTCATATGTTTGATAACCACTTATATTTCTTTTTTTGAAAAGTATCTATTCAGATCATTTGCTCATATTTAAATTGAAATACTTTGATTTTTTTATTGTTAATTTTTTTGAGTTGTATATTCTGGGTATTTACCTGCTGACAGGTGAAGAGTTGGCAGCTATTTCTCCCAATCTGTAGGATGTCCCTTCGCTCTGTTGGTTGTTTTCTTTGCTGTGCAGAAACTTTTTAATTTGATATAATCCCATTTGTCATTTTGCTCTTACTTCCTTTGGTTTGGGGTCTTATCCAGAAAATTGTTGCCTGTGTCAATATCTTGGAGTGTTTTCCCCATTTTTCTGCTGATAGCTTCAGAAGTCAAGACTCACATCTGGGTCTTTGGTCATTTAGATTTGATTCATGTGTAAAATGAGATATGGGGCCTAGCTCAGTCCTTGAGGCAACTTTTCATTGGAAGAGGGCTAGGACTTGGTCCTCCTCATCCAAATTCCTCATGTGCAGGGCATGAAGATATATGGAGATAGCTCCACTTGAGGAAAGGATGAGATTACCCCTTTCCCATTTGCAAGCTTCAGGGTATAATCATGTAAAACAACCCACTAATCAAATTAAACTACATAGAAAGTCCCCAGCCTGCCCTAAGTCTATACAACCCATATTGTTTCTCAGTTAAATAGAGGAAATGTTACTGAGCTGTCTTTTCTTTTCCAGGAGGCAGAACTGAGACTGGTGTAATCCTGCCTGAGATTTTGGCCCTGCAAAGGGATCTAGTGAAACAATTCCAGAATATTCCATAAGATGAATACTGTTCCATCAGGAGTTTTATTAGCAGTCACAGTTCAGGTATGGCTGCTATCTGCTCCAACAAAAGATCAGGATCATCCATGATTGGTGGTTCAAAAGAATCATTCAGGCTGGGGCATGAGGGTGGGGCTCAGGTCCTAAGGTAGAACCTGAGGCAAAGAATGCCAAATCCCAGAGACATGACATGAGACACTGCTGTGGCTGGAAAGCACTCCTCATCTCCAGCTTCTTATGCAGCCTCAAACTTGAAACTCAGGGATGCTCCTGAATGTGGGAAGGTGCAGGGTCAGGTTCTCGGGAGCACACCTTTTGGTTTTACCCTGGTCAAGGTAGTGGTGGGCAATGTTTTCATGGGGATCTTACCAAGTGTTTTGTTCAACAAATGGGCTAAGGTAGCTATTCCCAACAGGATCATCATTTTCCTGTCCACATGGAATGTGCTGAGGTGATTACTGGAGACCAATGATAAGTAATCTCCTCCACATGACTTTTCCAGCACCCTGCTAATAAAACTGTGTGTATGACTGTGCAACCTGTTGCTGGAGGTGCTACATGAACCAACCACAAAAGTTACCATCTGTCATCTTGAATCTATAAATATGGAATCAGAAAGGAGATGAGAGCACTGGAAATATAACAGCCAGGGCCATGTTCTGTGAAGATGGCTGCCCTTGGCTGCTCTCCTCCTTGCCTGCCTCCAGGGTATGACCCAAATGCCTGGTGCAACATCCCTCTTCTTAGGAATGACCTTGTCTTCTAAAGATGAAATCAAGTTACCTAAAGGCTACTTCAACTCTGACTTGGATCTGGACACAGATTTTGAGGTCATGCTTTCCCAGTGTCAGGGCCTGGGTCTCTGCTCAACTTCATTATTCAGCTACTTAATGAATCTACACAATGAAATCATTCACACGGTGGAGAAGTTCTCCAAGGAAAACAATGGGTACTGCATGAACCTAGAACCCCTGCCACCAAGCTGGGCTGCAGAATCCAACCAGCAATAGCTCCTGTCCTCCAAACCCTCTTTCAGCCTTTCTCAACAAAGCTCCATGTTTACAAATGGTTTTCACTTACTCACACTATGAGGGTAGAAGCAGGGCATATGCCTAAAAGCCCTAAGCCCCACATACCTTCCCTGGACAACAACAACTGTATATTATGTCCCTCAGCTATTCCGTGGATGCCTCAGAGGTCACTGACTTGAATGTTGTCAGTTACAAAGTGGAGCAGGACTTGACTCCACTGATTCTCTCCAACTGCCAGTATCAATTGGAGCAAGGCAGGGAGACCTTACACGAATTTGACCATGAGAAGATCAAGCAGCAGATCAGTAGCTGCTTCCTCCAGGGCAAGCCCTGGTTGCCCCTCAAGGTAGGATGGGCTCTCAGCTAAGGATTTGCTTATGTCAGTTATGATCAACCCTTATGAGTTTCAGGGGAAACAGAAGTGACACCAGGGTATTGTCTGTGATATCTCCTCCCTACTGGTGATCTGTAGTCACTTCACGTTCTGTAGGCTGGGAGGTGTCCCAGCTCTCTTCCACATCACCATCACAATCTGCACGTGTTCCCCAGAGTAGCCTCAAGTCTCAGTGAACTGAGTTTCCACAACCAAGAAAACCTTTCACTGATGCTGTCCCTTCAGTTGCATATGCAGTTCATTCCCAGGAACCACCATACAGACCTTCTCCATTCCCTAATCTTCTAACAGTCATGGCCATGGCTTCAGTACAGGGAATACAGCTTTCAGTCCAGCTGCCCAGTGCCAGCAGCACCACTTCATCTTATTTTCCTGTCAGAATGCCAGGATGTAGGAAGCATCTGTGCAGGCACCCCTGGAAAGGAGAAGTCAGGAACCCCCACCCTCAGCCAGTCCACAGCATGCAGACAGTGTTATATGCCCTCTACCACACTCCTCCCTCTGGCATAGAGGCCCTGTAACCTGGCCCCAGCCTGACCTTCCAGCTGTCTACATCTCCTTCCTTCCTTATTGCATCAAAATCTTTGACCTGCATTCTGACTCCCTGAGCACAATGTCACTTCTACACTGTTCCTTCCCATGGCTTCACTCATCATTCCAGGTCCAATCAGGTGTTATACTCAGATGTATTTTTTTTCCTCATTGCCCACAATCAGGCTGTCAGTTGTTTCAGTGCAAAATCATTTTTAATTCGTCCTGAGAGTGTCTACCTTGTGCAGAGTCTCTGCTCAGTGTTGCTGGATAGATCACAAATATGCATATTCCATTCCTTCTCCTTCAGTTCTCTTCTGATTTTGTGGTCCTCAGATACACTATTCTACAGGTCATTATCTGCAAGGCCACTGTAGCCAGGCTGGATTTCTTGTGTTACTGTGTCCAAAGAGTGGGGGTGGAAAAGAGTCATCAGGAGAAAACAAAGCTACATTCCTTTCCCAGGAATAAACTGTCTGGCTTGGTACTTCCACTGAGTCACTGGAAAGAATATATATACATATATCTGTCTTCAGATGAAAGCCTCCACTATGGTTTTAATTTCAAAAATTTTTTTTTCTTTCCCACCTTAGAGAATACCCATGCTGATATGCAGACATGACAGGAACTTTGAACATCTCTTTATGGACATAAAGAACAAATTTCGCAGGTGATCATGATAAACCCTCACTTGCAGGATGGTTCCATCCACATACATAAGGACAGTCCAGTCCCATTCTGGTGTCTCCTGTGAGCACCAGGCTTTCTGGATCCCTAAGGAATTCAGGGAGCCCAGAGCTCAGAGAGGAAAGTGGGTTGACTGATCACCAAACTTTCTTGATCAGAACAGACCAACTCCTTGGGGGTTGTTTTCTTATTGATGATATCATGACTAGGTACCAAGATCCAGCAGCAGATCAGCAACTGCTTCAGTTTCTTGTAATCCAATGATGAGATGCTGCAAATGGAAAAGTTCTTCTTTTTGTTGGATCCTCTTTTTAGATCCTCAATGTGGTGTAGGGCATCACAGGGTGAGGCAGAATGTACCAGTTCAGGTTTCTCTGCCTCTTTTTTGTTAAAAGCAGATTCCCATTTGTTACAGTTCTACTCCTATTACCTAATTTAATCCAATTACCTCCCAAATCCCATACAAGGGTTAAATTTCTATCTTTTCAATAACTCACAATGGGGATTAAATTTCAACATGAATTTTGGTGAGACATATGAGCCATAACCATGACTCTACAAATTATTTCCCTATACATTATAAAAACATAACTAAAATCTTCATTAAATAGTGCTACTAGGGCTCAAGTTAATGCCTGGGGTAATGTTTCAAAATCTGAAAGTTCGAAACAGGATTTGAATGTAATAAAATAACAGGAAGAAGTTCACCAATCTACTATCACATGTTCTTCTGTAGATTTAGGAAAATATCTGATATGAACTAATAACAGAGCTTCTGGGCAGAGGCATGTGGGGTGAAACATGTTCCTCCAAGGTGAATCCACTGTTACAAACTGCTGTGACATCTATACAGTTTATATTTATTCACATGGAAGAAATGCTATTAAATAATAAAACTTTTGAATGATGTAGGCCTTTGGGGCACTTGTGTAAGAGGCAACTCCCTGATGTTAATGGGAAGCACATAATTCCAAGCTGCAGATAATTGGCTGCAGAAGAAAGAAAATCATGAAACCTTATAAGTTACATGAAGCTCATGGAATTTAGCTTTGAGTGAGGGAGGGATGATGGCAATTTTTAAAATAGCATGGCACGTCCAGATTTCTGTTTCAGAGAGATCATTATGACAACAGTGTTGTAGGGGAGGAAAGACTTCAGGTTTTATATCCTGATTGGGACCTGATTTGTGTTTAGGTCAGAAGATGGGACCTATCAGCAGTGTCAGTTTGGGGAGAGAGAACACAATTTCAAAAATATTAAACTTGTCATTCAACAAATAGTTTGTGAATATTTAATAGGAGCAAACAACCATCCTGTGCCTTAAGAGGAAAAATCCAAAGCACTTGGGGCTTGAATGGGTGTATTTGTTGAGGAGAGTTCATAGCAATCTGCTAGCAGGAGGGAAGAAAGGGGGAAGCTTCTTTTGCCTCTGCAGCTTTACAAAGCCAATTCAAGAAGATGGATTTTGAATTTGGTCACAAATGAAGAGTCAATTTTGAGAGGCAGACATAGAAGAAAAAGGATGAAACTGGCCCAGAAAACAAAATTGTCTAAGGCCTGGGTGCTCCTGGTCAGAGCCTGTGAAGCCCGCTTATCTAACTCAGAACTGGTGTCCACTGGTGGTAATGGAAGATTCAGTTTATGTCAAGGAATATGCTGGGAAAACCTTTACAAACAAGATAAATCCTTTGAGTTTTATTAAAAATGAGATGAAGAATATGTACTATAGGGAGAATCTAGTCTTATGATTCTACCAAAGAATTTTAATAATTAATTGATTTATTTTTAATGAGAGCATGGATTACTAAAAACATCCATATCTACATTGCCTAATGCTTTCAAATTTCAATCTTAATGGTGACTATATATTTCTTTATTCCTACGATTATATATTCCACCATCCCCCTGTTGAAAATATATTTAATCCTAGCACTCACTTTGTACTTTGCCTGATCTCCTAACATCTATTTTGATATCTATTTTCCTATGTAGTTTCCCAAGTCCATTCTTGTGACTGACTCTTGCTGTGTGCTGATATTCACATTCACTCTCTAACAGAAACCTTACTGTAAAAGGACTATTTGTCCAAATCCTAAATTCACTCTTAATCCTAAACCTACCCTGCAATCCTAACTACTATCTCTATTTCAATGAATGTTCTCTTCTACATTCAATAATCTGAGGTAACAGATCCTATGCCTTGGTATACTGGTTTATATGATATATCTGTGCAGAACTTAACTAAAAACTATGTATTCATATCAAGGGCTCAATGCCTTTCTGTGCTTCAGATCTTACATAGTTTTCTGTTTTTGTACTTACATTTCACCTATACAGTCTGATAAAGATCCCAGTTTCTCAATGCCAGTATTCTCATCCAGCAGAATGACTCCTAGTCCAAATTGAACATGATATTAACCCTAAGCATACTCTGTTTCCTCAATCTAATTTCATGTAAGAGCAAGTACAGAGTTGATCTTGCAATACAGGTATGTAGGGTATCCTTCACCTGTTGAGAACCTCAAAGGTAGATGTAGAAATGATCCTTGGAGAAGATGTAGGCAGCTATGTAGGACCTGAGAGGCCTGAAGTTATCTTCCATGGCAAACAACCCGGTCAGGATGAAGGGATGTATCTGAATCAGCCTCTCTATTCTCAATGAAGACAATATGGACCAAACCAGGCCTGTGGGGATAGCTAATGCTGGGCGCTTATGGTATGAATACCTTTATAACTTGTGAAAACGTCACAGGAGGATGGGGCAGCCTCCATCTCAAGGGACTCTTGAAAACCACTGTTAAAACAAAGTGGTTTCCAAGGCAGTGACCTCATTTATTTTCTTGAATGAATTGACCTCATTTCACTTTCTTGGTGATGGAACTCTCTTCTTGGGATCCAGGTAGCGAGGCACCCAGAGCCAGTCCCAGTCCTTGTGGGCTCACTTGTTTGGATTTACCAATGTCAGAGTCATTCTTTCTTGGCACCTACTGATGTGGGGATGGCCAAATACCAGGAAAGCTCTGAAGAGGGGCCTTTCCTGAGAAGGAAGGTACTGGCTCATTGCTGGCTCCTGACAGCTTCACAGAGTTGGCCAAGGAGACCAGAGCTGATACAAGACAGGCCACTCTTTGGGAACATAATGTCACCCACTAGTCAGAGAACACTTTGGATAGATGCAGACTAACTCCAGAGTGGTGTATGTGTGTCTTTGTGGTTGTGTGTTTGAATTTGTGATTTTGTCTCATGTTCTGAGAATATGGAGAAAATACAGTTTGTTTGGTTTGGAGTGGACTGTTTACTAATGAGTCCTTTTGCTAAAGGTGAGTGTTTCTATGTCAATAGATCTCACTGTGTGTGTGGTCAAAGACAATAAAAAAAATGCATCATTGGATGTTCCTGTCTAATGGAAAGCTTCCCAGCACTCCTCCTGGTGAATATATGAATGTATTGCTGTTTGCCTTGCAGATAAGCAACACCTACTATGTTCCTAAGTTTCTATATTCTTCCTGAATTTTGGCCACTCTCCAGAAGGGGCTGTGGTTTTGTGTCCAAGATATGTACCATCTCCAAACTCTGTGACATATTTATATACTGGATTGCTGAATGGAATGCCAAGCATCTCATAAAACTCAGAAATCATTGTGACTGGTAAGGCTCTCAGTGGAGAAACCCTGCTTGGCTACATAGCAACCCAAGTAGCATGATCAGGAGCTGTCAGTGCGATAGTGTTCATCATGTGGAAACATCTGTCCCCAGGCTTTTTTCTTACCTATTGATCTGTTCCCCTGAATGTCAGGAAGGTCTTTGCCTCAGGCCACTGCTTTATGAAGCCTTAAGAAAATAATTTCAAAATGGAAATTAAGGGACTTCCCCTGTGGCTCCTTGGTAAGGTGCTCTGTAAGGGGATGTGTCTGAATCAGCCTCTTGCCCATGTTTTAGGCTGTGGCTTAGATTCTGAGCATCCCATAAAACTAAATAAAAATGCCATGTGTCCATCAATAATTAAAATGACAAAATTAAAAGAGTAATTTTGGATGAAGTCTCTCACTTTCCTCTGGTAAGACTCCTGACTTCCTTGAAGTGAGAACAGGGATCCTTTGGGTCAAATAGGTTGTTCCAAGCCCTGCAGTAGCTTGCATAGAGGTGGTTGGTTTTTTCTATGACTCTAGTACACATAAAGAATCTACCCCCAGCAGTCAGTAGGCATCTAATTTGAGAAGCAAAGCAGTATTACCTGCAGGCTCATTTTATCTATCCTGGTTCTCGAGAGGGGTGTCTAGGTCACCATGGCTTTAGGCAAATGAGGGGCATGGGAGCTTACTTTGGACACCATCTAGGACTGCTTTCCATATGGAAACCTCCAGCCAGAATGTTATGATGATTGACTATATGAAAGAAGATGAGGGACGTGTGAGAGCATTTTTGTTGAAATTGTTATCATTTGTGTGGTGGTTGGAAGAGATGACTGGGCCAACCTCAGCTTGATGTCTGGTGTGATTCCCATTAGAGATTGAGTTCTGGAACTGACCTTAGAGAAGTATTGCCATGAATTGTGTTGGGATTTGAGGAGGCCAAGCATGAGATGTGCCCTTGGAAACTGAGATTTAGGCCCAGGGTGGCTTTCCTCCACAGCACTGGGAATCACATGATTTAATTGTGAAAGACTTGTCAGCCATAGTTGTGAACCAAAACACACAGGGACCTCACATTATAGACCCCAACGTGCCTGGCTTCATGTAAACTTTTGGCTGCTTTTTGGGAAGACTTGCCTTTGTGACTTCTTCAGAGCTTTCATTGATAGGAGATTAATCACCACTTACTGTTTTCTAAATGAATCAAAACCTACAGTGCCACCTACTTTATCCTTGAATGATGGCTAGACCAATATCATGAAACTTTTGAAATTCTCATGACCAGGAAGCACTGGGGAATCTTTGAATGTCCTGTTGCTCATCATGACTGAGCCAGACAGTCCCTTATTTAACTGGAATTCATGAAAATGGTGTAGAACAAAGATGCCAGTGAGTTGGAGCCTGCTGGGAACTGGTCCTGGAGCAATGGAGTGCAGCTGTGTGATAAAACATCTGTGGTGGGGACATGTGGATCTGCCATTGGCTTCCAAATGACATTTGACTCACATGGGGAAGCCAGCAAACATTTATATGTAAAGGCATCTTGTTGTGGGGAGAGGTTTCAGGGCAATTCCCTGAATAAGTTTTTTCCCTGAAGTGGGAAAGATGTATGGGATAGCAGCCCAGTTGGTGTTTTCTCCTATAGACACTGACTCACCACATTTGACAGAACGCCCTCCAGCACTGTGTCCCAGTTTTTTGTAGAGACAAATGAGTCAAGGCACTGAAGATAGCAGGAAACAGTTTTATTTGGCTTCAGCCAGGTTCAGAGGGCACAGCTTTTGTTGTAATCAATCAATCCTCTGAACCCCATGTTCAGAGAGTTTCAGAGTATTATACCTAGTCTGTAAGGGAAGGGGCTCAGAAGTTCACATGAAAGCAGCATTTTCTTTCACTGTTCTGGGCAAATTAACCCTTCAATGACAACACCTGAGAAGGTGAGAGCTTCTTCATTTCTTTCTCCCTCCCCTTGCCAGCTGTTACCTTGGAGCCAATTTGTAACTTATCTTAAAAATGTAGACATCCCTGTGAAGGCCAGTTCAAGGCCAGAGGCCTTGTTTGCACATTTCTTCAAAGTACTCTACTGGATACATTTGGGAAAAACTAGTAAGGGGTTGTCCAGCATCCAGAGTGCTGGTATCTTCTCAGCCAGTTGTCAAGTAAACAGGGTGACACAAAAATAGGAAGTTATCTACATTGAACTCTTTTGCAGAGACACTTTGGCTGACAGTCCCCAATTCAGCCATGGTGAAGAGGGCTTTTCTTTGGAGAAAGGGGGTGTCACTACATTGGGTCCTTTTTTTTTCTTCAGGGAGAAGCTTTTCTGCTGTCATTTAATAAAGCTTCAACTCTCCACTCTAAACTTGCCCTGGCATGCTTCTCTGGTGTTATACTTCAGCATTCAGGGAAGCAAGGCCTCATTACCAGTAAACAGTGGTACCAATAACAGTCAGAGGACAGAGATAATACCAAAAATATAGTTGACATTTAGAATTGAACATAAAAATAATCTTTAGTGATAAGAATTCCTTAATTTGGTACTTTAAAAATAATAACAACCTATTGCCAGGGGGAAAATTTGTGACATATGCAGTCAAGGGGAGAAACAAAGAATGTCCATGTGTTTCTACCCCTTTCAATTCTTTATTCATTCAAATTACTCAATACAACTTTACAGGTTCTTAATGAAGAAAACAACAATTCTTAATAATAGGCACTGCAATGGAGAGAATCAAATAACAGCAAGCAATTCTAGATTAAATAATTCACAGAAAACAATTTTAGATTAATTTTGAGCATTACGAAACATGATAGGCTAGTGACATGACATTTCCTCTTTATGCCAAGTTCAAAAGTCTCAAGCCTTAGGCTTTATGACCTGCAGATCCACATTCACTCAGACAGCAGTGATCAGGTACTGAACCAAAACAGGCTTTTTCTGGTATAGAGTGGATGACCAGTTGAGGAGAGGGTCAGAGGGAGAAGTTGCAGCTCTCACAAAGTCCAGACTAGGTGGTAAAGTTTGAGAACAGTGAGGATCAAAGAGAGAATCAGGAGAATGATGGCAAGTTATGAGATGTCAGTGCAGGTTCTCATCAGCCTCTCCAGCTTGAGTGCATACTTGTTTAGGCTGGCTGAATCCCTGTTTATTAGCTCTATTATTAAACTGAATTTTGTTTTTTTTACCACCCCTGGCAATTCTTATCAGGTGCCACCAGATTTCTCCTTGATATTTTTTACCCTGGGGTCAGAAACATCTGGTCTGGTGGTCTCCATCTTGATATTCTCACCTTTCACTCTTATCAGGAGAGAAAAGCCTGCCAGAGGCATTACTCAGTTTATCAGGGTGAGGGGAAGTAATTTGTCTGAGGCCATATTAGAGAGCTCTGTGGGTGTGCCTAGTGATTAATGACCTCTAATAATGGAGTGAGAAACTGATGTGACTCCATTTATGAGAAATCAGCCTCTATCTCAGAGCAAAGACTGTCCAAAGGGGGGAGTTACCCTTGTCCTTGGAAAAACCCAGAGTGCTCCTAGGCACATACCCAAGCTGCTGAGTTGTGTCTGTAAATAACTGGATTGATCTTCCATGCCAGGTGACCCTGACTCAGTTACACTAGGTTAGGACCCATAGTCACCCCATAGCAACCACAATCAGTGTGAGACAGGGAAAATACCTGAAATGCCAGGTGACCTTCCCAGTAGTTTGGTGATTGGTAAAATGATTAGGCAACCCTACAAGTTTATTATATTCACTCTTGCAACCCCTCATAGCCTAAACCAATCAGTTCAAATGTATCCACCACTTGAACTAACAAATCACCCATACCTGACTTGTTCCTGCCAATGAATGTGCTATTCAATATTAAGAGTTGTTTTTTTTTTTACTTTCCTGTGATGTGAAATGATTGGCTGTGTGATGTTGTGATGCATACAGTATCCCCCAAAATCTCATTAATCCTCACTGAACTAAGGGTCGGGACTCACTCTTGGGACCTCTGCATCTGAAATTGTTGTGAGACCAGGGTTGAGGTTACAATCAACACTGTTGTGTGATTGCATCAGTTTTGGATCCTGGAGGTTTATTGGGGTCCCATGAATCTGGCATTACAGGAGTTGCTTAGGCTCAGACTTAAGGCCATTCTCATGCAACCCCTTTCACCTTGACAACTCTTCTGCAGATAAACAGAAGCCATACACATAACTCCTGTCTTCATAAACTTGATCTCTTGAGTCCAGTGTCATTTCAAGTTCTGGGTCCAAAAAAGACATATTTATTTTCCCTGATGTATTCAATAAAGCACAAGGAAGTCTTAGAAATAGCTTGGAAGTATAAAAATGTTATACTGCAAAACTTCATGAACTTTCATATTGCTTGGTGTGTGTAACTGACCAATATGTGAAAGTCCTTGGGGATAGGTGAAAAATATATTATGAATATAATAGGGATAACTCTTGAGATTTTTTTTTTTTTTTGCTTACTGTATACACATCCAGAGGCCAAATGAGGATTTTTATTAGAGGTTATGTCTCAAAGAAGAGATAATGATCACAAAGGAATAAATTAACCTAGAGATTATGAAATAAATCTAATATATATTTGATTAAAATTGAGGACACATATGGGCATGGCAAATAGTTTGCTGAATCATTTCAATTACAGTTCTTTAGTTAGTATAATGTTTTGTTTACTATCTGCATTAGAGACATCATTGCAATTCAGGAAAACAGTGTTAATTCTAGCAGTGAATTTATCAATTTTTTTTTACTTTGATATATTACTTATTGCCATAGGATCTCTTGTTCTTCAATGTATATATTTATAAATTTACACATTCTAGAAGGTTTTAGGAAGATAAAATAAAATATGTATTAAAAGAGTAGTTTAAAAAGGTCTTTAAAATTAAAGTAAAATTGCTATGATTATTACACAGTATTTCCTTTTTAAGAATGTATTAGCCAGCAAAATGTATGTAACAATAACATAATAACAAAATATGGTAAAAAACAAATAAATACAAATTAATAAATCTTATATGATTTATTTTATAATAATATTGGAAAAATATACTCAGAGGTAAAAATAAACATTTAAATAATGATACATGTACATGTACATTTTTATTAAGGTATAGTGAAATACATCTATTCTTGTAATATCCTTTTGTTCATGAAACCATCATAAATATTATTATCAAATATTATTGTATCTGTAAAAAAATTAAAAATCCAAATTTTACATATCTCAGTAAATAAATAGCTTTTAGTGACTGAAATTTTTTTTATCTGTTTTGTGAAACACAAATACTCAGTAAAATATGCTCTGAAGCAAACCTCAATTTGAGGAGTACTTAGAGTGGTTTTACCATGAGATTAAATTAAAATGCTTTTGATACCCAAACAAATACTCTGAAGTTTTTACTCTTAACAAAATACATAAGAAAGAGTACAGCAATTCTATCTCTGAGTAATGCAAGCATAAGAGAAAGATGATAAGAATATTAAGTAAGCCTCAAAAATCTGAGGATCATGAAATAAATAAATTCTTGGCAAGAAAATATCTTGAATCAATTTTGATGTAAAGTTAAAAATAATAAGCATTCTAATTTACCAAATCTTAATGATTTACTATGTTAGAGAAAAGAATTCTTGATTCCAAGCAAAGACTTGAGAAATGGGTGTGCCAACAAAGTTTAACCTCAGAAAATTTTATACATCCCCTGTGTCTGTCCATGTGTCTCTCACTTGTCTTTCCATTGTGACACCAAAAACAAAAACAATGAAGAATAAATTTTGGAGTAATTATACTTAGGTGTTAAAACAGTTAAAGAAAAATTTTAGCTCTATTTTCTCTTGGTTTTATTCTCACCATTGGATTTCTCCCCACTGAAATTAAGGTTTCATCACATGAGAAGAACATCACGTAATCTTTTACCCTTCCCCCTTTCACTAAGGTCATTATGTGGCTGTAGAGTTTAAGAGTGGTGAGGATAATGCCAATGATGAGACATGATGAGATGTCATTGCAAGTCCTCATTAGCCCCTGGAGCTCAAGTGCATTTTTGATTGAGCTGGCTGAACATCTGTTCATTTGCTCTATTATTTATACTAAATTTTGAGGCTTTTTTACCCCCTTTTCAATCCTTATTAGTAACCTCCAGATATTTCCATGACATCATTTACTCTAGGGCCAAAAACATCTGGTCTGGTGGTCTGCACCCTGGCCTTCTCACCCTTCCCTCTTACTAGGTGAGGACAACTTGCCAGAGGCCTCACTCTGTTTCTCAGGCTGAGGGGAAGTGATTTGTTTATGTCTGAGGGCAATACTGAAGGGCTTCTTTAGGCATGCCTAAAGAAGTGAGACTGCAGGTGTCAAACTGAAGTTTTTAAAATGGAGATGTTTAGGCCATGTCTAAGGCCATCCTCACAATAGTGTAGTGAATTTGTTCAAAATTAAGGTTTTTGTTTTGTTTTATTTTTGTTTGTTTGTTTCTTTAATGTATTTGTCCTCAATTGAGTTTTTCTTTTCTTTTTTCTTTTTATTTTTTTTAATACCATGTATTTAACTCAGGGGCACAGAGACACAATCCCAGCCCATTAATTTTTTTGTATTTATTTAGAGAGAAGGTTACAGTTAGTTGCTTAGTGCCTTGATTTTGCTGAGGGTGGCTTTGAACTCATGATACCCATGTATAATTTTTCTTAGCCACAGAGGTTATGACCTGTGCCACCAAGTTTGCTTTCAATTGAGTTTTTAAATATGTAAGACAAGTATATTAAAATGACATTGAGAAGCACTCCTAATATTGAAGCAAACTCCTATGTCCTGGTTTGGCAGGAAATAAAAGTGGAACTGGAGTTTAATTTAAATTACAAGCAAGTTCAATTGCAAAGGCTTAATTAGAACACAGTTAATTGGAAGGTCACAGGCCATGGCACTATTGTACTTTTTTAAAATATTTTTTCTTAGTTGTAGATGAACACAATATTATTATTATTATTATTATTATTATTATTATTATTATTATTATTATGGATTCAGTATTGAACCCACTTCCTCATGCATACTAGCCAAGCACTCTACCACTGAGCCACAACCCTGGACCCTTCCCTGGTATTTTTTTTTAATATTTACTTATTTTTTGTAAATTTATCTGTGGTGCTGAGAATTAAACTAAAGGCCTCATATGTAGTAGGGGAGCACTGTCCCACTGAGCCATACCTTCAGCTCTTTCCTGGTCCTTTTTTTTTATAGAGAGAGCTAGGAGGGAGAGAGAGAGAGAGAGAGAGAGAGAGAGAGAGAGAGAGAGAGAGAGAATTTTTTTTTTAAAATTTATTTTTTAGTTTTCGGCGGACACATCTTTTTTTGTATGTGGTGCTCAGAATCAAACCCGGGCCACTCGCATGCCAGGTGAGCGTGCTACCACTTGAGCCACATCCCCAGCCCCTCCTGGTACTTTTTAAAAACCTCTTTTGGATAAATTTTAATTTGTAGCCTTTACCCTTTTGCAATATCTATTTGGATTAAATCAATAACCTAGAAATCAGTGAAGCTGAGATCCTAGTTTTATCTCAAACTCTGATTTTACTTCCTCTTTCTTCCCCAGACTCAGACACCTTATCACAGTGTCTGAGTTAAGATTCACCCTTGAGGAATATACTGTGTGTTGTCCACATTCCAAACCCAATATTTACCTATTCCTTAGTTTTAGAAAAGTCTTACACAATTTGCCAAGAGGTACCAAAATCTCTTGGAGTATTCAGAAAAATCAGTATCTGAGTCTTGCCTTTTAGGGAGCAGTTTGAATTATAAGTATGCAGCCTTTAAGGCAAGTAGACAAAAGGAAACTTTTCATCAATACCTTGAATCTAAAATGCACTTCATTTGATTCCTTTTATTAGATATTGTGAATAAACCTACAATGAAAATGGAAATAAAGTAATATTTTAAACAAAAATTTCTAATTTCTTTAGATATATATCCAGAATTATAATTACTTGGTTATAGGACATTTTTTAACCAAGAATTATTATTTATTTTTATTTACTTAGGCACTTTACCACTGTGTTACACACCCCTTTTTTTTTAATGAGACAGTGTATCATTGAGTCACTTAAACTATTGCCAAGTTTCTGAGGCTGGTCTTGTACTTAATTTCCTCCTGTTTCATCCTCCAAAGCCACCAGGAGTACAGACATTAACAATAATACTCTGCTTCAAAATATTACTATTAGTGGATTATATGGCATTTGTATTTTGAGCTTTTAACTATGATAGTTTTTTTCAAAACTATCTTTATTAACTTTATATTTTAATCAAAATTTTTATCTATACATATACACATATACTCTGGAGTCCCTACTATCTTTCAAATATTTGTTTGGTTTGGTGTGGTTTGGTGCTAGGAATTAAACTCCGGGAGTGCTAACCACTGAGTTATGTCCCCAGTCCTTTTTTTTTTTTTTTTTTTGAGACAGGTGATATATCACTAATATCTCACTAAGTTGCTTATTTTATTAACTTAATATTTTAACTAAATTTTTTATCTATACATATACACATATACTCTGGAGTCCCTACTATGTTTCAGATATTTGTTTGGTTTGGTGCTAGGAATTAAACTCCAGGGGTGCTAACCACTGAATTATGTCCCCAGTCCTTTTTTTTTTTTTTTTTTTTTTGAGACAGGTGATATATCACTAATGTCTCACTAAGTTGCTTATTGCCTTGCTATGTTGTTAAGGCTGTCTTTCAAATTATAATCCTCCTGACTCACCTCTCCAGCTGCTAGTAGATTTGCCACCACACCTTGCTCTTTCAGATTTTTATAATAACCTTTTCAACAACACTGCTCAGACTACAGAAAATCTGTTTGACTGATGCAATTTATCCATGTGGAAAGTTTATATGAAGTAGCCAATGTAGGACTATTTTGTAAAGATTTGTTGGAATAAACAGGGATCATTGGTTTTTAACCTCTTTTCTGAATTACTGTTTGGAATTATAGCTCATAAAAGTGCTGGGAAAGGATGTAAGTTCATTTGTTTGAAATCTAGAGATTTACATAAACTCAGTCAACTTCTGTTCCAGAGTTTGGAACTTCAGGACATAGTAACATAAACAAAATATGTTAACGTTGAGACATTCAGGACACACACACACACACACACACACACACACACACACAGACACACACACAAACACACACACACAACTTTTTATAGGAGCAATTGGTAGTTCAGGCATTATTACTAGTGTGTCAGGTTTGGGGCAGGATTCAGGAAGTGCTAAAATCTCACTCAAGCTAAGAGTAGATTACTGGACTCCTCCATATTTCCCCTAAAATAAAAGCTAGAGTGAACTTCATCTGTCAGCAACAGCAGTTGGGAAAATATGCTCGCAGATGGATTTCTTTTTAGATAAATTGACAGCTTTGATATTTGGGTATTTCTGTGTCTTGATCACAGCTGATTAAACAATTGAAAAGCCATTTATGGATCCTAGATATCACCACAATTTTTTTGTATCACTTCTCCCATATTTCCTTTTCTTTCTTCCTTTCTTTCTTTCTTTCTTTCTTTCTTTCTTTCTTTCTTTCTTTCTTTCTTTCTTTCTTTCTTTCTTTCTTTCTTTCCTTCTTTATTTCTTTCTTTATGTGGTGCTAGAGATTGAATCTAGGGCCTTGTGCATACAAGGCAGGCACTCTAAAAACTGAGCTAAATCCTCAGCCCATCTCTCACATTTCTGTTTACTATAGTGATGATGGTAATTGAGGATTTTGTCTCAAATATGGTACATTGCTCAAGACAGGATTGATATTCAGTGTATCTAAATCTCTCTACTCATTATAATTTTGTCAAAGAGACACTCATAGTAGTTTTTTCTTAAATGTATCTATAGATGGAGAGAGTGTCTAATTTTAATATTCTGCTTTATTTTCAACATCATTCCCTCTTAACATTTGCCTTTTATAGTGTTGCTAAGGTTATAACTTACTACCTTGCACATTCTGCACACACACTCTTACCGTGAACTTTGTCACTAGGTCGCAATTCTAACTTTAGGTTGGATAGATTCATTCATTCAATCTAATGTTATTTTTCATATTGTTGGTTTTACATATGCCTTTGTATTGCTCTTAACAATACTGTTGATATACATATGGTTTCAGATTTGATTCATGTTATGATTTATTCTTCTGTAGTATTGCAATTAATTAAATGTGTAACAAAAAATAACTAATTATTTGTTTATTTTATTAAAGATTTTGAAGTATTTTACATATTTTATTTCCAAGATGAAAATTTTTTTGGTCCTTTCTTTTCTTTTCTTTTCTTTGGTACTGGGAATTAAACTCAGGGGAATTTAGCCATTGAGCCATATCCCCAGACCTATTTTGTATAACATTTAGAGATGGTGTCTCACTGAATTGCTTAGGACCTCACTATTGCTGATGCTGGCTTTGAGCTCAAAATACACCTGACTCAGCCTCTCATGGTGCTGGGATAATAATTGTGCACCACCACATCCAGCTCTATTCTTGTATTTAAAAAAAAACATGCTAAAATTTTGATGGCAAAATATTACATATTAAATTGAGTCAAAATAATTGTCTTTTAATGATTAATTTTATTTACACACATAGTATTTTATGTGTTTTTCTAAATTTTTATCTAGTTTGTAATAAGTTCTGCATATTTTCTTTGAAAGCCATTATACATGTAATGTATTTAACAGATGTAACTTCAGTATAATACTTTTATGTGGTATTTTGTACTCTAATTAAATAAAAAATATTTCTGGTCTCTAGAAACCAATTTTTTTCAAACTTTATTATTTTTATTTTTTGAATGTACCTTCTCTTTCTTCCTAGGCCCCAGATTTCCACTGTGCTGACAAGTATAGCTCTAGCCTTATGCTATCCTGTAACTGTACACTGCCATGGTACACACATACTATAATTTCCACAGGTCTATGCTGCTTGGTAAGGAGTACTTCATATATACATAAACAGTTTTCATGAAGAAATAACAGCAATTTCTACTCCATCTTTACTTCATGAGAATTTGTTTTGTGTCCTCATCAATACTCTGTATTCTTTTGGTTGTTGTTGTTTCTTACTAGAATTTTAAACCAGGGGCACACAGAGACTGGGTCACACATAGTTGCTTAGGGCTTTGCTAAGTTTCTGAGGCTGGTTTTGAACTCAGAATTATCTTGCCTTAGCCTCCCAATCCAATGGGATTAGAGGTACGTGCCGTGGAAACTTGTTCTACTTTATTTTTATATTGAAATATATATTACTTCTGAAAATAATTTATTCTTGATATTAAGAAAGTATAGATTATATTTTTCCCACAAATAACCCCTTTTTTTGAAGAAGATGTCATTTTTTAATTTTTTTTGGAAAAGAAGTCAGTAGTACCAGATGTATACTTTATTGTTTTCTAAATGGAAAGTTGTTAATTATTATTATTATTATTATTATTATTATTATTATTATTATTATTAAGCTAGGTATTAGTTTAAAAAGTTTATCTGTTCATATTATTATAAGGTATATAATATTTTCTATAACCTCATAGAATACTTCAGTGTGTATCAAAATGACCTGTTGGGGATTGGGAGGGGAGGGTTCATGGAGTTAGAAATGATGGTGGAGGGCTGCGATTGTGGCTTAGTGGTAGAGTGCTCAATCTAGCATGGGTGGGACTTGGGCTCAATTCTCAGAACCACATAAAATTAAAGGCATTCTGTTGTGTCCATCTACAAAAAAAGATTCTCTCTCTCTCTCTCTCTCTCTCTCTCTCTCTCTCTCTCTCTCTTTCTCAAAAAAAAAACTTTATTAAAAATAAATGATGGTGGAATATGATGTATATTATTATATAAAGTACATGTATAAAGAAGTGAATTCATGTAAATATACTTTGTATAAAACCAGAGAAATGAAAAATTGTGTTCTATATGTGTAATAAGAATTGTAATGAATTCTGCTGTCATATATAATTAAAAAGTAATTAAAATTTAAAAAATAAATGATGGTATTATGTTCTAATTGGAAATTAATACTACTCCTTTTAAAAATTGGAAAAAAAAGTCTATTGGTCAGTGATAAACTTTATAAAGTATAAAATGTATCCTGAATATTTGGTAATATATAAACCCAGATTTAGGTATGTATAGTGTTTCAGAAAAATTAAAAGAAAAATTACTGTAGAGTTCATTTCTTCCAACATATACTCATAATTATATGAGATGCACTTTATACATATACAAATATACTACCATTATATATAATTAATAAATGATTACCACATTTATTTTAAATTAATTTGTCTTTTGAAAGCACCAATATATGACACTCTTTGCATATATATATATACTTGGTGTGTCTTCAAATTTTTTACTTCATGTATTATGTACTTTTCTTTACTCTCCTTTTTATAGAATTTCTTTTTTCAAATTATTGAGATTAGTGAATTTTAGACACTTCAGTTTAACAGTGCAGTCTGTAAATTTTCTTTTTAACCTCAGATAAAATACATCCCACTTTTTATAGACTTATTTTTATGTAAATGACTTCTAAAAACCTGCATATATAACATCCTAACCTGACCTTATTCTGGACTATTGATATCTGAGTGGAGGGGATCTCAAAGTGATCCATGGAAAAGGCAGGATCTGGATGGGTCAGGATGTGAGATTGGTGGATGCTGAGTATGTAGTAGTGAATATTCATGAAAAAGTATTGGTGGAATAGCTTTAGGTAGAGAAAAAAAGTGTTGTGAAGGAAAGAGGGAAAGAATGTCCAGCTCACGAGTTCATATTTAAAAATCCTAGTTGTTATGAACTCCCATTTTTACCCCAAATACAGATTGCAGAATCACAACTAATGTATGAAATATGATATGTCAAGACCTTTGTAATGTTTTGAACAACCAATAAAAAAAGAAAAAAAATGAAATGTCTAGTGGTGGATCAATAGTAGCATGAGGGTAAGGGGTAGTTTCTTTGGAGGCAGAAATAAGGTAGAAGCAAAAGAAGAAGGTAACTCTGTCACAGTCCCCAAAAGAAAGAGTCAGATGAATGGATTATGTGTTTATTTCTTCCTACCTTGGAGTGGAATTCATAATTCACAGAGTATGTTTAAGTAAGTAGTATAAAACCATTTTCAAGTAGCTTTACAAATTTGTGTGGCAGCAATCAACATTTGACAATTCCAGTCGCATAAAATTTTTGTACTTTTTCATATGTTTTATTTATTCATTCATTCATTCATTCATTCATTCAATTTTTTTTTTTCATTCACTTTTGCTTTACTGTTATTGTGTATATACTCCTGGTGAGTATACATGATACAAACACACACACACAATCATATATATATATATATATATATATATATATATATATATATATATATATATATAATGTTTATTTCTATAACATTATATTCTAAAACATTAAAGTAAGTCAGCCTAAGAAACTTGGTGAGGCTGTAAGAAAATCAGTAAGACCCTTTTTCTTCATAGAATAATTTAATAAAGGCTGAGAGTGTTTCTTAGCAAAAAAGCATATCTGATTTCAATTTGTAATATGAGAGAGAGAGAGAGAGAGAGAGAGAGAGAGAGAGAGAGAGAGATATCTTGCAGAAATAAAAAAAATAATCAGTAACACTCTTTGTATCAAGGATGTAAATAATTTAATAGTAATTGTGAGCTAGTTGGAAAACACATCTAGGTTATTAACTGCTGCTTTGGAAATTTAGTCTGCTCTCCAACATATAAAAGTTAGAGAGGAATTCTTTATTAAGCTTTTTATAAGAAAAAAAAGGAGTTTTGACTCAGCTTTTAGTTGACCCACACTGGGTCAACTTTAGTGGGTGATTAAGGTTCTGCCAAGATGATAGAGCCTTGAGTTATTTGGAATAATGAGATTTTGTCTAGTCTTCAAAAACAAAGGTTAAGGTGTAATATAAATCAGGCTTGGCCAAGGAAAAACATTTAAATGAAAAGTAAATGTATGAATAAACACATAAAACAATATTTAAGAAAAAGTTAACATTCAGAATAGTCCAAAGTGATCAGATTTTGGGGTAAAATATGCAGAACATTAGAGGTCAGTTACACAACAAGAAAGCTATAAAAATTGGACTTCGTTTAAGAGTGAAAATAAAAAGAAAATCTATAGACTTCACTAGTTAAAGGACGAAAATTTATGAGCCTCAATAATTTGAATTATACATGTGAGTCAATTTTTTTGAGGGAAGGAATATGGGGACATTGCTAATGAGTTTAAATCTCAAACTGTTTTTTAATGAGACAAAGAACAGAAAAGATAAAAAAAAAGAAATTATGATATCATTTTCACAAATAAATAAATAGACATATTTATTCACAAATTGCTTTAACCTTATAAACAGTTTTAAATGTCAATGCACTTTTCTCTGGGATAGATCCTACTATTGGAAGAAAACTTTGCCTTAAAATAACCACATTCACAGACCCTTAAATAATAATAATAATAATAATAATAATAATAATAAGTGACGTGGGGAGGATTTCAGTGTTTTGAAGCATACTTGTAATATAAGTTACTTGAAAAGCCATCATGGGAGAATTTTATATAGATTATTTATAAAATGTGTTTATGGGTTCTGTAGTGAAGGTGCACAAGTCAAATACACATTCTTTATTTTTTCTTGAATATTTTTTGTTTTAGATGAACACAATATCATTAATAGTTTGTTTGTTGGTTGGTCTTTTAATGTGGTGCTGGATGTTCAACCCAGTACCTTTCGCATTCTTGGGAATCCCTCTTCCACTGATTCATAACCCTAGTCCCCAAAGTCCTTTACTCAGTTTATTTTTTTGGCAGGAGTGTATGTGTGTAGTTCAGGGGATTGAATCCATGGCCTTATTTAAGGAAAACAAACAGTCTACTGACTAAGCTGTATCCTCGGCCCTGATCTGTAGTCTTTTAACAATGACAATGGAGCACTCTGTCATTCAGATGAATTCTACACCCACTTGGCTCAGGCTGGAGGCAGTGCCTGAAGCCTTGACCAATCAGTCTCTTAGGTGAGAACTGTCCAATCCTCATGCAGCTGGTGATAAGGGGGCGGTTTTCCACAATCTTCTGTTCCCTTGGCGTCTGGAGCCCGCCATTTTTTCAATCTTTTTGTAGGCTTCAGTCGTGGATCCAGAGCCCAGGTGTCTGTGCTATGCAGAATCTGAAAACAAATCACAGGGAGAACGCTGAGAACCCTGAAAGCCAGGAAATGGTAAGTGTGCCTTGTAATCTTGAGACTGGATATGAAGGTAGCTTAAAGCTGACAGGTGTGGCAATGGTGGAAATTGGCAGTCATAGCTAGGGACTCCTCGTGGTCATCTCCAGAATCTTGTGACCTGAGGGTCTCTGTGGGGCAGCTTATCCTTCACCTGCCTCTGACTATTCTAGTGAGGCTTAGATCAGCAGTTGAAAACCTGGGCATTTTGTTCCATAATTGTATGGTGTTTTCAGCTTCTTTCTAAAGCCCTTTGAGGGCTTCAAAGTCCCATGAGTCCAGCAAATCTTCAGATTGTGTAGTGAAGACTGAGATAAATATCAAGTGAGAACCCCAAATCCATTTGTTGTACTCACGAATGAGATAGGCTATTGATTTTAGGTCTTGTTACTCATGAGGGTTTGTTTGTTTAATTTTGTGTGAATGTGTGTGTGTGTGTGTGTGTGTGTGTGTGTGTGTGTGTGTGTGTGTGTTATTTTCTTTTTGGTACCAGAAATTCAACCTAGAGGGGTTCATTCACTGATTCACATTCCCACCCCCTTTTTTATATTTTTATTTAGAGACAGGGTCCCTTTGAGTTTCTTAGGGCCTCAAAAATTTGATGATGCTGGCTTTTAACTCATTCTCCTCATGAGTCCTGAGATTTTTAAATGTAGGGGAAGCAGTATCTCAAATAAGAACAAAAATCTGAAATCCAGAACTTCAGCTTAGCTCTCCATAGGTCTAAGAATAAACCCCTATTTTTCTAGCTCTCTGTTCACAGATCCAAAACTAGGGTTTTCTGTTCACAGAGAAAAACTATATAAAATAGAATAGATAGTAGAATGACCTTGTAATGTGGATAATGGGCCTCACTCAACAACACCTAGAGGGTAACTGGAAGATATGTTAATGAGCACCATTAAGGCCTATTTAAAATGTAAAAAACCTTGAAGCCCACTTGTGAGAACACCTTCTACAAAGTCCTTTGTCCCAGGGGTGATTCCTGATTGAATTTGAAGAAAAAAGGATGGGTCACTCAAAGAATGAAAGTGAACCCATATGGTAGTCTGGATGCCTTTTCCAAAGCCTATTCTAAATGCATTTTGTTCTGTGTTCTGTCTAAACCATTGGTAAACTGCTGAGATGGCACACCAAAATGAGTTGGTTTTTTTTTTTTTTTCTGATATCATTCCTCATACCACATGGTGGGAGTCCTAATTTTCAGATTTTTTTCTTTACAATTTATGAGACAAGCACCTAGATTCAAATGGCAAACTAAGAAATTTTGGCTTATATCAAAACTCCACTTTCAGCATTATCAATCATTATTTTCCCAAGTTTTATTTCAAATGGATGCATCATTTATGTTTTTCCACAAAAACTGAAGGACATTTTTTAAAAGGCTTTAATTTATCATTCTGAGATTTTCACATGAGAAGAAAGTAGAATAAAATTAGGTGACATTAAAAAGAATGAATCTCTCCTAAATGAGGTTTATGTGTCCCAAATAAGAAATTTTAAAAACTGTAATTGGAACTTAGTTTTAAGTTTTAGAATATCTGAAACAAGGTTCAAAGAGATTTAAGAATTTTTGGAGTATTTAGAAAACACTACTATCTAAATCTTGCCTTCTAGGGACCAGTTTTAATTTTAAGTGTATAGCTTCTGAAGGGATGAACTAATTGGATGCTTTGAAAGTGGAAGGCATTTTCTGATATAATTTTTATCTAAAGGTATTTCTACTTCATTTGTTTCATTTTATTAGATACTGTGAATAAAGATACAATAAAAATAGACATGTGACAATATATTTAGCAAAAGGATTTCAATTCATTTACATAGATACTCAGAGTTATTATTAGTGGATTGTATAATTTTTTTAACAAGAATTATTATTTATATCTTTACATTTACTTAAATACTGGAGATTAACCCCAGGACACTTTCCCAGTGTGCTGCATACCCAGTCTCCAACACTTTTATTTATTTATTTATTTTTGAGAGAGGGTTTTACTGAGTTTCTTAGAACCTTGCCAGGTTCTTGAGGCTGGCCTTTACCTTGAGAATAAACCCCTAGTTTTCTAAATCTTATCCTCCTAAGCCACTGGGAGTACAGGCATGTACAACCTTGCACTGCTACCCCAAATTACTAGTGGAATATGTGGCATTTTTATTTTGGGCTTTTAAAGATCCTTAGCACTTTTATAAAATATATATTTATTAAATTTATATTGTCACCAATATTTTTACATATTTATGTGCCCAGAATTCCCTATTAATTATGAAATATTTGCTTGATTTTATTTGGTTTTGTGCTGAGTATTGAATCCAGGGGTGCATACCACTGAGACACATCCACATTCCTTTTTATGTTATATTTTGAGACAGGCTATCACTAAGTTGATTGGAGCCTTGTTATGTTAATGAGGCTGTCTTTGATCTAACAATTTTCCTGCATCATTTTTCATAGCTTCTTGAATTTCAGGCATATGCCACCATACATGACAATTTTAGATTTTTATGATAGTCATTCCAACAGCACTGCATAGGCTGCAGAATATCTATTTGATTAATGCATTAAATCCCTGAGGCAATTTTATATGAAGTAGCCAGTGTAGGAGTGTTGTGTAAAGATTAGCAAGGATTGTGGAATGTGATAGACATTATTATCTAAAGTACATATATGAAAACAGGAATTGATGTGAACATACTTTATATACAAACAGAGGAATGAAAAATCGTTCTATATTTGTAATAAGAATCATGATGCAATATGCTTCATGTATTTAAAAAATAAAACCAAAAATTAATTTATTTATATGTATTGCTGAGAATAAAACTCAGTGCTTTGCAAATGCTGGCAAAGTAGTCTACCACTGAGACACAACTCCAGTACATGTACCCAGCTTTTTGTGCCCTCTTTGTATTAATCAGAAAGAACTTTAAAAATTAAAATTGCATTTATATTTCTTTTCCTAGTACATTATGTATTACTTACTAAACTTATTCTTAGTATTTTTTAAAAATAATCTAATGGATGATTGTTATTTTTTTCCAGAGATTATTTTATCACTTATTTAGGGCTTGGTGAAGGGTTTTCTTTTTTTATCAGATTATGGATATCTTCTATTTTCAAATGTGTCTATGCTAAGTGTGTTGAAAATAATGATTCTAAAAGTTCAAACAATCCACATATTTCCAAGACTATAGAAGAAAGCGAAAGACAATATTCACAACCAAGAAACCATTTCCCATGGAAGCATAGTATCAGTGTCCAACTTGGAGTGTAATCCAGATCTTTCAGTGATAAAGTTGTTTAAAAACCACAACCATAGGTTTTTGGGATCCTCTAAAGTACCCTGAATGGCTTTAAGTCATTTACTCGCCTCCAAAATAAAATTTCTGCTACCTACTTAAAAAATAAAGCACTATGAATGAGAAAGGTGAATGAGACTTAAGTTCTGTGAAGTTACTAAGGTTGACTTTTAATTATAGTTTATAAATAGTCAAATAAGAAGGGCCTTAAAGTAGTCTCATCTTTTCCAACACATGATAGGGAATATTGAGATGAACTGACATGAAATAATGAAAATGCATTTCAGAGAAGTGATATCACAGAAATTTTCAGGGTAGAATCTTAGAAATGTGGAAAAAATATATTCATATACATATGCATTTCTATAGAAAAAAATAAGTAATAAGTACATGAGTATGAGGGTAAATTCAGTGTGCCTCATGCATTGTAGGTTGAAGGTAATGATAAAGTATTAACTGAGGAGATCCAGAACTATGTAATTGTGGGAGATATTAATAGCAATTTAGAAAAAGAAAATATAGTTAAATCACTTTAGATTTGCCTCTGTCCTCTATTCTTCTTATGAATTTGATTCTGTCAAAAGAGATTATGTGGGTATGATTCTCTCTGAATTTATGTTTTCTTTTGTTTTTAGGATTTTGTCAGCTATGTCATTTAAAGCTCTGTCCTAAACTCACTTGGGGGGCTCTTTTACAACCTGTTCTGGACTGCAGAGCAGAGACCCATCTCACTCATTCTGTGCAATGAATTGATTTTTGTCAATCTTTGCCAGCAATGGTTGGAAGAACAAGCATATTGGAGGGTCTTTCATATCCTATAATATGGTTGTCAGACCCTGTGGAGTTAAAGGTTTCTACTTGCTATGTTAGAAACATATTCCCTATGAGAAGGGCATATATATATATATTTGTTTTGGAAGCCCAATGAACACAGAAGAGAAGCATTTATGGTCACAAACAAAGGAATGCCAAAAGCCACTAGATGTGAGAAAATAAAAAAAATAAAATCTTCTCTTAGAACTTTTAGAGGTAAAGAGTTTATTTCTATTTTCTGTAAGAAAACTAAAATTTCTCTTTGACCTGACAATATTTTGATGTTTTAAACTTGCTTGGAATTTTTACCTGTGTTTTGAATTCACCTATGCATGGCTATCCCTTACAACCCCCTCTAAAACCTTACTGGTGCCTCATAAATTCTGACTCCTGCTGACCAAATCACAATTCTCTCTAAATCTCAGTGGCTGCTCATATATTCTAATGTCTGGAGGTGAATTTATTCCCTACATTGAAATTTTAACCATGTAGATCCTTAACCTGTTTTCTACCTTTCTATTATGATTATCAAAATTTTGTTAGCTGTACATACCCTAGACACCCACCCCCTTTGTAACTTTTTGTGCTGTAAATTTTTTTTTCCCTAAAGATCAGGGGGATGATCTCTAGCATGGGATCTTGTAAGAGACAGTCCTGGTCAGCTTTTGTGTACACAATACAATCTTGATTTAAAATTGGAGCTGGTGGTCTTTTCTATGTGTTTTGGTCCAACATTAACGTTTTTTTTTTTTTTTGACTTCACTGTGAATAAAAATCAAAGAGCACAACAAAACTCCTGTAAATGAGCCAGGTGCATAATAATAGTCATTCTTTACTGAAAGCATAGTCTTCAAAATAGAAGTGATTTAAGCTTAAAAATTAAAACATAGCTCAAATATCAAGGGAGTTAAGGAGTTACAAATTTTTTCTTTCAGAATATAGGTGGTAAAATAAGACAAAAGAGAAAATGTGAAGCGTTAATATAATAAGTAATATTCAAAAATTATCAACAAAATATTTATTACAAAAAAATCATATCTACAGAAATGGTTCAAAAGAAGCAGTCTTTTTTGTCAGGAATAAACATTTGGACAGGAATGGAAGTTTGGTTCTCTTTTTAAGTAGTTTTATTCATAGTGAATAATCTTTACACTATTTCTGCATTTTACTGGTTGGAATTAATTATAATTCATATATCTGCAAAAAAGGTAGTGAATACAGAAAAATATTATTGCTCATGTTTAAGTCACCTACATTATTTGATCTTTCCCTTTTTAAACCAAAAACCTGCATAAACCCATCTCTTAATAAATATCTCTATCTCTGTATATTAGGAGCAACTGAATTATAAAATTTGCTATGAAAACTTATCTCTTCATGTACTTAAAGACTATGAATTTGCTGCTTTGCATTTAGGTATAATTTTCTATGGTGTTCTCTAGTTATTTATGTCTCTGTGCCAAGTTTTATACCAAGCTCTCTGTATGTGCCTTAATTACCCTGTGTAGCAATGTAGGATCCATGTCTTATTTGTGACACTTTGTTTTCAGAACTGTGTCTAAAGGGAAATATGTACAAGATGATTATCCAGAAAAAAATCTATCTAATATTGTATTTTAGTTTATATTTATTTATATATTTATGTATACATATTATTTTTATTATTTAGAAACACACTTTGGCCTGAAACTACAGTAATACTAGTGTATTTTAGCTTGAATTCGTTGTGAGAAACAAACTAAAAAGACTTTTCTCTTTGTTTACTGGTGATTTCTGCAAACTCAGGAACCTAGTGAATAATAGCAGAAATAAATAAGTAACTCTGTAGTTTGAACCAGAACCATCAAACTAGATGATGTTTTGCTTCTGCTTTCTATTTTGACCATTAAAAACATACCTTTAAATTTACATGGAACACTGTTGGAATTCTGTTCTGTTAGTTCATATAAAAATCAATGAAAATGAAAAATAATGCAGGAAAGATAAATAATTAATTTCAAAAAATTCATTTATTAAAATAAATAATGTTTTTTCATATTACCAAAAATTCTGAAAAGTTAGAAAAGTTAAAAGCTTTAGAAATAGCCTAAGGCAATTTCTCTTTTGCTCAGGACAGTAGACTATATCTCCAACTCATTCTTCTCTAGAATTGGACTGTGTGAAAATATGAAAAGAAAGTGCTAAGATGCCCCACATGGCTTATAAATTTTAAAATCCTGAAAGGAGCTAAAATCTGCCATTTTTCTACTTTACAATATACAAAATCTTGAATTTGTATACTTAACAAACATTTGCAGAAGTGTAATTCAAAATGACCTAAAAAAAATGAAAAAACTCATTGAAAGACTGAACATGAGGGACTTATAATATTGAAGCCCTTATATTAAATGTCTATTTATCATTGTCAAAATTTTCCATGTTTATGTTATCAATATATAAATCAAAATTTTTATGCATTTAATAACAAATATCTTAGTTCCTATTTTACTCAGTCTTTTAATAAATTAGAAGTAATTAATATTAATAATTTAATGCTCATACTTTTTAAAGTATGAAATATATACTTTAAAGCTATGTCTCTAACAAGTGAAAAATCCAGCCTAATTTCTTTTTAAGATTGAGAGCCATCTCATCACAAAGGCATGAAAAGTTAATTTCTGCTTCATTGTAAATTACTGTGTTTTGTAAACTTGCTTGAAAGGCCTACCAATGCCTTGAACTCACCCATGTCTGGTTTTCCCTGATGAGATAACAACCCTCCCTGAAACTTTAGTGATGACTCATAAATTCTGGCTTTCCCTGACCATATAAAACTCACTCTGAAACTTTAGTGGTGCATCATAAATTCTGATGTTGTGATCTAAACTTACTCTTTAAGTGCTGAACCATTTATACCATTAACCTACAACCTGCCTTTGTATTATCCTTGAAAAAATCCTGTTATCTGTGTAAAGTTCTCAAGACACCCCCCTTTTTCAAATTTTTGTTCTATAAAACTGCAGTCCTAAAGAACTGGAGTGCTGTCTGCTTTTCCCATGGGTTTCAGGAGAGACTGTTATGCTCAAATTCAGGACCTCCAAAAGACCAACAGAGCCGAAGACCGATGTAAGCAGCAAAGAAGTGTTTATTGTGAGCTTACTCAGTCCTCCACACACAAAGCAACTTGTGGCTTAGAGGCCCTGAGTCCAGGGTTTGCAGCAGTTTTGTACACTCTTTGTGGAAGGCAGGTACCCCACATACATCATAGCATCTCTTGGCAAATCATTTCACACCTTGGGGAAATCGTAAACAACTCTAAAACATGATTAGCACATTCACTGGTGGGAACAAGTTGGGTAAGGGTGATTGGTTAGTAAAAAATGGGGATTCATTTGAACTCATTGGCTTAGGCCATGAGGGGATTATCTGCTGAATTATATGGTTTCCCAAAATATTATCAACCACTATAAACCCCTTGGAGAGTCATATGTCATCCCAGGTATTTTCCCTGTCTCATGCTGCTTTATGGCTACTAGGGGGTTGCTCTGGGTCCCCACCTAGACTGAATGAGTCAGGGACACCAGGAAAAGCAGATCTCTCCTGTTATTTGTAGAGAAACAACTCAGCAGGGTGGGTATGTGACTAGGAATTCTCTGTAGGTCTTTCCAAGGACAAGGGTCATGCCCCCTTTCTTGGACAATCTTTCCTCTGAAGTAGAGGCTGGTTTCTCACTCTGTACCTTATGTTTTTTATGCATATTTTAGCTGTAGCTGGACACAATACCTTTATTTCACTTATTTATTTTTATGTGGTACTGAGGATTGAACCCAGGGTATTGAACATAGGAGGTGAGCACTCTACTGCTGAGCCAAAATTCCAGCCCATTATGTGTTGTTCTTATTGGGCATTTTTACTTTAGGGGGTTTCTTTCCAGTTCAATTTGTCACCTAAAAAGAACAGAGATCCAAAAAAATTAATAAAATTTGATAGTTATTGTCATTATTTTATATTAATTCCTGAATAATATACAAGCATATATAATCTATAAACTGAAATGACTTTATATGTAAGTTTAAATAAAAATATTCTGTTGGTTGGGTAAGTTCCCACTTATGGAAAAAAACCTTGCCTTAAAATAACAGCAGCCTGAGACTCTGGGGTACATTTCTCAGATTAAAAAAAAAAATTCTAGCCCTTATTCATGCCTGGTTTTTATAATATTGCCTGTCACTCAAAAAAAGTCTCACTTCTCTCAGATTCAATGTTCATGATTTGAAGCCCATTCCAATCAAGAGCATTTTGTGGAAACTGTCCAATCCTGTGTGTCATCAGGGAGGAAGAGCTTTCAATTTCTGAGTCATCCATTTTTGCCATTTGTAGTGTCACACTTCAGAGTCACAGGTTGTTCTGCTGTGCAGGAACTGAGGATCCCAAGTAGCCCTACGCCTGTGAACCAGGAAATGGTGAGTGTGCATTGTTCTAGCAAGGGAGGCTGGGGGAGAAAGACTATTGGAACCACAAGACTAGCTGTGTTGAAAACAGGAGCTAGCAGACTGGTCCTCTGGGCAGTCTCTGTAGTCTGCAGGCTTAAGTTCTCCACTGGCCCACTATGTCCTCAGTCCTATTAGCCAACCATGTGGGGAACATGTCAGTGGCAGATATCCTTTGTTGCCTTCCTTACGCTCAAAGGGCATCCTCAGCATCTGCATAAAATACTATGTGGCAGGTGTGATCCTGCGGCTCAAATTCTGGAGATTGACAGGTGAAATAATTATCAAAATCAAATCTCTAAAGGCAATTTTCCTGCAGGAGAGGAGCTGTCATTTTGGGGTAACTAATTTCCTCTTGAGCTAGCTAATTTTCATTTTGACATTCTTTTATTTTTACTTTCCTCATTATTATTATTTTGTTAAAGTTAGGTGAGGTCAGGGATACTGTACCACTTAGCCACATCCTTGGTAGTGAAGCCAGATTTACAGATAGGTAGTTAGTGTAGTTAGGTAAATTGCGTCTAATATCAGTAAAATCAAGAATGAACACCAGATTGAGAATCAGGAAAAGGGGAATTGAAAATGTCCCCAAGGCCCTTAGCCCATCCCAAGGAAATTTTAATGAAGCAGCCCTCAGCAAACATAGAGATGCTAATCCAAAAGCACTACCTGCCCAGATTACTCCTTCAGCCCACCTGTCCTGCACACTTTTGGCCTTCCCACCTATATTTCATCACTGCAAGATAACAGAACAAAGAACAGCAATGTGACAGGAATGCGGGATAGCTGAAGGAAGACTTTAGCTATAAAAAAGCTAAAAGACCTTAGCTAAAAAAACAAAGAAAACAAAAAACAAAAAACCCTTCCATGATTCTACCTCTTGAGTCCCCTTTTTCCTCTGGGGAGAAGTATTTTCTGCTGTCCTTTAATAAAGCTTCTACTTTCCACTGTTACTTGCCTTGGTGTAATTCTCTGGTGTTATACCTCAGCATTGGTGAAGCAAGGACTATTCACCAGTAAATAGCTCTAACAGGTTTAAATTTATTTTGAGTAAGGTCCTATCTAAGTTTCTGAGATTATTTTTGTTATGGTTTGATTTATCTAGACTTTGCTATTGCAATAAAGCAAACAGTTTTTACATACATATATGTTCATATGGGGATGTTATTTATATTTTGATTCTTTGATGATTATTGTAATATTATAATTTCACAATATATATTAATAGTAGGTCATCATCAGTTCTTTTCCTGCTCTTATAATTGAAAAGGTTTTTGGCTAAAATTACATATAACTTTGAAGATGAATTTTAAAAATTTATGCTTTGGTTTTTTACTTCATTTAAAGTAAAGCTTGCTGATTTTTTTTATCATTGCATTACTGTTGTATTTAATAGTCAAGTTTATTTGACATAACCATAAAACATGGAATATAATTTGCTCCCCTTCATTATCCAGTAGTTCCCCTTTCCCTATTCTCCTACTTTCTTCTATTGTATATTTATTGATAGTTTTTTTAAATTATTGCTTTATAGAATACACATAAAAGTAGACTTCACTTTGATATATTCATATTTTTACATAGCAATTTTGGTGAGATATATTGTGGGTGGAAGGAAAATTATCACCTTTATAATGATGAGTCTCGTCATCTATGCATGGGGTATAATTCAGTCTTTTATGTGCTTTTTGTGATTTTTATTTTCTCATAAGTTCTACATACTTTGTTTCTAAAAATGTACACATGTGAAATACCATTTGCATAAGGCACTTATGTAAAATTTATACATAGTGTTTTATGCTCTTTTTTAAACTGGATATATTATGAAATGTGATGGGCCTTAGTGACGTTTTTTCCTACAGATACTTATTTTATCTCTTCTAAGATGTATATTGTATTGAGCCATGCCCTTGGGCTTCAAGTGTTTGGGTGACTACCATTGTGTACTTATATGTTATCAGGATCACATAGGCTCTAATTTCAGTAAGTCTGTGTGATAGGGAGTGTCATGTATATTCAATAGCAAAATAGTTTCCACAAATAGATGCTAATTTAAACTCATTTTGAGTTAATGATTATTAATTTGATTTAAATGTTCATCAATATTACTTAATTTTTCCCATGATAGGTTTTTATTTTGTATGTCTTAAATTTCTAAACATTTAGTGTTTTATAGTTAATAAACATATCTCATGTATAAATTTGCAGTTCAAACTTCTGTCCTTTATATCTTTTTGGCTTACAAGATGAGAAAATGGATCCAAAAATGCAGCTAGGGATTGATTTCAAGAAAAAGAAAAAGGTTTAAATTATTTTTTCAAACTGACTTTTTCCTTTCTTCATCATTTATTATAGGTTTCTTGTGTGATTGTAAGGGTAGGTTATTTAAAGTGGATTCTAGGGCTTATCTTTGTTAATTACTACTAGAAAAATGAATAAGAAATTTCTCTACACTATGGCTGCAGAAAAATAAACACATTTCTTCAAAATCATATGGTAATACAATTGTTAAATAATATATTTTCTAAACATCCACTCCTTAAAATTATTTTATGTAATGTTTTTGGCAGCAAATCATGAATTCTATTATCTGGATTTTGAGGTTTAATATAAAATCATATGGAATAAAATTTGCCAATCCTAGAAATATTCATACATAATTTGTTGTTTACTTAATGACTTGTTGTGGAGATAGCAACTAATGAACATATTTATTTTCAGAAATATTTACTTTTTTCTTTTCAGTTTCTAATAAGCCTTTTAGATTTATTTCCTTACTGAGTCACACAGGGCCACTGATGTTTTTTTTTGTTGTTGTTGTTTTGTTTTTTATTTTGTCATCTCCAGGCATTTACCCTTTTAAGAAATCTGTCTTGTGAGCTCTGTTTCTGAATAGTTTCTTAACATGAAAGGGAAAAAAAAGTATTTATATTGCTCCTGAAATGAATTCTCAATGCACTCTCTGCAAAAGGGAGAGAAAATAATATTTCCCCATACTGACATCCCAGTGTCAGGAGCTAACAATACATTGATGGTCTTTGAAGAAATTTCATACAGTTCTGTCTCTGGGTAGTTTTCTGTAAGGCATTTAATGGAAATTTAGTATCCAGGTACCCATATTTTTTTCATCTGTACTATGGGAATACTTTTAGATCACACAGATGAATAATGCTCTTCATAGAGGCTATGAATACCTGTATGCTCTGTAGTGCACAGCTGACAAAGCCCCTGGAAGACACTGTGCAGATTCTAATTGGTTAACAATTATCTGCCACTCACATGAATTTTCTTTCAAAAGCTTGCAATAGCCTTTTCACTTTAGGCATCCATGTCATCCACATTCTCAAGTATAAAAGTTTGAATCTTTCTTTTCTGAATTCCAGGTTCCATTTCTCTTATGGTTCAATGTGGTGCAAATAATTATGTTTATTTTTGTCTTTCTTTTACACTGTGTTTCTAATAAAAATGTTCTCTGCTTAAAGCCTATATTTCCCATGTCCAACTATGTTTAGAAATTTGACATAGAAAATTGCATTTGATAATTCATAAAGGAAAGTTGAGAATACTTCTTGCTCATGTTTCCCTTCCTTAGTAACTGAACGTGGACTATGCTTGGCCCTGTAAAGGAAGCACCATAGCCAATCAGATATATAATAAAAATGTTGATTGATTGTATATTCTCTTCTAAGAATACTCTATTCAGATACTTGACCCATTTCTTGATTGGATGATGATGATGATGATGATGATGATGATATTGATTTGCTTAGTGTTTTGAGTTCTTTATGTACCCTAGATTTCTTTATGTACCCCTCACACATCAGTGTTTTATCTGATGTGTGAGGGGTAAAAAATTTCTTCTAGGATGTAGGCTTTCTCTTCACCTCACAGATTGTTTCTTTTGTTGAGAATAAACTATTGGTTTGATTCCATCCCATTTTTTGATTATTTGTTTCAATTCTTCTGCCACAGGTGTCTTATTAAGGAAATTCGGGCCTAATCCCACATGATGAAGACTAGAGTCTGTGTTTTATTCTATTAGATGCAGACTCTCTGATTTAATTCCTAGGTTCTTAATACACTTTGAGTTGAGTTTTGTGCATGGTGAGAGATAGTGGTTTGTTGAACAGGCTCTCTTTTCTCCAGTGCATGTTTTTGGCACCTTTGTCTAATATATTATAATCATAATTTTGTGGGTTAGTCTCTGTTTCCTCTATTCTGTACCATTCATCTTCCAGTTTTTTTTATTTTTTGTCAATGCCATGCTGTTTTGTTACTATTGCTCTTTAGTATAGTTTAAGGTTTGCTATAGTGATGCCACCTGCTTCACTCTTCCTGCTAAGGATTGCTTTAGCTATTCTTGGTCTCTTATTTTTCCAGATAAATTTCATGGTTGCTTTTTCTATTTATATGAAGAATGCCATTGGGATTTTGATCAGAATTGCAGTAAATCTGTATAGTGCTTTTGGTAGCATTGTCATTTTGATAATATTAATTCTGCCTATTTATGTGTAAGGTAGATCTTTCCATCTTCTAAGGTCTTTTTTGATTTTTTTTGTTTAGGGTTCTGTAGTTTTTCTTGTTTAGATCTTTCACTTCTTTCATTAAGTTGCTTCACAAATATCTTATTTTTTTGAAGTTATTGTAATTGGGATAGTTATCTCCATTTCTTTCTCAGAAGATTTTTCACTAATATACAGAAATGCCTTTGATTTATGGGTGTTAATTTCATATCTGCTACTTTGCTAAATTTATTTACTAGTTCTAGATGTTTTCTGGTGGAGCTTTTTGAGTTTTCTAGGTATAAATCATATCTGGCATTTGCAGGTAAATGGATAGCTTTGGAGAAGATAATGTTAAGTGATGCTAGCAAGTTCCAAAAAAGCATGCCAAATGTTTTGTCTGATATAAAGAGTCTTGCTCATAATGGGGTTGGTAGGGGGAGCATGAGAAAATAGATGGTTTCTAGATACAGAAGAAAGGTGGGAAAAAAGAAAGGGGAAAGGGGATTAGCAAGGATGGTGGAATGTAATAGAGTTCATCATCAAAAATACTTGTATGAAGACACAAATTGGTATCACCATACTTTATATAAAACCAGGGATATGAAAAATTGTACTCTATACATGGAATAAGAATTGTAATGCTTCTGTTGTCATTTAAAAAATATGAAAAAAATTGTTTATAAATTAAGAACATTAAATATGTGCATGTAGTTTTTTATTATATCAAAGGAGAAATATTGGTTAAAAAAATGTATCTTTCACCTGTAGCACAAAAAGAAGTGGTCATGTCCTTCATCTTCCTAAACTCAGGACAAGCATAACTCTCAAATATGATTTTGTGAACTGAGATTTTCTGGAGTCTTGATATAGTTTTGAGGGTTCTGTTGGAAAAATTTCAAAATTTCTCTTACACCATTGGTATTGGATTCCTAGAGATCTCACTAAATATTCAGAACAGTCAGCTGCATCAGAGAAATAACAAAATTCTACACTTTAGTAAATCTCTGATTAGTGGTTGTACAATTAATATTTGAGGATTCCCTTTCTTAATTACCATAATTTTCTCATCTGAACTATATGTATAATTTATATCATGATATAAAAAATTACAAAATAAATATATGTGTGGTAATATCTGAGTTTTATACTGTGTTTCAGAAATGTGGATTGTATATACTTTTTTGAACTTAATTCTTTTTTTCTGCAGAAGCAGGTAATGGTATCTTTGTGTTCCAAAACACCATCTACATGATAGTCTACAAACTTTCATTTCAACTTCAATTACATTACAGACTGTGCAAATGTTCATGTGGTCAATGTGTTATTTATTTATCTATTCTTATTTCAGGTACTGTTAATATTCAGGGATATAGCCATTGATTTTACTGAAGAAGAGTGGGAATGCCTTCAGCCTGCTCAGAAAAACTTATATAAAGATGTGATGTTAGAGAACTATAGAAACTTTGCCTTCCTGGGTAAGTTTAATTTCCTTTAAAAATTTTTAATTAATAATTATTATTTAATTTACTTCTATTGTATCTTCTGGAAACTTCTGTATAAGAATGAGTTTCAGATTTGTATTTCAATTAAAAAGAGCATTTTTAGTACAGATATTTTACTCTTTAATATATATTATTTTACTCTTTAATTTCTCCCTTTCTTGGTGTGCTATATGTCCTTCACTTTAGATAAGTAGTAACTAGTGTAATTTAGTGATGTAAACTATTGTAGCCTACACATAGCAGGGGACACAGTTGAGGTGTTCCAATGGAGAAAACCAAACTAAAAAAATATTAAGAGAGTAGTTATTCAGTAGAAAAAATTTTCAGAATCTTAGGTCTATTTCTTTTGATTGCAATCATTGAACACATAGTGCCCTACATTTATCACGTGTTCAAATTCTTTGTAGTCCTCTGTTTTCTAATTTAGTGATTTCCCAGTTTATATAGATTAACCACCCAAACTTAACTTTTGTTGTGAGGGCCAGCATGATCTGTTAAAAATCTTCTTGTGAGAAAATCTGTAAGGAAGCAAACATAAGAGAGACACACACACATTGAAAAGAAAAAAAATTAAAAAAACTGGCCACTCCTTCATGACTGAATATAGTATACCCCCAAATTGCATAGCTTCTATTACCATGACTACATTCTAACCCAGTATTATTTTAACCCCACGTGCTAGCTAACCAAGATAAGGCAGAGTTAATACAAACATAGACCCCTTCACCCTAAGTACATTACCACAGAAACTAGATAGTGCACTTGTTTACTTGTCTTAATAGCTTCAGTGAGAAACTGCTGGGCATTACTATTGTGGGACTCAGGGTGCCAGTTACCATCACCCCCACACTTTCCTGTTTATTTCCAAGGTCAGAATACCTACAGACCCTCTCCTTTTTTTTAAGGCCTTTTGAATAAATAATATTACTTAGCTCCTTAATGCTGGTGGGGGGCAAAAAATTGGGCAGGCATAAACAACAGCAAGTACAAACATCAGTAAACATCCACCTATGAATATATTTTGATCCAGATGAAATTGTGTAAACATGAAGTTAGCCAATCCAAGAAGTCTAAACATCCATCATCTTGTTGGACCTTATTAATGATATCTTTAAGTTAATCTAATTCTTTTGAAATAAAATTACTATTATCAATTAAATTGAAGAAACACGTTATTAAATTTCTCATATCCTTTATGATGTTGCAATAACAGGCAATCAATTGCAGCATGATTGTCAAGTATGGCTTGACAATGTTTTTGTTCTTCATTAAGCTTATTAATGGCCTCCATGGTTATGATAGCATAGGCGAGTTTCATAGTAGTTTTGTAAGCCCATAGAGCTAATCCAGGGAAACCCACTAAGGAGAATGATAAAGCAACAAATTCTGCCTTAGAGAGAAGTTTTTCACAGTTTTTATGAAGAGGAATAAACATTTTATGAATAAATTGTGCAGGATGGTGACCTATTAAATACTATGTGGATGGTAAGGACACAGTTATTCTGCTAAGACAACAATAAATACCATGAGACATTTTTGCAGGTATGTAACAATTTCATCCAAGTGAGTCAAGGTATTGTAATGGATTGTAGAAGTCTAGGATCTGACAGTACTTAATTTCCCACAGCTGGTGTACAAAAACAGAGCAACATTGTTATTAAGATGAAAGCATTTACTGAGTTTTGTGTGAGTTTTCCAATCAAAGCAGTAACAAAAATATTTAGAGTACATTGTAACCTCATTTTAGCCAACATCTGTTGAGCTCAGGCTGTTAATGGTTTTATATCCCCCCAAGTAACTGAAATTATAGTATCTTGGGTTTCTCTTTAATGTTTCTACTCTTTTGAGGAGAATGATTATTCTCTTGTTTGGAGGGACTCTTCTCTTTCAGAATTAAATGAAACTTAGGAATCAGCTTGTGAAGTCCCTGATGCACATTTATAATTGCTATATCCATGATTCAAGCTAGAGTCCAAACAGGACATGTTGGCATAAGTCTAGCAGTCTATACTTTTCCCCATGTGATCAAAGGCATAGGACCATGTCATGCTGGGTCAGGTGGAAACTTATATATTACCTATTTTTTTTGGTAATGGCTGTTTGAGAATAAAATGTCTATTCAATTCAGATGACCAATTTTGAGTATTTAACTTTATGTTGTATGCTGAGAACATTAATTGTAAATAAAACAATATATAATGCATATTAATATGAGAGAGGCTAGATCTTTGTTTGTTTCTGTTTTAAAAGGCAAATATTTCGATACAATTTTCACACTCAACAAAAGTTTGTCCAAAAGGATTATGAGAAATTTCATGATTTAAAACTGTATCTTATTCATTAAAAATTGTGCAAAATGATGAGATGTAAAGGCAATGGAATTATCCATCTTTAAACAAATAGGGCCTCTAGGAGCAGATTATGCTTGGTTTCTTTTCATGCTCTCTGCTGGAACTGACTTGGCAGTTTCTTTTTTAGATTCAATTCTGTTAGTAATTTTTTTTTGTTTAGTGTTTTGCAATTTTGCATTGATAATCATAAATATTTTGAAGTGAAAAATTTATTATACTTCTACTTTGTAAGTTGTTTTCTATATTTCTTATTATTTTCTATTTTGATTAATGATTTACTTTTTAGATCATTGCTTTCCATTGTGGCATGCTTGGATTCTTTTCATACTTCTCTCTCTCTCTCTCTCTCATATATATATATATATATATATATATATATATATATATATATATATATATATCCCACTTCTCGTTATATATCCTTTAGGTTTTTGATTTTTACAGTATTTCACAAGTTGCTTAGACTTCTTTTAAACTTGGTCTTGCTCTTGATAAGCCTCTCACATATTGGTAGAATAGGAATGCACCTCTCATTTTTCCTAAAGAATTATTCACATACACAATTTGTGCTTATTTATATTAATATTTTTGTCTCAATTTCACTCTCTAAACTTTCATTAAATAGTTATTTAGTAATTCATAACTGCCAGTATCCTAATTTTCAGCTTTTAATGTTTTTTTTTTTCTTTTTTGTCACTTGGATTAAGCCATCCTTCTTTTTGTTTATATTTGTGGTATTATTTTTATTTGTTCATTAAAGGAGCCAACAGTAGATTATATAGTCCATTTTGGGAAAAAAAAAGTATAAAAACTTTTAAATAAATAAAAATAGGCAAGAACAGGGCACCATCCTTGAAATACTTGCTAATTGTAAGGCCATGAAAAAGTACTTCATGTTTAAGGGAAGTCATAGGAAATTAGAAACAGCATGAGTCAAACAATTTTAAAAAGACTGTGTTGCAGTTCAGTGATATAGAATTTGGGGGGTTAATCTCAAGCAACACACATGAAAAAAATTAAAAGTTGGATGACCTAAAGATCCAGAAATGCCACTGCTAAATATGTATCCATGAACAATTAAATCAGAAAATTAAAGAGATACCTCTGCTTTTGTGTTTAGTGCACACATTTTTCTCAATATTAAAGCTAGGGACTAAATGTATGTGCCCATCAATGATCAAATGTGTAAAAATATTGTACTTATATACTATTATTATTTAGTTGTAAAAATATTTTGTCTCTTAAGTTGTTAAAAGAAATATATGCAGGTCTTTGCATTAAGTGAAATGTGGCAGGCAGAGATTAAATTGCAGGAGCATTTGATTCATATGTGGAAGTCATAAATTTAGTGAGTAAAATTTTGCTCACCAGGTACTGTGTTTTGTGTAAGGTTGATATTTAGTCAAAGTCGCATATTTTTATTTTATTGAGCATCAGAGGGTAAAGAATTTTGTTTTACCACATGGTGAGTGTATTATGTTCTTCATAAACACTAATAGAAGGAATACAATACCTTGTAAGAACAAAACTGGTAGGTATATGAAACAATGATTGTGTTAATTCATTATATTTAGTCATATTAACTTTTATATATAGTATAAAATACCATGCTATATTTAGGAAATAAACAAAGGTGTATTTGTCAATGAAAGAAATCATCATAACACACAAATTTAAAAATATAAAAATTAATTTATTATACTTGATTGGAATGTGTTGACTTCATCCAAGTATTATGGCCGTAGGCTATGCAATGTTTCTATAGTCTTTTAAAATGTTTTTATGAAAATATTATAAACATATATGTGTATATTTCTTAGTAAATTTTTTGTTCATATTTCTTTTTAAGTGTCCATAGGTAAAACCCTTGTTGAATATTTGTGGTATTATCACTCAAAATATACTAGCTATTTTCATGACTGTATATCATGGTAGACCAAAACCAATTTTGGACACTCTTTGAAAAAGCCACAAATATTTGTATATGTTTTACATTTCTCTTATTCTACTGAGAGTGAAGGTAGCTGGCTGATATTTCCTAAATACACATTGCTATCTTATGGGATAAAAGGCTGTGAATGATAAAAGTAACATACTTACCTTCACTTTATTATATTACATTTCTTAATGATGTACTCCTCTTGGATACTGTGGTCTCTACAAGAATTTGGGTAATATTCTCAAGGTCATTTTGTCTGTACATTTTTATTTAACTGATAAATTTTTTGATTTATGGTGACTTGGACTTACTAATCTGCTACACTCCTGATGAACGTATTTTACCTTTATTTCATGATATGTATGCAAAATATGTTTATCAGTGTCTAGTAGGTATTGGTTTTTTTTTTATTTTTGTTTATTTCAGCCATGAATTCTCATAATACCGAAGAAGAGTCACCAGAGAAGGGCATAAAACACATATTTCACAAAGAGATAAGTGGGAAATATAGAAGTTGTGATCTTGACTATTTACAACAAAACAAAATATGGAAAACTACAAGTAAAAGTGAAAACCAGAAATCATATAAAAAATCAGGCCTTGTTCACCACCAGAGAATTTATGCTGGAGAGAAGCCCTACAAATGTAAAGATTGTGGCAAAGCTTTCAGTCGAAAATCACACCTTACTCGCCATAGAAGAACTCACACTGGAGAGAAGCCCTACAAATGTAAAGATTGTGACAAAGCTTTCAGTCGAAAATCACACCTTATTTGCCACAGCAGAACTCACACTGGAGAGAAGCCCTACAAATGTAAAGATTGTGGCAAAGCTTTCAATCAAAAGTTAGGCCTTACTTACCACAGCAAAACTCACACTGGAGAAAAGCCCTACAATTGTGAAGAATGTGGCAGAGCTTTCAGTCAAAATGTAAGCCTTATTTGTCACAGAAGAACTCACACTGGAGAGAAGCCCTACAAATGTAAAGATTGTGGCAAAGCTTTCAGTCAAAAATCACACCTTATTCGCCACAGCAGAAGTCACACTGGAGAGAAGCCCTACAAGTGTAAAGAATGTGTCAAAGCTTTCAGTCAAAAATCACACCTTATTCACCACAGCAGAACTCACACTGGAGAGAATCCTTATAAATGTAAAGATTGTGGCAAAGCTTTTAATCAAAAGTTAGGCCTTACTTACCACAGCAGAACTCACACTGGAGAAAAGCCCTACAATTGTGAAGAATGTGGCAGAGCTTTCAGTCAAAAAGTAAGCCTTATTTGTCACAAAAGAACTCACACTGGAGAGAAGCCCTACAAATGTAAAGATTGTGGCAAAGCTTTCAGTCAAAAATCACACCTTATTCGCCACAGCAGAAGTCACACTGGAGAGAATCCTTATAAATGTAAAGAATGTGGCAAAGCTTTCAGTCAAAAAGTAGGCCTTATTTGCCACAATAGAACTCACACTGGACAGAAGACCTACAAATGTAAAGAATGTGGCAAAGCTTTCAGTCAAAAATCACACCTTATTCACCACAGCATAACTCACACTGGAGAGAATCCTTATAAATGTAAAGAATGTGGCAAAGCTTTCAGTCAAAAAGTAGGCCTTATTTGCCACAATAGAACTCACACTGGACAGAAGCCCTACAAGTGTAAAGAATGTTTCAAAGCTTTCATTCAAAAATCACACCTTATTCACCACAGCATAACTCACACTGGAGAGAAGCCCTACAAATGTAAAGAATGTGGCAAAGCTTTCAGTCAAAAATCACACCTTATTTGCCACAGCAGAACTCACACTGGAGAGAAACCTCACAAAAGCAAAGTATGTGACAAACTTTTTACTCAAATATAAACCCTTATTTGCCACAGAAATATTTACACTCGATAGAATACCTACAAATGTAAAGAATGTAGGAAAGCTTTTAGCAAAAAATAGGCCTTATTCACCATAGAAGAACACACACTGGGGAATGGCACTACAAATGTGAATAATGTGGCAAAACTTTTAATAAAAAATAAAACTTTATTCACCACAGCAGAAGACACCCTGGTGAATGTGAAATGTGAATAAAGAATCATTGAGCTATGTTTCATAGTCTTTTTTCTATGGACCAATTAATAAGGTAAACTGAGAAGGTTGTATGTAAAGATTAAGTCTCTTATCATAAAAAGTTGTCTTATCAGCTACCATAGGAAAAAGTCTTCTTATACATGGAATCCAAACAAAAATCATATTGAATATCATTCACAATTAATATTAATTAATACTTTTATAGAAACATTAAACCTCATTAACAACAGAATGTATACAGAAAAGAACCCATACAAATAGACTAATTTCTAAAGTTTCTCTCCAGTGTATTTTCTCTGATGTCTAATAATGTATGATATATAATTTAAAATTCTTCTACATTCTCTGTATTTCCATGTCTACTTTCCAGAATAAATAGCCTAGTGGTGAAAAAGAATTGATTTCATATTAAAAGCTTTGATACATTGTTTTCATTTGTAGGGGTCCTTTTCTGTATAAATTCTGTTGTTAATGAGGTTTAGTTTTTCAAAAATTATTAATTAATATTAATTGTGAATGATATTCAATATGATTCTGGTACATTGTACCAGAGTCTTCTCAACTCCTGTGACATCCACTTCATCTGCATTACACAAGAGATGGCATTATGGTGAGAGCTCATTTGAGAGGGAGAGAGAACATAATGTGACAGGAAGTCAGAGAGATTCAGAAACAAGACTTGCTCTTTTTGTAACAACTGCTTTAATAGGAACTCTCTTGTGTCCCATGAAATTTACGTGAACCCTTTCCAATATCATCCCCCCCGCAATGATCTAACCACAATCTACTAGATGTCACTTTTTTAACATTCCACTATTTTCCAACTCTCTCCCTTTGGAAACTAAGTTCCCAACACATGAACATTTGGGGGACATACACAAATCATAATGAAAGTAATATGAGATTGCTTCTTCTATTTTATGAAGCAATCAAAAGACTACCAACAAAGAAAAGCCCAGGATTGGATGGGTATACAGTGGACTTTTACAAAACCTTTAAAGAAGAATTAATACCAATACTTTTCAAGTTATTTCAAGAAATAGAAAAAAAGGGAGCTATTCCAAATTCATTCTGTGAGGCCAACATCACCCTGATTCCGAAACCAGACAAAGTCACTTCAAAGAAAGAAAACTACAGACCAATATCTCTAATGAACCTAAATGAAAAATCCTCAATAAAATTCTGGCGAATCAGATATAAAAAACTCATCAAAAAAATTGTGCACCATGATCAAGTAGGATTCATTCCTGGGATGCAAGGATGGTTCAATATACAAAAATCAATAAATGTTCTTCACTGCATAAATAGACTTAAAGATAAGAAGCATATGATCATCTCGATAGATGCAGAAAAAGCAATCAACAAAGTACAGCATCCTTTTATGTTTAAAACACTAAAAAAATTAGGAATAACAGGAACTTACCTTAACATTGTAAAAGCTATCTATGCTAAGCCTCAGGATACCATCATTCTAAATGGAGAATAATTGAAGGCATTCCCTCTAAAATCTGGAACAAGACAGGGATGCCCTCTATCACCACTTCCATTCAATATAGTTCTCAAAATACTGGCCAGAGCAACTATACAGATGAAAGAAATTAAAGGCAAAAAATAGAAAAAGAAGACCTTAAATTATCACTATTTGTGGATGATATGATTCTATACCTAGAAGACCCAAAAGGGTTTACATAGAAACTACTAGAACTAATAAATGAATTCAGCAAAGTGGCAGGATATAAAATCAACACGCACAAATCAAAGGCATTCCTGTATATCAGCAACAAAACTTCTGAAATGGAAATGAGGAAAAACACTCCATTTACAATATCCTCAAAAAAATAAAATAAAATACTTTGGAATCAACCTAACAAAAGAGGTGAAAGATTTATACAATGAAAACTACAGAACCCTAAAGAGAGAAATAGAAGAAGATATTAGAAGATGGAAAAATATACCCTGTTCATGGATAGGCAGAACTAACATCATCAAAATGGCAATATTACCAAAAGTTCTCTATAGGTTTAATGCAATGCCAATCAAAATCCCAATGGCATTTCTTGTAGAAATACATTAAGCAATTATGAAATTCATATGGAGAAATAAAAGACCCAGAATAGCAAAGAAACTCTAAGCAGGAAGTGTGAATCAGGCGGTATAGTGATACCAGATTTCAAACTATACTACAGAGCAATAGTAACAAAAACAGCATGGTACTGGTACCAAAAAAGGCGGGTGGACCAATGTTACAGAATAGAAGACACAGAGACTAATCCACAAAGTTACAACTATCTTATATTTGATAAAGGGGCTAAAGGCATGCAATGGAGGAATGATAGCATCTTCAACAAATGGTTTTGGGAAAACTGGAAATCCATATGCAACAAAATGAAACTGAATCCCTTTCTCTCGCCATGTACAAAAGTTAACTCAACATGGATCAAGGAACTTGCTATCAAATCAGAGACTGCATCTGATAGAAGAAAAAGTTGGCTCCGATCTACATATTGTGTGGTCGAGCTCCAAATTCCTTAATAGGACACCCATAGCACAAGAGTTAGCAACAAGAATCAACAAATGGGACTTACTTAAACTAAAAAGTTTTTTCTCAGCAAGAGAAACAATAAGAGAGGTAAATAGGGAGCCTACATCCTAGGAAAAAATTTTTACTCCTCACACGTCAGATAGAGCCCTAATATTCAGAGTATACAAAGAACTCAAAAAATTAGACAATAAGATAACAAATAACCCAATCAACAATTGGGCCCAGGACCTGAACAGACACTTCTCAGAGGAGGACATACAATCATTCAACAAATAAATGAGAAAATGCTCACCATCTCTAGCAGTCAGATAAACGAAAATCAAAACCACTCTAAGATACCATCTCACTCCAGTAAGATTGGCAGCCATTATGATGTCAAACAACAACAAGTGCTGGTGAGGATGTGGGGAAAAGAGTACACTTGTACATTGTAAATTGGTGTAACACTTGTACATTGTTAATTGGACTGTAAATTGGTGTGGCCAATTTGGAAAACAGTATGGAGATTCCTTGGAAAGCTGGGAATGGAACCACCATTTTACCCAGGTATTCCCCTTCTTAGACTATTCCATAAAGACCTTAAAAGAGTGTATTATAGAGATACTGCTACAACGATGTTCATAGCAGCAGAATTCATAATAGCTAGACTGTGGAACCAACCCAGATGCCCTTCAATAGATAAATGGATAAAAAAATGTGGCATTTATACACAATGGAGTGTTACTCTGCATGAAAAAATGACAAAATCAAGGAATTTGCAGGGAAATGAATGGCACTAGAGCAGATTATGCTAAGTGAAGCTAGTCAAACCCTAAAAAACAAATGCCAAATGTCATCTTTGATATAAGGAGAGCAACTAAGAACAGAATAGGGAGGAAAAGCATGAGAAGAAGATCACCATTAAACAGGGACAAGAGGGGGAAGGGAAAGAGAGAGAAGGGAAATTGCATGGTTAAAAAAATGAGACCCTCATTGTTATACAAAAATTACATATAAGAGGAAGTGAGGGGAAAGGGGAAAGAAAACAAGAGAGAGAAATGAAAAACAGTAGATGGGGAAGAGAGAGAACATGGGAGGGGAACGGAGGGGAGGGGGGATAGTAGAGGATAGGAAAGGCAGCAGAATACAACATACACTAGTATGGCACTATGTAAAAAAGTGGATGTGTAACTGATGTGAATCTGCAATATGTATATGAAGTAAAAATGGGAGTTCATAATCCATTTGAATCAAATGTATGAAATATGATATGTCAAGAGCTTTGTAATGTTTTGAACAACTAATAAAAATAAATAAATTTAAAAAATAAAAACAAATAAATCAAAAAAAAAGTAATATGAGAGACAATTGTAAAAGTGAGACATAGAATGTTATTTCTTAGTAGTCATAAAGATTCTAGATACTAAAATAAAATGCTTTAAAATATAGAAATTATTTTAGGTTGAGATTGTATTTTAAAACAATTGGAAATTTAATTAAACTACTTTTTGAAGAGTGAATGAATTTGAATGTGACCAAATTAATGGGTTAGGTATAATAAAATAAAGAAAAAGTCTGTGCAAAAATTCAACAGATGTTTAGTAAACCATGCCTAGGTATATAAAAAAAATGGTGGGATTTCTGAATATGGTATATCAAGCCAAAAGTTTACTGACTAAAATTTGGTGGCCCTCAAAACCAGAGCAAATGTTCGTATGCAACATGCAGTGGACATCAGTCTCAAGATCATTCTACTTAAAATATCTGCTTCCAAAGAGTACATGATTCTTAGTAATTCTTGGGAGTATTATCTTTCAATTTCAATTTTTACCTTTGTCTACAGTTACTGCACCATATCTTGGCCAGATCAATATTTTCTTGAACATCTTCATATATTAATCTCTACATTATCTCACATATGCTTGTTTCTAGGTTGTCATGGATCCCTTCCAGTGAATTCTGAGTTGTGCAAAAGGATTAAAAAGCATAGAAATGTGCTTATGAAAAATAAGCCATGTTGTAGGTGGGAAGTAAAAGGAGAAAAGATGCAGAAGTCCTCATCTAATCTTGTATATGCTGATACTACACAAGGTTATTCCAATGATGTGTGGTTTGTGGTAGAGAAGCAACTTTTTTAATACACTATGACACAAAGTTCATTAAGTATGGTTGTTACAGACTTTTTGGGAAACCCAAATTTTTCTTAGTAATTTTCACATTGAAAAACTACTGTTACCTTTAAACAAAACAATTCATTACAATAAATCTGACACAGTTCTTTAATATTGCAGAACAGAAAACTGGTGGCATTATTCACTGAATGCCAATATTTTCCAATAACATCGCAGACTACAATAAATGTACCTTATATAGTTTAACATCTATAGGGGTACTTAATAAAATGAATAGATAATTAAAGTAAAGATTGAAATGAGACCCAGAAATAACTAAGTGTAGTAAAAATTATTATTACCTTATTTTAAATACTAGTGCAAACTTTTGCTTTTTTCCCCAAAAGTTAATTTTTTAAACTTTGTGTATGATATTTCACTTTATTTATCTAATATTGATAAATTGTACTGTTTTTTTCATATGCACTCTCTGATGCATCTCAAATATATTTGCATATCCCAAGACCTTAGAAGATTTCTATACACTTTATTCACTATAGAAACAGTGAAGTAAGTGGATAATACAATACAATATAAAGTTAGATGTTTGAGCTTGGGTCACAGTTCCCTGAGAGTTTGCATGCAGAAGATGTAAAGTACTGAATTCAAATTCATCATAAAAAGCAGATATTCAGATGAGGTGAAGTTAGAAATTGTTTTAATCAGTCTTTGTCACCAAAATAAATTGACCATAGAAGTAGTAGAGGAATAACAATTACTTCTGAAATCTATATTGCCCTTTTCAATGCTAAGGAAGTAAAATAGGCTCAATCTATATACTTCCCTTGGAACCAGAACTCATAGCTGGTGCTGTGATCCAAATGAATGTGCCCCCAGGAAACTGAACAGTGCCCAAACCCACTAACGTGGCCATCTGGGAGTTTTCTGTTATGTCAAGGGCAGAGATTCCATAGGCCTTGCTGAGAATTCAGACCAACACTGAGAACTGAATTGGAACTCAACAGATACAATATTGAGTCAGAAATGTTTAAACAGATAGAAGTGTGGGTAGGAATTATCTCCTTGCAAGCCAGAAAAAAACTAACTGGGGTTAATCTGAGCAAGAGGTGATTAGGCAGAGATCAAAGCAGGAGTGGGAAGCTCTGTTTTTGCCCAGGATTGGCAGTCCAGGCAGCCAGCAAGACAGGAAGGACACCTCACTAAGGAGCACTGCCTTGACGCATAGGGATGAGGACAAGGATCTTCTGAATAAAGCACAACATAAGCTCTTTCCAGTGATTTGTCCCTCCATTAAAAAGGGAAAAATTAACTGGCCCAGTGTGGCTTTTGCCAGCAACAGAACAGACCATGTCTAGTGTGGAAGAGTATTTCTAACTTAAAGAAATAGAGTACTATTAGGAAAGAGTAACTGTGCTGCAAACTTTAGGGAGAACCAAACAACCAAAATAAATAAATATAATATATTTATTCTCAAGGGAAAGCACCATGGTCCGAGAGGACAGTGATATCTATCTGCTTCAATTTAACCACTCAGCATCCTGAAGAAGCCAATAAATTTTTACCCATCTTTGCTTTTTGTTCAATGTCAGTGGATAATTTTGGTAATGGGAACAAATTGCTGCATCTTGGGTTAGGTTAACTTGCCAACACCATCGATCTGCCATAGGTTGCTCTTCCTCATGTGCTTGAGCTCCAAGATGCAGGGGGTTGCAACAGGAGCTGAGATGATGTCCCAACCACTAAAGGCCTCATCACCAAAATGGAATCCAGCCACCCAAATCTGTTGACACACACAGACATGCTACATGTGCAAGATGCAGAAAAGCTGAAGGGAAGTAGTGATGTGGAATGAGCATGCAAACTTACATCCACAAAGTAAGAATGGATTCAGTTTTGAGTTTTTCATCTCTGTACCACCTTTGATTATGGAGACAGACCAGCACAGAGCAAGAGATACTAGTCACTTCTAATATAGGTCTGCTCACACATAATGTGCACCCAGACACCTGATATAATCAACAACCAAAGCAGGAGGGCAATAAGTAAATCTGTCAAGGGACACCAAGGCCCCCTCTGCCACCATTCCAGTCTTTCACACCATGAGTGCATTTATGGTGAAAGCCACAAGTTGTCTTTTGCCTCCCCAGTCATGGGGCTTGGTTGACAGATCAGTTTGACAAGAACACATACAAACTGGGGTCATGAAATACTATTACTCTCAATGCTTACACAGGGGTCTGACTCTTTCTTACTGAAAATACTAAAGTCATTTTATTGTATTTCTACCAGATTTTGAATTTTAACCTAACAAGTAATCAAAATTATGAATATGATATGTATCATAAATATATTAAATTCAAATTAAAGATGGTGTGTGTGTATGTGGGTGTGTGCAATTTGTTTGCTTTCTTAAAAAGCAAGATATAGCAAAACTGACATTGGGGATTAGGACACATCATGTTCTCTAAGTCACACTAAAATAGTAAGTGCCCTGACCACACAAGAGCCTCCTCACAACAGGGAGTGCTGCAGGCTGGCCTCTGAGGGGAGCTCCTTGGTCCTTGAAGACTTGTTGAGGAAGGAACTCTGGTCACCAAGCAAAAAAGACGGGCAGAGCAAGAAGATGTGGTGATGACCCAGGGAGGTGTTGCAGTTTCTGGGAGCTACCAGGAAGTACCAGTATGGGGTTGCTGGAGCATCAAAAAGTGTCTGAAAGGAATAGAATCCCGAGATGTAAGATAATGCCTCAGCAGGATCCTGATTACTCTGGAAGCTTTAGAGAAGGGTCTGCCTCAGCTTCTCTCCTAGTGCCTGATAGTTATTTGGCTGGGGCATTGGGGTCTAGGGCCCACATGGTACCCTCCCTTTATGCTTCTCTGAATCTGTGTTCAATTTTCTCTTCTGATACAGTCCCCAAGTCATATTGGATTAGGGGCCCAGCCTGCTCCAGTATTATTTAATGTAAATCAGCTCTACCTGCAATGACTCTTATTTCCCATGCAGTTCACAGTCTGAAGAACCATGGGTGGAAACTAAGGAGGAGGAGAGGTCACCACCTAAGCCAGGCATTTCCTTACCTGGGATATCAAATTCCCTTTTTTCCTTTGTTCAAAAATAGAAAATTAGAGAAACCCATCCCTGGGACTATAGTAAACTTATTACTTTTTTTTAAACTCCCTCTTGCATTAATCTGTTAATGAATACCTAATGCTTTCTTCCAGAGACTTGAATGAGCAAAAATTGATTATCTATTTCCACACAAGATAAAACTCGTATTTTTAATCCCTGGTGAAAACTGCCAAGGTAACAAGTTAGGAAGTCATAGTCACATAGTTAGCTGACAGTGATGTTAGTGTTGGAACCTGGATTTCCCAACCAGGACTTTGATGCAATACAGAAGGTAGTAGATTTGGAAAGGCAGGCAAAATTCCCTGGAGAGCCAAGCTCTTCCTCTCGCTAGCAAAATATCTGACTTGAAAATGATGAAGGAGAGCCCCAGGCCTGGGGAAAGGGCCCAGGAGAAGATCTCAAGGTCAAACAATGTCAGGGGCTATCAGTCCCATCACACAGGCAGGGGCAGTATGGCACCCTTCTTGCATTGGAGACAGTGAGACCCATGGAACTGGTACTGCCTGGTCAAGGTCTAGGTGACCAGGGTTTCCATGTGTGCTTCTTCTTAGCTGAGTTTGCCTCAACATGCCGTGGAAAAACAAGTTTATTGCCAGATAAGTGCCATCCCAGGACTTTCACATATGTACTTCTCATTTGGCTTAGGAACCTGCCATATTTTCTTTTCTTTCTTCCTTTATTTATTTGTATGTTTTGAATACACAACAGTGTAATGCATTACAATTTTTATTGCACATATAGAGCTCAATTTTTTCATATCTCTGTATATAAATTATGTTCATACCAATTCATGCCTTTCTGCATGTACTTTTTTGTATTACAATTCTTATTACACATATATGCTACAGTTTTTCATATCTCTGCTTGTATATAAAGAATGTTGACACCCAATTTGAATCTTCATACAGGTACTTTGGATAATAATGTACATCATATTCCACCATTCTTGGTAATCTCCTGCCATCTTTCCCTTCCACCCCTTTGCCTATCTGGAATTCATCTAATCATTTGTTTTAATTAAAGAGAAAAATGCAAGCCCTCCCCTGGGAGGTGAAGGCCTATGCAAATGCACACACTTCCTGCCATTAAGATGGCACCATCTCTCCTCAGTGTCTTGAAGACAAGAGTTTTATGGTTGCTGGGAGTTGGGAAAAAACAGTAAGGCATGAGCAAGTAAAAGATTTCTGGACAACAGTGCACAGTTCCCCAGGTTCCAGGCCAAAGCATAGAACATAATAAGTAATGAAGCCAAGACTCACGTACATACATCTCCATCCCTGCTCTGTTGGCTGTGGGTGGTGAAAATGTGGATGTTGGAGAAGAAAAGTAGATAATAATAGCAATAACAATTTATCATGTATTTGTTAGGATGTTTTTAAAATTCAGATTAACAGATGTTTCCACTATAACTTCATATTTCAGGAGCTGGTTGGAGGTGAAGAAGGTCACAGATAATGCCCCTTGGGCCTCTGAGGGGATGTTAATAGATGTCCTCTTCAGCTCAGCCTCCACAAAATAAAATTTATAGTCCAATAATTAATTTCTAGTTACAGGGCAGAAATGACTAAAATACAGAATATCCAGGACACCACTAATTATGGGAAAGCCCCTAACCCCATTATTTGGTTTGCCTTTGACCCTTGGTCTTCAAAAAAAGAAAGAATAATTTCTCAGCTAACTGTTTTCAGAAATTTCTAGAAACTATGCCAACTTGTACAGAGACAGATTCACCTCTCATGTAGGTAAGAGTTCAGGCATCTTTCTCCTATTTTCATGTGCACATTCATTCTCAAATAAGTAAAGCAAACAACTTTATTAAGAAACAGCCTTAAGGAACTAGAATTTTGTTTTATTTCAATTGCTCTTGAATAATATGTAGAATGTGTAGATCTTAGGTGTATTTTCTACAATGTGAGCCAATTTTCACCTCAAGCACATAGCTCTGCCTGGAAAATTACCTTAAAACATTTATTCCAAAGTGAAAATTTTGTGACATCATGATTTGTTGTAAATTTCCCATGGAATTAATTCTTCTTACAACTTTACCTTCTCTCCACATCCTAACTCTGGGCTATAGAAAAAAAGGTGGCTTATCTGTTACTGGTGAGTCCCACTGATTCTGCTGGTGCCACAAATTTCATATTCACCCAAGGAGAAACATCTGTGCAAACAGTGACACCAAAGACATGTTATGCTTAATACATGCTAGGAATTGTTCTAAATCTTCTGCAGACATAGCTCAGTAAATCCACAAAGCAATCCTGTCTGCCAGGTATTATTGTTATTATATTTCAGTAACCTACTGGAATTTGTAGAACTATTAAGGATCTGAGTAGGGATTTGAGCCCAGGGAGTCAAGCCCTAGATCTGTCCATAGCTACTTTTGTATGTCTACCATATGAGCTGTGACTCAGCCTGTCCATCTTGTTTCCTCCTGTTCCTGAAGCTAGAGACACAACTGGAATTGGCAGGCAGGTAACTCAGCAGAACCAAGTAGATTTTGTTAAGAAGATTGCCTGACTGAAGGTCCATAGAGCATTGCTCTTTCCTCTGAGATAGCTCCTCATGAGCAAGATGTGAGCGTGGAATTTCCCAGGGCTGTGTTTCTCAACTCATTGAGAAAAGCTGCCCTGATAGATGCCACCACAGACCAAGATAAGTTATGGAAAAGAGAGAGAGAAAAAAAGACCTGGTGGTCCAGGGGCCTAGCTCAGTCTGAACGTCCCACTAGAGGGCAACAAACTCCTTTTGTGTGCATGAACTTATTTGATATGGTAATGTGGTACTTGCCACTTTAAGAGACGTGACAAAGAAAAATGCAGAGTAAATGCAGGCAAGAGAAAGAACAAATTCTCACATTTAAACATATTCAAAATGAGATAGACAGATCCTCACATTATAGCCATATAGATGAGGCCCTAAAAGACCTGACATATTTGCTAACAGTAACCTCAAAGCTTGTCCAGACAGAAATTTCCAAACTTCAGCTATAAATCAGGGAAAGAATAGATGAGAAAACCTGTTGAGTAGACAGACTTACCATTCTACTCCATGGACCACTGCCAAAAACCTTTGTGTTAGATAAGGTGTGCTGCTACAATATCCAAAGTCATCTTCCTTAACCTAGTCCACAGATCAAAACAACCTCAGATGAGATCGGGTGTGTTCAGGGCTGGGGATGTGGCTCTAGCGGTAGCGTGCTCGCTTGGCATGTGTGCGGCCGGGTTCGATCCTCAGCACCACATACAAGCAAAGATGTTGTGTCCCTGAAAAACTAACTAAATAAATAAATAAAAAAAGAAACCACCTCAGAGCATAGAGACCATGGGCTATCCTTCTAAAATACATGGGCCGTAGACACATTTAGGGACTCCAATTACTATCACATTTAGTCTTTGTTTACCTGGTCTTACAATGAATGCTTAATCTTGGGCAGTACATGACAAAGAACACAGTAATCAGAGAAGCAGCATTTGGATTTTAGCTGAGAGCATAAATTCTCCTAAACCGGTTTCCAATCAGTTTTTCTAATTCTTTTGTCAGGGCTGTCTGATCAACACAGGTCTTAAAAATGTGAAGTCATATATATATATATATATATATATATATATATATATATATATATATATATATATATATATATATAATAAATGTTAAATGGGAATAGCAGCTACTGGTATTTTTGCATTTGAAATCTATCTACAACCTTATTTATATACACATGAAGTATGCAGTTTATATGACAGAGAAGCTCCTGTTTTACAAATTATAAAATCTTTTTCTATGTATGCAGAAAACTTGTAGTTGCTAAAGAATGCATGCAGTTAGTGTGATATGAATGTTCTCACATTCTAAGGCATATATACAGCCCTTTCATAATGTTTACTTAACAAACATTCCATTCTATGACCCTGCATCAAGTCCACCCTGTGCAGACATTCATGAGTCTGAGACACACCTGAGTACCTGCAGCATCACAGAACCAAACCCTAGCCAGGTCTCATTTCTTACCAGGGAGTCAAGTTTTCAGTTCCAGCTCATACTCTCCCCTTTCAACTTCATTCAAGGTGTGTGAAATTTCTGAAGCATTAAAATGGAGTCCCAGATCCAGAAGGATGTTTTTTTTTTTTTTTTCAAAAACAGATCTCTCCCCCTTTGGTAGTATTTTTCTTCACTCCTGCTGATTTGAACTGGTATTAAAGTCAGTAGCAGATTCTTAGTTTATATAGAGCTTTTAAAAAAGGGATCTGAGGGAATGAAATAAAGGGAAAATTACTGGAGAAAAGTCACAAACATCTTGTGCCTCAATAGAACTTCTCTGTTAATTTTTGATGCTCACCCATGCAGAACATTGTAACATACTGGTTTGGTGTAAATTTCCATGTTCTTGTTCAGTAAAACAAGAAAGGAAGCTCTTAAAAATAAGATTAATCTGAAGAACTGTACCCTAAGATGAAAAATTGTATGACATTTTGGAATGATTAAATTAGATCAATTTTAGAAATAATTCTGTATTGTAGCACATTATTTTATACACACCCACAAATCACACCCTAATCAGATCACAGAAATGGGCAAATAATGAAAAGCATTTGAAAGGAAATATAAGAGACTGAGAATAAATTAACATTTATTGGACATAAACATGTAATAAGAATTTATCTGTAATAGAAGTTTTACTTACATTAACTGATGTAATCATAATTAACTCTCTCATACTAGGTACTATAATATTCAGTGATATGGGTAATATAAATAATATTAACTATCACCTATGAAAGAGTTTTTATATGACAAGCAATAGGTTTAGATTTTTTATATCCTTTTATAATTTCATCTAAACAGAGAACTGATGAGTGGTCTCTATTATAACACTCACTTTCCAATACTCTTAGCTAAGAAGTGGCAGAGTAACAGAGACAACACTTCAAACCAACTTCATGAAGTGATTTCATTCTAGGTACATTGCAAAATGCTCAGAAGATATTTCAGTGTGCAGTAAATATTAGTTAAAAGCAATGTTTGCTTGGAGTTAAGAGGAATCAACCTGGCTAAGCTAACAGCAAACATAGCAAACTAGATAAACAGAATAAACTGGTGTGCCAAGAAAATAAGTTTAGCACATCCAAGTACTTGGAGGATGATAGGGTTGACAGAACAAATCAAGAGAGAAAGAATATCAGTTTAAGAAATAGTTGTCCTTTATGTTGGAAAATTCACATAGAACCCTACCTCACACCCAACACAAACCACATTGAGAACAGTGCCTTAGGCTCTCTCTCAAGTCCAATACTTAATCTTCTGTTCTCTTTATGTATTTTGGTGTATACTAATTGTACATGTTAGTGGGATGTTTTTATATTTTTGTACATGTGCACAATATGGTTTATCACACCTATAATTCTTTTCATTTTATTATATGGCTAACATTTTCAAGGTCATAATATCAAAATCAGATATAGTAAAATATGGGATGTGTGTGTGTTTGTGTGTTTATATATATGTATATATTTATATGTGTATATATATGTATATATATATGTATATATGTACATATATACATACATATATATATATATATATATATAGAGAGAGAGAGAGAGAGAGAGAGAGAGAGATCAAATTTTATTCAACAATAAAGAAGAATGAAATTATGCCATTTGCAAGGGAATGGATGAAACTTGACAACATTCTATCAAGCAAAATAAGCCAAACTCTGAAGGTCAATGGTCAAATGTTTTCCCTCTATGTGTAAGCTAGAAAGAAAAAAATAATAAAAGAAGGGTGGATGGAGTGGTCTCATGAAAACTGAAAATAAAAGGGAGATGAATGGCAGAAAGGGACCAAAGAGAGTTGGGGGAAGGGAAAAGGGACATACTGGGGAATTATATTGGCCAAATTATATTGTTATATAGTGTGCACAGATAAAAATGTAACAACAAATCTCACCATTATGTAGATCTATAATGCACCAATTAAAAAAAAGTTGGGAAAAAAGATGCAGTCAAGATGAATGACAATCACAGGAAGGCCAAAACTTAGGGGTCATAAGGAGACACAGAGAAAGATCTCTGCTGAACCTCTACTGTGCAGAGTAGAAGATACATCCCAAGAGATCTGCCAAGCCTCCTTGGCATTTATGAGTCACTTCTCAATGTGTTGTTCTGTAGCTGTGGCAATAAGTGTGGCTTGCAAATGAGGCAATGTGGTCGAGTGGCTTAAAATACCAAGTCCAAGACTGAACAATGTCTCCTTACCCTATGTTTTCTCTCTTCTCTGTCTCATCAGTGCTCAATGATACATCCAGAATGTGCACGTGAAGGAGTTTCAGGGTGTTCTCTAGCCCTGGCTTTCCTGTGGCTTGGTCAGCCCTTGAGTGTGGCAGGCTCTTCTTCATTTACTTTCACAGAAAAATCAAACACAGTGAATGTAACTTTCTACAGAATTTGTTCAAAGATGAGAAAATACCTCCATAATACTTAAAAAACTTGCTGAATCTCATATGGGACCCAGATAGTTTTCTTATAATTAAAAAAAATTAATATTCTCAACTTTGTTTTTGGTAAGGAATACAGTGTTTTATTTTCATTTCAATATTTGTATAATTCTCAAATGATGATGCCTAGAATAATTTGATATAAAACACAGATTATAAAATCTTTGGCATATTAAATGTAAAGACTTCCACTAATGAGAGGTTTTTTTTTAAAGAAAGAGTGAGACAGAGGGAGAGAGAGAGAGAATTTTTTAATTTTTTTTTTTTAGTACTTGGCGGACACAGCATCTTTGTTTGTACGTGGTGCTGAGGATCGAACCCGGGCTGCACACATGCCAGGTGAGCATGCTACCACTTGAGCCACATCCCCAGCCCCAGAGAGTTTTAATTATGAATAATTTTACGTTGACTTTTTTAAAATTCCATAATCGGTTTGGCACTATACAAAAATGTTAAAACATGGAAAAGTTTTGAACAATCCTAAAACAGAAGGTTCTGAGTTTTCTGGATCTTGTTCTAGCAAGGGTTACAGAAACACTACAAATTTTGTTTCATTGATTCTTTTTTTTTTTTTTGCATTCATTTCCTAACTTCAATTGTGTTGCATTCTGCTCATAGTATTAACATTTTCCCTTCTTTTTTTTTGATTTACGGAAATTTTTCTCCTGATTTTATGGTATGTTCAGGGAGGAATTTAGTTTGTTGAGTTGAGTATATTCTTTGCATCAAGCTTAAGCATTTAGTACCAGAAAGCTTCCTCTTAGCCCTAAATTTGATAAGCTGTTTTTTCCTTATTATTCAGTGCTATAATTTTTACTTACTTCTTCCAGACCTCCTCTTTTACACATGGATTTTAAAAAGTTTATAATTTAATTTTCACATATTTGGAGATTTCCTGTTTTCTTCTGTTGATGATTTCTCCTTTGATTTCTTGAGAGTTAGAAAACACATTATGTTATGAGTTCCTTTTTTTAGGTGTGTCAAGCTTTGTTTTATGGTCCAGAATGTGGACTCCCTTGGGGAATATCATGGGTACTTCAGAAAAGTGGGCATTGGACTCTTATTAGGGAGAGTGTCAACTGGATCCTGTTGCCTAATTGTGCTGTTCACTACTTCCGTGTCCTTTTTGATTTTCTGTCTAGCTGTTCTGTGAGTACCTGACAGAGTAAATTGACACCCCCACTTCAGTTATGGATCTCCTGTCTCCTTTTTCTCTTCAATAGTTCTTGTTTTATGCATTCTAGGGTGCTGGTGCTTGGTGCATACATATAAAGTATAATTACATCTTCCTGGCAGATTGGCATTGCTCTCTCTCTCTCTCACAATTTTTTTTTTGATTTGATGTTTGCCATATACTAAAGTACCACTCCAGCTGCTGCTTCTGTGTCTCCTCCTCTTCCATTCCCCCACCAGCCTCTTCTTCTTTATTATAATAATAGATGACATATTTTTTTTCCATCAGTTTACTTTCAACATTTTGAGGGTATGGAATTCAAATTGGGTTTCGTTTAAGTCTTTTTCTGTGTTATTCTAATTGCATAGTCTCTCTTTTCTTTCTTTTCTTCTCTACACTCTGCTCTTGAGCTGATCCAGGTTTCTTTATTACTCTTTTTTTAGTTTCACGACTCTCACTGGTTCTTTCCTGCTACTTCTGGTATTTGACAGTTTTCATATTTTCTTTTTTTTACAGCTATTCCTAATTGTTGAATGTTTTTTAGGTGGCTGTTCCTAATTTCTTTCAGATAAGGTGGACATCTGGTATATCTTGGTGTTGACATCAGTTGTTCATTTTTTTAAAATTTAGGCTGTGAATTGGGGAGTTCCTGATATGATTGTGATTTTTATTTTGTCTTCTATATAATTTCCATATATACGTGACTCTTGGTTCTATTCAAATCTTTTCTTGTAGTCGGCACTCAGCCTCATGTGGCATAGCATATGGTCTTTGTCTATTTTGTGAACTTTTGGTTCAAAGACAGCTTAATTCTGAGAGCCTTTATGCTATCTTTTGGTTCTGCTTTATTTTTTAGATTCCACGGGTCCTCATTGGTCTTTGCTGGTGTTGCCTGAAAAGGTAAAGGAGGTTTCCCCTACCATACTGGTAGATATCTTCTTGAAGGGAGGGGTGTATTGTGATCCCCTTGCCAGTGTCTCTCAGGGGTTCAAGTGTCACTAGGTAGAAGAGAACTCTCAGGCTGAGAGAGACCAAGGGGCTTCCAAGACTGTACTGTTTCCTGCATTCCCCAGTCAAGCAACACCACTTTTGCACTGTGCAAGTCTGCTATTGCTTCTATGACAAATGACCACACAGTGTGTTCAAACAATACAACTTCCTCTTACTTTTCTGGAGGTGAGAAGACTGAAATCGGTCTCACTGGGCTAATAAAATATCACACGCACCGAGATGTGTCTTCTACCACTACCACCCATTAACTGGGCACATTAGTCCATTTTTCATCACTATAACATTATGCCTGAAGCCAACTACATATGAAGAAAAAAAGTTTGGGGGCTCTTTTAAATATGATCAATTGATCTTTGATAAGGAAGCAAAGGCAATGCAACGGGGACAAGAGATTCATCTTTTCACCAAATGGTGTGGGCACATCTAGACTTCCACATGCAAATAAATAATAGAAAAAATCTAAACACACACCTTGCTCTCTTCGAGAACATTAAATCAAGACAATGTAGACCTAAATATGAACTTGAAACTCCTAGAAGATAGCATAGGAGAAAATTCTAGATGGCTTTTGGGTGTGGTGACAATGTTTTGGATTCAACACCCAAGAATGACCAATAAAATACACAACTGGTGAGTTGGATTTCATTAAAATTAAACCTGCCCTTTGGAAAAAATTACCAATAAAATATGAATAGAGGCCATGGACTGGGTGGAAGTATTTGCAAAAATATAGTTTATTGAGACTTGTTATCAAAATATTTAAAGAACTCTTAAAATCAACAATAAGAAAAGACACAACCTGGTTTAAAATGAAGAGTGTAGCAGATAGCCAATGAGCATTTGAATGGATATTCCATGTCCCATGGCAACAGGGAATCTCAAGGCACAGCACCATCAAGAAGCACTGAACACCAATTGGAACAGCCTAGATCCACAGCACCTGTAAGAGCAGATGCTGGCGAGAAGGTGGAGTGGTGGGAACACTCAGCCACTCCTGGTTGGATAGCCAAAGGTGCAATCACTTTGGAAGACAGGTTGATGGCTTTTTATGCAAAAGACTATGCTCTAACCACAAAATCCAGCTGTTTTGCACATCAGTATTTATGTACATTGGTTGAACACTTGTGTTTTCACAAAACCTACACACAGTTGTTTGCAGAAACATTATCCATAGTTACTAAGGTTTGGAAGCAACAAAAAGTCTTCCAGTAGATGATAAATAAGTGGTGTTGTATCCAGAAAATAGAATATTATTCAATGTAAAAGAGATATGAATTAATGTGTCACCAAGTCATGAACAGACATGTGGAAAACTTCAATGCTTATTACTAAGTGAACGTTGTCAATCAGAAATGGAGCCACACTCTAACCATAGCCACTTAGTGAAACCCTGTCTCCAAACAAAAATAAAAAGGAACTGTGGATAAAGCTCAGTGGTAGAGTACTCCAGGTTCAGTCTCCAGAACCACAAAAGAAATAAAACAATATATTTGAAAAACCCAACACAGGATCACTGCCAGTATTGGGGATGAATATGGCCCACATCTTGACAGTACAGATGTCAAAATACTTGTACATCATGCTAGAGCTGCACTTCACCTTGAATCCAGGTCTGTGCTCAGAGATCTTTTCCTACCACCCTATTTAAAATAACAGGATCCTCCACAGTATCCTTATTCTGCTTTATTTCTTTATAGCACTTATTACAACAAAAACTTCCATCCCACGTACCCTGAATTATGTGTTTATCGATATTTCCTTTCTCTAATATTGGTTCATCCAGAGCATGAACCATGACCTTGTGCCTGGTAGCTGTTCGAAATCTGTTTACTGAGTGAACACACAGGTGTATGGATTTAGTCATGTTGCTGCTGCTGCTGCTGCTGCTGCTGCTCCTGCTGCTGCTGGTAATGATGGTAATGATGATGATGGTGGTGGTGGTAATTATGAGGAAGATGAATGTGACATGACAATGACATGATGGTGATGATGATGGTGATGAGTATTTACAAGAGGTGTATCTAAGGTAGATCACATCACTGTCTCTGTTCAAAGTTCAGTCATAAGGCTGGTGCTTTGCCTCCTAAACATCTACTGGGGATGTGGCTTAGACTTGCCCTGAGGTGTTGATATTGCATTTTGAGTTGGAGCCAGCAATCTTTTCAGAACACAAGCCTCATCATCAACAGACACAACTGGTCATGTGTGGAAGGCCTCACCTGGCAGTGAAAAGATCATTCACCTGCCTTCCTTGTCAGAGCAATGGGGTGTTGTATTGTAAAGTGAGGTGTTGTTCCAAATGCATGGAGGCAGGTGTCCTGGCTAAAGCAAAATAAGATGTAGTTCTCATTCTTGCAGAGTTTGAATTGATGCTTTAGTCTTACTGGTTCTCTCTTCCAGGTCACTTATGCAGTCTCTCTCCAGGTCACAGCCCCAACACCTTCAAAGAGCTACATGCCTGCCTTCTCAGCCGAGAAACACAGTTCAGAGAAGCAACACAGTTTTTGGGTGGGGTTTTGAGGGACAGGGATAGATGGGGCTTGCCTTGATTCTACTCTCATCTCATTAGCTAATACTCAGACACGTAGCCACCTCCGACTGTCACAGAGGCTGAGTAATGTCACCAAGCTCTGTGTCCAGGGAGAAGAGGGTACATGTTCAGGGGCCACTATCCAAGGAGTCCCTGCTACAGGGATGTGCTCCTTGAATGGAGCATCTCAGATTTTGCTCAGAGGGCACATTTTCTTCTCTATAATCTTCACATTTAACTCCCCATAGAACTCAAAGGCTAGGGCCTATTTTTCATGCTCATTTTGTAAACATCAGACTGAGGCTCAGAGGCATTATGATATTCCCCAGATCACCAAAATACAAATTGGCAAAACCAGAACAAAAATTAAAGTTTATCCCAAAGGCTAGGTAGCTCTTTAGCACTGTATCATATAACTATATATATTATATAGGTACATAGTTTTATGACTCATAAGTAAGAGTCATATAACTATATAGTCATATAACTATATAACTATGCCATGGCTTGCCTTCATCCCACAGATTTGTGAGGAAGTTCTGACTGAGCATGCTCCTAACCTTGAGCACAGCTCACATACCTTGGGATATATTCTTTCTATGCTGTGCTGCTACAAATCTCAACTAAAGGCAGAGCCTAGCTGTGAACTTGAGAGTGGACATTCAGGTCTGGCTGCAATCTCCTTTATAATCAATCAATAATTTACAAAAGATTGTCTGTGGCTAAAGAATTTCATTAGTAATTTCTGGGAAAGGCTCATCTAATAACAATTCTAGGCTGAAATACATATTAAGAAAGCCAAACCTAATCTAAACTGAATTTTGAATGCACACTATCCTCCTTTACAAAACTCACTCAGCCACACCAGAAACTTTCTATCCCATAAAGAAGATGTTACCGTGGAAAGGCCACCTGGCCTTCTGTGTCCACAAAAGCCCTTCACGGTCAACCTGCCTTTCAGTCCCTTCTTAGTTTTTATAATTTTCTGTATTCAATGAAAAACATAGCATGAATATGCAATAGGAAAGACAAATAATGAAGCCAAAAAAGAAAGATGGGGGCCCTTGAGGGTGGAAAGAGAAAGGACAGCAGGAAAGAGAACAAGTTGCCCTCAACCAAGAGGGCAGATAGCATTTCTCACCTTAATGTAGGCAAACCTGGTTATATGAACAAAAATATGTCTCCTTTCTAAGACTGCCCCCCAGCCTAAGCATCACAAGCCTCAAAATTAACCTCTCCCATTCCTGCATCCTCCTCAAGGGCACGTTTGGCGTCAGAAACTTTGAGCATCAGGCACATCCATGGAGCTAGATGCTGCTATGGTTTCCATCAATCCAGATGCACTCCTGCAAGCCACCAGGACAATCAGGTCCATTTCTGATGCCCATCCCAGAACTCTCAGGAAGGATCCAGTGGTAATGGGTGGGGCACATTTACCTCTATATTGTTAGGAAACTGCAGAGGCTGAGATCCCAGTGGACCTCATCCCATGTATGAACTAGATTTAACAGTTTCAACAGATTGTTTCTAAAATCTCCAGTTCTAATATCTGACTTGACTTACTCTATAAATGAACAGACTTAGTATCTCATTTTGCATGAAAAATCAGACTTCTGGGTCCAGCTCAATTCAAAGCCCATGCCCTGTTGGAAGAGTCATCCTCTGACTATATCTCCTCATCACTACTAACCCAGGGAGTTCCACTTTCTCTGTAGCTGAGGCTAATGCCACTCAAGGTGCAGAAACCATTCTGAGTTAGGAAACTTACAGTCCTCCTGTAGCATAGTACAATCTGATTGAGCACACAACTTCTGTCCTAGGATGCTTCCCCCAATACACTGTCTTGCCTGCACTGGTTGGAAAAGGTTGGGAGACAGGTTTGGGGATAGGTAGTCTATATTTTTTACGATACCTTATAACAGAGACAAATACAAAAGCCTCAACTATTTTTTTTTTTTAATTTAGGTAAGCATGATGTTCCCTTGGATCTTATAGAGGCACCATCTGCAGTCTATGGCCTCCAGGATCATTGAAGGGGACAGGGGATATCAGAAGGAGGCATGAAGCTCTTAGCCACCTCAATCTAGAAGTTACACACATCTCTTGCATTGAGAGTTCACTGGTCAGGACTAATCATATGACCTCTAACAACTGCAAAGAAAACCAGGAAATTTAGAAAGTGACATGAGATATTTGAAGAGTACCCATTCCCTGTGCTGTGTACCCCTCAATATTTTGGGTCTTATTGAATCCATTCAAGCAGCCCCTGGGAACAGAAATAAAGTCTGGGGAAGGCCTTTCTTAATCTTTCTACTCAAGATTAAAAGCAAGAAGGCCCAAGTTAGAGAAAGGCTTCAGAGGTCATGATACATCAGCATTGTATCCTCTGAAACTCTTCTCAATAAGCCTGTAGAAGCTTCTCTACTGTATAGCAAGCTTTGCGGCCTCCAAACACATCTAGAGAAAAGTTAATGGAGTCATGGGCCACCCTGAGCTTACTTTGTCCTGTCTCATCCAACAATTAGTATCTCACTTATGCCCTTTTTCTCTCCTCAACCCTATGGGTTCTTCTGCCATCCTATGGGAGAGGGAAGGTGAAGTATGCTCTGCACAGCTCAATGGTGTAGTTTATGAGGGAGTGCAATCTTTTCCAGACCCAAACCATTACCTCCTGGAGGAGCTGGGCTGCTGAGTCCAGACCCTGGGCAACTCCAGGGAGCCTTGCTTCTTCTGCGATGGGCACTCCAGCCATGGAGTGAGGGCTGCACATTGCAAGTCCTGGGAAAAAGGGCACTGGAGTTCCCCACACTTGGTGTGAGAGGGGCTTACATGAAAATCACCCAGCAAGAATAATGCCGACTGCCCCACCTCCTACCTCCTCCCAGCTCCAGTCAGCTCTCAGAAGTCTTCATATAAAGTTTTCTATTGCACAGAATCTAGTTATAGTATGATTTGTAATCACTCATGCACACGTCATGCACATACCCATACAGCTGAACAGAAAATCCACCATGTCTGCTCTGCTCAGTGTGTTGGTTCTACACATGGCAAAGCAAAGGCATTAGCACACACAAGACAGGTGTGATTGGCACAGCTGGCAAAGATGCACAGTAGCTCTGTTAGGCATGCACAGTGTACTTCTCACATCACAAAAAGCAGCCCCAGGTGCCTGTTTTCTATGGTCTCGTTCCACTCTCCAAAAGAACATCACCGCACATGCAATGCCAATCTCAGGATGCAACAGTGCCCAGGAGCCAGGTCTGAATGTCACTGAGTGGTGTATAGTCCCCTCCCTCCATCCTGAGTTGGGCAGGCCAAGAATGCTCATCCCTCACAGAAGCCAGGAAACCATGGGCACATCTCCCTGCAAGGAAGTTGGGAGCTACTCAGGAGATGGGCTGAACAGGAGGGTCAGAAGCATTTCTGCCAAGATACCTTGGTTGTGGGCTAAGCTCTTTCTGCATGACTGTGTGGACACATGGGGTCTTTGGGCTCCATGGTGAGGGCACTCCCCTGCCCTGGCCCACATGTTGCTCATAAAAACCGTGGAGAAAATGTGAACATGTGTGTGCACCAGGCTTCTGCAAGAAGATAGGAAAGGTTATGTGACCTTTAACCATATGAGATCCAGTCTGGGTTCAGGAGTCGGGATGGGAATTGAGTGCCCTGGTGCTAGTGGTGCTCCTCATGGCTTGCAGGCATGTCCCCATATTTTCCACACAGAACCCAATGTGACTGTATGCACCTATGACCACACAGGTGCTTCCTTGAAAAAAATCAAGGGCCCCCTATGCATGGTTACCCATGTCTCCATGGTGACTCCCTGCCAGAGACTACACACAAGTTAAGGGGTATTAAGGACAGTGACTCCTGAAATCAGGATAGCCAGCTTCCTGCCTGTCTTCTTGTCTCAGTTAGCTGTGTAACAGTGGGTATCTGCTTAAGGTTCAATTAATTTTAGAATAATTTGAATATTACTTGTATTGGAAATATTTAGAGTTCATAAATCTGCCTGTGATGAGGACAGCACTGAGACCTGGGCTTGCTCACAGTAAAGGCTCTAAACAACTAGTCTTTGCTATTGTGAAGTTTCTTAACTCACCTCTGTCTTTGGTGCTGAGCAGATATCAAACACAATCGCATCTGAGGTCTTACCCTATATGGGGGCCCACGAGATGTCACATTGGTCCTTAGTGTAATGAGTTCAGGGTTAGTAGCAGATCTGCCAGATAGCAATAATTAAAACATACAAAAAGCAGAAGACAAACAAGTTGTATGATTGAGATCATTTGAAAATATCAGATTTTCTAAAAATATGCATTCAATGACAGAGAAATGCTTAAAGTATGCTGAGGTTCAGAAGTTAATGAGTTCTTCTTTAAAAAAGCAGTGAAACCCTTTTGAAAAAAAAACATAAATTGTCTGGGCACAGTGGCATATATCTGTAATCCCAGTGGCTCAGGAAGCTGAGGCAGGAGGATAATTAGTTCAAAGCCAGCCTCAGCAAAATTGAGGTCCTAAGCAACTCAGCAAGACCCTGTGTCTAATAAAATAGAAAATAGGGCTGGGGACGTGTCTCAGTGGTCGATTGTCCCTGAGTTCAATCCCTGGTACAATAAACAAACAAACAAAAAACCCCCCAAAAAAACAAAAATAAAAACATGAATGTTATCTACAAATGTGTGTGTTTATGTGTGAATGTATGTGTGTGTGTTCTGCTTTTATGCCTAAAGCAGTCATACATAAATAACCTATAAACCATGGTAGTGTCTTTATTGGGAATCAAGATAAATTTTTTTTCTTTTATAATTTTTGTTAAGTTTCAATGTTTTCTATGATAAACATATGTGCTTTAATAACTATGAGGTCTTCAATAGTAAATCAATGGTAAGTCACCTGACCTGGCCATACTTGGCAATACAAAAATACAACTGGACCTTTAAGCCAACAATCCACACAGCAGCCACCACTTGGAGCTCTTTTGGGACAGCTGTCATGCATGGAAATGTTAAGATAGAAAATATGTGATCTGGATACAATAGGACGTGTTCCATTATTGCTAAGTTGCCACAGATGAAATTATCATGCTCTCAACTATTTATTGTTCCATTTGATTTTAGAGCAGAATATCAGGCCTTATTTATCAGGATCTTATTTACTACTGGCTATAAGACACCAAATGATGACAGAGGGGGGGAGTTTGCATTCACCCTTGCCACATGGGCAATGCCTCTGTTTCACTGATGGTGTGATTCATTTCTTTCCTCATCAAGTGCAGCTCTAAGTTTTGTCTCTGTAATGCACAGATGCCAGATGCTTTCCAAGTTTAGTATTTCAAGCTCCATGGTGATAGTCCCCAAATTAATGCAACCATTCTCCAACATGAAGGCCTAAACCTCAGCCCCAACCCAGGCTCCATGGTGGCGCTTTCTCCTGGCCTTGTCAGCTGCTGGCTTTATGAACTAACCCTTGGGAAGCTATTTTCAGCATGCTCTACTGAATACTTGTTGACATGACTGTGCGTATCAGTGGCAACTGTATGGGAACAGGGTCCTGAAACTCTGAGAATCAGTCCTGGTGATGCTCATCCCATGGCACTTAGTCCCTCCCTGGTCATCAATTTCATCTTTCAAGATGTGGCAGGTGTCAGATTCAAAGTCTTTCAAATGCTTTTTCTCCCCAAAATTCATGCATTGACACCTAACCCCAGTGAGGTGGCCTTGGAGGTTGGGCTCTTTATGGAGATAATTAGGTTTAGATGAGGTCAGGAGAGTGGGGCCTTTATAACAGGCTTAGTTCCCACACAAGAAGAGACAGCCGGGAGCTGGCTTTCTCTCTTCCCCAATGTGAGGACAGCAGAAAGGTGGCCATCTGAAACCCAGGAAGAGGGCCCTCATTGGGAATCAAAGAGCCATCACCTTGATCCTGGACCTCCAGCCTCCAGAACTGTGAGGAATAAATGTCTGCTGTTTGACCTACTTGGTATATGGTGTCTCCTCACAGAAGCCTGAGCTGGATAAGTTGCCCACCAGCTCAAAGGTTAGCATTGCCCATGACCTGCTTGGTGCTTGTAAAAGGTGAGCAGAAGGGACATATTGTCTGTGGCAAAAAATATCTGGAATCAGTGGTTTCTCTGCAGATCCATCTCCACCCAGCAGCACTGTTCAGCTATATGCCCAATGACAGTTCATCCTCAGCCTGGGACCTGGAGTGAAGGCAGGAAGAAAAAGCCCCCAGTCCTTTATATTATATAATTCAGATAACTTACATATATTTCCTTTGCACATATTAAATATGACATTTTGAGCAATGGAAATCTTAAATCTTCAAGATGTCTTAAGACAGATGCAGTTAGTTTGGAATGTTAATACTTCCAATTCCCCAGTGAAGGCACGCAGACACATAACTCAGGGATGGCCCTGGACTTTGAAGTGCCCTGGCCATTAGTACCAGCCCAGTTAGTTTCCATAGCGGCCCTGTGTGGCAGGATTTTTCAGTACCCTCATTTTGCAGAACAAGAAATGAAGACTCAGAGAAATTAAGTCAGCACACAACATCACAAAGCTGATCCATGGCAGAGCTTGAAATCCTAGCCAGATCGTGTAAAAATCTATGACCTAACATCTTTATCCTCTCCTGCTCCTACCATAGAGCTAAAGGCTAATTAGGTTTAGATGAGGTCAAGAAAGTGGGACCTTTATAGCAGGCTTAGTTATAAGCGTGAACATTCTTGGCAATGGCCAACTATCATAGTCCATTCAGGTTGTTAGAACAAAATAACAGTTTTGTAGGACATGAAGTCTGACATGGAGGGCCTGGAAGACTGGAGTTTAGTGGGGACCCACTTTCTGATTCCTAGGTGTCTTTCTGCTGTGTCCCCACATGCTGGAAGTGGCAAGGAAAATCTCCAGGGTGTCATTTATGAAAGCACTAATCTCAACCACTCGGACATCACCCTTATGTCACAATTACCTCCAAAGGCCTCATCTCGTGACACCATCACACTGGGGAGGGGCAAGATTTCAACATATGACTATGGGGGCCATACATTCAGACCACAGCCTCACACCACACCTCGATTTTACAATCCATGGAAGGTAAAAGGATACCTGATGCCTGGATCACCCCATGTATAATGATTACCCTGGCAACCAGGTGGAATCCCCTCCTCCAGACTTCAGCTCTGGGGTTTCTGGAATCATTTGTGGACCTGCTGCTGGAAGCAGAGGGATTAAAGGACAGTGGCCAGGGGCTGATGATGGCATTGCTACTTCCTTTGTGGCACAGACTTAGGGTGACTCCCTTCCAGGGCTACCAGAGCCAGGCAGCATTGCATTGACCCTTCTGGGCTCCATGTAGCAATGTGATAAAAAAAAAAATAGACTGCAGAGCTGGAGATGGACCCTGGTGCTCTTATTCCCACCTATGAGAATCAGGCAGATAACTAAACCTGTGTCCTTGTCTGTAAATGGGGTGCCCACAGTATCTACCCCAAATGCTTAAGAGTAAAAAACTAGACATGAGAACCAGCTTTTCCTTGTGTTCACAGACCCATTATGAACCTTAGATGTTCCTCTGGACAAATGGCCCATTTCTTCTTTGTCTTTCCAGTTACACACTCAAAATGGGGTAGCTGCCATCATGTCAATTTTTAACCAGCATTAATAAACAGGTACATGGAGATGCTGGTCCACTCAGCAAAGTCCACGTGAAAGGATGGAACTGATGAGAATTAGTTGGCATCTTGTCCTCTCTCCCTCTTTCCCACTCAACACAGCCACTCAACACTCCCTGCCCTCCAGTCCTGTTGCTTGGTTCTATGCACTTTGTGCTGCCTGTATTTCTGTCCCACCAGAGTCTCCAAGAATCTCTGCCTCCCACTAAGCCTCAATGGTCTCCCCACCCTTAAATCATTTTTTCTTGATCCTCATACTTGTCTCTGAAACTAACCCATTAGGATGTCATCAAAGTGTGCTTGGATGGGAATGGGGTTTAGAAAGCATCAGTCACGTAGTGAAATTAAAGAGTGGCCCTCCATCGTGGGGCAAACCCCAGGCATGGTTTGGACACTGGGCTGCAGTGAAGGAGCTGATTAGTTATGCTGTCATTTGTGGCTAATTCCATGCACAATTCACACAGCAGGTGGGACTCTCAGACCACAGATTTAGAAGTGTGCCCGGCACCCAGCTATATTCATTTGCCACAAAAACTTTCCCCCCTCCTCACTAAAATGTGAAATCCCTCTTCTTATTGGGCTAACAAAATTTTTTTTGAAGTGGTGAAATATATCTATCACAGAGAGAAGAGGGAACACAGGCTCCCTCACCCGAAATTCAACACCAAGTGAAAACCAGAACATTTATGCCAAGATGAGGACCCATGGATCACATCTCCTCATCTGCCTCCCAGCAGCAGCCATGACCATTAATTATTTTTTAAAAAATTATTTGCTTTGCAGGACCATGGGTGGGGTGGAGAAGTGAGGGGAAATAAGTACTGAAGGAGAATAAAATGGAGCAAGGTAGATCACCGTCATGCATTGCTGTGTATGTCACAATAAACCCACTACTACGTATAACCATAATGCACTCATCAACACATGGAAGTCCTTTCCTTTTCTTCAGTTGCTTATGCCCATGACATACATATACACAGACGTATATATGCATACACAGTTTGGTCTTATGTGGATCAGATTTTGTTCTTAAAATTAAGAACAAAAGACTCACCCAAGCTAAGCGGTACAAGCTCAATTGCTTTCTTTTTGCAATTGTGCTGTGCCACTTAATACATCTACCCGCTCTCCTGTCAAAGCCACTATAACCTTTTATACAGTGAACTTGTTATCAGCTTCCTGATACATGGTTCTTGCTCTACACCAGCAAGTGCTTCTCCAGGTTATACCAGGAGTGGAAGACCAAGGAGTTCAAGTAGTGGTTCATGCATAAATATTTTCCTCCATTAAGTCATTCCAAGCTGTTTTCTTATGAGGCTGTACCATAAGGACATACCAGTAGATGAGACATCCTTTCATTTCTTCACATTGCAAAATTTTAAACTCTGAAACAATGGTTACAGGACCTCACAGTGACAAGGAACTGGAGAAGTGCTCCATCTCTTTGTGAGGCTGTTTCACAACTCACACAACTTTGGAGAAGGTCTTTGGCCTATGTAAGGAGAGCCCTCTGGAGCTGGTGATGTTTAACTCAGAGTTCTATACAAATACAACCATCCAGGGTGTTTTCTCAGTACTGTTTTTAATACAACTCTTCTTGATTTATCATGTGTTGGAGAACACTGAACCTTTTCTAAAATTGATCTAGGATTTCTTATTTTCTCATTTGTCATCTGTCTCACCCTGCAGGTCCATGCTGTCATCACACAGTAAGGTCACCATCAGCCACAGGAGTTACTAAGCATTTGAAATGGATCTAGTTCAAATTGAGAGGGGAGCATGTGTAAAGACATACACTGGATCTCTGAGATTTAGTAAAAAAAGAGAAAAAAATTTAAATATATTATTAGTCATTTTTTAAAAAAATTTAAGTTGTTGATAGACCTTATTTACTTATTATTTATTTATATGTGGTGCTGAGAATCAAACTCAGTGCCTCACATATACCAGGCAAGTGTGCTATTGCTGAGCCACTGCCCCAGTCCTTATTAGTCAATTTTATGGTAACACATATAGAAATGAAAATGGTTTATATAAATGGGCCAAATAAAATACATTACTAAAACTAGTTTCTGTTCTGCTTTTAATGTGTAACAAACTACACATGTGGCTCCCGAGCTCAGTGCTATGAAGACTGAGAGCTCCAGTAGGCCTCTACAGCCTCTCCCCCTTACTAATCTTACTCTCACCTCCTACAGCACATTCTGCACTTGAAAGACACTTGCTAAGAACATCAGCCCCAAAACACTTAAATGTGAAACAGTTTCCTACAACTAGAATTGGGCAAAGTTTTACCTTGGATGTCTCCATTCAGGTTAAAAATTAAACCATATGTGTTTGGATTTGAGATGGATTTGTAATGCAGGGGAGGGGGCTTTTCCAGCTCACTGTCTGCTATCTCTGGAAAAGATAAATACAAACTAAAAATAAGAGCCTTAGTGCTCCATGTCAAAAATAAGGGAAGAGATTTACCTCCTTTAACTCTCAAAGCATTTATGCTAGAAAACTTGGGGATTTAAAATATTTCCTCCTGTCTCTAAAATGTACATACACCTTCTGAAAACTCAGTGGGCTCCTCGTCATCTTTATGACTTGGGAATGTCTTTCTTAAGGTTCTGGGAGCCACCTCTTTATAAATAGACTTCGAAAGATAATGCTAAGCCTCCCCATTTCTGTAGGAAAGACAGCTTAGCTGCCTCAAGTGCATCTCTTTAAAATGCAAAACCATCCTCTGTGACAAAGATATCAATCAGTAAGCTGCTTCTGTAGATAAAGCCAAGCCTGCAACAGAGATGTCACCTGTCCCCCAACACCTGGTGAACTCAGGATGAACTATGGACAACAGATGGCAGGCACCATTTTGCCCTCTCACTTGGGGACCAGGTATCTAGTGCACATTTGCAGAGCACTTAGTCTCTCCTGCTATCCAGGGATCTGTCTTTGCAATGCCCTTATGTGTTGCCTGCATGGCACATCCCCCATGACTGAGCACATATTAAATAATACAAATGCATTCTACAGCCTTTATTGTGAGTTTATTGGCTTAAGAAAACTTGGTTTTTAATTCTATTCCAATGCTTCTCTCAAAACTTTAAACACTCTGTGTGGCTAACTTGTTAAATGTCACCATAAGGGAACAAGAATGAGGGAGAAGGATAAGTCAAGAATAACTTTGAAAAAAACAAATTCTTAAAAAATTATCCTGTTATCTGCAATTCCCACTCGAAGTTTGCAGCCCAACTAGGATGCTTAGCTCAGCAGCAGTGGCTGCTATCAGGGAAGATGGTAACAGTTCACTCTCAAAGGGAAATCTCAAGGAAGATTCAAATACCTTAATGACCCTTTCTGGATTCTACCAAAGGGCTCTTTGTCCCGCCACCACACAGTCTGCCCTGCTTACCAGGTGGCCTGTCGACCGGCCCCTAGCCCATTACTACTCCTGTGCAGGGGGCCCACCAGGCCCCACCCCACCCTTCATGCCCTCTCATTGCGAGCACAGCCTCTGACGTGAGCTAAGCAGGCCTCAGCTGAGTGGTGCCCTTATTGTTCTGGCTACAGACGCCATGCCCAGGCAGCACCAGGCCCTCAGGGGACCCAGCATGACTCCAGAAAGACAGGGGCAGGACGTCTGCACTCCCAAGCCTGAGCCCTAGGAGTGGGGAAGGTGGACACCAAAGGACACACACGAATGCACGTGGGTCGCTGACGCTTGGGGACTGTGTGGACCCATGTGGACCCGCGGGCAGCGTTGTGGGCCAAACTGGGTTAAGCATAAGTAGTGTGACCACCGGGAACCTGGAAGCCCACTGTGATCATCAGGCATTCCTGGTGGGGAATAGGCCAATTACTGAGGTGCTCCGCACTCCCAGGGGCCGCCAGGTACACACAGGCTCAGGTGCACTGGACCTCGAATACTATGCATCTCTGCCCGAGGGCTCTAAGGTCAAGTCCACCTCCTGGGCTGCTTCAGGGGCATGGCTCCCACTCAGCCCAGAGCCCAGCTGCAGACCCTGAGGGTTCCCAAGTAGAGGCTGGGTGAGAGTATCGATGGTGAGAGGAGGTGGACACAAGTTGACCCCCATGCAATGGGAACAGTGAGGCAGCCTAGCTTTTCATCAGCTGAATTCATAGGGCTCCCAATGTGAGGATGATCACCAGGTCCTCCTCTCCATTGACTCTGAGACTCTCCAAGTGCAAAACAGGGAAACATCTGATTCACAAACCGGAGATCACACTGTGGGAGCACGCAGCACTGTCCAAGTGTTTCAATGAAAATGGTGCTGAGTTCTAAAGTCTTCCTCCTGCTCTCAGGCCTGACTGACTCCTGTGCACTTACTCATCAGGCCTCAAGCTCCCCAGCTCCAGCAGCACATCCCTTAGTGCATTCTCCATCATGCACTGGAAAATACTTGATGAGGAATAGATTGTTCAGTATTTTCCAGCACATGATGGAGATCCAAGAATATGGAATTTTTATGTTTAAATCTCTGTTTCTCTGCTCCTTAAGTGACAGGCAGGCTTGAGTGCAAGGCAGACCCCTACACAATTCACTTCATGCTGAGTGTGGACAGACCCAGCATGGTATAGCCAGGAGCCTCACAAGCAAATAGAGGGTGCTTTGAGCAACCAGAACCATGAATTCACTTTGAGAGAAGGAGACATATGAAGGTACAGAATATGACAAGGTGACTTGGAGAGAAGGAGGCTTGGGTAACACAGAGGTCAGAACACAGCAATTTCACCTCTGCTCTCCTTCATCCCTCTGCCAGTCTGTGAGGTGATAAGTGAGCATTAAACATGAGGATCACAGTGTCAGGCAAAGTGCAAATTGTGATAATTGCCTTCTACAATAAATGGACTCATCTAACTTCAACTTTGATTCATTAAAAACTAATAATTGAAGGCTTTTATGCCTAGTTAATTTTCAGTTCACTAGAACATGCTGTTCTCCAAGCATTTCAGTTGGTTAAATTTAACTGAAAAGTTCACATAATTGTCTCCTCCATTTTTACATTTATGAAAAAATATAGCTGGTGTCCTTCAAACTCAAACGTGGAGGAGCAGAATCAACATTTCACTAGAAGACTGAATATACTCCAGGGTTCACTTACCAGTAACCTCCCATCCCCAAAATAGAGCAGCACAATTACCACAGCACCTGTCTCTCAATGTTTCTACCTGTGGAGGGGTGTCATCCCTGATGAGCATGAGTCATGATTGGGGCCAGTGAAGCTCTACACCAATCCATGTTGATTCAGTCACTTGAATTCCCAGCCAGACACTTGACAGGATGGTTTATCCCCAGCCTGGTTGGCAGCCAGTCATCTAGAGATTGTGTCATGCACAGAAGGGATGGGGCAAGACATAAATTTTAGGAATGTGTACTTATTTTTCAAATATTCTTCAAGGAAGGGGGCAATAGAAGATTTGCAGGGTTGATAGTTATTAAGCTTCCTTTACACTCCAGAAATTGAAATAATTTGATGTGTATGGAAATGCCCATTTTTTGGTGACTTTAAGACAAGGTGACAAGCATAAATTATTTGCCTGCCATATCTATTCACTTCTGCAGTCCAGCTGGGCAAAATAACCGGGAGGTGACAAGCAACTTGAAGGTTGAAGTGGGAACTGCTTTATTTCAGGGAAACTCAGTGGGAACTGAGCGGGCACTGAAGGTAGCGAGAGCTGGAGGAGAGCAGAGGTATGTATACCTAAGTGATGACACACAGCTTGACTCAATTAGCATCATCTAGATACAGCAATCAGCCAATAAGGAATCTCTATCATCTTAATGGCTCGATGGTGTTGCTTCACAAACTACTCTTCCTGGCAAACTGCCAGGCGCCATCTTGACTTGGTTGCGGCCCTCAACAATTCACAATATCTCCTGAACCAAAGATGTTAAATCCACATTTAATAATAAAATTAAACAAATATTAGGGCTGGAGGCTGATCTCAGTTAGAGAATATGGCATTAAGGTCCAATCTCCAGGACCACAAAAAAATTAACATCTTTATTTTCGACTTATTCCTCAAAACCCCAAGAGACTTAGAATCCAATACAAAATATTGACCGAGAATCTACTCTGTGCTAAAAAGAGCTGAGTTTAATTGCAAGGAAACATGTGCAGCAACAAGCAGTGTCACCTAGTGCCACGACCTGGGGGGATGAAAGCATCAGAGGACCAAGGGAATCCCATGTCAGAGCTCTTAGTGTGGAGGAGTAGAAGAATCCAACAGCAGAAAATGGAGAGAGCGCAATGGTGATTTGTATCTCCAAAGACCTCATCCGTCCATTCACCACGTCAGCAGCAGCTTCTGGGCTCCACTCAACATAAACAGAGACCCTGTCATTCATCCCTGAGTGGGAGTGAGAAGCTTGGGAAACTAGGTTTGTAATATAGATATAGATATAGATATAGATATAGATATAGATATAGATATAGATATAGATAGTGAGGACACCTTCATTCTGGCCCCAGCTGAGAAGTCCTTGCTTGTAGGTAGATTCTGGACCCTGCAGTAATTGAAGTGTCTCAACCCAGGCTCTGCCTATACACTGCAGGTATTTAGAGAGATGCCCCTCCCAAAGATTGGGTTTTACATTTCTCTCCAGAATTTACATCGAACCTGAGAAGCTTCTCCCAAGTTTGCAAAGAGTAAGTTTCTGCCACTCATTGAAGAAGGGGCTCAGGAGAGAAGTAAAGAAAATAGTTCATCCACACCTGAGATTATAGACTGTGCCTGAGAGCTGACTAAGCATGGTTCACAAACTCAGGATTAGAACCTCAGTTAAGGATTCTGGTGGCATTTTCCTTTGAGTGAGAGTGGTCATAGGGCAGATTGCCTAGTGAAATGTGGATACCTACCCTGAGCAAATCCCTTTTGTGAGTCTCAGTATAAAACTGGACAAGAAAAGTAGAGCTGACTTCCTGGTCATTTTGTGTGAAATATGTGTGATAATATATGTAAATGCCTAGAGTCACAGAAAATATGCAGGAAGAGCTGTGAGTGCAGTTATCACTTTCACTACCAATGTGTCATCATCTCTCCATGGGATTTAGAAGAACTGGTGATCAAGTGTGTTGGTTTCCTATTGCTACTGTCAAAAATAGCTACTGACTTGCTGGCTTAAAACAAAATAAACTTACTATTTTATAGTCCTAGAGGACTGAGTCTGAAATAGGCTTGCTGGGAAGTACAGACTGAATGTGTGTTTCCTCCCCCAAATGTATAGGTTAAAATCTTGACCCCAGTGTAATGTTCCAGGTGGCAGTGACCTTGGGATGTAATTGGTCATGAATGAGACAAACACTATACAATCGAAGCTTGTCCACACCCCTTTCTGCCATGTGGGGACCAGAGGAACTGAAAGCTACCTCACAGACCCACAGCATGACTTCCCTCCTTCCCCAGGATGAGAAGCGAGCTCCTTTTGTTAACATGTCCCCTCTCTGTGGCCCTGAGGCTAGAAGCCTGAACCTAGTCATTGGTGAGGCTGTGTTCCTTCCAGAGGCTGTGGGACAAGAGTGTTTCTTGCCCTGGCAGCTCCTAAGTCATGGCTGCCTTCCTTGGTTCCTGGCCATTCCTCTTACTCTCACCTTAAAACCAGGATCTCAGCAGCCACCAACTCTCCCTCCCCTTTGTCACATTGCTCTGCCTCTGATGCTCCTATTTGTAGGGACCTCGTGATTATCCTGGGCCATGCAGCTAATGCAGGGTGATACTGTCTGAATAGTCTTGCTTAGCCACATCAGCAAAGCCCCTTCCATAGTGTGAGGCAGTATTTACTGGGTTTCAGAGCCAGAATGTGGACACCTCAGGACACCCTCATCTGTCTACCACAGAACAGCAGACATAAAATTAACCAAGACCAGGAAAGAACTGCAAACGATGTTCATTGTGGCTCCTTCACCCTGACTCTTCAATCAGCCCACATCCTGGTGACTCTCCAAGATGTGCACCATGAGAGGCTCCAATCTCTCACTACTTGGGGCTTTGTGCCAAGGCACCATGGGAAGACACTTATTGTTTGTCACACCAGTCCAGCTCTCATTTTTAAACAAATAAATATCCATCTGGCACCTGGGGGAGCAATGCACAAAGTTGGTAACAATGCTCTCCCTTTTGGGTTGGTGGAATAAAACAGCAGGTGAGGAGTAACAAAGATCAGCTTCTGGGGGTGGAGGAAATTGCTTGCCAACTACATGGCCCAAAAGACCCCTTGGTAATGCCCTGCACTGCCTATGCTGGGGTGGGCTGGTTGTTGGAAGAAAATAATATCATGGGGGTGGAGGGGTTTCTAAAATTCTGAACAGACCAATAGGGAGTAAGAAAATTGGGTTAGTAATCAAAAATTTCTCAAGAAATACAATCTTAGAACCAAAGGGCTCCACTGGTAACTGCAGATATGTTCATAAGAATTAACATGATACTTCTCAAATGCTTTCAAAAAATCAAAGAGGCAACTCTTACAGATTGTTTTTTATGAGGCCACCCCTTGGTTGAAAACACATTTGACCTATCAGGTAATGTGATAAGCCACATTAACAATGAGGGTGAACCTCACTCAATTGCCTCAAAAAAGGCAGGAAATATGTTTGACAAAAATGAACACATTTCATGAAAATAAAACAAAACTCTTAGCAAAATATATATTGCTGGGCGAGGTGGCACATGCCTTTAATCCCAGTGGCTCAGGAGGCTGAGGCAAGAGGATTGCAAGTTCAAAGACAGCCTCAATAAAAGTGAGACTCTGTTTCTAAATAAAACACAAAATAGGGCTGGGTAGATGGCTCAGTGTTTGAATGCCCCTGAGGTCAATCTCTGGTACCCCCCCACAAAACAGTATGTATAGAAGGAATTTACCTGAACATAATGAGACTTTTAGAGGAAAATTCCAAGCAAACACACTTACTTGTGGAGAACAAAGTTTTTCCCTAAGTTCCAGAATAAGGCAAGAAAACCTGTTCTCAATACCCATCCTTACCAGCCAAGGAGATTGTAAAAGAAAAAAAAAAACATCCAAATTGGATAGAAAGAACTAAAGCAGTCTCTCTTGACAAATGACATGTTCTTATGTATTGAAGATCCTAGATGTGCCATTCAAAAAATTTGTTATGACTAATAAATTTAGTAAAGTTGGATAGCAGACTTTTATTATCATTATCAGTGCCAAACAAGACTTTAAATCAATTAAAATATTTCATTTAGGATAAAGTTACTTTCACATTTGCTACAATTACAGTAAATATGTTTCTTTGTATAAAGGGACAGTCTTTGGAACTTAAAATATCCCCGACTGCAAGATTACATATTTAAAACTCTGTTTGTTGCTCATATAAGAGTGGATTACTCAAATTAAATGTTATACTCTCTCTAACAAGATAAAATGGAAATAATTCACTCATAAGATTCATAAACCATCTTTGTTTATAAAATTCTATCCTAAGAATTATAATTTCGGGCTGGGGATGTGGCTCAAGTGGTAGCGCGCTCACCTGGCGTGCGTGCAGCCTGGGTTCGATCCTCAGCACCACATACAAAACAAAGATGTTGTGTCCGCCGATAACTGAAAAATAAATATTAAAAAATTCTCTCTCTCTCTCTCCCTCTCTCACTCTCTCTTAAAAAAAAGAATTATAATTTCATTAAGCTTCAATTGGAGCAAATGTCTAATCACTTAAGTAAAAGCACTTACGTAAACTAAAAATGAGAGCTACATTATTTTTGAAGGCAGATAAAAAGTATTGTCAGGTTTCTTGTTGTGCTTCTTGATGTTCAGTAGCAGACTCTTTTGAAGGTGGAATCAACCCTGAAGGGAAATAACTTCTACTTTCAGAATGCAGGGGAGGGAGGAAATCCAGCCCTTTAGGGGGGATAATGAGGAAAACCCCATGGTCCCATTGAGAATGGAAGGGGGTGGTGGGACCATTGGAAAATATTCTTGAGGTGCTCCATACATGTTTTCTGAAGGAGGTGGAAGAAAAAAAGTTTTTCTCTTGAACTTACTCCTTTGATCAACTGGAAACAATGGACCTCTGATTGGAGGGAAAGGTAAGAAAGCAAATCGAGAGTCAGTTGCTTGGTTTTCAGCACAGAGAGATGAATCAGTTACATTGGAATCACCAAGATCAATTTTGGTATCATTTCTATTGGTTTTAATTTCTGAAGATGAGGCCCATCCAATTTATCCAGAGGCAGTATAGTGGAACTTCTGAGTTCTGCTGATCTGATGGTCTATGACCATAATTAGAATAATGTCCATCTTGCCTTTGTAGAGGAAGATGTAGATCAGAATATGGTTGGCCTGGTGGAAGGGTCATTATCCTATGGCCCTGTTCTCATGGAGGTGCCAAGGGCCCAGCACCAGAAGGTGTGGTCTGCTTTCACTTATCCTATCACAGTTTGATTCTCTTCTTGAAATGCTGGTCGGATTGTCCAGAGGATTCTCTGGGCCCCTTGAGCCTCTTTCTCCTCCCATTGGCACCAAAAGTGAGAGTATGAATGGACCCTTCTTTTCCACATGAGAAGGTCTTATTTCACATGAAAGTAGAACCAATTGTGAGGAATCATTTGGGGAATTCTGTCTCTCAAAGGCTGTGTTTGAAATATCAAGCACAGAAGGATCTTTTTCTACATGTTTAAATTTGAAATCCATTTCAGTTTATTTTTGTCTATTGTGAGCATTTTGTTTCCTTAAATCACTGAGGTATGTTTCAGCACTCCGAGCTGCCAACTCATTATCATGAGCTTTTTTCTCATAGTAAATAAAGTGACCCTGATAAGAACAAATGGTTCTTTCCAATTCTTCAAGATCATTGGCTTGCTTTTTATAAGTTTCCAGTGGTTTAGTTATATGGCTGATCTTTTTTTCCACATTGAAACATTTCCCTTCTTACACTACCTGGTAATTTTCCCCTTATTAAAAATTTGGAGTTTCATTACATTTTCTTGATATACTTGCATCATGACTTTAAGTGTATGCTAAAGATTCTGATTCTCACTTTCAAAGTGTATTTTCTGATTGCAAAGATGCTTGTTCTGTCTTAAGATCTTTAATATATTTTATTAGGTCTTCCTTTGTTTTATCTACTTCAGATAAAAAAGTAAGAATTTTATTTCTTTCTATTTCTAAGCTTTTAAAAGAGGCCTTTAACTTAGCATCATATACCAGTTCTTTCAAAGCTCCTTTTGGATGATCTTCTAAGTGAGCACAAATGTCTGATTCACTTTTCATTTCCAATTCCAAGTTACCACCATCAGTTAGGACTTCTCCAAGCACAGGAGCCCAATCTTTTATCTGCAGCAAGTGTTCAGTCAGAGACATAATGTGATTTTCTTTATTTCTTAGAACTTGTTCTGCATGTATTTAAAGTGTTCAAATGTCATTTTCTGCTTATTAAGGCCATTCACTTTTTCTATTCATACTTCAACTTCTTGTAAAAGCTATTTCTGACTTTCCTGAAGATGGGAATTTTCATTCAAAGCCTCTTTTATTGCTACAATAACTCCTTCTTTATTTATTTGACATATCCTCAAGGTTGTTTTACTTTCAGGTATTTATTATTTGAGGAATTTTGATTCATCTACTAGGGACTTAATTATTTTTTTATATATATCCCCCTATCAATTAATCCTGTTGAGAATGTTTAGTTTTCTCTTTTTGTAGCTCTTTTTCCAGAAAGAGTATTTATACTCATGTTTAGATACAGATCTATCCAGGTTTTCATATATTGCCTCCAAGTATTCTGCTTTTATTCTATACTCTTTCTCCAAAATGGCAACCTTTAAAGATCACTCCAAGCCATCTTACTCTTTTTAACATGGCTAACTTTTTCAAGTAGTTCACACTTTTTTTCAATTCATCCAGAAAGTTTTAGAGCAAGCTTTTTTTCTCTTCTAGTGTAACACCTGCTTCTCATAGATTGATAACTTCTCCACAAAAATAAGAGAAGAATAAAAAATCCAATAGCTGTACATCTCATCAACTCCCACGGACAGCCATAAAGATTAGAATATTTTTCCATGTCTTCAGACAATGCAGACCACAATCCTACTTACTTCTTCCTCAAGTATGACTGAGGGGCAGCTGTTGCTCCTCCATCATAATAAGGCTACTTTGGCTATTTCCTCCACAACCAAACCATACCCAGCCATGCCAAAACAGGCTGTGAAATCTCAGGCCTTGTTCAGGAACAAGCCTGCACCAGGCAGTGAAGCAGACTATTGTTAACCAGCAGGTAGGGGTGCCTTCAGACATGGGCATAGGGAGCCCCAGTCATGGGCTCCCAGAGGCCTAGCACACTCATGCTGACTGTCAGAGACATCTTGGCCCCTTCCCTATGCTGTGAATCCTGAACCAGTGCAGGTTCAAGCCTGTCCCAATCAAGCCATAGAGAAGTCCTCTCCAGGTCACACACTAATTGGTTTGGTTTAGGCGAGGCCAAGGCAGAACTTATTATGTGCCATTCTATAGAGTCATAATATTAAGTTATTATACATTTATAATCAGCAAGTTGGCCACTATAAATATATAGCAAAGAAAAAAATAAGTGAGATCCTTTCTCAAACAAAACAAAATTAAATTTTTCATGGGATTCTCACATAGAGACAGGGGACACCAGGGTATTCAATAGGAAGCAGTGTTTATTTGTGTGCATCCAGCCTCAGTGGACTCATATCCAAAGGCTATGAGTGTAGGGAATGATCCCTAATATATTCTGGTTAGTTTCCTTTTATATACTAGGCTTTGTCTTCATATAAGGTAACACACATTCCTGTTTGGCATTATATTTCTATACTACAAAGTAGCAAGAATGTTCAAAACTGGTTTCTGGAGGGCTCACAATGATACAAATGGCATCTTGTTCTCTTTCATTTGTTCTGAGAAATCTCTACAACAAAATGTAGCCCAGTGGTAAAGCACCCCTGGCTTCTATTCCCAGTACCAAACCAAGCAAATATCAGATGCACTTCATTTAGAGCAGAGAATTTAGCATTATAATGAGTTAGGTTGAGCAAAATTTACCCTGGGTCACTTAGAAAAGGAGCTATGTATCTTTGGCTTGTTTAAGCTGGTTCTTCCAGGTCTTTTCTAAAGAGCTATTTCTGAAACAAAGAAACAATTTCAAGTGCTGTTAGTGGTGAGCAGCTCTCTTCCTGCAATTACAGGTGTTCCTAAGTTCCTGCCTGGCAGATCACTACTTTGCAGACTTTTAATGGTGGGGAGAAAAGTCAGAAGGGAGACAGAGCTTGAATTCTTGGGGTATCCCTTTTCTCTTACTATTCTAATCAATGTCATGGCATCATCTCCAGTATTTGAGATGCAGAGAGTTTAAATGGCCTCCAAATCTAGATATTTTGTTAGGTGCAGGGTAGGATCTCCCTCCCTGAGGTAGTAGTTACTCTTTGAGGGGGACTAAAATCTATCTGAGTGTCAGCCACTCACTATTCTCACTTACTCTACCCACTGGTATCAGAATCAGGTTTCTCTCTCATAGCTCATTGCCCAAGGCCCATTTGACCCAGGAGACCTTAAAGGATAGTTCTGTGGGAGTGGGTGGAGCCACTCTGCATTCTACAAAGGGACACATTTGTTGTGAGAGGCTTCAGTGATAGGAATGACCTGCATGTTTTCTTCTAGATCATCTTGACAGTGGGGTTGTGATGGATGCAGTCAGGTCTCCTTTAAAGCAGCTGTTATTTGTGGGTAGAGACAGACCCAGAAATCTGTAGTTCTGGACTAGAGAGGAGAAAGTATATTTGGGCACATTGTAGAGAAATTGCTGGTTATGGGTACAAACAGAGTGGGGAAGCTTGAAAATGTCTCTGAAGATCTTTCTGGGACACTTGGTGAGAAGTTCCAAGAGAAGAGACAGAACTCCTGACCCACCAGCTTATGAGCCATCACTGCTCAAATACCATAGATTCAAAGCTACATCTTGATGCAGTAGCAACTGCTGTAGTCTGACTGCAGCAAAATAACAGTGGGGTAATGAACAACTTGTGTACATTGATACAACAGGAGTGGGAGCCGTTTATTGTAGGACCAGAGGGGTATTTATACATTCCACACAGCTTATCTTAATTAACATAAACTAGATACAGCAGTCAACCAATAAGAAATCTCCACACTTAATGGCTCGCTGGTGACACCTCACAAACCACTCCCCCTGGCAAAATGCCAGGCGCCATCCTGACTTGTTTACAGATTCTAACAGCAACTGCTAAGTAGTTAGTGACTGAAGCACAGAAGGCCAGAGCAGTTCAGGTCTTGGTGGGAAGGTTTCATGTCCCAAGATTGCTGATCACTCAGTGGTGTGATCAAGAGGTGGTTGCCAATTTCTCCAGGCATTCTATAGAATACATGGAAGAATCCAAAAGAAAATTACTCAGTTTTAATGCCTGTCATGTGTGTGGGATGCAAAGCCATCTTATTACAATGCTAAGGAAGTAAAATATGCTCAATCTATATACTTTCCTTGGAACCAGAGCCCATAGCTGGTGCTGTGATCCAAATGAATGTGCACTCAGGAAACTGGACAGTGCCTGAACCCACAAATACATCCATCTGAAGGTTTTCTTGTATTTCAAGAGCAGGGATTTCATAGGCCTTGCTGAGCCCTCAGACCAACTCTGAGCACTTAATTGGGACTCAACAGATACAATATTGAGTCAGAAATGTTTAAATAGGTAGAAATATGGGTGGTAATTATCTCTTTGCAAGCCAGAAGAAACTAACTATGGTTAATCTGAGCAACATGTGATTAGATAGAGATCAAAGCAGGAGTAGGAAGCTCTGTTTTTGCCCAGGATTGGCAGTCCAGGCAGCCAGCAAGACAGGAAGAGGCCTCACAAAGGAACACTGCCATGACACATAGGGATGAGAACAAGGATCTTCTGCATGAAGCACAACATATGCTCTTTTCAGTGATTTGTCCCTCCATTAAAAAGGGAAAAGTTAACTGGCCCAGTGTGTGGATTTTACCAGCAACAGAATGGACCATGTCTAGTGTGGAAGAGTATTTCTAATTTAGGTAAAGAAGTAGAGTGCTATTATGAAAGAGTAACTGAGAGATAGACAACAAAAAAAGGCTATAAAAATTATATATATATATATATATATAATGCAAGAGATGTGTCCTCTCAGACCATAGTACTTTCCCTTCAGAATAAATATATATATTCTCAGTGGTCCAAGAAGACAGTGGTATCTACATGCTGCACTTTATCCACTCAGCATCCTACAGAAGCCAAGAAATTTCCACCCATCTTTGCTCTTTGTTAAATATCATTGGTAATTCAGGTCATAGGAACAAATTGCTGCATCTTTGTTTAAGTTAACTTGCCATCACCATCGATCTGCTGTAGGTTGGTCTTCCTCATGTGCTTGAGCACAAAGCTCCCAGATACAGGTGGTTGCAACAGGAGCTGAGATGATGTCTCAACGACTAATGGCCTCATCACCAAAATGGAATCCAGCTACAGAGAACTGTTGGCACACACAGCCATGCTCTATGTACATGATGCAGAAAAGCTGAAGGGAAGTGATGATGTGGAATGAGCATGCAAACTTACATCCACAAAGTGAGAAGGCACTCAGTTTTAGTTTTATAATCTCTGTACCACCTTTGATTGAGGAGACAGACCAGCACAGAGCAAGAGATGTCAGTCACCTCTAATGTAGGGGCTTCTCACATATGTGCACCCAGACACCTGATATAATCAACAACCAAAGCAGGAGGTCAATCAGTAAATCTGTGAAGGGACACCAAGGCCCCCTCTGCCACCATTCCAGGCCTTCCACCCCATTAGTGCATTTACAGTGAGAGCCACAGGTTGTCTTTTGCCTTCCCAGTCATGGGGCTTGGTTGACAGATCAGTTTCACAAGGGCACATTCAAACTGTGCCTCCTCACAACAGGGAGTGTGACAGGCTGGCCTCTGAGGGCAGCTCCAATTGGTTCTTGAAGACATGTTGGGGTAGAAATTCTGGTCACCAAGCAAAACAGATGGGAAGAGCAGGAAGAAGTTGTAATGGCCCAGGGAGGTGTTAGCGTTTCTGGGAGCCACCAGGAAGTACCAGCATGGGGTGGCTGGAGCAGCAAATATTGTCTGAAAGGTCTGGAATCCTGAGGTGTTAGATAATGCCTCAGCAGGGCCCTGATTCCTCTGGAAGCTTCAGAGAAGGGTTTGCCCTAGCTCCTCTCTGAGTGCCTGATAGTTCTTTGGATGAGGCAATGGGGTTCAGGGTCCACATGGCACCCTTACCATATGCTTCTCTGAATCTGTGTTCAATTTTCTCTTCTGATAAAGTCCCCAAGTCATGTTGGATTAGGAGCCCAGCCTGCTCCAGGATTACTTAATCTTAATCAGCTCTACTTGCAATGATTCTTATTTCCCATTCAGGTCCCAGTCTGAAGAACCAGAGGTGGAAACTCAGGAGCAGGAGAGATCACCATCTAAGCCAGGCATTGCCTTAGGTGGGATATCAACTTTGCTGGGAGCCATCAGCCAAGTGGGTATGACAATTTCCTTGCCAGCATACCCCCATGTTTCTTTAGTGGAAGGACTCATGGAAATAGGACATTTTGCAGAGACATTGCATGTAAGGTGACCTTGCTCAAGGACCAGGGCGGATCCATGTTTAGGGTGTTCCCGGTTTAGCATAATCCGAGATTAGGGTGTTCCCCATTTAGAATAGGGCGTATCCTGCTGCCTGAGTTCCTCTTGAGTTCTTAGGGATTAAGACAATATATTTGGGAGATAGAAGCCCGGTGGAGGTGTGGATTTGGGCAGAGAACGTGGATTTCCCCAGAACATGTTTGTAGAGTGCCGGTGACAGTTTGGGAATAAAGAATTGCTGTTTGAATCTACAAATCTGTGAGTGGCTCGTGATTTGTGCCCAGCCAGAGACTGCAGCATCTGGTGGCTTGTACGCGTAACACCTGAAGCTTGGGGGTAAGTGAAATCTCTTGCCCCTGAGGGAAGCGAGAGAATGGGTGACCATTTCAAAAAACAATGTGTTCTTCTTTTGATTTATTTTGTTTTTGTTTCAAGCTGCCTATCCCTAGAAATTTCTCAGGCAAACTGGAAAAAATGGTTGACTAAAGGTTTGAAGTTTGTCGGCCCTGAGGAATAGAAAATTGATACAAGGATTTTTTATTCCGTTTTTGTTTCATTCAGTTTCAGTTTTGTTTTGTGTTATCTTATTGGGTTGCATTATCTTTATAGTAGATTAAAACAAACTGAAAAGATGTTAAGTATATTGTTAGAGGTTCAGAACATAGAGAAAGACGTTTTAGATCAAGCAAAAGAGAAGGTCTCTCGAGCTAGTCAGACAGAGGAAGAAAATTTAAAGGAAAAGGGGTTGTTAGGAAAAAGGCCACAACAGGAGGCTGTTACTAACTCCGTTTTATCACAAGAGGGCATAATTCAACCAACAGCCCCACTGATAGAGACAGCTGAGTGGCCCTCAAACCCTGTAGTTGATAAATGGAATCCTGAGACAGGACCTCAAAGATTAGCATGCCCTGTACTTGAACAGGTAGGAGGGCAGCGAATTCATCGTGCTTTAGATTTTAAAACAGTGACGCAGTTAAAGGAGGCTGTAACAACCTGTGGTCCCCAAGCTCCCTTCACGGTAAGCATGGTCGAGTCCATTACTAACTTGGACATGACGCCAGCAGATTGGGCTAGCATGTGTAAATCTGTGCTAAATGGAAGACAATATTTGTTATGGAAGGTTGCCAATGAGGAATTTTGCATGGAGACAGCTAGGTGAAATGCAGCAGCTGGTTACCCTCAAAGAAATCTAGAAATGTTATTAGGAAAAGGACCTTATGAGGGTCAGCGGCAATAAATTGAAAATGATCCTGCTATATATGCACAAATTGCTGCAGACGCAGTTAGGGCATGGAAGACTTTACAAGGACATGGAAATTTACAAGGTCAGTTATCTAAGGTAATACAGAGAGCTAATTAACCTTACGCTGACTTTGTAGATAGGCTAATTAAAATGGCTGCCAAAATTTTGGGGGATACGGAACAAGCAATGCCATAATAAAACAACTGGCTTATGACCAAGCAAATCGTTGCTGCAGAGAGGTTATTAGACCATGGAGACATGAAGATTTAAACACATATATTAAATTATGTAGAGATATTAATGAACAAGGGCAAGTCTTGGCAGCTACAGTACAACAGGCTTTAGATGCCAGGCCAAAAACATGCTATGGTTGTGAACACACAGGACATTTTTAAAAGGTATTGCCCCATAAGAGGAGGGTTTAACAAAATTAGGTATCAAAGAAATAGAATACCGGGTATTTGCCCACAATGCCGTAGAGGGAGACATTGGGCTAATGAATGCCGTTCTCAAACCACCATAGAGGGTACTCCCTTATCAAAAAACAAACAAGGACCAGGTATTTACCCACAATATCATGGAGAAAGGCATCCGGCTCCATTGTCAAAAAACGGACAAGGGGGCCCAATGCTCCGGGGCCCACAACCACAAATATACGGGGCAGTGGAGGAACCCAGAAACACCATCCGGGTAGTGCCCAGGACACATTGTCCATTGAATCCCTTATCAGACAAACCCGAGGGAGCACAGGATTGGACATCTGCACCTCTGCCAGAGCAGTACTAACTCCAGAGATGGGAGTTCAAATCATTCCCACAGGAATAAAAAGACCTCTTCCCCAAGGAACAGTAGGCTTATTATTGGGACGTAGTTCATCTACATTAAAAGGACTTATGATAAGTCCTGGGGTAATTGATCCCGATTATGTAGGTGAAATAAAAATTATAGCTAGTTCTCCAAGAGGTATATCAGTAATTTCACCTGGAGATAGAATAGCACAGTTGTTAATAATACCCAGCCTAAATAATAAATTTCCTAGTCATAGTGTAGAAAGAGGTTCCAGGGGATTAGGCTCCACAGGTGTAGATTGGGCTATGTTGGCTTTAAATTTAGATTCTCGCCCAATGCTAAAACTAAATATTCAAGGACACGATTTTAATAGGCTACTGGACACAAGTGCTGACCTTAGCATCATTTCTATTCAGGAATGGCCAAAACATTTGCCATTACAACAGGCCACTCAAAAGCTTCGAGGCCTAGGAGTGGCGACTAATCCCCATAGAAGTGCAATGGTATTAGATTGGAAGGATCCTGAAGGATGTGAAGGAACTATACAGCCATATGTATTGGATCATCTTCCTATAAATTTATGGGGATGAGATGTCCTAGATCAATTAGGTTTGATGTTAACAAATAACATCAATCCTAATGCGCCCACTACTAGGGCTAGACAAGGGTTTAGGAAAGAAAAAAGATTAGGAAAACAAGGACAAGTTATAGCAGCACCAATTCAAATAGATCAAGGAACAGACAGACATGGGTTAGATTTTCAGAAAGGGCCACTGAGACAATCAAAATTACTTGGAAATCAGAAAGACCAGTGTGGGTTCCTAAGTGGCCCTTGACTAAAGAAAAGATACAAGTAGCCCATGATCTGGTCAAACAACAATTAGTGGAAGGACATATACAACCTTCCATATCTCCCGATAATACTCCCATTTTTGTCATCAGAAAGAAATCTGGTAAATGGAGATTATTGCAAGATTTAAGAGCCATTAATAATGAGATGGTTATTATGGGACCTGCTCAATCAGGGATTCCTCAATTGTCTGCCTTGCCAAAAACCTGGCATGTTTTAGCCATAGATATTAAAGATTGTTTTTTTTTCAATTCCAATTCATCCCGAGGATAGTCCATGTTTTGCATTTACTATCCCTCCATTAAATCATGAAGGTCCTGATCAAAGATATGAATGGAAAGTACTCCCTCAAGGGATGGCTAACAGTCCAACTATGTGTCAAATATATATTAACAAAGCAATCCAGCCACTTAGAAATCAAAATCCTGAACTACAAATATTTCACTATATGGATGATGTATTATTGGCACATAAAGATAAAAACAGATTGCTGGAATGTTATGCCACACTTACAAACTTATTAAAAAATTATAATCTAGAGATAGCAATAGATAAAGTACAATTAAATTTTCCAATTAATTATTTAGGAGTTCTATTATCCTCAACCATGGTCCGTCCACCAAAAATTCAAATACGAGTAGATGAACTCAAATCACTTAATGACTTTCAAAAGTTATTGGGAGACATAAATCGGATAAGGCCTTATCTAGGCATACCTACAGGAGAGTTGGGACCTTTATTTGATATTCTAAAAGGTCCATCAGATCCAAACTCACCTCGCAAGCTAACTCCTAAACCAAGAAAGGCATTAAAAATTATTGAAACATATATGGAAAATATACATTTGAATAGAATTGATATCAGTTTGCCTTTATTATTTATTGTACTAAAAACAAAAAATATTCCTACAGGAGTATTTTGGCAAGAAGGTCCATTATTGTGGATACATTTATCTTATTCTCCTAACACTATTCTTACTAGGTATCCTGAGGCTGTAGGACAATTACTCAAAGGAATAAAAGCAGCGAAGGGAGTGTTTGGAATTTCTCCCAATAAAATTATTACTCCATATACTATGGATCAAATTGATGAGTTAGCTCATGAGTTAAATACTTGGGCAATAATCATGTGTAAATCTAATGTTACATTTGATAATCACTTACCATCTAATCCTTTGTTGTCTTTTTGGTCTAAGCATCCTGTAGTTTTTCCAAAAATGACAAGAAAAACCCCTATCATGAATGCTCCAAATATATCCACTGATGGGTCAAATAATGGTACAGCAGCAGTAGTTACCCCTGATCAAACTTTTACATTTTTAGTACCCAAACAATCAACTCAAAAGGTAGAGCTTAATGCAGTTTTACAAGCCTTTTTAATGTTTAAAGATTCTGTATTTAATTTATTTTCTGATAGTCAGTATGTAGTTAATGCTATAGTATCTCTTGAAGATGCTGGTAGGATTTCCCCTTCTTCTACTGTTTTCTCTTTGTTTTCCACTATACAAAGTCTAATCTGGGACAGAAAAGATCCATTCTTTATAGGACATATTAGGGCACTTACAGGATTGCCTGGAGCCCTTAGTTTGGGCAATGATTAAGCAGATAAAACTACACATGACATACATATTTTCTCTACACTAGAAGAAGCTACGAATTTTCATAAAAAATTCCATGTTAATGCTAATACTTTACAAAAGCATTTTAAAATAACTAAGGAACAAGCCAGACATATAATAAAACAATGTCAAAATTGTGTGACACTTTTTACCACAAGTTAATCTTGGAGTCAATCCTAGAGGACTGATACCTAACCATATTTGGCAGATGGACGTCACACACTTGCCAGAATTTGAAAAATTAAAATATTTACATGTTACAGTTGATACCTCTCCTGGATTTTTAATGGGCTCCCTTCATGCCAGAGAAAAAACTAAAGATGTTATAGCTCATTGCTTACAAAATTTTGCCCCTGGGGGCGTTCCTAAGCAGTTAAAAACCGATAATGGTCCTGGTTATACTTCTACCTCTTTTAAACAATTTTGCTCATCATTTGGTATTACTCATATAACAGGAATCCCATACAATCCACAGAGACAAGGCATAGTTGAAAGAGCTCATCAAACTATTAAAACGTACTTATTAAAGCAAAAAGAGGGAATTGGAAAGGGGTATGTATCCCCCAAAGATAAACTTAAAATAACCCTTTTTACTCTAAACTTTTAAAATTTGGATTCATCAGGACTTAGTGCTGCGGAAAGGCATATGTATCCAAAAAATGTACATAAGCCTAAAGTACTTTGGAAAGATATTCTAACAGAACAATGGAAAGGTTCTGATCCAGTGATTGTCTGAAGTCGGGGCTCTGTTTGTGTTTTTCCACAGGGAGAACAGCAACCGATTTGGATTCCAGAAAGACTAACTAAAACAATTTCTACATATCGAAAAGAAGATGATTTGACTCAAATCCATAACAGCTGATATCCAGAACTCCAGCTTGGCCATTCTTACATCTGCAACAGTGATTAACCAGGGTGCTTTCTTCAATATCTATTTTATTATTGCATTTTTCCACATCATAAGGTCCTATTTTTATTTTTTGAGCTCATACAAACCTAGGTTAATGTTTTTCTGATCAGTTTTATTTTTTGACTGTGGAGTTTTTAAACATTGCAATGGAGATTTCACCTAGGTAAAGCTACAAGGCCTTTATTATTGTCTTATGTGTTGTACGTTTGTGTACTCTTGTGTTTTGTGTTGTATGTCTGTGTGTGCGTATGTCCATATTTCATATATGAGGAGCGCTCATGAAAAATGGATCCAAATTAATATTTTTTTTATTCACGTGATTTAAATGGCTTAATTTAAATTAGGTAAACAGCTGTTAAGGATTGTTTTTAAAGGAAGTTAACAGATCTGTTTGTTTAATTTCACCTTCCCTTTTCATTATATTTAATAATTCTTTTCAGGATAATGTCTCTTTAGCATCATTGCCAGAATTCCTATCTTCATCCCAGTGCCAGTGAAGACAAAGATAAAACCAAACTACAGCTTCTATGATAGGTATCACAGTACACTGTATAAACTGATGCATCAGTGAATATAACTCAACAAGTAATGCTCAATCAAGGAGTCAACTTACTTTGGGAGGAAACGGACTTTTGGGAGGAAATGGACATATTGATAGATTCCTCCGCTTTGAACTGCTTGCAGAACTTGCCAGGACTATGTAACTATCATTTGGTGCAGCGAATTGTGGTAATGCTGGCATGTCTTTGCTGATGGTGTCACCAGTGATGCAATTTTTCCAAAGGAGCTGTCAATTGGCTTAGTGTCATGGCATTTCTGTATTCTCCTCCCTTCTGCTAGTGATGGTCTAATATTTGGGGGCCAATGGCTTATGCTAGACCGGTAGTCAGTGACGGGTATGATCCAATTGCAGTGGTATCAACCTAAGACAGGAGGCTGACGCCTAAAGTTCAGTTTTCCGATGACGGGTAAGAACCATATGTTGAATTGGACAACCTACCAGGCACGGTCCTTAAGCCACATTAACCTCACTCCCCCACTGGCACCAAGGCCAAATTTGGGGGCCAACAGAGGTGAGGCAAAGAACCTCACCACCCCACTGGTGCATAGACCAATCCACAAGTATGGCTGTATGCTGGACCAGTAGTCAGTGACGGGTATGATCCAGTTGCAGTGGTATCAACCTAAGACAGGAGGCTGACGCCTAAAGGTCAGTTTTCCAATGACGGGTAAGAACCATATGTTGAATTGGACAACCTACCAGGCACGTCCTTAAGCCACATTACTTGTTGTTTAATTAATCATAAGGGGGGAGATGCTGGGAGCCATCAGCCAAGTAGGTATGACAATTTCCTTGCCAGCATACCCCCATGTTTCTTTAGTGGAAAGACTCAAGGAAATAGAACATTTTGCAGTGACATTGCATGTAAGGTGACCTTGCTCAAGGACCAGGGCGGATCCGTGTTTAGGGTGTTCCCGGTTTAGCATAATCTCAGATTAGGATGTTCCCCGTTTAGAATAGGGCGTATCCTGCTGCCTGAGTTTCTCTTCAGTTCTTAGGGATTAAGACAATATATTTGGGAGACAGAAGCCCGGTGGAGGTGTGGATTTGGGCAGAGAACGTGGATTTCCACAGAACGATTTTTGTAGAGTGTTGGTGACAGTTTGGGAATAAAGAATTGCTGTTTGAATCTACAAAGCTGTGAGTGGCTTGTGATTTGTGCCCAGCCAGAGACTGCAGCACAACTTCACTTTTTTCCTTTGCTCAAAAACAGAATATTAGAGAAACCCATCCTCTGGACTATACTAAACTTTTTATAACTCCCTCATGCATTAATCTCTTCATGAATACCTAATGCTTTCTTCAAGAGACTTTAATGAAAAAAAAATTGATTATCTATTCTCACACAAGATAAAACTCATATTTATAATTCTTCATGAAAAATTCCAAGGTAACCAGTTAGGAAACCATAATCACACAGTGAGCTGACAGTGATGTGAGTGTTGGAATCCGGATATTTCAACCAAGACTTCGATGAAGTATAGAGGGTAGTAGATTAGTAAAGGCAGGCAAAATTCCCTGGAGAGCCAAGCTCTTCCTCTCACTAGCAAAATATCTGACTTGCAGATAATAAAGGAGAGCTCCAGACCTGCAGAAGGTGGCCTGGAGAAGATCTCTAGGTCAAACAATGTCAGGGGCCATCAGCCCCATCCCACAGCACCTCTCACATAGGCAGGGGCAGTATGGCACCTCTCTTGTATTGAAGACAGTAAGGCTAAGGGAACTGGCACTGCCTGTTCAAGGTCTAGGCAACCAGGGCGATGTATGCTTGTTCTTAGCTGAGTCTGCCTCAACATGCCATGGAAAGACAAGTTTATTCTCAAATAAGTGCCATACCAGGACCCTCATGTATGTGCTTAAAATTTGACTTAGGCACTTGCCATATTATCTTTTTTTTATTTATGTATTTGTTTGTTTGTATGTTTTAAATACACAACAGTGGATTACATTACAATTCTTATTACCCATATAGAGCTCAATTTTTTCATATCTTTGTATATAAAGTATGTCCACACCAAATCATGCCTTTATACATGTGCTTTTTTATTACAATAATTATTACACATATATGCCACAATTTTTCATATCTCTGTTTGTATATAAAGTTTGTTGACACCCAATTCAAATCCTCATACATGTACTCTGGATAATGATATACACCATATTATACCATTCTTGCTAATCTCCTGCCTCCTTTCCCTTCCACCCCTTCGGCTATCTAGAATTCATCTATAAAATCCTTTGTTTTAATTAAAGAGAAAAATGCAAGCCTTCCTCTAGGAGGTGAAGGCCTATGCAAATACAAACACTTCCTGCCACTAAGATGGCACCATCTTCCTTAGTTTCTTGAAGGCAAGAGTTTTAGGGTTGCTGAGAGTTGGGAAAAAGAAAAATATAAGGCATGAGCAAGTAGAAGATTTCTGGACTATGGTGCACTGTTTCCCCAGACTCCAGGCCAAAGCATAGAACATAATGAATTATGAAACCAAAACTCATGTATGTAGATCTCCATCCTTGCTATGTTGGCTGTGGGTGGCAAAAATGAGGATGTTGGAGAAGGAAAGTGGATAATAATAGCAATGATTCTCTGTCATGAATTTGTTAGAATGTTTTTTAAATTCATATTGACAGATGTTTCCATACAACTCCATATTTCAGGAGCTGGTTAGAGGTGAAAGAGGTTGCAGCCAATGCTCCTGGGGCCTCTGAGAGATGTTAATAGATATCCTCCTAAGCTCAGTCTCCACAAAATAAAATTTATAGTCCAATAACGAATGTCTACCTACAGGGCAGAAAATGGCTAAAATACAGAATATCCAGGACACCACTAATAATTGGGAAACCATTGGTTGGTTTGTCTTTGACCCTTGGCCTTCAAGAGAAAAAAGAATTATTTCTCAGAAAACTGTTTTCAGCAATTTCTAGAAACTGCCAACTTGTACAGAAACAGACTCAAGTCTCAAGTAGGTAAGAGTTCAGGCATCTTTTCCCTATTTTCATGTGTACATTCATTCTCAAATAAGTAACACATACAACTTTGTAAAGAAACAGATTTAAGGAACTAGAATTTGTTTTATTGCATTTGCTCTTGAATAATGTATAGAATGAGTAGATCTTAGGTGTATTTTCCACAATATGGGTCAATTTTTACTTAACCTGGGAAATGAGCTTAAAACATTTATTCCAAAGTGAAAATTTTGTGACATCATGATTTGTTGTAGATTTCCCATGGAATTCATATTTCTTACAACATAACCCCTCTCCACATCCTAGCTTTGGGATATAGAAAAGAAGTGGCTTATCTGTTACTGGGGAGTCCCACTGATTCTGCTGGTGCCACAAAGCTCATACTCACCAAAGAAGAACCATCTGTGCTGACAGTGACCCCAAAGCCATGTTATGCTTAATACATGCTAGGATTGTTCCAAATCTTTTGCAGACATAGCTTACTAAATCCTCAAAGCAATCCTGCCTGCCATGTATTATTGTTATTATATTTCAGGAATCTACTGAAATTTTAGAGCTATTAAGGATCTGAGTACGGATTTGAGCCCAGGCAGTCAAGTCCCAGATCTGTCCATAGCTACTTTTCTATGTCTACCATATGAGCTTTGACTCAGCCTGTCCATCTTGTTTCCTCCTGCCCCTGGAGCTAGAGACAGTGGGCAGGTAACTCAGCAGAACTAAGTGTATTTTGTTAAAAAGATTGCCCATCTTCAGGTCCAACGAGCATTGCTCTTTCTTCTGAAATTGCTCCTTATAAGCAAGATGTGGGCCTGGAATTTCCCAAGGCTGTGTTTTTCAACTCATGGAGAAAAGTTGCCCTCCATAGATGCCAGCACAGACAAAGATAAGTTATGCAAAAGAGAGAAAGAAAAAGACCTGGTGTTCTAGGGACCAGGCCAGCCTGAACTTCTCACCAGAGGGCTAACAAACTCCCTTTGTATGCATGAACTGTTTTGATATGGTAATGTGGTACTTTCCACTTTAGGAGACTTGACAAAGGAAAATGCAGAGTAAATGCAGGTAAGAGAAAGAACAAGTGCTCACATTTAAACATATACAAAATGGCATAGACAGAAGCTCACATTATAGCCATGTAACTGAGACCCTAAAAGACCTGACATCTGTGCTGTCTGTGACCCCAAAGCCTGTTCAGACAGATATTCCCATACTGAAGCTATAAATCAGAGAAAGAGTAGATGAGAAAACCTGTTGAGCAGACAAGCTTACCATTCTCTGCCATGGACCACTGCCAAAGAACCTCTGGGCTAGCTAAGGTGTGCTGCTACAATATTCAAAATCAACTCCCATAACCTAGTACACAGATAAAAAACAACCTCAGAGCATAGAGACCATGGGCTATCCTTCTAAAATACACAGGCACATAGACACAATTAGGAAGTCCAATTACTATCACATTTAGTCTTTGTTTACCTGGTCTTACAATGAATGCTTAATCTTGGGCAGTTCATGATAGGCCCCAAGGCCAAGAGTTTAAAAACCACTTCAATTGTTAGAATTGTTAGAATTCAAAAACAAAAACAAACAAACAAAAAAAAAACCACTCATGATGTTGTCACTTAAATACTTTGTATGAATATCTATTTGCACAAAAATAGAATTATTGTATAATATGAATTTAAAATCTGCTTTTTGTAATGCAAATTTGAAATAAATAGTTGTCAATAAAATTTAACCCTTTGAACAACTGTATATGTTTCTTAACTGTAATAATCTCTTGCTGTTTATTTTCTTCTGTGCAAATTTTTAACTGAACTGTTATACATGGAGTTGGAAACTTAGAAAACAATATAATTATTTGGTAAATTTTAGAATTTTCACATAACGTCATTTAGAAAGAAAAATACTTCCTGAATTATTTAAGCCAACCAGAAGGAAAAACAATAAGCTATAAGCGATCCAAATTGACTTCTGTGCATCTGTTGAAACAGAAGAATTAATGGGTAATGAGATTTCACCTTACTAAATTATTTTTTTTCCAATACAAGTTAATAGCAGTGCTAGAGCAATTAAAGGCATTTAGGTGTTTTATGGAATCTTTTCTAGTGAACAGAACTAGAGTTTTCAGTTGACTGTCTGGTTTTGTTTTTAGTTGAATTTAAAATTGGAGTTATATAATAAACAGGAATTTGAAGCATAAAGGGGAGAAACCTTAAAAATTTAATGAGTTCTTTATTTTTTTTGTGCCCAGCTAAATTTTTTATGTGAGGATTTTGGAGAAATAAAATTTTACAGCAAGTTAACATTTCTATTGGAGCCCTAGAGAATTTTATCTATAGAAGATTAGAAAAATAAAACAATAAGACCCCTTTCAGCTGGGGAATAATTGCTAAATTTTTATAAACACCAGACGATTCTTCAAAGCCAAAGAAGCATTTACTATTACAGTCATTTAAGGTGAAATGGGATGTTTTCTTTATCAGGAAGCCAAGTTGGAAAAAAGCAAGTTGTGGTAAGGTCTCTACAACACAATTTCATGCAATTAGGAAGAAAAATATATTTGAGAAAACTCTAGTCAGGGACAGAATAATGTGATTTTATGTTGAAGGTAATTTACCTAATTCAGTGTATCTTTCTACCTTTGTAGGCCCTTGAAAGACTTTAATGTTTACAAAATTTCTAATTCACTTTTTTGCTCTGAGACTATCCCGCAAAACCATTAGACTTCTGTTTTTACTTTGCTTGAAGACTGGAAAAAGGTTAGTAAATGCAACATTTGGAAATATTTGTGTTGTCCTGTTGCATCCATTTCTATCTAATTACATTTCTTATTAAATTCCATTTACCCAAATACCTCAGAACTATATTTTTTCTACTGATAGTCTATATTTATACTGGGGACCTCAGGGCCCTAAAATCCTGAAAGAAAAGATAAAATAATAAATTACATAACCAGAAACCATATATCTAATGCAATTTAGTTGATTTCTCTCAGAAAATAACATGCCACAATTCTGTGAAGTTCTAAAACTATTTTAAAAAAGATAATTTTTGTTCTTTTCTATGAACTAAGTATATTATCATCTGCTTCATCCATGGGAAGGACCAACACAAATAAGATTTTCATTATTTAAGTTCTCTTAGTGAATACTGAAAATCCAAATGCCTAAAAGGAGATTGCATTCTGTTTGAATTCTTGGCCACAGAATACAAGTTGCAGAGAGATATGTGATGTGAGACATGGGCAATGAGATAGGCTGTGGCAGACTGGGTTTAGAACCCAGGACTTGCTGTCTTGCCAAGTAAATAATTTTTGCCATTCCTGATTTTAAATTGGGAATTTCTAATAAAATATAAAATAGCCACATAAAATTAGAAAATTTGAATACACAGCATGTTAACAGATGTTTGGAATTTGGCCTTCAAAATATTTTTTCCAATAATTGTTAGACTGAAAACATTTTAGTTGGCCTGGAAAATATGTATCAATCTTAAATAAAATTATTCTGTAAACTCCTTTTTGTTAACTGGCTTTATTATATTATTCAATTTAATTTGATATTATGTACTCTTTGAAACAGTGAATTTGGGAACCATTTGTCTCATTGATTGCTGCTCCATAGTGTGTGGAGTTTTTGGATGTCTTCCTTTTGTTAATCCAAAGATCCTAGAGATCCTGGTATAAAATATGAAAACAATTATATGACTAATTAAAATAAAAATATTTGCATACTTATCTCAATATTTAGAATTTTGTTATGTTTCTTTTCTTTTCTTTTCTTTCTTTCTTTTTTTCCTTTTGTACTGGGGATTAAACCCAGGGGCACTATACCATGAGAAACATCACCAACACTTTTTATTTTAAGACAGGTTTTGCTAAGTTGCCAAGCCTGGCCTTGAACTTGTTTTTCTTCTGTCTTAGCTTCCAGAGTCACAGGGATTATAGGTATGTGCCACCACATCTCTCTATTAATATTTCAGGTGAAAGATTTTTTTAAGGTATGGTATTATTTGGCTAATCAATCTTCCATTTTACATATAAACATAATAGAAAGTTCTTGTTAAAGACATTTCAAAGAGGGAAAATATCATAGATTCTTTTTTATCCTAATTTTTATTAAATATGATTTATTCTACAAATAGTACTTAATAATACTAGAGGGGGTAACAAAGAAAAGAGTGAAGGAAGGAAGGAAGGAAAAAGTTACCTGTAACTCTTACCTTAAATCAAGTAACTATCTTCAGTTTTCACCTTATCCTCTACATATGAATAGTATCATAACTGTGAATATGGGTAAGTGCCAGTTTGATTCTGGAAAGACACATCATCATAGATACCAGCATAGTTTTGAGTATTATAATAATTTGTATGATCATCATTTTTAATGTCTTTTTATTGTTGACCAAACTGAAGAAAACTGCATCACATAAAACACTCTATCTGCTGGGCCCATCGCACACGCCTGTAATCTCAGCAGCTGGGAATGCTGAGGCAGGAGAGGCAGAGGCAGGAGGATCGTGAATTCAAAGCCAGCCTCAGCAACAGTGGGGAACTAAGAAACTCAATTTATACAAAATAGGGCTGGGGATGTGGCTCAGTGGTCAAGTGCCCCTGAGTGTAATCTCTGGTACTCCAAGAAAAACAAAAAACAACAACCAAAAAAACACTCTATCCGTGGGAATTCCATTGTTTTCCAAGTTTTGATAATGTAACTAATATTATAATAAATATATTTAAGCAGTTATCCTTTGCTCTTATGTAGGGCATACATTTTCAGGTTAGGCACATACACAACACAGAAGCATGGTTCACAAAAATGCAAAGTTTTGTGGCTCCTAATTACACACATCAAATTGCTTTTTAAAAAATGTTATACCAACTGATGACAAGATATACTATCTTTAAAATCCTTAAAAAGTGAAACAGATTATAATTTAAGGCAAGTTTTATTATAGGGATAGTGTTATATTTATGACTACATGACTGCAGTGATTATATTTTACTTTTCACAAACACATAGAATTAGAAATAAAGTAGGTCACATCTTTCTCATTTTATTCCCCAATTATCTTAATAGTGAATATTGATATGGTGAAAGAAGTTGTACAAAAATGGAAGAAACACTTACTGTATATTCAGGTTGGGGATTATAATTTTCATAAAATATAGAATGAACCATAGAGCCTATGGGACTCACATGGCTCAGGAGGTTGGTCTGATATGCTGACAAAGCATTTTTGGTCTGAGGGGTGGCTGACAAAAGCATTTTTGGCAAAATTTAATATTTAGCTGTTGCTCTATATAGATTCATCAAATTGGAGAATTAAATTAAGTCAGGTAAAGGAAAAATTAGTTGCTCTCATGTAAATATATTAGGTGAAGTCATATTCTTTGCCTATAACATCCAAATAGCTTTTTCTACCCTTGAAAATATCACAACACTTAATGTCCATGAAATCATCCTATTTCTAAACGGTATTCTACAAAACTGTTTTAGTCTCTATTCTACCAACCATAGTCATATATTTATATATTCAAAAACCAAGATTATGAGATCATGTGTCCACAATGTAACTTAATCATCAAAAATTTGAAAGTATCATATTGATATTTATGAACTTTTAGACTTATTGAAATGGTTGAAATGATGTTGAATACAAGAAACTTCATGTGAGAATATCTTACAAGTTTTATCAAATTTGTCACTTACATTTGTAGTGAGTAATAAAGTTTTAAAAATGGCATTTCAGACACACTAGCAGGTAATTCAATCTAACAATGAAACCAAAATTTTATTTTGAAATCATCATATTTTGACAGAAATCTATTTATAAATAAAGTAAATTAAAGACTTTTATGTTATTAGAAATTTAATAAATCTAGAAAAAAATGAAATAGCTACCTCATTTTACACCCCAAAATTCCAATAGAAAGCATAATTACCTTAAATGTATGAGAAATACCAAATCCAAATAATTTGAAAAAAAAATCTTGTGCACAAATATAAGAAAAAAAGACTCTTAAGAAAGTCACTGAAGTCATCCTTAATCTAAATATGCAACAAAATACAAATCTAAATACTATTTGATATTTAGGAAACTATATCTAGTGACTGAGTTGGAGAACAATCCTCTCTTCAGAAATGGTCTTTTAAAAATTAGAAAATATAAATTTTATATTTAAAGAAATAAATAAAAAGAAAGTTTTGGGGAAATTTAAGCTTGCTTTTCATTACATTCTGATTTTCAATTTTTAATTTTTTTTTACTTATTTTCCAAAACTAAAGTTTATTATTAAATTCTAACTTAGTTTGTAAGTTTTCTGTTCCCTGCCTTAACTTATTCAAAGACAATTTTATATTTGATTACCTATTTCTAATTTTATTGTAAAGGAAAATATAATAATAATTTTATAAGAATAGCTAGCAGTAATTAAAAACTCAGTTACATCAAGGCATGTATCTTTGGACTCTGAATATGCATTTTCTCATCTGAATTTCACACCAGTCCTCTAAAGAACACTAGTATCTTCATGTTATTGATTGGAAAAGTGACTTTCTCTCTTAAATATTTCTCTTTATATGAGAAAATAAATATATGGTTATTAGTAAAATTATTATTTAATAATTTATATAATAATTTATTTGGTAATTCAAAAAGAAGTCATATTCTTAGACTGGGGTCATGGTTGGGAGAGAAAGATCTAGAAACAAAGTGCAGTTTCACCATGACATAGCAATGGTATTGCTTCAAATGGAAATTATTGGTGTTGACCTTGATCACCTGGCCAAGGGAGTATCTGTCAGGCTTAGCTTTTTTTTTATCACAAATTTTCACTGAATATTTAAAAGATGATAAAAATTGATTTATGTGCCTCCTCTTAGGAACAATTAGAATCAAATTTTACAAATTAGAATCATAATGTTAATTTTGAGTAGAAAGAGATTACATTGAAATGAATCCACCTAAAACTAGCTAAAATTGATAAGATGTTTAAATTTTCTGTCCAAGTTAAAATTTCACTTTTTTATTGTTTTTTATTAAATTTTAATCACAAATTTCCACTGAATATTTAAAAGATGATAAGAAATTGAAAGCACAAAATCAACCTGAAAATTTCCTTTAAGTATTAAGAAGCTTATACTCCAAAATATATCAGACTTTCGCCAATGCAACACAAAGGCTAGTGTAATGTGTTCATTAAAATATTTGAACACCTTACCTTTCTGTAATCACACGTACATATGTTGGATTTCAAACCAAAGTGAACAAGTTTACATTTTATTCCTTTATACCCATGACCTGTATGCCTATTATTTGTAGGAAATAATAGGAAAGGGAGAAACTTCCAAATGTTGGTAAAACAGATAATGAAGGAAGTTAAAAGAAATGATAATTCATAAGGTGTATAATAATCATATTAATACCTTATATGCATATAATAATCATATTATTATGATAAATTATTTGCATAGGATTAGTTGTTGATAACTGGAACTCCCATAAACTGATCTAGACACAATCCTTAATCAGTGATATTAACACAAATACATAGGCGATCTTTTGAAATATGTCAGCGAAGAATTTACTCCTCATCTGTCTTATTTTTCATGCTAAATAATTCATTCAAATTCCCCCTCTTTGTTTTCTAGAGTATCAGCCATGGGTTTCCATCCATGAGAAAGTAGAAAGTCCATTTGAACAATAGATCCAAAATTTTTAAGGATATCCCTGAAGATTGGCCTTATTTAATCACTCCAGGTAGAAATTCTTTAGAGAAATGTATTAACTCTCTATAGGATGACATAGCACATAAAATTACATCTGTCTGGTGAAGTATTTAATAAAATTTGGCACATAACAGAATCTGAATTTAGGAATAAGTACTCTCCCTCAACAGAACAGCAAAATCCACTTAAAATTATAGATAAAATTTATGCTGAATTTAGTTATTTCAGAATGACTTATCTTCAATCTGATGTAAAAATAGTTGCACTTTTATTAAACACTTTTATTAAGCATCTATTTTTCAATGCTGAGGATATAGTTATAACAAAAGTAGGCAGGAGTCCTTGCTCTCTAAAGCATGTTTCAGGTTGGTGGAGTGTGTGTGTATGTGTGTGTGTGTGTGTGTGTGTGTGTGTGTGTGTGTGTGTGTGTGTGAGAGAGAGAGAGAGAGAGAGAGAGAGAGAGAGAGAGAGAGAGAGAGAAGATAGAGGATAAATAAATATTTTTATAAAATATCAGCCGGTAAAATGTGCAGTACAGAAAAACAGGACAGGAAGGGCTTAAGGAACATAGAAGAAAAAGATGCGAATTTAAATAGGGTAGTCAGGGAAGAGCGTGCTGAAAATCTGACATGTGAGCAACACCTGAGGAGACAAGGAGTGGTAAAATACTTTCCTAGCAAAGAGAGCAGGAAGCACAAAGGCTGTGAAGCAGGAGCATATCTGGCCTGTTTAGAGAATAGCAAGGGGTCTTCCATGGCAGGGATGGGGCAGAATAGTAAGAATTGTAAGAGATGGAGTTAGACAGGTGGAGGAAACAGATCGTATGGGACTTTGTAAGGACTGAGAAGGGTTTCTGGCAAAAGTATGACATCCAAAACCAGTTCTAAAGTTTATTATGGCTATGCTTTAGGATTGTAAGTAGGAGTCCATTGCAGTGATCCATGTGAGAATGGGTAGTGCAATGGAGATGGTGAGAAGGGTGGAACTTGAGTTGTTTTGAAAGGGGAGCTGGCTGGTTTTGGTGCCCAATCAAATGTGGGATGTGAGTTTCTTTTTTGGCATGGGCAACAGGGACTATGCAGGATTTTCAGAAATTTTTCTTCTCTTGTCTGCATAATAAAGAGTAGGAAAGAACTGAGATTTACAAGGTTCTCTGTAGAAGACTGTATAATTATACACCCTGAAGAGGAAAAGTAATCAACCTAGAGCTATTACAGATAATAAAACAGAAGAAAAACTGCAGGTCAAAAGATACAATGACACAATTAAGTCTGATACTCAAATACCTTTACTAGGAAGCTAAAAATATAATAGTAAAAGACTTGAACTTAATGATAGCCAGAAAATTGAATTATGTGTTAATTAAACTTGTGTGAGGATATGTATCTCTAGAAAATTCTACAAAAGTTTAAAGATGAAAAAAATAGAGAAATATGTCCTATTCCTGGCTTGGAAGATCAAATGGAAGTGGTAACTTTTGATGGCTTAATCTGTGGTTTTAATGTAACTTCAGCTGAATTCCAATGATGTCATTGGCATTTTATAGAATTCAAAATAATTGATTTTACAGTAAAATTAGTGAGATAGATAAGCATACTAGATGGCTAATGAAGGAATAATAATTATCTCAAAAATAGACTCTTTTAAAAAACAATAACTTATGTGATGTAATACTGCATTAAGAGGAGAAATACAGACCTCTAAATAATACAGAGAATGCATTAATGATTTTAAATACATATGAAAACACAATACATTGCAAATTAAAGAAATGAAATTATATAGAATATAATTTTCTTGTACATTCTGCTGGGAGTAACTTTGTTTCAGAAAGGTACAAAAAGAAATTTTCCCTCAAAGAATTGTAATTTAAAAAATAAACTCATATACAAAGAGAGTTTGATTATAAAACCAAAGAGGAAAAGCAGTTTAGATTATTGGAGAACTTGTGAAGAAAAGATGGGCAAAAGTGTCTAAAGAAATTTCAAGTATCTTCAAAATTACAATAACACAAGGATAAAATAGTAGCAAAATATTTTAAGTTACTTCAAAAGGTCTAAGCATTGGAGGATAATGTTAAGTATTCTTTAGAGTTTCTGATAGTTTTCAAATTTAATATAGCAGAATGAGTTTTAGTATATAAATTACTCAAAGAGCTTATAAAATTTCAAAAATTGTCACCAAATCTCCAATACATACATACATACACACACACACACACACACACACACACACATCTACCCAGCAATCACTCATCCAAAAGAAAAAAAAATTCTAACATTATTTATAAACAAAGATATAGAAATTAGTTGTGTGGTCAGTTACATACCTGGGAATAAGCCCAGATCCAGGGGCAGCTGATGAATCTTAAAGAAAGCTACCTCACACCATAGAAGAAAAACTATTGATAGATTCAGTCCTCCACCAGGGCAATATTTTAAGTCAGCTTTAAAATATTTTTCAGTTTTATTCTGAGAAACCCATTTGGTAGAGAGATGAGATGGGAGGGGAGGAGAGGGAAAGGGGGCATTGGAAGGGCAGCAGAATAAAATAGACATTATTATTGCTATATGTATATATGTGACTGCAAGACCAATGTGATTCTGCAAACTGTACACTCAGAAAAATGAGAATTATACCCCATTTGATTCAAATGTATGAATTGTCAAGATCATTGTACTGTCATGTGTAACTAATAAAAAAAGAAAAAAAAAGAAAAAGAATTTGAAAACACATAAAGGTTTCATGCACAAAGATATGTAATAGAAAGCAACAACTAGAAACAAAAAATAAATCTTTTACAATTTGAGAAAGATCAAGTAACCTGTAGTTCAGTGATTCCATGCATAATCCAGATTCATGTTTACTATAAATCTGAGGTAGGAAACTAATATTTGCCACATAAGGTTTATAAGGAAAAAGACCAAAATTCTCTCCATGTTTCAAATACAAAACAATGTTTCCTTATGGTTAAAGGTAGAAGATACAACTAAGAAACATAGTTGAGTGCAGGTGAAAGGAATTTGAATATAATTGGTGGCAAATTTCAAAAGTCATGAAATAATTAATGTGAGTGTGTACCTGTATTAAGGAATTAGTTGGAAATGCTTGGGTATTACAACAAATGGATCAAATGACCATTTCCTTATTTTTTGACTTCCTAAAACAATGCAGCTCATTTCATTTGAGAGCTGGGGTGAGGGTGAACACTGTCTGTTGAGATCTTTGTTCTGTGGTCCCTTGGGACAGGGAGTCACGGGGGAAGGTGTGGAGTAGAGGAAGCTCCCCCAGTTTGTCATCCTTCATGGAAAGCAACTGGGTCACAAGACTCCATGTCTTGGGGGAGCTGTCAAGCTGAGCTGGATCCCAGTAGATGTTGCCATATGAAGCAGGTCCTTGGCCAGCAGGACAGTGGTCAGTTGTTAGGAGGTCAGGGAGAAAGTCCTGGGATGGAGGGGGGAGCAGCCTGCTGGAAGACAAGAGTTACCTGGAGGGCTTCCCTCCATCCCAGCCAAGAATTGAATCCAGGGGTGATTAATCACTGAGCCACATCTTAAGCCCTTTTTAATATTTTATTTAGAGACAGGATCTCACTGAGTTGCTTATTGCCGCTCTAAATTGCTGAGGCTGGCAATGAACTCTCAATCCTCCAGCCTCAGTCTCCGCAGCTGCTGGGATTAGAGGCATGCACCATCATGCCTGGCTGAAGTTTTTGATCACCCCACATGACCTAGGATTTGGGGGCATGGTTGGAGTTTGATGACATTGGAGTGTGGCAGAGAACCAGGAAGTCAGTTATATGTATCCAATTTCCCTAATGAGGACATGGCAGGCAAGGCTCAAGATACCAGGATTTTTAGGACCTGGTGAAGGATTCAAATGGGCCCCTTATTCTGGCTTAGTCCATCTGAGATGGTAATGGCTGAGGTCAGAGTGGGCCTACCAAGGACAGCTCTCCTTCTCATGTTTGAGCCTGAGGCTGGGCTACAGCAGGATAATTCTGGCCCTGGGGTAGGGGCTCTGAAAGAGCAATATAAGGGAATGGGCATCTTGGCCCAACCTAGGCCTTGTCCAGGGTAGCTTGGTCTTTCCTGGTCCTCTCTTTGACGATCAGGAATCTGGGTTTGCAGTTTGGGGTCCCTTCCATCTGCATTTATTCTGGAACCTTCTGCTTTCCTATTGGGGGGGCACTGAGTTAAGAGCCTAACATGGGAAGATGCTGAGGGCATGGGCTATCATTCTGGGACCAGCACTCCCAGGACATGTTGGTGCCATTGTGAAGACAGGAGAAGGGAAGCAGAGCATGTGGAACCTTCTCTGAGATCAGTGGCTTAAGCGAAGGTGCCTGCAGGTCCCTCCCTTGATGAGAACACCTCTGCCTGCACCCCACCCGTTTCCTCAGAACTTCTCTGCACCCACCTTTCTCTTTCTCATGGGGACAGGCCTGGAATGATAACCCATCTGCTTGGGATTCCCTCCTTCCTGGCCTCCTTCAGGACTTGCAGAACTTCCCCTTTTCTTTTTTTTTTTAATATTATTTTAGTTGTTGATAGACCTTTATTTATTTATAAAACATGGTGTTGGGAATTGGACCCAGTGCCTTACACATGCCAGGCAAGTGTGCTACCACAGAGCCCCAGCCCCAGCCCCAGCCCAAGAACTTTTCCTTTCCTTACTGGCTTCTTGTGTGTGCCTTAATACACACCAAAGACTTTCTTGCCTCTAGCAACAAGAGCAGGATCACCTTCTCTTCACCCCCCAGCTCCCCAAACTAGGCCTTGCTGAAGACTAAGTAATAAGCTATTTCTAAAAGAATTTTTATTTGCTAATTCATAATATAACAATAACTTAAACTTTTGAAATAAAAAAATCACTCAATCTAACAACAAATTTTATATTTTTGTAATTATCATATTATTCATGTCCCTTAAAAACAGCTGTACTGAGGTGGAATCAAAACAGAGCAATCTGCATGTATTTAAAGTGCATAGTTTGAGGGGCTGGGGATGTGGCTCAAGCTGGAGCATGCTCGCCTGGCATGCGTGCAGCCTGGGTTCGATGCTCAGCACCACATACAAACAAAGATGCTGTGTCCTCCGATAACTAAAAAATAAATATTAAAAATTCTCTCTCTCTCTCTCTCTATCCCTCCCTCTCTCACTCTCTCTTTAAAAACAGTGCATAGTTTGATAAATTTTGACACATGTATACACCCACAAAGCCATCACTACCATGAAGATAATGAGCATATCAATCATCTCAATCATTCCCCAAAGGTTCCCCTCTGTAATTTCTGTCTCCCACCCCTTCCTATGTGATCTCTCTCTCCCACCTTGTTCCTGTCCCTCAACCACTGATCTGTCTTCTCTCACTCCACATTCATTTAAATTATCTAGAATTTTATGTATATGGAATCACACAGTATTGAGGGAGGGGGGGTTGACTTCTTTCATCCACTATAATTATTTTGAGATTCCTCCATGTTTTTCAAGATGGTGATAATGCATTCATTTTCATAAAACTCAGCCTTTTAAAGGTACATTTTTAAATTTCACCTGTTATAAATGTATAATTAATTTATTTATAATAAATTGTGTAACCATCACGACAATGCAGTGTCAGGACAGTTCCACCAACCACAAAAGACCACTTGTGGCCATTTGCACATCACTCTCTGTTTCTCCCCCTAGATGCAGACAATCATCACCTGTCACTCCAGGCTTGGCTTCTTTGGACATTTCCAATAAAGGGAATAAGCAAGGTGTGGTCTCTGCATCTGCATCTTCCATTCAGCATATGTTCTTGAGTCTGTCCATGCTGTGGCATGCACCAGGGCTCCACTCCTTCTTATTACTGAATAGCAATTTATTCTATGTATACTCTCCATCTGTACACTTACCCACTGATGGACATCCAGGCTGTTTCCAAGTTTTGAATATCACAAATAAGGTTGCCATAAACCTTCATGTGTGAGTCTTTGTGTGGACATAAGCTTTCGTTTTCTTAGAATAGCTGGATTATAAAACAGGTTTTTAGTAACTTTTAAGAAAATGTCCAATTCTTTCAAAGACAGCAAGATGGATACTGTATGTTGTTTTATATTCCGACATACTGACACTTAGTATGAGTGATCATTTTAATTGTGGCTATCTAATAGGTGTGCTGTGGTATCTTATGATTTTGATTTACACTTTTTCTAATGACCAATGATGTTTATACCTTTTTATATACTGATCTGTTATACATAATATATATTTTATATCTATATGAACACATATAGATTAAAAAAATGGTGAAGTGCTTATTTAAATCTGCATTTTTCATTAGGTCATTTATTTTCTTATTATCAAGTGAGAGTTCTTTATTCTGGATACAATACCTGTATCAAATGGATGCTTTGCAAATATTTGCTATTTTATGGGTTAGGGTTAGGGTTAGAGTTAGGGTTAGTGTTAGTGTTAGTGTTAGGGCTAGGGCTAGGGCTAGGGCTAGGGTTAGGGTTAGGGTTAGGGTTAGGGGTTAGGGTGAGGGTGAGGGTTAGGGTTGTACTTTTTTTCTCTTAACAGTGTTTTTCAAAATACAGAAATTTTAGTGAATTGTTAATTAAATGTGATTTGGATGCTATATATAAGAATTTTTGCTTTACTTAAATTCACAGGATTTTCTCCCTCACCTTTTCATCTACACATTTTTAAGGCCCTAGGTTTTGCAGTTCTGTCATAGGTTACAACATATGGATGAAGTTCATGCATTTTCATATGAATGTCCTGTTTTTCCTGCCGCAATTGTTAAAAAGTTTGCTTTCTCCACTGCACTTTTGTCAAAATCCACTTGTCAGTATATGTGCAGTCTCCTTCTGAACTCTCAGATGGGTTTGTAGAACTATTTGACTATCTTCACAAAATTTACCCTATTAACTATAATATCTTGAATTAGTAATCCAAATTTTTCTTTTTCAAAGTTATCTGGCTTCTCTATTTCCTTTTCATTCCAATTTAAATGTAGAATCAGCTCACTTATTTCTACAAAAAATAACCACTCAGATGAGATAGTCATCAGGATTCTGTTAAATCCACAGGTTCATTTGGTGAGTATTGGCTCTTTATCACATTAAGTTTTATTCTTTGGTGAAGGGTTTTTTCAAATGTATTGAGAAATATAGTTTTCTTCTCCAGTATTTTTATTCCCCTTTTTCTAATCCAATGAACTTCTTTTCTTCCCTCCAAATTTTCTTATTGTGTGTTAACATCCACATATTAGAACATTTGGCCTTTGTTTTTGGGACTGGCTTATCTCACTTAGCATGATAGTCTCCAGTTCTATCCACTTACCAGCTAATGTCATAATTTCATCTTCTTTATGGCTGAATAATATTCCATTGTGCATTTATACCACATTTTATTTATCAGTTCCTCTGTTGAAGGGCACCTAAGCTGGTTCCATAGTTTAGCTATTGTGAATTGAGCTGCTGTAAACATTGATGAGACTGTATCACTATAGTATACTAATTTTAAGACCTTTGGGTATATATCAAGGAGTGGGACAACTGGGTCAAATGATGGTTCCATTCCAAGTTCTGGGAAATCTCCAAACTGCTTTTCAGAGTGGTTGCACCAATTTTCAGTCTCACCAGCAATCTGTGAGAGTACATTTTCCCCACATCCTTGCCAACATTTATTGTTACTTGTATTTTTCGTAACTGCCATTCTGACTGGAGTGAGATGGAGTCCCCGTGTTGTTCAATTGCTGTCATTTCAACTCTGGCCAATGCTGGCTCTTCCAGCTTCCACCAGTGTGACCAACCTTGGGATTATTTCCATGGGTACACTGGGGGAGCAGCCTTAGCACTCTAGTGCCAAGACTCACAAAGCCTGTGGTCTCTGCCTCCACTTCTTGGCCTGAATGCTGTGCTTTTCTTGGCTACCAAGAGGAGTTGGTACTAGCCTTGAGCCCCAGGGATTGAGTGTTCTATAGAGTTGATTTGACCAACAGTGGTCACCAAGTGGGCAGCAGTGGTCTCTTGGTAGTGGGCTGCTGGTTTCCTCTCCATGATGGGCCATCCTATGAGGGGAGGTTCCACACCTGTCCGGAAGCCCTTGCTCATGATTGAGCTCCTCCTGCCTGCACTGGTGCCATCCCTCCTCACCTCCCTTTTGTCCTCAAGGTGGAAACTGAGGTCTTCCTACAAGAGATTTGCTGAAGGCCTGCATTTTGAGGTAATTGTGGCTATGTTTCAAGCACATGTGGAGTTAGGTTTTCCAAGCAAAAAGAAAGCATGAGCTGGACACAGTGACACATCCCTATCATCCCAGAGGCTTGGGAGGCTGAGGCAGGAGGATCACAAGTTTCAAGTCAGCCTCAGCAACTTAGTGAGACACCCAAGCAACTTAGTGAGACCCTGTGTCAAGAGAAATTTAGAAAAGACTGGAGTTATGGTCAACTCAGAATCTCTCAGGCTGAACCCTGCAACCTGCTCATAGTTCTCCACACCTGACCTGTTCGTCTCTCTGAAAGATACGGCCACCCTCTTCCCACAGTAGTCATCCCTTGCAATAGCTCTCCTACAGTTTATTTTCCTTAGGCTTTCTATACTTTCTAGTCACACAGTGCATATAAAATCAGAAAACAAAAAGTCATAAAAACGAAAACATGTCCTGCTCTTCCTCAAGTTCCAGCTCAAGAATTATGAAGTTCTGGAAGTCAAAGCAGACTCTCCTGTCTAGGTGCCACCATAAGGGTTTGGTTTTTAAGTCACATTATAGTGCTTGTCACATCTTGTATCACATGTGATTCTTGTAGCCTTCTCATCACAGATACTATATTAAAAGTCACTTGAGGTTGGAGGGACAATGTAGATGCTCCACAGAAGTCAACAGGTTATATTTAGAGATCTACCTGTAAGGTTGGGTTAGGCTTGGGTTCCTTAAGTAAGTATCATAGACATGTGCATTAAACCACCCTTATGATTTATAAAATATGAAAATCAGTATTGCTTTTTGAATATTATTATGAAACCCACCCACCTGTGTGGAATGTTCCCAAAGCTTTGTGCAAAGTGACACACAGGCAACTTGATTTTGAATCTCCAGGCACCTGATAGCAGGGAGTGATATGCTCTAAGGTTCCCGAGGTTAGTGGTGGTAGAGTCCAATCAGAACACATGGTAAAAAGGTTCAAGGTCAAACATTTTCTAGCACTTACTCTGCCAAGCACTGTGATGATCAAATAAATACTTTTAAAAGTATAAAATTACAGAGACAACAACTGTACTGTACCAAGAAAGATTTAAAGGTTGTTGATTTCTTCTCCCAGTTTCTCATTTAGAAAGTCGATTTCCTGGTTCCTACCTTTAATACTATCCAGTTAATTTTAAGAAAATTTGGAGTCATTATAGCAAGTGAGTGAAGGAAGAAATCAGAAAAGGACATGAAATCTGTTGCCGGAAATATCCATGATCACCATTTTAGTTGAGTATGTGGACTCTATAAGAACACAACATGTTCAGCCGTGTTCATAAAAAGATGTCTGGATTTACTTCAATCTCTGGGCAGCCTTTTGAGCCATGCATATATATGAAAAGACTGGGCAGCCTTTCTTTATTTCTTGTTCTTCTTTCCATTTACATCTTCCAGGGAAAATGCTACACAATATGACTTTCAAGGCTAATTTGCCTTTTTGTCTTCACAGTGTTCCTTACTACAAATTAGCTTCCTATGCCCTCCCTTCCCTGAGCTAGGGAGAATCCTTCAAAATCCCTAACTGGCAGCCCTGTGGAGAGATGGGAGGGAGGGAGGAAAGGGAGGGAGGAAGGAGGAGGAAAGAGGGAGGGAGAGGTAGAAGGTGTCTATGCTGCATACATGTGGTACAGGCAGGGAGATCAGAATGCTAATCGAAAGGCAATGAAATTCTGTGTTTCCAGTAAGTATGTTAGTTCTGTGGGGAACTGAGCTGGCAAGTCTACTTGGAGAGGAAAAGTAGATTTGGGGAAGGTAGAAGGGGTCAGTACATAAAGTGACTAATTCCTCAGCTATGATAAGAGCCTTTGCTGATCTCCAGTGACTGACTGGTACCTCCTTGTCAGATTGGACTCTGTCCCTCCCAGATACTTGATTTTGTGAAAGGGACACAACTATTTGCAGGAAAGAAGACACTGACCATATTGCAAGTGCTAGGTTGTGACATTCAGCATGTTTATGCAGCAGGATTGCTAGGAGATGCAGGGGTGTGTGTGTGTATGCTTGGGCTGGATGATTTATCTGCAATAGGGAATGTTTTATTTTAATTTTCAGTTAAAAAAAGAATTGTTGCTGAGGCTAAGGTAGCAGTGAAAAATTCTGTGCTCTGAGCTTTTACATTTGTGTTTGATATGGTTTCGGTGTTTTTGCAGTTTAGAGAAGCTAGCAAGGGCTCACCTTTAAATAACCTGCAGCTTCCTATTTTCCTCTCTCTCTCTCTCTTTCTTTCTTTCTCTCTCTCTCTCTCTCTCTCTCTCTCTCTCTCTCTCTCTCCCCCTCCCTCCCTCCCTCCCTCCCTAAACACAGCTCCCACCCCATCCTGTCAACATCCCCCTGCACTCCTCCCGCCCTATGGGAAATGCAGCCCAGTTTCACCTTGAGCCTTTTGCACCCAAAGTCTGGATTCCCGGCTGGTTAACTGTAGGTGTTTGTGGATACTCTGCAGCTGCCCTGGCCCAGGTGGACTGATTCAGCAGGAGTGTTTATGCATAGAAATCGGCATCTGGCATCTGAGATCATGGCAGTGCAGCTGGTGCCAGACTCTGATCTTTGACTGCTGATAATGAGTGTGCTGGGGAGGAGGTGGGGCCCAGGCAGCGCCAACTCCAGTCTCCCCTGCCTGCACTGGGGGCCGCTGCTGCAGCTGCTGCAATAGCTGCAGGCAGGTTAAACATTGCTCTGCTTCATCCTGCAGCCTCTTTTGAAATGATTTCTTGGGTCAGAGTATCAGCATGACTAATCATTTTCAGGGAAAAGATGCAGTGGGTTTGCCATTTTAGAAACTTGTTGCTGAATGCTATTTTGAGAGACGTGCTTGCAAACAGGTGATAAGAGCCCCTCAAAATTGATCACTAGGGTGTCTCCCCACAGGGCTCCTTCCTTTGCCCCAGGTCTTTTGAATTAAAATCCGGAGAACCTTGTTTGTTTGTTTGTTGTTTGTTTTCTTCTAATGACAGCTGTGGAATATTTTTTCACAGAGTGATTGGATAGTTTCTTCCCTCCAGGGGCCCATGTTTCTGCTCAGATTTCCCAGCAGAATCTGGAGAGGTTCACTGTGGCCCTTGCAACTCTTGGACTACAGACTTGGAGGAAACTCCTCTCCCATCTATAATTGAGAGGAGGTGTTGGCTGATGTGTCTAGACATTTATATGTGTGTGAACCACTGACCTACTTCACTTCCCCCACCATGATTTCCATCATGTTAAAAAAGCCCTGAATCTTAGCATTTTAAAGCAAAAACAGACTAGGGCATCATGTGTTTGTAATCTAATTGGTTTTTTTCCTTTGCCTGACCCAAGGATAAGAGTTTGCTTTAGCTGTCATTTTGCCCTCTCCCCCACTCCTCTGCCATGTAGCTCACAGGTCAGGGTAAAAGGTTGCTGGAAGTAGCATGCATCAGCTTGGCACAGGAATGTTCCCAACATTTACACAAGAGACTATAGAAAGTGCTTTTGCTGGGCTTATTGATCTGTTTTCTAACTGAGAAGGGAAATGCAGCTTGGTGAGGCCTGATGAGTTTATTAGGGTGACTTGGAGGAGCAGGCAGTGGGGATGAGCCAGGTCAAGTTAAGAGGAACAGATATCCTGGTGCTGTTACTCAGAATGTCATTTGGCCCACAAAGGCATTTGAATTGTTGAAATTGTATGGGCCTCTGTGACTTTGGGTTTCACTTGGAAAGAAGTAGAAAGAATAAGAGTCATTTTCTGGAGTTTGCTCTTTACCCATCTTTATTCCTCACTAACACTGCTGTCGAGACACCTTATCTTCTACAGCCTACTCACTTTAAATGTACTATCTGTGAGAAGCAGAAACTGCTAAGGTCCTGGAAGTCTGGGTTATGTGCACTGCACTGATGTGCATTCATGCACCTACATGTTATCCAGGATATTCATATAAAGGAAAAGTTTTCTTGAAAAATAGCTCCAGAAAGAGTTGGGCCTGCTTGTCTCTAACTGCACTCAAGCTCCCGAATATTATGGTTGCTGTGCTGGTGGTTTCTGCCACTACGATCTTATCCTTCATTTATCAGTGGCCTCTGCCCTGAGATGTCTCCCTAGAACTCAACTTCTGCTTGGATTAAAGGATGGGGTTCTCCTCTCTCTTGGAAGGTGGAGAGGTGGCTCTTGACATGGATGGATTATTAGATGAGAGCACCCTAGAGCAACGTGTGTAATTGGAGGAACTGTACATTTTTCTGGTTCATGTTTGGTTTGGGAAAATTTTCCCCTATGGACTTTGGTGTTCTTTTTAAAGGGTAAACCCCAAAGTAATTGCTTCCCTGACATGATGGGTCTCAAAATTTATAAGCAACTGGAAGAGAAAAGAAAAGAGGAAACAAAGCCATTTAGTGGAACTAATTTGGCTGTGAGTTCAGGAAGGAAACTGTAAACATTATTATTTATTAAGCTTATTAATCAGCTGATCAGTTCTCAGAATTTATTGAGCGTCTGCTCACTGGGGAGAGTAGTGTGTTGTAATAGCGAGCCAGAGCTCACAAAGCACATTTGGGGGGGGGGGAGTCAATACCTGGTAGGCTGGTTGTAATTATCTTTCTGTACTATTGAGTCCTTATGCTGAAGACCAATGGGGAAGATCATCTAGCCATTCCCCTTGCTTTTAGATAAGGAGGCAGAGCCAAAATTATATTTAGTTCAGAAATGATGCTATGAAAAAATATGTTTGTGTGGTTCTTGAAGTGACCACAGAGTCTGGAGGTTTGAAGAGCCCTGTGTTCTGTCTCCAGCTTTGCCACTTGTGGGGTCATCTTGTGTAGGTCACTCCCTCTCTCTCTGCCTCAGTTGTGCCACTTGCTGAGAGGGTTGTACTAATCTCTGGGGCCCCTTTTTGATTGTGGAACACAATTTAAGATGTTGAGGGATGCTGTCTAGAAAAGGGCTCCTGGGTAGTCAACTTGAACTCTCATTCAGCATTTTGTCTGAATTTCCAACCTACCATGTGACCAGCATTGTCTTCAGAATGGTGGGATTTATCTGGCCCATATGGCTCTTCTGCCAGGCTGAGTATATTTCATACTATTAGCTAAATGCACAATCATGGTTTCTTCAGGCTCTGCTGTCAAGAGTCCTACCCTAAGGAACTGGTTACCTTTGAATGGTGCCTAAGGTGTCTTTCCAAGCTGGGTTTAGGTCATCTGGGAGGGTTGGGCTAAGAGCATGTCTTGATCTCTTCAAGGTGGGAGGACCTCATGTTTGTTTGTAGAGAGTATCAATGGGCCTGAAGAGCATTCGTGCAAGGTTGGGTCCCCCAATAACCAACGAAGGGTGGACTTAAAGAGAAGGTGGAGATGATCTCACATGCCCCCAAACAGCCCTACTCCCACATCATAGTAGGAATCTGAGGCAAAAGAAGATACCACCATATTCACTATGGTGTAGGGAGCCCTCAGCTGGATGTGCCTAATCACAGAGTAGGAAGCTCTTGGTTGTGTGTCACTTGTTGAAATCACATGTGTTTTGGGAAACTGCAAGGACTGGAGTGTCCTAGGGCTCAGGAATTCGTGCTCATTTCTTTAAATTCAGAGTGGAAATTGCAGAGTTAAGGAGCTACTAAAGTGGTTATGCCTTTTATTTCTTAGATTCTGAAAACACAGATCTTTGGGAAAGCTAAAATAAAATAGCCTTTAATTTAAGTCAATTAGTTAGATAATAATGCAAATTATGCTTTTCTGTAAACAGAGTGTCTTTACTTACATTAACTAATGTAATCCCTTTCAGGACTTATTTTTAAGTAAAAAAAATAGATATCAGAATTTGGAAATATGTCAATGGTTATGGCTTAAATTGATATCTCAAAATGGTTCTCTGAGTGTCAAGTCAATATTTTTTTCTGCTGCACATCAAAACTCAAGTGCTTAATTCCCAGGACCTCCTAGCACTTTGGATGACCCTTAACTCTGAGCCATTTTGCATTTTCTAGGTTTCTAGGTGGATAATACTGTCTTCCTGTTTATCACCTATTATTTTCTATATTGAAGGGTAAACTAAAAACTATACCACAAGTCTAGGTCAAGATGTCTGGTTTGACTCTGGCACATAGAAATTGTTTTATATTCAAAAAGGACTTGTTGCATTTTTTAAGGTATCTCTCTCTCTCTCTCTCTCTCTCTCTCTCTCTCTCTCTATCTATCTCTCTCTCTCTCTCTTTGACTGTGCTTCTATGATGTTGTAATACTTGTGTTTTACAATAGGGAAATTTTAGAGAAACTAGCGGGTGATTATTTGTAATGAATTAAGTATGTAAATTAGATGATTCTGAAGGTGCTTTCCATTGTAAAAATTATATTTCTTACTTTTAAGCTTATTTTGAATATACTAGCTGTCTGGTCTGTTTTTAAAATAGTTCATTTGATAACTTGCTGTTGTATAACTTTATCTCCATCATTTTGCATCATCATAATTTTCATTCTGGGCTGGGAAGGTGGCTGGGAAGTCTGGGAAGTGGTAGAACATTTGCCAAACTTGCAGAAGGCCTTGGGTTCAATGCCCTGTGCCAGGACGAAAAGAAAAAAAAATAATAAAATAAAAGCAAATTCTCCTTTCCTCAGTCATTTTCCACATTTGGACATTTTCCTTTTTAATTAACAAATATTTGCAGTTAACTAGATCCATCCATCTAATATCTGTTCCATATAAGAAATATACAAGGCAGTCACCAACTTGTATGATCTAATTTGACAGAGAAGATGGAGGTATTTGGGAACTATAATTCCACTTTTTTCAATTAGAAAAGTAGAGAAAATTCAGAGGATCACATGACAATTGTAACCAAGTGAGCCCTGGAGCATACTCAGAGTTGAGAAATGGGTTCTTTTATTATTATTATTATTATTATTATTATTATTATTATTATTTTAGTTGTAGATGGACACAATACCTTTATTTACTTATATGTGGTGCTGAGGATTGAACCCAGTGCCTCACACGTGAAACCCAAGTGCTCTACCACTGAGCCACAACCAGAAAGAGATACTTGAAGCATAGGTAAGGAGTTGGGGGATAGAGGGGTCAAAAGAACAGAATTAAGGTAAGGGGCATTGTTGTTACGTCAGATGTTGGACTATTTGGAAGATGAAGAGTTTACTGGTTTAGAGAGATTTCCTGTTGGTGACGAAGGGTTACAAGGTCTGAAAGCAGGTGGGGTATGAGTATGTTCCTTTAGTTTTATTACTTTAATCTAATTTTCCTCTATATTTTACCAGACTCTCTTTGGAGGTTTTAGTGTATCTTGTCAGATTTCAAATGACAAAAGGCAGAGAATAAAATTGATTTCTATCTTGATAAATTTTGTTATTGAGTTAATATTAGTAATCTTTATATTTTTCAAAGTGCTTTGACTCTTTCTTTCTTTCTTTCTTTCTTTCTTTCTTTCTTTCTTTCTTTCTTTCTTTCTTTCTTTCTTTACCAGGGATTGAACCAAGGGACACTTAACCATGGATTACATATCCCCACCTCTTTTTTCATAATTTATTTAGAGATGGGTCTCGATGAATTGCTAAGTACCTTGCTAAGCTGCTGAAGCTGGCTTTGAACTTGTGATCCTCCTGCCTCAGGCTCCTGAGTTGCTGGGATTATAGGGGTTTGCCACCATACTGGGTTGCTTTTCGTCTCTTGACCCAGCAGATGTTTTCAACCCGGCAGGCAGGCCGGGTATTCCGTCATTTTGTTACATGATGAAATTGGATCCAGAGAAGTTAATGGCCCAAGATGCCTCAGACAAATTGTGGAGAATATAAGATGCTTACCCTGCATTTCATAATGATTAATTCATAAATTTGAAAAAAATATTGTTATTACAAACTATGGGGATTTAGAGGATAATAATGATATGGTAACTCAGGATGTAGCTATCTAAAAGATTGTATTCAGAGTATAGTCATCTTAGTATTAGGCCTAGAGCAGAGGTCCTGGATGTTTGGGTAGAGGGTAGAACTTATTATTAGTGTCATTTGTCTTTGTGGTTTGTCTAAAGTAAGCTAACTGTAAGAAAGTTTCGGGAACTGGTTATGTTATTATGTCATTATTATATTGCATTCAGTAGCTAAAATCTTCCTAAAATTCTATAACTGTCTTATAAACTGTAGTTTTCCAATGAGTATATCTGAAATCATTTCATTACTAGTTTTTTTTTTAGTTAATGTCTAATGTACAAATGTATCTCTTTCAGTGGGTGAAATGTGAAGTCAATGACCATAACTCTTTCAGACCATGTTTTGTAGATCTTTAGCATTTTACTTTCTGACAAATCTATTTCTGTGGGTTTAAGTAACAGAGATTGACTCATATCACCAGCATTAGCAAAAAGGGGAACAAATGACCCACATAGTTGGGGAGTCCCAGGGGAGGCTGGATGGCAGACCATGAATGGTGGTGTCAGAACTGATTCTTTGGCTCTGCTGCCCCTTGACTCTGCTTTTCTCTGTGTTGCTGTGTTGACTTTAGTCTCTGGCATAATCTTTCCCAAAAAAAACATTCTACGGTCACTTGTCCTCAGAACTGGTGAAGGCAGGTCAGTAAACAGGATGCTTCTCATGTGTTATCATGAAGCAGCCAGCAACTTGCCAGGGGTCATTTTTCCTGCCCAAGAGGTTGTGCTCAAATGAGAGAATGAAAGTCTGAAATAATTAATGAAGAAATAAGCAACAGAATCAGAGAATAGGTTTTTAAAGCAGAGCATATGATAGGTCCAGCCCACACAGGAAGTGGAGCTGAACAATTTAAAAATGGCTCCGGTGGTTTATTTAAGGGGGTACATCAAATGCAGAGATAAGATTTCAGGGGCAGAGTCTTGCTTCATGATGTCTTGCAGTCAACAGGTTGATTAGCATTTTGGCAGGATACATCCATCTCTGAGAGACTGTGTGGCTATATGGCTGCAGTGGGTCACCCCATTTTTGGAGCTGTGTTGGGACCTTTTTGAGCAGAGTGAGTTCATTTGTAAAGGGTGGTCTTAATAGTGGGATTGCCACTATAAGTTTTCAAATATCAGATCTGTCCCAATGCTGGCTCCAATGCTGGAAATTTCCATTCATAGTCCATGGATGGCTCTTGACAATGTCACTATTCACAACTCTATCTGTCTCTCTTGGGTAACAGACTTGTCCTGGGCCAATTCTTGGTTTCAAGGATAGGGATTTCTGACCAAGCAGGTTAGCACCTGTGCCCAGACCTATGGAGAGAAAGTAGGTGAATCAGTTAGCTGATACCCCACTGGTATCATATGGAGTGGAAAGGGCTTGCTCCTGAATGACTATTTGACCAAAAAGGGGGCAGCTTCAAAATACAAGGGAAAGATATTAGATTGTTATTAGAGTGTTCTGCACCTTATGTACCATTGTAGAACTATTATGAAACTAATCATGGAGGAAGCATGGTTTTAGTTCTCTCAAAATAAATATAACTGGAAAAATCCAATTGTCTGAATATTTTATGCTAGGAATATTTTATGCTATGTACCATTGTAGAACTATTATGAAACTAATCATGGAGGAAGCATGGTTTTATTTCTCTCAAAATAAATATAACTGGAAAAATCCAATTGTCTGAATATTTTATGCTAGGTTGAACAAGTCTCACCATGTGTAAAATGAGACAAGAAGAGCTACCCCATAAGATCTGGGCTAATTCAATGGGACATGCATGCAGTGTTTGGCACTGTTTTTTTTTTTTTTTTTTGGCCCAATGCAAATGCATAGTAAGTATTAGTAGTTGCTTGCTTTGTCTTAAAATGACAGAAATGACCATCTATTCCAAATTTGTCTCATTGAACTCTTGCATGAGAGCCAAACTCAACATAAAACAAAGAAGAAGTTGCCCAACTCTGTCTTTTGGTGTCCCAGTCTCTGGGCAATAAATTACCATCACTGGATAAACAGCCAATGATTTTTAAAAAGCAGATGTTCCTAGGGTTATGTGAACCATTCCAGTCATGAACAAATTTAAATTACATTCCTGCCTTAAATAACTTACAAAAATTTCTAATCCTCTGAAGAGAGATAATTAAAATATGGACGGCAATATTTTTTCTCTGGCAAATGTAAAATGTGTGCCTTTCAGGCCTGCTACCCATGGTGGGCAGCTATTAGTGCATCTCTGTTAAGAATTAATTACATGGCTGCATTCTGAAGCTTAGTAGTGGTTACGAAAGCGCACATTGCAGGTGGAGGTAGCAGTTTCACATTGAATTTTATGCCAGCATATGAAGCCTAATGAAACATATGGTTTAGCTTAGTGGTAATCAAAGCTCCTGGAACTGTGCCTGGGACCATGTGGTATACATCTAGTGAGGAGACTGAACTCCAATGTCAAGGTAACTTTGGTTTGCATCTCAGACTGCCTTGAAATGAATGAATGCTCTTTACAACCTGGGTTCAATCGCAGTCTCACAGCCTAGACTGGGGAAGCAGTTTCCGAGTGGCAGACCCAGTTCATCTCCTCAAGGAAAGTCATGTACATCAGTGGTTTTAAGGATCATCTGAGCAGCAGTGGTGCCCAAATTGTGTCTCTGGCAAGGTCCAACTGCAAATCCAAACACTTACTAGATTTACCCCTCTTGTTATCCCATAGGTATCCCAAACTCACCCCCCCCCCCCAAGAGAAGATTTCTTATCTTCTAACTGATCCATAAACCTTGCCTTGGGAGATGGTAGCAAGGTTTTCCCTGTCCCCTGGGACTCATCTTTGACCTTTTGATCTCTCTCATCCACCTGGTCCAGTTGAAGTCTATGCTTCTTCTGCTTCCTTCATTTCGCTCTCACCAGCCACCTCCTGCTCAATCCCTCCCCTACCTTAAATTTCATGCCCAGAACCTCTTCCATCTGGACTCCATGTAGAGCTGCTCACCTCTCTTCCTGCTTCTGGTCTCTTTGCACTATTGTCTGTCCTCATTGCTTTGCCCAGAGGGAATTATAAAGAGAAGATCTAAGTTCTCTACCTGAAATCTCCAATGACACCTGGTCATAAAAGGGAGAAGACTCAGGTTTTTAATATTTTATATTTCTCTCTTAAAGACCTGGCCTCTGTCCATTTGCCCAGCCTCATGTCCCACATCGATCCCTCCTCTACCCCTCAAAATGTCCTCTCTCCTCTGTTCCCAACTTTGGCAGTATTGAAGTACACTCATGTTTAATGACAGGGATTCATTCAGAGAAGTGCATTGTAGGTGATTTCATTATTTTATGAAAACCATGGGGTGCACTAACACACACTGGGACAGTGTGGGTTGATTACTCCACATTGCCTCTTTATGCTCTCCTGAGACCTGGTCAATGTGACATGCAGTAGGCTGCATGTCAAAAAAAATTTTTTTTTACAATAAGTAGGAGCACACTAAAATAAACATGATAAAGTGTAGTGTAGCAAATACATAAACAAATAATTCAGTCATTTTTATTATATTCAAATGCTATCCATTGTAAACTGTGCACACTAAACTTTTAACCAGCTGGCTGCATAGTAGGTGTGATTATGCCAGCATTGCCACAGGCAGGTGAGTATTAGGGTTGCTGTGATGTCACCAGGAACAGGGAAATTTTACCTCTGTTATAATCTTGTGGAACCATCATTCATGTGGTCTGTTGTTGACCAAAATGCAGTGTGTAACTATTTCTATTTCCTAAGAATGATACATTGCCTCAAATCTGTGTACGTTTCACTGTCTGAAGTATGTTCTTTTCTCTGTCTGGATTGTTCTTTTTTCTTGTCTTCCTCTTCACTTTCTCCTTCATTTCATATGAATATATATGTTTGTATTTATTTGTGTATATACAGATAAATAGACACATAAATATACATAAGTTCACTTATTGGTATGTGATATTTAACATGTCTGTCTCTTTTTCTTTATAAATATGTCTCCTTCATTCACTCAACTCATACTCATTGAGCACCTACTATCTTTTGGACACTGTTCTGATGTGAGGGATAAAGGGGTGAAAAAAACTGATAAGTCTTTAGTTGTCTTCAAGCTTAGGTTCTTCTTGGGGAAAAAATCAACAAAAAAGTAAGCATATTGAAAATAACTAAAAGAATGATCAGGGAGTGATGGATGCCCCGTGATTAGTTAAAAACCATGATTAGCAGCAGGTGGTGTTTGGATGACAGCTTTAGGGCAGAGGGTGGAGGAAGGCTTTCCTGAGGAGTCAACATTTCAGCTACAAGGTGAATGACAAGAAGAAATCAGTGGTGAAGAGTCCTGGGTTTAGCATTCCACCAGGGCAAAGGCTCTGAGGCAGGAAGGAGTTCAGTAGGCTCCAGCACTTTGCACTGCACTCGGTATATTTGCTAAAGTCAGCTTTTGATCTATCACTTCCTGGGTCTGGGAGGAATTTCAGGTAAGCAAAGATCACAGACCTTGCCTCAGCACTCACACCTCATCAGGGAAGAATTAATGGTAAGCTTTTAGGAAATACCATACAACAGAAAATGGCCCCACATCAAAGGGTATGGCTCTAACCATGTGTAGGGAGGAATCCAGAGAAGTGAGATCTAGAGATCCAATTAAGAGAGTTTAGAGGGAAATGGCATGGAGCCATTTTGAAGAGTGCATATAAGTAAAATTGGGAAGTGGAGAAAGAAATTCTGAGATGGGAGAGGGGAGAGGAGAGAGTGTGGAGGGAGAGGGGTAGGACTGAGTCAGGGCAAGAATCCAGGATCAGGGTTGTGGAGGAGTGATACTGGCTCAGAGGTCGGGACCATAAGAGAGAGAACATTGCAAATGCTCTTGCAAGAAGTTGGCTTGGAGCCACAGCACTTGGGAGACTCTCTTCTTGGAAAAGACTGAAGTAATGGACGTAGGGCTTGGGAAGTTCAATCTGGAAGCGAAATGCAGGGTGTGCTGGGGAGACCAGAGGGGAAAAGGTAGCATAGAATCAATTGTATCAGAGGGTGGGATGATGCAGGCTGGATGTGGCAGTGAAATGAGAGGGGAGGAATGATTTATAGCAACATTCTGAGGGGAGACTCATCAGGACTGTGTGATGGATTGGTGATGGGTGACAATGTACAGGGAGGAGGAGTCTGGGAACTGCAAAGCACTGGCAGCCCTGTCTGTAGGGAGTGTCATTACATAACAACAAAGGGGTGGGAAACACAATTTGAAGATGAATAGGTTGTGGTTCACTTAGCACCTCCAAGTCAAAGGTCCTGAGATTACAATGGGATTTGCCAGCAGAGGTGCTGAGGGGCAGTTGGGAATATAGGATGAGTCAGGTCCAAGATTAGATTTGTGGTAGGGACAGATCTAGGAGTGACAGTAGGTGCACAGAAATCCCAAAGAATGAAGGGAGAGAGGAAAGAACAAACCTTTCAATAGCCCTGGTTAAAAAGAAGTTCTATGACCTTATATTATAAGATAGCATTCTTACAAGATCACGGTCACCTTAACGTTGGAATTAATTTACCTCACATTGAATGTACCACATGGCCTCATTGAAGCTGTGTGGGAGTGTTTTTCTTTTTATTTTTCTTCCCAGATGCAGCTAAATGCTGTTCCATTAGATGACAGCACTTTCTCACAGATCTCTTTAGGGCACCGTTGAGCTAGGAACATATATGTAAAAACTATTACTGAATGTCACAAAGTAGCTGGATGTCTCTCTGTCTCTCTGTTTCTCTCTGTCTCTTTCTGTTTCTCTCTTTCTCTCTCTCTCTCTCTCTCTCTCTCTCTCTCTCTCTCTCTCTCTCTCATGCAGGGGAGGCGGGGGAGAGAGGTGCCATTTCTATTGTTGAATACCCCTCCACTCCCCTGCCACACACATACTTGGTGACTTCAGAACTGTCTAGTCATGCTTGCCAACCTGTCCTTCAGAAACTCCAGCAAGACACAGAGGTGATGGATTTTCCCTGCCCCACACTGAAGACTCAGCTAGAACAGTATGGGCTGGGGTGACTTGGCAGCTGGAGTCCGGATTCTTCTGGCGGCACCTATGTTCATGTCTGAGGGTGGGCACTGCCATCTCCTGGACCACAGCTGGTTCTGTTGACTGCGGCACTGATTAGGGCTTCTTTATGTAGCCTGGGCTCCCTTAGAACATGGCTGCTTCCAGGTAGCTGAATGGAAACACTGGCACAGGGTCCAAAACTGAGCATCTGAGCTAGAAGGGCAGAGCTGAATAAATTCTGTGTTGCAGCCTCAGAAGTCACACAGATTTGCTCACTAAGGCCATTCGTCACTAAGGCCATTTTCAAGGGGAGATGATTTAGACCATCTCTGGATGAAAGTGACCAATTATGTCATGTCTAAAATTTCCATAACCTGTGTGCATTCTGTGTATCTTTATTTCCTCCTCCTTTGAATTACTCAGGATCTGTGTATGGGGCCTAGCTTTGAAGAAATATTTTAATAATATTAATTGAATGATAGGTGGATATCAGAGATGTCAATTTTTTTAGATGTTCATCCATATTCTGAACATTTGGAGGTCACATTTGTTTTTTTGCCCTACTGTGCCTTCAGAGAACCCCAATGTGTGAATGAATCATGATGAAAGCCCTTTTTAGCCTGTTCAGTGACCTCTAAATTCCCTGGATTTAGTTCTCATTGATGGATGGAAGATGATAAAGCAACAGTGTCACTTCCTTTTACTTGCTTGGTATTTGAACTAATAACTTGTTTTTGTGCCTCTACTGCCCATGTATCAAGGTACAAGAAGGAATATAGCTTGTTATTAAGACTAAAATGCTTTCTTCTCCTCTGAGGATTGTGAGTATAATTGAGCTGTAATGAACATGGCTGAGGTCATTTCACAGGATTTAATGAACAAAAGAATGTGTGCATGTCCTGAGGCTGAGTCTTTGGTCATTAACCTAGTTGGTCATTAATACTGGCCAGGAATGCTTTACTCGAGGCCAATACAATTCACGCCAGATGCAGCTACAATTGGGAAACATGAACATTACCTGTGTCAGCAGCTATTTGTTTTCTCTGCATTCTCCATGACTACAGGAGGAGGCAGCCTTTCGAATCCCCACTCCAAAGGCTTGAAGCATCAAGGGCAGGACAGGTGTGGAGATGAGGGCCTAGGAAGTACACCTTCTCTTCTGTAATATGATTATTAATATTGTTTTTATTTTTCTGGCAAAGAATGCTCAAAATTCAGAATGGTATCTGGATAGGGCAATCAGTAATCTGAACTTTTTCAAGTAAAGTCTGTGAAAAATCTTAAATAAATCTTAATTTTTTTGACAGTTTTGACTGGCTTTTCTCTTCAAGGAGAAAGCTCTGGATTTCTTCCTTCTTCCCTGTCCTTTCCAGTCTCTGTCTTCCCCTTCGCTCTTCTTCACTCCTTTTAAAACTGTTTATGGAGGATGTCGGTCAGAGGCATTTGGGTCAGTGCTGAGGATCCCATTGAAAAGGTCAACAAACAAACAAACAATTCCAATACAGTGAGGTCAATGTTACAGCAAAGAAATAGTCGAGGTACCATAGAGCACAGGTGTGTGGTTCAGGGACCCTCAAGTAGCACTGGAGTTAGAGACATTTTGAAGAAGTTTGGTGAGTGTGAATGTGGGAGAGGTGGGTGATAGTGGTGGATGATTCCAGGTACAGCAAACAGTCTACACCTATGCAAAGGAGACAATTGCATGTCCCAGCAACTGTGTAGGGAAGGTAAAAGGGAATGGAGGATAAAGTACCCCAAATTTGGCTAGAGGCAGACACAAAACCCTTATGAATACATGGTAAGAAGGTTGAAGTTGATCTTGAAATTTTTTGGGGGGATTACCAGGTCTTGAATTCAGGGGCACTCAACCACTGAACCACATCCCCAGCCCTATTTGTATTTTATTACAGACAGGGTCTCAGTGAGTTGCTTAGTGCCTCACTAAATTGCTGAGGCTGGCTTTGAACTCTTAATCCTCCTGCCTCTGCCTCCGAAGCCTCTGGGATTAAAGGTGTGGGCCAATCTGCCCAGCCTTGATCATGAATTTTATCAGAAATCATTAATGATTTTAAGCAGGAAAGAACATAATGAGGATTGAGCTATACAAATCACTCATGAAATAACATGGAAGATGGATTGAAATACACCATGAACTGGAGGGGAGAGGCCTGGCTACGAAGGAACAAAAGGCAAATAGCTGAGCTTAGGCTTGGCCTGAACTGATGGCAGGCCAGTGAGAGCAGAGGAGAGAACAGAGGCCAAGTCTTCCCATGACCCTGGTTAAAAAGAAATCATATGACCTAGTATTATAAGGTCACCTTGACATGGGAATTCATCTACCTCACACTGAATGCACCACATGGCCTCACTGAAGCTGTGTGGGAGTGTTTTTGTTTATATTTTGGCCTGCCATCCATTCATGCCTATTGTTCAGTTATATGCCTTTTGTATCTTCTTTATGTCACTCCATGTGGAGGACAAAATGAGAGAGAGAGAGGTGGTTCATATGGGCTCCCATTATTAAGTAGAATAAAGACCTGCTACAACAGGATTTAAAATAGAAGACTTCTTGAGTTCAGGCACTAAGTCTTCATGTGGAGCAGTTTTCATGCTGTGGCTCTGGCTCCACCCTCACTCCCACCCGCTTAAACTTTGGGCTCTTCTCTTATCATGAGCTCTGTCTTCTGTCTGGCTTCACTCATGTGGTCACAACATAGCTGTCAGCAGTAACTGTTAAACATGCTTCCTTATTCAAGCTCAAGGGGAGACAAGAAAACTCTCTACCCCAAATTGGAACAGTAAATTCTTTATTTTCTTATAACTTTTCAGGCTGGGAAATGCAAGACATAGGAGCTGGCATTGGGCAAGGGCCTTTTTGTGCCATCATCCCATGAAATTTTTTAAGAGAGCCCACCTTGAAATTTTTGAAGAGGGCTGCTCAGATATTTTGTAAAATATCCCCTGATTGAGATTTGCCTGATACTGTCTCATACTTAGACTGGAGTCATGTAAAGCATATTTCTCTTCCTTCTTTGAATTTCCAAGCATAAGTAGTTGAATTCCACAGCACATCAGTTAGTTACTATTTATCATTTGGCATTTCACCATGTAAGTTTATATGTTGATTTCTCAACCTAGACTGCAGGGTCACTGAAATAGGGATCATGTCTTTAAATCTTCTTGTATGGAACTCCTTGTGTTATATAGTTATCAGGGCTCAGTATGTATTCAGGAATTAAATCCCAATCCCAGATAACAGCAGAGTAAGATGTGCTAGATAGCTTCTTCATGCTTTAGGTTAAAATTAATTTGATATTTGAAAAGTGTAATAATCCATTTTCTCAGTGAAAATAAAAAGAAAGAGTGCTCTGAGAAAGGGAATAAAATTTGGGTATAATTTTTGGGGTATAAAATTAAAAAACCATCTGCCTTTGAGCTGCAGCAGATGTGTAATTGATATGCACTGCTCATTTGCCACTTGAATTTTGCAGACATTTAATGCTGTAATTGTTTATACAGTAAGATTCTAAATACACTTTGGAGAAAAGCTCACTTTTCCTATAGCCCCTGTACTTCCTACCAGCAGATTAATATTGGCTCATAATTTAACTAGAGCTTTGAACATAGAATTAAAATAAAACAAATTTGCATAGTGCCTTTTTGAAGATAGTAATTGGACAATATCTATAAAAAATTAAGATGATAAACTCTTGATCCTGCATTGTCCATCTAGGATTTCAGCTATGTGGACAAAGATGTACACACATGAATGTTCTCTGAAGACAGCTTGCAATTATAAAATATTGAACATTGCCTAATGTCCATCTAGAAGGGATTGATTAAATACATTATATGTCATTCATATAGTATGATATTGTGCAGCCTTTAGGAAAAATAAAGTACTGATATAGGAACTGACAAGGAAAAATTTGCATATATGTAGAATGTTTTTGGAAGGATACACAAGAAACTACCTGGAGTGGAAGGCAAACCTATTTTTATAATATACCCCTTTGTATTTTAAATATTTTGAATCATAAAGCATTTTATTTTTAAAATAAAGAAAACAGTATTAGCAGTTGAAAGGATTTAGACCCAATGGCTAAATATCTAGGAAGAGTTGCAAAAACACCCTTGACACATTATTTTTTTTGTCCACATAATCATAATTTAAATTATAATATTTATTACCAAAGACACTTTTCTCCTTCCTTTTCTTTTTTATTTTGTTCATCAGATCCCAGTTATTTTGTAACTGTCACTGCTCAGATTTGGATGGGTGGTTCTGACTGGTGCTTTTGAAGTGGGTGTCAGCAGAGGTAGTAGAGATGAAATAGGCTTGGGTTCTGGGCAGACAGCTTTTCAGGACATGACTTTCACAGAAAGATTGTTATGTTTTAAACATTTTGATGTTCCCCTAAAAAACTCATGTACCAACAAGAAGAAAGATCTTTTAGTTCTATTTACATGCACACTTATCTACAGATGCTTTCAGTTGTCCACACAATAGCATGAACCTAGTCCTCTTCCCCTACTGGAGGATCCTAAAACTGTGACCTCCTCTTTCCAGTTTCCATTTTGGTTGCAGTAGCCTAGGTTGTTCACTGTTCAAGGTTCTTCAATGCAGAAAATATTCACACTAATTTGTTTCAACACAAAGGGACTTATTACTAGATAGTGGAATGTTTAGAAATATGTCAGAAATCAGACAATGAAGAAAAATGCCCATCCTCAGGACTGATAGAGCAGAAAAGTTACTACTGTCACTGAATTACCACCCCTGACATCAGAGACAGACATGGGCATTTTCACAAGAGCAGATCAAAAAAAAAAAAATGAAAAACATTAGTATTTTCCCAATTTGCTTGCAGGAGAAGCCAGATCACCTATGTAACCTCTGTAAAAGAGTCTAGGAGATGCATGTTTAGATCCCTCATCTCTATAACGTAGGAAAGAATTCTTCAGAGGGGTTGTGGCAGGGGGCGGGGCAAGCAATCTGTAACATGTCACATGAATGATCCTGTTCTGGCCCATAGAAAATAAGCAGACATGTCCTGGGGAGCTTCCTGAAGAGAGTTTACACTTTCATAAAAATAAAGAGACACAAAGAGAGCCCTCTTTACTGTTCTTTCTGGGTTTTGACACAGTTGTAGTGGACATGATGCTTGGAGGCCCTGTGGCCTTCTTGGATCAATGAGGGGGATGCCCTGCAACATACCCACCCCACTCACATTTTTCATTTTTCCATGTACATGAACTTATTTCCTTGAGTCTGTAACTGTGCTTACAATTTCCTCTCCTCCTCCTCTTCTTTTTCTTTTTTTTTTTGAATGCAAGAAATTAATTGAAAAAAAAGTGCAATGAAACTTTTCAAGTGCAAAATTGTCAATGTCAAAAGGGGAAACTTGGACAACTCCCTACAAGTGCAGGACCAAGTGAAGAGTGGATTCCTTCTGGATGCTGTAGTCAGAGAGGGTGCACCCATATTCCAGAATTTTGCCAGCTAAAATCAACCTGTGCTGGTCAGGGGGGATGTCTTCTTTTTGGATCTTTGCCTTGACATTCTCAGTGGTGTCACTGGGCTCCACCTCTAGGGTGATGATCTTGCCCGTCAGGGTCTTCACCAAAATCTGCATCGTTGGTGGCAGCAACAGATAGCAGAGCAGCAATGGGATGACCGGCCTCCATGGATCTCTTGTGTTTACAATTTCTGCATTCCTAAAATCCCCCCTTCATTTCCTCCTGTTCCTCAAATTCTAATGCAATGTCTCCCCTCTCCATCTCCTAGGTCTTCTGTTTACTTATTAACCTCCTATTCCTTTTTCATTCACTTTCCACCTGGCTACTGAGTCTGTCACACTTGCAAAGCATCTAACCAAAAGGTCCTCATGTTGTACTGACTGGAAATTCCACTAAGTAAAATCTCTTTACTGCACTTGACACTCTGTCTTTGTCTTAATTCAAGGCCTCTCCTCCCCTTTCATGTAAGATATTATAGTCTCTTTGGTCTCCTTCTAACCCTTTTTTCGTTCTTCTGTATCTCCTCTTGAATGGGCTCTCTTTCCACTCTCTCGCTGTAAGTGCTCATCCATGGCTCATGACTTCCCCAGTCTCCACTCTGTGGTTGGTTTCCATACTTTCTCATTTTTCTAACCATCACCTGAATTCTGAAGACCCTAAGTCATCATTTCTAGTCCAGAAACCTTCTTTAGCTTCACACACATACACTCAGCCACAGCCAACCACCTCTGATAGAATGTCTCCTGAGCGCCTGAGATGAACATGTCCCAAACCTACCGTTAGTTCTTTGCAAGTTGTTTTTCCTGCAATCTCCACCTGTTTGCTCACCCAACACAAAGACCTGGAGTCATCTTGACTCCTCCTTCTGCCTCATATATACCATGAAAACTGATTCTACCATATCCTTCCTGTCCTGCATCAGTTTTCTACCCACTATCAACAGAGTGACCTGGTCAAAATGCAAACAGGACTATTCCATGCTGGTTATTAATAACAAAACTGCTCTCCTTATAGGTGCATAGATTTAAATTATGGACTTAAAATATCAAACCAGACTCCCTTAACCCTTCTCCATGAAGAAAATGTGCAGAGTCCAGGTAGAGAAGTTTCCTGATCCATGTACTTGAAAATCACTGTTTCTTAGGCCTGACCACTGCACACTATTGTAATGTCCATAGCCTTGAAATTCAACATTAGATAAATTCAGTGTCATTTCCACTTGCTGGGCTGTTTGTGATATTATAAACAATGCCAAATTACTATTTCTGGCTCCTTTTTGTAGCATTCTGTGGGATTCTCCTTTATTTTTCCACAAAGATAGTGCTGATGCTGGGTACAATGATGCACACTTATAATTCGAGTGACTCGGGAGACTGAGGCAGGAGAATTGTAAATTCAAGACCAGACTCAGCAACTTAGTGAGACCCTGGTTTTTTTTGTTGTTGTTTTTTAAAAAGTTTGGGCCAAAAGGGCTGGGGTAAATTACCCCTCTCCCTCCACCCACTAAATAGTGTGTATGATCTGTGTATGTTGGGAAAAGACATTACCCCACTCGTTGCCGTCTTTCACATTTGAACTTGGCTAATTTTAATTTGCATACTCCTACTCTAAAATTGGTATTCAATACCAATTAGGAAGAACTTGGATGTTTTTCCTCTAACAGATGCTTTCCTAGTTCACTGTCTCTATGCTAGTCAAAGGCCAGGTATTTATACAGCTACAGCTAACCACCAAAGGGAACTTAGCAGATGGAACATCTGGCACTTAGGATTGAGTGATCAGTAAAGGCATTACCTTATTACTAGTATTAAACTCTATGAAGATATTTCCTTGGTGTGAGAGACACGTGGGTTCTAGTATGTGCTGCCTTGTTGCACTAGAGACTCAAGGATTTTTTTTACACAAATTGGTAAAAACCATATTGTTAGCAGTGCAAACAGTTTTGCTATTTTTCAGCAATGTTCTGTGTATGGTATTCAATACAGGAAATGTATTTTATAACTAACAGTGAGCGTAGGAGTCACAAGAATCTCCCCTGGGCATGTACATATTTGGAGGAAATCTGAATAATAGAATCAATCAGATATATCAAGGGAAAAGCACAGACTTCCCTGAGTATTTTTATAGTCCTAAAAATCTTTCACTAGCTCCCATCACCACTAGGTGAGGGCTACTCTGGGGCCATTTGCTCTCAGGTACTGATTTGCCACTTTGCATATGCTTGTGGGAGAGTGGGGAGTCTCCTGTTGCTGGTCAACAGAGCCCTGAGACTGAGAGTTTCCATGGGCAGAGTGATGGGGTGGGTGTGGTGATGTCCAGCAGAAGACCAATGAACAGAGGAGTCACTCTGAACCTGATGCCATGTGCTCTGAGGCCATGGGAGAGGAATGGCATAGCCCTTTGATTCAAGCATTCTTTGACCTCTTTGGAAACGAAGACCAACATTCATGATGGGCCTCAGCAAGTAACATGAGATGATGGTGTACACTGTGGCTTTCAATCATGAGATGCCATCTTATAAATGCCAAGAGTAAGATTTCCCATTTTTACCAAAGCTCCTCTTCTCAGCATCACTGATCATTAGGAAAATTCTAATCAAACCCACAATAAGGTACCGCCTCGCACTCACTATGATGAAACTCTCAAGAAAACAAAAAGCACAGAAAATAGCAAGGATGTGGTGAGGATGTGGGAAAGCGGGAGCCCTTGTGCACTGATGTTGTGAATGTAAAATGGTGCAGCTTCTGTGGAAAACAAAATGGCAGGTCAAAAAATCAAAAATAGAATTATCATGTGATCCAGCAATTTCACTTCCAAGCATACAACCAGAAGAACTGAAATCAGGATACTGCATGGCTATTTGCACACCCATCTGCATAGCAACATTATTCACAATAGCCAAAAGGTAGACATCCCAAGATTCCATCAGAGATGAATGGAATAAATAAAAGTGTGGTATATACATACAAATGGAATATCATTCAACTTTACGAAGGAAGGAAATTCTTGTCAAATTCTGTTGTGACATGGCACACACAGTATTGATTAACCTTGAGGACATTATGCTGAGTAAAAGAAGCCAGTCACAAAGAGGCAAATACTGCATGATTCCACTTACATTAGCACTCAGTATAATACCATTCACAGAGCTAGAAAATAGAATGATGGTTGTCAGGGGGTTGGATTATAGGGTGTTTTAGTCAGATATTTTACTGCTGTGACTTAAAGACCCAACCAGAAAAATTATAGAGGAGGAAAAGTTGGGGGCAAGGCTCATGGTTTCAGAGGTCTCGGTCCATATGCAGGTGGCCTCATTCCTTGGGTGCTTGAGTGATGCTGAACATCCAGGCAGAAGAGTTTAGGAGAGGGAAGCAGCTCATATTATGGTTAGGAAACAGAAACTCCACTTGCCAGATACAAAATACATACCCCAAAGCCACTCCCACAAGGTCCCACCTCCTCCAGCCACACCCCACCTGCCTTCAGTTACCACTCAGTCAATCCCATCAGGTGATTAATCCACTGATTAGGTTAAGGCTCTCACAACCCAATCATTTCTCCTCTAAACTTCTTGCATTATCTCACATGAGCTTTTGGGGGACACCTCACATCCAAACCATAACATGGAGGATGGGGAGGAGAAAAACTGTTACAAACCTAATTCCTCCACTTGTTCTTGTTCATAAGTCTCAGATTCCTTCATTCCAGCTATAGATGCTACCAGTGTCACCTTCTATCTCTATTGGCCCAGCCCCACACAGCTGAATTCATGATGCCTGTATGTACACCATCAGACCTAGGGTCCCAATCATTCTGATAAGGAGATGATGGATTTTAATGCTTCCTTCTGGTCCAGTATGCTTAGGATTGAGCACTTACCAGTGATAGGACCAAGCAGCCAGCTGAAATCACTGAGCACCCACTTTGAGTTTCTCTCCAAACACTGCCTATGCAATAGATTCCAGACCACAGCCCAGTGATTAGTAGCAGTGGCATCCTCAAGGAGCTTGTTAGAACTGCAGACTCTTGGGTCTCATCCCTGGCCTATGAATGAGAATCTATACTTCAGCAACAACAGTGTGATTTTTGTGTCCATTAAAATTTGAGGAGCAGTTAGCTAGACCACAGCAGTGTTTTAAACCTTGGTTATACCTTAGAATCATGGGGATGGGTACCTGGCAGAAGTTATTAAAATTGCCAACACTCAATTTGTAATTGGCTTGCTGTGGGGTTGGGCACTGGCATTTTATAAAATTTCTCCAGGGGATTCTATTATGCTTCTAAGGCTGGGACTAACTAGTGTAGGGCAAGTTTTGGTATCTCAGGTTGGCCCTATATGAAGAATAGGGTTCCAGACTGGGACATTCTTCTTTTCAACATCTGGCTTCTCTGTCCCTTACTCCTCCAAGTTCAAAGTCATTTTGTCAAAGTGTCCTGCTATTAAATGTTGCTAAAGAGTCCCTTTCTCTGGACTTGGAACCTTGGTATAGGGATTGCTCCTGATCATGTTCTGTCTCATGAAGATATTTCAGAACAAAAATTATCTGATACAGTACGTAAAATATCATCTGATAAACTAGGTCCCATTTTCATGGGTCTGGACAGTGTCTCTAATTGACAAACACCTGACCACCAGTAGTCAGGATTTGTAAGTACTCTACCCCTGCCCAAATAATGAGATGTCTGGAACTAGAATCTCAATGGTTGTACCATATTAGAAACTAGAATTACTACAGCTCTTGGCTTTTATAGCTGGATAACAAATGGTCCTTTAGCCCACTATTCTCTGCCTAATGATAATAATAATAATAATCTTTTTGAGCAATTATTACATGCCCAGTATTATTCTAAAAAAAAAAAACGATATGAGTTAACTGATGTAAGCTTCAAGTATCTTCTTAATGTAGTGGAGGAAGCTGAAGCACAATGAAGTTCAATAACTTGCTCAAAATCATACAGTAGGTCTACAGCAGAATTAGAATCTGGAATCTGATTAAATAGCCCCTGCTCTTCACCATGATGCTATTTTGGGACAAAGTTTCTGTAAAACAAAGTAAGATGGCATCAGTCAATAAGTTATAGCTGGCAGCAAGTTTATTGTGTAGGTCTTTTGCTGAATCTGGGTTGACTCTCCCTAACATGTGAGTTTGGTTCTTAACAATTGTAATGGTTAATTTGAATTGTCAACTTGATTGGAAGATGCCAATGATTAAAAGGCTTATGGGCGTGAGGGTGAGGGTGTATCTTGGAATGATTCGCGTGTGGGATAGCCAATTGCCTACGTGTGGGCAGCAATGACCAATAGGATGATGGCTTGGATGGAATAAAAGTTGGAAGAACAAGGAGGCAGCAGATGCAAGCTTGATTTTTTTTAAGTGGGTTCTTGGTTGCTGCTGTGATCCTCCAAGGATATGTGACTTTGGCTACTTCACTCTTTGAAAGCAGACTGTCAGTGGTTCCCCAGAAGCCTTTGGTCTTGGACTGGGTTAGCCCATTGATCCCTTGGACTGTGTGGCTACTGGTTCTTCTGGCTCTCCAGCCTGCAGAGGCCATTGTGGACTATCCAGCTTCTGGTCACGTGAGCCAACCTAATAAGTCCCCTTTTTGTAATTATATTTCCTTTTCATTCTGTTTCTCTAAAGAACCCTAATACAACAGTTACCATTTATACTTTTTCTGTAAGCCAGGCAATTCAGCCTCTAGGTGTCAAGATTTGTCAGAGTCCTAGAACTGCCTGTAGGCCAGTAAATGGAAAAGAAAATCCTGGAGGGAAACCAGCATTTAAGGAAAGGGCTGGAGTCGTGAACTCCATGTACGGTTGTTTTTCTGTTTTTATTTTTGTTTTTGTAGAAGAGATTGAACTCAGGGGAACTTAATCACTGAATCCCATACCCAGTCCTTTTCTGTATTTTGACTCTCACTAAACACAGGCCCCAAGGCCAAGAGTTTAAAAAAACTGATGTCCTGGTAGAGGTTTGGCAGTAGGCTTATTAGAAATCAATATAATTGATTTTTGGTTTTGGTTTGCTCCCCTCCAACATTTTTTGCTATGGATTCTTGTATTGACAGGGGAATTCTAATGTTATATGCAACAATCAGAAGGTAAAATTAGTTGGGACCAATGAACAGAGAGGAAAGCGGTCTCTGAGCTGTGTAACTCTCCCAGGTCCTCGGCGGGTTGTTTCACTGGCCTTTTAAAATGGGGAGAATAAGTGAACAGAGCAGGAGCAGCAAAGAGAGGTCTTCAAGGTGAATTCAACAAGGTTCTTAAAGGAAGAAGGGCCCTTAGAATAAGAGGCAGCAGAGCCAACTGTCAACAAGTCAGACTGCCTTGGAACAGCACCACTTCTGGACTCTGAGGCTTAGTTGGGTAGTGCAAAAATTCACCCAAGAAAACCAGCTCTCAAAGTCCAGGGTGTGTTTTCACCATGAGCTCATATTCATTTTGTTATTTTTGAAAACAGAGGGATGGTTGATTTGGGGTACCAATTTGACAGGGCTCAGGGATGCCTAGGTATCCAGTAAGACTTGTTTGTGGGTGTTTCTAGGAGGGTATTTCTAGAAGATTAGCATCTGAATCAGTCAACTAAGTAAAAAAGACTCACCTCACCAATGTGGGTGGACATCATCCAGTCAGCTGAGGATGAGAATTGAAAGAACGGGGGGAGGGAAGGTGAATTTTTCTTCTCTTTGACCTGTGACATCCTCTGCTCCTTCTCTTAGAAATCTGAGCTACCAATTTTCAGGCCCTAGGGTTTGGGCTGAATCATACCACTGACTTTCTAGGTTCTGCAGCTGGCAGACAACAGATGTGGGACTTCTTGACCCCTGTAATCAAGTGAGTCCATTCCCACAGTTTATCAATCCCTCCATGCACACACATATGCACACACACACATGCACACAGAGTCATGCATTGTGCAGCAATCAAACTAGATAGCATGTACAATGGTGGCCCCATAAGATTATGATAAAGTGAAAAATTCCTATTGCCCAGTGTCCTCATAGCCATCATAACATCACAGTGCAACATATTCCTCACAATTGTGGTGGTGCTGGTATAAATATACCTACTGCATGGCCACTTATATAAAAGTACTGAACCCAATTTTGTGCAATAGTTGATAATAAGTGTCTGCATCACTGGTTTATGCATTTACATTTTATTCTTATTTTACAGTGAATTTCTACTTTAAAAATTTCCTATAAAACACTGTGCCTTATCATGCCTGCAGACTCATGCATCTCATATTTTCCATTTCTCTTGATTACATACTTTTCTTTTCCACTTCATGCAATCTTGAGTTGTTTCATTCATCATGGACCCAGGAATGGTGGAGGACACCTTATCTATCTGTCTATCTATCTATCAAAACCATGTAGCTTAGGTGTGTAGTAGGCTCAAACACCTAGGCTTGGATAAGAACACTGCATTCTGATTAAACAATGATGAAATTGTCAAACAAGGCATTTTTCAGAACATGTCTCCATCTGTTTTTTTTCTTTCTTTCTTTTTTTTGTTCTTTTTAGATATACATGACAGTCGAGTATATTTTGACATATTATACACACATATTCTAATTGGTATCCTACTCTTGTGGTTGTACATGATGTGGAGTTTCACTGGTCATGTATTCATATATAAACATAGGAAAGTTATGTCAGTTTCATTCTACTGCCTTTCCTATTTCCATCCGTCCTCCCTTCCCTTCATCCCCCTATGTCTAATGAACTTCTATCCTCCCCTTTCCCCCTTATTGTGTGTTAGCATCCACATATCAGAGAGAACCTTTGGTCTTTGTTTTTTTTTGGGGGGGGGATTCGATATCTCACTTAGCATGATGGTTTCTGATTCTATTCATTTACCAGCAAATGCCATAATTTCATCTTCTTTATGGCTAATTAATATTCAGTTATGTATATATACCACATTTTCGTTATCCATTCATCTGTTTAAGGGCATGGGTTGATTCCATAGCTTAGCTATTGTGAATTTAACTGCTATAAATATTGACGTGGCTGTGTCATTTTAGTTTGCTGTTTTCAGACATTTTAAAACAACCCTATTGGTATTTCAAACAGGATCCTCCTGAAGTCATTGAGTACATTGTCTCCTTCCTCATGAACTTCTGAGTTGGGTATAGTCCCCATTGTGGGTGATAAATAACCCAATGTTATACAATGGACAAATGATTTCTTAGCAACCAAAGTCCTCATTTCCCTGTCTCACACAGGTGACAGTTAATTCTGAACCTGGCAAAACACAAGATGGCTCTCAAAAGTCAAAACGTATCTGAAATGACCAAGATGATCTGAGTAGAGAAGATGGCCAGCAGTGACTTCTTGTCAGTTGGACATGTCATGAAGGCCCTGCTCCCCTTTGTCCAGGTGGAACCAGTCTTTTTTTTAAGAAAGGGATATGTCCCAATCTTTAAGCAACACATGACTATAAATTTATGCAAGTGATCCCTGGATCATATGAAGCTTAGGGACTCTAATCTTGTGTAGTTCAAAATTTATTAGTAACTTTTGACTCTTCAGAAACTCCACTACTAATAGCCTGCTATTGACTGGAAGCCTTGCCAGTATCATTAGTAGTCAACTATCACTCTATATAATGCACCATATGTACTATATGTAGTGAAAAATACATGAGAACTGAGAGCCACAAGCTTTCACTTTTTTCTACTATAGTTATTTCCTGGAGAAGTGAACAGCTCACACCAAGGTGGTTAGTGTCACCTGGTGGACTAAGCAGACCTCTAACACTTGAGCACTTCACAAAGAACAGGACGTGACTCTGAATTATTGGAGTAGTACATCATGAACTGCAGTAACAATTTAATACTACATCTTTACATTTGCTTTCATTTCTCTTAACTGCAAATGGTGCCGTGTAGGTTCTGTGATTGTGTAAGGTTTAATAAAGTTTTATGAGACTTGTGTAGATTTTACAGTAGCAAAAGATAGATATTAACAACATATCATGAAAACATAAAAAAAGTTTTTTCTCAATTCTTGCTGTAATTCTATACTCTATGATTTATCTTGAAGTTTTTTTTTCCAAATTTATTCAAATCTCAAAATAAAGAATTCAAATATAAGGGAAACTGAACAGTTCAAACCTGGGTTGATCAAGGACCTACGGATATGTTATATTCATCCGTTCCTCCATTCATCCATCCTATTAATTCCATTTCTCCAGGAGGTATGAAGGCAGTCATGGTGTGGCTGGAGGAGGTGGGTCACTGGGGGCATGCCTCTGGGGTATGTATTTGTGTCTGGTGAGTGGAGTCTCTCTGGTACCCTATTTTCTTCTACCACGTTCGGCCTCACTTTGAGCCCTGAGGTATGAAGCTGGCTGTCTCTTGTACTAAGACCTCTGAAACTGAGCTCCCAAATAAACATCCCCCCCCCCGAATTTTTCTGGTCAGATTTTTGGTTACAGCAACAAAAAGTTGACTAAAACATGGATACAAACCATAGAGAAACTGAAATCACTCTGTTTCCTAGGACATATAATGTAAACGCAACTGGTAATCTCTCTTCTTTTATGTGGAAACTGACATCTTATGATTAATCATCATAAACCACAATATGGTATTCTTTGTTTTCTCATAACACTAATATGAATTTTCAGAAAATGAAGAATTTCCCAATCTTCCAATCTATCAGAATCATTAACTTCTTCCCACACTAAGTTCTTCCTAGATCAACTCTACTTACTTTTGGCATTGTGTCCCTTTGTACCCTCATGATTCCTGTGTCACTGTAGAATACTAATCTATGACCATTATGTTATCATGGATGTTCCCTAGTCTTGTTGGCTCCAAATTTGTAAATATAAACTGGCATATGAGGTGCAAAGAATTTTCTTCCCATTGAAAAGAATTTTCTGTTCACATACACCTGGGTGTTTATTCCTACTTAGGTTTTAGCACTAGAACACATTCTATGCTTACATAAGCATGGAGAGGATGAATAGATGATGCAGGCAGATAGGGATACAGTCAAATAAACAAATACACACCAGTGGAAGGATCAACATGTTTTTAGATTTATCACATGTATTCCTACTGTATAAGGACAAATTGAAATCAGTCTTGGAAAATATCTCCCAAGTGGTTAGACATAACTTGGACCTGGAAGTCGTGGAATGGCAAAGACTGATCAGACAGAGGTTACTCAGCCAAAGAGAGAGGCTCACATGAAGGGCGGGGAGGGAACAGGGAGGACTCTGCAGCCAGGGGCGGGAGTGATAACAGATGGCACACTGAGGGAAGTCAGAGCAAAATCAGGAGTTTTAGTGTTAATTATTTTGGCTCAATTATGTTGATTATGAAAATTAAAGTCAATGCCAATGAGTTAGTAGGGATTTGTTTGTTGTAGACATGATTTCATTCATTTTGCAAATACTTCCAAGAAAAAGGTCATTAGAGCTAATGAATATATTCAGCTATGGACAAATAAAATTTATTTGCAAAATCAGAAACACCTTATAGCTTAGCAGTAAATTACATCCACGATATAGACAGAGATACATAGATATCATAATGTAATAGGAGGGGGAAAAGTTACCCCATGTACTCCTATGTATCATTTCTCTAGGTTTAGATTTCTTCTGTCAAGAGATATGGAAAGGCACATTGAAGGGTAATCTAGTTGGGAAATTAATTATATTTTGATTTTTTTTCTTCTTGTGCTAATGTCTTTTCACAACAGAATGATGTATTTTCCCAGAACTCCACGATTTAAGAAGACAGTCCAAAGCCTTTGAGCCCTGGAAGTCAGGGCTTTCTTAGATTGGCAGGAATTAACGAGTCTGCTTTCAAAAGTACAGTCTACCAAGAGAAGAAATGACTCCTTCAGGAAGAGGAGAGCTCTAAGGTTCAGAATAGAAGGCACTGACCCTTTTCAGAAGACAGTAGGGACTCCTGAAGACAGGAAGGAGGGAAAGGGTGAGTCATTCCAGGAGTGCTGGGGACTTGGCCTCTGTTCCCATATGCTCCCTAGAGACAAATGGCAGGGAGGCTGGACACTAAGCCCAGAGCATTATGAGCTGCAGTAAGGGTGTTCTCCAGCAAGCCTGTGGTCAGAGCAAGGTCTCTGTGAGGACCTCATGGGCACAGGTTTGTTGCCTACCCATTGACAAAATGGAAGATGATTTAAATGACAACCCACAAAACTACATGAACCTGGAGGAGTACTTCCCAAATAAACACAAAGGGCTGTTTACTAAAAGGGCCATGCTGGGAGAAAAAAAACTTCCATTACAGATAGTGACCCCTGTGTGCCAAGGGAAAACCCCTTCAGATTTATCCCATACTCATGGAAGACCCAGTATTTTTTTTTTTTTTGAATAGGAGGACTCTATCTATGTGTGTGTGGGGGGGCATGTCTACTATGGTAAAATGTTTCAAAAGCCAATTTCACCTTTATTTAGAAAAATAAACAATGAGGCATTTTTTGTGCCCACACATAGTGGAGTAAATTCATTCCAACCATAGTTGCTGTTGATTTTCTACTTGTTTCTTCACATCACTTTCTGGCCTTAACTAATATCCCAGGCAGCTGACCCATGTAGAATGCCACGGGCTCCCTAGCCCTCTGCTTTATGACTGAGTTGGTTCCTCCATGGGAAGTAATAGCCTCAGTTCACTGAAGGGTACTTCACTGCCCCTTGTTAGTAACCCTCCTATACTTTATGAAATGTCCCTTTTGGAATGTAGCTCGATTCTACACTCCTACTACAATACTGCATTGTAGTAGCCTCTCTTGAAAAAGATCTTCCTTACTATCTTTCTCAAGTGTTCTATAAATATTTTTTCTTTAACAGTTACTGGTGCCCTCAACTTGGATAGGGTCAGATTCATCACTGGATCTCCAGACTGCTCTTTCCCTACCCCAAGTGTGCTCTTTTGAAGGCTTTTGTGTTTGCTTCTAGATGATTCACTGGAACTCCAATTTGAGTCTGATTCCTGAGCCAGTGCTCTGGATTACAGTCCACTAAAGTACAACAGTACCTTCTTTTTTAAAAAAATTTTTTTAATTGTTGATGGACCTTTATTTTATTTATTTATATGCAGTGTTGAGAATCAAACCCAGTGTCTCACATATGCTAGGCAAGTGTGATACCATGAACCACTACCCCAGCCCCAACATTGTCTTCTTTAAAGTACCTCTAGCACTACCAAGTTGCCCCAGATGTTTCAGCAGATTCCTTAATGAACACAAGGTGACCCAATCACAAAATATATTTATAACAATTAAAGGAAAGAATATCTTTTCTTTTCCTGAATAAGAGAAAGAACTAAGACCCTCTACCTGACCGATCTCTAGCCAGGATGCTCTAAATTCTCAAAATCCCCCAAACTGAGCTCTGTTTTAGGATTGTTTACACTAATTTTAGCAAGAATCTTGGGGTCAGATTAGCAAGAATCCATACCTTGACATCTGATCAAATTCCTTATTTTACACCCTTGATATCTTATCACTTGGCAAGCTTTCAGCAAGAACTAGGTAGAGTGGGTCTTGCAAGAAACCTTAGCCTTGATGTTTACTCTTAGTAATTGTCCATCTACTACTTCTCAATTGAAAATCTCCACTTCTCCTTGTTGTATATGGAGCTGAGTTTGGTTTTTCTACAAAACCCTATTCTAATAGCACCCCAACCCCTTTGACATGAATGAAGTCTTTCTTACCATCTTAAAAATAAATAAAGTCACTTTAACTAACTCTCTGCAATTACTCTGTTTCAGTACTCCATCTGTTTCCTGCCAGGATTTTGATATATGTAGTAAAAACCAATCCAGGTTGAGAGATTGGAAATGAATAGCCAGTGTGACTCAACCCATCACACCCTGGTGTCTAATGCTTGTGCTGGTCCCTTCTTCTCCCAAGATTAAATATGATCTGAGTCACTGCACAAGCAATTCTGTATCTGGCAAAGAGATCAGGAGGGCACAGAGCAACTCTCAGTGCTGCTTGTTCTTTGGGAAGGTCTGGAGCCACAATTCACAGATGTACGTGCAACCCCAATTTCTTGCTTCCTACAAAAGCCACACAAATCAGGCTCATCTCAGCTTGCCGGACATTTTCACACTTGAAGAGAAAGTGCAAGATGGATGCTGGGTTTGGGCCCCCCTACAGCCCCACCAAATCAGACAGGAGCCTCACTTTCTTCACCATCTTGGCTGCCAAATACTGTGCTGGGGCCATCTTGCAAGGTTTGAACCCAGCTGCCATAGTGGAAGGAGGTAGATAGACCACACACATTACATATGTGTGAGCCTGTGCTGGTGCCAATTAACAGCTTGTGTTGTTGATCTTATTTCAAAAGTACCCGACAGTCAGCGTCACCAGGGGAAAGAAGCATGTAGACCTCCTCAGAGGTAGATTCAGAGGAGGAATGCCATGTGGCGTTATTGCTAGACAGAGCTGCACCCTGTCCCCAGAGCAGAGCTGCAGGAATCAAGGCCACATCAGAGGCACGTGGTGCTTAGAGACTTAGAGAGTTGACTTTTGCCTCTAACACCTCGGAAAGACAGACCAACCAGCTGATGGTAGTTTCTTCTATAGATTAGGAATAGCTCCTATGAGTTACAGGAACTTTTAAAACCAGAATAGGCATCATTAGAAAAAGAAAGGCACAAAGAACTTAAATCTCAAAAGCCAAGAATGCTAGATAACCGAACTGAGGTAGTCAGAACTTAATAGCATGCCAAAAGGTAAACAGTAGAGACGTTTTGAAGAAAGGAGACATCTCTCTGAATCTGACTCTTCTCAAAGGCCATGAAAATAAAGAAATGTCCTCCCACCTCTGGCAGATGCTACAGGCTGGCTCACTTGACATTCCTTCTGTTCCTTCATGTGCTTTCTGCTTATAGAGACTCAAATGTCAAAAACAGAATCATATATTTTGTCCTGGATCCAGAGTCCTGAGTGTGATTTAGGTTCAGTCATACCAAGCAGCCCTGACAAACATAGATGCAGAACTAGTTATGAGGAGAGACGGCAGGGCAGGGAGCATCCACTTTGCAGGGCAAAGGCAGGATGGCTCTGCTGTCCAGAGCTTCCTACTTCCGATTTATCCTGTGTAAAAGCAGCAAGCACCCCACTCTGCAGAGGAAGGATGGTTCTAGGGCCTTGCTGTGGGTCTTCTGCTAGACTCTCAAAATTTTTTAAAAGTCACCTGCAGTCTTGTATCAACTCTTCCTGTTTCAACTAGTTGGGATGGTTTCTGTTTTCTGCAATTGAGCCCCAACTAATACACTACCCACCACACCACACCCTCATACATTACTCCTTTTGCTGAGACAGAGGAAAGGAGGGAGGGAGAGACAGAGGAAGTTCTTAGGATGCATGAAGATCCTGCATTAAACAATAGGGGAATCCTTAGTTTCCATCAGCACATGGAATGGTGTTGGCAGTAAAAGTTAAGAATGTAGATGAAGAGTAGACCAGAAAAGATTTTTATACTTTTTTTATACTTACAAAATTTTCTCAATAAAAAAATGTGTTCATATGCTCAGGAAAGGTAAAAACTATATAAAGAGAAAAAATTACATACTTTAAAAACTTCCTAAGCAAATATAAAGAAATGGAGACTTTACTTCATTTGTGACATTTTTCTGAACGATGAGACCAAGCATTGACAGGATGATATGGGGATTAACATATGAAGAAACAAAGAAGAGCAGAGACCGAAGAGCTCCTTGGCATGTAGATCATCCTTTTATCTGTTTCTGGGGATGCTGTGGCTTTGTACTATAAGCTGGACAACTTAAAAAATACGCATTTATTGACTCACAGCTCAGGAGGCTGGAAGTTGGTAATGGAGAGGCTGGAGGTGGGCTGCTTCTAGAGGCTCTGAAAGAGAAACTGTCTCTTATTTCTCTCCAAGCTCCCAATGGCTGCCAGCAAGCCTTGGCTTTCCTTGTCCTGCAGCAGTGAGTCCAATCTCTGCCTCCATTGTCACATGATATTGTGTGTATGTGTGTGTGCGCGTGCGTGTGGGGGTGCGTGCACATGTGTATGTGTATGTCTGGGTCTCTCCTTTTCCCATAAGCATCAAAAAGGATTGGGGTCCACCCTGCTTCAGTGTGACTTAATCTTGATTTCATCTACAAAGCTCACATTCAGACTTAATTGAGATTTGGACTTCACCTTATGTTTTTGGAGATTACAATTTAACACACAACAGTTCTTTTCTTTTGGGAGAAAGAATTTAAGTTAACTCCAGAGTATTACTGTAATAATAGTTGTGTAGTTTGTTGGTAGACGATTTAATTGAAAACAGTTCAACTTGCACTCACTAGAATATGTCCACAACTCAATTGATTCTTTGTTGCCTTTGAAATAACTTAGAGCTACAATAGCTGATGTTATGCAAGGACTCTGTTCTCAAAACTAAAAATATATCATCTAGAGAAAATAAGTGAAAACTAAACAAATCAATGTATATAGCATATTCATGGACTGTAGGGCATTATATTATAAATGTGTCAATTTTCCCCCAAAGGAATTGATGGATTTAATGTATTCCCACTCAATCCTCAAAACATTTTCTTTAAAACATGACAAGATGATTCTAAAATTCTTATGGAAGTCAAAAGGGAAGAGAAGCAAAGGTAATCTTGAATAAGTTTAGATGTCAATACCTATTTTAAAGCTATATATAAAAATAGAATAAACTCAACTATAGATAAGCTGACCAATTCAAAAGAAAGCCCAGACAAAGCCTCATGTATCCAGATACATGAGAATACCCTCATGACTTTGGAGCAGTCAAACATTTCTTAAACAAGACACAAAATCATGGAACATAACCAAAAATTAATAAATTAGACTATGTTAAAAGTAAGAAATCTAGTTCATCAAAAGTCCTCAAATTAAAGAGTGAAAAAGATAATTTGCAGAATGAGAGAAGGTATATTACAGATATATCTGATGAATGACACATAGTCCAAATATATAAAAAATTCCTGATAATGAACAAGAAAAAGACAAATAACCCAATAGAAAAACTAAAAAAAGGTGGGAACACTCCACAAAAGAGGATTTCCAAAAGACAACAATCATATGGCTGCAAACCATATTGAAAATGATCATCAGGGAATTGAAACATTAAAACCTACCTTGTGATATACCACACACTAACCAGAATGCCTGAAGCAAAATGGATAGGCAATTATCAAATGCCGTGAAGATTTGGAGCAAGCCAAACCCTTCCATTCTTCTTAAGAGAAACAATTTGTACAGCAGTATGGAAAACATTTTCATAGTATCCACAACTGCTGGACAAATGCAAACACTTCTGGGATCTAGTAGTATCTGTAACTTGACCTAGGCTTTCACCTCCTGACAATCCTTGAGTGTGTACTTTTCAATGTGTGTATTTCTGTATGAATACTACTTCCAAAACATTTATTTTTTTGGTTATAGTCATTTTGCATATTGTTAAGCAAAAATATTTAAACTTAGAGGAGGACGTCCCTGAATGGTCGTGATAACTTTGAAGTGTCTCCAGAAGCAGATCTTCAAACAAGGATGTTTAGGAAATGAAGCCTGAAAATAGGGACATGAAACTTGAAATCTGAGATATAAAAAGAAAAGAAGCCCCCAAAAAAGATCCATAAAGCAGGCAGTTACCACTGAGAGCAATGAGATGCTAACAGGTCATTGGGAAGACAGTGAAGGGCTAAAAAGGTAGTGTTTTCCCACCAACTCCCCATCTGTCATGGGTTCAGATCCATATCCCAGGGCCACAAAACCTCCCAACACGTTTAGTCTGCCCAGAAAGCAGATTAAATGTGTTTCCCAAACCAGAAAAGAAAAAAAGGTCTTCAGGTTAACACAAAAAGTCCACTGGTTTAGCTGGGGTTGTAGTTCAGTGGTTGAGTGCTTGCCTTGCATGCATGAGGCACTGGGTTTGATCCTCAGCACCAATAAATAAATAAATAAATAAATAAATAGATAAATAAATAAATAAATATATTTTTAAAAAATCCACTGGGATGTAGAAGAATGCCAAAGGATACGGGAGTGGCACCAACTCAAATCCCCTTTCCAAATTGTTAAGTTTACTGTGTCCTTCCAAGTAGTACAGACTTGCAGATAAAAATAAATTTTTAAAATGCTTGCAATGTAAGTGTAAGTGGAAATGACATTAACTAGAAGATCCTTCTAGCAACTAGAAGATCCTCACTTCCAAGTAGTAGAGTGTTGTATGACCACCTCAATGCTATAGTTGGTCTCAAAGCTAATTTCTTCCTGCAACACTCTTTGTAGATTCCTTTCACCCATGGTTAGCACTTCAGATGCTCATGATGGGTAATTATGATCTTCTCTAAAGGGATCTGAGCCTTGGTAATAATGCCTTTGTCCGTCTGTAATCAGGGATATGGAAACACCAACGTTCCAGATGAACCTCTACTGAACAATCATGTCTCCCCTAAATTCATGTTGAAACCTGTTCCTCCTCATGGTGATATTAAAAAGTGAGGACTCATTATTTAGGTCATGAGCTTTCATGAATTCATTGGGGCTTTTATTAAGAGGCTTGAAAACACTCAGCTCAAAGTGGATCAAGGACCTATATATCACATAAGAAAACAGTAATGGTAACTAAAGTATTTTTCCTAAGTTATCTGAGTTGTTGTAGCAAATCATGGGATCTAAGACAGGAGTCATGGGAATCTTTGAATGTACAGTTGATTGGTCAGAAGTACAGGTGGCCCCTGGGACTTGTGACTGACACTAAACCAAATCATTGGACACCAGTTGATTTTGGAAAATCAAGGAATTGCTGGGTATGGAAAAACTCCATACATCTGGAGTTATAAGTGGTACCAGAAAAAAGATGTGTCACCCATAAATACTACTTGACAGTGTATGCAGGACACTGCTGCCCTGTGCCTGCTGTGAGACAATCCTGGGCCACGCCAGCAGGCTGACCAAGAGAACAACACTCTTCTGGGCGGTGCTGCCCTACTGACTCAGCTGCAGACTCAACTGTCGCCCTGGGTATGGCAGCTGGAGGCAATTGGTACCAGCAAAATGCCACATCCTGAGCCTGGCACACCCAATGTCCCTATTCCTTGTCCTCAGGCTCAGAGGTCCCAAAACTAGAAGACTAGCCAGGAAATCTACTCCCTCCACCACCCCAACCCCTACCCCTGGGGGTGAGCAGACATCCTGCATCCAGAGATGAGCTGCAGACCTGGTCCTTCTCCTCCTCTAATGAGCATCTACATTGGGCACCACGTTCCCCCAGAAGCACAGCCTGAAACAGGGATCTGAATGCAAGCAGTTTTTTTGGGGAGTGACCCCAAGTAGATGGCTGGGGGAATAAGACAGGGATGGGAAGGAAGCCAGTGCTGAGAGATGAAAGAGCAGATGACATTGAAAGCAGTGGGTGTGGCCCACTGGGGACCTTGGGAAAGGCTACAGAACATGCCCCAGAACTGTGCAGCTAAAGGACTAGGAAGCAGGAGCATTGATCCTCCAACCCTCCTCACTGGCTGAGGGCTGCTGCCTGGGAATTAACTCCCAGCATCCCTAGGAGAGCCACATGCAGCCACAATGCACCAGAGGACGTCCTTGGGAGCAGCAGCCCAGGCTGCTCAGGGAACAAGAGACCAGCATGTGCCCAGGCCACGCGGGTACAGCACCACTGCCGTGTTCAAGGACCCCGTCACCAAGACGCAGTCCCAGTCCTTGTGGGCAAGTGTGGGCAAGGAGAAGTGACCGTAACCCCGCCAGGCAGAAGCCACCGCTCAAGCTGTTCCCATGGCTGTGCCGTCCACCCGCAGAGAATCCGGGCCAAGCCATGCATGTGGCTTCAAATTGTCAGCAGCACAGGAGAAAAGTAAAAAGAAACAGATGAAATTAATTTTTATAATAGGTCATTTAAGCTGATATATCCAAAATAATATCATTTCCACATGTCATCAAAGGAAACATTATTAATGAGACCATCTGCCTCCTTTTTTTTTCAAAGTTTTTGAAAATGGGCATCTTTTATGCTCACAGGACAGCTCAACTTGGACACGCCACATTTCAAGTCCTTGGTAGCCACTTGTGGCTGGTGGCCAGTGTTGGAAGACACAGTGTTCAAGCACTGAGGAGTGCTTACTCAAGCCAACAATGCATGGTGACAGTAGCTTCCCAAAGTACCTACAGTGACACCTAAGCTCTACACAAGGTCTAAAGGCCCTCCCGACATGATCAGTGGCTGCCTCCCACCCTCAGTCTTCAAACCCTTCTCCTCTCCCACACCCAGCACTGCACTTGCCATTCCTGGAACTTGCCCCCTCAGGGCCTTTGCATGGGCTGTCCCCCTCGCCTGGAGCCCCCTGCACCCAGACTTGCCTTGTCATCCTGCGGGTCTCACTCCGCAGGATCCTCCTTTCTCCCAGCCTCCTCCCACTCCACCCCAGACCCCTTGCTCTCTACTCTGGTTTACTTTCTTAAATTATGCACATCAGAAGTTATCTTGTTCTTTAATGACATTTATTGATTTTCTTGTGTCTCCCATCATCCACTTAATCCCCAGTTTCTACCACAAGGCCTGGAAAAACAGCAGGCAAGCCGGTAAGTACATGTTGAATACAGGAACAAACAAGTCATGGCTCTGGTAGAAAAGAAACCAAGCAGAGAGTCGAGATCAAACTAAGTCTGACCCAAGAGCCATGATATATCCTCGTTTATATTCCCAGCACTGTGACCCAGTGGATGCTTGTTCAAATGGAAAAGCAATGAATAGGAAAATAGGGTCATGGGGGAAGGTGGCAGCTACTTTACCCAGAGAGAACTTCACAGAGGAGCTGGGACCAGGGATGACTGGGTGTGTTCAGGGAGGGTGAGGCAGCCCTCGGTGGCACAGGGGACAGCATGTACAAAGGCACAGAGGCACAGGAGAGCACCTCATTCATGGCCAACACACGTTCACAGCCTCCCTTCTCTACTGGCACCTCCTCACCCAGCAAGGGCTTGCAAGGCTCCTTGCTCAACCTTCCACCTGGAAATAATGTCTTGCCTTCAGTCTGGTCCCAGCTCCCTTCCTGCCCAGTCCAGCGGGCAGCCTGCTCACTTCTGGGACCTCTCCCCTCAAGGGGTCACCCAAACTCCAGCTCCCGGGAAGAGCATGTGCCAGTAGCCAGCAAGCTGCAGACTCCTGTCCACATCCTCTCACTGTGCACTGGGAGCCAGCGGTTGTAAGACCTTAGTCTCCAGCGATCAACGAGGGGAGCTGGCAGAGAGGACAGCAGAGCCCTGAAGATCTACTAAGTGCCAGGCCCCAGGCCAGGCACTTTCATGAGGTGACCAATTCCTGGCCACAGGTGGGATTATTATGCCCACATGGGGCAATCGGGGCTCACAGGGGTTGGTAGCTTATTCAAGGTCACATTTTCCATGGAGGAGCCTTGATGCATACACAGTATCGCAACAGAAGAAAGGACCCAGGCCTGACAACCCCAGTGACATCCATCCCTGGATCCGGGAGAGCCTGCAGCATGTGCTCTGCTTTGACAAATGTCCAACTGGTCAGAACAGTGCCACCCTGTTTCTCCCAGGGGGGTAAAATAACCTGCCCAGATCTCCTCCGCAGTCTAGGTGCCACAAGGACATCTCCCAGTCCCTTCCAGAGCTGGCCAGCTGCCCTTCTTACAGCTCACGGTGAAGACTGCCCTTTGTAACATTCACCTGAACACTTATTAGAACTCCCAAGCAAGGGAAACCAGAGTCCTCTAAGATTAAATGTGCTAATAATGGTAAGTCAACACCCCATGCTTCACTTACAACTAAGTGAGAGTACAGCAAGCAGTCCAAGGGTGATCAGAGCCCCAAACCAGACCGGACACAGAGGCGAGGTGGAATGACCTCAAGTTACCAGCAGGAAATGGCTTGACTGATTAAAATGAACAACAAACCAATGTCCCCTCCATGCATATGACAGACCTGCTTGAAGGAAGAGGTGATCACACCTGTTCAGGTGGGACACTGAAGCTGTCAGCACTGCTATGTGATTTACAGCCTGGTCTGCAGATGAGCATTCACTCTGGGTTATGTCGCCTCCTTAATGGTACTACTCTCAGGGCCCCACTGGGCAGAGGGGACGATGTGAACAGGTCACTGAGAGAAAATGCGGGCTTCAGAGAAGCAGGTGCCCCTCACTGCCTGGGCAGGTGGCCCACTCTCCAGTCACTGATAATGTAGCGAGAAAGAAAGATTGAACAACAATAAAAGAAAGCTGGTCACACACACACACAGACACACACACACACACACACACACACACACCCCTTGGGCATTGCATTGAGACTCCGTGGAGGGGCAAAGGGTAAGAAGTTGACCACTGGGTGTTCTTGCAAGGGGCAGCATCCAGGAAGGCCCTGGGAACAGAGAGAATAGTTTTTCAAGCAATCTCTACTCTGGCTGAAACACAAAAGGAAGGGTGTATGGAAGAGACACTGGGAAGTCCAGGCTGGTCACACTGTGGTGGGGGCTGAGGACAAGCAGCCAGGAAGGGCTCCTGGATGCTCACTGGACCTGGCAGCCTCTGCGGCTTCCCAACCACTCCTGCTTCCACCTGCCTCCAGCCCTTGACCAGCCGCTGGGCCTATAAAATTCCTGCTGCCAGGAGGAGGCTGCTAGAGTGCCAGCTTGGAGAGGGCAGAGACCCCAACCCATGGTTCAGAGGAGGAGGGTGATCAAAGGCAAGGGAACTAGGTCCACACTCTGTCTTTGATCCAATGGGATGAGCTGAACAAAGGAACTAGAGGCAAGGGAAATACTGTGGGCCTTGTGCCACACAGACAGGGCCCCGGCATTTCCAGAGGGGAGCAGGGTGCTGCTGGCTGATGGGGGTATGTGTGAGGCTCATTTAAAACAGCCAAAGCAGAACAGAGACTCCTGAATGCCATGCAGGGGAGGTGTTTGGAACCTGGCATTTGTGTTTCCACACCCCAGCAGCCAGTGCCCCCTCTTGGTGACTGTATTCCAAGTTCCTGTTGGGGAAGCCACCCCTTCCTCTGTTTGCTGTGGACCTGATCTTCAATCTCCTCTGAATTCAGGGGATGATCAGATGACATAGACTTTTCCTATCAAAATATTCCATGCTTGGTCCACAGTGATTGGTCCAAGATGGGCACAGGACCCAAGCTAAACCAATAGGAATGAATTCAGAGATTATGTGAGAATTTACAGGAACTAAAATTATCTTTTGGGATCATTAAATTGGTGGTTTTAGCACAAGAACTGTGCTTCCACAAGTTGCAACATGGAGAATATGAGAAGAAAGCCAGCCCAGGGGAGTGAACAGCTCAGAGATGGAGGCAGATGTTCAGTGGTGATGCAGAGAGGAAAACAAGAGCCCAAACCTTTTAATTCAATTATCCTGGTCCAAGCTTGACTTCTGGGCCCATCTCTGACATAAGCAAAAAAATCCCTTGATTGCTTAAACCTTACTTAATTAGTTTTCTAACTAAAACTAAAACTGCACTGATGCTGTTCCTCATAACCTATCCACAGCGCAGAGCCTCTACCTGCTCCAACCCAACATCCTGTCCTCAGGAGAATGGACTGGGCACACAGGAATTCAAACAGTGAGTAGCCTCGGCCCACATACTCTAGGACCCCTAGCCAAGAGCTGTGCCTGGAATAGGGGGACACAAAATCTCCACTTGGCACCCCAAGAATGAAAACTCCATTTCCACCGTGTGGAAACTTCCAGAAACAGAGCCTCCCCCAGCCGAAGCAGCTAGAAGCCAACTCACCTCAGCCATGGTCCGCAGCTCCAGAGGCTAGCAGTCAATTACCTTGCTGCTTGTGAAAAGGCAAAGCAATGAGAAGCTGCGGCCAAGCTCACTGAAGCCAGTAATGTTAATGACCTCTCTGCAGCAACTCTAAACCTCTGCTTTGAGTTCATGGCTCAGCCAGAATCACTTGAGCTTTGTGAGCACGTTTTCATGTAGGAGGGGCATCACTGTTGCCAGGCTATCAATTCTCAAAAAAATCTGTATATCTGTTAATGAGCACCAAACCCCAAATATTTGCAGAGAACCCCTTTCAGGAGCATATAAAGTATTCCATATTTCATTCTTAAAGAGAGAAAGAGAAAATTGTTCTCTCTTCCAATCTGAAAAATGCATTAACTTATCATTTTCATTTTAAACCTAAATTAAATCAACTTCAACACAGACTGAATATTAAGACTGCTGATTTTCTTAAGAGTATCTGGCTAAGGTCTAACATTATGGATAATCCAAAGAAAAATGCAAAAACAGAGACCAAAATCCACAAAAAAAGGTTTAGGTTCCAAACCTAGGTGCCCTTCAACAGTTAAATGGATAAAGAAAATGTGGTACATATACACAAAGGAATATTACTCAGCCACAAGAAGAATGACATTATGACATTTGCCAGTAAATGAATGTAACTGGAGTCTATCATGCTAAGTGAAATAAGCCAATCCCCAAAAAACAAAGGCCAAATGTTCTCTCTCTATGTGGATTCTAATTCATAATAAGCAGTGGGGAGTGAAGAATAGAAGTTCAGTGGATTAGACAAAGAAAAGTGAAAGGAAGGGAGGGGGATGAGAATATAAAAGATAGTAGAATGAATTGGATATAACTTTCCTAAGTTCATATATGAATACAAGACCAGTGAAACTCTACATCATGTACAACCATAAGAATAGGATCTTAATTTGAATAAGTTATATTCCATGTATGTATAATATGTCAAAAATATACTCTACTGTCATATATATCTAAAAATAACAATTCTGCTACAATATTCTGCCTTTCTCTTATCCCAGAACAATGAAGTTAGGCCACCAAAAAAAACCTTTTCCTCCTCTAAGATGTACTTCTCAAATATTTTGGTCACAGTGATGCAAAGCTGACTAACACAAAAATTGACACCAATAAGTGGGACGGTCTTGACTGTGACTACCATAACCATGCTGTTCAGAGTCTTCAGAACTGATTTGTGGAAAGAGTTTGGAAAAGTTTGGAGATGCAAACTTTGGGAGGCCACGCAAAGTGTAGTAGGGTCAGCATCCCTGTGGGTGGCCCCTGAGAAGGCAATGCATGAAGCTGTGAAGGTAAAGCCAAAGCTGGAGTGGACACCCAAGGAATTAAGAGATGCCAGTGACATGGACTATCTGCTGAGGAGAGATGCTGACCGTGGAGAAAGCCAGGCTCAGAGACCAGTGAATGCTGCAACCAGCAAGGCCAAAGGGGAGCCACTGCCCAAGCCCTTTGGAGAAAACATCTTGCCACCATGTGCCCCAGATGTTGGAGGTGAAACTAAAGAAAATGTTTGTCCTGCTGGGTTCAGGCTATGTTTGGTTCCCAGCCCTTCTCTCTTTTGGAATGGGAATGTTTACTCTGTGCCACTGCATATTGGTTATATGTAATTTTACAGAGGTCACAGTTAAGAGTTTGTCTCATCAACTCCAGATGAGACCTTGGAGTTGAACTTTTGGGCAATGCTGGCTGGCACTGTTAGGAATATGAAAAGTCTTGGAGATAAACTAAATGCATTTTGCATTGTGAGATGGACATCGCTTTTGGGATTCAGGGGCAGAATGGTATGATTTGGATGTGAAGGGACCCCAAAAGCTCCTGTGTTGATGTGGGAATCTTCAGAAGTAAATGATTGTAAATCAGTAAGCAAATCTAATGATTATGAGAGCTATGACATAATTAGTCCATCCTGATTTGAATGGACTAACTGGGTAGTAATTGTAAGCAAGTGGGGTGTGGCTGGATAAGGGGGTTCACTGGGGGCATTCTAGAAGGTGTCATCTTCCCTATGTCCCTTTCCCCTCTTTCTCTCTCTCTGCTTCCTGGCTGCCATGAATAGAGCAGCTTCTATCCACCATGCCCTTCCACCATGATGTTCTGTCTCACCTTGAGCCTAGAGCAAAAGAGTCAGCCCAAGAAGAAATGCACCTCTGAAACCATAAGAAAAAATAAACTTCTCCTCCTCTAGGAAGTTGTTCTTGTCAGGTATTTCGGTCACAGCAACATAAAGCTGACTAACACAAACATGAAGCAAAGCCTTGGTATTTGACAGGGCTTGCCAAGTAAGGAACAGAGAGGAGGCCAGTGTCCCTTCTAGAAGATAGGGTGAGGCAAACAAAGGTGGGGGCACAGAGGCAGGCAGAGGTGGGATCAGGCAGGGCTTTCTCAGACAATGAGAGAAATCTGAATTTCATGCTACAGACAATGAGCAGGATATGTGGAGCCAGTGACAGATTTAAACAAAGAAACAGCCCCATGTCTTGCAGGGGAGGGAATGGAGGAACAACCCATGTTGGACATGCAGGCTGAGTCTTCCTTATCTAACTTGATTTGGACCAGAAGGTTTGGGGTTCCAGATATTCTCAGATTTGGGATATTTGCATATATATAATGAGATATCTTAAAGATGGCACTCAAGTCATAACATGGAATTCATTATATCTTATAGACACCTTATACACATAGCCAGAAGTTAATTTCACAGGGTATTTTTAATTATTTTGTACATAAGACCAAGTTTCATTGTGTGGAATGGAATCTGCCTTGTGGTATCATGTTGGTGCTCAACGAATTTCTGATTTTGAAGCATTTTTGGATTAGGGATGTTCAACCTTTATTAAGTTGGAAGGGCCTGCTAGACTTCCAAATGTATACACCAATTTGTCATTTGAGATCATCAAGATGTGAACTTGGAGGACAGTTTTAGATGGAGACATAATTTGTAAGTGATCGGCATACAGAAATCTTCAAACACATTTTAAGGCTGGTTGGAGCAAGATGTGCCCCACTGAAAGACTATGAAAGAAGGCAGAGTCCAAAGAAGAAATCCAGATGGGCCTGGGCCACTAAAGTCCAAGGAAAACAGCAATTTTAGAGGGAGTGGGTAGTTGAGTCAAATGCCTGGAAGCTGAGCTGATTTGTAGATTAAATCTGAAGCTATGAGATTTAAACCTAGGGCTATTTAGCCAGCGAAGGGATAGTGAGGCATGTACCCTAAAAAGTTCTCCTTAAAGCTTGGGATAACAACACAATAAGTCAAAAACAAAACAAAACAACAAAACCATAAGCTCTGGGGCCAAACCATCTGCAACTCAGTTCCATGTCTGCCATTTATAGCAATGTAGTCTTGAACAATTTCCCAAACCTCCATCAGCCTCAGCTTGTCTTTACCAAGGAAATAATGATTCTTTCTACTCACAGGGGTGCAGTATGGATCAAATGACTTAATAAATAGCAAGTGCTTAGAAGAAAGAGTGTTCCTGGCTTATGTTAAAAGATCAGTGTTAGCATCATTATTTTTTCTGTTGCTGTCATAATAATTAATGCTAAGTACCAAGAGCTGGATTTCACATGTATTGTCCCGGGTGGGAATCTATACCCATTTTATACTCACTTCACAGATGAGAAAACTTGCCTAGGACCATGCAATAAGTTCTTGGGTGGAGGCTGCATTCACATCCAGGTCAGACGACCTGTGCTCTTAATTACTACCCTATGGTTCTGTCGTGTGATGCCAAGATGGCTGGTTAACATCCAATGCAAGAGAAAAAAATGGCTGAGTAATGCCACTAATTGTGCTTCTGCTTCAACTTGCATTTCCACAGGTAATTGTTGCTTTTGAATTGGTGCTGGCATGCTTAGACAGTCATGCTTTACTTAACGATAGGGATAGTTCTGAGAAATGTGTCATTATACGATTTCACTGTTGTGCAAACATCATAGAGTGAACTTACACAAACCTAAATGCTATAGGTCAATAAACACTGGGGGTGTGGCCTCTTGATGCAATCAAGAGATGCGGTAAACACAAGATAGAGGAGGCTACTGCAGGTATAACATCATACTGTTTTCCAGGAAATTCTTTTTCTTATAAGGAAGAGGACATTTGAAAATAACAATAAAAATATAATAAATACCTAATCCAGTATCACCATTAAATATTATGCACTAGATATCACTATATGTGCCATCGTTCTATATGACTGACAGCACAATAGGTCTGTTTACACCAGCATCACCACAAGCATATGAGTAATGCCCTGGGCTATGACACAACAGGAATTTTTCAGCTCTTATGGGAACACTGTTGTGTTTGCACTCCATCATCGACCAACACATCATTATGCAGCACGTGACTGCATTTCTTAGAAAAACCAAATCTTATTTTGCATTTCACAGGATTTAAGACTGTGATGAGGTTGTGGTAGATCAAGATTGAATGAACTGTGCTACTAGAAACCACAGGTCAGGAGCAGGGTGTGGAGCTCTGGCTTCCAGCCCAGCCTATAGTAGAACAGCTGTCCCCTCCTCTGTTCTATACCCTGAGCTTCCCTCTAAGCTTCCATTCGAAGAAAATATTCCGCGGATACAAAAGTTTGAAAGCCGCAAGACTTGGCATTTCCCCAACTGCGTCTGCATTGGAATCACCTGTGGTGATCAACTTCCTGCCCCACCCCCCACTTCCCACCACAAACTTAAGGTCCTGGAAACACTGGAGGCGGGGCCTGGGAATCTGATTTCCAACCAGCTTCCCAGGTGGCTCCGCTGCAGATTCAAGTCTGAGAAAAAAAAGAGAATAAACTATACAACACAGTAGCCATTACATATGGCTCATTTCAATATAAATGTAAATTCATTAAAATAAAATTTAAAAATTCAGTGTTTCTGTTTCATGAGGCCCAGTTTAAGTGCTCAAAAGCCAGATGTGGCCAGTGGACACTATAAACAAAGAATATTTCTATCATCACATAAAATTATTTTGGGAAGTACTGAAAAGCCCCTTCCAGCCCGAACATTCCAGGGCTCTAAGCTATAAGTTTGCTTAAATGATGTGTCTCATATGTTTCACACCAAGGCATAAAATGCAGTCAACATTTCCTACCACTTTTATCTGTAATTAAGGCATAATACACTCCTAAGGCTATATTATCATACTTAGCCCACTGGGCTGAGGTTACCTGTTTGCCTATCTCCCAAAATACACTCTAAATGCCTGGAAAGCAGAATCCAGGCAACAATTGTTTATGTCTGTTATTCTGCATGTGTGGGGCTTAAATAAATGTTTAGGAATCAATTGGCTAATGGTACTACCACACCGACAGAAAACAATAAATATTGGTGAAAATGTGGAAACATAGGAATCCTTGCCTATTATTAGTGGGTATGAAAATTGGTGTAGCTGCTACAAAAACATGATAGAATGCTTTCTTTAAAATTAAATACATAGGATTATCATATGATCCAGCATCTCTATATTGGAGTGTATAACCCAAAGGAATTCAAAGCAAGACGAAAATGAATGTTTATATATACCCATGTGAATAGCAGCATTACTGACAATAGGTGAGGGCAACACAAGTGTCCATGAATGAATTAATGGACAAACAAAATTCGGTACAGAAACATTCCATGGAATATTATTTTGTCTTGCAAGGAAAATTCTGAAAATGCTACAACCTGGATCAACCTGAAGGCAGCATTCTAAGTGAAACTGGTCACAGAAGAACAAAAACTGTGTGATTCCACTGATATGAGGTAGCTAGAATAGCCAATTTTTGGAGGTAGGAAGTATAATGGTGATCATGCAGGGCTGGAGGGGGAAGGAAACAGGAGTCAGTGTTTAATGGACAGTTTCAAGGGGTTCTTTTTCAGGTTTCTGGGTTTTATTTATTAATTATTGATTTGCTTGGATTTGTTTATTGGTATATGTGCAGTACTAGGGATGGAACTCGGGGCCTCTCACCTGCAAAGCAAGCATCTACCACTGAGCTACAAACATACCCAGAGTTTCAGTTAGTGATGGTTTCATAATAATGAGAATTTACTTAAGACTACAGACCTGTACTTAAAAATAGCTAACATGATAATTTTTATGTTATGTGCATTTCACAATTAAAAATTTTTAAATAAATTTTTTTAAAAAATAAGCACTCACAAGTACTAGCCAGTGGAAATATATCAGGCCTCCTGCACTTGAAAAAATGGCTTTGGGAAAACTTTATTCTGAATCTACCCTGTTGCACTGTAGGTAGGCGCTGGGGCAGGGGAAGGCAAAGCTGCTGTAAGACATAGAGGCACTCTCACATGTCTGAATGCCATGTCACCTCTTTGGAAGGGGTTTCTGCAAAGATTCTGGCACAGAGGGCCCCTCTGGTCTCCTGAGTTTTGGATTGCGCTGCCTCTTAAAGTCCTCACCAGTGAATGGTCCTCCACATAGCTGACCACAAGTGAATGATACTGACCAGGTGGGCAGGCCCCTCTCCCAGGGAGGCCTGGTATGTCCAACACACTCCCCATGGGGCACCTAACATTGACTGCAGAACAAGTGCTCTTCCAAACACTGAATTTGATCCCACCTGGTCCTCACAAGACCCCTAAGAATAAGTGTAGATGAAATGCCCAGAGCAGAGGTACAGAAGTGTACCCAGGCTCCCCCAACCAGCAAGCACCACAGCCAGGACTGTCCTAACCACCAGACCTGCTCCCCCTGCCCCAGGACTCCCTCACCCATCAGCCTAAGAAGCAGACTAAGGAGAGGAGGAAGAAGGAGCTCTCCCCATTACTAGGACCACACAAGTGTCTCCCAGCCAAAGCACATGAGAAACAGCTGTCTCACTTCCCTGGCAGGAAACCTGAAGCATTCAGAGTAAGGGGGAGTGGCTGCCCTCCAGGCATTTACCTTGGGCTGAGGTAAGTGGAAAGAAGGTGCAGGTGACCCACCACAAGATGGTACATGCCTGTAATTAACTGTGCTGCCCCACAAAAATGTGAAAGTCCTAGTCCCTGTACCTATGAGTGTGACCTTTTTTTTGAAAATAGGGTCTTTGTACAAGATAAGATACAAATTAAGATGAGGTCATATGGACTTGCGCCTGCCTATAATCATTGCTATAATTATAAGCCTATAATCAGGAGGCTGAGGCAAGAGAATCACAAGTGTAAGGCCATCAGGACAACTTAGCAAGACCCTGTCTTAAAATTTTAAAAAAGGGCTGGGATGTAGCTCAGTGGTAAGGCAAATGTAGGTTCAACCTCAGTTACATCCCCCCAAAATAGATGGGGTAATAGAGTGCAGGGCATTCCCTTAATCTAGCACAATTTATGGCCTTATAGGAAAGGAGACGAGAGAACACCATGTGACAACGGACTGAGACTGGGGTGATGTGGTCGTCAGCCAAGAACACGCTGATTGCTGGTAAATGCCAGAGGCTAGGAAGTGGCAAGGAGAGGTGTCCTCTACTGTTTCAGAGACACCAGAGCCCTGCTGACACGTTGATTGCAAACTTCATGCCTTCAGGAGAATGAGACAGTGAACTCTGCTGTTCTGAACCACCAAGTGTGTGGCACTTGTGACAGTAGCCCTGGGGAACTCACAATATTGTCCAGGCCTTTGGTGCCATCACAGAGGAAGCTGTTTTGCACACCTTGGATCCCAGCAGCTGAGGCACTCTCTGGCACACAGTAGGTCTCCGAAAGTGTCTGCTGTGTGAGCAAGTTCAGAAAAATCAAGTATAAACTAATTAAGAGGACGGGTTGCCGGTGCAGCTCAGTGGAAGAGCCCTCTGCTTAGCAGGCATGGGGCCCTGGGTTCCCTCACCAGCACCACAGAAGCACAACAAAACAAAAACCAGCAAGAGGAGGAAACGTGTCTTTTGTGTCTAAGACACTTGAGCAAGTGAGGTGCTCCACAGACATCTGTCAAGTGAGTGTAGTTTTCTAAAAATGAATGGGCTGGGTGCTGGGCACATGCCTATAATCCCAGAAGCTCAGGAGGCTGAGGCAGGAGGACTGCAAGTTCAAAGCCAGCCTCCGCAACTTAGCAAGACCCTGGGCAACTCAGGGAGACTCTGTCTCAAAATAAAACATAAAAGGGTCTGGGGATGTGTCTCAGTGGGTAAGCACCCTGGGATCAGTCCCTGGTACCAAAATAAATACATAAAGTAAGTAAATGAACTAAAATAAAATACAATAAAAATGAGTGGATGGTAAGTTTGAGGAGGCTTTGCAGCAAGACTCCTTCAGGCCCAGGTTACCCTCAAGACCTGGCACATAGTAGCTGCTTGACACTTCCTGAAGGAGGGAAGGGAAGAAGGGAAGAGGGAGGCAAGGCCAGGGTCAGTTTCCCCACTCTTGGTTTAGGAGGAGTTCCTTCCTGAACATAGCCAACTGAGGACTGGCCAAAGCTGGGCCACATCCAGTTGAATTTGACACAGCTTCAATTACACTGAAAGGCTCTCGCTGTGGAACTTGAATGCTGTTTTTCTAAAATGCATTATTTTTTTTCTTTTACATCCAGAAACCCTAATGCTTCCTTAACCTTCCAACTATGCTAGAAATGCAGAGTTGAGAAGTCAGCCTTCTGTTTTCAGCTCCAGGGACACGTTTCCTGTCCGTGTGCCACATGCATTCCTGACCCCTGCCCTGCAGCCAAACAGGGACATCAGCTGGGCTCAGGGAAATTTAATTTGGGCTGACAGCCAATGGCATGGTAATGACAGGGCGTCTGCCTTGACATTTGGAAAGGCAAGGGGGGAGGTGGTGCAGGCACAGAGGAGCTTCCCATGGGCTTGGCTTGGGAGGGTCAACAGGGATTTGTGCATATGTAGAGAAACTCCAAGAATTAGGTCAACATTTCCACCGTGGGCTAGGAATTCAACTCCGCTTCCATTCTTTACAGGCTTGCCTTTTCTGGGTTTGAGGTTGAAAAAAATAAATAGCTCTATTCCCTTACTCCCCCGGACTTGGTTATCCCAGGGCAGGCAACAGCATAGCGAGGGGTTGTGATCCCACTGTTCATTCAGTCGCAGGTCATCTTCAGCAAGAGGGCCTGCACTCCTGCTGATCAACGTGGGAAGTCTCCAGTACTGTGGTTCCTTTTCTCTTCTACTGAGGAATGGCCAAAGCCCCACCCTGGCCTGCTCCATGGAATGCCACATAGGTTCACACCTGCGATAGTGAGACACAAGTAAAGGAGAGCTGACCCTTCTCAGTGCCGGCAAGCGGGCACAGAAAACTGCCGTGATGTAACCCTCATTGGTCAACTTGCCCACTATTGGGGAACTTTTTCCTCATCAAAGGAGCCAGAGGGGAGGGGCATCTCTGTGACTTTTGCAGACCTGGGATTGCAGGGCTGGGTTAGTGTACATGCCCCTCTGTGGCTCCAGTGTGTCCCCCATGGAACTAACCTGGTGGCTGTCAATCTGTTTGGTATTCACCTCTTTTATTGCAGACAGAAAGCCCCACAAAGGGCTACTGCATACACACACCTGTATCCTATGTGACCTGGCCCAGTTCCTGGCACCTAAGTAATATGCAGTTGATTAATGTATGTTAGATGTCAGAGACCAGCTCCAACAGGGGGTCTCAGGAGATGAACCAATGGTGAGGAGTCGGTGAAAGAGGGGTGGAGAAACAACACAGACACCAAAGTGCAGGTGTTGATCCCAATCTTTACTTGTGAAGTTGATCATATATACTTTGCATTTTGGCAGGCTTACAGTACTTTGTGGTTACAAAACAGGAATCATTATTCAAAGAAACAAAATATTACCTAGCTACAATCAGAATAGAAGAATGTATCTTGGCTTATGCATAAGCAAACATTTGTACTTTCAGTTAGTGTTTTGCTTTGAGCTGTTTCTGCTTAGTTAACTTTTAATAATAATTACAAATGTCCCAAACTATTGGCCTATACCTTGACTATTCTTTCTTGACTTACTGACTGGAATCGGTGCCAGGGTTATGGCAAGTGGTTGACTTGTTATTAATTTTAATCAAACAAGAGTAAGAGCACAAACCATTGTGCACAGGAACAAGAACAAGTTGCCCAGTACTAAGCATTAATCTGTCTTCTTAACGTTAATTTTTCTTCTCTAGATTTTAATTTAATTTCTCAAAAACTTCCTTGAGAGGAATACAGGGAGTTTTTCATTAGACATTAACAATTTATATTCCACAGCTGAATCATTGCATTAAGAGCAAACAGATCCATTCTTTAGAAGTAGTTGTATTAATTGGGAAAGTCATGTTTTTTCCTTCATACTTAATGGTCATATGAGAAGTCACAACTATACTCATTAAAGGAATTCAAAAACAAATCAGCCCATTCCCAGAAACATACTGCGCTCCTCCAGAGGATGGACGCCTTGCGCCATCCACCTCAGTAGGGCCTTGCCATTGCCTGAGTCAGGGGAGGGGCGCAGCAGTTAGATGAATGAATGAATCAGCCAATCAACAGAAATGACAGCACAGGCTTCAGAATTGGGCAGGTGAAGGTTTCACCCATGCTCACCACTTACCAGCGGCACAGCCAGTTGTCATGAAGTACGAGATAAATACACTAAATTGTTCACATCTCAAGTACAACATTCAAGAAATGTTGACACCCAAGAAACCAGCACCCACGTCAGAAACAGAATATCAGCAGAACCCAGACACTCACCTCGTGTCCCTTCCAGTCACTGTGTCTATACCCACGCAAGGGTCCTCTCCTGATGCTGATCTTCAAATGGGGCGGGGTGGGGGGGTAGCAGCCGCAGCACTAACAGCCGCAGCTTGAGTAACAGAAGCAGCGGTAACAGGGGAAGTGGTAACAATAGTAACAGGAACAGCAGGAGTAGGGGAGCAGGTCACAGAAGCAGGGGTAATAGTTGCCCCTATGTGGCATTTACTATAGGCCAGGCACTGTTCCTGAGTGATTTTGCTAAATTCATCTAGTGTTCAGAAGAATTTATGAAGAACTTACACCACAGGATTTTTTTTTTTTTTTAAAGAGAGAGAGATTTTTTTTTTTTAAATTTTTAGTTTTCGGTGAACACAACATCTTTATTTTTTATTTTTATGTGGTGCTGAGGATCAAACCCAAGGCCCCGCGCATGCCAGGCGAGCGCGCTACTGCTTGAGCCACATCCCCAGCCCCATCACAGGATTATTTATGGTGAAAACGCAGAGGCACCCAGAAGTCAAGGAACTTCTCCGAGGTGACCTGACTGTGGAGCCATGGATCCAGGACACAGGACTCCAGCAGTCTGGCCCTAGAGGTTGTCCTCTCAGTAGCTAACTTTCAGTAACTATTAGCAAGGCCAAGAAAGATCTGGCCTCTGTTATCTGTTTTCATCTTCTATGATAAAAACACTCAATTCAGTAAGCACATAGTCTCGCAGAATAAACATTATATTTCCCAAGCCTTCTTTTCATCTAAGCAAAGCCACTGGACTAAATTCTGGCCAACAGAATATAAGAAGAAACAGCAGGTGTAATATCAAGGAAGCATCCTTAAAGGAGGAGGACTACCTTTCTTCTTGTTCTTTCCTTTTGCTGGCAGATACAATGTCTGGAGCAAAAGCAGCTAGAATGGGACCATGACGTTGTCTTGGAAATAGAGAACCACGGGGCAGAGAAACAATACAGAAAAACCCTGGGTGTCTCACAGATTTCTAAAACAGCTCTACACCATTTATGTCTGAACTTTTAAGACAAGAGACAATATATACTTTCTATATTTTTAAAGACAATTTTCATTTATATTTTACATTATTCACAGCAAAACCTAATTCCAGTAATGCCCTGAATTCTTGCAATTACAGCATAATTAATGTCACCTAAAAATCCAACATGCAAAATTAATGCCATTTGGTGTTCAGCTTTTGATTTAACAAACAAAAATGGACAAAACATGATTTTGCGTAATCCTGGAATAGAGACCAACTATGAAAATAAGCAGGAAAAGCCTCTTTTTTTCCTGGAAAGCCAGAGCAGGTCCTTGTCACCTTGTGACTGTGTCAACTCATGGCTATGTCACCTCAAAAGCCTCAGTCTTAACTCCCTACCCCCCAGCCTCTTACCTCTCCCACCCATTCAGGATACAGGGTTGCTTGTCTAATCACCCTTAAAAACTATTTTTATCTTAAGAGTTGAACTAATTACAGTGCTCTATGTGCCTGTTTTATGTAAGATTCTTTACTATGTACTTTTTTCTCTAACCTGCACACACAAAAAATTCTAAGACACAATTTTTACCTCCTTTTTATAGATAAGGAAATAGAAGACACTGAGCCAGCTCTTTCCTCATTCCATGATGACTTCTTGGAAACACCAGCCACAACAAGCCAAGCCCTTGTCACGTCACCCTGACCATTTTGGGAGGCTGAGTTTACAAGTGTTCTCTGCCTCACAGCTCTTCCTGTCCACCCTGCTGTCTTACGACCTCTGACACAGACCTCCGTCCACTGAGGTCAGAGTCCTCCCTTTCCAAGGCCTGCGCCTACACCAGGCCTCAGTGTTCCTAGTTGCAAAGTGGATGCAAGTGGGCAGATAGAAAGGCAGGGTACCTGGGATCAGGGGCAATCCACTCTAAGTGCGACGGAGCCCATTCTTTATCTGGGAAATAAATGTAGCAATTCTAAGGTGGCAGTATGGCTGCAAATGAATAAAACAATGTTTCCCAGGAAGGGATGGCACCCAGAGCTTGGCGAGACTGTTGCCCTTCCTGACCCTTTCTGCCCCGCCCCACCTTTCCTTCCAAATAAAGGAGGCAACACTGACATGACCGAAAACACTGAGAAGCCCACAGCCCTACCCACCAGAGATCTCCTGTCAGGTCCCAGTGTTTCAGTTCTGCATTTCAACCCCCAAAAGGACTCCCTTTGTGTGTCCCAGGCTGGGTTTCCTGGGTGGGACGGGTGGGAGAGCACTCACCGATTCCATAGTGAATCTCTCGACGAAAAACTAGAGAGCCTGGAGGCTGAAGATCTCATGTCTCAGCCGTCATATCAGAAATCACCTGGAGGGGGTCAGGAAGAAAAGGCAACAAGGGTCATCCAGTGGCCTGTGCAGAAGACACTGCCTCAGCCCGCCCTTGATTTCACTTGGAGCCAGTGCCCTTGCTGGGAACGTCTTTGCACATTGGGTGGCTGTCCGGGTACAGGAGGGAGAAGTTTGGGGCTGGTAGCTCCATGGCTGTCTCTGTGCAAGGAAGTGCTCAGGGAACCTTCCTGGATTCTATTTCTAGCTCTATGTTGGAGAGCAATTTACAAGTCATTAACTTCTCTAGACCTAGGCTCCTAACATGAAATTAAAGTGTGCTGGCATATGCCACATACAGACACCTGCAGCGGTGTGCCCACGGGAAGGCAGACGGGCTCCCCCCGCAGCAAAGAGAACCAGCCCCAGGAAGGAAGTAGATTCGGGAGAACGTGTGTGGCTCAGGACAGCCCCTCTGAACCCGGGAGAGGACTGTAATTAATGCAGGCACACCAAAACTTAATTAATTGCTGAGCGCACAGAGTGCAGGAAGTCTTGGATAAAAGCTGTTACATAAGCAAAGAGCTTTAGTAGTTGAGAAATGAAGGGGAAAGAGAGGTGGCAATGAGAAATCAGGAGCCCAGGGACCTGCTTAGGTCCAAGATCCTGTGCTCAGAATAGCATCTCCATTTGAGGCCAGAAGCCCTTGGTCAACCTTCTCCCGCATCCCTGTATCTGATCCATCCAAGTCACCTCTCTGCTTTGCTTCCTAAAGATCTCTCAAGCTCACTCTCTCCATTTCCACCCACAGCCTGGACCAACCCACCGTCATTCTTACCTGGGCCACTACAACTGCCTCCCACCTGATCTCCCTCAGCCATTGCTCCCCCTCAACCAGTTCTCCCATGAAAAGTTTCTACTAACACAAAAACAGAGAAGAGCACCACAAAATCCCACCACCCCACCCCAATCACCATCAGCCATCACGACAGCACCTTGACCTTCAGCAGCCCCTAGTCAATCCTACCCTGACCACACCTCAGCCTTTCCCCTGGCCAATTGTAATTCTGAAGGAAATTCTGGACATCATTTCAGACATCAATTTCACACTGTGCATCTCTAAGATAAGGTCTTCCATAAAAAGCCAACTGCAATACCATTACCACACTAAAAAAAAAAAAAAAAAAAAAGATGATTAGATGATTCCTTGATATCATCAATTTTTCACACAATATTCACATTCCTACTAGTTTCATAAATGTCAAAAAATGGCATTTGTTTTTCAAAACCCATATCCAATTAAGACCCACATCTTACAACTGATTGATATGCAGAATGAAATATTTAAAACATAAATCCGATGGTGTCACTTCCTGTCTGTCCTCCCCATGCTGAACATCCTCCAGTGGCTTCTCGGTGCTTTAGGATAAAAATGTAAATCATTTCACATGCCTGGACTTTTGTGCCCCTCTCTGTTCTCATTTTGACCACCAGGCTCAGGCTGCAGCCACAGGACATTTTTTTTTTAGATCCTGGAACATGCCCTCACCCACGCTGTTCCCTCTGCCTCGAGGGCTTCCTCTCCCACCCTCTTTGCCTCTTCGTCTAGCTAAAACCTGCACTTTCTTAAATGTGATATCCTCAGAGAAACTGTCTCTGCCCTTCCAGATCAGATAGTGGCATTTTCCTCAGATTTTAATGTTACAGATGCTCCTTGACTTCAGTGGTATTATTTCCCAATAAATGCAATTAAGATAAAATATCCTAAGTCAAATGCATTTGGAATACACCTAATGCTGAACATCACGGGTTAGCCTGCCTAGTTTACACAAATTCAGAACACTCACATTAACCCACAGTTGGACAAAATCTCCTAACCCAAAGTCTATTTTATAAAAACATGTTAAATATCTCATGAAATTTATTTAATAAAAACAGAACAGTTGTATGGGTACATTTTTTCAACATTATAAAGTCACGGTAAGTCAGGGACTATCTATGTATTCTTTAACATGAAGACTGATTAATATTTATTGATCTGGCTTGATGATTAACTATTTGAGTACAAAGACTATTTGTTTTGTTTGCTCACACAATACCTGGCAAAAGGACATTAATAAACATTTGTTGGATAAGTAATAAACACTCTTCCCTCAACCCTAGATGTTCATGGTAATTGACTGAATCTTCTTGAACCTAAACCATTTAATTAGGTGGGGAATGGACAAGCTTATCCTAAATTCCATATGGAGAAGTGCTGGATTCAGGAGAGCCAAACCATCTTGGAGAAGAGGAACAACATTGGAGGATGTCCATTTCCTGACTTCACAATTGGCGACAAAGCCACAGTGTGGTACAGCCCGGTGTATAAGTAGAGGGTGGTACCGCTTTTACTGAATCCTCCTAGAACAAAGATCTCAGATCCTCACTGTACCAAGCACACATCGCTGACAGGTAAGAGCTGTCACTTGCATGGATGGTCAACGCCTCTCTCAGCCCACCTCTCAGCTTGTTTCACCCCAGTGGACCTCTGAGACAGTGTGGCAGGCCAGATCCCTCCAGCCAGATCTGTCCCAACACAAACCTGAGTTACACATTTCTGCCCTCTGTTATGTGATGTCTAGTTTTCCCACTGGGATGGGTGTCCTTTACTTCCCTACCCCACTGCATCCTGAACTGGACCACTGACTCACCTTGACCAATGGAATGTACATGGAAGAGACAATGGCATGTGGGTCCCCAAGTCTGCCCACATCTCCTTTGCACTTATCACTTGCTACCTTTTAATTTGGACCCCAGATTGGAGACGCGGAGCACCTCCGAACCAGCAAGACACAGCCACGCTAACCCATAACGACCCCACAGATCTATGACCATGAAATAGATATCTGCAGTCAAGCAAGCCACTGTGATGCTGAGGCTTTTACTATTGACTGATACTCACAGGAATATTATTTGTGAACACCGATGAGTAGGAACAGAGTTCAGAAGAAGTGAGAGCTGTGTACAGGCCAGCACAGCTACACCGGCAAGTGACACAGTGAGTCTTGCAGAACGTCCACCCACTTGATGCTAAGCTGACCCTCACAAAGGTCCTACAAGACAGATATTGGGCCAGCTTTATAGAGAAAAAAACCAAAGCTCAGAAATAGAAATAAAATGGCCAAGACAGTGTGTGGCAGAACTGACATTCTGACGCAGGTCATCTGACTCATAAACTCCAAACCAGCTTCCTCTCCAAAAGAAGGTCCTAAGGGTGATGCTGTGGGAATCCCTGGTCCACAGGGCTGCCTCCACCTCTGTCCCACTCCTTTAATGGTTTGTTTTGGTGTGTGTGTGTGTGTGTGTGTGTGTGTGTGTGTGTGTGTATGTGAGAGATAGGCTGCTGGGCATGGCAGTGTTGGTATCCAGAATAGATGCTCAATAAATACTATCACTGGGCCTGAACTCAAATATGTGTCAATACTTCACCTTCGCAGGTGACCCTCTTTGGCTTCCAGGCCCCTTATTTGTGAAAAGAGGCCACAAGCCCAGCCTACATCAAAACACTGCTACGACCCTCCAGAGAGATGTGGTGTGAAAGAGCTGTGTGAGATGTGACTCCAAAGCCACTTATACCCTGCTGCCTGATTCAGCCCACACCAGCCAGGTGGGTATCCACCCTGTGCCAGGGTCTCTCCCACAGGCCTCCACAGTGAGCACCTGGGTAAAGACTGAGCTTTTTTTCTAAACCGGGATTCTTTCTTTACTATTGTGAAAGTAATCCAAGAACATCAGAAAAACTGTTATTGCAAAAAAAAATGAAAATCATTCATGATCATAACACCTGAAGATAAATACTGCTTGGGGGTTTGAAGCCTTTTCATTTCTAAGACTGGCTTTTGTAACCGTGAGACCAATAACACATCTTGATCAACATGAGCCTCTTAGAACCAGAAGATTACCAGTAAGTGAAAAAAGAATTCCACTTTGCCCTCATGCCTTCATTCAACCAATTCTTAAGTTGCACCTGCCACGTGCCTGGGGCTGTTTGCTGTCTGAAGACAGAGCCAAGAACAACAGAAAGTTCACAAGCTCAAAAAAGTTAACATTCATTTATTCCTTTTTAGAATAAATAAATAAACATTGGGCACCAACTAGATAATGGTGATGATGGCAACATGAAGACGGTACTTCCTTTGCTATCCTGAATTCTCATGGCAGGATTTCACAAAGGCCTATACTTCAGTGCTCTCACCTTAAAACTGGGATCATTAAGGTACCTACCTCAGTACAGTCACTATGAGAATCAACAAGATAATGTGGCAGAAGCCTGAGCACAAAGCTTGGTTCCCAGGCACTGATGGATATGTGGTGACAAGCAGCAGTGGAGATATCACTGCCTCATTTAATCCTCACAACCATGTACAAGGTGAAGCTCAGAGGCAAACATGGGGTACCACTTCAGCTCCCTCACACCTGGCACCTTCTGAAAGACAGAGCAGAACACACCTCAAATGGGAAAGGAAGTGGACACTGACCCACCAACTTCCATCCCTCACCAGCCAATCACAGCCAGGGGACAGTCTCAGAGATGCAGGAAGCTCAGTGAACAGGCGCTGGCAATGCTCGGGGGCATGGGCAGGGCACTGTTGGCATTGGGAATAGGTGCTCAATAAATACTATCAAAGAAGCGAGTGACGGCTCCTCACCATGACCTCTCATTGCCTGCTGCCCCAGGATAGAAGGTTTAAAGCAACTACCTTTTGGAATGAATTAGAATCAGTTGCCTGAGGGCTTCACTTTTGTTACCACCCATGTTTCTGCTTTCCCTCTGTGATTCTATTCTGTGACCTACAGGGCATCCATCAGGACAGCCATTACTGGTGCCTGGCAGGAATAGGGGCCTAAATATTTTGGCACATAAACCCTCCTTTCCTGCCAATCCTCACTAGGTGCTAAGTTTTATTCACCAAGGCTCATGGATGTTGGGACTGTATCCTATTATAGAGGATGCCATGAACCTGTGAGTCATCTGTCTGCAGCTGGTTACAGCTTAGACAACCTTTTCCTCCAGATAATGTCAAACACTTTTCCTATTTACCAGTGTGGTTCTTTCCTGTTCTGTGGATGCTGTGCTTAGAAAAGCAGAGGCCTGAAGAAAACACCCCAAACACTTTTACGCATTTTCCTTTTACTCTACTCTGCCCAACAAACTCTGATCCACTGAAATTCCACCCCTTACAAGAAACTTTCTCCAATTTTCTTAGCCCAACAATCTACCTATCTATTTCTGAACTCCTGTGGGACTAATACAAAAGTACCCCTTATTGAGTCCTGTGATGGTTTATTTTATGGGTCAGCCTGACTGGGTTAAGGGGTGCCCATGCAGCCTGTAGTATGATGTTTCTGGGGTTTTCTTGGAAGGTGTTTCTGGAAGACTGATTAAAGAAACTGCCTCTACAATGTGAGTGGGCATCATCCAGTCTGTCTCAGGGCCTGAACAGAACGACAGAGGAAGGGTGAATCTGCTCTGCTTGAGCTGGTTCATCCATCTTCTCCTGCCTTTAGGCACTGGTGCTCCTGGTTCTTGGCCCTTCAGAGGCTGACTGGGAATGATGCCATTGGTTCCCCTGGTTCTTAACCACCTCACTAGCTGGTCTAGTTCTCCAGCTTGCAGATGACAAATCATGGGACCTCTCAGTAGTCTCTCTCATCATTTTTAATTATTATAGGAATGAGTCAATTCCTAATTAAAAAACTTCTACTCTCCTTCCACCTTTCTCTTCATATATAAATGAAGAATATAACCTATATATTTTACAACTTATACACACACACAGGTTCTATTTCTGTGTGTGTGTGTGTGTGTTCTATTTCTTTGTATAACCACCCCATCCTAGCCATAATCATGATCTTTTTCAATCCTCATAACCCAGAACTATGATTGTCTGATTGTTACAGTCAAGGAAACTGAGGCTCAGACAATTATGTAACATTTCTGAAGTTACATAGCTGCTTGGTGGTGACAGACTCAATATGTAGACTTGGGGCAGCTTGATTTCAAAGCTGAGACCTTTACCTGCTATGCTCAGCAAAGCAGTATGGATTCTGATTGATGCACCCCATTTGGTATTGTTCTCTGATTATTCTGGATAGGTGAGCCAAACCTCCTCTCCTGTGGCCACGCTTGCATGGTAAATACTGGGGCTATCTCTGTTGGTCACTGTGATTTTGTACCAGTTACTTGGTGCTTAACTTTCCTTGTCTATTAGCTAGCAATAAACCCTGCTTCCTGACCCATGCAGCCTGTCAGGCATTGTGACCTTTGGCCAGGTAACTGTGGATGCTGGCTATTTCTCCTAATCCCTCTGCCCCACCACCATGCTAGTGGTCAGGATGGGCCACTGAGGCTGTCTAGTGCCCAGAATTGCCCAGAACACTAATGTACAGAGGGATACTGAAAAGACCCTATAGTAGCCCACCCCAAGAAAGGCAAGGAGGGTTGAGGCACTGTCCCTAACAATGCTGGAGCTGCTGGTCCTTAGCCTGGCCTGGCTCCACAGCCTCCCTTACTGTTTAAAATGGTCACACTCAGAGACAATTTGGGTCTCTCCTCTCCAAAGAAGAGATCCTTGCAAAGGACCCATGCTGCAAAGACCAGAACTAATGTCTTGTTGGATTATAAATTGATGATGACGGTGACTACTTTTCTTTGTTCCTACTCCTGGTGGCACTGGGCCAGACAGTGAGGCTGAGAAATGATCTCAGGTCACTGCCACAGAGAGCTCTCAGTCTAGTGTGCACAGAGGCCAGGCACAGAGACACAGCAGGATGAACTGCTGTGAGTGGTATAACCTGGGTGTGAACACATCACATGACCTGCTCACGAACACTTCTTAAGTGCCTATTGCATGCTATTTTTCATTCACTAAAGCTTTCCACAATGAGAATCATCCATCCCAAGGCAGCCCCATCCATCCATTTATTTATTGGAAAAAGTGTTTATTAAATGAAATGTCAAGGATGTAATGGTTAACAAAGAGACTGTCTTTGCTTAAGGAATCAGACTTAAACCAAATAAACTCACAGGTGATGAGAACTAGGCAAAGTCCAGGTGCCACAAGAGCCTGCATATCACAGGTGCTTAGTGAACCCTCAGCATTTTGAATTTCACATTTTGAGAATTTGGAGAAGTAAGTGAATATGAAAGAAAAAGCGTCAGGGACTTGAAGAGAGAGGATCCTAGAATAAGTGAGAGCTACAGGCTGGGCAGCAGGTGAGGCTCACCCACTAGCCCCACGATCTGCTCCTTACACCAGCAGGGGCAGGCTCTTCTCAGCCTATGTCACCATAGGGTCCCCAGGAAAAGCTGTGAGCATGCAAAGTGAAATCCGGGGGTGCCCCAGCTTTGCTGGGCTGCCCCATGTTAATAGCCTGTCCTTTCAAACCATCATGTGTTCTGTTCACCAGCAGTGTGCACACTGGGCCATCAGTGTGGCTGCTCCCTGTGTTCACCATGTGGGAGGGGAGAATGGCAGGCAGCGCAAGCAGGAGAGCATGTGGGCAGAGGTATTGCCATGCCCTCTCTCCCCTGTGACTGCTGGGTGGTCTCCAGTGAGGACCAGTTCTCTGAAACTTTGTCCTCCTCTGGAAGATGTTGCTGGCAGCAGACTGAGATGGTGCCCATGCATATTGCCTGGAGATGCACAGGTCATTAAAGGCCAGCATGTCCCGCTTTCAGCTACACCTGCCAGTCTCTGCTCTTAGACACCAAGAGGTAGGCAGGGTTGAAGGGCACTAATGGTCCCAGGTGCAGCCCTCACACAGGGTGGTTGGTAACTACACTGAGAGGCCCCAAGAGGAAGGCAGTCTGCTCTCTGCTGGCCAGGACACCCTTTGCTGGCTGCCTTCTCTTCTCTTCTTTGCTTCCTCACACCTCTACCTCTTTCCTCAGATCACCTCCCAAATAATCTATCAGTGCTCTTGACTTTCCTCAGGGCTGGCTTTGGGGAAACCCACCCCAAGATGGGGATGATGACACTTTTGATGCAGACCTGCTGGGAAGGGAAATGGAAGTTGTGTACGTGTGAGAAGCACAGGGCACATGTGGGATGAGCAACGGCTAGTATGGTGACAACCCAAACTAGCAAGGACACCTGCAGCAGCACTCACCAACCTGTTGGCAAGGCCAGCAGCATGACCATGTTCCACGGAGTTGGCCACCCTGTTGGTATCCACTGAGCACTGCCCCAGTCACTGTCAAAGAGGTTACAATGACCAAGGCCTGGGAGTTACCTTCTAGGAGGAAGACTTTGGTGTCTGGCCTCCACTTGTCCAAGGACTAGAGCACTGGGATGGAGGACACAGGAGGACTGGTCCCCCTGGAGGCCGCCTCATTGCTGAGTGCTTCCTGGTCCACACAGGCCCCCACAGGTGCAGCCATTACTCCCTACAACCGAGGACACAACATTCCTAACAGAGTAAGCAACAAGTTTTTTTAAAATAACCAAGCTATCATAGTTACTATGCGTATGAGACACTACATGAGCAATGACTTCTGTAATCTCCTGACAACCCTGGAGACAGCAATGATTATCATTCCATTTCACAGAGAAGGGGATGGGCGAAGACATGGATGAGCATCTGGCTAATGTTCTTATAGCTAATAAATGGACATGAGTTCTAATCACAAAGCCCCTTCTTTCTTTAAGATTCCACCAGCCTTTCCAAGTAGGGGTACCCTCAGCAGAGAGGTCTCCACCATATGTGATTCCTCCAGTGTTAGAACTAAAAAAAGACCTTGGACAAGCTAATCACACCAGCCTTGCTCATTCCGACCTCCCAGGAGTGGGTCCAATCAGCAGCCACCACCCAGGGAGGGGACTTGACTACACTCTTTGTGATTGCCTCATTTCCTCTGTTATGTGATGGTCATTTTTCCACATTTTAACACGTCTAAAACAGAACGTGTTTCCCTATCAATGGAATTCAGCTTCGATTTTCTTTCCTGACCCTGTTATGATCTCCATAATGTATCTTGTACTCAAAGGCATCTCAGAATCCAAAGAAGTAAAGTATGTCTAAGCAACATTCAAATGTCATCTGGTGGAAGCCCAATGCAGTCCTCAGAGGTCTATAAATTTGAGAGATTAGGAGCCTACATCCTCTCTTCGGGTCTCCTAAGCACACCTGGACCTGCATGAGGTTTCACCCACACAGTCTCTGATTTATCTGTGACTCAGAAATCCCAGGCTTGGAATCCCTAAATATTTGCATTTCTAATTAGAAAGGAAGTGAATTCCTCATTTGTTAGTCCAGAGATAACAACATCTAATGAGTAGTCATCATACTGTAAAATGTGAAACAAAATAGCTTCTGTTTTGCCAGGTTCATTCACTCACACATGCACTCATTCCTAAGGAAATTCCACAGATGCTTAGGAAGTGACAAGGTGAGTTGGGCACCTTCCTCTGGTGCAAGGGACACAGGTGAATCAATAATTGGTGGTATCTGCAAAGACAGAGGCTGCTACAAAGTAGAGAATAATGCAGAGGAGTGGGCAGGGTGGCTTCACTGGGGAGGGGACAGTAGCATCTGGTTTTGAAGACGAATGGGAGAAGACCAGATAGAAAGGGCAGGAAGACGAAGCCCTCAGTGTACAGGCTGTGAGACCTCACATGGGGCAAATGTCTGCTATATCCAAGGCCCAGTGAGGATACTTCCAGAACCATAAGAAGATAAATGTGTGTTATTTCAAAAGACTAAGTTAGTACTTCTGTCGAAGAGCATGTTACCACCCATGCCAATGTGCAGATTTGCATTGGGGTATGTGTGTGTGTGTGGGGGGGGTCCTTAACTTGAAGGGTGCAGTGGAGCAGAAGGAAAAGGACAGGGCTTTGGCATCTGAGGACTGGGGTTTAAGTCCTGACTCCTCCCATCCCCAACCAGGATTGGGCAGGCCACCTAACCTCTTGGAACCTCAGTTTCCTCATCTGTAAAACTGGCATAATCAAAATAGCCTCAGAGGCCTGCTCTGAGCTAGACCTTGTGATTTCTATTTGGAAATACAGAAACTCGGGCTTCCTTGGCATTTCCTTGGGCCTCTAAGTCTCAAAATGTTGCAACCTTTGCCTCCTGGAACAAGCAAAAGTACATTATCTTATTTAACAATGAAGTTTCCTTTCTCCTTTGATAATAAATCAGAATGTTCCATTTCAAGGGTGGAAAAGTGTTATGTTCACTTCTGTAGCTCTTAGAAGGTCTGGTGCATACCAGGTGCCCAACAAATACCTTGGTGCCAGAATACATTATCTGAATCACATAAAAACAAACCAGGGGATCACCAGGAAGACTTCTAAATGATTTAGCAAAAATGGGGAACTGGGAATGCCCTTTACACTATGGGGAAATATTCATGAGACCTAAAACTGGCCCTGTCACTCTACTTCCCAGAGTGGGACAGAAAGCCCTGTAACCCGGGACACCACTGCTGGGCAGTTCCAATGCCCAAACTTCTTTCTGAAAATTCATCTCTGTTTCTTAGAAACGTTACCACCTGTCAATGTGGAAGGATCAGCCAATCTCTACAAGACTTCTTTTAGAGTTCCTCTAGAACCCAGATGCATTCCTTTTAATCATGTTTTAAATATCGTCTCTTTGCTGTTTTTCTCCAAGTACAGTGGGAAGCAACACCTGGGCAGGATGCTGAGCCTGCGAGCCGCTGATGCACTGCAGTTTCGAGGTCACTCCCTGTTCTAGTTAATGTCACCACCAGCACAGGAGCGGCTGCCAGCAGGTGCTCACCAGAATGGAAGGCCCTTGGAAATCACTCAGACAGGCACAACAGAGTTGTAAGCAAAGCCATGTGACATTCACCCCTTGTTCTCTGAAGGAGATTTTGGGGAACAAGAAGCCCTGAGGCTGGCACAGTGCCTAGCCCAGTAAACCTGTGGTAAATGAATGAACGAATGAGTGAGTGAGTGAGTGAGTGAGTGAAGGCCTAGACAAACAACCTCATGCCAAGGCTGCCCAGCCACCCACATTTCCCACCAGAGTCCCCATCACCAGGTGCCAAAAGATCAACACCATCAAATCAGTGCCAGAGGTCCCAACGAGACTCTGGCCTGACCATTATCTCCAGTGGGGGTTACCCTGATGGCCCACCATCTTCTGGAGCCTTCTGGAACCAAAGTTCTTAAAAGTCAACCAAGTCTCCCCACCTTATCCAACCTCTTCCCCCCACATGTCAAAGAACCCTGAAGACCTAGTCTGAGATAGATGTGTCATTGTCCCAAGGGGCAGATTTGGCCTTGGCTACCTGCCTTGGTTCCCTGGGGCCTCGGGTGCCACAGCAGCCAAACAAGAGTCATAAAACCCACATCCCACAATTGCAAGGAGGTTTCCTGAGGGCACGGAGAGCATCAGAGATTCCCTTTCTGGTATTAAGGCAGCCCGAGCTGATGGGCCTCTTCCCTGTCTGTAATCACACACAAAATCTTTAGTGACCAAAACCCAAACGGGTCAGTACACAGTCAAAATGGGGGAGGCTAAGAGAGAGGGACCCCCAGCCAAAATAAAGGCCACAGCTCCCAGTACAAGCATGCACGTGCAGTTGTGCACATGCACGTGCCCATAACCACACACTCAGGCTTGCAGAAGTGCAACAGAAGGCGTGCAGCCGTGGCCCACAGAAAGGAGGCTGGCTGGCTTCCAGATGCCCCTCCAGGGACCCTGACAAAGGACATCATGTGCTGGGCTGGGACATTCCAGCGTCAGCCTCTTTCCTCTGTGGCAGCAGTTTTCTTGGCTCATTCTGATATGGGAGATGTGGACGGGAAGAGCAGTCCCCTCTTCCACATGAAGACTGCTTTGGAAAGCAGTCGGCTGCACGGGACAAGCTGGAGGGCCCGAGTTTGCAACAGCCACACCCAGGCTTCTCAGGATCAGAAAACCCAACCAGAAGAAAAGAAGGCGGAATGGAGTGGTGGTGGGATGGGCTTGGGCTTCAGGCAGGGAAGGACCGAATTCCAGGCTTAGCTAGATTTGGGGTTCACAGGATGTGGTCCGGGGAGGAGTGATTCTCCACCTGTGGGCTCTGTGTGGGAGGGCCAGAAAGGAGAGAGGACCATGGAGGCGGTTTCAGGTAGGCTTGCCCTAGCGGGCCACGGCCTTCAAGATGACATCCTGACACTGAGCAGCCACTTCCTTGGAGGGAGAGCCTGGCTCAGCTGGCGGTTCTAGTTAAAGCCTCAGGACTGACTGGCTGTGTGTCCATCCTGGAAACTCTCAGAGCACCCAGGCAACAGGAGGAAGGGGGAGAGGGAGAGGGAGGGAGGAAAGAAGGAAGAAAAAAGAAAGAAAAGGAAAGGGGAAAGGGGAGGGGAGGAAGGAAAGAACTCTATGACAATAATGTTTAATTAGGGAATAAAGGAGCATGAACTTCAACTTTAAATATAAGCAAGAAAACGAGAGCAGTTTGAGTCTGGTTGTGTTGAGAGGGGGATCTTGCTAGATGGTCCAAGCAGATCTCAAACTCCAGGGCTCAAGCCATCCCTGGTCTCAAGCGATTCCCGGTCTTATCCCCCTGAATAGGTGGGACTGCAGGCACACATCACAGTCCCTGGCTCAGAGTGACTCTTACAAGTCTTTTTCTCTGGTTTACAACAACTTTGCTGAGATGTAATTCATATACCAAACAATCCATCCATTTAAAGTGTACATTTCAATGGGTTTTGATACAATTCAGAGTTGTGCAACCATGACTATGGTTTTAGAACTCTTTCATCCCCTCAAAAGAAATCCCATACCTGTCAGCAGTCACTCTCCATTCTACCCTCTACCACCCCTCGCAAAATAACAGGGTAACTTCCTCCCTTTTTAGATTTACCCATTCTTGGCATTTCATATATATAAATGGAATAATATAACAGTTTTCTTTTTTTTTCCATTCTTTCTTTTGCACAAACTACAAAAAGGCCCCTTTAGCCAAGCTCCTGGTTGAACTCAGTCTCCAAGGCTCTCCATTCCTATGGAAGGGGCTTTGGTTCATGCCTTCCTCGAGGTGGGCCAGAGGACAATGCAGGCTGGGAGCCCTCCTGAGGATCAGCAAAGAGTGCAGAGGCTTCCAGAAGGCCTGGGTCCTGCTTGCAGTGTCTAACCCCAGGGGGAATGGTGGAGAAGAGAAGGCCTGGCCTGGAGTCACACAGCAGGATCTTTCCAGGGAGGTGGCACTGTGGGTTTTCTGACCAGCAGCCCTCCTCATTCCCAGTTTCCTTGGGATTCCCCTCATCTCCCATGAAGAACAAGTTCCTGCACTCCCCAGCTGTGGGCCTGGCAGTGCACAAGACCATCCCATCATCTCCACTAATTCATTTAGAAGGATAATGTGACCCAACTTAGGGCAGTGATGCATAAGGCTGGAGGTTTCTGGGAAAGTTCCTTCTCGATGGGGTAGAAGTTTTGGAAATAATGGTTTCTCTCTTTCTCTGGATATTGTGATAAAGATTCAGAACTCCAACGCTTGTAGCCAATCTCACTATCCAGAGAGACCACCAAACCAGGACAGACCCAAAGAATCCCAAGCAAACAGAGTCAGGGCTCTGAGAACTGAAACTAAGTCTGAATCCTACTGTGCCCATCCCACTCCATTTGTCCCCCATTCTTCTCCCCACTCTGTACCCCAATTGACCTCAGGGATCACGGTGAGGGTTCCCCAACATTCTGGCTTTAGCAGGGAACCCACAGGAGATGGGAGGGAGGATAAGCATCCACTCTCCTGCCCCAGAGCCTCTCTGGAGGTTAGTGCAAACTTGTCCCCAACCCAGGTCCCAGCTCTAGCCAAGCCCCTCCACCAAGTCCTCACTGTCTGCAGGTTCTAAGAACCATGTCCTCCCTGACCCTCAAAACTGGCGTGACATAGGAGCCCCAGCGCGCTCTCTCCGGATGATGCTCCAACTCTGGAGCTTCCCTACACCTGCCCACACCTTCACAAAGATCCCTGTGGAGCCAATAAGCACATGAGAAGCTGCTTAGAGGCATGAATCGCTAGGGAAATGCTAATCCCACCAGAGTGAGACACTGTTTTACACTCATGAGGTCAGCCACCATCACGAAAATGGCAAACAACAAGTCTCAGCAAGGATGTGGAAAATCTGGAAGCCTCGCATATCACTGATGGGAACGTAAAATGGTTCAGCTACTTTAGAAAAGTTTGGCAGTTCATCAGAAAGTAAATATAGTGACCAGATGACTGACAATTCTACCCCCAGGTATATACCCCAAAGAATAGAAAACACGTATTCAAATAAATACTTGTAAATGAAGGCTCACAGCAGATTATAGGCAGAAAGAACCCAAATTTCCACCAACTGGAGAATGGATCAACATAGGCTCTACACACACAGTGGAATTTTTCAGCTATAAAAGGAATGAAGCTCTGATACCTGCCATGCCACGGGTGAACCCATGTTAAGCACTGTGCTTAAACATGTTAAGTGAAAGCCAGACCCCAAATCTTACATATGTATGAAACACCCAGAATAGGTCAATCCATAGGGCAGAAAGCAGAATGGTGGTTAGCAGGGGCTGGGAGTGCGGTGACCAGGGGGGCTGCTTACTGGACACGGGGTTCCATTTTGGGGTGATGAAAACAACTTAGAACTCTACAAGAGATGAGAGTTGCAAAACATTGTGAATGTACTTCATGCCACTGAATTACATACCTCCACATGGCTCACTTATATGTCAATTTTACCTCAAGATTTTAAAAAATCCACCCATAAAGTTCTCCTTGAATTATCCTAGTCATGGGTGCTATGTGTTTCCTACTGGAATGACTGACCCCCTCCACACACCGGCAGACCTGCAATGGTGTGAGTCAGTGCACCTCCTCGTTGTTTCCTGAAAGCCAGTCTTACTCCTAGCAGCTGGAAGTTCCTAATCGACATAGCCACTTTACCATCTACCCTCTGGGCAACTTCAGACAAGTGTCTCAGCTTCTCTGAGTCTTAGTTTCCACATCTTTTAAAATACAGCTAATAAAACCAACTTCATTAGGTTGGTTTAGGATTAGTGTGACAGCAACAGAGGAGAAATTATAGAGTGCATTTAGAACACTAGCTGGAGCTCAAAAGGTCACTTCATCCAATCCTTTTAACTCCAGTTATGACTCCCTTTATGGAAATAGTGATATCCACCTGGTAGAACTGGTATCAGGCTCACATGGGGAACATGCAGTGTGGCAGGTAAACAGGAAGACTCTGTCACCAGATTGCCATAGTCCAAACTTTAGCTCTGTCTCTTAGATGTGTGTCCTCCAAAAATTCCTTCTCTGAGATTTACGAAATAGGAATAATTGTAAGTAAGGATTAAGCTTCAAGCACCAGCACAGTTCTTGGTGCACAGCAAGAGCACAAATATAGGGCCTGTAACTGGTACAACAGAGAGTTCAAGTTTGTTTGGTCTTCTGCCTCCGTCTTCCTCCCCTTCTACCAACAATCACACTTAGAGTGTTCTGCATACACCAATTGCATAATACATGCAATCACAGTGTCATGTCTCTAGGCATGACAAACTATGGCCCTCGTCACAAATGTCATCTGCCAGGAGTTTTGCTTCTCCAAACCAAACATCCTTATTCCTCAACCAAGCTACATGTGACAGGGTTTCAACCCCCACTCACTACCTGGGGAGTAGACTAATAGCTGTTCCCCAAAATTGTTTCCTAATCTTCCTGGGCATGCAGCCAAATGACATTTCCCAGACTCCTTCGCAACTGGGTGTGACCATGTGTCAGACTTCTAGCCCGGAATGAGGGTGGGCTCAAAGGCCCACACTTTTGAGAAGTGAGTGTGCCTTCACCAGCTCTGTCTCCCTCTGCCTGTGGATGTAGACAGTGACAAAGTGCTGGGTAGAGTAGGACTACCAACAATGGAAGAGGCCCAGGTCTGAGTGTGACCGCTGGCAGTCACCCATAAATTAGAAATGACCATTTTAGAATTTCACATGAGTAAAAAAGAAACATCTTTCACGTGAGCCATCAAATGTGTGGGGACTATTTGTTACTGCAGCTATTTCCACTGTATTCTAACTAAGACACAATCCTCATCTCCATATGAAATTTCTATTGAGCTGAATTATTTAATGAATTCACGCTCCGAAATCTAAAGCTGAATACGACTATATCACAGATCCTGTGCTAGATCCTGTGTATTTTGAATAAAATTATAATAGTATCTGCCCTTAGGAACCCACAAAATAGTAAGAGATGGGCATAAACAAAACATCAGAAAGTGCTGGCTGCCTGGAGAAAGGCCTTCACAGGGCTGAGGGAGGGCACAGCTGAGGGAGGAGCTTCTGCTGGGGACCAGTCATTGGGAATGGCTCCCAGGAGGGGGGTACCCCAGCTCAAGAGAAGGGGGTCCTCAGGTAGACCAAGGTCGCAGGCACTGAAGGCAGGGCCCAGCCTGAAGCCGAGGGGAGGATGAGGGAAATGGAGTACCAGCTGCAGGAGAGAGGAGGGCGGGAAGGGCACGGGAGCATGAGAGGAAGCTGGGGAGGAACAGGGAGCCAGACCTGGGCAGGCACCTGTGATGGTCCAGCAGCATGTAACTGTGCCACATAGAAAACCCAGTGAGACCTGAACTAGAACCTTCCAGCCCAGGCCTGCTTCCTAGTTCCTTGATACAAAGGTGGCTCTGGATGAGCTGACACCCCAGCAGGTCTAGCTAGCTCCTGCTTGCTGTCCTGTGCTCTCCGTTCCTCTGATCTTCTCTGCTGCTACTCCTAAATTCCCTCTAGACTCACTCCACTGACCTCTGAAACAGGCATTTCCCCGGAGATCTCTGTCCCTCCTCCTTCCCCTGTGTCCACAACACTCTCTCCCAGGAGGCAGCCTCTTGCAGGGCATCCCCACCAGCAACCAAAGCAGGGTTGGCAGCTGACAGTCCTCACAACAAATCCCAAAAGGTGGCCTGGAACCCAAGAAAGATCAAGAGGCTTTAGTCACAGGTGCCAGGTTCAAATCCCAGCTGCCACCTGTTCACCGTGGGACCCTGAGCAACCCAATAAGCAGGCTAAAGCCCTGTCACTTCATGGCTGCTTTTACTTTCTTCATAAGGAATGATATCGACAGTTGGAAACAACTGTGTCTCTCTGCCAAACCTCCCACACCTCACAGATGAGGAAACTGGGGTCCTCAGAGGTTGAGGAAGCAGCTGCAGTCATAGCTGATGGCAAAGTCAGGCCTCCAACCACACCTGGGATGTACAGCAGCCATTGACAGAGCTCTATGGCCCCAAATGGCTCAGGACAGACTGCTTACATTATTATGCTCTGTATTTATACCACATGCTGGAAAAATATGAAATAAATTAAAAATGCAAATAAAAGCATCTTTAGCCTATTATTAGCTATTAGCTATACAAAGGTAAATACAACTAAAATGTCCAGGGCTAGATAATTTTTTTTAAAATGTGCACTCTCAGAAGAATTGTTCTTAGAAATATAGACTGGTAAACATTTCTGAGGGCAATATAATGGTAAATATCACACTTAAAAATGTGCCTACCCTTTGACCCGCAATTCCACCCCTAAGCATTTGTCCAAAGTGAATATTTAGACATGTAAGAAAATGCAGAGGCTGAGGTTATGGCTCAGTGGTACGATCCTCAGCACCACATAAAAATAATTAATAAATAAATAATAAATTTATTGTGTCCAACTACAAAAAGTAAATTAAAAAAAAAGAAAATGCAAAACTTAGAAACAAACAACATGTCCATTAAAAAAGGGTGGTTAAACAAATTATGGTATCTTCATGGCCATTAAAAATGGCCACACGTCAGGATATAAAATCAACACGAATAAATCAAAGGCATTCCTGTATATCAGCAACAAAACTTCTGAAACAGAAATGAGGAAAACCACCCCATTTACAATATCCTCAAAAAAAATAAAATACTTGGGAATCAACCTAACAAAAGAGGTGAAAGATTTATACAATGAAAACTACAGAACCCTAAAGAGAGAGATAGAGGAAGATCTTAGAAGATGGAAAAATGTACCCGGTTCATGGATAGGCAGAACCAACATCATCAAAATGGCGATATTACCCAAAGTTCTACACAGGTTCAACGCAATGCCAATCAAAATCCCAATGGCATTTCTTGTAGAAATAGATAAAGCTATCATGAAATTCATATGGAAAAACAAAAGACCCAGAATAGCAAAAGCAATTCTAAGCAGGAAGTGTGAATCAGGCGGTATAGCGATACCAGATTTCAAACTATATTACAGAGCAATAGTAACAAAAACAGCATGGTACTGGTACCAAAACAGGTAGGTGGACCAATGGTACAGAATAGAGAACACAGAGACCAATCCTCAAAATTACAACTTTCTTATATTTGATAAAGGTGCTAAAAGCATGCAATGGAGAATGGATAGCATCTTCAACAAATGGTGCTGGGAAAACTGGAAATCCATATGCAACAAAATGAAGCTGAACCCCTTTCTCTCGCCATGCACAAAAGTTAATTCAGAATGGATCAAAGAGCTTGATATCAAGTTAGAGACTCTGTGCCTAATAGAAGAAAAAGTTGGCTCCGATCTACATATTGTGGGGTCGGGCTCCAAATTCCTTAATAGGATGCCCATAGCCCAAGAGTTAATTATAAGAATAAACAAATGGGACTTACTTAAACTAAAAAGTTTTTTTCTCAGCAAGAGAAACAATAAGAGAGGTAAATAGGGAACCTACATCCTGGGAACAAATTTTTACTCCTCACACTTCAGATAGAGCCCTAATATCCAGAATATACAAAGAACTCAAAAAATTAAACAATAAGATAACAAATAACCCTATCAACAAATGGGCCAAGGACCTGAACAGACACTTCTCAGAGGAGGACATACAATCAATAAGTACATGAAAAAATGCTTACCATCTCTAGCAGTCAGAGAAATGCAAATCAAAACCACCCTAAGGTACCATCTCACTCCAGTAAGATTGGCAGCCATTATGAAGTCAAACAACAATAAGTGCTGGCGAGGATGTGGGGAAAAGGGTACACTTGTACATTGCTGGTGGGACTGCAAATTGGTGCGGCCAATATGGAAAGCAGTATGGAGATTCCTGGGAAAGCTGGGAATGGAACCACCATTTGACTCAGCTATCGCCCTTCTCAGTCTATTCCCTGAGGACTTTAAAAGAGCATACTATAGGGATACTGCCACATCAATGATCATAGCACCACAATTCACAATAGCTAGACTCTGGAATCAAACTAGATGCCCTTCAATAGATGAATGGATAAAAAAAAAAGTCGCATTTATACACAATGGAGTATTACGCAGCACTAAAAACGACAAAATCATGGATTTTGCAGGGAAATGGATGGCATTAGAACAGATTATGCTAAGTGAAGCTAGCTAATCCTTAAAAAACAAATGCCAAATGTCTTCTCTGACATAAAGAGAGCAACTAAGAACAGAACAGGGAAGAAGAGCATGAGAAAAAGATTAACATTAAACAGAGACGAGTGGGGGGAGAGAAAGGGAGAGAGAAGGGAAACTGTATGGAAATGGAAGGAGACCCTCATTGTTACTCAAAATTACATATAAGAGTTTGTGAGGGGAAAGGAGAAAAAAACAAGGGAGAGAATTAAGCAACAGCAGATGGGGTAGAGAGGGAAGATGAGAGGGAAGGGGAGGGGAGATAGTAGGGGTTAGGAAAGGTAGCAGAATACAACAGTCATTAATATGGTATTATGTAAAAATGTGGATGTGTAACCAATGTGATTCTGCAACTTGTATTTGGGGTAAAAATGGGAGTTCATAACCCACTTGAATCAAATGTATGAAAGATGATATGTCATGAGCTTTGTAATGTTGTGAACAACCAATAAAAAAAAAGTGAAAAAAAATGGCCACACACATCTATATTTAGTCGCATGGAAAGGGTGCCCAATGAATTAAGAGAAAAAGTAAAATTATTCAAAAGAATGTGTAAGATGATAGCACTGTTTGCAGAAACAATGTATCTCTCCATTTATCTGCATAGACAGACAAGAGTGGTCTCAGTGGCTGGGTAAATATGATGACCAGTGTCAAAAAGTTCCTGTTCTTTTCTGAATTTTCTCATAAGCACACATTATACTTACATTTGGAGAAAAAAAGAAACAGTGCAGGAAGTAGATTGCCTAGGCTAGGGGGTGGCTGGTGAAATGGGGGTGACTGCTAATGGGTATGGATGGGGTTTCTTTTTGCGGTGACAAGAATGTTCTAAAATTAACTATAGTGAGAGCTACACAACTCTGTGGGTACACTAAAGCCATGGAACTCTGCAATTTAAATGGGCGAATTATATACTATGTGAATTATGTTAATAAAGCTGTTATCAAAAATTGAATTTAAAGATTAATAAAAGAGAGAGAGAGAGAGAGAGAGAGAGAGAGAGAGAGAGAGAGAGATTGTAGCCAGTGGTACATGCCTGGAATTCCAGCAATTCAGGAGGCTGAGGCAGGAGGATCGCAAGTTCAAGGCCTGCCTCAGCAACTTAGTGAGGCCCCCAAGCAACTTAGTGAGACCCTGTCTCAAAATAAAAAATAAAAAGGACTGGAGATGTGACTTAGTGGTTAAGCACTCCTGGGTTCAATCATCAATACCAAAGGGGAAAAAAAGGAGAGACAGAGACAGACAGAGAGAGAACACTGTAAAAGACCCTAAGGTTTAAAAAAAATCAATTAGTGTGAGCTGGCTGGGAAGTGGGAGAGCTGCCTGTGCTCTCAAGTGGCTGGCAGCCATGCATCCTCTGGTTTATGCAGCCAAACAGCCAACCAGAAGTTCTGGAGATGCTGTCCACATCAGTCAGGATCTCCGGCCGTGAGGACCCACCATTCCCAGCCTGTCAGGCCAGCAGCCGAGTGCCCCTTTCTCCTGTCATGGCTCCCCACATGCCTCTGCCATATGGCCAAGCCTAGGAGAGTCCTCCACACTGCAAGGGCCCTTGAGCATGGCTGGCTCAGACCCCATGCCTCTCTATTTTTGCTCTTCCTTCAAAGCCGAGTGGCCACCCTGTAGCTTGTGGGTTTTAACAATTTAATCTTCCCGGTGACATGCTGGGATCAGAACCCACAGTGGCTAGGAACAATGCCCTTTTCAGCAGGTGATGAAAGGGACCAGGTGCATCCATTCCTTCACAAAAGCACTTCCTGCACACCTAGCAGGGGGCAGGCACAGGGCCAGTACTGTGCTTACAGGAGTGGGCAAAGCAAGGTTAGCCTTGTGGAGCTCAGGGGTTGGCAGGGGAAGAGGCAGGAAATGGCACATCAGCTTGACAGGTGTGTTGACAAAGTCCAAATTCTATCTCACGAGTCAGGAAACAGGCTGAGCATCCACATGGCACACACTCAGAACAGCTACCATCACGTCAGGCACTGTGATAAGCACTAAAGACATGGAGAAGACACAATCTGCCCTCCAGGAGCTCAGTCTAGCAGACTTGATGCATAGCATCTCCAGAGCCTACCTGTCACCAAGGTGTGATCCAGGGACACTGACCCAGCTTGATGAAGGTTTGGGGGAACTGAAGGAGGAGAAGAAATTCACGAATTCAGAATTCCATCACCCCTACTGCCTCCAGCACTTCCACCTTGGCCTTTTGCCTGAAGGACTGGAGTAACCTTCCAAACTACCTTCCTGCTTTGACTCTTTCTACCCTGCACCCATTCTCTACACAGCTGACAGTGGGATCCTGATTAAAAAGCAAGACAGTCAAGATCATAGTACTCCTTTGCTTTTTCATTCAGAGTAAAATCTAAAGTCCTCAAAAAAATCTAAGGCCAGATGTGGTGGTGCACACCTATAATATCAGTCTTGGATAGCTGAGACAGGAGGATTGCAAGCTCAAGGTCAACCCCAGCAACTTAGCAAGGCCCTAAACAATTTAGCAAGACCCTGTCTCAAAATAAAAAAAAATAAAAATGAAAAGCACTGGGGATGTGGCTCAGTGGTTAAGTATCCCTAGGTCCAATCTCTGTTACCAAAAAAATTCCCCAAAAGGTAATGTTCTCAAGCCCAGGCCATCACCCTCTTCCCTCATCCAGAACAGTCATCACACATTGTACCCCAGTCACACTAGCCTCCTTGAGGTTCCTTTAATACAACTTTCCATATGTGGCTACCCCAGAACACCTGCACTAACAAGACCCTGTGCCTGGGACACGTTTTGTCCTCAATTATCTATGTGTTCACTCCCTCAGTTCACTCTGCTCAAGCATCTGCTCCAGGAGAGCTTCCGTGAACACCCCATTTGCCAGTGTACACCCCCCAGCCTCAGCATCCTCATCTTCCTTAGCAAGTTTTTCTACAGAAGCTTCTTTCATCATCTCATATGCCAGCCATTTACTAGTTGTTTGAGTCTGTTTCTCGCCACCAGAATGCGAAATCCCTGAGGATAGGTACTTTTTTCTGTTATGATCACAATAGTTGCCCATATCTTGGAATAATACTGGTATGCAACAGAAACTCAAATAAATACCTGTGTGAGGAATAAACACTGAAGTTCTGAGCTGGGAGGTGTGGGTAGGCATCCCTGGGCAGCAGAGAGCAGAGCAGGAATGGGTTGGGAAGGGGCACTTAAGCTGACCAGGGCAAAGGGAAATAGCTCTGCTCATGAGCTATTTTTAAGATGCAGAGGAGTTCTGCTTTTCTTCTTTTTACTCACTTTTCTGTGACATTTTTAGTAACTGGAAGGCAACAGGGACTTTAGAGTTCCCTCTCCAAAGAGTTATTGAGGCCTCTGGAAGCCCTAGCTTCTCACCGTCCTCCAGGGACCCAGGCCCTCTTCATATTGAAAATGCATTATTCCCATCAAGTGCCACCTGTTCAATTCCAACACGCTCTTTCTGCCCCTGATAATGAGGCTTCACAAGCACTGATAAGCACCTGTCTAGAGCCCAGTGTCTGGACAGGGCAAAGTGGACAACAGCCACTTCTACTCAGGGCCTCTCTGGTGCCTCATACTCATCCTGTGAGATCTCATTTCAAGCTCCAGTGGATATTAGCAGCACGGGTGACTGGAACTGAGCCCCAGAGAAAGGAAGCTGCCCAAAGATACCCTTAAGAGAGACCCAGATTTCCACCTGGATGGCAGCATGGCCAGGCTCACCTTCTTTCTACCACACCATGTTGTCCTGAGACACAAAGGACTCACATTGTTACTTTCCCATCCTTTATAATGCTCACAGAGCAGGTCAAAAGCCACTTCACCTTTTGAGCAATGTTTCCTTCAGTGTCCATCTCACCCTCTAGACTGGGAGCATTGACATCCAACATCCCGCTCCTAGAACACATCCAAAGAAATCCTCAAAAAATGCCCTGGAGATGTGTCAAGAAGACAGAACTGGAAGGTCTGTTCACACCAGACTGGCTGAATGGTGCCCCAGCCCTGGCTACAGTCAGACATGTATACATGGGATTATCTTCTTGGCCAGAGTTTAGACGAGAGGCCAAGTCATTATCATCACAATCATCACTGTCATTGCTGCCATATGAGTTTCCTAGGTCCACCATCACAGCATCCAAAATTGGGTGGCTGAAAACAGCAGAAACATATTCCCTCAAATTCTAGAGCCTAGAATTCCAAAACCAAAACATTATCAGGGGCAAGCTCTCTGATGCTTTGTGGGGACACTCCCTGTTTGCTTCTTCCTGGTTTGTGGATGCCAGCAATCCAGACTTTAGATGTGTCACTCCACCCACATGGCCATCTTCTCAAGTGTACCAACTTCCCCTTTTATCAGGACACCACTGACCCCATGTTCATTTTATTTCTGTTGGAGAAATTTTATTTCTAAATAAGGACACAATCTGACACAATTTGGGGAATGGGGCCTTCAAGTTGTATTTTGGAGAAGACATGACTCAACCCCTAAGCAGTCACCATCCCCAGGACAGCTAATGTTTCCACTGCCCAACTCCATGTGCCAGGAGCCATACTATGGCTCTCTGGGCATCAACTCATCCAGCTCTCACCATACCCCTAAAAGCAGAAGTCTTAATTCTCTCCATCTGATGGATAACAAAACTGAGGCTCAGAGAGTCCTGTAACTTGCCCAAGGTCAGTTAATAGCAAATAAAAGGCCAAGTGGACTCACACAAGTCCAGGAGCCAAACTCCTGGCCAATCACCTACACCACCAAAGAGTTGCTCCTGAAGACATGATCATTTTGCAGACTCAAATCCTGGGTCTACACAATTACCATCTGCAGACACTCCACACGGTTTCCTTCTTCAAACTGCAAGTTTAAAATACCATTGCTGAATCAACTTACCCCAACCAACTCTCAACTTGTTCCAGGATGGGAAAACCCCACCCATTCATGTTATGCCATTAAGACTCTTCCAGAAAAATGAATTTTAAAGAGTAACGCATGTCTATTTTACTAATTCATAAGGCCCTGCTCATGCAAACTACTGAGTTCATGATCCTCTATAAACACTGCCCGCACAGCCTGCACCCTGCTTCAGGATGATAACCCAGAATCCAGGCAACCTGCCCAGGAAGTTGCAGGATGGCCAGCGGGAAGAGCGCTGGGCTTGGTGTCAGGAAGCCTGGAAGCCGTATCTTGTCTTTTCTTTCCTCCTCCACGTGAACTAACCTCAGGGCCAGAGCCCAACTCCTCCTTGTCCTTATGGACAATTTGAAAGAGTTTTTTTCAAATGTAGCAAAAATCAGATTTTCCAACCCTAAGCTAAAGAGAAATGAAGGAATAATTCATCAAAGATGAATTAATCATCTTAATCAGAGGGTCAACACTTGGCTAAGTGGATATTAAGGACTCACCACGATGAATAAGCCTGTAGGGGAAAAAGAAACTGTGTGAGAGAGAGAGGAGGGAGCGAGGCAAAAACGGGTACTTTGACCATCTCTCCGCAAGGTGGTCCATGCCCATTTCACAGCCTGAGAACAGAGTTCAGCAGTTAGGTGACTTGTCTGAGGGAGTAAGTAGAGGGCCAGGGCTGACCTCGGGGGAGTGACTGGGAAGGCCAGGGCCTTTCCTCCTCACCTGCCCGCCCTGGGCATGGAGAAGGAGATGGAAGCTTGTTCAGCTGGAAGGTGAGCCCACCTGGAGTTTTAAGAAGCTTCTTCTAGCCATGGCTTAGAAGATGGACTGAGGGGAGGGCAGTGAGTTGGGAAAGGGCTAGACGATCTGGGGAGTGGACAGAAGAGGCTGAGCTAGAGAGGCTGTGGTGGAGTTCCTCACACTGGTTTGGTTTGGAGAAAAGAGCAACAAAGAAAGGCGATGAGTGACAGGCATGAAGAAAGTTCTCCCTTCCGGAGCTCAGATCTAAGACAGAAGGACACCAGGAAAACCCTGTCCACTTCCTGTTCCCCATATATAGGAAAACCAAAGAGCTGCAGTTGTGGGAGGGGAAGACAAGAAAGAAGAGGACACAAACTTGGTTCTTTCTCATCCCACTTCCACTGAGGCAGGAACCACACTCTAGGGGAGGCAGAGACTGGTAGGGCCAGGGGGCCTAGAAGGCCACAGTCTGGTGAGACACAGACCTCAGGAAGCCTTAATTAAGGCCAAAAGCCTGGTGTCCTGGCTCTCCCTCCTCCTCATGCCAACATCCATCAATCTCCAGACCAGCAATCCTGATTTCCCTCTCTACCTTCCCTCCTCAACTCCCCTCCACAGAGTATTAGTCAGATTTTGTCACTAGAACAAAATACCTGACATAGGCTACTTATGAAGAAAAAGAGGTTCATTAAGCTCATAGTTTTGAAGGTTCATGGGCATGGAGCCTGCATCAGCTCAGTTCTGGTGAGGGCCTCATGGCAGATGGTAGCCAGCAATATTGGGAGGGCATACCAGAGCAAGTAGGCACATCTTGTGTCAGGAAGCAGCAAGAACTGGGTGGGACAGGCTTTTGCTCCCTTTATAATAACCCTTTTGGGAGAACTTAAGAGATTCCGGAACTGCCTTCCTGCAGCACACCCCCAAGGGACTAAACAAAAATCTCAACAGCCCCCACTCTTGATGGTTCCACCACTATCCAATAGTGTCACCGTGGGGACCAATCTCCAGAACATGAGTCTTGGGGGGACCAATGACACTACATCCAAACCAGAGCAGAGTGCAATCTGCAAATACCCCACACCTCCACCCAGCTGCTGCTGTATTTTAGGTCTGAGGAAGTAACTGTCCAAGGAGAGGAAACTTTCTTAAGGCTATTACTGGAAGGTCTATAAAAAAACCTGTTGTGTGCTAGTGATGGACAGGAAATCACAGGGAGACTGTACTCCAGAGAAACCCCCAATGCTGTTTTATTTCAGCCAAGAGTTTGAGCTTTCTCCTTGAATAAACCTTTTCCTAGATCACAACAAATAAGCAGCACATTCCTACCACAAGGATTTCATGAGAGCTTTTCTCAGACTTGGGCACCCTTCCCCACTGCTGCCTACAGAACTCCTGCCCTGGGTGCCCCAACATTCTCTCACCACATGACTGGGATGACTCCCCACTCCCTGAACACCCAGGGCTGCTCTCCTGTGGAGTGGGTGGGCTGACATCCATCCAACAGTTCCAGTTATCCAACGGTTACCTTTCTCTTCTGCTCAATTGCAAGGTATTCAAGTTCACGGACTTTGATTTTTTTCATCTCCCAATCCTAAGTGCTTGGCACACAGTAAGACATGCAGGAAGTTTGTGCAGTGAAAACTCTTTAAATGAATGAGCTTTTCCATGCTTCTTCTCCCTATTGATCACGCAAATGGGAGCGCTGATCTCATTTTGGAGCACACTGACTTTTGTTTGATACCAATTACATGCCAGGCCCTTGCTAAGCTGCTTTTCTTATATATAATTTTATTTGACACGTTTAAAGAAAAGTGAGATGTTTTCACTATTTACAGAAGAGCAAATTGGAGCTCAGGGTGGTTAAGAGAGAAGCTCATGACAGAGACTACCAAAGCCACCCAAGGAATTAGGGCATGAAATTCACATTCAAGTCTTCAGAGCCAATACTGCATCATGGTCAAGAGTGTGGATACTGAATTCAGACCACCTTGCTTAAAATCTTGTCACTTAGTAGCCATCTTGGTTTCCTGTCATTTCAAACAGGGCTAAACACCACACCTATTTGATGGGTTTTGGTGGGCACTGGATGAGTTCACAGAGGGAAACTGCTCAGAGTGGTGCCTGACACATACGGATGCACAGTAAATATTAGCTGTCGTTATTGACCGCAAGGCCCGCCGTTTTCCCATGGTGTTTTGATGAATGTTTTCCATCCACCAAATCTCCTTTGGCAAGAAAGAGTAAGCTGACCAAAGGACAGTCCACCAGAGAGAGCATGAGAACTGCTGTCTAGAGGAGCAGCTCAGGGAACAGCAGGTCAAAGACCATGAGGACTATGACTGCGTAATTCCCCATGCAACAGCTCTCAGCAGCAGCTCAGCCCTCATTGGTGTGATGCTGGAGCAATTCACAGGGGAAAGAACATCACAGGAGCCAGAAGCCAACTCAGCTCCCCAGGGCCCAGCTACTGACCCATACACCAGAGAATGGCCCCTTTGCTAGAGAACTCCAAATGCTTGCAGCTATTCCCTGAAAACCCAGGCCCTGCAGAGGGTATCTTCAAAGCAAAATGCTCACCTGAAGATATCTCATTCCAGTGGCCTTGCAGACAAGAAAGACCCATTTCCCTCTGAGGGTCCCATGTTCCACACCCTCATGGCAACCTGGCTGGGAGGATGAGTTGGGATAGAACTATCGTCCCCTTTGGGCAGATGAGGAAATGAAGTGCAAAGAGGATGCAGGGCTGCAACTCAAGGTCACATAACTAGTCACTGTTGTCCCTAGGCTGGAACTTAGAACTTCTGAGTCTCAATTCAGTGCCATTTTTCTTTACCTTATTATGTCCTTTGTATCACTATCTGTCTTTTTGGACTACAAAAATTTCCTTCCCTCCCTCCATCAGAAACATTTCTTGCCTCTCTCCTGGCACAACGCTAGACGCAGGGCTTCAGAGGTGAACATGCTCACCCTGGCCCCTTGTAGCTGAAGCAGCCTCCTCTAGCAGCGGGCACAGGCACGCTCAGGAAGCTCTTCTGAGTCCCGCCTTCTTATTGCCAGCGTTCTCACATATATCCTGGTTCTTTTCCCAAAATGGCAATTCTTATATTTTTATGAATGTTCTTTCTCTTCCTGTCTCTAAAAGAAGGCTGAATGGATTAAGCTGTCTGGCTCCAACTTGGTGCCACTTCGAAGGAAAGGGAAATTAAGACCTCCTTACAAAGCCAGGACCCACAGGGGTCAAAGTCTTCTCTGAAAAGAGACCCAAACTGTTCCACCCATCAGTCCAGAGAAATGGCAAGAAAGCTGGGCTCTGCCTTGGGGTTTGAGAGCAGAAAAAAGGCTCAGAGTTAATAGTGAAACCCCAAGGTGTGAGTGTAGGGCCACTCAAACAGTGAGGACCCAGGAAATCCTCAGGGCCTCTGCTGAAGCACAAAACTGCTCAGCAAAGACAACTCTGCTTCCCAGGGTAGGCACAGAGCACCATGAAAGCCCAGAACCACAGAAGACACCACGAATGGGAGGTGTGAGCCCCCCTACAATGAACACAATGAGACAATCTGGAAGTGAACATCAGTATGTTTAAAACAAAGACAAAAGTCTGGAACAGAAACCAAGAAAGATCACCCAAGGACTAAAGGCTGGGCTGATCTGAAAGAGAACCAAACAGAATTTCTAGAAGTAGAATGGACAGGCATTAAAACTTAAAACTCAACAAAGAAAAACCCAACAACATGGCCAAGCAACCTACACCCGACTCAGCCCCTGCTCAGTGCCTGCCCTTTGCCGGGCACTGTCCTGGGCACAGGGACATGAAGGAATAATCTAGAGTCTCAGCCCCCAACCTGTAGCACCCTTCAAGGTATCCATCTCACAGGAGAGGCCACCAATGAGCAAACATGTTTCCCTGCAAGATCAAAATCACAATGGTACCAAGTGACATTATCCTCATGTAGGATCTTCCTACGTTGTCTCAGGTAAGATGACATGGATAGTGCAGAGGAAAAGAAACGGCAGGGTCAGTAGTGGAGCCCAGAATCTTCTGGTTCCCTGAAGCCTTCCTGTTTCCATGATACTTCTTCTCCCCTGAGTTCATGGAACTCAGGGGAGAAGAAGTATCAAGGACTGGTTGAGTCCTCTGAGTACATTTCTACTCCTAAGGAGAATTAAAACTACAAGGAAATAGGTCCACAGCATTGTCACATGCCAGTGGTTTTATGAAGACAGAATCCCTGACCAAAAAGTCACCATCAGCTTCGAAGAGGGAAGCAGGAGCATCCCCCAGAACCCCAGGCAGGCGTGTCCTGGTACCCTCCTTCCTGTTCTGCCCACGGCCCATGCCTGCAGCCTGCTTCTACGGAACTCCCTCCCGCCACAGCTTGGGGAAGTCCTGACAGGCACTCTTCCTTATCCCAAACCAGACTCCAGCTGGGTCCTGCAGCACCAGGGCGCTGGCTGCTCTTCTGTTTTTCTAACTCCGTGCACATTTGTGCTTCCTGAGTTAGGGTGGTGGAGGAAGAGGAAACGCCAGAAATACTACAAGAGGGACTTGGTTTGTGACATTTTCAAGGGACAGGAGCTGGAGAGGCTGACAGGGGAACCCCATGCAGTAAAGAACCTTGTCTCTCTGCAAGCCAGTGTGTTGGAGGCCACCAGAGTCAATGTGGCTCTTCAAAGCGCTTAAATTCTCCGGAAACTATTTCTTAGGAGCATCAGGGACAGAAGCCCATTTTCTCTAAATAACTGAGACTTCAGAAATCTGGTCTTAATTACCCCTCTGCAACAATGTGGCTATACAAAGCACCATAGCTGCTCCCTCACCCTCAGAGTACAGGACGCCCCTACCAAGCACCTCCAGCAGGCCAGGTTCTCAGTTATTTTCCCCCAAGAGATTTAGACAGATCTGTCTCATGGAACTACATACTCGTTCATCTCTCTTGTGGCCAGTAGCCTGTTTGGGAACAGGGCTGGCTTAGGTTAGGACAACCTAACTATGGTTTTGGAACCAAGAGTTTAGCTGTACAAAAGGCACAACTGTTGGGCTTCACACTGTGCCAGAAAATGAACCACCAGCAGACTTTAAATGAGGGACCACCCCCCTACCATCCCCATCCCTCCTGGGAGAGGATGTGAGAGCAGGGGAGCTGGTGGAAGATTTGCATGACTGATAAATTCAATTCACCCTTCAACCAGAATGAGACAAGACAGTGTCCCCAGTGAAAGTGAACAACTGGGCCTGCTCCTGAAGAATGCCCAGGGCAGTGAATCCTCAACTCTAATTCCCTGTGAAAAGCCTGGCACAGAGAGCTCTGGCAGAACCCACTGGAGCCTCTCCCTAGAGGCCCTATAGCACCCTCCTTTACCAGCCCCCAAGATGTCCACATCCTAATCCCCAAGACCTGTGAACATGTTCCATTACCTGGCAAAGGGGCACTAACATGGCAGATGGAATTAAGTTTGCTAATCAGTTAACCTTAAAATGGAGTGAGCTGCCTAGTTGACACAGGTGGTCCAATGCCATCACTTAGAGGGTCCTTAAAGGCAAGGGGAGAATTAAGAGACAGCAGCATGAGAAGGACTGAGAGCAAGAGTGCTGGCTTTGGGAACAAGCCAAAGCATGTAGAAGGCCCGAGAAGCTGGAAGAGCCTGGGAACGGGTTCTCCCTGGGCTTACAGAAGGAGCTGCCCTGCCAACACCTTGGTTTTAGACCAGTGAGGACTATTTCAGTCTTTTCAGACTATAAGATAGTACATCTTACATGGCCTCTTGTACTTGGTGGGGGTAGGAGGTCTTCCCGCAGTGACCTGGCACCACCTCCAACTTACCTTGTGCCTTTCTCATGGCTCCCTTACACTAGGGCCCCATGAGTTCCCTTACCACCTGGAGCACCTGGAGCTCTTCCCGGCAAAGAAGACTTTGCACGTTCTGATCCCTCTGCCTGAAGTGCCTCCCCTCCCAGCAGCCTCTCTACCCCTAGTTCCTGCTCCACTTTCCAACTGCAGACCAGGCTTTTTTTCCCCTGGCAAACTTAGAACCTACATTGTATCCCTATCCTCCACTTTGGTGTTTGGTCTGTGGCTTTAATAATAAATATCAGCACAACCTTTTATTTCTTGGAAGTTATCTATTTTTCCCCAATTCTTTATCTCCTCCAATGAAATGCAAGGATGGGTGGGGCCAGATCTACCTTGTTCATCACTGTATCATCAGGACTTCACCCAAGGTGTAGCAGGAAGCAGGTGCTCTACACAGAGTAGCTGAATTGATTAAATGAAAAGTGTGCGGCTGACATGGAAAGATGAAGCTGGAAATAGGCAGCCTTGAAAACAGGGTCCTTATTCATCTTTGCACAACTGGCATCGAGTACAGTGGAGCCACTTAGCAAATGTTTACGGGGTGCATGAAAGAATGATTCAATTCCAGACAAATCTGAGAAGCATTGTCCTTTCTGGGCAAGGCTCCCAAAGGGTTTTCCTCTCCTCCTTCGGGAATCCTTAGAGGTAAGAAGTGCAGGATACAAAGCAAGTGCTCCATAAGTGCTGTCACTGTTCCCACTGCTTATGTGGACATTATTTGTGTATCCCCTAGAAAAGATCTCTGGAGCCCATGCCAGACAAAGCAATGGAGAGACAAGTGAGAAGAAACGGAGAGAAAAGTGAGATGGACACAGGAGGGTCCCTGCAAACACTGCTGAAAACTGGGGAGGGGAAGTACAGGAACAACAGTGTTCCAGGTAACCTGGATTCCCTTCTTTCCAAGAGACTGCGCCACCTGGGTGCATGTGGATCAGCCAGCTGGGAGGTGTGTCTCCATGAGGGAGGGCTCCATTTGAGTGCACACATTCATCTTTGGGCCTGCAAGGCTCACACTAATTTTGAAATTCTGGCTCACTGTGGCTGGTGAGGACTGGGGAGTTGTAGAGAATTTCAATTTCCTTCACCAAATGGCAAGCTTGCGAAAAAGTCCTTTCTTTCTGACATTATCACATACTAAAAATGAAAAACCAGCCATTCAGAGCTCTCATAAGGAGAAAAATAGGTGGGCTGGTTAGCCCACAAGAAACAGGGGGGCTGAAAATCAAGTCAACTGATCATCACATGGTACATAATGTGCTAAGACACTGCCCTTTTTTGGACTTGAGGGGTTTATATTTTTCACAAAAGAATGGGTTGGTGAAAAGTAATTCCCTACATAAAAAGCCACCTATTTCAGATTTCAAATCCATTTGGTAGCTTAACAGTAAGGTTAAGTAATGTTTTTAACTCCCCATCTCAAAATATGTAGTTTGGGGGGGGTGGGGGGTGGGGGGGTGGGGGGGGGACGCCAGTCCCCGAGGGCGACCCCGCCAGGCCCGGCGCCCCGCAACTCACCGGGACTGGGCGGGCCGCTGGGCATTATTCCATCGCGGGCTCGGCGCCGGCTCCCGGTGGCGGCACAGACGCCCGCGCCCTGGCACCCCTAGGCCCCGCGGCGGCGGCTCTCGGGTCGGAAACCGGACTGCGACCCGGGAACAGCCGGCTGGCTGGAGGCGCGGGCCGGTGCCCGAGCGCAGAGTGCCGGCCCGCGGCGGCGGCGAGTGCGGCGCAGGAAGGGGCGGGCGACCATGTGCCTGGGGGAGGAGGCCGGCGACGCGAGCTGCTCCAAGGATCCCGCTCGGTGCGGAGGGCGTGGGTTTCAGGAAATCCAAACCCTTGGACAGGAAATCGGAATCCTGACTAAGCATTCCAGGCCTGGCCGCCGCTCCGCACCAGGGGCTCCTGCCGAGCTTAACCCTTGGCCGGCCCGCACACTGGCGGGGGCGCGGCGCGCTGGACACCCGCGGGCACAGGCGGGTCTCGGACTTCAGCTGGGGCCTGGAGTCCTGGTCGTGGGCCCACACCCCCGCCGGCTGCCTCCTCCTCCAGAGGTGGGAAGGGTGGGATTTATTCACAGAAAACCTTGGCCTTGAGGGCGGGCTAAGGCTGGGCCACCGGGAAAGGACCTCGACCCCTCTCCTGTCCTGCAGAGGATGGACCTGCACGCTCTGGCCGTTACCTCTGTTTTCATTAAAAGAAGTAGCATCACCTCGTTCACAGGTTTCACTGCTTCCTCTTTGCTCAGTTCCTCATTTTTGCCCAGGACTGGGAGGCAGGACCTTTGGGGCCAGGATGGTGCCCTAATATTGTGGATAGTATAGGGTGGACTTTGATCTCTGACCTGGGTTGGAATATGGCCTTTCCCTTTTTCTACCAATGAGACCTCTTGAGTAAATCACTTAACTTCAGTTTCCTGAGCTTTGGTGTCCTCAAATCTGAAATGGTTAATACTGTCTTTATAGGTTTGATTTGGAAGCCAAATCAGTGCTTGGCACATTGGAAATGAACAAATAAATGGTAGCCATGTTTTTCCTTCTTAATGCCATTAAGGGATATCAGAGAAAGGAGGATTTTAGCTTGTTGGGTGTGCATTGTGCATACCTGTGCCTAATTATTAAGCCAGGGACCATAGTCTTTCCTTAGAGCACCATATCCCTGCTACTCACTGAGTGATCATTTTTCTTTGCAGCGTTTTAAAACATGCTTTCTGCAGAGGAAAAGGTTAGTGGCTGCAGCAGACCCCTTTCTGGTGAAATCTGAAACTCAGCAAACCTCACTGAATTTGGGATTTTGTTCTTAACCTAAGGGTCAGGACCTTGAGGAAGGGGTGTTAATAAGCCTTGAGGTGCTTCACAAAGTTTGGAAAAACCAAAGTCAATCCCAGCCTGGGTAGCTAGCGGGAGTGATTCATTGTGGTTTCCCACAGAAATGCCACATTTGGGGGGGGGGGTTATAACCTGGAGGATGCAGCTTGGTGGTTTTGCTGTGTTTCAGATTCCTTTGAAAGCCACACTTTGAAAAGGGAACAACATGCAGATGAGTGAAAACTGAAAGACAGTGAAGAATAGACATTAGCTTTAGATCGAGTTTTATCCCTTCTCTGCAGACTTTCTTTCAGTGGTCAGAAGTGGTAGGACACACTCGAGGTTGGGCACCAGGAGCCCAGGGTCCTGCCCCAGTCATTTGCAGACACTGCTCCCTCTGGAAGAATCTCTAGGAGGTTTTCTTGGAGGCAGCTCAGAACTCATAACTTAGCTTCTCTGAGAAGCTTTTCTCAACCATTTGATCTTGTTTCTGGCACCTACATCCCTATCTCCACCTTCCACACTTTTCATATCCTGTTTTATTGCTTCCTAGCTCTTGTCCCTAGTTTATTTATTTGGCTGCTTATTTATCATTCCCCTATGGGGAAGGTGCATTACAGCAGGTACATGCCTATTCCCAAAGCCAAGAACAGTGCTGGCCCATAGAGTACCCTCAATAAAGAAATGTCAAATGAATGTAAGAGGCAAACAAGACTAGAATTGCTGATTCCACCCCCATCCAAATCAGGGCAATTGACTCAGTCCCTCAACTGTCTGGATCTTTCACAGATAGACTCAATGGGAATGCTCAGTGTGATGGAAGAAAAGCCAGACGGCTCTATTAATGGTCCTGGAAAGTTAAAACTATAAGTAATTAAGACTGTTAAGACTGTCAGACAAGGTAACTGTAGTCTCATTGGTACAGTCCCAGTTAATTATTCCCTCCTTTGTGCTTCCCCAGCATTTCTATTCATTAAAGACCTTATTTATCACATCAAATGTTCACAGGGTGCTTTCCTAAGTCCAATGACAAACTCTTTGAGGTAGAGGGAAGGAAAGGGACCACATTTATTGACCATTTGCTCTGAGTAGAACCCTGAGAGCAAGTTGAATTTGAATTCATTTAGTACTGGTTAATTGCATACAGAGTGCTTAAAATTTTTCTGGACATTACTGCAAAAAATGAAAAAGAACTGCTTGTTCTCCAAGAAAGACAAGTAAGAAAACTCCATTTAGAAAGCAGAGCTAAGTATTCATAAAGGCACGTCTGGGGTGTCATGTGGCTGCACAAAACATGGTGGTAGGGTTTAGAAGGAGACTGGAAAACACTTTCAAGAAGTGTTCTTGAATGACGTGTCAAGGACCTGTCTGGGTAGATGAGGGGCACAGGCCCCTTAGGCAGAGCAACAAGCACATGCATGGGTGATGGTTGGTTCCGTGTCACCTGGACCCATCTCTGAACTCACCTGCGGCTGCAGTTGGATGCCCTCTGTTCAGAGGAATTGTCCACTTGAAACATGAACCTTCCTTATCTGCCTGAGGCTTTCTTCAGGCCTGTGGAATATTGCCCACCTGGAAATGCCCAACAGCCTAGGGCCAAACCCAACCAATCAGTGGATGAATGCTCAGCTTCCCTTTCCACAGAGGGAATGATTCTAAAATGCTCTCAAAACAGTTCCTTGGAGGATGCCTAGTGGTATTAAGTCCATTCCCCCAGCAGTAACCTCCTCATTAACTTGTTCTTTCTTTTGCTCTTCTTCTCCCTCCCCTGACTCACCTTCCCACCAGTCTTTTGTTCTTCCAAATAGAGTAACTGTGCTTAACTTCTTTTCTCAGGATTTGCTTCTGGGGAAATGCAGCTCAGAGAAACATCCACTCACCTATTACCAGATCCCACTTAGGCACCCTGTGTGCCTGAGTTGACCCTGAGCATGAGCAGATAATATGGTCAGGTAATTCTGTAAAGTTCAGCATGATCTGAAGGAATGGCACATATTCAGAGTGGAAAGCAATGAGATTAAAAAGTGCTTGTACCATTATACAGCTGAGGAAACTGAGGCAGAGGAGCATTTAATAACTTGCCCAAGGCCAAACACTTAGAGAGTGGAGGAGTTTTGGAGTCCAGACTCTTTACCACCTTGTATTTCCTTTCCTAGGAGCTAAAGCTCTGGACGTGGGCTGAGGGGTGAATATCACCCTTGGGTAATGGGAGGAGCATCAAGAGAGGCAGAAGGAAAACCTGGAGTTAAGGAAAGCAATGATTCTAAAAGGAGGGAATGGCCAGCACTCACAAAGATCCCAGAAAATTCAAGCCAGTAAGGATTGGAAAGCAAGTGTCCATTGCATTTTATAACTACAGGCTGGTTGCTTTTACCAGAGCTGTGTTGATGAAGTGAAGGGATTGGAAGCCAGATTGCAGTGGGTTGAGGAGTGAGTGGGAGACTACAACTGTAGACAACCCTTTTCAGAAATGTGGCTGTCTAGCAAGTGGAAGGCAAGAGTGGAGGCTTCACTAAAGATGGGCAGGCACCAAGCATCTGTGGGTGATGGGAAGGTCCCAGCAGAGTGGGGTGGTTGCTGAGGTAAGGCTGGGCCATAGATGGAACAAGTCCTAAGGAGGAGAGGGGAGGGAACCATGGATTGGAGGAGAGCCACCTTGGCCACTGGAGAGGAGGGCTAAGGAAAAAGTAGAGAATCTGATGTTCCGTCATGAGATTTTCCTGGAATCATGGACTAAGAGTTAGTAGGTTCTTAAGGGTTCCCTAGTCTAATTCCTCATTAAACTCATTTTCTGGACAATCAAATATGGATGAGTATAAAGCGACTTCAGCCTCATGCCTAGAAAAGAAATGTAGAAGAAGCTCTTTGGGCCGAAAGGCGAGGCTGAGCAGAGTCTTGGAAGTCAGCAGGCACAGTGTGTTGGCTGGTGGGGGGGCATGCGCAAGGAGGGACAATGGTGCTCACCTGTGAGGAGGAAGAGGGCGGTATTTTTAACTATGATAAAGAGCAGGGAGGGGAAGGTTCTGAGCAGGGAGATAATGAGTTCCTGTTTGTACTTTATGCGGAGGAGCAGGCAGTGTGGGTGGTAGGGAAGAGTCTGAAGCTTTGCTGGGCTGGGGCTTGGGCTTGAGGGTGGAGGGAGCAGGAGGCATAGGGACTTGCACAGTTGGTGAGAGGGGGAGTTGGCACCTAAGAAGGCAGCACTCTTCACTGGCAGCTCACTGTCTCGCTTTACAATGAGTTCTCCAATGCAGCTGTTCTCACTCCTGATGCTATCAACATGTTGGACCAGTTCATTCCTTGCTGTGGGGGGCTTCTTGGGTACTGTGGGACATTTAGTGACATCTCTGGACTCTACCCACTAAATGCCAGCAACACTTACCAGTTGAAACCATCAAAAATGTCTCCAGGCATTACACAATGCACCGAGTAGCAAAAAACCACTGTTCTGCCAACTCTTCCTCAAATCACTTCAGAATTGTGGATTAACAAGTAAACCTTTGGATTGCCTTTTTTTTTTAGCAGAAGTACCTGCTGCAGTTTCAAATCCTGTCTCTGCCAGTTCCCTAGTTCATGACCTTGTGTGACTGTGCTAGTTAGCTTTCCATTACTATGACAGAATTCCTGAGAAAAACAATTTAAAGGAAGAAAATTTTATTTCAGCTCATGGTTTCAGAGGCTTATTCCATGGTCAGCTGGCTCTGTTTGGGCCTTGGGCAACAGAACATCATGTTGGGGAGTTGCATGGTAGAGCAAAGATGCTCACTTTATGGAAGCCAGGAAGAAGAGAGAGAAAGGGGCTGAGGTTGGGGACAACATAAAGTTCCCAAGTGCACACCACTAAGGACCTATTCCTTTAACAAGGGCCCACCTCCTACAGTGTCTACCACCTCTCAGTAGTTCATTCAATTATGAATCCACCAATAGACTGATCTATTCATGAGGTCAGATCCATTCCAGAAGGTGCCACCTCTGCCTTTGGGGATCAAGCCTTCAACACACAAAGACATTCCAGATCCAAACTATAACAGTAATTTTCTTCTCTTATCTTGGTTTGTTTCACTGTTTTGTGTTTATCTGTAAAATGGGGTTTTTGAGAAGATGGAATGAAGAAGTCCATGTGAAGTGGTGAGCTCAAAGGTTGGCATTCAGTTGTTGCTTGCTACTATTGGTAATATTCACAGTAGGGGTCAGGCACTGGTGAGACATTCAACACACATTTGGAAATTGGGCTACAAGATATGCACTTCACAGACATATCAGGAATAAGAGGACACCTTTTGAGGCTGTGGATATCTACACATGGATTGGAGAGAGAGCAGATAGAAAGAAAGAAGGTTTATCCAGGTGTGGTGGTGCACATCTGTCATCCCAGAGGCTCCGGGTCGGGGGAAAGAGGCAGGAGAATCATGAGTTCAAAGCCAGCCTCAGCAAAAGTGAGGTGCTAAGCAACTCAATGAGACCCTGTCTCTAAATAAAATACAAAATAGAGCTGAGGATGTCGCTCCATGGTTGAGTGCTCCTGAGTTCAATCCCTGGTACAAAAAAAAAAAAAAAAAAGAAAAGAGAAAGAAAGAAAGAAAAGAAAGGAGGTTTAAGCAAGAATCTCAGGGAACACATATATTTATCAAGCAGGTGGAGGGACAGGAGTCTGTCTGCAGTTGAGATTTGAGTGGTCAGAAATGTGGATGAGTGCTCTGGTATAGATGTGCAATGTTCCCCCAAAACTCAAGTGTTAAAAACTCAGCCTCCAGGGCAGCAGTGTTCAGAGGTGGGACTTTGGGGAAGTGATTGGATCACGAAGGCTCTGACCTCCCCAATGGATTAATCTAGTTGATGGATTAATAATTGGAATGGACTACTGGGAGGAGGTGGGAACTGTAGGCAGGCCAGGCATGGCTGGAGGAAGCAGGTCACTGGGGGTGTGGCCCCTTCCATGTTCTCTTTCTCTCTCTGCTTCCTGGATGCCGTGGGTTGAGCAGCTTTCCTCCACCATATCCTTAGCCATGATGTTCTCTGTCTCACCTCAGGCCGAAAGCAAAGGAGCTTTCCGACCACAGACTGAAACCATGAGCCAAAATAAACTTTTCCTCCTCCCTGCTGTCTCTGTCGGGTTTTTCAGTCACCGCAATGAAAGCTACCACAATGAGGAGGTAAGTGTGAGTTGTCATCCAGCCAACTGTAAGCACCACCCCCAATCTTTGGGTGGTGGTTAGGAAGCATGGCAGCTGGGTGTGCTCTTATGCAATGATGGTGATGTTGATTCTGGAGTTGGCTGTCACCTGAGTCAGGTTCTGTTCACATATTAATGCTCATGTAATGCCCACAAGAATACGGGGACTTAGGGACTATAGATGATCCCCTTTGTGTAATGAAGAAATGGACCCAGAGAGGAGTACAGTGGTGAGTTCATCAGCAAGGAAGGATGGAAGGACCGAGGACCACAAAGAGAGGACAATGTGAGGGATGACAGTGGCCCTGAACTACAAAGAATGTGCACAGGGAGGTGTGTCCAGCAGGGCTATGGCCAGCCATGTTGGAGCCCAAGGCAAAAGGAAATCAGTCACACTGACCCCGTCTTCATTTAAACTTTTAGTATTTTGTTCATCTTTGATTTGTCATGTGGATTTTTCTTTTCAAAATTGGGCTGAAAATTCTTTTTGAAATCTTGATTCCTGAGTTTGTTGGCGCCACTGGGATAGATCAGAGTGCCAAATTCTTTCAGCCTGTTGACCTTGCTGCTAAGAACTCAAATTCCAGCCTGGGTCACTCCCTTTCCCTTAATCAGGAAAAGGCAAGGACCCTGATTTCTGTCTCACATGACAAGAGCCAACGGGAAACAGAATTCAATGGGAACCAGGAACTTTGAGGAAGAGGAAATGATTGCCAGACACCAAAACCTAACAAATGTCCACTACAAGAGGTTCCACTTTAGGCCATCTGGAGATCCTTGGTGCAGAGAACAAAACCTCTGGGGGAGTTGAGGAGAGGAGGAGAGGGAAGAATAACATGGAATCAACATGCACGGACCTCAGAGACAAGTGAGCCTGCACTGGCAGTGAGATGTGGTGATGATGACACCTTATAATCCCAGCTACTCAGAAGGCTGAGGCAGGAGGATCTCAAATTCCAGGTCAGTCTTGGCAAATTAGCAAGACCCTGTCTCAAAATGAAATAAAAAAGGGCCTGAGGATACAACTCAGTGATAGAAGATTGCCTAGCCTGACCCTGGGTTTGATCCCTAGCACCAAAAACAAACCAAACCCAACCTGCACTGCAGAGCCTGGGTTTAAATGCTGGCTCCACCACCCACTAGTGATGTGATTTTATCTAGTAACTTATAGTTTTGAGCCTCAGTTTCCTGGCTATAAAAATGGAAATAATAGGGGTTGTGGCTCAGCGGTAGTGCTCTTGCCTGGCATGTATGAGGCACTGGGTTCAATCACAAAACCAATTAGCAGGAGTGGCACTGCCCTCAGAAAGAGAAAGAAGACCAAACATGAAAGGGCCTAAAAGAATATGATTGTTTCCCATCTGATGCTGGATGCATATTTTTTCCCCTGATGTCAAACAGCATAAAAAGGAAGAGAGTTTCAGGATTTGATTAAAATGTATATTCACACACCTCTTGTCCAGGCTTTTTGACTACCCAAGGTCAGAGGAGACATAACTCTCAAAAATGAAATATTATCATTATGAATTAAGATCTGCTGGAGGCTTCAAATTGAAGGAGTTTTGAGGATGTAGTTATAAATACATATACATTCTTCTTTAGTAAATTTATATTTGTCACATAATAATAGTATTATTTTTTAAATTTTTTTTTAGTTTTGGTTGGACACAATACGTTTATTTTATTCTTTTTACGTGATGCTGAGAATTGAGCCCAGGGCCTTGCATGTGCTGGGCAAGTGCTCTACCACTGAGCCACAACACTGGCCCTGCTGTGATTTGTTTTTAACCTCAACTTAAGACAACTTTTTCAGGTTTATTGATATATTTACTATACACATTTTTTTCTGTCTTTCTGGGGATTGAACCGAGGGCATTGTGCATATGAGGCAAGAGCTCTTCCAACTAAGCTATATCCCCATCCCTAATTTTTGTACATATTTAAGGTGTATAAATTCATCTTTTGGTATACAAACACATCCATAAAACCAGCTTAACAATCAATTAATTTATCCATTACCCCAAGGCATTTTCTACTACTCTTTTAAAGTCTCTTTCTTATGCTCTTTCCTACCACCTTTCATGAAATGAATTTGATCTTATTTAACAAGGCAAATACTGGACCACTATCAAACCTATGCAGATTAATTAAGCTTTACAAAGGGAACACACTACATAACTACTATTTGTATTAAGAAATATAACATTAATTGTGCTACATAGAATAGTTTCATATCTTCATGCATTCACCATACCCTCTAGTCTCCCTAGTGGTTTTGATTTAACTGGTTCTTTTAAAGCATTATTCTTTTTTACAACAAAACAAAAAACACGAATGGGACCATTTGTTTATTTATTTATAAGAAAATGGGTAGAATATGTAACTGATTATATAGGAAACCAAATCAGACACCAATCATGCTTGATATTTTGTTGGAGGAGCAAATTGGAGGGTGATCCAGGAGTCAGAATAAAGAGGTATATCTCAAAATGTCAGGGTTGCAGCATTAAAAGTTCATTTATGGGAGGTTACCTGGGTATAAGAATTGGTGGGATAGATTGAAGAAAAAACAGTAGGTATGTGTTAATACAGAAAATCTGAGGGAATTCAGATGGAACAGGTCAGGAAGTGTAGCAAGCAAATGTATGTTTGATGAGTAGTGTCTGAGGGAAAGAAATTTCAAGCCTTGAGAGAAAAGAAAGAGTATTAAATCTCTAGTAGAGCTCTATGAGCAGGGAGCCAGGTGTGTGGCATACTTGTTTTATTAAATCATTATACCACTACATCCTGGTTTTTGGAATTTTTGTATATGAGGCCACTGGCATAAGAATTTATTCTGTCATAATACTACCTGTTTTCCCCTACTTGGGATACACTTTTTCTCATCTAATTCATCCTCAGCAGTTTCTTCTTCCTTCTAAGATCCATTCGCCTAGTCTTTCGCAACCATTTTTTTTCTGCTCTGTACAGTTTGCCTTTTATTCCACTGTCTCCTCTTTCAGATCCCTGATTCTCAACTATGCCACATTCTCTATGCTATTTTCTGACATTGTTATGGTACTGGGCACAGGTGTATGGGAGTCTTGGTTAGTAGGGCCCTGACTCAAGGGACGTGGACAGTGGAAGATGGTAAAAAATGCAGTCTTCTTTGGTGTTGAAAGCAGTGGTGCATCTCCCTGTTGAAACATTCTAAGAATATTTTGGTGTGAAAAAGTATAATTCATGACTTATATGTTATGCCTATGTAGATATTACCACATTTATGTAGATAATACCGAATAAATCTTCAACCTCATTCTAAAATTTGGCATGGCAAACAGAAGATGACAATTCCAATTATTTAACATGTTTGTAATTTTAGTCCTATTTGATCTTTTGCTTTTTTGTTCATGTTTTTCTTCTTAGTGAGTATGAAATAGTGAATTGGCATTATTATTAACTTGTTTTATTATTAGTTATGTACACTCGTTTTTGTATATTCATGAAACAGTTGAATATTTCCTTCTTTGTTAAGTGCATTTAGAAATATTTTTGATACTGCTTTAATTTTTTTGGTATGTCTTTTTTTCCCTCACAAATATAACCATGTCATTCATTCTGTCATATCAACTTTTTGCTACATATGAATTCTGCAAGTATTTACTCCCTCTTTATGTTTTATTTTGATTACTGGGTGTTCTTTGACCTAAAAAATTTTAAAAATGACCTTCAGATGTATAAATCCATAGAAGTATAAAGGAAAATGTCTTAAAATTTGAGTAACAGAGATAACAAATGTATGTAGTTCTGCCCTTCGCAGTTTTCAAATAAGTACTATGCACATTTAATGCAAGAGGCTAATCAATAACAGGCCGAAAGTAAAAATAGATTATTCATTGGAATAATACAAAAATCCATGGTATTGGGAGAGTTTCTAGCATTCAAAGAAAAAAGGAAAATAAGACCTGCCCTGTGCACATGGTTCTGTCCTCTGCGCTTCATTTTGAGACAGTGTGTGATTCCTCTCTTTTTTTATCCATCTCTCTCACTTTTGTGGAATGTGAACCTGTCTAGCTTTATTCTGCTGGCTTAGTTTCCCCTCTGTTTCTTCATCCACTGTGCATGAAATTTTCTTTTGTGTAATTCTGTCAAATACACTGTGCAAAAATAAGAATAAGCTCAATGAAGGATCTGCCATATATGTTGCTATGGTTTTCAAATTCTAAACAATTTGAATGCCATAACCTTTTCTGACAGCACCATATTCTTTATATATATATATATATAAAGATAGTTTCTTTCTCTTTATGCTTTTGAAGGCTGCATCACCACAAGGAGAAGGGAAACATTTGCAACCACAGAAAAATATACCAGTAGCCACTAAAAGCTAGAATGATTGTCTTCTAGAGCTTTTGGAAGGTGTGTGGCTTTGCTAACACTTTGATATTAATCCTGTGTTATGATAATGAAAACATCTATAATTATTTAAAAAATGAGTTTCCATTATTTTAAGCTGCTATATTTGTGATTGTTGCCTTATGTAGAAATATGAATCTCTAGGGATTTTTTGCAAGTTAAATTGATATGTGACCAAAGTGAATCCTGCTTATGTAGTACGTATCAAATATAAATAGTGGTTTTCTAAGTTGTCTACATATTTGCAAATTATAATTGAAACCTGCCTACTGTATAGTCACAAATAGCAACAGCTTGGTCAGGCAAATTCATAAGTATTTTATTTTATTTTATTAAATGCTGCTTATTGAGAATGTGACCTCTGTGGTACATAGGAATAAAAATTTACCAAAATTCCTGAAAATTTGACTTCAGCAAGTATGCTCTCTATTCTTAAATTGACTTCTCATTACTTATTCTTTATAAAATATTTTGTTCTAAAATATATTTGAATAAATTTTATTATTTGCAATGTTCAAAACTATAGGGCTGATTCTGAAAAATTTCCTGATTAGACATGTTTTAATTTTTGAAGATTGGCAGATTTCTTTGTTGCTTCTGTCTTCTACTTAATTGAGAACAGGGAATTTGCTGGTTCATATTTCTTTCAGTTCTTGTGTTGAGTAGATGTATTTGTGTCTGTTTGGTGGTCTTGTTTTTTTTTTCTTTCTAAATTGTAGGTTTGTGCGATTTTCACCAATGTTTTAAATATGGTCAAAGTAAGATATTTACAATGTAGCTTCCTTTTACTTCTTACTTTTTAATTTTGTTCTTTCCCCAAATGAGAAATAACAGACCTTGAAAAGTAGATATTTTTAAGGTCACTAAAAAAGGAAATGTGCAAAAGAAGGAAAAATTAGATGAAATGGAAAAGCCAACATGGGCTTCTGATGAATGTGTATAATGTTATGAATTTCTGCTTGAATATTCTCTAAAGTATATTTTCAGTTTTAGATAATAAACTGAGAGTCAAGACTTCAATTCAGTATGTCCATATAGAACTGTTTTTCATTTTGAATGAGTCTTAGAATTCTCACTGGGGTATTAAGGAATCTCTATATTCCTTATTGTGTAGTGTTCAATAACATTAAAATCATTCTTTAGTTCACTTTCTAAAACTTTAAAAAACTGAGAGCAAAGTATCCTCTATGACATACAACAATCAGTATAACAAATAATACATCCTGTTCTTTAAATGGTTTCTAAGCCTATAAATAATGACATTGAAAATTATACTTATGATTATGTGGCACATAGGAATGAAAATTTACCAAAAACAAAATATTTACTAATATTGTAGTGAAAATGTCAAGAATAACATTATAATTTCTCAGTACTACCTATTAAATTCTGTACATGTTATATCATTGTCAAGTTTTACCTCAGTGCCTAAGTTATATATATATATATATATATATATATATATATATATATATATATATATATAACCATTTTTTGAATCTAGGGACACTTAAGCACTTAGCCACATCCTGACTTCCTCAGCCATTTTAATATTGTTTTTATTAGAGACAAGGTTTTGCTGATTGGTTTAGAGCCTTGCTTAGTAGCAGAGGGAGTATTTATACTTGTGGTCCACCTGCTTTATCCTCCAAAGTTACTAGAATTAAATGTATATTCCACTATGGCTGGCATATATTAGCAATCTTATTATTATTAATTTTTCCTGTTTGTTTTATGAAAATCTATGATTATTTTACAGAAATGATACAGGTATTTGAAAGTCTACAATGTGTAGATAAATATTTATAGTAGTTGCAAAAGGGATACAAGAAAATAAATAGTCTGTTATATGTTTTTTATTTCATATTTAGTAAACTCATATAATATTTACACTGATTAAATAGATATGGGAAGATAAAAATTATAATCTTCAAAGCAACCAGTAAAAGTGGAATACTGTGTCATTGAAATACTGAGAAAGAATAAGATGAGTGGAATAGTTATTTGCTTATGAATATTGATGGTCCCAGTAGTTTTAATGGTCCAAAATAGGAAATAACTCAAATGTTCCTGAATGTTGAAATGAACAACTTGTAGTACACCCTTAAAATACAAAGCAGTTGTCAATAAAAAGAAACACATTACTGACACACACATGCTTACTGACTCTCACAGATACTGTTTAGTTCAGCAGCTGTATTTAAAATTATATTGCATAAAGTCAGGCAAAATAAAATTATGGATCAATATCCATCCCTCTGGGAACAAAAAAGTTGCATGTAAAAGAAAATAGTTTTCTTGGAATGATACAAATATTCAGTGCTTAAAAGCAGTGAAGGTTTTTATCATTCTCTTTGTCAAACTGTATAATTAATATCTGTGACATTTAACAGATGTATATATAACCTCACCAAAAAAGAAATATATAGCAGGGGAGGTTGGCCTATGTAGCAGTATGGTTAGAAGTGTAGAAAAAGTAAAGATGGCATGTAATAAGCAGATATTAAATCTGGATGATTGGTTTAATATTCACTTTATTTATATACATTTTATATTTATATATTGAAGCATTTTCATGCTAGTTGTTAAGAACCTCTATACTTTTGGGGATCATAGATAGAGAAAATGATTTAGTCTGTTCTGAGCAAGGCTGATTCAAATTATGTTCACTTTTGGATAATTTCTGAACCTTTATATATATGCTTTGTGTGTTTTTATATGTGCATTGTACTTCAATGTAAACTTTAAAAATTATATTTGTGAAATAAGTATTCAGAATACTAGCAAAAATTAGTGATTTGGTTGAAATCTCAAATTAGTTCACTTTGGATTTTAATATTCTCAGGCATTCATCTATGTTCTAACACTTGGACATAAGGATTTTTTCACTTTAGCCACAACTTGGTAAACATTAATTTTTTTGTTTATTTTATTTTTTCTCAATGCTGGGGATGGAAGCAAGTATCAATTTACCATGGAAATTATACACACACACAGACACACACAGTGTGTGTGTGTGTGTGTGTATATATATATATATATAACAGCATTTTACTATATTACCAGGCCTGTCATTGAACTTGCAATCAAGCTGTATCAGACTCCTTCATTGCCAGGATTAATGGCATGCACCACAACACATTGCTTAACACATTTCCTGTAATAAGTTTCTCTAATTATATTCTTTGTTTCAAGTCTGTTATTCATGAACAAGGAACTTAGAGCTCTGCCCAGTACCTGATGTATTCTGAAAATTTTAAACTGAGTTAAATGGCCACAAATGCCTATCAAAGATTATTTTTTCCAAAGCATATCAATGATACAATGCAGATGCTCTGGATTGGATAAATATTCTGTAATGGTCCATGTATTAAACGCTTGGTCCTCAAGGTGTTGTATTCAGTGAAATCTTTACAAGGTAAGGCATAGTGAGAATTGTTTATTTCATTGTACAGTATGTAATTGAAATGAATTTTTGATACCCGGTGCTTATTTTAATTTTCTGTTGCCATGTGCTCCTGCCATAATGTGCTCGTACACCTCAAGCATAAAGCTGTAATATCAATCACTTACAAACAAGAATCTCCAGAACTTTAATTCAAAATAAGATTTTTCTGTTTGTTAGATTATTACCACAGGTGCTTTTCATAGTTGTTTAAAAAATCCTAAATGACAAATTTGGTTAACCTAAATGGCCAAAGTCAAAGCACATATCTTATGTGTCTTTGCAACTCAATTATCATGTTTCTGTAAAGCAGTGGTTTTTAGTTTTGTAACACATGATAATTAATTTTCAAAATTTTTAATATTTATTTTTTAGTTTTAGGTGGACACAACATCTTTATTTTACATTTATATGGTGCTGAGTGGATCTGTCCACTTTAGCCTTTCTGTTGGGAGTTTATGGAAAACAGTTTTGCCATGTTGAGAAGAAAATAAAAGGATATTTTTTTTTTATTTACTCAGGTGTTCAGACAAACTGTTGGTGGAGGAAATGTCTTCTCATTATATCTATCTTATTTTTGTTTCAAGTTAAGAAACTGTTTCATTAAAAGTGAATGTGGAACCGATGTGAATCTGCAATATGTATACGGGGTAAAAATGGGAGTTCATAATCTGCTTGAATCAAATGTATGAAATATGATATGTCAAGAGCTTTTTAATGTTTTGAACATTTCTATAATAATAGAAAGTGCTAATCTAAGATCAAAGAAAAAAAGAACTGATGGTCTTGAGGTTGGGGTTGTGGCTCATTGGAAGAGCGCTTTGCCTAGCATGTTGGAGGCACTGGGTTCAATCCTCAGCACCACATAAAAATAAATAAATAAAATAAAGATACTGTGTTCAAAAAAAAAAAAGAGGTCTAGGTTTAAGTTAAAAATCATAAGTAGACTACAAATACCCAAGATAAATTAATGAATTAATGAAAGAATATGCAGATATACTGTGTGTTGTGCATATTTTTACTATTATGCCATGATGAGAAATTTTAAAAAATCATTTAGCCTTCATTTTTTTAAACATATCCTGAGTCTATTTACTCAATTAATTCCCTATTTAAACAAACAAGCAATAAAACAAAAAACAAACAACAACAACAAAAAAAATGCTTGAGTGTTCTCTTAAAAACATTTTAATAGTAAAAAGTAGTGAAGGGATATATAGCTAAAAAGAATTGTGTTTCTATTGCAGAGATGACATTCTTCAGTTTCTTAAATTCCTAGAAAAAATTCATGATTGTTGTGGCCTACCAAATTTTTTGAGAATTTGAGACAGGCAATAGAGATTCTGATCCAAAACCTGATTTGCCTCTGTAGTTTGGGAAAATTTTATGAATTATAGTAGTCAGACAAGTGTCATCTGAAAGAAAAAAAGGTATAAATTGTAAAATTATTGTTAAACACTTATTCATTTATTTTTCTGTGTGCAGGCCATTGCAATGTTCTTTTATAGCTGTTATTATTAACAGGCAGAATGTGTTTGCCATGACATAAATAAAAAGTGGCTTATATACTACAGCCAGTAGAATATAGTGATTATGAAAATGTACAGGTATTATGCCTTTGTCTGAAATGTATTGAATCCTTTCTGTTTTTGTCTTTGTACACCCCCACCATATCCAGATGAAGAAGCTCATATTAGGCTTTTGAAGGAGAAGAGATCATGTGGATGAGAATTAAAAGACCACATTGGACAGCCATCTCTCTTACAGAAACAATGTTACCATGTCAAATAGCTGAACATGTGCTTGAAGGATCTCTGCTGAAATTAGAATAATGCAGCTAAATCCAGGCTAAATAGGGCACTTTTAAACTGATCATTTTAATAATTAATGAATCAGTTTGGGGGAAGTTTGTAATACTTGATAGCTAATCAACAAATTTATCTAATGCAAACAGGATGCCAAAATTCAAAATATGGTGATTTCAAGTTAACTGAATAGAAGAAGGCATGCAAGTAGAAGTGATTATATTTTTGTTGATTTAATGTTGAAAATACAATTAAATGATTTTGAGCTACGCAGAAATGCATGTAGACATAAAAATGTTATTAGTCCTGTAACTCACAGCATACTCTACTACAAAGAATGAACCAGACAACCATAGCAAGATCACTAGGGTGAAGGCCCAGCAGCAAACTGGATAGATAGAATTCTTAGATTGCTTTGGGTGGTTTGTTTGTTTGTTTGTTTTTTTTTGTATCAGCTGAGCCACATCCACAGTCCTTATTTTTTGGGTACTGGAAATTGACCTAAGGGCCATCTGCCCTCAGAAAAACATCCCAAACGTTGTTTTGTATTTACCTTAGAGACATTGTCTAATTTAGAGTTGCTTAGCATCTCAGCTTTGCTTAGACTGCCATTGAACTCCCAATCTTCCTCTCTCAGCCTATCACAGAGCTGAGATTACAGGTGTTTACTACTGTCCCTGCTCTACAATCCTTGTTATAATATATTTTGAGACTGCTTCTTTCTAATTTGCTTAGGGCCTTGCTAAATTACTGTAACCGGCTTTGAACTCATATTTATGAATTTTTGGTTATCACATCCACTTTTGATTTCTAACTAATTATATTATGTTAGAAAGCAATTTTAATATTTTAATAACTACTATCATTTGTTTTGCACTTTTAACTTGGTCTTCTTGAGATAATATTTCCTATACTATTGGAAGATTGCTTCTTTAACTCTAATTGGTTGATAATAGTTTTTGAAGTGTTCTAATTCCTGAGTACTATTCTAATGCTATTTTGTTCATTTGCATTAATTGGGGATGAATGTCTCCTACTATTACTTTTTTTTTGCTTTCAATGGTGTTGAGTTATTTTAGTGTTTGCTTTTTGTATTTGAAAAATATGATTTGAGTTAAGCAGATATTTACTACTATTGTATTCCAGTGAATGGCAATATTTATCTTTATATAAAATTCTATTTTCTTTGATTATTTTTATATAATTATTACCATCTATGTGATTTTGAATATTTCATTCATGTATTAGTTTTTTAGCCTATTTGTGACATTAAATCTAATGAGAATCTTCTGTAGATTTAGATCTAACATAATTAACATATTTTTACGTTTAATCTTTCTCATCATGTTTGTGTTCTGATTAGTGTTTCATAATAGTTTATTTCTATTTAAATTACTGATGAGAAAGAAACTACTACTGTAACTTTGCAAGTTTTTGTTGATCATTATACTTTTGTTTACTCTTTAATAGCATATCTTGATTTGTGATTCAAAGATTTTTATTGTGATATTTTGAGTCTTCTCTATTTCTGTTTTTATCTTCTATATCTACTTTGTCATTACATTGGCATTATATGAAAAGCACTTAAAATGGAAAATTAACTGAAAGTAACTTTCTGATATGCATTGATGGATCACAACCAGTGTAATTATCACATCCCATGACTAAACACTTAAGGTCACTCCAGGTGAACTTGACTGGCATGAAATAATCAAAGAGATATAAAGAAAAATGCCTTATTATTTGGGTCCTGTGATGGCTCCTCTGACTTTAGGGTTCTGCGGGAAAATAGAATGAAGAGCCCGTGCTGAACACTTTCATTGGAGAGAAACCATTCAAATGTGGTAAGGGGTCAGGTTTCATGGGTAATGAACCTAGGGATGTTTAACCACTGAGCCACATCTCAGCCATTTTTATATATTTTCTTAGATATAGGGTTGCACTGAGTTTCTTAGGATCTTGCTAAATTTCTTAGGCTTACTTTGAACTTGTAATCCTCCTGCCTCAGCCCACAGAGCTGCTGGAATTACAGTTGTGTGCCACCACACACATAAAATGAACAGTTGTATTTATTTGTTTGTTTTGTTTTTAATGCAACAATGAGCCTAGCTCTGAGAATACAGAGATGAATAAGATATAACCCCATAATTTACCCTTTATGTACTTACATGTGGTTTCTGTCCACTGTGAACAGGGCCCAGTGGTCATTTCTCTTTTTCTAGTTGAGTTTCATTCATTTTGTTGGCACAGATTGACTCTTCTAAAGCTTTCTGATGCAGTTTTTTGACCTTTGAAGAATTCCTAGCATAATATTCATAATACACACACACACACACACACACACGCTCATAAACACACATATATACACATAATGTATATATATACACATATGTACATATAATATCTCATATACGAATGTTTTAATTATACTCTATTAAAATTCTCTAATTTAGTGAACCATAAGATATCAAATTAGCTTAAATAAGTATTGAGTTGTAATGTGGAAATAAATGCATTCATGTTAATTTTATGAGGCTTTTTTTCTTTTATTCTCTCAGTTTTATAAAGAAATTGTAAAATAAAAAATAAATAAATAAAATGAACTATTTTCCATGCCTGGGTATTTTTATTATATGACAAAATAATCCTTGGCACTGATAGAAGCATGTTTTTCTCTTCAAACTTGAAGATCAATACTGGGATTTGAATATAATAATCAATATAATAATCAAGGAGCTATACAAGCCTGTATGTGATCCATGTTGAAATAGGTAACAGTGCCCCTTTTATGATGAAAGTCACACATTAAGTGTTCTGAGAGAGTTATAGAGTAGTAGCACTATTTAAAATCACTCAAAATACTTGTACCTTAAAAATGTTAATTTTTCTTTTTTACTTTTTAGTGTACATCCATATTAAAGCACAAATTTGATAGCTATACACATTGTCTAGACAATAATTTTTCATTTATATCTAACTTTGTTTTATGCATATTTCAGTATGACATTCTTCAAATTTCAGTTTTTTACAAAACTGAATTTTATAATGGGTGGCTGCATGATTTACTGACTGATTAAGTAAATATAATCCGAGTTCTTTGAGAGTACAAGAGTGCAAGACATCTTGCTACATGCTGAGAACAGAGCACAAAACTTCAAGGAACATAGAGGCATTAAATCAACAAAGAGGGGCAAGAGATATTATGAAAGAAAGGAGCAACCCTTATAACCAGAAATAATTATATTGAACACATACTGGAATGTGTCACTGAATGTATCAGCCAGTGCAATAAGCCCTTTATATATCCCCACTTAATTTTTATTCTATATAGTACATATTATTATCATCACCACTGTACCAACCAGGAAACTGAGGGTCAACAATTTATGTGACTTTCCCAAGACCATAGTGCTCTTAAATGGCATGATTAGAAATTCAAACCCATATCTGCCTCCAGAGCCCAAACCACCAACCACATGTCATAGTTAGGATTCTTCCTAATTAACTTCAATTTACTCATGTCTTGCCATATTTCCAAGCAAATGACATCTCCTATTGGTTTTGTCACTCACCTCTCAGATTAGTTCTTTCTTCACTGACTCATTTGGGTGTTATGGATAGATCAGGAATCACTGACTAGCTCTGTTTCCATATCCTCTGAAATTGAGTTTATATTTATTTTGAGTTTTCTAATATTATTTCTTACATTTATGTCTTTAATCCATTTTGGGCTTCTGTAAATGGAATGGAATGGAGTTCTAAGTTAATTATTTGCATGTAGATAACTAATAGTCTAGCACCACTTGTTTAACAGCTATTCATTCATATTAATTTACCAAAAGGTAAATTTGTAGATACTCAGCTCTATTTTTTCATTTCACACATCTTTCTTTCTGCCCCTACCATACTGTATTTTTTTAAAGAGAGAGAGAGAGAGAGAGTTTTTTAATATTTATTTTTTAGTTTTCAGTGGACACAACATCTTTGTTTGTATGTGGTGCTGAGGATCAAACCCAAGCCACACGCATGCAAGGTGAGCATGCTACCACTTCAGCCACATCCCCAACCCCCATACTGTATTGATTACTGATAATTTATAACAAGTTTGGAATAAAGAAAAAGCATAAACCCTCCTAGGATTTTTGTTGTTGTGGTTATAAGTTTTAGTTTTTTTTTTTTTTTAATTTATTTGTTTTCTTTCAAGATTGTTTTAGTTATTTGGGGGCCCTTGTTATTTCATCTGAATTTTGAATTAGACTTTTAATTTACATAAAGAAAACATCTGAGATTCAGATAGTGATTCCTTTGGCATTTTAGGTTAGTAAGTTGATGTTTGTCATCTTAACAATATTTGACTTCCCAATCCATGAACATGAGATTTTTTCACATTTCTGCAGATCTTTATTTTTTTAAAAAAAGTTCTAAATTTTTAATCATGTAACTTTTTCACTTGTTTCATTAAATTTACTCTTAAACATTTTATTATATTTTAGATGGACCTCTCTCTATCTTAAACAAATGGGCTCAAGAGATTCTCTGAAATTAACTTCTCAAGTAGCTGGGAGTTATAGCATGTGATACAATGGGCAGATAAACTTTTATTGTTTTGATGTTATTGCAAATAAATTTTTTTTTTCAGAAAACACTTGGACACTCTTGCTTGAAATATGAATTTCTGACATTATGAAAATATATGGGTTTTTTCAAACAATTAAAACTAAAAATATCTTATGACTCAGATATTTTTCTGAGCATATGCCTGTATTATACAGATCCTCAAAAATTCAGAATTAATAGAATATATAAAAGCATATGTGCACAGAGAAGGAGACTTAATAGATCAACTTAAATGATCATGAGATGAATATCCCCCAAAACTATTGCCTATAGTATTCGAAAACAGGGGAACTCATAACAACCCAGGCCAAGAAATTGGAAGCTTCATTAACCAAGGAAGTCAATGAAGCAGCTATGATACAAGAGAGAAGGCTTTAAAGACCCCTGTAGAGGCAATGGAGCAAGTGCACATTCAAACACTGAAGAATCTGATGTCAGATGTCCACAGGTGACATCACCAGAGGAAAAAACTCATTTAAGAAGATTGGAGCACAAGCCAATGTCAGTTTTCCCCTCTGCATTTATTCAAATGGTATCTACTGGATGGTCCCATGAACATTCATGACATCTCATCACCACTGCTTTCTGACCCAACTATCTGGAAACATACTCAGACACACCCAGATGTATTCTGTGTCAATTTTCTAGGAATACCTCAATCTGCTCAGGTTGATGAACCAAAGTAATCATTACAATAATGAAAGAAAATTAAATTTACCTTTATGAAGATCTACACTCCTAAATTAACTACAACGCTCTCCACAATAGTCATTTCATAAAAACAAAATTTCCATTATAAAGAAAAAAACAAGCTGGGGCTCAGGCTGTGGATTAGTGATAAAGTGCTAACCTCACACAAGTGAGGCACTGGCATTGATCCTGAGCACCATATAAAAAAATAAATAAAAATAAAAAGATATTGCGGAGTCTGGGGTTGTGGCTCACTGATAGAGTGCTTGCCTAGTATAAGAGAGGCCCTGGGTTCAAACCTCAGCACAAAAATAAATTAATTAATTAAAGTATTAAAAATATTAGTCTTTGTAGTATTATTTTTTTAAAAACCCTGAATATAAAAAACTCAGTATATATACAATATAAATAATATCAAACAAATATAATAACTGCCGCAGTCTCTGGCTGGGCACAAATCACGAGCCACCACATAGCTTGTAGATTCAAACAGCAATTCTTTATTCCCGAACTCACACCAGCCTTCTACAAACACGTTCTGGGGAAATCCACGTTCTCTACCCAAATCCACCACTCCACTGGGCTTCTGTCTCCCAAAAATATACTCTGACCCTAAGAACTCAAGAGGACCTCAGGCAGCAGGATACGCCCTATTCTAAAGGGGGAACACCCTAATCTCCTATTATGCTAAACCACCCTATTCTAAAGGGGGAACACCCTAATCTCCTATTATGCTAAACCGCCCTATTCTAAAGGGGGAACACCCTAATCTCCTATTATGCTAAACCAGGGACACCCTAAACACGGATCCGCCCTGGTACTTGAGAAAGGTCACCTTTCAGAAGTCCTTCCACTAGACAGCATGGGAGTAGCTGGCCAGGAAATTGTCATACCTACTTGGCTGATGGCTCCCAGCAAATTACCACATATATTTACATATGTATAAGTAAATCCATAAGTTTGATATATGTATATATACATACAAATATATAAACAGGTATAACTTCTTGTTTTCTTAAAAAAATTCTCTTGAGACAGTGTCTTCTATGCTCCAGAGGATGTCAATAAGATGCTGAGGCTGGCCATCTCATCTGGATTTTCAAATAAGAATGTTGTAGTGGAAATTATGGCAATTTTTTCAAGGCCACCCTCAGTAGTTTTTCAAGATGCTGTCTTAAAAATGAATAGTAAAATTTACTGAGGATGTACCTTAGTGAAAGTGAAATCCTGAATTCAAACTTTATTATTTATTTATTTGAAATAATATAGATGAAGCTGCAAAAGCTCACACTAAGTCAAATTATCAAGACACATAAAAATACATTGTATATTCTGTGTATTAAACCCTTACCAAAACAAACAAACAGACAAAACAAGAAAAGGAAAACATAAGATGAATGCATAAAAATAATGGTGTGTATTAAAATATTACACTTAACAGTATTACACAACATTCTGAGAATCCCAAAGACAGTAGAATTTTAGTTTTCTTAATACAGAATGAAGTAATTATGTGAGATGATGGATTTTATTAACACATCAAGTGTACAAACTAATGGGACTCAGTGCAATATTTTAATACATACATTTAAAGATATTACTAATATCCATATGTTCTTATTCCATTCTTGATTTCTCAGAACTCTCCCTAGATATAGTAATCAATATTCTGTTTTCAGAAAATTTTATTTTAGTTATCATATATAAGAGATGCAATTATTTTTGTGTCTTTCATCACTTAGTATCACATCATACAATACCATATATTTTCCTTTACATTATATGATTTTAGTTTTATTCATGTCTGGGTACTCCATTATAACTACATTATACACTTTCTGTAAGATATATTAAGTTGTTCAGCTAAATAATTGATTTTTCTCTTTACATATATTGCTAAGCCCAGTTATACAACTTAAATTTATATAACAAAAGAAATAAAAAACAGTAACAAAATAATATAGGAATCTATTTTTTTGCCTAATTGTATCAAACTGAAAATAAGCAAGTTAAAAGAGAAAAAAACCTATGTTACTTTAAATTTATTAGTAAACAAGATATCAATATGTTAATTTTCTTTGTGCCTGTCACACACAAACTCATTTTGGTGTGTTCAGTAGATTATAATACATTACACAGAAAAACTTCTCTGGTGTAAACAATGAAGTAAAACACCAGTGTGATAGGAAATGTATGATCCATACATACACTTTCTGAACATGTATATCTTCAGGGTTACCATTATTTGGCTCAATACTCCCAAGTTTACATAATCCATTATATCTATAATTGAAAACTTTAGTTATTTGTATGTGTGCACAAATGCATGCACAAGAAACATATGCAAAGAAAAAGATGGCCCTGAACTTTTTTATTTCATTCTGATTTCTACAACAGACTAGGTAGGGAGTTCTTCCTAAGTTGATCCCCAGAATACAACCAGCACACACGTTTCTCTTAAAGGAAGGAGAATTGGTGAGGGCTTGAGTGGTAAAATGAAGGTGAGGTAGAAGAAGCATAATGTTTGTAGACATGTGGGTGGTGTGTGAGAGTAGAACATTTGACCAAGTCCTAACCATGAAAATCTTTTTAAAAATGCATCCACTATTGTTTACATTCTTACATGTCTTCTACAATTCTACAATTAATCCTCAGGGACTTTATTCTTCATACCCTGGTACTTCAGCACTGATTTTCTTAGAGTCCTCTTTTTTACACTTTGAAATACCTCGTTGCCTTTTCTCACAGCCCTTGCATCCATGTCTTTCAAACCTCTGGAAACCTTTAAATGCTGAATATTTGCAGGTGAATTAATAATTGGTGTTCCACATCCTAAGATGTAGAGAGCTGTATCCTCTCTCTATGTCCACCATATTCTCCCACAAAATGGTAAAAGTACTATACATTTGTAATCCTAAATTTTATCTTTATCCAACTATAATAATTTAAAAATCAAGAATACAAACCCTTCTAGGGTTGTGGCACACAGATGTAATCCCAGTTACTTGGGAGGCTGAGTCAAGAGTATCACAACTTTGAGTATAATCTCAATAACTTATCAAGACCTCATCTATAATAATAATAACAAAAAGGGCTAGTGATATAGCTCACTGGTAAAACATACATAGGCCAAATCCTCAGTGCCACAGTGATACAACACAATTTCTGTTGCCTTTTTATAAAGGTAAAGCCATCCAAAAAAAGGAGGGGTGGGCTTAGAGATGTTACTAGATATTCTAGAAGCAAGCCTTGTGTTCTAATTTTCAATTTTCAACTTTTCAGAACTTTCTCAAAATTATCCTATATATTTTGTTTTTTATATGATTGTCACTAGAGGTGTTTTTAATTTCAATATGAATATATATTTTCTTATGTACATAAGCAATTGATTGATTTAATCTTGTTACTTTTCTGAGCACACTTGTAGCTACTAATAATTCTTAATGAATCCATACTTTTGAAATATCTACTTTAAAAAAAAAATGTCTATCTGATTTGGAAAAATGACCTAATTGAGGAAGTAAGAGACAGATGCAAGTCTTAATGCCCATTATTTTGACAAAGACAAAAATATTGGTGAAGTCTTCAGCCATCTGTTGCCTATGTGTCAGAATAAAAAATAAGCTGCCAAAAGCATACATTTCCAGGCACAAGAGATGATGGACACACTAACCAGCAAAACTTTCTGCTTTCAATGTAGTAGGATAGAATCAAGAAAGTAACCCATCAATCTAAAAAAATAAAAATATCATTATTAACACATTTATGTCAGCATCAAATTTCCCCTTATATACTTCAGAACTGTTCAATACAAACAAAGAAAGTCATGTTTAGCTTTAGGATATTTTATTAAGGTATAAATCATGAGAAGTAGTTTAAGCAAAGAGGGCAAAGTTCTTTAGGCCATAACACATAGTTTCTATTCCAACAAAGCTTAGTACTTCAGATTAAAGAAGTTTTGTGACCAAGCTATTGCTGTTTCTGACAACAAAAAATAACACAAGATTACATGGTGGTACAAAAATAGCTACCTTTAAAACTGACATAGTCTAGGCTCCTAGCACAGGACATGGCAGATACCCAATGATTTTGTTATTGCTCACAGTAATTGCCAGAATTTCAGAAAATGCAGCTCCAAGGACAATAAAAGGAAGAAAGGAAGGGCATCCTGGGCCTGCAAACTGAAGCAATTCAAGAGACAGATATACAAAACCTAAATTTTATCTTTATCCAACTGTATAAAACCATGGAATGAAAAGAGAGCTGCTTAGAACACTATCTCCAAAATACATAGAAAATATAGAGATCACCAATCCTAAATATGCTCATTGGACATAGCCAAACTTTGAAGCAGAGCAAAGGATAAAGCCATGTTCAGATAGCACTATGGGCTATATGGAAAACTTTCCCCAATGCACGTATACTAGATCACCCAACCTCTATCATTTTCATCCTATGGGCATGTCCCTGCTAATAAAATCATGGTGTGTGTGGGCCCTGGTTTTAACTAAAATCTCTGGGGGTTCATATGCATTACAGATATTTGATTTAGTTAATTTATTCTTTCCCAGATTCCACTCTATAAATTTCTAGGGCTTTGCCTCTGTGAACCTTAATTTTCTGTCAGTCATATTAGCACCTGCCTGTAATCCCAGAAACTTGGGAGACTGAGACATGAGGATCATGAGTTCAAAACCAGCCTAAAAAATGGTGAGGAACAGAGCAACTCAGTGAAAACCTGTCTCTAAATAAAATACAAAATAGAGCTCTGGATGTGCTCAGTAGTCAAGTGCCCCTGATTTTAATCCTTAGTACAAAAAGATTTTACTTTTGTCATTTTCAGTGTGTCTCCAAGGTCCAAAGGTAAGAGCTATATTTGGAGATATACTAGTTAACTTTTATAATAAAGTGCTTATAGTGCATAATATATGAAGTACTATACATTTTGGGGGAGAAAAAATGTCCCAGTTGAGTATAACACAGATTAGAAGTTTTTTAAAAAGATACCAAAAAGAGAAAAGAGTCAAATGACAAATAAATATGTAAATAAATATGTGAGTATAAAGCTATACCATTTAAAGAAGTTAAAATTCAAGCAAACAGAGACTATTTTATACTCACCAGAATGGTAGAAAAAATATACATACACAAAAAAGACTAATGGTCTCAGAGATGTTAATTGACAGAAATTGCCAAGCCTGCTTGGCAAGGTAAATGGTAGGTCCACATTGGAACAGTGTGGAGCTATCTACTCAGGCATACACCATGAACCATTAATTCTACCCCTAGAAAAAACTGGTCATAACATTGTAAAACTTACCACTTGGAAAATTTCCTTCAAATGCCATCACACTCTACAGTGCAGGACTTTTCAGTAAGAATACTGGGCCCCATTTTTCACATCAGTCAAAACATGGCCCAAGCTCCACATCAGAAAAGATCATGAGGCAGTGGTCTACTTACTTCTAAGGACCTTAAGAATAAGAAAAAAATTGGAGGAAATTTAAGCTAGAAAGAGAAAAATGACAAAGTGGAAGAGGAAGACGAGAAGGGGGCTTTTTAAATTATTGAGTCAAGAGGGAGCCAAACTTCTTTTATTGCTTGCTTTTTAAAAATGCTTTAATAGTATTAGATGGAAAATAATAGTACTTACCATTGAGGATTATGGAGGAGTAGTAAGAAAAGGAGAGCACGAAGAGGTTGTCAGGGCACCATTATTGTTCTGTTTCTTCATGTTGGCAACAAATAGATAATGGTATTCATCTTTGTGGTAATTCAAGAATCTATATAATTTCAATGTCCTGTTCTTGAGGGTCTCAATAAGATCAAATTTATTATGTAAAAGATTCTGAGAAAGGTCAAAAAAGAGAGATGTAAAAATATGCTATGAAATACTTTGTAGTAATGTATATGATATTTTTTATTGTGGTTCTGGTTTCTTAGGTATGAACATATGTCAAAAGATAAGAGTATATTCCTAAGAAGTGTACAGGTTAATATGTGCCAATTAAACCTCCATTAGGCTGTAAAACAGTGGGATACATCTAAAGATGAGATTAAAAAAGAAACATATACCTAAATTAGTAATCCATGAAATAACTAAGAAATTATTAGCAAATTGTTTATCTTAATAGTTTGGAAAAAGTATATTATAAATATAAGAGAAAGAAAATTCTATGCAAAAGAGCAAATTTAGCAAATACTGAAAAAGTACATACCACATAAAGAATCATCAGTGTCAATGTTGGAGTTTTTAAAAAGCAAATGAAATTGAAAGAGCACTGGAAAATTTGAAATTAAAAATCATGTAAATTATATACCATATAATGAAACACGTATGTATATATGGCATAATGTTTCACTTGATGGGAATATATTCTGTAAAGTTTATATGAAGATGATTCTGGCATTTTTCAAGCAACTTAGTGCAATGACAAGAATCTCGACTTGCCATTACACTCAGACTAATACACACTCAAGTTATTTGCTATAGGCATTGGTGTATATGAAGTCTACCACTGAACAAAACACCATGATGAAACCAACAACTGATGCTGTGAATTGTGACAAAAAGTTAATCCCTCAAAATAAAATGCATAAACTGTGGAACTCAAGATAAAGCTCTTAATGAGTCCCTTGCTATTTAGATGATCATAAATCATAGAGATTGCAATGCAGGAAAGAAAAATGGCATTCTTTCCAAAAAAAGATGTTGGAATAAAGTAACATCTGTGTGGCAATAAATATGCAATAGTACTCTTCAATCACTACATAATACCTCATTTTCACATACTAAGTAGTGAGTATAAAAATTATTCATAAAAGATATTAAAATATAAAATAAAATATAAAGCATTAAAAAAATAGTTTCATGCCAGCCTCAGGAATGAGGCCCTAGGCTATTCAGGGACACCCTCTCTCTAAATAAAATACAAAAAAAAATAGCTGATAGTGTGGCCCAGTGGCTAAGCACCCCTGGATTTAATCCCTGACCCCTTCCATAATGGTATTGTACCATTATTTATATCACATAACAATTCACTTTCATATAATAAATATTGAATATATAAATTATGAATAAGTAATACCAAAATATGAAAGAAAACATAAAGCATTCAAAAGTTAATGTAATAAAGAGGGAGAGGAATAAGATCAATGTGGTAGTGCAAAACTGAATATTCAGTACTCTGGAGGCTGAGGCAGGAGGATCATAATTATTCGAGTGATCACAGCAAATGAGCAAAAAACTTTCTCAAAATAAAAATTAAAAAGGGTAATAAAAGGGTGAGGATGCAGCTCAGTAATAGGAAATCCTGGTTTAAATTCCCAATATTACAAAAGGGGAAAAAGAACAACAAAACCAAAAATTAGTAATTTCTTTTCAAAGTAAAACAAAATATTTTTAAATTCATAATTTTATAATATTAAAATCAAAATTTTGTTCATCAAATACCATTAAGGGGTGCAAGGTGAAAGAATGAAAGAAAATAATTTCCTCACATATAATTAAACAAACTCTGTGTGTGGGGGGGTGGGGATTGCAAAGAAAATGCATACAAGGAACTTGTATTAGATATCTAAGAGTTCAGTAATCATGAAAAACTCAACATCATTAAGAATTAGTTAATATAAAATAAAATCACATAATATGCCCCTAATTAAAGACTATAGATAAACCTGTTAAATGAATTCATTATCATGAAGGAAAGATGGAATTTGAGCAGCTTCTATCCATTTGTGCAATCTATTTTGCTATTGAAGATATCTGATACACCCCCACCAGAAAAAAATATGGCAAATGTATATATAAGAATACAGCACTATTTATTTAAAGAGTTGATATATATACATATATATATATATATATCTGTGCCTAATGTACAACACATATTTGGTAGAATGATTAGTTGTGGATTCAGACTGGCCTTAAAGTCCTCTCTTCAAGCAAACATTTTCCTCAGTCTACCAAATATCTGGTTCTATAGCCTAGCACTCTCTTAGGCTTTTTTATTCTTGGGGAGAAAAAACACTCCCAACTAACATGTTTAGTGATTCAAATGGGGGAATTTTAATTGTAGGATCATCTAAAGTTATTTATTTAAGAAATATTTTTTTCTTATGCTTCAAAAATTTTCTAAAACATGAATAGAAACATGTACATTGACATTGTGGGTCAAATCCTCCCATCACATTGGGAAAACATTTGAGTATTGGAGGATGGTAATGTATCTATTTTTTAATGTAGTTATTTCCAGAGAAAGTGTCATATAAAATTTACCAGGTTTGAATGTCCTCGCTTCCATCTTCCCTTGTGATTCATGTGGAAAGGAATCTATTATTTTGATGGAGGGAACAATGTGCTTGGAAAAAAGATAATAAATTAATATCTTATATTTTATTCAATATGAAGATAATAGTTTAACATAAACATAGAATATTTATTATCTTCCATGTGGCATATACATCCCAAGATACTGAAAAGTAAATGGGATATATATTCAACATAAGATGAACATGACAAAACCACTCATACATTGTTGCCAATCAATATAAAGAATACTTTATTTGATATATATACTTTTCATGCTTTAGCTTTAATCAAAACTTATTTTTCTTGTGGGTTTATGTGCATGCTTGTTTTTGTTGACTACAGTCATATGATTGGGATGCACTAAACAAAAATTGTAAATAATGCTTTAATAAAATATAGAGTTTATTTTATAAAACTGAGTTTATGTGTTTGATTACCATAAATGTATCAGTCAAGGAAATACATACAAAGGGAAAGAAGCACAATGACAGAGAGATCAGTGATCTCTAATTAAAGGAGCAAAGAAGGGCACTGAAAGATTCAATTTCAAGGCTAACGTGAAAAAAAAAGTAACACCACATTTCTTAAATAAAACCTATCAGAATTATTTAATTTATTAAATTATGAAGATGCAGAAGGTCAGCTACATTTCTAAACAAAGAAAAATATCTGAACTAGTCAGCTTAAATACATACTTATACAATAACAGTTAACTATTGGATTTTTATAAACATGTGGGAAACTGCTGCATCACCTTTTACTTTATCCTTGGGTTTAGCCAGCTTAAAATTTCTCAATCCACTAATGGGAGAAGACATAAGTCCCACACCTAAGAAATAAGATACAATGAACATTAAATATTCAGATAAGGGTCTTCAAAGGCAAAGGATGAAAATGAAAAGGCACAGAATTATCAGATATCCATAACCTTTTATAGTTCATAGTCATTCCTATGAATAATAAGAATAAAATATTTGGTCTTCAAGCAACAAACTATAGAATAGTCTTTTAAATTGAGGCTTTTTGATATATCTTGCAGTTTTTCAAATAATTTTTATTCAAGTGTTGTTTATAAAAAAATTGCTAAGGATGAAGGTGTAGCTCAGTGAGGAGTACATTCCTAGAAAGCCCTAGATCATGATTTGATTTCTAGACATCAACACAAGAAATAAAAAGAAAGAAACAGTAGCAGAGTTTTTAAAAATGCAATGATTTTGAAATGCTGTTTCTCATCTGAATGATTCTCTCAATGCCTTATGGATTGCTATGACTGATAGTTATGGAAAAGAGAAATTTGTGGCTAAGATTTCCCCAATTCTACCAGTTCTTCCTGGTTCTAATCATCACTGAACCAATAATCATTTCATCATTTCTTGATGGCAGATCTGCTAAAAGTAGATGAAATACATTGTCTCAGATTCATTATTTCAAAGACTATTACCTAGCTAACTTCTTTTGTTTCTGTCTCATTTCCCCTACCCTGAATCTTTTCAAAAGTAATCTCTAAATCTCTGATCTTGATTCTTTCCATTTTATATTCTGTGTACAGATGATTCCAACTTCTTCTTTACTCCAAATTTAGAAAATGTTCAACTTTTGAGCCCTTCCCACTTGCAAAAAGACCTGATCAGAAGATGTAAGCTTTCATTTTAGTTATGTCCTAAACTCTAGGTTCTAATGGTTTGTGTTTAGTTTTGCTAAAAGGAAATTCTTTTACTTTCTACTTAAAATGTGTTCTGTTGACAAGAATCATAGGAATAACTTAGATAATAATGGAAATGTAGAAACAATACCTGATTCAGAATGTGCTTTTCAAATAGGGTTCCTAACTGATGATTTATTGAAGTTTTAGAGTTTTGTGTATATGTAGGTTTTTGCCAAATATGCTGCCTTAACTTTTCTTGTAAGAATATAACCCCAAATCCTTCCCTCTGACATCCTGGTCTTAGAAGGAGACATGGTATTTCAAAGGGCATCTTAGAAAGCTTCAGATTTGAAGAGCACTTCTTACCATTTGTACTCTTTTCTACTTCTCCACATGCTGTGTTTTCCCTATATGAATCATTCTAGGAGGTAGTAACATTTTCTGTTTCACTATTGTACTTGTGCATGACCAACCGTATGGTTTTATAATCATTTATGGTTCTATAAAAATTTAATTCTGCATTGTCAGGTATGCACTCCTCAATTCTTTTCCAACAGTGACTGATGCAGAAAAAAGTGATGAAGTTTTACACTATCCCCACTCAATTTGAAAGTGGGAACTCACAAATTTTTCCATTTTGAGTACACTGCTGCTTTTCCTTCTAGTATATGACTTAACTTTCCTCCCCAATCTATATATACCTGCTTGGTTTTCCTTCTCTTACTCCATGTATGCTCTGCCATTCCCATTTTTCATTCCCTCTCTCCTCTCCTATTTCTTCTTTGCATATCTTGTGTGATTTATGCATATATTAAGCTGGAACTAATAGTGACACTGTGAATATAATCTGTATTTGAATATTTCTTAATATGATACACCACTTAATACCTTTCTTTTTTTCTTACTATGTATTTAATATGCACATTTATCTAACAATTAGAATATATTATTGCTCATATTTTTCTTTTTAATTTTTTAAATTTTTATTTATTTTATTTATTCTCTTTTTCATATCAGGAAACTTATTTGATCAAAAGGATTGTTTCTAAGATCACACACGTTGCAACTAGAAAAGCTAGAAATGCAATCTAGTCATGTGTGAATCTTAAAGCTTATTTTTTTTCTTTATCACCCACCTACCTATATCTTATCTTCATTAAAGAAAACATTTTTCATTTAAAGCTATTTTATTTCCTATGCCCATGCCAATTAAGAACAAATCATCAACATATATTAGAAATGGACAGCATCTGTCAATAGCAATTAACACTCCCTTAGGAATAATCTAAAATCCATGTTCTATAAAGAAGGCAATTTGGTAACAGTCATCCAAAGGACAAAATTATTTTCAATGTCTATTTATGCTCCACATAGCATTTCCAAGAGAAAACTATACCTGAAGAGGATAAAATATCCAGAAATTTAAAGAGTTCATTACTGAATTTAAAAAGCAAATTAAAAGACCATTTTTATATAATTAATATGAAAAATCTTTAGCTAACACAAGATCATGTGATGAATAAAATCAAATAACAAACAGCCAAGAATTATAAGGTCATGTGAATCATATTACATATATGTACTTGTGTCCCTCAGTTTGAATAACTGCTTTTCAGTGTATATGTATGTGTATATATATATATATATATGTGTGTGTGTGTGTGTGTGTGTGTGTGTATCAGAAGTTATTATAATATTGAGCTACATCTCCAGCCCCTTTTGACTTTTAGTTTGAAATAGACTCATTATTAAGTGGATGAAGCTGAAATTGTATTTCTATGCCTTAGCCTTCCAAATAGCTAGAATTAATGACATATTCATCATCTCTATATAGATGAATGTGCTCTTTTTCTAGAAGTAAGATGTTAGTGTTTTAAATGTACCATAAAGATTTTCACAATTCTGTTTATCTTTTATATATTTGCCAAATTTGTAATTGTGATCACAACTGTATAACTTCATTGAACTTACTGTTTTATATATTTTAATTTTCCTGGTCAATAGTGTACATTCAAATTGTTTTGTAACATTTTTTTGAAGAAAATTTTTATCACATAAAAAGTAAGTTTATTTGTCCTCCAAACAAGTGCTCCTTTGTTTCACTTTTTTATTCCTTATGCCATTTCTTTTGGTCTGTATAGTTTGCTGCAGTAGACAACTCTCATAAGTAGAGTTAACTGGTATTTTTTGTGTGTGTGTGTGTGTGTATGTGTGTGTGTGTGTGTGTGTGTGTGTGTGTGTGTGTGAATGACTGTTTCACTTTCCATACTATACTAAAAGTTGATCCATTTAGATATTATATAATTTCTTTTCTTTGTAAAGTTTTAAAAAATATAATTTCCTCCAAATTGCCTTCAATCTATCATGGGAAATGACATTTGATTGAATTTTCATATTTCCTCTCTTGATTGTTGTTGTAATGATCATAGATCTGTAAGTATATTTTTCATTTGACCATAAAGTTGAGGGCTAATTGATGTAATGTCAATTTTATTACTTATGGCTTGTTCATTTAACCCCAAGTTTACATAAATCGATTGAATATTTTAGCTTTTTATCATTTTTATATCAGGAAGCATTTTTTAAAATTTTTAATATGTGTAATTATTTATGTACCCAGAATATTCTATAGAATTTTTAAAATAACCTATTTTGTTTATGAAAAACTAATTTTGATTGTTTGATTGGTATTACATGAAATTCTTAGATTGCTTTGGGTGCTATAGGCTGCTTTTTTTTTTTTTTTGATAACAGACATGCTTAAGCACTGAGACACATTGACAGCCATTTTGGGGGGAAGGGTACTGGGGACTCAATTCAGGAGCACTCACCTACTGAGCTACATCCCAAGCCCCATTTTGTATTTTATTTAGAGACATGGCCTTCTAGAGTTCCTTATATCTTGCTTTTGATGTGGCTGGCTTTGAACTCACAATCTGGCTTTCTCAGCCTTCAAAGCTGCTTGAATTACAGGCATGTGTTACTGCGCCTGACCAGCAGCTGGGTTTTATTTTACTTTGTGACAGTGTGTAGCTAAGTTGCTTAGGGCCTTACTTAATTGCTCATCTGGCTTTAAACTCATATGCATAAATTTTTGGATTTCACTTTCACTTTTGGTTTCCAAATTATTATGTTATATAATATTATTTATATAATATTATACTTTGTTTCTTATTTGCATAATTATTATCATCTTTACAATTTTGAATGTAACATTTGTTTTATCCTTTTGTTTCTAGTCTATTTGTGAGCTTATATTTGAAGAGAATCTTCTGTAGACTTACATCTGACATATTTAATATATTTTTAGGTTTAATCTTGTTAGTCACACTTTGGGTTCTTATTAGTTTTTCAAAATAGTTTATTTGAACTTAAATTACTGATGAAAAAGAACTTACTACCTTACTTTTCAACTTTTGTTGATTTCTTATATTTTTTTCAAATATTAAAAAACCCTTAATTTATAGTTAATAGATTTTTATGGTGATATTTTATCCTCCTTATTTCTTTTATTATCTTCTATGTCTATTTTGTCATTGCTTTGAAATTATATAAAAGTAATTAAAAACAGTAGAATACAGGCTGGGGTTTTGACTCAGCAGTACAGTGCTCGCCTAGCACATGTGAGGCCCTGGGTTTGATCCTCAGCACCACACTAAAAAAATAAATAAATGAAAATATGTAAATAAAGATATTGTGTCCAACTAAAAAATAAATATTTTAAAAATAGTAGAATAAATTGGAAATAACTTTCTTATGTTTATATATAAATACACAACCAGTGTAACTCCACAAAATTTACCACCACAAGAATAGGTAGTTATACTTTATGAATGTATGATATTCACAATTTATTTATTTATTTATTTATTTATTATTTATATATTTATTTTAATGTAGTGCTGAGGATCAAACTCAGGGTCTCACACCTGCAAGGCAAGTTCTCTAACACTGAGCCACAGCCAAAGCACTGTTTTGCATTTTATTTACAGACAGAGTTGCTTGGGGCCTCACCATTCCTGAAGCTGAAGCTAGCTTTGAACTCTTGATCCTCCTTTTTTCGCCTCTTGAGCTGGAATTTTTTGAGTTCTTTGTACATACAGAAAACTAATGTTCTGAGGTGCAGTTAATAAAGATTTTTCTACATTTTGTAGGGTTTCTGTTCCTGTTCTTTTAATTTTTTTTTGTGAGAAAGCTTTTTACTTTGTTACCTTCCCATTTATTGATTCTTGATTTTATTTGTTGGAATTTAGAAGTCTTGTTGAGGAAGTCAGTACCTAAGCCAAGATGGTGGAGAGTTTGGCCTATATTTTCTTCTAGTGGGTACTTTGAGTTGAGTTTTGTGCAGGGATAGGATAGGAGTTGAATGCCCCTGAGTTGAATCCTATAGTCTCTCCTAGTTGGCACAAGATGTCAATAAATGTGCAAAGGATCTGAACTGGTAGTTCACAGAAAAAGAAATATAATTGGTCAACAAATACATTTTTAAAATGCTCAACATCTCTAGAAATTAGAAAAATGCAAATTAAAACTACATTAATGTTCCATTCTTGTTCTAGTCAGAGTGGCAATTATCAAGAATACAATTATCAATAAATGCTGGAGAGGATGTGAGAAAAAAGTTACACTCAAAATTTGCTAGTGATGTTGCAAATTGGTGCAAGCACTCTGGAAAACAGTAAGGAGATTCCTCAGAAAATTTGGAATGGAAACACCATTCAACCAGTTATCAACTCAGTTGATGTTTTATTTTATTTTTTGCAATTTAGAAGTATTGTTAAGGAAGTCAGTTCCTAGGCTAACATGATGGAGAGTCAGGCCTACATATATAACCAAATAACTTAAAATCAACATACTAAAGTGACACAGCCACATCAATATCTAGAGCAGCACAATTCACAATAGTTAAGCTATGGAAACAACCCAGGTGCCCTTCAACAGATGAAAGGTTAAAGAAAATGTAGTACATATACACAATAGAGTATTTCTCATCCATAAAGAAGACTAAAATTTATGGCATTTGCTGGTAGATTGATGGAACTTGAGACTATTATATTAAGTGAAACAAGTCAATACCAAAAAAAAAAAAGCCAAATGTTCTCTCTGATAGTAAATATAATAAGTTAAAGTCCATGTATGTACAAAATGCACTTTTCTGTCATATATATCTAAAAAAATAAAACCTGGATAGGCAGAGTTAACATTTTTAAAATGGCCATATGACCAAAAGCACTCTACATATTCAACACGATTCTGATCAAAATCCCAATGGCATTCCTCACAGAAATAGAAAATGCAATTATGAATTTCATCTGGAAAAATAAGAGACTCAGAAGAGCTAAAGCAATTCTAAGCAGAAGAGTGCAACAGGTGGTAGAGCTATACCAGATCTTAAACTATACTGCAGAGCTATAGTAACAAAAACAGCATGGTACTGGCACCAAAACAGGTTGGTAGACCAATGGTACAGAATGGAGGACACAGAAACCAACCCACAAAATTACAACTACCTTATATTAGACAAAGGTGCTAAAAGCATGCAATGGAGAAAGGATAGCATCTTCAAAAAATGGTGCTGGGAGAACTGGAAATCTATATGCAACAAAATGAAATTGAATCCCTATCTCTCACCATGCACAAAAGTTAACTTAAAATGGATGAAGGATCTAGGAATCAAACAAGAGACTCTGCAACTAATAGAAGAAAAAGTAGGCCCTAATCTCCATCACTTGGGGTTAGGCCCCAAGTTCCTTAATAAGATGCCTATAGCACCAGAATTAAAATCAAGCATCAACAAATGGGATGATATCAAACTAAAAAGCTTTTTCTCAGCAAGAGAAATAATATGTGAAGTGAATAAGGAGCCTACATTCTGGGAACAAATCTTGACTCCTCACTTATCAGAAAGAGATCTAATCTCTAGGATATACAAAGTACTCAAAAAGTTAAACAACAACAACAACAAAAAAAAACCCAAATAACCCAATCAACAAATAGGCTAAGGACCTGAACAGACACTTCTCAGAATAGGATACACAATCAATCAACAAATACAAGAAAAATGCTATCTCTAGCAATGAGAGAATTGCAAATTAAAAGTTTTCTAAGATACCATCTCACTCCAGTAAGAATGGCAGAAATTATGAAGTCAAACAACAACAAGTATTGGCAAGGATGTGGGGAAAAAGGTATACTCATACATTGCTGTTGGGACTGAAAATTGATGCAGCCAATTTGGAAAGCAGTATGGAGATTCCTTGGAAAACTGGGAAATGAACCGCCATTTGACCCAGCTATTCCTCTTCTCAGATTATACTCAAAAGACCTAAAAATGGCATACTACAGGGACACAGCCACATCAATGTTTATAGCAGCACAATTCACAATAGCTAGACCACGGAGCCAACCTAGATGCCCTTCAATGGATGAATGGATAAAAAATGTGTGCAGCCAATTTGGAAAGCAGTATGGAGATTCCTGGGAAAGTTGGGAATGGGACCACCATTTGACCCAGCTATTGCCCTTTTCGGACTATTCCCTGAAGACCTTAAAAGAGCATACTATAGGGATACTGCTGCATCGATGTTCATAGCAGCACAATTCACAATAGCTAGACTGTGGAACCAACCCAGATGCCCTTCAATAGATGAATGGATAAAAAATGTGGCATTTATACACAATTGAGTATTACTCTGCACTAAAAAATGACAAAATCATGGAATTTGCAGGGAAATGGATGGCAGTAGAGTAGATTATGCTAAGTGAAGCTAGCCAATCCCTAAAAACAAATGCCAAATGTCATCTTTGATATAAGGAGAGGAACTAAGTACAGAATAGGGAGGAAGAGCATGAGAAGAAGATCACCATTAAACAGGGTCCAGAAGGGGGGAGGGAAAGAGAGAGAGAAGGGAAATTGCATGGTAAAGGAAGGAGACCCTCATTGTTATACAAAATTACACATAAGAGGAAGTGAGGGGAAAAGGAAAAAAAACAAGAGAGCTAAATGAATTACAGTAGATGGGGTAGAGATAGAAGATGGGAGGGGAGGGGAGGAAAGGGGAGGGGGTAGTAGAGGATAGGAAGGGGAGCAGAATACAACAAACACTAGTATGGCAGTATGTAAAGAAGTGGATGTGTAACCAATGTGAATCTGCAATATGTAAAAAGGGTAAAAATGGGAGTTCATAATCTGCTTGAATCAAATGTATGAAATATGATATGTCAAGAGCTTTGTAATGTTTTGAACAACTAATAATAATAAAAAAGAATAAGTAAAAAAAATGGCATTTATACACAGTGTAATATTACTCGGCACTAAAAAAATAACAAGATCATGTCATTTGCAGGGAAATGGATGGCATTAGAGCAATTTATGCTAAGTGAAGTTAGCCAACTCCCAATAAACAAATTCCATTCTCTGATATAAGGGAGGTGATTCAAAATGGGGTAGGGAGGAAGAGTATGAGAAGAAAATTACCACTAGATAGGGAAGAGAGCTGGGAGGGAAAAGGAGGAAAAATGGGAATTGCATAGAAGAGGAAAGGGCACCCCCTTTGTTATACAGAATAAAAGTATGATGATGTGAGGGGAAAAAAGAAGACGAAGTGGGTCACATTAGTTTGGGGAGAGAGAAGTGATGAAAGGAAATGGGAGGGGAAGGGGCAATGAAGGACAGCAGAATAAAATAGACAATAATATTGCTGGGGGTACATGCATGACTCCACAACCAATGTTATTCTGCCATTACTTTGAGAAATTATGAGAAATTATGTCCCATCTGATTCAAATGTATGATGTGTCAAGATCATTGTACTATCATGTGTAACTAATTAAAACAAATAAAAAAAGAAAAAAGAAAACCTGGTGCTGAAAAAAATTAAAAATAAGAACAGAGATAAAAAGCCTTTATTTTTACAGACATATTTACAGACAGCACATTATGGACAATTTTGGAGGAACCACCACAGAAAATGCATTTCAGATACTATTCTGCCTATATCCCTATTTACTATTCTACCAACATGACTTTACTCTCACAACACTGACATAGAAAGTTGTTACTTGACAGTGCAAACTATCACAACTCATGAATCACAGATAAGAAATAGGAAACTACAATACAGACACCATTTGGAAAAGAATTCAACATTATACATTTAGCCAATAGCATAGGACACATCATCCAGGGAAACCTATTTCCTAAGCAGTCACTCACATAAATGTGGAAAAGATATATATCCCAGAAGATGTAAAAATTTTAATATAGAAATTTAAGAAATATAAAAAGCAATGTAGCATGACTGTTTCATAGTTTATAACTCTAGTAACTGTTTGCAAAGATAATGCAATAGACAAAAATGCCAGAAAAAAATTTTTAAAAATCGTCAAAATAGTGAATTAATTCAAAGATAAAGCAAAGAAAAACTGAGTAAATTAAGGAAAATGAAGCAGAGCATGAAAGAACAATTCAGTACGTATTCTGGAAAAGAATCAATTAGACATCTTGAAAATAAAGAGCCCAATTACTCAAATAAAAATATCAGTTGAAGTCAGACCGATAGACCAGATCAAGTGAAAGAAAAAATATAAGAGCTTTAAGTTGATGATGAAATACCACATTTAGACACTATCAACAAAAATTAAAATGATTGTAAACAACTTCCAAACCCACTAGACACAATTCATCTTATATGAATCACTGGTACACACAGTGGAGAAGAGGTACAGGCTACAGGCAATGCAAGCTTTCTCAGTGAATAAAAGAAACAATTTCTTATGTCTTGTGAGTTATGGGCATCCAGGTATAAGATTTTAGAATACCAAGTGGACATGGCCAGAAAAGAACCTGTCCCAAATCATAGTATATAAAATTACCAATGGCAAACTGAAATCCATAATAAAGGCCAAAGCAATCATAAACACATCAGAAAAATATTAGATTTTGAGTAGAAATTTTAAGGCCCAATATAGTAGGAAATGGTATATTTAAAACCCCAAATAAAAAGGTTTAAAAACGGAGTAAAAATGGGAGTTCATAACCCACTTGAATCAAAGTGTGAAATATGATATATCAAGAACTATGTAATGTTTTGAACAACCAACAATAAAAAAAAAATAAAAAAATAAAAAAAAAAGCAAAGACAAAAATCTGTGAAATGAATGGAAAGGGTGGTCATTATGTTAACATGAAAAAATCAGAAACAAAAATAAATTTATCACATTCTTTCCCTAATATGTGGAATCTGGGAAGAAAATAAGAATGACTACAAAATGATGGAGGGAATATTAAAGAAGAGGGAAGGTAACTGGGGATGAAAAAGAGAGGGGAGGAGAGAAATGAAAGTAAGCAGAGTGGTCAGGATTCAAGTATTTTATACGAGTGCATTGAAATAACACTGTGCAATTCAGTAATTTAGGCACACAATAGGAGTTGATATTAATAGTTGACAAGAACACCTGTTTTTATAACAAGTCCAATTTGCTATCATGTGACCATATACGAAACACAATGTACTAATTTAAAAATATTATTCTTACTTCTGCAAAGACATAAAATTTCAGGTTCAAAATTAATATAAAATTTCTTCAAACAATATAATTTAGATGATAAATTTCCTATAATTAATTACTAAGTTAGCCTGTATTCTATATGATCAATAAAGACATTAAGAAAAATATGAATGGAATTTGAACATTTATTTTTTTCCACTGTTCTTTTGTGATCAAACCTTCTTACTCTTATTTACACAAGGCATGAACACCAAGAGTAACTCATTTTTGTAAGTATTACCTGGACTGAAATTTACTGATGTTCTAGATTGTGCTTTCATATATTGAAGAATTAGATTCCTGTTGCTATGTTTGAAAAAAAAAGTAATGAAATATGTATTTTCATACTCATATAAAAACACTGATAAAATATAATTCCATACTTAATAATGTTTTAGATCTTGTATCAGAACTTTTTCATATACTCTCCAAATTTTTATGCCCTATAAACATTTTATTAACTTGAAAATTATTTGAACAATGTTTGTTCTGTTCTGTTTTTGAGATGGCATTTCATGATAATGGCCATGCTGATCTTAAATTCCTGAATTCAAGCAATTGTCCTGTCTCATGATCCCAAGTTACTTATAATCTCAACTAGAACTAATGTGTAATTTTCACAGGTTCTATTATTCAAATGTTAAAATTATTTTAAAAATGATCAAGTCCTATTATAATTTGGGCTCTTCTTGTGCTTTATAACTCAGAGCAAATCAGCAATTAATTTATAACTTCTATTTTATAAATATCTCCTTAAATTAGAGAATATAATCATCCCTTCTGTGAGACAATAAAAACAAAGCAAGAAATTAACAAATGCCCCAAACTGGTTTGGACTACTACTATTTCTTCTCTACCTAGTTGAACAGAATCCGCAGACCTTTTTAAGAGTAGCTACATTTCTATGTTGATCTCCAACTGACATGGAACTCAAAATCCTCTTTAACACAACGAATACTGAGGAGTCATGAGGGGGCTTAGCTCTCTTAGATTCAATAAATCTGCTACATGTCTATCTCATTTCACCATGTTTCCTGACACCATGCTCTCTGCCCTCCCTTTCCTCCTCTTTGCCAAATCAAATTTTCATCACTACTTCTGGGCTAGACAAAATTATATAATAATTAATAAACATCAGCCAATAATAATAAGGGCATGTGAATCATACTACACACCCTCATTTTTTTGCTCAGTATGAATAGCTTTTTTTCTCCCTAATTGTAGTTCATGTTCATTTTTTCACTCTATTCCAATGATTATATCATTCTCATTTACTATTTTTAAATTGAGTAATTTTTACTACAATATTAAGATTTTCTTTTTAAAAAATATAGTACTATACCTTCCCTTATCATCAACTGCATGTATGTTTGCTTTATTCTTAACTAAAAATTCTACCATCATGTGTCTGTTTTTCTTTATGGAGAGTAAAAGTGGTTTTTGGCCACTCTGAAAAACAACAAAAATAGTTTATTCACAAAATTACTACTTCCCAACTGAACTTAACCTCACAAAATACTGTATGAATAAAAGCATATAATATTAATGCAAATTAAGAGTAGCCACTCCCTTCTCTTTCCATTCTGCTTCCATATGTGCTGTTCTTTCACACTGAAATCCTTCTAGACTGGACACATGAACTCCAATCATTTCTAAAACTGCTTCAAACATTTACTGTTTCCACAGATCTTTGCCTCTGACACAGCATCCATCATGGCATCTTGGAATTAAGTAATCTGCACCCACCTCCACCAAGAGTGTCTAGAGGACATGAAATATACCTTCTATCTCATTAGCCTCATTACCTAACACATATTAGTAAAGGATGTAAGTATTATGTTTAATTAACAAGCTAAATTTTCAACTCACTAGTAGGGTGAATCAATCATTTTTTAAAAAATGTCTACTTTTCCAGAAATACCAGCCCTCATCAGAAAGATTCCTTGTTTTACTCAGATAAAATGTACAGAATTGTGCATTGTATGTCTAGTGTTACAGAAAAAGCTTTACCATTGCTAAACACCTATTTTACATTGATTTCTCACAGTAGATATTCACATGTGAAGAATTCAAGTTGAAGGAATAGAGTTCTGTCTGAGAGCTTTCCAATGACATGAAAGTTTCCTCCATGTTATACAAGTCCTCTTGATTCTTTTCTATTTATGGAATCAGAATCCCAGATACCAATGTCAGGCATTCCTGCTTAAAACTGAGAGACTCAGAGTAAACTATGTTTTTTATATATATAATTGGTCCCTGTGTCTTCTCTTATTATAAGATGAAAGATATTTATCTTACATGTCAGAAATCTCAATACAAAAATATATTATTCTTACACAATTGGAGAAAAAAAATGACAGCTAATTCACTGATAGGGGTTAACAAACAGAAATAACCAAATCAAAAAAATCAACACCAAGCTGGGGTTGTAGCTCAACAATAGAGCATTCACCTAGCACATGTGAGGCCCTGGGGTTGATCCATAGAACCACATAACATAAATAAAATAAAGTTATCGTGTCCAGCTACAACTAAAATATAAATATTAAAAAAAAACAAAGAAACAACAACAAAACAAAACAAACAAAAACAAACAAAAAACACCAAGTCAATAACTGGGCAAAAGAACTAAACAGAAATTTCTTGAAAGAAATACAAATATCCAAAATATATATGAAAAACTCTTCTGCATCTCTAGCCATTAGGTTAATATGAATAATAACTACACTAAGACTTTATCTTACTCCAGCATGATGGTAATGATCAAGAATACAAACAGTGATACATACTGGTAAGAATGTGGGGGAAGGGCACACTTGTAACACTGCTGGTGGGACTACATACTAGTACAATAACTCTGGAAAACAGTTTGTAGATTCCCCAAAATCTAAGCAGGGAACCACAACAAGAACCAGCTATATATGCATCTGTTGGTTACAATTCCATGTGGAAACAGAGTCTTGGAGGGATAGTGTGGCTCCATGTCTTCTGTGTACACATCATCCTTCTCTTGCTCTCCTACCCCCAAAGCTACTGTGAAATAAACCTTCATTTGCAATCTATTTTAGTATTTAGAGGATTGAAATGAAACTAAGAGTATTGTTTTTTTAACAGAGAGTCCCAGCCAACCATAGTAGGGAGGTCTGAACTGACCAAATGAGACAAACACCATTTGCAACCTGAAAAGCTGACTTTGTAAACAGTTGAGTTGTTTTTGTACCTCACATCTCTTTTCTGTTTGTAAATGCCTCCTGATCCTGTGGCCCTATTCTTCTACTTTTGTGCTGCTGGATTGTGAACTGTTCTTTAAAAAAAAAAATATTCAATAAATTGCTTTGCTTCACTTGGTGAAGTTTCTTCATTTAAAAATGACTTGGGGATGTTTATTATTTTATTTTTTCCCAACCTTTCCCATCTCTCCCCCCTTCTTTCTGCAGCTTTTGGTAACTTCTAGTCTACTCCGAACTTCTGTTATTCTTACTTCTTATATATTTTTAGAATTTTATTAATCTATAAACTTTATAGTTTTTACACAAAGTGCTCAATTTTTAAACAAATCATGTTGGGATTTTAAAAGAACATGTATGAAGCTGTATAAATTAATATGTAAAAATACATTGTAACAAAAATATATATTCCTTATTACTCAGCCATAAAGAAGAATAAAATTATGGCATTTGCTGGAATGGAAGTGTTATGGAGAGGCACTGCAGGAAACACTGTAAGTTTGAATTTGAAATCAAAAGAGAGTTTTATTTACCTTGCCAGGGACTGTCACCCACCATAGAGACTCAACCTCTGTAGGAGGACAGCAGCTTCCTGGTCCATCCAAGAAGAATATAAGCATAAAACCTACAACTTAGTGACTTGCTGATAATCATGTAAGCTAGACAATCAGAGAAATTAAAACATTAACATGTGGGACCTGTGGGCTTTAGGCAGGACAAGAAATTTCCAGTCAGCAAGCAAGTGATAAACAGAAGCACTAATAAGTAGCTGAATAAGAAATAAACATATAGAAATAAATGTTTTTTATGTATGTATTAATCATAACCAGTTAGGAAAAAACATATAGGTAAAAACATTGCCTTCATAATAGCTACAGCAAATTTATAATACATTAAAATTTTTTATTGATCTAGAAGAAAATTATAAATCTTTTTACTGAGATGCTTAATAGACCACAAGTCCTCATAGGAGGAAGGACACAGGTCTGGAGAGGAATACCGTAAATATTTGGTTTTTGCTTAGTTGAGACAAGATTTATGTTGCCCAGGCTGGCCTTGAACTCATGGGCTCAACTGATCCTTTTACCTCAGCCTCCCAAGCAGCTGGAACAACAGGTATGCAGCACCATGCCTGGTTAATAAACCTTTCATGGCCATGATTGTGTTGTATATTTTCTTCATAGATAAATTCTTACTTTTTATAAGTTAAAAAATACTAGAAAGGGCAAGCAGCATAGGCCCTCTCTTCATTCCCTGACCCCAACTTAAGCCTCTGGAGATGGGGCTGCCCAGGGGACTCCGCTGCACAGCCAGTTTGGCAGTGACTCAGAAGCCACTTTTTGCAGAACAGAGACCTCTGAATTTCTTAGCATTCCTGACAAGGAATAGATTTCAAATAAACACTTAATTTAAGACTTTTTAATGATTCAAACTTTGAAGAAGCTGTACTTACACAATTTCAGCATTGTCTTCACAGAATAGTTATGTGCAATACTGTCTGAATTATTTTGCTCTATAGGGAAGCTGCATAAAATATTCTACATCAACCCGAATTCTTAAAAGTGAAACAGAGATAGTTCCATTACAAACAAAAATTCTGAATAATATACTCATTTAAAACATACCTATATAATTATTATGCTTAATGTAAAACAAAACACATACAATTTTTTTTTCTAATGGCACTACTACAGGCAAGGCAAAAGCTCTTTCTTGAAGAATGACAAAAAGATCTTTATTTTTATGTAAAAAGCACAAATATACATATAGTACATAAATTGATGGTGAGCATATGTTGGTATGAAAATTTCAACAAAGAAGCCCAAAAATTTTTTTAAAAAAGTGTTTCAATGAGGATTTGGTGGTTGAGACATAATGAACAAATCTGTGAAGAAATTCTATTTATGATCTTTAAATATCAACATTGGTATAAGACCAGAATTACATGAAAGTTTCTGTAAATAGATGGATTTTGCAATAGTTAGTATTTGCCAATTTTGCACGAAGAAATAAAATACTGACATTGGATAATAAGTTCAATATCAGGCTGGGGGTGGGTATGCAGCTCAGTGATAGAGTGCATGCATGGGTGAGGATAGCATGTATGGGTTCAATACTACAAAACAAAACCAGTACCAAAAAAGTACAATGTTTTTTCTTCAGATTAAGGCAAATGACAGCCCACTTTACCAGATTATTTCAATGTGAACTAGTCTCTTCCCTGGATCCTCATCATGCCTATATGTACATCATCTTTTGTCTCATAAAGTTTAGGAAAAGGTGATTGCCTAATTTCATCATCTTATTCTCCTGTCTCAATACACCTACATCAAAATACCAAATACAAAAAGAAAGTCCCCAAGAGCTCAAAACAAGTTATTTTAATAACAATTGTAGTTATAAACATGCAAAATTACAAGCTGGAGAAGGATCTACCTTTTTCTTAAGTACCTTTAAATCCCCAATATATAGAAATTCCTGCTGTCACATTGTTCTTTCAATTCAGGAGAACCCTCCTATTGCAACTGAAGTTTACTTGGTATTGCTCCTCCTTCAATAGAAGAGTACTCATAGTTATTTATTAAACTGACAGTCTCTTACTCTGAGAAGGAAACTAGAAACATTATCACAATACGCTGAAACTGACTTGTTGCTCATGTTTTCTAGTAAATGTGACATGTGACCCCAGAATCAGTGAAGACTACCCAGTCACCACCCAGTTACCAGCTCATTACGATCTCTCTCTCTACCTTAAGCCACTTTGATAAGCAGGAGAATAAGGAACACACACTTGAGTACACAATCTGATCTCTGCAACCTGAGGCCGGATCAGCAACCTACCCTTCTGGGAAGATAAGTGTTCCTCTCTACTCCTGTTACTGTCTTTCTTGCAGCCACCCTTCCCAAATGGACTTGCTCCATCACAGGAGCAAACTGAGGGAATGCAACAGAGAACAGCTGGTGAAGGCTCCAGGAGATGCAAAGCAAAGTGCCCAAACCCATATGCCCTTTCCAGGAAGGAAGGTGGAGAAGAGAGAGGCTGCCCTGCACCACCACTTTGGCTCCTGGGAATATACCACACAAACGTACAAAAGAAAAGGAAGATTTGGTGTTTATGTTTGATGTCAAGAATCTCTAGTCACATAATTGGACCAAAAGTTCCTTCTGGAAACCATCTCAGCCTACATTTTACCTTACAGAAGAGGAGAGATGTCACCCTCTGGACCTGCTAAGCTAAACACAGTCTCCAAGTTAAAGAATTTCAGGAGGAATACAGGTCTCCCAGATTCTGTTCCACTGTTTTTCTTACTACAGTAGTTCCCTCATCCACAGTTTCAGTGCTCACTGGTTAAATAAAACTTGAACATATTAATAGGAAATTCCAGAAATAAACAATTCACAAGTTTTACGTTATGCTCCATTCTGAGTATTTTGATGAAATCTCACCATCTTCTTCCATCTCATTCCATCAAGACCAGAACATGAAGTATTCCTTTGTATAGTACACCCATGCTGCATGTGTCACCTACCCATTAGTCACTCAGTAACCATATCCATTACAGAATTGATATTGCAGGTGCTTATGTTCAAGTAACCATTATTGGCCCCAAAGTGCAAACTATTAAAGTGTATTATTATTATTATTATTTTACATATTATTATTAATCTTTTACTGTGACTAATCAATAAATTAAAGTATCATAAATATTAATGTACATGGAAAAACCCAACCTATATTCAGAGGTTTTCACTTGGGGTTTTAGAACATATCACCCACAGGTTAGGGGGAGTACTATAAAATCATTGTGACTCCTTAACTTAGGAAAATTTTTAGAAAGTAAAAATTTAAAAATGCATTGCTCTAGCTTCTGAAATCAGAAAGCTTACAAATGATTGTCAGTCATGTCATGTGTGATACTAATATAAAACTGCAACCACACGGTTATCCTCTCCGTTCACTTGCACAGCTTTTTCCACCCTCTAAGTTTGTTTACATCCTGTCACAAATGGATTTTGGCTCTATGAAGATGCGTATTTTTATTTGTTTTTCTTACTGCCATATTTCCAGGACCCACCACAGTGTCTGGCACATAGTAAGTCTTCAAAAACTACTTATTGAGGGGCTGAATGAATAAATACTTGCAGCTTCTCTTAAGGGGAACCACTTCCACTTAAGTGACATGCCTCAACATCCTGACTGAAATACAGGATCATCATACTCAACAGATAATCCAAAGCCTAAAAATCATGTGTGTGTGTGTGTGTGTGTGTGTGTGTGTGTGTGTGTGTTTATTTTTCTCATCCCTCTTTTTCCCTCACTGGAACCTACTAGTTTGGCTATGCTGGTTGTGGCATCACACAGTGGACAATGGGCACTGATATTGCAAGAAGTCAAAAAGAGGCAGGCCATAACATGCTGTAAGCAAAATACAGAAGAATGCATTGGGCCTAAGTCTAAAGCAACCAAAAGGGAGGTGTCAGCACTAGACTGAGAACTCCAAGCCCTCTGCTGAAGTGTCTACACCGGCTGAGGATTTAAAATAATTTTCTCATTCCAATACCCTAGACTATGACTCTAATGCCTGGATTTGGATGTTTTGCCATTTCCAATTTTCCAACATTGATCTTACACAACCAGTCTTTGTATGGCTATCTTCCACCTTGTGCTGAAAATCCTAACACCTTAGGTGACAAAGTATTTTACATTGTGAGTAGTGTTCCAAGACACAGTGAATAAAGCACATATAAAATATAACTGCCCCTCTTCCAGTATGCATGGCTTTATTTCTGTATCTAGATACATGCTCTTATAAAAGTCTTTCACTGCAGTATTTCATTATGGATAGTCCAATTCACTTCGTTTAATAATAATCCAGAAGCAACCTGGATTTACAATCTGTAAAATTTTTAAAAGACAGATAAACAATGCATAATTTAAAAGTAGAACCATAAAATTATAAACCTTACAATCATGATAACTAATTTTAATATAAGTGAGCAAACAAATTCTTAACAAGTAATTTTGTCTTAAATTGTTAGACCAAAGGTAAATACTAACTTGTATAAGCAGCAATAAGTAAGCCATTTTCGATGATGTGCAGGGATGCCTTTTATCTCCATATTTTGAAAATATGCATAATTATATTTACAAGCAGGGGTCACAGCTATATTTTAACATTTTTTTGAAAAAGGAAAAGTAAGTAGGAATACATGTATATTATACTCATATTAAAAAAGAAGTAATGATAAAAAACAAAATAAATATAAACTATTACCTATAATGGAACAGAGAATAAATTTAAAGAAACAGAATCAAAGTCAAACCTGTTGGAATATATCATGTTACATGTTATTGTTATTGGAAACCCAGATTTCATTGTTAGAGACAAAATAAAAATATTAAAAAAATAAATTTGAATTGACATTCTAAGAATTCATGACTTTTCAAATGTATTTCCTTGTTCTGCCTAATAAAAGGGCTTAGAAGCAATGCTGTCCTAAATTTTAAGATCCTAAATGCCAAGAAGCAGGAACACAGGTATCTGTAGTCATATTATTCCTACTTTTCCAATTATTTAAACATTTTATATTAAAAAGTAAAAAAAGAATATTGGTGGGCTGGGGATATGGCTCAAGTGGTAGAGCACTCCCCTGGCATGCACAAGGTGCTGGGTTTGATCCTCAGCACCACATAAAAATAAAATAAAGATGTTATTTCCACCAAAATCTCAAAATAAATATTAAAAATTCTCTCAATTCTCTCTCTCTCTCTCTCTCTCTCTCTCTCTCTCTCTCTCTCTCTCTCTCTCAAAAAAATGGAACGTTGTTCATTGTAATTCTAGTAATGATATTATCTGCAGGTAACAATTGTAAGCCCTGGAGCAGGGGTAATGATCTGAAGTCACTGAAGTGGTGCTCAAAGCAGACAGGTCCTAAAAGACATTTGGTTCCTCAAAGAACGAAATCTCACAAAAATCCAGGTTTTCGTAGCTTTTCCCAGAGCACCTCCCACTGCTCTGACTCCTTTTCTTAATATTGGAGTGGTGGAAAGGCTCTTTTTTTTCTCTTTATCCCCATCTCCTGCTGGCTCACAATTGCCTCAGATTCTACGTATAAGCTTTTCCTTTACTAGGATATTAGTTTCTGTCAACCCACCTCCAAAGTGTAATGAACATATAGCCCTATGTGATTCCCAATCTTAAAAAGGATCTTCTGAGTGAGACATTTCCTGACTTCCCAAACTTTATCTGGTTCTGTTAAGATAAAGAAAGCTTATTACAGAAATAAGGAAAACTATTGTAACACATACTTCCTCCTATTTTCTGGTAATAAAGGATGCACCAATTAATTTTAGGAGGGGAATATCTACCAAAATGTTCAATAAAAATGTTTAATCAAATTTAGCTACATTAAGATAAGGTGGTTTTATTATCCTATGATTTGAATTTTCCCACCTACTTTTGAGAAAATGGAATAGACTTTCTGCTATACAAGAGTAGAGAATATATGAATTGCATTTGCCTTGAAATGTGGTTACTGCTTGCTACATTGAAGTGTGATGCTTAACATTATGTGTCAACTTGGCTTGAATAAGTCTCAAATTTTGATGAAATTCCCTTACAGATGTTGCTATGAAGATTTCTTTAGATGTGGCTGATATTTAAATAGATTTTCAGTAAGACAAAATACCTGTCATAATTTGATCCAATCATCTGAAGGCTTTATGAGAAAACACTGAGTTCTTCTAAAGAAGCATGATTCTGCTGCCAGACTTTCTTTAGATTGAAACTACATCATCATCTCTTTTCTAGCTCACAGAGTGCTCTGCAGATTTTAGAATTATCAATCTCAGCAAATGCCTAAAACTAAAGCTGTATCCCCTCTCCTCCCGCTACCTCTCCTCTCCTCCTCCTCCTCCTCCTCCTCCTCCTCCTCCTCCTTCTTCTTCTTCTTATTCTTCTTCTTCTTCTCTCTCTCTCTCTCTCACACACACAAACACACACACACACACACACACACACACACACGCAAACAATCTATTGAATCTGTTTTTCTAGTGAACCTTGACTAATACAGAGAGAATAGAGGGAAGTAAGAAAACTAATTTAACAAGTGTATGGATCACTCTTTCTATTAGTTATTTTAATTTCCCAAGAAACCCTAGAAAGTAAGTTTAATTATTATTGTAATTTAAGAGGAGAAAAAAATGAGTCCCAGAGAAGATAAGAGGTACTTTCCTGTATAATAGGAAGCCATGCAAAGAACCTACAATGACAGTCTTCATGCCTTCTGCCATTCTTAGATTACCTGCCTGTGAGAGACACTGGCTAGGGAAACTTGTATTAGCCAGAGACAGCACTATGCTCCAAAAATAAGAGAGACTCTTTGGATTAAAGAAGGGCAAAAATAAACCTCAGAGTTATTGTTGGTAAGCTGTGATTGTTGCTGTTGTTTTATTAAGCAATAATTTTTTCTGACATTGTGCTGGTTTTCAGAGATTATGAGATAGTCCCCATTTTAAAAATAAAACACAAAAATATATTTCTTCATTCCATTAGTGAGCTGAGAATGGTTTTTATTTTCTTTCAAGTTTTTTGCCTAATTTTCTTGATGCAGCCCCCACATTTGTAAGTTTCACTGAGGCTAGACTAGGACAAACCTTTGTCATTCAAATGGAGCATGTGTTTCTATTTCAAAGTCTGTGGCCCACGTGTACCTTGGGTAAGAACAATGAATGGAAGAGTTGCAAAAATTATAGTATCCTAGGGGAAAAGCAATGTAGACTAATTGTACTCTCTAAAGAGTAAAATAAAGAATAGGCTTCTTTGCTCAAAGCCAAAATTATTTCTATATATCTCTAGTATTTAAAAGTTCCCAAGAAAGCATTCCAAATTTATTCTTAGGACTATCGAATATGATGGCCTTAAGGCACCACACTAGAAGTAGAAATGAGTTTGAGTGGATGACATCTTTCTAAATAGAGAGAAAAAGTTTTCTGATGTTAATATAAATGTATACTTTGATTTTTTTGGAGACCTCTCAAAATATTTTAGATGAAAACATGAGTCAGTTAAAATATGATAATAAAATCAAATCTTTTTTACATTTTTATGTCACTATATTTTTATTTTGGAACTGGTTTTAAGACTGAACTTAAATTTTATAGCAATGAGTTATCAATTTATTATTTCTGCTGTTTTTTTTTCTCTTTTTTATTGATCACTAGCAAAACACAAGCTTGCAAGAGGAAATGTCAATATTTCAGACTAAGCAGAATGGAGGCTACCCCCTAACTTTTATGACCTTAAATTCAGAAGAAATATATTGATAGGAGATATAGAAATCAAAAGTGGAAAAAGAAAAAGAAAATTAGCTCAACTGGGCTTAAAATCTGAGAGTAGTATTTAGAGCTAAGAAATAAATTTGAGTGAAATGCATCTTAGAATAAAAGCAAAACAAAAATTCCAGTGAAGAAACCAAAACATATATGTAAGATGGAAAGAGTAAGACAATTCATTGGAAAAGCTAAAATTCTAGTAGAAATGAGATTAGAAAGAAAAAGAAGATGCAAAATGGATGAAAATGAAAAGAGAAGATCTGTGAGATCTGAATGCTGTGAGAGTTTCATTTAGCAGGACAGAGGCTCCTCCATTGCCTTCAGGTTGAATGAGTCCCCAGCCCTTTCTAATGAAAGAGTCACATACTGTGATTTCCTCATTTCTCTCTAATGATGACGCTTTCAAAAAGTTCCTCCTTAGCTCTGATATTTGGAACTTTTTCCCACTCACCAAAACTCAAAATAATTATTAATTGGAGAAACTGTTTTTTTATGAAAACAAATGCTGCTCTTTGATGATTTTCTCTATTCATGTTAATTTTAATGTTTTTACAACTTATTGGTGTCTTTCCCCTTACTAAACATGACTATTTTGTTTTAATTAATTTTAGCATTTACATGAAAGAATACTTTGTATAGATTCATTTATTCAGTGTTTTGACCTTAATAACACTCTCTGGGAATAAAGTTATTTTCCATTATTTTGTTATTGTTGTTTTTTTCCAAATAAAATTATGCTCTTTTTATGCATGGTATTATATTTGAAGAATGCTAATGCAATAATGAAGCCATACTCAAGCTAATTCATAGCCAAAAATGTTGTTTAAGCACCCACCAATATTGTGACTCTCTTCTAAGCTACATTTTTATGCACTTCCTTTTGTTTGCTGTTATTTCTAGGGTCTTGAATTTCCAACTAGACTATAAAATCCTCCATGATAGCAACAGTATTTTAATACTTTTATGACCTCCACTGATATTGGTATAGTGCTCAGTAAAATGTGCATTTGAAAGAGTGTGTGTTGAATTGATACAGTTCTTAAACATGCATATAATTGAGTCATGTTACATCTCTGAGTTGCCAAGTTTTTGAGTTAAAAGTTACTTAAATTAAAGTAGCTAGCTTCCTTAAAATTGATAAGATTTTTCTAAAATCTCATCATTCCTAATTCAATTTGTTAAAATAGATGCATATTTCAAGAGCCAACAATTTTAGAATATCACGTATTCAATTGCATTTTTGCTATTTAACTTTAGAAATCTTAAATAAATCTTATTTAGTATACATCTTTTCTTTTTGGCAAAGAATATACTTAAAGAGTTAGAATTACATATGTCCATTTTTGGCAAGAATTCTTACCATATTGGCAAGGTTCAGTTGTTTTTTTTAAGATATTTGTATTTCTTAAAAGCTTCACAACAAACAATAACAATATGTGAATTATGTGAAACTGAAGTTCATTCTGTATGTTGTGTATAGATTTATCTTCTCATATACTAAAATATTTGCTGTCCTAAACACATTTGTACTGGCTCTGGTGCAATATAAACCTTTGGTAGCTCTCAGTTTTCCTAAACATTTTTTTAAAGTTTTTTTTGTGTGTGTGGTTGTTCTAGCTCAGAATTCTTTTTGTCTGTGTGAAAGTTCTTGACTTAGAATTTAAAAAAAGTGTAAGAATTATAAAAACTTTCAGATTCATTTTGTCTTAGAGATTTATTCTTTAAAAATTAACTTTTTAGTACTCAAAGCTACTCTTTTTTTAATATATACTCTTTAGGTGTACATTGACAGAACACATGCCTTTATTTTTATGTGGTGCTGAGGATTGAACCCAGGTTCCACCCACACTAGGCGAGCAAATCCCAGCCCTCAAAGCTACTTTTTATGTGAAGTTGCCTGTGTGCTTCTCTCTTTCTCTCCTTCCCTCACTGAATCTTGATTTCTATGTTATCTATTTGTCAAAGCCATCAGACTTCCATCTGTTTAATAAAAATAGTGTAAATGAAACATTAGTTTTGTTATAATTAGTTGGTACCTTAATAATTTTAAAGAATTTTTTATCAATTTCTTTTGGTATTTATGCTTGTAAGAAAAAATTAACATTGACATTCATACAAATACTATTAACATTCTGAAAATGGTGAATCCACATAATGAAAAATTTGTGTTTACTTTTATGTGCAAAATACAATAATTAAACAATTTAGGGTAGTTTTTCAGGGCTGTTCTGTAAATTTTCAACCAGGAGATGAGGCCTGAACATATTTTGAAGCAACTGTGTTCAGGGAAGTGAAAATGTAATATACTGGAATTATGTGAAGAGGGTAAAGAGATCAAGAAAGGTCAGATCTGTCATTATTTAGAGTTAGACTTCATCCTTTAGTTGGTATAGAATTGTAAAAAAAATAAAAAATTGAAAATTGAACAAGACAGTATGTTAAACTGAAAATTGAACAGGACAGTATGTGATATGTATTGGAAGGTAATAAGAAAGATAATTCTTTTTGTTCTTTTTAGAAAATTTCTAGGGTGGCTCATGGGCCCCAGGAGGAGAGATCAGAGTAAGGTGGAATTATATCACTTATTAAAAAGAAATAAGAACTCAAGAGAAAAGGAAGGAGTTTAAATTTACCTAATAAAATACCTTCCTTAGCCTTTTTTTGACAACAGATAAGTAATGTGCAGATGTAGTGACAAGATGTAGAGCAAGGCACATCTCCCACACCAGCCACATGAACACCCAATAATCATCACACTTATGAACCAAAAGTATATTTATTCTATTTTTATAAGTTATAATAAAGATTGTTGTCATGATGAAATAAATGATTAAAGTTTAATTCTTTTTTATATAGGTCATAAAATCCATGCAATTAAAACAGATTGAATCATATCATAATTTTATCATAATCATATCATAACTTCATGATATACAAAGAAATTTGATGTCAGGAAAATAACTAAAAGAATGGTCTGAATACTTCTTTTCTGCTATTTTTTCCACTTTTTCTGAACCTTTCATTCTGTTATAATTCAGTTATCAATTTCATTTACCAATGGACATGTATGAAGTTCTAACATATATTTCAAAATAAATGTACTTGAGAAGTTCACTTGAAGTATGCACTTTAGTGTAAAACAGGAAGTTATATAAACTTATCTATGTCCTTCTCGATTCTGACCATCCTTATTGCTGTTCTCCTTTCAGTACTCAGAATCAAACTAAATATCTCTGCTCAGTCTTTGTCAGTGCCAGATTTAATATTTGTGCCATTTAGTATTTATTCCCTTTCAAGTTTCTTAGCCTTTTTGAGGCCATAGATTCTTCTATAAATTTTGCTTAAAAATATTTACATCATAAAGTAGTTTTGAGACTTAGATAAAAATAAAAAATTATTTAGAATATATAGTGCCTCAAAGAGATGCTAACACTATATGTCAATAATATCTTGGTGTATCTTTAATATTACTTGTTTGCATTTTAAATCCTATCAGAAATATGTTTTAAAATTTATTTTTATAAAATAGAAAAAAATCTAGCACTGACAAAGATTGAGCATAGACAAATTTTAATAAATTTGAAATTTTTAATAAAAATTTCTGTGTTATCATCATAGGTTTTTTTTTCTATATATGTTTTACCTTATCAAATTAAACAGTTAAAATTGATATTTCTAAATATGAAATTAAAACCAACTATGGCTCTACAGTGATCTTTAAAGAATATTATAATTAATGATGTTCTTATTAAGATAGTATGTCCAGATATCTATGCTAATTTTTGATTTTGAAAGCCAAGGTAAACAGCACATGCATTAAATTTGACATTAGGATAGAATAATTTTTTGTCAGTTTGCCCTTGTTTTAAATAAACTAATCCCCTTCCACTGTGGCAAAAGATGTGTAGAATTTATTCATACTTTACTCTTCAAAAAGTTCTTAAGAGTAAAGGAAATGTCATTTAATATTTTATGACATATCAGTTGAGGAAAAACTATGTGAATTCTCCTTTAACATCTAGATGAATTTTCCCTCTCCTTGCATCCCCTTAATATGTGGAAGAGCTAATTAATGTGTGTAGCATTACAGAGTATTGTATGGATTGCTGCAATTAAGTGCACATCTCCAAGCAACATAGAGCCATTATGCAAAACCATTGTGAACAGATGATACATTAAGCAGCACAGCTCTGCTGTGTATCTAGTCCTTGATACTGAGAAATACTGCACTTGAGATGGAATATGCAAATAGAAAATTCACACAACATCAGAGTGAGAAGGCCAAAATGCCACCCTTTGTTGGTTTCAAAATGAGAAATCCATTTCTGCTGCATAATCAAGTTAAAATAGAAAAAGAAATCCGTCAAAGAAAATTCAGATATTTCCCCTCCTTTTTGCTTCTTTGTAAAGTAATTCATTGACATTTGCCACTAGAGATAAATAGACGAATTATTTTCACTGTGTATTATTCCTCTGGTGTGATTTTATACTTTTATTAATTTCCTAACATTTTCCCTCTTGTATTTACTCTAATGAGAGAAAATGGTGATGAACCATTACTCAAGAAGTCATCCATGATCATTGCTTTATTTATGCTTTTCCACTCTCTGAGTTACCTTGAGAAAGAGTCTTTTCATTCTTTTCTTTCTCCATCTTAAGTATAACAATAATAATAAACAAATAAATGTATATACTTTATTTTCCTAATAGGATAAAATGATTGATAAATGGTGAAATGATTTTTATTTAGGTAAATAAATTTGTAGTTGTTTCTCTTTTGTGTTCATCTCAGGTGCACAGGGGTCATCTCATGAATTTCTGCATTTTGTCTCATGCTATTCTCCTAACTCACCTTTTTCTTATCCTTCATCCCCAATGCCCACTTCTCTGTTTATGCAGATTTCTAATGAGCTTTATGTATGTACTTGGATAAATATAAATATGTCTCACTAAATAAGTCTTCTGTGCTTAATTCATATAGCTATAATTCAATTTTATACATTTGAAATTGTACAAATCCAGTATAATTATCTTAACATTGTCTCCAACTTCTCCTGATTATCTCTAATTCTGGCATTTCTGTGAACAATGCCAAAATAAAGCAATCATGTATATGTTTCTTTCCAAACTTTTTCAAGAATTGCTCTAAACTTAAATCTATGAGTAAAATAACCGGAACAAAGGATATATTACATTTAACTTCATTTATAGTCAGAATAATTCAATGATCTAAATTTTCATTTAAGTATTAATTTTGTATACATAAATTTAGAGTATTCATATATTAAAAGATTTTCTGAGCAAGATGTAGATACTATTTATTTTATGTCTTGAGATATATGGATCTCTCTTTTTTAATTTTAAGAGAAAAAATTAGATTCATAGAAAAATTGAGGGAAGTTACAGAGACTTTTTATATACTCCTTGCCCCACATGAGCAGAGCTGCCTCAAGTTAACATTCTGTGCCACTAATAATATATTAATATTTGTTATGAGTGTGTGTGTGTGTTATAGTCCTTGAAATTATACTGATATAATCAATATCCAAAATAGATAGTTTTTCTATCTAAATAGATAGTTTCTCAATATCCAAAATAGATAGATTTTCTTTTTAACCTGGCAGATTTTTATTTTTAATATTTAAATGTTTGAATTATTAAATAGTTAACCATATACTTTTATTTCCTTTTAGCTCTCTAATGTGATGGATTAGACTGTAAGGCTTCTTGATATTGAACCATGTTTGCATTGTTGGAATAATGCCCAATTAATTATGTATTTTTTTCTTTAAAAAATAACCTTTTCCTATTCTGGTGAAGGAGACATAACACAAAATTTCCTCTTGTGATTACTATGAAGCATACAGTTCTGTGGCACCCAACTAACACCATCGTTGCATGTATTGTTTAGTAGTGCATCATTAAATTTTCTTGTCAGAATTTTGTATCTAAAACCAGAAATGAGGAAAAATGAGACCATAATTTCATTGACTTGAATTCTTGCTCACTGATTTGGGAACCCAGGTTTCCCAGCCTTCTAAATAAGCTGGCAGCTTTCACTCTGTTTGCTAGAAATCCTTGCATGGGAGCGAAAGCAAGTTTCCTCCAGGCGCATGAAGAATCACCTATAAAACCTCCCTGCTGGTGTCTCTGTGACATTTTTGGGTGCATTTGAGTGTAAATATTTTATGGTTACTTTTTGTCTGTGCTAGGCAAGCAGTCTACTGCTGAGCACACCATTCTTTTAAATATAGCCCAATGGCACTCTTCAGTCCCCTGCCTGACCCCTCTGCCAGGCCCTACCTCTGATTCACCTCTTCTGAAGCTCCTGGTTGTGTTCTTCTAACTGATACTGGAGCCGCTTTCTCTGCTGCTCCAGGGGCAAGTGGCTAAAATCCTCTGAAGCCAAAGTCTGCAAAGGAAAGAGAGGGTTGAGTCTGGAATTCTGAAGCTGAAGCTTCCAGGCGCTGCACACTCCTGAAGATTCAAGTCCACCTTCCTCCCCTTCCAAATATCTTGGGAGCAAGGTCATAGACAGAGTGAAGAAGGAGTGGGACCCAGCTGGCTGCAGGAAGCAAGCCTACGGTCCACCACCTTGCTGATGGGAGGGCCAGTGCCATCCCTCCTCCCACAGTCCTCACTTACCCCCATGGCCTCCTGGAAGAATCTGGAAGGATGATAGCCACAGATTGACTGACTTACTGATCTCACTCAATAATACCAAGGGATCATAGACATAGCTGGTAAGGGAACCCATTAGGCAAGGCCAAGGACATGACACCCTCTAGGGGGAAGAGGGTTGGGGGGGCGTGACTACCAGCTGGGTCCAGGAGGGGACAGGCAAGGAGGAGGCAAGGGCAGAAAATGAAGATGGACAGAAGGATGAACATAAGTATGGATGCAGAGAAGCAAAAGCAAAAAAGAAATAAAAAAATAGTAATAATATCCCAAATCAAGATGCATAATCACACAGAAAATACATGTAAGGGCAACACAAAATCTGATAGGTAACAAGGAGGACATTAGACTCAGAGAAAGAGGTCACACCTCTCTCTACCCCATCTCCTACATCCCTTGACTATTAGGTCTAGGGGCTGGAACAGGGATGCTATAGTCCACTGGGCTTTCTGGACTCAGTTTAGAAGGAGGTAAAGGAGGCATTTGCATGAAGAAAGTCTTCAGACACAGGCCAAAGTGGCATGCCACTCATAGAGGGCTGTGGAAGGCAGGAAAGGTCAGGGGTTACAGCTTAGGAGGAGAGGGCTGAAGACCAGAATGACTGGTGCCAGTGGGAGGTGTCTAAGGCATACTAGGGAGTCAGGAGCTGTCCAAGATATAAACTGGTGGTGTTAGGGTTTACATCTGATGCTGAAAACACACAAACAAACAAACAATACCAAAACTATAGAGCATAAGAATCCATCAGATGGATAGAGATCTGGGGTTAGGGACACTCCTAAAAGACAGGAACACAAACTGTCAGTCCAGCACAAATTCCACCAGCAGATCTTCTCCCAACATCCCGAGCATCAGCAGACAGATGCCACAGGACAACATCCTGCCCTCCTCAGTCTCAGGGGACTCCCAAGCCAATGTGCTGCTGACTTGCCTTCCTTCCCTCCAGCCCAGGAATGTAGCAAAGAGGAAAAGTATGGCCCAGGACTCAGCATTCCTGTGGCTGGGCTCAACTCATTAGGGCCTCAGCTGTCCCCACTCACTGTCTTCTCACACAACATTCTGGGCCCCCACCTTGCTCTTCTTGCCAAAAGGCCAGCGCTTGGCACAACTATGGCCAGGGCCCTGGAACTTAGGCTCTCCATCTGAGCAGGTGTCCAGGCCATTTTCTGAGTGTGCACAGATCATAGGCTGGCTGAAATCCTCAAATTCCACATCACCAGGGCGGGCAAAACCTGACTTGTGCACTTCTATGAGAATCTGGGTGTCCTGGGGGAAGGAACAGTGGGTGGGCAGTCAGGGGCAAGGCCCTACCTAGTTTGGGAGATTCCCACAGTGCCCACTCATTGGCCTACTAAGGCACCCACATTCTTGGCATCCACAGCTTAAGCAGCCACCTTCATGTCCTCAAAGCACTTGGTAATGATGAGTAACACCTGCAGTTCCATCTCTGACAGCAGCCAGTAACCTGATTTACTGATTTCACTGAAGGTGGCTCTATACTCTTCCTTGACCTGCAGTTTCTGTGGGGACAGGGAAAAGGCATGAAACACATGGGTGGAGGCAGATCAGGTATAAAGCATTCTGCAAATATGATGGTGCCCTAACTGTCAGCACTAGCTCCTGCCCAGTGTGGTGGGGAAGACACACTCCTGTAGGCGGAGCTGCAACACAGGGCTGGGGGTTGAAAATGAGTTATATAAGAACTGTAAATTGCTTCAGGTCAATTTGGTATCACTTGTGTTTTGACACAAAGTTATGGAGTATATCTTGTTTCCAATGTTTATTTAGTATAAGTGATTTCGGATCTGTATGTACTTTTTTTGGTAAATTATTTTATTGAAATTATTATTTGAAATAATAATTTTTTCATTGAAATAAAAATTTACAAAGAATAGGTAACTATCCCCAAGGAGTTTATTGATTAAAAATATCAACTAGTTGGCTATTTTATCTGCACATAATTAGTGGAAGTTTTAGTTGTTTCATACTGATTGGACTGAAGTAAATTTGAATATATATTTAAGATAAATATGAACTCTGATAAATTTTAAGTTATTCACTTCATAAATTATATTTTTGGAAAAAACCTCATGGTACTTTTAGTTGAGGAAAGTAAATGTCTTATCTGGAGCTTGGCCCCAAACAAAGAAAGGCACCTTGAGTTATTCATTCTCAGCAAGTAACATTTCTTTCCATACCTTTATTCATCCACTATAAAGCTATTGTAAATCAGTGAAACTATTTTGCAGTAAATTCAGAAGATATGAATATCTTCTTCTAACCAGTTCTCTATCTCAATTTCTTTAGGAATAACGAGCAGCACCAATGTTCCCAATGGAACCTGGAGGAAATTAACAATAATGTTGAGGAAATAGGTCCTCCATATGATTATATGATTGATTGGTTTTATATCCATCAATCAATCATTCAATAAATGTTTTGAACACTAACCAGCATTGTGTTCCACAGATACATGGTGATGTATCTGTGGAAAACAAACAGACAAACATTGTTTTTTTTTTTTTTAAATTCTTGTCTTTCTTTATAAAATTTGCATTGTTGTTAGGATAAATAAACCAAGTTATTGATTTCTTAGCATAGTTATATTCTTTAGCTATTATTTTCACTATACTTAGTATTCCAAAATAATGATAGTTAATCTCATTAAATAATGGCTAATTAACAAGATTTTAAATTGGTACATTTCTGGGAAGCCCCTTGGAATATAAAACAATAAACAAACAGAGGTCCAATATTCCCATTTGACAAGACACAATTATTTGCCTTAATTAAATTAAGATTTTCAGAATTATTGTGGGGATAAATTTGTTAAACTGGTGCTTCAAGGAATTTCAGGTTTCTTGTAGTTCTTGTAAAATCAATTCTTTTATATTATTCAGGGAATGGAAGCAAGTGCAAGTTTAGAATTTTATTTTTGTCAGGGTAACCAATTTTTGAAAAGCTAAGCTTGGTTTCTTTCTTCTGACTTATAAAATAAGAGTCAAGAATTATCTTCCCAAATGAGTATAAAATACTAAATATCAATATTTACCTCCAACTCGTAGATTTGGGCAAATAATAATTTGAAAAATTAAAGAAACTTGTTTAATGTAATGAACTCAGGGGTGTGCTTCTACTGAACTACTCCTCAGCCCTTTTTGTTTTGTGAGACAGGGCCTCACTAAATTGTCCAAGTTGTCTTGGAGCATGCAATCTTCCCACTGAGACTCTGGAGTCACTGAGATTACAGGCCAGCATGATACTATATGGAGCTTACATGGAGCTTATGGAAAGGTAAGAATAATGCATATGTGTGTATCTTATACATAAATATATGCTTAGTCTGAAATATATCTGTGTGCATAAACTGTATGTGTGTATGTATAATTATGGTGGTGCTAGGTGCTCTGAAGTCAGTGAAGGGCTATAATGCAGTGGGCAGGGATGGCCTCCCTGATAAGGTAACAAGTGAACAAAACATAAAAGTGAGAAAAGGGACCATTTGAATAGATGTACAAAGACAATAAAAGCAGCAGAAACTCCCTCACAAAATCAGACACACTGACTTATCAACTTGGAGTTATAGGACTGAAATCTACATTAAACCCAGGGAGAAAAAAATCCCAAGTTAAGAATATTATATACAAGATTGACCAAATTATGGGCATGCACAGATGTGGCATAATGAATCCTATGATTATGTATATTTACAATATACCAATTTTTAAAAGCTATTATCTAAGTTGAGTGTGGTGGTGTATGCTGTAATCCCAATGACTCAGAGTGAGGCAAGAAGATCTGGAGATCAAAGCCTGCTTCAGCAGCTTAGTAAGGCCCTAACCAACCTAGTGAGAACCTGACTCCATATAAAAAATAAAAATTCTGGAAATGTAGCTCAGGGTTAGAGTGTCCCTGGGTTCAATCCCCAGTACCAAAAACCAAAAATAAAATAACAATAATTAAAATATAACTAAAAAAGAGAACATCTAAAAGAAACCCAAAAGAACATTATGCATCAAAGATCAATAATCAGATTAACAGAAGATTTAACAACTGCTGCAGACACAAGCAGATAAAAGAGATTTCCAAAGGACTGAACAACAACAACAACCTGTCATTCTAGAGATTTATGACTAGTTAAACTATAACTAGAGTAGGGGCAGGAGAGGACAGCATTCTCCCTGAAAAAAAAACTATTAAGCTGTTATTAAACAATTAAACCACATATTTTGGTGCACAGCAGTAATCCAAGAAGCTCTGGAGGCTGATAGCAGAGGATCTCAAGTTCAAGGACAATCTCAGCAACTTAGTGTGGCTTTAAGGAATTCAGGGAGATGCTGTCTGTAAGTAAAATATAAAAAAGGGCTTGGGATGTGGCAAGTCCTGGATTCAGTCCCCAGTACAAAAAATAATACATCTGAATAAAGCAAAATGACCCCAGAGAAAAGGTATCATTTGAAGGAGGAATAATTCACACAATACAATTGAAAAAGATCTTTATCATTGTGGAATTAGAAAGTACATAAACAACGAAACAAAATGGAGTCAGGTGACAACAGTGTTCTGAGGAGAGCAAGATGAGAGGTGTGTCAGAGCAACCTGGAGGGGAAGGGCCCTGCTTTGGACAGGGCAAGTTTTCTTTCTCAACATCAGCACAACTGAACTTCTGAGCCAGAACAGTCCTTAGGGTGGGAGCTGACCTGGGCATGAAAGGATGTAGACAACACCTGCCATTTTAACAACCAAAAGTGTCTCTAAACAATATCACAGGCCCTTAGGCCTGCTACTGAGGGCCCTAGAAAGAGGTGTTCAAGAAGGCAGGGACTGGCCTGGGATGCCAGGAGGTGCAGATAGGGACCCAATTCCAAGCTGGTCCCAGCATGTCCAGGCACAATCTAGAGGGGACCATCCAATTACTAGTATCCAACAAGATCTCAAAATTACTCTTCTGTTTCTGAGCTAGAAAGGGGACTGATGTGTTCTTTGAGCAACTCCAGCTGGTACAACAGGGTCCTCTAGGCTGCCTTGATATCTTTTTCCAGATTTTCCTGAAGCCGCTGGCAAAGTGACCAAACCAGAAGAACCAGTAACACCAGGCACAGAGCCCCCAGGGCAACCACAGCCAGCCACATAAGCCATTGGTATTCCATGGGGGCCTGAACCTCCAGGTCACTGAGGGGCCCACTATCACAGCCACAAGATACCCCTCAACAGCCAGCCATGTCCCCTACTCCTCTGAAAAGCAGTTGTAGGCCCCAGCATGGTGATGTTGGGCAGTCATAACCACCAGGGCTTGGAGACGGGCATCATAGTGGATGGAGCCTGGCTCATCTGCAGGTAGGTCCTGGCCCTCAAAGATCCAGCGGGCATAGGCCAACTTGGAGGAGAGGGACAGGGAAGTACCAAATCTGTGCCCACTACCATTGTGATGTTTTTCAGCATTCACCTGACTGTAGCAACAGAGAGAGAAGGTAGCAGAGTCAGTGCAAGAGACCAAGGGCCAGGGAGGTGTGATGTGGAAAATCCACCTAAGGACCACAGCCCATCTGGAGTGGAGGGGAACACAAAAAAGCTCACCTTTCTTAGTGCCATGAAGGTCACAAAAGCCTATGGTATCTGAGATCCCCATGTTCTCAACAAGTAGAGATCTGGCAGAGGAAAGGGGTATCAGAAGCGTGGTTCCAACCACCATATCCACACACCTTCCTGGTCCCAGGCCTTGCAGAACCCAGCTCACCCAGAGTAGCTGGCCACAGACAAACAGTGACTAGTGTTGATGCTCCAGGCAGAGTAGGAGTCCCGCGCAAGGACACAGTCTGCACAGATGTGGTACTTCACAGAGTCTGCCAGGGGCAGCTGGACCAACTGAGAGCAGGAGCCAGCAAAGAGCAGCTTCTGTGGGAGAAGAGGAGTGAGAGGGTTGGTAGGGCCACATGCATCTCAGGGCTGCTCAGACCCCAAGGAGCACAAGCAGGAGAGGTGTCCACATGAGGAAGAGGCAGAAGACAGCACTGCAAAGCAAGGTGCAAGTCTCAAGAAAACAGGGAGGCTATACACACAGAAGGCATGAAACATTTTCCTCCAGTGCCCTTGGCTCTCACAATGGCACCAGCACAGCATAAGGTGTTCTCTGTTTGAATGGTAACTGCCAATCTGAGTGTTTACACAACCCCATATTCTTTCTGCCATTACTCCATGTGCTGGGGAACAATTTTAAGTGATAATAGCTGCAAAAGGCAAACAAATCATCATCCAGAGGATGCTGCAAATGTGTATGAGGGTTAAGGAAAAAGACAACACTTCAGGGGACATGGTGGGGAATCAGTGGGTCAGGCCCAGAGCACCACTGGGGACTAGGCAGAAACCAACACTGGGAGGGCACCATAAACATGTCAAAGCTGGGGAAGTCTGGCGAGTATGGAGAGGATCAGAGAGGAGGCTGTAAGCAGAGTCCTGGACCCACATAGAGGTGTCTAAAAAAAAACATGAGTTTTCTCCAGGACTAATTCTGGGAATGCAGCCCTGCAGGGACCAGGGTATACATAATGTTCCTGTGGAGTGCCAATCCTGTCAGCACACACCCTGACTTCCCAGGCTTGCCCTGAGGTGACTTAGGTGTGCTGAACTGGCCAACCATGCCAACCTGATTTGGGGATGGTGGAGTGGGTGCAATGGCAGTGCATGGAGTCTAATTAGCTACCTTGCTTGGTGACAGCACAAGGCTTTCCACAGTTTCCTTATCAAACACTTGCAGTTCCTCAATCAGGTGGACCCCAGGCCTCAGGATCATAGCCTTGAGCAGCCAGCCATCTCCTGGAAAAGTCTGGAGAAGGGAGTGTCAATGACAGGGAATGAGGCTCTTGGGTGTCTCCCAGCCCCAGTCACACCCAAGAGCTTACCTACTTGTGCCAATGAACAGCAGTGTATAGGTGGCTTTGTCAAATCCTGTAAATTGGTCAGCCACCAGGTGGGTGAAGTTGGTGTTTTCATGAGCAGGGGCTGGCCCCATGAAGGCTCTACCTGCTCGTCCATCAGTGGGTGCTTCTTGATGAAGATGAGGGTTCTGTCAACCAGCTCCAGAGAACTGGTGTGACCATGGTGATGGTGCCATTTGTTGATGCACTTGTGGGGGTAGGGGTATGGACAGGGGCGCTATCAGCTGGTGGGAGGCCACTGGAACTGACAGGAAACACTTCCTGCCCAAAGGACTCACTGAATCAGGCTGGGGGCTGGGTACTGGGTCAGTGTATTGACCCCACTTCTGCACTTCCTCAAACAACCCAGGGTTGGTTTCTGCCTAGTCCCCAGTGGTGTTCTGGGCCTGACCTGCTGACCTCCTTGTAGGGACCTTGGAACACCCACTGGATCTCTTCCAACTGGTACTCACAGACTGAAGAAAGGTCCACATTACCCCTGTTGCAATGAGAGAGGGATCTCAAGGGTCAGGTCCAATGCCCACCATAACATCTCACCCCAGCTCCAGAGATTGCAGGAATGTGGGGATCAGCAGAAAATGCTCATGTGCAGAATAATATACCAGCAGGCAGATCTAAGGTGCCACCAGGCAGGGCCTTGCCTTCTTTTCCCAGGGGCCTTTAAAAGGGGCAAGTATTCAGTGTTCCAGACACTGACCACTTGGATGTCCCTATAGGACAGCATGGTTCAGGCCCTCCCACCCACATACTGCCCTTGACCTGAACACCTGCTCATCCCCCCCCCCAGCATTCCTGGCCAACTCACCATCACATATAAAATACACCAAAGAAGGTGGTCTTGTGCCAGGAGGCACCCTGCAGGGTGTGCACAGCCTGCAGCTGGTTGAAATAGAGCTGCTGGTTGGGCACTAAGCACCCCAGCTGTGACTTCAGGAATGTGGTCCACTTCTTCTGCAGTGTGCATGCACCGGCTATGTCACTCTGGCAGATATCAAGGGGATGCAGTGGGTCAGCCACTGCCCAGCCCACAGGGTTCTCAGGGCTCATGCTGGGGGCTCAATAACTTGCAGACACGGGCAACTTGGGCCAGCAGCTGCTTGGTACAGCAGTCGTATTCCACCACCCTCTCACTGAAGAAGTACACCTTGTCGTCATCCCCTGTGATGCTCCCCACACTCTCAGGGACATAGGCAGAGGCAATGAATTGGGGCCCTGCAGCAAGGCAAGGAGGTTCAGTCATGAGGTGACAAGGACCTCACAGGTTTCCCACCCTGGGCTTCCCCAGTCCTTCTCCCTGCTCACTGTTGAGCCATGAGGCCTTGTACTCTGCCTTCATGGGGTGATAGGGCCCCATGTTCTGGAGGATGACAGGCTGGGTGCCCAGGAAGTTATTGAGGGTGGCTGAGTACAACTCACCATCTGTGGGAAATGGAAGGATAGTCAGGCCATAAACAAGTTGTAGACACCCCAGAGTGTGTCAAGTTCCAAGGGACTCACCCAAAACAGGCACAGCCACTCACCTACAAGAAGGCCAGTGTGGCCCTTAGCTGGGTCATAGGGACAATTCCCCTTCCCATCATCAAAATCTTCATGCTCCAAAGTGAAGGTGAGCATGTTCTAGAGGCAGAGGGAGCCAGTCAGGAGGATGAGCATGAGGGCAGGACCCCATACAGGAGGCCAGGGTGGCAGGCAGCCAGGGTGGGGCAGCACTAACAATATAGGTGCACTTGGGCTGAAAGGCATAGGTACCACAGACATACAGGTGGGAGGTGTTTTAAGGCTGAAGGAAGCAGATGCAGTTGAAACACTCCATCTTGGGGATAAAGGGATCAGTCAGTGAGACCCCTAGGTAAGGGCCACTAGTGCCGAGGCTAAAGAGAGGTCTGCCCTCAAATGACAGTACTCCAGGGAACAGTGCCCTGTGAGGCCCAGGAGGCCAGCAGTGCCTGAGCATCCTCATGGTTGCTTTTTCCTTTCTCAGTACACTCGTTCTTCTTCTCAGTTGGTGCCTCCCAGAAGATCTAGTGGACAAGGAATATGGTAATGTCACATGTACATGCAGAGAAGGATGATACCCTGTGAGAAATCTTGATCCTCATCCTCCGGAAGCTTCTTTCAGTAGAGGACAGAAGCCCCTAGCCACCAGCAAGGAGCCATGGCATTTTTCTTCCAAGTCGCTCAGGAGGCTGAGGCAGAAGTATTACAAATTGAAGGCCAGCCCTTGCAATGTAGTAAGAACTTGTATTTAAATAAAGTTTGAAAAGGGACTGGGAATGCAGCTCATAGAGTGTCCCTGTGTTTAAGCTCAAGTACATGGGTATGTTTGGGGGGAGTCCCATAGTACTTCATCATGGCATAATCCAGTAAGTGCCATAGAAGGGAAGAGAGAGCTTGCTGATCCTGATGGGGGTTGGGAAGGCCTGGGGGCACACTATTTGATGAGATACCATGTGGTTTAATTGGGTCAAATGGTGGTTGCATTCCAAGCTTTCTGAGGAATCTCCATATTGCTTTCCAGAGTGGCTGTACCCATCCAAATTGATTTATTCTAAGCAAGTGTCTTCCCATGTCTTTTAAGTTTAGAGGCAAGGAGTTCTTTTTCCAAGGATGTCATGCCACTTTTTAAATTATTGTTGAAACTCCAAATATGTGTAGCTTTTCATCCACCCTTCCCACACACAAGTAAATGAATATCACAGTATCTCACTGGATCTCCAGTGCCCATATGTGTTTGCAGCTGATGGCAGGGTTGAAGTTTTGTGGCAGAGATCAGACAGCACAGGCTCAGAATGTTTCTCTCCTCCTTATTTCCCATCCTTTTATCATTGGAGATGGAGCCCAGCAGCCTGCTTGAATCCTTAGGTAGTGTGACCCTAGAATATTGGTGGTATTATTTCTACTCTCCATTAGGCACCAATAGCAAAAAAGCAAATTGGGAACACACTTATAGCATCTGCAGTAAGTATGAAGTTTGTGTGCATCTGTTGAGCTGCAGTGATGAGATGAATCCTCTTTGTTAATATGTGACTTGCAACTTGAAGCCTCCCCAGTCTCTGAATTATAAAGCAGGTTGCTCTGTGGGAAGCCTTTCAGCCAGAGAACACATGGAACAGAGCAAGGGATAATCCTGGGAATGCAAAGAGCACACTGGAATTTTTTTTCCTTTCCCTTTTGGTGGTGACTTTAGGTAACGGCTTCGTCAAAACCTGGCTGATTCCATAAAGCCTTGGAAGTAAGGGCTGCTAGAAATGAGAGCACACTGAAGTATGTCAGCAAAAGAAGAACAAGTGGCTGCTCTTGTAACATGCACTCTATTACCTTGACCCCTCTCCTAAAACCTAAAAACTGTAGTTCTGAGTCAGGCGTGGTTGTGCATACCTGTAATCCTAGTGGCTCTAAAGGCTGAGGCAGAAGGATTGCAAGTTCAAAGCCAGCCTCAGCAAAAGCAAGGCCCTAAGCAACTCAGTGAGACCCTGTTTCTAAATAAAATATGAAAAAGGGCTGAGGATATGTGTCAGTGGTTAAGTGTCCCTGGGTTCAATCCCCTGTAAAGGGGGGATTTTTTTGTGTATGCTAATTATATAGAATAGTGGGTTTTGTTGTGGTATATTTGAAACTGCATATACCATAACTGTAGCATAGACAAAGGGGTCAGAGGGAGAGTTGAAGGGATGCAAGGGGAGGGTACCCTGAATGAAATATATCAATCAGAGTATCATGAATCCTATAAAGAAAGAAACTTTCAAGCCTGCCACAGAACTAAGACTCTGTCTACCACCAACAGATGGAGCTTGGGGTGGGGAGCTTATGTCATGTCCCTTTGGCTTGGAAACAAATATTTGTAAACACTTTTTCAGAACCTAACACAAATTGAGACTGAAATAGAAGACAGGAACTTATTATACTTGATCATGACCTGTTGGCATATTACTTAAGATTTATTGATTCCCTTCTTCTATAATTCCATAGTCATAAAGAGAATTGGAATCATTTTGTTAAAAGCTAGAACGCTAGGTAGTGCTTGTCCTGGAGAAAATGTACCAGAAGTTTGTGCCTCAAAGAAGTGGAGCGGAGTTACAGCTACAAACCTGTTTTCTCTGATATCCATTTCTAGGAAATTGTTTTCACAATATCTGAGCATCTCTTAATTAATTGGTAAAATGAATTTCTGAGCAGAATTGTACTGTGGTCTGATAAGCCAGAAAATCCCCTCATATTCACCCCTCACAAACACTCTGCTTAGCATTTTTACAAGGATTCTCCCCTCTTCAAAGATGAAGAATGATTGTTGTTTTTATTTTATCAATCCACATATTTAAACAAGTTTTTTCTGTTTTGTTTTATACCTGAAATTGAACCCAAGGGTAGTTAACCACTGAGCTATATCCCCATCCCTTTTTCTATTTTATTTAGAGACAGGATCTCACTAAGTTGCTGAGGCTGGCTTTGAACTTGCAATCCACTTACCTCAGCCTCCAGAGCTGCTAAGATTACAGGGGTGCACCACTGCACCTAGCTAAATGTAACTTTTTAATTCCACTTCTACACATGGGTGTATAAAGTCAATGTGACCTCAACTGATGTAACCTGCAGATTAGCCACTGGTAAACACAAACAAGATTGGTGACTTTTTAAGCAAATGGTTAGACGTCATCACTTTTCACAGTTTGTCCATGGTTAGCATATACAGTTTCAGCAAGAATCTTGCAGTTTCGGATGTAAGTTCTTGCCAAAAATTTTTATTGGGGGGGCAGGGATAGGAGCTGGGATTTTCACACTAAAGCCTGCTGTGCGTTGTGTGGATAATCCTCAGTTTTTTTCTTTGCATTTGACTGTGCAGATGACATAAAAATATTTTGTAAATTGGAAAGTATGATCACATTCCCCCTCAGGTTTCATTGAGGCACAGATTCCTAGTGAATCTAGTTTATGCCTGCACATTTTTGGGGAGGTGAAGTACTTTTGCTCTGAAGGATGCTGCAGCCATTTTTCAAGTGGGAAAAAAGTTATCTCTAATACATGTGAAATTTTTCACTACCTAAGAGGAAGGGAGTTGGAAAACAGCTTTTTTCTTTCTTTTTTTTTCCTTTTTCTTTCTTTTTTTTTTTTTGTACCTGGGATTGAACTCAGTGGCCCTCAACTACTGAGCCACATCCCAGCCCCGTCCCTTTTTAATTTTATTTATAGACAGGTTTTCCCTGACTTACTTAGGGCCTTGCTAAGTTATTGAGGCTGGCTTTGAACATGCCAACTTCCTGCCTCAGCCTACTGAGCTGCAGGGATTAGAGGCATGCCCAGCTAGGAAGCAGTTTTAAGTCACAGAGACATTTGATGTGCATATTTGTGTGAGTTAGAGTCTTACTAGAGACATTTTTAAAATAGTTTTTAAGTTAGAGATGAACTCAATATCATTATCTGGTTTATGTATTTTTATGTGGTGCTGAGGATTGAACCCCAGTGCCTCACTTGTGCTAGGCAAGCACTCTACCACTGAGCCACAATGCCAGCCCTCAAATTAATGTATTAAAGCTCAGATTTTCCTCCTGTCAAGTGGAGTATTACCAACATACTTCACAGGGTTGCAAGGAGGAGTTAGAAAAAGTGCTTAGAAGAATATATTCTCTATAATCCTTAGATATTGTGATTAATGTATCATGCACAATTTCAAGTAGCTTACATCATAAGACACAGCTAAAAAGGGTAAAATGAATATCCCCCAGGGGTAGAAAGTGGTAGAAAAAGCAATTTGACACATTCTGGAGTCCTGATACATTTTTACTCTGGAGTCCTGATACATTCTTACTCAGATCATGAATGGGGTTCTGTGTGCCCTTCCTATGGTCCATGATGGTTTTGCTAGGTTTGTATATAGTAGGAGTACAGGTAGAGCAGCAGATGATATAGCCTCAGGGCCAGGCTGTATTTATCCACATTATCTGGAAAAAGACCTGAGGTTCCTGGGGGAGGAAACAAACAGTAGCTGATAAAGTTTGGTGGTACTAAGCATGATTCCAGAGAAAGCAATGCTCCCCAGCTAGCTGGTGACAGATTCCTGCTTGTTCTTCCTTTAAGCTAAGAGATGAGCAGAGGTTGATGGGAAGGGAGTGGGCGTGAGTTTGATTCTTCCTCATGGCTTTATCTTTGTGAAATAGTTTAGGGAGATTGTTATTTGGACCTTCAGGATATTTCTGTACCCCATAATGAGCGAGTCTGTGCTAGTCAGATTGATAGCACTCCATAAATAGAGATGGCCCCCACCTTATGATGGGTTGACTTAAAATATTTCAACTTTACAGTGATGTCAGAACAGATCTTGGCAACCACTCTGTTTTTTTTTTTTTCACTTTGAGTTCAATATTCAGTGAATTCCATGAGCCTTACAACACTGTGTTATAAATTGAGCTCTGTGCTGGGCACAGGGGTGCAGGCCTGCACCTGTAATCCCAGCAGTTTGGGAGGCTGAAGCAGGAATATCACAAGTTCGAGTTCAGCTTTACCAATTTGGTGAGGCCCTAAGCAACTCAGCACAACTCTGTCTCTAAATAAAATACAAAATAGGGATGAGATGTGCCTCAGTGGTTGAGCGCCCCTGAGTTCAATCTCCAGTAGCCCCTCGCAACAAAAAGAGGTATGGCATCAGTGATTTTGCTCTGCAGAAGACTCACACCACTGGATTTTGTTTAAGGCAAGGTAGGCTGAGATTTGATATTTGGTGGGTTAAGTGTATTGAATGCATTTCAATACAATGTTTTTAACTTCCTGTGGGCATCCTTTTATTGTAGATTGAAGAGCACGAGTATTGGTTAGTGGGTTGAGGATTAGGGGACAACCTCTAAATGTTTATGTCATCTATAGAAAAGCAAAGAATTGACATAAACTAGTCTGTGTTAGTTACATATTAAAATTCTTGATGTGCCATATGCTGATAAACGTATAACAAATTATTGCTGTAATGACTGATAACACTCAGTTTGGAATTGGGTAGACATGTTAGCATATGACTCTTTGGAGCCAGTACAAACTTATAAACTCACACAACTAATTAATAACCCTTGTGTGATGGGTACTGTGCTAAGTGGTTTAGGTATATTTGTTCATTTAAACATCACTGTAACTTTTTTTTTTTTTGGTACCAGGGATTGAACCCTGGGGAACTTAACTACAGAACCACATCCCCAGCCCTTTTTTTATAACAAGAGCCACATCCCCAGCTCTTTTTTATATTTTATTTAAAGACAGGGTCTTGATAAGTAAGTTGCTTAGGGCCTTGCTAAGTTGCTGAGCTGGTTTGAACTTGCAGTCTTCCTGCCTAAGCCTCCAGAGTTGCTGGGATTACTGGTCTGTCACCATGCCTGGCATAGAACCTCTTTTGAAAGGAGAAAACTGAAGTTCATAGAGTTCAAGAAGCTAGCCCAAGGTTACATGAGTTGTTAGTGACAGAATTTCCATGGGGACCCACACAGCCTGGCTTCAGGGTTCATGCTGTGGACTCAAAACTATACTGTCACCTCTCAGCAAAATTTCAACATTGCTAATCTGAAGTTTCCTTAAGTTAGAAAAAGTCACACAAGAGCACAGTCTAAATCAGAGCTAAACTTGACTAAATCCTCTTGCTCTGTCCCATTTGCAAGCATGTGCAGCTGTAGGTCGGGGAAATAGGTTCCTTACTCCCTTTGAGTGTCCAGAATTACCCCTTGAAAGCCACACACTCCTCCTGGCTGTGTCTTCTCTCCCACAGGCATCCCTCTTTCCCCAGACTGTGCCAAGCATACATCACTCTCTTCATACAGGAGTCTACAAGGGCCTCCAAAAGCATATTTAAGTGTTACCTTATGGCTAATTTTCTCCCTGGAATCAGCCACTGTGGAATTCTGAGGAACCAAACACTTGCTTTATCACATTGTTTACACTATATAAGCCATTTTATTTTATTTTATTCTTGTACCAGGGATTGAACCCAATGGTGTTTAACAACTGAGCCACATCCCCAGCCCTTTTCTTGTATTTTATTTTGAGATAGGGACTCGCTGAGTTGCCTAAAGCCTCACTATATTGCTGATACTAGCCTTGAAGTTGACATCCTCCTCCCTCAGCCCCCTGAGCTGCTGGAATTACAGGTATGCACCACCACCCCTAGCACATTCCCAGCCCCCTCCATCACTCAGACACTCATACTCCACCCCAACTGTACACTTTTGAGTTATTTTTAAGCTACCCCCTAGAGCCCTCTTCTTCATAGGAGTGCTCCTTTTGTCACCAAATAATGTAGATCAGTGCCTTTAAAATAAAAATGTCTTAATTTGAAGATTATTTTTCCCTTTGGTCATTCTAGGCAAAGAAATGGCATTTCTTCTCACTGTGAACCATCAGGATGCTGCAATGTAGGACACATTCTTTGTTGATATTTTGTTCTCTCAGTGGGATCATTGTAGATATTTCTGCCACATCAATCTGGGTTGTGTTATCCATCTGGCATACACTACGGAGGATGGACATGGTCAGGAAGAAAAGGGCAGTGGTGTCCAGGGCTTATCTCTACCTAATGGTGGACCGTTATAGTGGCCTGAAGCAAAGGGTAGAGCTATTGCACCTCTGAAGGGTGCACAGCTGCCTACAGATTCACCTGTGATAGTTTCTTACCCTGAAGTGTACAGGGTAGACCAGGCACAGTGGTGCATGCCTGTCATCCCAGCATCTCAGGAGGTTGAAGCAGGAGGATCACAAGTTCAAAGCCAACTTCAGAAACTTAGTGAGGTGCCAAGCATCCCAGGGAGACCCTGTCTCTAAAAAAAATACAAAATAGTGCTGAGGATGCGGCTCAGTGGTCAAGTGCCCCTGAGTTCAATCCCGGGTTACCCTGGTCCCTCCAAAAAAAAAAAAAAGAAAAAAAGAAAAAAGCTGCTGGAAAGGGTTTGACATCTTTCTCACTCTGGGTAACGTGACTGTCCTGTCAGTATTTTATCCTCACATCAGTGATGCCCAGGCAGCTTTATCTATTGATGGTCATCTCACATGGCCCCAATTGTAGCTTGTCTTATGTCTTTTGCATAACTCAGTCCTGCACCATCAATGCTGCTTGATGTTGATAGTGACCATGAAATAATAAGAAGGTGGGGCATGATCTAGGTGGGTACATGCACACTTGGTGGCTAAAAGTTTTCATGGTTCTGTGTGTATTCATAAAGGACCATGAAAGTGTCAAGAGCATTGATTTTTGAGGTTACAAATTAAATCTGGTGGGTAGGAAAATTTGCACAGATAGAAACTATTAATAATGAGGATTGAATGTCTCTCTCCCTGTGTGTGCAGCTGGAAAGAGGAACCACTTTTGTGATGCAGTGAAAAAATCCCTCACCTACCAATTTATACACTTTAGCTTTGGCTAAATCTCCAATTTCTCTTATCCTTCTGTAAAATGGAATGATACCATAGGGATTTATGAGCATTAAATAATTTGATGACCTTAGAACAGTAGGTAGTTGATACATATGTGTGTCCCCTGCATAGATAGTATTATTTTGGTGGATGTGGGTGGTGGTGATGGTGACGTGAGTCTTGGAGACATTAAGCATATATAATAACTATTTGGAAGACTATTGTGAGCATTCAATAAAATATCCTGCTGGATAGATTTTGGTCATCTTTGAATCCCAATACAATTGGGAGCAGTTTCACAGTCATGGAACAGTATAGATATCGCTTATCATTTTCCTTCTGATTATAAGTATCACCTAGGATATGTAATTTTTTTTTCAGTATTGAGGGTGGAACCCAGGGCCTTGCATATGCTAGGCAAGTGCTCTACCACTGAGATGCATCCCCAGCCTATTCTGATTCTCATTCTTCTTCTTATTATTATTATTTTGAGACAGGGTCTTCCCAAGTTGTTGAGGCTGGCCTGAAATGCGTCATCCTATTGCCTCTGCCTCCCAAGATGCTAAGATTATAGGTATGTGCTACTGTGACCAGCAAGAAACACAAGTTTTTTTTTTTGTACCAGGAAATGAACCCAGGGGGCATTTTATCCACTGATCCACATCTCCAGTCCTTTTATATATTTTATTTAGAGACAGGGTATTGCTAAATTTCTTAGGGTCGCACTAAGTTGATGAGGCTGGCTTCAAACTTTCAATCCTCCCCCCTCAGACTCCCAAACTGCTGGGAATACAGGTGTAAACCACTGTGCCTGTCAGGATATAGAAATTTCCATGGATGTTATCTTTCCATGAGAATTTTAAAGTTCCTCACTACTTGGCATATTATAGTTCTTCTTAATAGTGATTATCAATATTTTGTCTTATGCCAGTCATTCATGATAGAGTTGATTTGTCTGTGGGGTGACACATGGCAATGTTTTGCTTGTCACAATTATGCAGAGATGCTACTACCATCAAGTGAGTAGATAACAGGGACACTGCTAAACCTCCTGCAATGCACACACCATGCCTTACAGCTGGGACAGCCCAGAATATCAATAGTGCCAGGGCTAAAGCACTCTGCACTAACTGAAAGCTCCTTGGAAGCAGCACTGTGTCCTACTCCCTGTCCTGAGCCCTGGCATGGATCCCTATCAGATCTACCTTGGGTCCTTAGGTACCTCCTGAGTTACATAGTCTACAAACATTTAGCCCTGGGTTTAGCATTTCTGCAGATTAACTTTGTGACTTCTAGGTTTCAGGATTCATCCACAGCCATTTTTAATATTTTATTCAGGACAGGGTCTCAATGAATTTGTTAGGGCCTCCATAAGTTCCTGAGGCTGGCCTTGAACTCATGATCCTCTGGCCTCAGCCTCTTAGATGCTGGTATGACAGGTTTGTGCCACCATGCCCATCTCTCTTCTGTTTTTATTTTACAGTTTTGATGACAGAGATCTAACACAGGACCTTGGACATACACATATAACATACACTATAAATATAATTTTATCCTCTTAAAAATATTAATCTCATAATATCACAGACATTAGGAAAGAAAACAGTATAAACACAGCTCAAAGCACTGTCCGTGGACTGCCCTCACTCTGATGAACTGTTGATCCCAGGCAAGCGAGTACAGAAAGTGAGAGAGTTCAGAAACTTGGGGAGCCATGGGCCAGTGCTTGGTGGTTTCTGTTCTCTGTAGATATCTGTCTTCACCATATTCAAGAATATGAATTTCTTTTACAATGTATGACCTTTTAGTATTTAAACTTTGCATAATAGTTAAAATTGTTGGATAATTCAAAGACATATTTTTCCAACTTTTATCATGTAAATGTTAAAATGTACAGAGAAGCTGAGGGAGTTCTAGAGTGAACAATTATAGAACTACTAAAAATGTGGATTGGGTTGCCATGCTGCTGCTTGCAGGTCCCGCCAGTGTGGAAATAAAGCCTCTGTTTGGAAAGGAACTTCTTCTGGAACAAGTCCTGCTCCTTATTTCATGTATTGTTTCTGCCTGCTGTTGTACCACTCAATCAGGACTGAGTAGTTTCTACAGAGAACTTTAGGTTCTGCTCCTTCACCAAGTAGCAATACATGGTTGTTTCAGAAGCACAGAGAACATATATTTGGATCCCCAGTTTTAGCAGATATTGACATTTAGGTGTCTTAAGTGCACATTTATATCTCTTTCCCAATCTTACCCTGTCACATCCTACCCCCAGTCTTCTGCTTATTTTATGGTTTTCTCTTTTCATTCACCTTTTGGTTTATTCTGATCCAACTTCTTTCCTAAATTTATTAGAATTTTTGGTAATTTTTTTTGGTCTTCGTGTGTGTATGTGGGAGTGTATTATGGGTTTTTGTTTTTATTTATTTGCTTTATTTTGGTGGCAATAAAAAAAGATGTCCAGAGACAATTACAATAATAGTAAAACAGAAACACTTACAAGTGCCAGATGCAAGGCATAGTGAACTATGCCTTACATCAGATTGAATCTGTCACCCCCTATTTTTTTTGTTTATACACTTCAGTGAAGGAAATAGAGATATGTTTGATGTCTTCGATTACATTTTTACCTTCCATAAAGTAAGATCATTATCGTATTAAAAGAATTTCTTATAAAATGCAGGACACACAAAAAAAAGATTTCTCCTATTCATATTTAAAGCTTGAAAAACATTAAGTGCGCTGTATAACAGAAAGAAAGTTTCAACAGGGTGTTTTTAACCATTTAAATTTTTTCTTTCTATAATGTATATTGTGGGAAGGGACACTTCAACAATTGCTTTCTGGTCACACATAAAACAATTCTACCTGTCTTCTGTGAGGATTTCTTGCAACATTTATAAGGACCTTCTTTCCCGAAGAATTCCTGCCAAGTATTTCCTGTGGGACAATAAAAATAGTTATCACTTGTTAGGTTTATTTGTTAAGAAACTAATCATGATGAAATGATGAAGATAGTTGTGTCTTAAGTGTAGTTTTAAACTGATTGTTTTTTTTTTTTTTTTGGTAACAGGCATTGAACCCAGGGGCACTTAGGCACTGAACCACATATTCAGCCCATTTTTTACTTTTTATTTGGATACACGGTCTTTCTAAGTTGCTCAGAGCCTCAATAAGTTGCTGAACATTGCTTTGAACTTGCAATAGTCATGCCTCATCCCAGAGTTATTGCAATTGCAGACATGAACCAGTGTGGCTGACTGAAATTAATTTTGATGAATCCTGGGGTCTTTTGGAGATCAGAAAGCTAATATATCTTGCCTAGTAAGTCTCTCCATGAACCCTGAGAAAATTCTCATACTTCTATCGGCACAATACTCTTTGTTTTAAGATAGCTTTAGAAAATTGAACATCAATGTTTATTCTTTTTTTTTTAGAGAGAGAGAGAGAGAGAGAGAGAGAGAGAGAGAGAGAGAGAGAGAGAATTTTCTAATATTTATTTTTTATTTTTCAGTGGACATAACATCTTTATTTGTATGTGGTGCTAACGATAGAACCCAGGCCGCACGCTTAAGCGCGCTACCGCTTGAGCCATATCTCCAGCCCTCAATGTTTATTCTTAAATTGCAGTTTTCACAAATGTACTGGGTGAAAAAAACACAAGTAAAATATCTAGTAATTTTCATAAAGATCCTGAGTTATATTAAAATGCTATATCCACTTTCTCAATAAGTAGAAAAAAATGGAGTAAGATGGAATATATTGATTTTGTATTTTATTTAGAGAGAGGGTCTCACTGAGTTTCTTAGCACCTCGTTTTTGCTGAGGCTGGCTTTGAATTTGTGATCCTCCTGTCTCAGCCTCCCAAGCTGTTGGGATTACAGGTATGCACCACCATACCCAGATAGAATATATTGTTTTAAATGAGTTTTAAAACTTCATTTTTTCTTGTTAATGTAAGAACGTGAATCTAAGAGAACACTAGTGACATGGGAATAACAAGTCTGTAGTTGCATTAAACAAATTTTACATTTTAGCAAATTTTTCACTGTAGGCAAATTTCTTTAACTATTCCAAAAATGTTAGACTACAATGAATTTTGCTGATAGGTGATGAGCCAAGTTTCAGGGTCTTGGTGATATTATGTGTGTTTGCCTCCAATTCCTTTCTGGAAAACATCTGATAAGAATTTAACTTTTAACCAAATAGAAGTATCTATACAAATGACTCATTTATTTTTCTTGGTCCTATCCAATTTTTTTTTTCTTGAGGAATTTTAAAATTTTGAATATAAATGTTTATCTTGACTATTTTAATTAATCTTCTAACATTTGATATGTTTTTCTCCTCACTTTTCTAACTTATCAGAAATTGTTTCATACTGCTTATGGCTATTTTCCCCAGCTTGGTGAAATTTCATATATTTGTGGAGCATATTCATCACAGTGTAATAAGTGGAATAACTTGATATTTTCATTTCTTTCAAGAATGTATTCTCATCAAACCCTAGAATATTCAGTGGAGCAGGGAATAAATTATTTATCACTACCCAATAGTAAGGGAAGGTATAAAAACTATAAAAATGAAAATTTACTATTTAAGAAGGAATGGAAATTTTTTGGAGAGAGAAATGGTAAAAAAATTTCTTAATGATTATAACAAATGAATGATTATTATTTAAAATAAAATCAGGTTATGTTTTTGAATAACATTTCAGAAGACTCCTCAACTTATGCCACTCCCATTTTGGGGTGTAATACTTTTAATTATGTAATTATACAATTTTACTATTCAGTATTTTGTATAAAACCAGTAATAATATACCATATTTTTAAATCAAGAATATGTATCAATCTACATATATATGCACAATTTACAGGCCATTGTAAAGCTATCTTCAAAATCCTTTCAAGATAATCGACATTCAATCAGTTCTGTCAGCTTTAAAAGTATGATAAGAAACATTTAAACAACAGCAACAAAAAAAATCAAAACAATGATCAAAGACTGATAAACCATTTATTTTTTAAAACTAATAATCCGTTCATGATTGCAGATTATTAGTCTGCAAATTATTAATATAATACTGCATTACTCTTCTATGAAAGTTCTTCCATGTGATAAGGAGGTAACTTCCTTCAGAGAATGGGCAAATTGTCCCATGTTTTAAACACACCCCATAGTAATTGCACGTAGAGATATTGTTCATTCAAATTAAGAAGAAATGGAAGAGCAGCAGTGAGCTTCACTAGAACCTTTTAGTTGACAAGAACTATTCATCAATTTTTTTTTTTTTTTTGGGCGGGGGAAGTTTGGTAATCATTACTTTTTAAATGCTATAAAAATAAGAAAAATTAAAAAAGCAGGTGGTTCCTTCTAGAAAACATTACACAAGAGTGCACTGCTCATCTGTCATGGATGGCAATTCAATAAAAGCAAAGACTCAAGGTACTCTTGGCAGAAGGCTTCCAGAAAATTTACAGTCTGTGTTGCCTGCATGTCTGCTTCAAGCCCCCAAAGTAGACAATAGGACTTCATGGGAACACTGGGAATGCTTCTGAGACTAGTCTGCACAAAAGCTAAGTGGAAAACAACCCTTAGTAAGCAGTAGCAATGTGAGTTTAAGTCAAATGGGGGAGTTGAAAGGCTCAAGCTTATAACTGGAAAATTCTACAGAAAATTAAAGCCACCACTCAGCACAGGCAAGGGTGCCTGTGAATGAAGTATGGCTTACCATCAACCCTCTCTGTTGTTGAGAACAGTGTTCTAGTGTATTTTATACACCATGATTTTCTCTATGCTAGAGGAGCATACTTTTTAGACTCTCAGCTCTGGGACTCTTCCTGATGGTTGATGATTTGAGTGAAGTGCACCTATGAATATTTATTTCTAATTTTAATCCTAGTGGAAGTGCTTTTGGTGTATATTTTAAGGTATTTCAGGCCCATTAGTTAGCAGAATCACTCTACCTGAAATGTACTCCTTCATTTTCTATAGAAGGAAGGTCTCCAACTGAACTCCAAGTTACAATCCTTGAAGATGTGTGTATTTTGTGGTTTCCTGTTGGATGGAGTTTGCACTTATTTGTTGCAGAAGGAACTTTCCATGTGTCAGACCCAGAAATTTTCTGGTTCATACACATGTCCCCAGTAAGCTTAATCTTGTTGCTATAAAATTCTTTTGATGTAATAGCATAGTCATCTGGGAATCTGAAGGAATGTGCCTTCAACAAATCCAAAGTGTCCTCTGACTAATTTAGTGAACTACTTACATACAGTGATTATGACAGTGATTTTAGCTGGAAAGTTGAGAAGCCAACCCAAAAAAGCAACTTATAGAAAAGCACTGTGGTTACCAAAAGTTTTGACCAAGTCCCCAGATGGCTGTGCACTATGAGGGGCCAGAATATGGCATGAGCCAAGGTGTAAAGAACATCTACTCATTCTGCTGCAGGACATAACCATCTGCTGCAGATGGGCATATGGATTGGCATCCACTGAGATTAGTTATGGAGGACTTGGCCTTTACAAGTTTCACCCTGAGTCACAGCAGTTAAGTCCTGGGCACAGCTCAACCATTTTCTCAGCATGAAACAGCACATGGAATGGTCCTCCTTCCACCCAGCTCTTAGCCTTTTTTGCCTCAGGGACAAGAATACACTGCTTTCCTTGATCTAGTCCCCAGGTTTAAGAAACTGGCAAGATCCTGCCCGCTCAGAGTCTACTGCAGAAAGAATTGCCCATAAAGATATGGCCATCTGACTTGTGCCCTAGTTCCCATTCATGTCATGTTTCAATCCAAGGACAATTTATCCTGTCTTGCTACAACTTTGAAAATAGGCAGCTCTGTGCATTCAGGCTTCCTCACACATTCACCTTGTCTTTGAAGAAAAGCATTGCCTGCTATCCCCCCTCCCCCCCCTCCCCTCTTCTCTCTCTACCACCTAGATAGTAGATGATAGGAAAGGCAGCAGAATACAACAGACACTAGTATGGCAATATGTAAATCAATGGATGTGTAACTGATGTGATTCTGCAATCTGTATACGGGGTAAAAATGGGAGTTCATATCCCACTTGAATCAAAGTATGAAATATGATATATCAAGAACTATGTAATGTTTTGAACAACCAACAATAAAAAAAAGAAAAGCATTGCCTGGTGTTGCCTTCCAAAAGGACCTCCGTCCAGGATTCAGACTAGGAGAGGACAGCATGGTTACGATGGATGGACAGTGTTCACTTCTTAGGGAAGTAACCAATGTGGTTGCAAAATATTCTTTAATTACAAAAACCAGTTTTTTTTTAGCAGCATATGAATAATTTCTCTGACAATTGTGCATCACACACCTGGCTGTGTTCCAGGAAGGTTAAGGAAGAAGGCACTCAACAATTAAGTGCTGTCTGTGCCAACAACTGTAGCTCAAAATTAACGACTTTCACTGGAATGTCTTCAGTGTGATTACACAGAAATAATAATCCAAATTGGTACTGGGAGACCATGAAAACTATTGATATTATTTCTTTTTAAAGCCACGATAATGTGGGATTGCTCTTTGCAGAGCAAAGCCCAACAGTGAGTGTGTATGTGTGAGTGTGTAAGTGAGTGTGTGTGTGTGTGTGTGTGTGTGTGTGTGTGTGTGTGTTTGTTCATATGTGGAAGAAAACAAAATTTTAATTTTACTGACTGGGATACCCAGTAATGCATAGCCTTTTGATACTTTGATCCCTAAGTAATATCAAAAAGGAAGTTCCTTGGCACAAGGCTTCCAGGAAATTTATAGTCTGTGTGGCCTGCATGTCTGCATCAAGCCCACAAAGCAGACAATAGGGCTATATGAGAACACTGGGAATGCCACTGAGACTAGTATGCACAAAAACTAAGTGGAAAACAACCCTGAGTAAGCAGTAGCAATCATCTTCCAACATAGAAAACAGTTCTGCCTCCTAAGTTTTCTAAAGTATCCATAAAAGTTCCCTGGCAATGTACTACTTGGTGTTACAATATGAAACAGTGTTTAAATGTCATTTTCAAAGGTTCTCTCTTGTAAATCATGCTTTTTTGAAACAAAATCAGTTGAGTACTTCATATAGTGAAATTCACAACAATATTTCAAAGAGAAAAGGCAGAATGGTTAAATTGAATAGTATCCCATTTGGAAATATCCATGGCAGGAGCATCTGCTGGGGTCACAGTGTAAATAAAAAATAAGAACATCAAAATCTCTCATTAGATACACTTCTGAGGGTCATGAGTGAATATAATTATCAGCAGAAGGACAAGATGCACCACACAGACTGGGCAACACTCCGGATGGTGAAATGTGTGCTACTTTCACCTGAAAGTAAGTTGATAACAGTGTTTTTGTGGTTTAATTCAGACAAAAGTGAATCAGGCCCTTCATGTCACTGCTCAAACCTCAGATTCTGAGTTACTGAAACTCTAGTGGATCTTTTCTTGTTCAGATAAATTTCTAAGGGGTAAAGCAACTAAAGAATCTGAAATTTTGTTTTGTTCTGTGTTGAGAGCCAGGTCAGTCATAATGACGCCTAGCATTTGCCTGAGGGAATGTTTGAAAGGTGACACCAGCGAACAATTTAGATGATGATTTGAGTTAAGCTATATATAATTGCTGTGATGCTGGCTTGATTGTATTGTATATTTGACCTTTACCATCTGGCAATGGGGCGGCTCTTGATGCCTCGAGGCACCAGCTACTTTGGAGTTCTCCTGGGGATTCCAGGAGAGTTCCCATCGGTTGGGGAAGTGCCGGAGGCAGGATTTCTGGTGTGGGGGGTCTCTGGAAGGGCTGCGTGGGTGACTTTGGCAGAAAAACATGACTGCAGTGCCAGTGAGAGTTGAAATAAAGTAGTTGCTGTTTGAACCTACAAGGTTTTGTGGCAGCTCGGTTATTCTTGTCCAGCCAGACTGCGGCAGTTCTGAAAGAAATTTTTCTAAATCTTTTCAGAGTTTTCTATTCCCAGATTCTTTCTTCAGTTCTGATCACAACTTTTTATTTCATGCAAAAATGTTAGTCCTTGTTAAAGAGGGACTACTAAAACTGCTTTTCCTCAAAGCAGATTACTTGGTTGTTTTAATAAAGTTACATTCAAATGTTTAAAACTGTGAAGTGTGTAATGAAGAATTACTATGGGTGATATAATGTTAGATTTTGATGGTATTCAGCTTTTCAATGCCCCAATTCTATCACCTTGTGGAACTCCATTTATTATGTCACCATCACTACCTTGTTCAGGTTTCTGATTGTCTTGATTTTCCACACTGCTTGTTGAAATACCACCTAAGAGAAGTCTGGTGAAGATTGATGCTGCTTAGTGTGCTCCATTCTTCTGCCTCCCTATCTTTTGCTGAATATGGTCTCTATCCAGCCAGACACTGGTTTGTTTCATGACCAAATCCTTCTGCTGAGGCCTGATCTCTGAGCTGGGTCAACAGATTTGGACCCAGGAAATAGTCTCAGCTGCTCTCCTCCCATAATGCTTTATGATGTGGCCTATTTGAGTGGACATTAGATCAAGGCAGACTTTACAGTTGATGGAAATGGCACCTTCCACATTTTCATACATACCCAGAAGTTATTTTACAATGGCATCCATTGGGGTGCTATCATCCACAAGGAAAAAACCATGGTGATCAAAGAGTTGAGGAACATATATCCTTTTACTCAGAAAATAATATTTTCTGAGTAACATTTTGAGTAATAAATGTTAAAAATAATAAAAATAATAAATTATTAAAAAATGAATAATTTATAGTAACATTTTGAGTCTTACTATCAGGAGAATGTTGTGTATATTGCATAAATTCTGCAAAAGGTGGTCTGATATTTTCCATTTTAAATCTCAATTTTTTGCTATTTCATAGTGTTTGTATTTATCAATGTCAAATGTGTTGAAATTTAAGAAGCCATAATGTGTTGCCTTCTTCATTATATGAGAACAGTCAAGAAAGTAATATAAAAGTTGAAACTCCATAGGCAGCAACTCTGAAAGGATTAGAGGATGTATTTCCATTGATTAATATTTTATGTGCATTTCCTGGACTTTTTCCAAATATAGAACCATATCCCATATGCAAAAAAAGCAGCAGTAGCTTTTCTCTTATCAGAGCTAGTAAAATGAATAATTCTCCTCCTTATTCTTGTAATGCAGTCGAATTTCTTATTTTTGTTGCAAAATCATCTGTAAACCATTTCTGAATTAAGTAGTTTGAAATCTGCATAGAAGTCCTCATGTTCAAGTTTATTGCCTATGAGGAGAAATGTCAATTTGATGTACTTTTTTGGTCTGCTATAGAAAATGGCAAAGTGATGGCAATTAATAATGTCCAGGTATAGATCATTGTGAAGGTGATGCATGTTCTGCAATATGAAGCTATAACTCTTCTTCACACTCAGGAATTTCAATAAATAGTGCCATGAACAGGGGCATGAATTGGCCCAACTCATTTGCCCATAAATCTTCCACTTCATGGACTTATCCATGGCCCAAAATAGAGTAACAGCCACGGACCATGCATATGCATGCCCAGGAGGCCTATACCAGCCCCAAGCGAGTGCTAGTAGGCGAGTGTGAGATGCTTCCGTGGGGACATGGGGTGCCAGCTGAGCCCAGGGAAGCAGCTTAATGTATGCAAGTCCCTTTTGAGGGCATATGTTTGATGTTAAATATATCTCCAAAATATTTTTGGAATTATGCATTTCCTCTAAATAAATGAGAGTATTTGCTATTGAGCCTAGTTCATGCTTCAGATAATTACTGGAATAATTGGAAATGTATCATGAAGTAAATATTCACTTAAATATTTCTCTAGACAACTGAATACAAAAATGAAAAGAACAGTACCCACCCCTACAAAAGATGCCTAACTGGTCAGGAAGCACATGACATTAAATTCAGTTACTCAGGAGACTGAGGCAGGAGGACTACAAGTTTGAGTTCAGCCTTTGTGACTTAAGAAGTCCCTGTCTCACATTAAAAAATAAAAGGTTTGTTCAGTTGTAGAGTGCCCCTGGGTTTAATCCCAGTCTGCATACATCTGCGCTTGCACACACACACACACACACACACACACACAGCCTGAACTTATTTTATGTTCTATTTGTCAACTATGCCAAAATTGTTGTGTGCTGAAATGGAATTTAGATTTTAATACAAGATACAAAATCAGGAGGCTGAGGCAGGAAAATTGCAAGTGCCTGGCCAGCCTCAGCAACTTGGCAAGACCTTGTTTCACAGTAAAAATTAAAAGAACTGGGGATATAACTTAGTTATTGAGGGTCCCTTGGTTCAATCCCTAGTATTGTACAAAAAAGGGAGGGGAAGTTAGCAAAGCAAGTGTTCCAGAAGGCTACAAATATGGAATTCTGCATACCTGGAAATAGTAACACATCTATGATATGGCTTCAGGTTTTTTTTTTTTTTTTTTAGCTCGTAAAACATCACAAATAAAACATGTAAGAGTCTTCCTTAGACAATGTGGTAGAGAGAACAATATATCACATTGTCCACAGTAAGGCAATTCTGGGGTCAGCACTGGTATGAGGACCTTTGCAAAGTTTTCTTTAGGGATGGAATTTAAAAAATTATTACAGTTCCTTTGCCTTTATTAACATAAACACATGAGGAGCAGATAATGTAAAAAGAAAACAGCTTTTACTCATCATCAGTACTTTCAGTTCCTGAAACTGTGATTTTAGGGAAGCAAGGCAAGACAATTCAATGAAACTTATTTCCAGATACACACATAAATAGTTCACAGAGTCACAATTAAGTTTACATTAATTGTATAATTTGATCAGTAGGACTACTTTTTTTTGTACTGAGCCACATCCCCAGCACTTTTATATTTTGTTTTGAGATAGAGCCTCACTAAATTGCTGAGATGGCCTCGAATTTGTGATTCTCCTGCCTCAGTCTTCCAAATTGCTGGGATTACAGGTGTGAGCCATCAGGCTTGGGGTAGGACTAATTATTCTTTAAAGTATAAACTAGAAAACTGGAAGAGAATAAATAATCAAAATTTTGACTTCTAACAAAATTTTGCTTAGTACAACCATTAGATAATTTAGTTAAATTGTTAGAAAACTAAAACATGAATAATATCTACAAATTTAGCTGCAAAACTATATAATACCCTACAGAGCCATACAATTGAAACTTTTTGGTTTGCATTTTAGTTATGCATAGAAATTACTTGCAACTTATTAGTTGTACACAGGCTATCATCTAACATCAGCCTGGACCTAAGTCAGAAAGAAATAGTTAGATAAAGTTTTCATCTCATAAACTCTAGGATAGTACTGTCAAATAGGAATATGAGATAAATGTATATAACTTTAATTTTCTGCTAACTACATTTTTAAAACTTCAAAAAAATAAGTGAAGTCAGTTTTTTAAGAATCTTTTTTATAATTGTAGAAGAACCTTTTTATTTTATTTTTTAATATGTGGTGCTGAAAACTGAATTATTCTAATATATTAGTATAATTCAATTATATATATACATTAGTCTAATTCAGTTATATAATATATATAATTATAATTCAATTATATATAATATATAATATATTAGTATAATTCAAATATATATATATATATATATATATATATATATATATATATATATTTCAATTCAGTTCTTCAGTTGTACCAGCCTCATATTGAGGGCTCAACACCCACATGTGGCTACCATACTGGACACATCTAGGTCCTGGAGCACAAAGATTTTCAGGAGATCTTGTAAATGTTCCAATACAGACTACAGAAAAGGCACATGGCAAAATTATTCCCTCAATTACAAGATTTGTATAGATTGTATTTGAAAAACTGGATTTGTAAACAGTGATATGGCACTTACTGAAAACTCTGGGGATGAGGATCTGGAGCTAGATTTAGTTTGCTTTGGGAAAACAAAACCAAAAATGATGTGCCTTTCTTAAGCTCTGCAGCAGTATTTACTCTTTAAACAGCAGTCTAGAATCTTAAATGTGATTGTGGCTATTTTGTCAGACACTTTATTGTTCTAAGTAGCAGCATAATGGAGCTTTTAAGTTCAACTGCACTTCACCTCCTGCCTTTTTTATTCAGTCCTAATTCATAAAGCTGTGGGATAGTTTGGATGCAAAAGGACACCTGTGCTTGTCAATTGGATGGCTCATGTACCCAGCCCCTTCCAGTCAGTGGACTACAAAGTTACATGTTAGTGAATGAGAGAGATGCTACAATTTCCTTTGGTCTATTTAGTAAAGTGAACTAGTAATTGTGACATTTTGGCTTTGTTTTATAAATTCAACTAGGGAGAAAGAGATCAAAAACCTTTGTGTTTTAGATGAAAAATCATGGGGTCCATTTGCCACACGTTACAGAAATTCTAATCAGTGATTGACAACTGGGCTGGGTAATTTGCATATGTTGTCTTTAATGACAAGCAACTCTGTAAAGGGATAATCAGTTCTCTACTAGAAGCAAACAGTGTCAATAAGTTTATGTCATTCAAGCATTCAAACTCAAGATTAATTGACTACAAATATTTTCCAATTCCTACTATTTTTGTGCCACCTCCTAGCTATACTGAAGGGATTGATCATAGATTTAAGAGCACTGGCAAACAGATTATCCAAATAATAAACGTCTCTGGGGTTAATTTTAAATTCAACAAATGTGGTTCACACAATAGATGATGGCAGTCCCCAATATATGTAAAACCTCTTGTTATATGCTGGGAAGTCTTCTAAATCCCTTGGAGGTAACTAGTCCACTTGATTTTTGCAATAACAATTTTATTCTAAACATGAGCATTTGTCACTTGCTCAATGGAAAGTCACCACAATTCCTGGTAGATTTCCAGCAAGGCTTCATTGACCACCTAGATGGGGAAGTACTCCTTGAGAGACTCTTGGTCTCTGGAGTATTTGAGTTCTTCTGTCTGAGTCATGTAGTAGTGTAGATCCCAGGCATTGATTTTTTCCATCATATACAAAACATCTTTCTTTACATTCTGTTTTTTTTTTTTTTCAAATTCAAAATAAACTCTATTTCTGCCTCACCTAAAGGGTTTTAATTTATGGCTTAAGTCATCTGTGAAGTAATTGGAAAAGTTAGTGGTCTACTGCTCTCTGGAGCAAGCCTGTTCTTCCATATTGCCAATATGTTAACAAGGTACTAAACATATGAAAGCCATATTATAGCAGCAGATTTTTACTCCTTAGGGTGATTAACAACTCTGCCTTTTTTCTTGAGCACCACCAAAACCCAACCTTGACTCCCTTAGAGCACCAACAAAATTGATGTTTACCTCAAAGAACTGTAACTTGAGGTTGTAATCCAGGGATCAAAGTAATAGTGAAACTAAACTCATGTGCACAATTATTCTTCAGTGAGATTAAGCTGTTAAGAAATCCAAGGGAAAGAAACCAGATGTGACCTGTGGTCAATATTATCTATAAATTGCTCAACATATCCGACAGCCATGAGTTTAGTTTCACATTGCCCATTCCTACAAAGGAGAACGATTTGGATATAGCAATTCTACATTTTAGATGAAGAAACTTCTGGGCATCAGGCTTTATTTACTACCTTCAACTGTTAAATACTTGTTTTTTCTTTGGGTAAATGAGTTAGTGCTTCTGTATTCATTTTTCACAACTTGTTACAAATGTTAAGATAAAAGTATGCTTGGGTTTGCGAGGGATATGGGAATTTAGAGGTTGCCCCACACTGAGATGGAGGCAGTAGTCTGAAAAATGCCATGAATAAAAAGGAGGACACTCATACAGGATACAAAGTGATATAGTTTTGATTAGCCTTGTTGAGAGTTAGATATGCAATTTTGTGCAAAGGCCATGTGCTAAGGCTTGTTTGCCAACCTATGGTCCTATAAGGAGGTGGAACAATCTTTAGGAAGTGGGGCCTAACTGGAGTAAGTAATTCACTGGGGAAGGCTTTTGAATGATACATTTTGTATTAAGACCCTCCTTCTTATGTGTTCTCTTATATGCTCATTCTCTCTTTCTCCCCCCACCCTCCCTTCCTTTCTTTCTGGCTGCCATGAGGTAAGCAGCTTTGCTCCACCTTTCACCATGATGCTCTTATTCAACACAGATCCAGAAACAATGTATAAACCTTTCGTTCCTTAAGTTGTTTTTCTCAGGTATTTTTGTAACCAAGACAGAAAGCTAATTAACACAGTTTGTGAGAGAGTATATAATAGCAGGCAGCAACAGGACAATTCACTTGAAAATAAGCCAATTTGAAATTAGAGGGAAAACAGGTACAAAACCAACTTAATCATGATGTGCAATCCTCTTAATTTATTTTGTAAATGATTTGCTAAAATTTTAATAAGAATTTGTGGGAGTTAGGGTTGTGGCTCAATGGTAGAGTGCTTGCTTATCACATGTGAGGCACTGGGTTTGATCCTCAGAACCACATTAAAAAATAAGTAAATAAAATAAGGATATTGTGTCCTTCTACAACTAAAAAAATATTAAAAATTTTTTTTTATCTATGCTCATAAAATATATTTGTCTATACTACCCTGATCTTCCTGATATGTCCCTAGGTATGTGGCTTATAGTAGCTTCCTAGGATGATTTTGGAAATTTCTATGCTCCACACACTTTTTCCATTTCATTGAGTGATTTGAGAACTATTAGTAATAACTCCTTAAAATTATGGTAGAATTCAGCTGACACTCGGTTTTTTTTGTTGTTGTTGTTTTGTTGGGAGGCCTTTAATTACCAATTTAATCTCATTTCTTTTTATTTGGTTTATATTTTCTATGTGCTCTTGATTCTATTTTGGTAGGTTGTATGTTTATAGAAATGTATCCTTTTATAAAGATTTTCCAAATTATTGAAACATATTTTCAAAATAGTCCCTAATGATTCTCTGCATTTCAGTGATGTGTCCTGTTACCTGGTTTTTCATCTCCAATTTTAAAAACATTGTGTTTATCTTCTCTCTGTTTTGGTTAATTTGGCTAAGTGTTTATTAGTCTTATTTATCTTTTCAAACAATCAACTCTTTTTCACATTAATTATTTATATTGCTTTTTAATTCTCTTCATTAATATCAAACCTGATATTATTTCCTTTCTTCTGCAGTTTTTTTTATTTGATTTGTTCTTGCTTTCCTAGAGCCTTAGATTGTTTATTTGATATGTCTCTGTTTTGTTTGTTTCATATTGTTTTTATGTAGGTACTCACAGAACTAAACTCTTCCCTTAGAAATACTGTTGTAATTTAGGTAGGCAATGACATCCAAAAGCTCATGTGTGATACAATGTAGTAAAATTTATATGTGAGTTACTGAGTTATGAGAAATTTAATTTAATCATTGCATTAAACTCCTGATAGGGATTAACTGAGTGGTAACTATAGGCAGGTAGAATGAGGCTGGAAGAAGTGGTTCTTTAAAGGCATGCCTTCAAAATATACATATTTCCCCATTATTAGGGATCACATGTTTGCCTGCCTCTCAATTCTTTTTCCTTTCTGTTTCCTTCTCCTGAGCTGCTTTCATCAATCACACTCTTCTGACATGTCTTTCTATTTCACCTGAGTAATTAAGTGGGTAATTTTTGAACTAAGACCTCTGAAACTATGAGGCTGAAAATAGTTGTTTTTCTTTAAAATTGTTCATATTGGTTACTTTGGTCAAAATGGTGCAAAAGATGACTGAAAACAAAATTGGTACCAGAAGTAGGGTCATTGTTGTGACCAATATGACCATGTAATTCAGAAGATTTAGGAGATTTGGGGGATTTGTTCAAGGAATTTTTAAAAAGTTTAGAGATGCAAACTGCAAAAAAAGGTGTTAATTTTTTATGTGGATCTTAGTGAGCAATTCTATTCAGAGCTCAGAAGACCAGAATGATGATAGTATGGTAAAAAATGCCTTTATGATGTTTCAGAGGAGAAGGGAGACTCTTGGAAATTGGACAAAATGTCATTCATTTTATATCTGGCCAAGAAGTTTTTAATATTTTGCCCATTTCTTGACAATTTTTGTGAGGCTGAATTTAAAAAGATGAATTTGTTAATTTGGTGGAAAAAATTTCAAGGCAGCATTTTATTCAGGTGTTGACATGGGTATTGCTATCAGCTTTTAGCTAAGATTATTGTGATAATCATGAACAGAAAGGAGAACAGGAAGATTTTAAAATCTTGGAGTTTGGCCAGAAAACAGAGTAAAACTGAGGCTAAAAATATCGGTAGTCATGGGTCTGTGGATATGGCTCAAGTGAAAGCGCGCTCACCTGTCATGGGCACGGTGCTGGGTTCAATCCTCAGCACCACATAAAAATAAGATGTTGTGTCTGCAGAAAACTAAAAAATAATGTTAAAAAACTTTCTCTCTCTCTCTCTCTCTCTCTCTCAAAAAAATATGGATGGTCATTAAAAAACTTATAGCTACCAAAGAGAGACTGTTAAGTACCTTACCCAGAAATAATAAGAAAGTTGGCTTGAGGGCATCTCAGTGGATTGACCACACTCTTCCTAGGGATTGAATCCCTCTGTAGGGATTAAAAGTAAAAATTCTTTTGAGAAGGAACCCTAGGTCACCCTTTTTGTGCTGGGAAGCCTTGGGAGTTGTTTCACAATGCTCAGTTACCTAAGCACTCAGAGGCCACTATACCCATGATACCTAGAGACTTATCTACTTCTTAAGAGGGCAGCATATCTTGGTGTTAAACACATTGTACTTGTTCTGCAGGATTACAAGATACTGGATTTAGAGTGTCATAGATTCTTCCACAGATATTTCAAAAGAAGTCCTAGGAGGTCAGGCAAATTGCAATAGGATTATATTCCCTGAGAACACAATGTGTTAAAAATATGAGTAGTAAACTAAAGTTACATAAGAGACGGGATTTGAAAGTAAAATGAAGTCTCCCAGCAGGTCTTTCATTTGCAATCCTCTGAACTCAATTTCCCAAGTTGCTAGGATTACAGTTATGTATTAAAGTGACTCTAAAATAGATCTTTGTTGTTGGTAAATTTGTGTGATACTCATGTAGATGGTGTCAGGGGTCTTCTATATGACCAGGCTCTTATTTCTCTGGGTTTATTATGTCTATTAGTTAATACCCTGTGACCTCTTCTCAAACAACTCACACGGTTTGTTCTTTATAAACATGTGGACATGAGCCAGGTGTGGTGGTGCTTGCCTGTCATACCAGAAGCATGGGGAGATGATGCAGGTAGATTGCAAATCCAAAGCTATACTTAGTAAATTATTGAGACCGTAAAAAAACTTTTATAGACTATGGGTCAAAATAAAAATAAATAAATAAATAAATAAATAAATCTGAACATGTGGATCAGTGGTTAAATATATATAAACTTGAGGATTGTTTCTTGCAGTCTTAATGTATCAGGTTATTTTTCCACATGCTGATATATGTCTTATATGTCAGAAAGAGAGAAAGATGAAGATGGTTTTTTTAGTTGTTTCAGCAAAATCTTGTATCTATGATCTCTAGTCTCAGGTCTGAGATCTATGTACTAGTGCAAATAAGAGTGGTTTCCAACAATGAACTTCATACAAAGCAGAAGTGACAACTGAGGCCTTGTGAAATTGATCTCACAAATCAACAGGTAAACCAAGATTAGATTCCAGATGAAATGAATGGGCAATAAATAGAATCACATGTGCTAAAAAAAAAAGTACAAGGACTGGTTGATTGTGTCAAATTTCATTGACTTAAGAAAACAATAAGGTGTTGAGTGATGGTTCAGTTGAAGAGCGATTGCCCAGCATGTGTGAAGCACTGTGTTTGTTTCTCAACACCACATATAAATAAATTGTCCACTGTTTGACTTGTGCATCAAATCCCTGATGAAAGATTATAGAGTTCAGTCTGTCATGTAGCCAAAGAGAGTGTGTGTTACAAACCTTCTGGGGGATTAATAGGCAAGTATTATTTTTAACACCTTCTCTGCACTATTGCTTGGGATTTTAGCAGCCCATTGAGAAACCTGTACAGCAATGAGAAATGACTGGATTGTTATCTAGGGGAGATTTGCATGTGTTCAGTAAGCTTACTCCCAGTGCTTGAGGATTTAACATGGCTTTATATTTGGTGTCCTTCAGCCTAAGCCTCTCACCATTCTTTTGCCAAGTGTTTTGTTTTATGTGAGACAATTAGTTTCTTTCATTGAATGGAAGCTATTAAGAGATAGTACATTCAGTGATGAAAAAGTTTCATTCTGGAAATAATTGGCAGTCTTATGATTTTTACAGGGGAAAACCCAAGATTGGAGCTCTCTGTTTGCTGAACACTCATAAAGGCAGAAGCCAAGTTCTTTTGGATTTAACTTCTCTCTCCTGATCCCAGGAGTTAAAGCCCATGGAGGTCCTTGCCTGAACATAGACAACTATCACTTTTTCTCTGATGTTAGCACTTATGAATGTGTAGATCCTTTCACAGCACAATGTAAATTAAAATAGAAAGTACAATAGAAAGTCTAGTTAGGGTATCATATATATGGTCCCAATCTTGCTTTTCTCAGGGTGACACTGGCTGTTGATGTTTCTGTTTCAATTATGTAGCATACTGTCTAAGGCTGGACTAAGGCCTAAGTCTACCCTCGCTTTTTTAAATCATTAAGTCATATGTTCCCAGTTGTGCACAGATATAAATCTCTCAACAAATAAACACACACACACACACAAAAAAAAAAAAATGATGAAAGTGGATTAAGAACAAAGATTTGCTTTACCAAATCTATCCCCCAACAAAATGATTAGCCAAAAAGCAAAGAAAGCACTGAGACCTGTGGTGGTGGCGGCGGCGGCGGCGGCGGCGGCGGCGGCGGCGGCAGCGGCAGCTGCTAAGGCAGATTTCTTGGAGCGGTGGGTTTATTACAGGAGTACTCCTGGTTGGATGTGAAGGCTCCTCAAGCATATGCTTTTTTCTCTTTCCTCTCTCTACCTCCTCCCACCCACCTCCCATAAGTACTGATGGGCAAAATGTGACTAAGGAGAGGTGGGGAAAATATCTTTGGCTGATGATATCAGAAAGCTGTTTGAATTCTCAGCGAGGAGGGAGGAGGGAGGTGAGAGATGTTGAGAGGCGGTAAAGCTCTGTATTGGCTGTGCGTGCTGGCGAGCTGCGCTCCATCTCCCCGGGGTACGCGCTAGAGAGGTGCCCGTCCCCAAGCTCGCGCCCGCAAGATGTCCCCCTGCGTGCTCCTGGGCGTGCGCACCCGCTGCCAGCACTCGTTCTGTGCGCTGAAACGCTGGCCTGAGGCTCCTTGTGTACCGCGCGGTTGGGGAACCTTCTAGGAGCTCTGTCTCCAGAGGGCGGGTGTGTGTGAGAGCACGTGAGGAGAGCAGCTGGGTGGGAGAAGAGGAAGGGCCCTAAGGGCGGGCGGGAGAGAGAGAGTGGTGGGCAAAGAGAGCAAGAGGAGCGAGCAGGAGAGAGAGGGAGAGGGGCTGGAGGGAGAGGGGCAGGCGAGAGAGAGAGGGGGTGGGCAAAGAGAGAGAGGGGGTGGGCAGGAGAGAGGGAGAGAGGGAGAGGGCAGGCAAAGAGAGAGGGGCGAGGGGGAGAGAGAGGGAGCTTGCTGGAGGAGTGCGCCATGGAGATCCAGCCAAGTCCGAGGTGTGCCTGCAGGTCACCACTACTCAAACCCAGGCATGTGCCAAAAGTGGTAGTTTCTGATTCTGGGAAGGTTTTGTATGCTTGGTTCCTACGCTCAGGCTGGCAGCTGTAAGAGAAACTCTGTGAGGCGGGGGTCGGGTGGGGTGGGGGTCCTATGGTGAATGGGAAGGCGACTCTGAAGGGTGGGAAGTAAACGCTGGACTTGACCATCCTTCTCTTTCTCCCTTTCAGCACATACCTTATGCAGTGAGAGAGCTGTCATTTCAGCATCAGGATTCAGAATTGATCCAGGCCGCGCAGAAGGAGCTATATATCAGCTTCCATTGTTGTGGGTCTTGGCCTGGAAATAGTAGTTTTTCTCAGCATGGACGCAATTAACATCTAATTTTTTCAGGTTCGGTACAGGTTATGTAGGGACTGTAGTGAAGCGACCTAGGTTGGTAATCTTGCATTGATTTCTGCATGGCAATGGGATCACGGTTGTGACATCTAAACTTTTGTTTTGTGGTCTTAATGTATCTTTTTCTTTTTGAAGTTTCCCCTAGTAACAAGCTTGGGGAACAAGTGGGAAGAAACCCGGGAAAACCAAGAGAAGGACCTGATTCTCCATGTAACAGGGAAGGAAAAGATAAATTTCCACTGCCCCGCCCCATATTTTATTATTTATTTATTTAGCCTCCTAAACTGTAGGCTCTTGAAATATTTGCTGAACTAGCTTCAAATATGGGCTGCAAAAATATCATTGGGCTCCTTACTATGTCTCTGCTAGTAGACTCAGTTGGTGGTTTGCAAAACAAGTGCTCAAATAGTGCAGTGATGTGTGGGAGGAGACAATTAAGAGTAATTCATTTCAAGTGTGTAGTCTTTTTAAGGGTGAGTTGCTTCAGCCACAGGTAAAGTTGAATAAAGCAATTAACCATCATTTTGTCTCCTCACTCTTATGCATTGTTATTCTGCTTTTATTCCTCTCCCCTGGGGCGATTGTGTAACCAAGAGAAAGATATTTTATTTAAATGTTAGAGTGAAAACAGCTGAGTGAAAACAACATAGTGGTTTGAAATATTAAAACTGGCCCTTTGCTTCTTAATACATGTTAATAGAATGACCCTCTTCAAGGCTTTCTTTTCTAGGATAAGTGTTTAAAGAAAAACCCTGTAAGGGAAACGTTAATCATTCCCTAGCTGGCTTTAAGAGTATTTGCAGGAACAAATCACCAGTGAGAGAAACTTGTGTGGCATTTTTGTTTTGTGTCATTTTTGGTTCATTAAAACAATTTTAATTCATTGAAACAAATGTGCAAAGAAAATATGGTTTATATGTTCAGGGCAAACTCTGTAAAACAAACACATTTTTCTTAAAAAAACAAAGAACATTCAGCAATACAAAGAAGGTACACATTTTATTTATTTCAACTTCCAGAGGTTGGAATCATGGTATCTCCAAAACATTTTGGTCAGTTCTGTTATTTTATCCAGAGAAAAATACAGATTAATGATAGATTTGTAATAAAAATTGAGAAAAATGCTTTGCACAGTTTGCACTTTAAAAAAATGAAAGAAAAGGAAGATTTAAATATGCTTCTATTTTACATTTAGTGGTTTCTCACATTATCCTTTAACATAGTGATTTTGATGTTTCTTAGAAATTCTTAATTGTCAAAACTCAGTGATGTAAGAATAACATCCAAAGAGAATTTTAAAAAGCTTAATTCTAAATGGAAAAGAGCACTCATTCTTGGGATCATTTCTATTCAAGTAGAGTGCAGGGCAGTGTCAGAAAAGAAAGCTACCCTTAATAAAGTGTTTCAGCCTTCACACTGTTTCCTGTAACCTTCATAAATCACAGGTTCCTGAGCTGGCCTGATGATGAGCCTGCTGAGGTATATTTATAGCAGATGATTTGTAGATGATAAATATGCCAAGAAAGACATCATCTCCAGTAACCCCAGGCTCCACTGAGTTCCTCAGGGGTTCATAATTAAGACTCATAAAAGAACCCTGGATGGGTAGAATCTGTTCTCTGAACCCTGACAATAGCACCATTCCAAAGGCAAACCAAGGAGTAATCACTTTGTTACATGTTTGCACAATGTTTCACACAAAAGCTTTGCCTACATATTGACTCAACAACCAAAGAGAATAGCAGTTTGCATACCCTAGACTCTGTGTCTTTTCCTTCCTATTGACATAGGTACCTTTTTATGCTTTAAAGTGTTTTAAAATCACCATTTCAAATTATAAGCTGCTTAACCTCTTAAGTCCCAGTGCATGTCCATAACATCTGTATGTGTACAAACACATTTTCACACACATATATAATGCACATATATGCTTCTATTGGAATACATACATATATAAATATACATGCATGTTTTCCACTTGGAACACGTTTTTGAGGATGTTTCACGACATTGCTTTGTGTATCTCTGCTAAACAAATAAATTTTACCCCCAAATTGCCAAATTAATGGTGCAAACTAATTTTGTTTCCTTTTGACTTTCAACAGAACCATTGAAAAATCAGTTTAACACATCAAAATTTGGACTGACATTGCATTTTAAATTAGCCCATGTAATTAAGTTTAAAGTCAATTAAATTAATCTCTCCTATTATATATTCATTTGGCTAAGATTTCTTTAGAAAAAATGACATTTCTAGGTGTATTTTTATATATTTTCCTCTTATTTTTTTGTTAATTCTTCTATATTTGAGAATAACCTTATTCTCCAAGATTCCTACTTAAAATTCAGTGTCACCTGCAAAATTCTTCTACACAAAAATATGTTTTTCAAACTGGTTTACTCAGTTTTAGAAAGTTTTTTCTTCCTTTGTTCCTCCCATATCTTGGATGCATTAAGATTTTCTAAGTTGTTAGTTTCAATAAGGCTTTAGAAAGGAGAAATAGGTTTGTAGATTATTCCTTGTTCAACATCTTCTGATATATCTGTCTTTATTGTCTCCAATATGCACAGAAATGGCTTCTGGAAATAATTTCTATAATTAAAAGACGAATTACCGGTCAACACATTGTTTCCTACCTTGTCCCCCAAGAGTCTTAAGGTGCATAGTTTAATAAAGGTATTGTGAAGAGTTAGGGGAAAAGAAAGTTTTACCTTTGTTGAAAGAGGTTTTCCCAAGATTTTGGACATGGAACAATCCCTACCCCATTTTTGCATGACATCTGTTAAATTTCTGCAAAATTTGTGTTCTTTGGAAAATACCTTGGGGACTATTGACCTAACCCCAATTCTGAATTTTACTGATGGAGAAACCGACACCTGAGAGGGGCTGAAGTTCTTAGAGAATGTTATAGGGGAAGTTGAAACTAGAACCCCATCTCCTGACTATTTGGCCTAAATGGTCATCTGTACCCTAAGATGGGTCGTAAGATGCCAGGCATCATGAGTAGTGCTGTGAACCTCTTACTCCCTTATGAGTTCTTCTTGGGTTGATTTGCTAAAACAGAGTTTTTTGTATGTTCTTTTAAAAATAGTATCTATATCCTATTCTTATATAATAAATCTTAGGATATCTGCCCAACACAGCATGGCTATGACACTGGTACTTAGTAAATACGCTAAATGAGATGGAAGTGAAATCTCCTAGAAGGGCTTTAAGAGGAGGTTCATCACAGGAAGGAAGAAGGAAAGGGTCAAGAAATGAAATCAAGTGAGAAGAAAAAACATGAAAAAAATAGAGGGTTGGGGAGAAAAAGAGCCTCTCAATGGAAATGAGACTGAGAGAAGAAAGGATGGTTGCAGATGATAAAGAAAATCATAAAACTGAGTGGGAAGCTGTGATCTTAACATGTAAACATGACCCATGAGGCTAATTCAGATGCACTTGTCTAAATGATGGGGAAGACTACCAACTGTTGCAAACCTTTATGAACTCGTATCAAGATGTATTCATTGCATGGGTGCATTAAGTTAATGAGGCAATTTATTAGGCACCACAATAATAACGAGTGAGACAAATCTTGTCCTCATCAAGGTTACATTCTTGTTAGGGAGAAGAGTTCCGACTGGGACTCATATAAAATAAAACTAGGTAAAATTTGATCAGGGCCTCTGGTACTGGGAGAAATCAGGGAACAGGAAAACAAATCATGAAAATTATGAGGCAGAATAACAACTAAGTGGGTGCGGCATGAGGCATGGATAGGATTGCACCAGGTAGAGATGGAGTAGGACAGACCCATATCAAGGTGATATGATGAAGAAAATGGGGAAGTATATGTAGCTGTGTTTGATACAAGTGGGTTGAAGTCAAAGTGGGTATGTACTGGAAAGAGCACAGAGACATGGCCAGAAAGCCTTCAACCTCACTTCGGTTCTTGAAAGTTTAGCTGAGGTTCTGACACTCCAGAAATTGATCAGAAACTAGTGAAGAGTGTTTTATTTTGTGCAGAGAAATAGTAGCACTAGAGGTGATATGTAGGCATGGTGAGATTTAAAGACAGGAGAAAGAGCCAGCTGGTAGGGGAGGAGGCAGTTAGTTTTGAAGAGACCAACACACCACTCAAACATTGTCCATCAGACAGCTTGTGAGGAAAAGTGACAGAGACCAGCCACAGGAGACTGTTTCAATACAAAAACCGCCTGCATGGTTGAGAACCACAGCCTTGAAATTCTGTATGGGTGCATTTGAATTCCAGTAACCTGCCTAATTTGCAAAGGGACTTCAAATCTTATTTTAGTCTCTTTATCTGTGAAATGGGAACTATTTCTATATCAAACTGGTTGTGGATGTTCACAAATAGAAACTTCTTAGCATGGGAACTTCACACAGCCAAGGAGTGAGCATGGGCCACTGAGAGAAGGAACTGGAGAGTTGGGGTTATGCCCTGAGGCGGTCCGGAACGAAATTTGGGCCCTCAGGAAGCCCAAAACCCTGGCTTCAGCTGAGTCTGTTGAACGCCTTCTGGAGAGAATGGGTGAGCTGGGGCAAGGCAGCCTTGTCCTAGCTCCCATCCCAGGGTCTTCCCAGGTTTCATCCAGACAAGTGTCCCAACAATTCGGAGCTGATGGAATCCCATTGCCTCCACTGTGAGGAGCCAAATGAGCAGGTGCCCTGCTATGCCCCTCCCCCCAATTCCCTTGAGCACTCTAGCCCTGCAACTATGATTGACCAGAGGACCTCTGTGTCTTGGCCAATAAACGCTGCTGTGTGCACAGCTTTTACTGGGTAGAAGAATACAAAAACTGTGAGAGGGGCCCCGGTGGCCCGAGGTGGAAGCCGAGGCTGAGGAGCCAGGTCTAGGCCGGAGGACCAGGTACCTGGGGAGTGGTGGCAAGACTGAGGGGTCAGTACAGTGGGCACGGCTTGTCGGTTCATGACTTTGCCCTCTCCCAGAGCTCCGGACCCTCCTCAGAGGCCACAGCACCTGGGGAGGGTGAGGGGGCCTGCAGGCCGTGGGGGGGTCCTGGCCCAGCGGGTGGACAGGGATTCTCCGCCCACACACGTGGGCTAGTGGTGGTGGGACTTAGGGGTCATTAATGTTGGGCACGGCTTGCAGGCTTGGGAAGACCATGTCCTCTGACCCCGTCCTGGCGCCTCTTCGGAGGACACCACGCTGTGGGGAGGGGAAAGGGGCATGGAGGATGTGGAGGGGTCCTGGCGCGGGTCCTGGCGGGCAGGGTGCGCCACCTGATCCAAACCCACCTGCAGGCCGGCCTGTCCCATGGCCCTGTGCTGCAGGGGGTTGGCGCTTCCCCTTCCCCCAAGACCTCTCCCCACCTACCAGGCACTTGTGGGTGTGGGCGCTTTGTCCCGGGGATGCAGATTATATTTGAATCAAGAGTTTATATTTGCAGCAGAGTTTTAATTTTGGAGAAGGATCGCAGTGTGTTTCCGCGAGGCTGAAATTCTGGGAGTATGGTTGGATCCTCAGCACCACATACAAACAACTATGTTGTGTCCGCCAAAAACTGAAAAATAAATATTAAAATTCTCTCCGCCCTCTCTCTTTAAAAAAAAGAAATAAAAAGGAAAATTTGCTCCAAAAATTAGTGATTATTATATACTGCTATATACAATGACTAAGTGAGTACTGGGAAAGGTGATAGAGTATGAAGACTGAGGCAGGAGGTCCACAATCTTAAGACCATCCTCAGGAATTTAGTGAGGCCCTGTCTCAAAATTAAAATTTACAATTGCTGGTGATATGGCTCAGTTGATAAGCATTCCTGGGTTCAACCCACAGTACCAAAACAAAAGTTTTTCATGTATAGGTAACTGTTTCTTGTCTTCACTCTCCCTTACAATATCCACTAGGCATTGGTGGCTATTCTGAATTTAGATTCAGGTGAAATCTCAAATTTCATATTGATTGCATGTTCAAATAATATTATTGTTAGATTGGGTAAAATATTTTAAAATTAATTTTACCCATTTTAATTATTTTAATGTGGCTACTAGCAAATTTTAAATGATGTGACCTAGATGTCACTTCTATGAGAAAGCATACCTTTAAGCTTTATAAGTTTGTATTCTTACTACAAGAAGACCTCATTAAAACTCATTCTCCCAGTACTTCCTTGAAATAAGGGATTTAGTCTTTAATATTTGGATAGCCAAGAGGCAAACTTTGCAGTAAATTCTTCCTAGAGCATATAGTTCAAGTTAGAGACAATAGTATTTTAATACAACTTCTACCTTTACAAGTTTTTTTTACTATGAGGAAGTAGGTTATTTATGCAACCTTCAGTTTCATTATATATAAAATGGGAGTATACAGTTTTACAAATTTATTTTTAGAATTATCGATATATTGTATATCAAGCATAAAAACTTTTAAGGTATGTAAAATACTCCAAATATTGTTACTCTAAGGTTGCCACTCATTGGAACTCCAGAATTGGAAATGTGATTTCTGATACTTTGATCATATAAGTGGAATTGGTTAATACTGAAATGTCAGAGAATTCAGAGAAGGAACTAATTCAAGTAGAATACAATTCTGAAGATACCACCTTCTCTGTTTTCAGTTTTTTTTTCCTTTTTAATTTTATTCAGTCAGATTAACAGTTACTTGACTTGCCCCAAATTTAGGTAAGTATGTTTAGCAAGATATCAAAAAAGAATTGATTTAGGCATGGGTGAAAAATTATAAGATTATTAGAGAAAAATAATGCTGAAGACACAGAAACACATATTGAAGATGGTGTTAAAATAGTTGGAGAAAAGAAATTCAAGTATGGGAATACATATGTATAAATTAGATACTTTAACATTTCAATAGAGTTTTAACACCTTTATTATACTTTATCTTGTGGACCCTCTATAGTTTGTTAACAGAATGAAAGCAATATATTTCAATGATATTTTAATATTTTAATGATGTTTTTAACCACCCATTCTTATTTGAAAACTCAATCTAATATGTCTATCTCTGGTTTTTCTCCTTTCCCTTATCTTCTGTTTATCTTTCTCTACCTTTACTCCTTTGTTTATCCTGTCTCTTTAGCTTTCAATACTGCTGTATTCTAGTTTTATATTGTCTGTAGTTTTATGAAATTTAAAATGTGGGTTTGATTCCTGGTCACAATTCTTTCTAGATAGGGCAAAATTTCAGTAAAATAATTTCTTTCTGTAAAGTGAGTTTAAACTTCAATAACTTCTTTATAGAGCCTTGTGTGGCTTATAGACCATATATAGAAGTGAATGGCATGCAACCTGGTATACAGTGTGTACCAGGTAGTATAGAACCTGATATCTAGTAGGTTAACAATAGTAACTGTAATGACAAAATAAGTAATTATAGAAGTGCTACTAAATACGATAAGCTACTCTTGCTAGTTTTGTTATAATGATGTCTCATACATGTTCTTGTAACACCAGCTTCCATGTCAAAAACATTGTAAAGCATTATTTTACTATTCCAATATGCTAAATCTCTTCCATGTGAAATAATATTTTTAACAGTGAACCATTATTATTAACTCCAGTTACCACACTTAACCTTTTCCAATTAGCTTGTCACTGAATTACTGCAACATTTTCTTAGCTGTCACCCCCATCACATTTTATGTTTTTATCTCATACATTTTATATTCCTCCCTGCAACTTATTCCCTGAACACCTACCTATTATACCAAATCTAAGGTTTAACGATTTAGATATGTTTTTAGTCAGCAGTAATACTATAAGGTAAGCAGGGATAAGATCATGAATTACTTTAAATTACAAGGTACAATCTTTGCATTTTTAGATAATGGGAAAAGCTTTCAAAGGGTTTTCTGTGTTGGCATATTTTGGACAATGAGTCTCTTCTGTTTGGAGGATATTTAAAAGATTAAAGACAGTAATACTACTTGTGAGAATAATGGGAAAATTTGATTTCAAATAATGTTTTTATTTTTTTAAATTTTTTTTTGTTTATTTGGACACAGTACATTTATTTTATTTTCATGTGGTTCTGAGAATCAAACCCAGTGCTCCACATGTGGTAGGCGGGTACTCTACCACTGAGCTATATCCCCAGCCCTATTTTGTATTTTATTTATAGACACAGTTTTACTGAATTTCTTAGAACCTTTCCCTTGCTGATGCTGGCTTTGAACTCATGATCCTCATGTCTCAGCCTCCCAAGACACTGGAATTACAGGCATATGCCACCATGCCTGGCATGTTTTTTTTTTTTTTATTACAATGATGTTTGGTATTAACTTTTATACATTATGTCATGAATTTTAAGTGTTAACCTTTTTAGAGCTTGATTTAAATTTTTTTTATTTCTACAACTTAAAATATATTAAAGCCCATGCACATAGATCTGATGCATGGTAGTTTTAAGTAGGCATATTTAAAAAACATTTAAGATCTGGAAATAGTGGTGCACATCTGTAATCCCAGGTACTAGGGGAGTAATCCCAGGGTAAGAGGATTGTAATTTCAGGACCAGCCTGGGCAACTGAATGGGACCCACTCTCAAAATAAAATAAAATAAAATGGATGGTGGATGTAGCTCAATGGCAGAGTGCTTGCCTCACATACATGTGGTTCTGGGTTCAGTCCCTACTACTGAATAAGAAAAAAAAACTTTTTGTGCTCTGACTTGAGATAACCATTGATGAATAAAACCAGCATAGTGATAAAATAGCTTTTCTGATTTAAAAAGTTTTCAGAGCAAAGATTAAATGTCTCCATGTGATCTCCATGAACGTTTGAGTTGCCAGAATGAAGGATGATTTGCCAGGTGTTGGTACACAGTAATCACGGTTGTAGCCTTTTTGAAAAGCAAGGCTGCTTCAAAAAGAAATAACAAACTGATTTTCAAGATGTGTTAGATGAATGGTATATGACTCTTAGTGTAGCTGTGACTATAGATTTGTTACAAAAAGTCTTCATGGAAGGAGTCCGATTGAGGTATATACTAAAAGATTTGAATAACTGAAAGAGCAAGGATGATATTAATAGGGGGACCATAATGAACTCCAAATTTGTTGCTCTCTTTTATGTTATATTGTTCTTAGGCTGGAAAGTTTCTTGAGTATGGAAAGTGTAATAATATGTGTCAAATTTGGGGAGATTATTAGAGTTTATAGATGAAGGACTTGAAAGTAAGCCTTATCTTGAAGGCAGTGGACCATCTACAGTTGAACTCATTAATCACATCTGATCATCTGTTGGTCAAATGTGTTTCACTCTCTTTTGAGTTATTTATATTTCCTAACCCTAACAGGGTAACTTCAACATATTTGACAAGTTATTTAAACACTTTGAAACTTAGTTTACTTATTTGTATAAGTGGTAAAATAATTACCTGCCAGTCTTGTGGGTAAATGACACAGTATAGAGTACAATGCTTGATAAATAATAGACTTTCTGGGAACATGAATTTATCTCCTTTTTCTCAAGATTCTTCATTTTAATATTTTTAATTGCTTAATTATTTTTGCTCCCAAATGTATAATGATTTTATGATATTGATATTAACATAGATGTTGTGATCTAAACCTGAGATAACATATTTTAAGGAAAGCTTGTTCATTAAAATCAGTGTTTTAGTTTATCTTTCTTTATAATGGGAAATGTAATCTGATTCAGTTGTCAATTATTAGATTGAGACATTTCCAATTTGTAACTGCTGTTTTTAACAGTTAGAAATGGTAATTTCATGAGAGTCACCCTAATTAAACTTGGGACATCGCCTGTTAGACCAGTGGATACTTAAATACTTAGTTTTCATAATTTCTTTTTGCTCTTAAAGGTCCTGATAAATTCAGTGCCTTTCTATTTTCTAATGTTGAAGAAAATGCTGTTACTGAGGAAATAAATGATAAAATGTGGTTTAAGTACTAAGATTTTCTCAATACATACCTCTACTGCAATGCTCAGCAGATATTGTAAAGGAAATCTCTCTTCCATTTTGAAATAAATTCTGCTTAGTTTTATTCCTGGGAAACCAGTACCATTTTTATCTATTTTCCACGTGTGTGTGTGTGTGTGTGTGTGTGTGTAAATAGAAGTACAGGCTAATCATGATCATGACTTAGTTGGAAAAGAAATAACAAACTGATTTTCATGATATGTTATATGAACGGTATGTGACTCTCAGTGTAGCTGTGACTAGAGTTGTTATGAAAAGTCTTTGGAATATGCATATGTATATATAATTTTTACAGGCATGTACTGCTGCTACTGGGGATTACAGGCATGCAATTTCTTTTTCATCTGGACATATAATTTTTTCACACATGGTAGTAAAGTATGCTTTTTGAGCTCACGTTTCCTCACTTAACTATGTTAATATTTAACATATAGTACTTTTTCTGTTCTAGGCTATGTTTATTAAGCACTTGGTATTGATTATTAACATTCATTTCAACCTTGAGAAATAGGTAATGCTATTCCTCTGTCATAGGTGAAGAAATAGGCCACAGAAACTGTAAGTAGCATCTTAGTTGTTGAGTTGAACTCCAGCAGACTGGGTAGAATCCTCACTACTGGACAGTTTGCTGCTGTACAATAGTTTCTCTTTATCTATAGGAGCATGATCCAAGACTCTCAGTGGAGGCCTGAAACCATGGGTCATACTATGTTTATAAACTTTTTCCTTACAAACCTATGAGAAAATTTAATTTATAAATTAGTCACAGAAAGAAATTAATAGTATCTAGTTATAAAACAGAAGTTTTTACAAATGGACATTGGATGTAATAACTGAGCTAATTTCAGTAGCACATATAATGTGGATATGTTTGATTCCACATCCTAGGTGGAAGGAAACAGAATTGTGTGAGATTTCATCCTACTAGTCATAAAAGTGCACAATTTAAAAGTTGTGAATTGTTGTGGAAATTTTTGTTTGATCATTTAGGATTATGGTTTATTGTAGATAGCCATGAAAAGCAAAAAAGAAACTAGTACTGATTCAATTGTTTCCTACCACTATATAGGTAACTGCTGTATTCTTTTAAATAAATACTTAGAATTAATTAAAAATTAATTCTTAATATAACCAGGTCCTGGTTGGTGGACATGTGTTTCCACCTATGTAATGCCTGCATCATTTTGAATATGCACAGAGTTTCTACATGTTTTTCATCCTTTCGTATTTTGAAGTAAATGAGTCTTGTAGTCACATAATTATGTTTTGGTTTTTGACTTGAGGCTTTTTCTTACAGTGGATATATTTAGAGCATTTATATTATGGAATAATGCTTAGTTCTTAATATTTTAGAGCTAATGGTTTGAGATAAATGAATGTTTGACAATGGAGGTGTACTTAATTGTGTAAAGCAGTACAGTTGTTAACAATGTTACAACTCAGTCCATTTTTTTCCTCAATTTTTGTTGGTTGTGCAACATTGTCAGTGACTCTTTCATTTGTATTTTTAGGCATAGTTTTTTTTCCAGAGGACTCTATAGGTATTCATTCACTGGTTTTTTTTTAATATTTTTATTCTTTTTAGTGGTACATGAGAATAGAATGTATTTTGACATATACACATAGAGTATATTTCCACAGTTTTTAAAACATTGATAACTCCCTCCTTCTGCTTTTTACATAGCAGTGCTTTTACCTAGATTCTCAAAGGATTCTCTTTTTAAATCTTTTAAGTGTAGTGAATATAATAGCATTCATCTTGATTAGTTTGTACCTATTGTTCTTAGGAAAAGGTGTGTCCTTTCAAACTATGACTTCTTCTGATTCTTCTCTGTCTTGAGCAGTGCCCAAGGATTTGGGTGAATGCTTCAGGTGATGCAAGCAGAGATTGATTGGCTGTGCAATCTAATTTAGTGAATGGATGATAGTTTTTAGATTTGAAGGTTATATCTTTCATGCTTGCTTGAGATGTTCCATCCTTTCTCCTTAGTTTCTTCACTGCATTTGGCAACTCTTCTTATATAATGTGGCTATGGTGATTTCCTGTTTATTTGAAGATAGTATTCATATTTCTGTTTCTCATTTTTCTCTCCTGGTTGTTTTGAGACTTTCCAAGAGGAAGAGGAGGCCATCTTTCCTCTACCATTTTTCAAACTAGAAATCTAAAGAACTGTTGGTCCTGTTTTTTTAAATTAAAATAATTTTGCTATAACAAATAAAATATGGGAGCTGGAGTTGTGGCTAAGCAGTAGAGCACTTGCCTAGTCCATGAAAGATGCTAGGTTTGATCCTCAGTACCACAAAAAATAAATAAAATAAAGCTATTGTGTCAAAATACAACTGAAAAATATTTTTTTTAAAAAAAAGAATAAAATACATGCTTATCCATCAGTGTAATTTCCTGAGAGCTAAAACCATTTTATTTACAGAGGGTGTGCTAGGTTCCCCCTCCATCCATGCTTGCTAGGGAAGCATGTCAGCACTGATCTACATCCCAGGTATACATTAAAAAAAACTTAAAAAGTCACATTTTAGCATTAAATTGTTTTTTAAAAGTATTTTTCTTAGCTGTAGGTGGACACAGTATCTTTATTACATTTTTATATGATGCTGAGGATTGAACTTAGTGCCTCATGTGTGTTAGGTGTGTACTCTACCATTGAGTAACAACCCTAGCCCTACTATATTATTTTGATTGTATCAATTTGTGATTATGAAGCCTTGTATTAGAAAATATTAAGAATGATACTAGAGAATATAGTCAGGCACTATTAGTAGATTGGTTATTTGTTCTTTAGTATGTCTTACTGTTGATTCCTTTTTGAACTGAATCTGAAAATTTAACTTTGATGTTTTAGATTCTGCCACTGAAATAATTTTACTTTAAGATCCTTGATATAAAAACAGTAGTTATACAATATATTTTTTCTGAATGACATTTTGTTTTCAAAGGAAAATGCCAATTATTTTTCTCACTTAATGATACTTTTAAAGGAAATATTTAAAATCCTTATGTTCTCTGATTTGGATATATGCATTTGACTCAGTTCCATTCTCCCTATCATTTTGGATTTGCAAGAGCAGTATAGCAGTTGGGAAGAGATCAGTGTTTTTCCCCTTAATTTTTCGTAGGCAATGACAAGATTACTTTCTTAGTCCAAATTAAAAGTACATCTGACACCGGACCTGCTGCTGGGGCGCAGTGGCGCGCGCCGGCTGCCTCCGGGCGGGGCAGAGCGATGGGCCTGGTGCCGGCCGCCGGCCACTCACCTGCGAGCTCTTGGTCCGGGTCGCCATGGTCCAACTCGTGGCCCCTGCCACCGCTCCGCGTGCCCACACTGGCGCTTCCGGCGCTGCTGGCTCCGCCCCAACAGGACGCCGGCGGGTGGGACGTGCAGGAACCACGTGGGCCGGGTTTTGCCTTCCGTGCTGAAGAGGAGTGAGGGTTTCCGTTTGTTCCCAGAGCGTCGGTAACTCCGATTTCCAATTGGATTTAGAAGACGTGCAACCCGAGTGCAGGCCTGTCCCCAGCCTTCTGGAGCCTGGACCTTCCGCTGCTTGCTTTCTGTCTGACCCGGAGAGCCGAGGCTTCCTGCGGTGGAAGTCTGCGTGGGAGAACAAAATCGGGGTTCTTTCCGAGGGCGTGGCGGCTGTGGGTTGGCGGGCTCCCCTAAAGGGTGTCCCAGATCTCGGCCCCAGTTACCGCGGGCCATAAGACTGTGATTTGTCCGGTGGGGAGAGTTTGCGCGTTTGTTGGAGAGTGGCGTGCCCCAGCTAGCTCCGGAGTCCGCAGAACACCCCCTCTGCCCTATTTCCATCTGCCTACCGCTTGGCGGGTTTATTTACTTTTTTTTTATTAGCTGACGTGTAGGAGGTATGTATAAATGAGTAGTGAATGCAGCCAATTGGGATAAAAAAAAAGTACATCTGACAGGGTTGGGGTTGTGGCTCAGTGATGGAGTGCTTGCCTAACATGAGCAAGGCACTGGGTTTGATTCCTTAGCACCACATAAAAAGTAAATAAATGAATAAAATAAGGATATTAAAAAATGGCATCATGTTTACAAACAAAAAAGTACATATGACAACGTCACAGAATATTTTAATATTTGGTATTTTATTATTTTAATATTTAATATTTTAAATTATTGGAAATTTTAGTCTCAACTCTTTATCATTCAAGTTACTGGTAACTTTATACTTTTTAAAATCTCAAAATTTTAATGGTTTTAAAAATATATATCAGTGTTCTAGTTTGTTTGATAAATGACACATGTTTGCTAGTAAATGGAACTGTAAATGCTTAAAATATTATGAGATTAATAGATATTTCGGAGAAAATGTTTTAGTATCCTCATAAATTTGAGAACTTTTGTATATAATGTAATGATGACCCCATGAAAAATATAAAGAGCACAAATAATTTCTTCTGAAAAGCCAATCAACATTGATGTTAGAAACACATTTTATCCCAAATATCTTTGACCATTGAAACTAGAGGATATTGAAATACATTTTGGGGAGATGTTGAGAATATATTACAGAATATTTTCAGATTAACATATTGTTAGGATATTCATAAATATGTGTTTGGAGATAATCATGGTTACCTAAGGCCATGGGGACCTAATGTACTTTTAAATATTAAACTATCTCAGTGTGTAAATATACTCAGGACAATTAATAATGTTGGTGTCTTCTATTGTCAAGGGTATTTTTCTATAATCCTAAGAATTTTATTAGAATTGATTGTCACCATTATGTATTAAACTTGGGTTTTTTTGAACTACATTCTATTAAGACTTAGTAGTAGAAATTTTGGTGTTTTAAGGAACCTATGAAATCATTTCATATACACTCAAGACTTACTTTTTTTATTAAAAAATTGAAGCCCAGAAATATATTTTTTTGCTCAAATCATATTGCAATTCATCAAGAGATTTAGAACCAAACCCCAGTTCCAGACCTTTTGTTGTCTTTTTGTTGTTGGTTTTACTGCATTTTCATTTATGTATTATTCTTTTAAGGACATTCCTTCTGAGATGGAAATTAGTTAAAAGATATCTCCATTTAACAAGGGAATTGAGGGAAAAGGTTGTTTGTATAATATGAGGTGAGTCATATTTAATGAGAAACTAAGTAAGCCACTAGACACACAGTTCTCTCCTCAATAATCTAAATTATTTTTCTCTTCTCTTTATCTCATCCACCTTTTGTTGCCACCCCAACATTAGATTACTAGTTTTAAAATAAGCATGTATCCTTACTGGTTATACTACTAAGCAAATTATCAAGGCTAGGTATTAAGACCAGGGAAATAGGCCAAGGATAGGTGAGTTCAATTCTTTTCTGAATTGAGCTGCTTCATCACTTCTTAGTGGCTGGTTATGGAAAGATTTATCTATATCATCTAATATTATTAGAGAAGTACACTTAAATGACTAGAGTTAATATCTACATTTTGAGTTTAGATTTATTTAAAAAACTATTTTGGCATACTTTTTGCATAAAGATATTTAGTACAATTGGACTTTATGAATTATGCATTTGATATAAGTGTATTATTGAAAGATATTTTTAAGTTACAGAATGATCAGTAAATTACTAGTGTGGTTGTAGGATCAGGACTGAATGAGGGGGAAAATAATTTCTAAAAAAATAGATATTTGGGTTTTTTGTATTCAGTTGGCAATTTTCCGTTAAACCGTAGAATGCAATCCTACCTTTAGAAATCTTTTTCTGTCAAATATTTTTCTTGGTTCATATGTCCAATTCAAATTATTTACATGATTATTTATATTTACTTATTGTATTCTGAAATTCAAGAGGCATATATTATTATAGGTGATAGTCTCCTGACTGTCAAAAATATCTTCTTGGATAGGTCATTTAATTTCTTTAAGCCAGAATTTCCTTATCTATAAATGGGCCTTAATCTGCCTCAGAATTATTTTAGCAACTTAGTGAACTGACTGATAAAAGCACTTATCACAGTGCTTGGCACATAACAAGTGCTCAATAATTACTTTTTTGCTGCTGCAAATACTGTTGTCAGATTCAAATCATACTATTTGGCAAATCATTTCACTAGACCTTGGTTATCTTTTAAATGGGAATGCTGCTACCTGGGATGCTTGCTTTTTTAAAAAATTGTTTTGGAAATCAAATGTAATAGTTGGTAAACTCTCCTGTCTGAGCTGAAGTAGCAAATTTTATACTATTAGAACCAAGTGAGGTGGGATGGGGGGGTAAAAAACATAGAGTGGAGGTCTGCTTTTAGGGAAAGAGTTCAACTAAAGGCTCTAAAACAGATTTGCCTTTGCTGAGTTCTGCCAGACATAGACACATGCGGGTATACAGCTTCCTTCTAGGCCAGCCAGACAAATACAGACTCCTTTGTTAATTGTCATTTAGAGATACATCATCCCTTGGAAATTGAAAATTATCTATCAAGATATTAGTTTCATTGGTGTTATTGATATATAGTACCCATGAAATCCTTGAAGAGGAATCTGTGGTAGGATATAGACTCTTTTAACAGAGTATCCATAGCCTTTAAGAATTTGGCCTCAAATTTTTTACCTTGTTCATCTTTGTGCCCTCACCATGTCCTCCCCCCACCGCCTCATCACCTCAACTCACACATCTTTTCCTGGGAGAGATTAAGCAAGTAAGTTTGGTGTATATTTTTAGTTCTTCTGTGCACTTACATAGATGTGTAACTCCCACATAAATTTATACTTTTTTTAAAAAAAAGATAAAAAATTACTCATTATGAAGAAAACACATTTTTGGAATTTATATCCCAATACCAGCATATATGATAACAACAGTCTATAAATACAAAATCTCCATCAAACTTCTGTAAATGCTTATAAAGTATACTACATATAACTTTGGAAGATATTACATATGATTTTTCATATACAGTATATGTAAACAGGGTGATTCATATAGTTGTGTAATTTTAGAGATATGGTTAGTGCATTATTTAGGTATTGCTTATGTATTACAAGACATTCATTAACATTCAAATTTACAGATTCTTGCTTCTTGTCATCTTTTGTTCCTGTGATTTTTATCAGTTATTGGTTATATAATGTTTTTCTGATGCCTTCAATTAATTTAGACTTTTCTGTGACCAATTTAGAAACCATTATCTCCACTCTGTCTGGTCTCTTGAGTAATTGGCAAAGAAGGGGGTGTTGAAATCCTCAATTATAGATGAAGATTTATGAGTTTTCTTTTTAGTTTTATCATGGTCATCTTGAGACTTATGAAGTAATTATTTAAAAAATTTTTTATGAGTTTAATTTTTTTATTGGTTGTTCAAAACATTACAAAGCTCTTGACATATATTTCATACATTAGATTCAAGTGGGTTATGAACTCCCATTTTTACCCCAAATACAGATTGCAGAATCACATCGGTTACACATCCACATTTTTACATAATACCCTATTAGTAACTGTTGTATTCTGCTACCTTTCCTAAAATAATTATTCCTGAAATAATTATTTAAAACTTGAAACAGTGACAGGATAAGACTTGTTAAACTATGGACCAGTGGCCAAATGTAGGTTGAGGCCTGGTTTGCTATAAAATTTTGTTGAAACTCATCTACTCCTGTTTGTTGTGTGTTATCTTCTTCTGCTCTCATACTGAAATAACAGAATTCATATTCCTGCCACACAGACTTAATTTGGTCTGCAAAGCCTATGATCCTATACAGAAAGTTTTTGACCTCAAAGTTTCATGTATTGAAGGCCTGGGCTCCACCTTATGGCCCATTTGGGAGGCTTTGGAACCTTTTATGAGGTAGAATTTAGTGGAAGGAATTTAGGTCTTCAGAGGCACACCCTTAATGGGAATATTGAGACTCTGGGATGTTTTTCCCATTTTGCTTCTTGCAAGCATGTTGAGAGATGTCTTGCTCCTCATGTATTCCCTGGCATGATGTACTGCCTCACAATAGGCCCAAAGGTAACAGGGCCAAGTAACCATAGTCCAAAGCCTCTGTAATGTGAACCAAAACAATCCTTACTTCCTTAAAGTTGTTTATCTGATATTTTGTCACAGTAACAGAAAGCTTCCTGACAGAACCCTGAGTTAGAAGATACTGGAAGTCTAAATTAATCAACACCCATATGCAATCATGATATGTATGCTTATCTTTGTAATTGAGCATGTTATAAGACAAAGGATATACATGGAATTTAAAATCGGCATCCCTTTTTTAAAACTTTTCCACTTATTAGATGTGTCATTGTTCTTGTTTATATGTAGGGAATAGAGTCACTTTTCAACTTAGAAATTCAAAATTGTTTTCATAATTTATAACATATTTTTTTGCTCATGAAAGTTACCTCAACCTAGACCTTTGCAAGGGGGAAATCAGTGCCATTTTCTGGTTTGATGCCATTTTGGATTAATAGTAAAATGGATTTAAGAGAGTTAACTTGGTTATAAGAATGGGATTTGTTTAATATCTTCCTTAGGATCTGGGTGTGAGACTATGAAATAAGATAGATTAAAACCCCATATAAAGTGCTCTATAAACAGTAGTTATTAGATTGTTGGAAATAAGAGTTACCAGGGGTGGTGAGTATCTCAGTATAAAAACACATTGCTGGCATCAGTTTAATTATTGATACAATTTTAGGATTTCTTCCTCAATTGGATTTGAAGCATTTGAGACTGAGTACTATTTATACTATTACATGAATGAGTACAAAATTCTCAATTTTTGTAAATGTAGCTGTCCCTCCAAACATTGTACAATTAAAGTAATTACATAAAGCCCAGACTCTTGAATATCTATTTTCAAGCAACATCAAAGATTACTCTGAGTACATTTTCTCTTAAAAAGTTTGGCAGTGTCTTGGACTGTCAAGTCAGTTCGCCTGAACAAAGTGTTTTTACTAGATGTGATTTTTTTAGTTAATAATCCAGCCTGGTTATTTAATTAAAGAATAAAAGCGTGGTGAACTGAGAGTAAACTGTGTAGTAGCAAATCTCACTAGGTACAGGAGCTGCAGGATGGGTATGTGGCTCAGCTCAAATTCATCACGGCTAGAATAAAATCATTGAAATAGCTCAAGCACTGGTAGTTTGAATTTCAAATATAGTGTATGATGTTAATAAACTAAGGGAACTCCTTTAGACTTCAAGAGGACCCTAAAATTATGAGTAATATTTTTTCTTCATTAATGTACTTATATCATGAACTGTCCTTGACCTTCAACCTTCATTATTTTAAAATGATACTTGAGAAATACATTTACTGGTGTTCAGATCCCACATTTGGTCAGATCAAATGTTTCCCAAACTTGATAAGCTTTTATGCAGACACTAGGTTTTCAATTTCCTGGACTCTCTTCCATAAAGGTTCTGATTAAGTAGTTGGAGATGGAGGCTCAGCTTTTGCACTTTTAAATATTATTTACTTTTACACAGTGACATTGGATTTTTCCTTCTAAATTGTGTGTGTATATCTAAATAAAAACTGAATTTTCAGAAACTTAGTATGATGGCCTTTCTTTCAATGCTTTTTTTGTTGTTGTTTGAATTTAGTACCAGAAATTGAACCCAGGGGTGCTTATCCACTGAGCCACTTTCCTGGCTCTTTTTATATTATTATTATTTTTTTTATTTTGAGATAGAATCTTGCAGAGTTGCTTAAAGCCTCACTAAATTGCTGAGGCTGCCTTTTAACTTGTGATGCCCTTACCTCAGCCTCTGGGGAACTACTAGAATTTACAGGCATGTGACTTCATGCCTGGCTCATGATGACATTTTAAGTACATATGAGCATTGCTGTATCCCTGAAGTGATGCATATTTTCCATTATTAATTGTTGTATTGTTTAAGTAAAAGCACTTCATTGGTTTGAATGGGCCATAGTGGTGAATGTCATGATCCAGAGCTTTCCTGGTATGCTAGCAAATAACAGCACATTTATTTAATTGTATTTATCAGTGTAAGTTCATACTTTGCATTTTCAAATTATAGATCCTTCATTCCCTAGCCAGCTTATTTTATCATCGCAAGGCTCCTGTTTGATCAAATTCCTACCTTTTCACTATCATATGTAAACTAAGCCCATTTATTCTTATTTTAGACAAAATGTCCCCTTTCCTGATGTACCACCCACCTCTCCTTGTTTGAACTCTACTCCATTAATAATGGGCAAGTTAGCCTAAGTTCATCTCAGCTGTTTTCACTGATAACGATTGTCCCAAACGTTCTATAGTTTGTGACACTCATATGAGGAATTAATATGCTACACTACCTAGTTACTTAGTTGTCTTGAGTGTTCTGACAGTCTAACCTCTAAACTTGTGTGGGTGAGGGGCCATAGCCTACAATTTTTTCTGTTCTTGGGTCAAACCCAGAGTCCTTATTCGTGCCAAGCAATGTGTATCATCAGTTAAAGCTAACAAGAGTTAAAAATAAGAATTGTACATTTTAAATTAAAAAAAAATGTTTGGGAGAACTGATGCATTCCACAAAATTTTCCATACCATTTCTTCACCAGTGAACTTTTTGTACTTTAAGCTGTGCTATTAATCTTTCACTTTTCCAAGAATATAGACATCATTGCTGTGTCATGGATTATCAAGGGTGATCGTTCTGATTAACCTGTATGAGAATCAAATAGAGTGCTTACTAAAGTGCACAGTTTAATACTGTTTTCCCTTATTTAAATTTTTTTCCATCTATATAATTTTGTTCCTTTTGTTCTTTTGCCACACTGCTGGTCCATTCTTTTATCAACTTTATAACCCTTCCTGTTTTCTAAAGCTATAATTAGTTGTAGGTAGAGCAGTTTAGGGTGCTGGTTAGGAATATAGCCTGTAGATATATGCTGATTTAAAATGTTGGCTGTTTTTCACTTCCATGGTAACAAAGCTAGTTATCTAAAAGTACTTCTGTGTTTCAGTGTCCCTTTGTAGAAAATGTGGATAATAGTTTATCTCATAGTGCTGAATATATATATATATATATATATATATATATATATATATATATATATATATATATCCATGTAAAATATATAAATATTTGTAAATTCTTCAGTGTTTGTATTAGCACTTAATAAATGTTAGCTGCCGTTGTGATTTCTCTCACTTTAACTTCCATAAAGTTTTACAACAGAGTGATTTGTAATCATTTACCTCTGTCAGATTCCAAATTACTTGAAGAGAGGGTCTGCCTTATTAATTTTTTTAAGTTTTCAATTCATTTTACATAATAAAAAGTTCAGTAAATATTGTATCAAGTAATATGAAGATGGCAAAATCCTGTGACCAGTATGGCCAAACTAGCAGGTTCTGGCAAGAGGCAAAGAGGGATAAGGAAAAAAGACTCACATACAGACAGATGTTTTTGAATGTAAATCTGGGGTTGGTGCAGTGCTGTTCTCTAAAGGAGAAGAAGATCTAATAAATTATGCCACTATTCTTCATTTATATATATGCCTCATTTTCAGGTTAAAGCCTCTAGAAGCATTATTCTTTGTACTCAGATGTTTATACGGCTAGCAACATCATGCACTAGTCCATAACCCATAGTTGCAGTGTGGAACATTAAGACCTTTGTGTAGCTCTCAAAGTTTATTGTCTGAACTTACTGTTAGGTGGGCAGGTTCAGAAGAGGCGGAACTGGTGGAACAGTGTGGTATTCTAGCAAGAGATTTCCTCTATTCCCAGGAGCTGTGTGTTTGATTTGAGTTTGATAAAACTCTAGCACAGAGTCTCCTCATAGAGGGCATTACAACATCAGGTAGGCATTCTATACCTCTGCAAAGAAACATTCTTGTCTACCAGGCATGCCCCAGCCATGAGGTCATCCAAGACTCCAGTCCCAGACAGTGTTCTCCCATTCTCTGTGACCACTCTTCACAACAAAGTTCACAGAAAGACTGTTTTTCTGAGGCTGTTTACTTCATATTAATTATAACATAAGGTAATTTAATACTCTCTATTATATTTCAGGAATTCTAATGAATCATTGATTGACCAGCACCATTTTACCAGTTGGAATGAGTTTTCAGAAATGGACAGAGTACTTTTAGATCCAATATGTGACAGATGGGTGTTACTCCATGCTGATTACATTTTCAAGCCAACACCTGTTTCATTGTGTAGGATGTTTTTCTGTTCAACATTGAATTTAATTTCTAGAAAATAAAGTAAAAGTTAATGCATTTTTTTTCAATCTTGAGTCACCATGAGTGGTAGTTTAGGGAAAAAAAAGACTCTAAAAAGAAAGATCTGCAAGTGCCATCAGTCAAAGAAAGAGAAAAGATATCAAAGACCTCTGGAGTTTTGGAGAGAGAAAGCCTTAAAAAAGAACCTAAATCCAAAGGGAAAGATGCCAAAGATAGAAAAAAAGGTCTCCAGTGCTGCCCAACCAGGGGTGGCTTTTTTAGTTGACAATATGATCAAGTGGCCATGTCCTGCATGTGGGACTGGGAAAAAATACAGTAATGCAGAAGTAACTAAAGAGCTCAATAAATGCCTGGAAGAGAATGCAGTGCGTTTGGACTTATCCAAGAAGTCTATGCACATATTGCCATCATCAATCAAACACTTGACTCAATTAACCAAACTTTATTTATACAGTAACAAACTGCAGTCCCTCCCAGCAGTGGTGGGCTTACTAGTAAATCTCATGATACTGGCTCTAAGTGAAAATTCAATTACCAGTTTGACTGACTCTCTCTTGATTTTTAGCATAATAAACTGAGAGAAATTCCCTCAGTGGTGTATAGGTTAGATTCTCTCACCACTCTCTACCTTCGCTTTAATTGCATAACTACTGTGGAAAAGGACATAAAAAACCTGTCAAAACTCAGAGTGCTTAGCATTCGAGAGAACAAAATCAAATAACTATCTGCTGAAATTGGTAAGAACATTTAGGTTATTACTATTGATTTTACTATTTTTTTATGTTAAATAATTCTGTGGAGTGCTTTTACACATCAGAAAATCCCTAATATTTGTTTCTAATTTCCATTTTTCCTGTGATCTACTTAATATTACATGACTTGAGATTATTTTGTAGGATTAAAATGTAAGATAGGATATAGATATAATTAGACCTTTATTGCAAACACAATCAGTTCTGATTTTGATTGGAAAAATGAATTTGAAAGATGTTTGCTTAATTAATAAGTTGTCATCTGTTTTCAAAGTATATTTATACTAGATATATTAAGGCTCTATGTGCCCATTCTCTAACTTTCCTTTTTTTATCTGAAGGCTTTAAATTCAGATCACTTTCTACTTAGTGTATTTCTAAAGATCTTCATATTATACCTTTGTGAACCTGAAGTGCCATAGGAAAATAGAAAAACATGTTTTTAAATTTTGGCAGTACCTACATTTTTATTTAAAACTCTAATATTACTATACTAGAGTGAATCTCATCATCATGTATGTCCACAAGACATTAATTTAAAAAAATGAATGCACTTAAATAACAGAAAGATCAATAAAGGAAAGAAAAGAGGATCTGAGGGGGTGGATAAAGGCAAGTATTTTATACTGAATTGGAGCAAATCATATTCCATGCATTTATAATTGCATCAGAATGAATCCTAATGTATCACTAATATGATGCAATTAAAAAATAGGAAAATAATCAAACATAGTAGCTGTGCAGGGTGATACATGCCTATAATCTCAGCTACTTGGGTGGCTGTGGCAAGGAAGGTGGCTTGAGCCCAACATTTCCAGATATGCCTGGGCAACATATTGTATCAAAAATGGAATCAAAACAGCAAACAAAAAAAATCCAGAACAGAAAAGTAGAAGAAGAGAGATCTGTAGTAAAACAACACTTAGCATTTCTATAACACTCATTCTTGTCTTGTATAGTAAGCTGAATAGTAAGGAAATAAAGGAAATGTTTTAAAAGAATAGTAGTAGGAAAAAAGTAATGAATCAAGATATGTAAAGTCAGTAAAATATGAATTATCTTTATTTTTAATTATGGGAAAACTTCTGAACTATTTTGAATATAGAAATTTATTGGCATCAATTTTGTGAAATTAAAGTTACAATTTTGTGGGGTTTTTGTAAGAGTTTTTAAAAATCAAAATACAAAGTATATTTTTATTTTTAAAAGGGAAGCTTTTATTTTGTAAAAGGTTCATTCAAAATACACAAAGATTAATTAAATACATTCTTGCATTCAGTATAGATCTTGTTAGTGACAAAGGAAATTTTCTGATATCAGGCTCTGGAGCTTTTCAGGGAGATAATGTTCTGTGTTTTAAAATGCAGTTAGACTTCTAGATAACGTGTTTTATTAGATTTAAGTCTAGACACTTAAATATTAACTTTAACTTCAGATTATAGACTTTCTGAAGTAATACATGGTATGTATGAAGAAAGTATAGTTTGCTCAAGAGGTATTAAAATACTCCCAAGAATTTCTGCGTGGAAGTGATTTATTACATATGGTCCCATAGAAATGAGATTGTAGAATGACTTCTGTTAGTATCATATTGTCAAAATTTGATCTGCATTTATGGCTTATTGCTGGATGGAAGTATAGACTTGGAAAAACAAATACTGAATTTTTTGTTTTTCGGAGGAATTGAACTCAGGGACACATGACCAGTGAGATACACCCACACTACATTTTGAATTTTATTTAGACACGGGGTCTCACTGAATTGCATAATGCTACACCCTTGCTGATGCTGGCTTTGATCTCTTTGTATTCTGGTCTCAGCCTCCTGAGATACTGGAATTACAGGCATGTGCATCATGCTCAGCCAACAGCTGAATTTTTGTAAAGAGATGTGAGATATTATTGCTTTTCTTTGTTATTGTTGTTTTGTTTTTGTGCTATACTTAGTCCTAAAAAGTTTGACTTAAATTCACAAGTCATTCTGTTAGGGTTTTTTTCTATAGCATTGCTATCAAATTACCTAGACATTAATATAATATTGTTGAATGAGTAATTATTTGACAAGATTTTAAATTTAACTTTACTTTGTTCTTGAGAGTATACAAGCAGCATTTTTACTGAAAATTGAACATACTTTAAAATTTTTTTTTTAAATATTTGTTTTTAAAGTGTAGATGGACACAACAAAATACCTTTATTTTTATTTGGTGCTGAGGATAGAACCTGGACCCAGCCCGTGCTAGTCAACAGCTCTACAGCTGAGCCACAATCCCAGCTCCTGAACATAACTTTTTAAATTGGTGTATTTTATGCCATTAAATGATTCATATTTGCAGCTACCTAACTTTTGTCTTTTATTCCTAAATTTCTAATTCTAAAAACAAATCATGGAATTGAAACATCCTCACGTATTATGTCTTTGAAAAGATGATGAGAGATCTTAAGTTTTATTCTAAAATGAAGAGTAGAAGTATCCAAAATTTCCTTCATTATCTTTATTCTTTCAATTAATATAATTCTTTGCACTAAGCACCAAACAGACACAGTGAAGATGAGGAAGTACTCAAGCTCTGAGGATTGTTATGTCTAGTGTGAATTATTCTGTTCATTTATTATTATGTAATGTTTTCTGTATTCCAGATGATTTTCCTTGCTTTGAAGTTTGCTTTGTCTGAAATTATAGCCATGCCAACTCTGTCTTCATTGTCTATTGTTTTAAAGTTCTATTAAATTGAGAAGTTATTTTTGTTTATTAAAAAATTATGTATTTATGTAACATCAGATTATATGCCTGTATTAAGCATGTATATTTTGAGGTGTAAGGCATGTCTCCATCTGAACTCAAGTTGTATTTGATATAATTGTGCTATATTTGTCAGCTTTTTAAATCTGGACTATGTCATCCAGAATTTGTGGTTAAATTTGCTACTTGAATATATGACATGGAACCCTGGATGTAGCTAGTGGTAAAATATGTTCTTAGTAGGTGTGAGACCCTTAGTTCAATCATCAGGACAAAAGAAGAAAACCCCACATGACAGATTAGTAAAGTAATCTTTTACAAGAAATATTTTCATGTTATTAGGTGTAATTTGGAAATAATAGATTCAAATTTTGAGTTCAATTTTAATATTTTCAGAAAGAATGTAAATGTGTTGGAGAAAACCAGGTTTTGTTCTTACAATCCAAGTATGTTCATTGATTTTCCATTTTCAAAAAAAATGTTGCCGATGTAATAATATTATATTTCTAGTTATGTTTCAAAATCATGAAAATTACTCCCTTGCATCCTAGTATTACCTGAGATATTATTTAATAATGCTTATTAAATCACTATGTTGGTCAATTTGCAGGTGAATTATGTAACCTCATTATGCTGGATGTAGCTCATAATCAATTTGAAAACCTTCCAAAGGAGATTGGAAACTGCACACACATAATCAACCTTGACTTGCAGGACAATGAACTGCTAGACCTCCCAGATACTATAGTTATGAGAGGAGAAAGAAGATATTGATGGTTATTTATAGCAACCCAGATACTTAAAGGGTTATTTTTGATCCATTTTGGTAACACAAATTAAAGAAATTATCAAAGTACTATATAAGTAATAAGAATTTTAAGACAGTGTTTGAAAACTTTTTCTATTTCAGAAAAATAAAATTAAATTTTAGGAAATTAACTCAGTTGGTTTAAAAGAATGTTAAGTTTCATGTATATACTCTATTATTTATAGATAATTATAAAATGATGGAGTATTGGTATTTTTATTTCAGCATATTACATGGAGGAGGTCCCTTCTTTGCTAAAGTAGGCAATATTAAAAAATAAAGCCTTTGCTGTTTAGTTTTCTGAACATGGCCAGTATAGTTTAAAGGTTGCTTATTTGTAGTGTTGAGGGAGTAGTAAGAAAAGACATGTTTTGAAGACTTCATACACCACACTGCAAAAAGTTTGAGCTTACCAAGACAATGTTTTATAATTATGTAGATTTTTTTTAAAAACCCAAACATTTCTACAAACAAAAAAGGTAATTTTGAAAACATAATGCTTTTTAGTTATTAGTGTAATATAAGAATACAATAGTGCTTATTTGGAAAAATATTCATATACTCTCATTAAAATTATTTCAGAGATGCTATTGTATTTTTTGAGATGTAGGTTTGTCTTATCTTTCTCTAGAAAGATTTTTGATTAATTGAGGCAGGTACCTAATGGGATCACTATAATCAATTCGTGTTCATAGATGGATTTTTTTTGGTCCATTAGGTAATACAAAATATGTTACAGATTATTTAGAGGACTGTTTTATCTCTAATTCACCTATATTATTTGTTATAGTCATGATTGGTCCCACTCTGCTTAGGCCCTAGATTTGACTCTTGCCATAATGACAGCCTTGGAGCTGCAGGTTAGGAAAGTGCTCTCAAAATCGTCAGCCTTTTGATTATTTATGGTCTATTATTTAGTTCTTGTTAGTTCTTTATTTTTATTTTGGAAGATGGTTTTTAGAGTTTTTTAAGGGTATGGTTTGAATTAATTCCCAAGGAAACTGCTAAAGAATTTTAAAATCCAGTTATTTGGCACAACTCTATACAGAAAAGCTTGCTGAGACTTAATTATAGATACTGTCCATTGAACATATGCTTTCCTGAATTCTTGTCATGGGTCTTTATGTCATATTCTTATTTGAAGTGATAATGGGTTAAAAGTATTTTCTAAACGTTGTTCTGAAAGGCAAGATCATCTGTAACTCATAATAAATTGTTCTTATAGCCATAGTGAATATTTTATATAAATTTTCTATATGAGATTTATATTCATGGATCAATATAGTAGGAAACAAGAACAACTATTTCCTAATTTTTTTTCTTTAAAATCTATTGAAGTGGCTGGAGTTTTGGCTTAGTAGTAGAATGCTCATCTAGCATGTGTGAGGCACTGGGTTTGATCCTCAGCACCACATAAAACTAAATAAATAAAATAATGGTATTGTGTCCAACTACAACTTTAAAAATTTTTAAAAAATAAAATCTACTGAAATGGCAATGATGAACAAAGAGAAATGATCCTGGAAGAAAAAAGCATAGAAAATATGTATTGTATATAAAACATGATCAGATTAATTAAAAAAGGAAATATGAATAAAATGCAAATCTTAGAAATATGCTTCCCAAATCAAACTAAATAGAAAATGCTATATACTATAGTGATCACAAACACCAAAAATATTGATCTATAGGATAAAGTAGAATTTCCCTCGATATCTAGAACAGAAAGAAGGGAATGTATGTAAATCCTGTGAAAAAATTATATTACGAGAAATAAACTAGAAGTACTAGAAAGAGAATATTGGAGTAATCCAATGAAGAAAATTATAAAATATAATTTCAAAATACACTGATTTCTTAAACCTGATTAAAACCCAGATAATAAGGATAAGACTAAAATTGGTTTCCAAAAAATATAATCAAAAAGGTACTTTCAGTTTTAAAAATCATATTCATTGACTAATTTGGAATAAATTATATATTCTTGTATAAAATTTTACAACCCATCTTTGTTTAATTTTGGTCTAAGAATACTGGTAGCCAACATATAGTAAGTTCCTCTTTGTTTTTGGAACAATTTAAATGAAATTGGCATTATTTTATCCTTTTCTATCCGTAAGTTTTCCATTGAAGATGTCTGGGGCAGGGGTTTTCTTTTATATGAATGCTTTTTAGAGCATTTCCAATGTGTTTAAAGGTTATAGGGTTGTTCAGGTTATTGTTTTCTTCTTGAGCAAACTTGGCCATGTGTTTTTTTAAGGAATAAGTTAATTGCATTTGAGTTGTTATTAAAGACATAAAATTATGACATTTTCTTATCTTTAATATCTATAGAATCTAATATTGGTAAATTGTCTTGTCTCTCCCTCCCCAATATTCTTTATCAAAACTGTAAGTTTTATTGCTCCTCTTAAGGTTTTATTGATATTTTCCTATTTCTCTGATGTTTAGTTCATTGATTTCCATTTTGAACTTTATTATTCCGTTTCATCTGCTTACTCTGAATTTTATTTGCTTTTTTCCTAGTTTCTCATGGTAGGAGTTTGAGATCATTGATTTAGATCTTCCTTCTTTTTCATAAAGATATATAGTGCTCTGACATTCCCTTTAAGGATTGCTTTAGTTAGCACCTCACACATTTTATATACCATGTGTTCCATCTTTCTGTTATTGATTCATAATTTTATTTCATGTGGGGAAAAGCATGACTTTGTATGGCTTGAATCATTTTTAAGGTATTGAAAATTTATGGTGCAAATGTATGAGGTCTATCTTGTTAAATATTCTGTATGTAATTGAATGTATATTCTACATTTGATGAGTCAGGTGTTTTGTAAATGCCAGTCATGAACTGTTGTGCAGATGAGGCAATCAGTGAATTTATTCTATTTCCTGCCTTTTGGGGTCTATTTTCCTTGTAATTTTTATAATGTCTGGACAGGTAACATACACTGCTGTGATAATCCCTAATTTTCATTTTTGTTTCAGTCTTAATGGCCATCAACAGGACTGTTACCACAATTGCTTTAGTCAGTTTTCCTTTAATTAAAGTCAATCCTTGTAGAAGTTTTTCAAACATAGTTTATGGGAACAGTAGTGTCTCTATTGTTATTGTGTTTGTGACCTTTTTACTTGAACAGGTTGAATGTGTATAAAGTCATTGTATTTGACTTCCTTTTTTTGAGGATCTTAGTAGAACTAAGAGGTAGTTTCTCTGTTCTTTGGAATTGAATGATCAAAACTACAAGGCCAGTCCAGTATTTTTCATTATAAATGATTTAATCTATTTGCCTGGCCACTCAAAGATTATTCTTTATTTCTGAAATTCAAAAACTAGATTTTATCTCCTAGTGTTTTTTTCCCAAGGATGCATGTCCCTGGTATGCTATGGGCCAACTCAACATGTACATCCGATTTTTATTTCAGTATACTTTTTGAATAAAGAATTACATTTTTAATTTGTTATATGTTCTTACATTGAAATATATGTCTTTAAGTTTACTTTGAACAACCAACTAATTGGGATGGTAAAGGGAAAAATAATGTGGAATCTCAGCATGATAACTTAGGTGGAATTCCATTTTCAGAAAATAACTTTTATCATCAAATACAAAATCTTGTTTAGTTTTCAAAAGAGAAGCAGAAAAATTTATTACTATTTATGCAGATTAGACACAAGAAGCAAAAATTAAGATACTCAAAATATTTAAAAGTTAGGTTCTTCTCATTTGTGCTTAGTCACTGTGTATTTCTATTTCTCTTTCCTCATTTTTTATTGATGCATCTTAGTTGTAGATTATGATGGAATTTGTTGTAACATATTTGTTCTTGAACAGGATATAACAATATAATTTGGTCAGTTATCACTACCCAGCTCCTCAGGCCTCTCACAGCTTTGTCCTTTTCCTCTATTGTCTCCCCCTTGATTTTTATTGATCCCCTTTTCTATGTCTTTTCTTTTTCCTTTTTTATTCTAGCTCCCACAGATGAGAGAAAATATACAACCTTGGACCTTTTGATTTGGCTTATTTTGCTTAACCTAATGGTCTTAATTTCTCTATTTTTTCCTGCAAATTATACATTTTATCCTTCTAAAGAATGGCTGAATATATCTCCTCTGTGAACACATACCACATTTTCTTTATCCATTTACCTGTTGATGAACAGCCAGCTGACTCCATAGTTTGTATTATGAATTGTGCTGCCTATAAATATGGGTATATATGAATCATATATTAAAGTTTTAATGACTTTAATTCTTTGAGAAAAAAGTACTGATGAGAATTGTACAACTGGGTCATACGGTGTTTCCATGCCTAGATTTTGTGGCCCCATCATACTGAATTCCATAGTGGTTGTACTAATCTGCAATCCCACCAACAATGTAAAAGTTTCTTCTTTTCTCGACATCATCTCTGTTATCATTTGTATTTTGATTTTTTGTTCTTGTTGGGTGTTTTTTTTGTTTGTTTGTTTTTGGAATTGAATCCAAGAGCACTTACCACTGAGGCTGTAACCCCAATCACTTTTATATTTTGAGGTGGGATTTCAATAATACATTGAGGCTGACCACTTACTTGTGTATTCTTTTTCTCAGTCTCTGGAGTCAGTTGGGTTACAAGCATTCAATATGTACCAGCCCATGACTGCCATGAGATCAAATCTCAGTGTAGTTTTGTATTGCATTCCCTAGTTTTTAAAGGAGTTCAAAATTTTTTTTCATGCACTTTGTTAGCCATTTGTACTTCTTCTTTTGAGAAGTATCTATTTACCTATTAGGGGGGTTATTTGGGGTTATTTGTTAGGTTTTTGGGGTTCTTATTTTAGCTATTAACAATATTTCAGGAGAACAGCAGTGATTCTCTCTCAGGTGTGTACTTTCTCTCATTACATTCCTAATTGTTTCCTTTGCTGATCAGAAGCTTTTTAATTTGATATTTTCCCATTTATTAACTCTTTGTACTATTTCCTAGGACTTTTTGGGTTCTATTGAGAAAGTTACTGACTGTGTCTAAAAGCTGGAGTGTTGACCCTGGATTTTCTTCTAGGATTTGCAGTTTCTGGTCTAATTCTTAGGATTTTGATCCATTTTGAGTTGGTTTTTGGCAGGGTGAGTCATAAGGGTCTAGTTTTATTCTTCTCATCATCAAGTGTTAAAAAGGTTATCTTTTCTCTAATATATGTTTTATACCTTTTTGAAGTATCATATGACTGTGGGTTTGTCTCTGTGTCTTCTATTCTGTACCATTGATCTATGTCTCTTTTTATGCCAATACAATGCAGTTTTTGTTACTGTAGTTCTGTAGTACAATTTGAAGTCATTTATTGTGATGCCTAAAGCATTGCTTGGTTGGCTAAGCATTGCTTTACCTACTCTAGGTCTTCTATTCTTCCAAATGAATTTTGGGATTTTTTTCTAGTTCTATGAGTAATGTTATTGGTATTTTGATGGGGGTTGTATTGAACCATATTCTGCTTGTTGGAGTAGGATCATTTTAATAATATTTTGTCTATCCATGAACATGGGAGGTCTTTCCATCTTCTAGGGTCTTCAATTTCTTCAATTTTCCATACTTTTCATTGTAGAGGTTAGATTTATTCCGAGGTTGGTCAGTTGGTGGTTTATTTTGTTGTTGTTTTTTTGTTTCAAAGTCTATTGTGAGTTGTTTTATGATTTTTTTCTCTGTGGATTCACTGTTGGTATATAGGAAAGCCATTGATTTTTGTATGTTGGATTTGTATCCTGCTAATTTGTTAAATTTGTTTGTTAGCTCTAACAATCTTTTGGTGGAATTTTAGGATTTTCTAAATATTGACACTGTATAATTCTTGGAATATTGTGGATGCTATACACCATTGGTACTTGAGCTTATCAAGCAAATTCTTCAGCAAGAGGGAAAGAAACCAATGAATGAGCGAAAGAAGGTTATGAAGCATAAGTTCCAAGGCCTCACATGTGCCAGGCAAGTGCTCTGCCACTGAGCTACAGACAAAGCCTTGATTTTACATGTTATAGAATCACATTAGTAATACAGACATATATATACATAAGGCAATAATGTTTGTGTCATCGTTCCTATTTTCCTAACTTCTCCCCTCCCCTCTCTTTACTCCCATCTACCTAATCTAAGGTAATCTAAAGTATTTTTTCCTAGTGCCCCCTCCTTATTTGGAATTACCATCAACATATCAGAGAAAACATTTGGCTTTTGGTGTTTGGGGATTGGCTTATTTTGCTTATCATGATGTTCTAAAGCTCCATGCATTTACTGGAAAATGCCATAATTTCATTCTTCTTTAGGGCTGGGTAATATTCCATTGTACATTTGATTTAGCCATTCATCAATTGAAAGACACCTAGATTGGTTTCATAGTTTAGCTATTGTGAATTGAACTGCTATAAACATTGACATGGCTGTGTCACTGTAGTATGCTAATTTCAAATCCTTTGAGTATAAACCAAGGAGTTGGATAGCTGGGTAAAATAGTGGTTCTATTTCAAGTTTTCTTAGGAATCTCCATCTGCTTTCCATAGTAGTTTCACCAATTTACAGTCTCACCAGCAATGTATGAGTGTTCTTTTTCACTATCTCTTTGCCGTATCTTCTTGCCTTTATTTTTGATCATTGTCAGTCTGACTGGAATGAGATGAAATCTTAGAGTAGTTTTGATTTGCCTTTCTATAATTGCTAGAGATGTTGAACATTTTGCCATATATTTGTTGATTTTATTTCTTCTGAGAAGTGTCTGTTCAGTACCTTCGAACATTTATTGATTGGGTTATTTTTGTGTAAGTTTTTTGACATTAATGCTTTATTGTATGTGCATGCAGTAAAGATATTCTCCCAATCTCTAGGGTCTCTCTTTATATTATTAATTGTTTCTTTTGCTGAGAAGACATGTTTTAGTTTGAGTCTATCCCATTTATTGATTCTTGCTTTTACTCATTGCACTTTTGGGGGTCTTGTTAAGGAAGTCAGATCCTTGGTCAACATGGTGAAGACTAGGGCCTACTTTTTCATCTAGTAAGCAGAGTGCCCTCTGGGCACTCTCCACACCTGCTCAGAGACCCATCTGGCCAACCCTGCTGCAGGGGCAGTGACCCCTGAGGATCACAGAGCCGCTGGCTGCAAGCTGGCAATCTACATGAGCAATTTGCACTGACAGCTGGGGGCAGATTGGAGGCTCAGGACTGCCTTTCATGGCCCTGGCTGGAAACATGCCCATTCCTCACTGAGGCACTCAGCAGGCATGACTTGTGAGCCAGTGGCAACAGAAGCTCTGTGGTAAACCAGAGGCAAGGGCGCCTGCATGCAGAAGCCCCCACGGAAATTCTTGACCACACTATGCAGGCACACACTCCTCCCAAGGCCACTGGACAGGGTGAGCCCCCAGGGAAGCGCTGGCCTATGTCTACCTACCACACTTTCAGCTTGCAGGAGGGAGCTTAGTGCTTCCAGGCCCCCAAGTATTCCAGCCAGAAAACAGAGACAAGACCACCGTCTTCTTCCTCCTGCCTCCCCATCTCACTTTTCATGTCCCAGTTCTCAGACTACTTTACAAGGTCCATTCCTTGTCTGTTAACTTCCCATTTAGTATTTCCACCCACCAAATACATCATTGACTATTTTATAAACAAGCATCAATTACCTCCAATTACAATTCTACCCTAGGACAAAGTTTTGTTTAAAGTTAAAGAGGTAATAACATATTTGGGTCCTTCCTTAAAAATCATGTATTATTATGATGTTTAATGAGTTGGACTTTAGACTTCCTAAGATCAGAGTAAAACTTCCAAGTAAATAGGAACTAATTATTTCAAGTCCTATCAAAAATAAACTAATTCACAATAAGGTGTGTGGGGGGGCACTAGAGAAGAACAGAGTGACTTTAGGTAGATAGGAATGAAGGGAGGGGAGGGGGTGTGGAATAGGAAGGATAGTAGAATGCAACAGACATTATTACTCTATGTATACACATGACTGCATGACTGATGTGAGTCTACAACTACAACATGCAAAATCAGAAAAGTGAGAAAATTTACCCCATTTATGTGTGATAAGTCAAAGTGCATAAATACATTCTACTGTCATGTATAACTAATTAAAACAAAAAATTTAAAAATTAACCTAAATGATGAAGTATTTTTAATTCTTTGAGCTAAAAAGAAAAAAAAAATACATGCCAATAAATCAGTAGAAGAAACTATAGAAAAATTAAACTGCTGATTTGGGGGTAGAAAGGGCCTCCTTAGAGAAACACTAAATGTAAATATTTTAAAAGCTTGACAAATTTGATTTAAATTAAGTTTACATACAAAAGGTATCCCCTGATTTAATTCCCCAAATACATAGCAAACCTTAAAAAATCAGCAAAAATGATGCTGAACTGTAAAGTTAAAAAATGAATAACAAATATAAATAAGGAATTTAGGAAACAGAAAATAAAAATTGTTGGAGAAACATGCAAAGATACTCAACCTCACCAATAACTGGGGAAATGAAAATTAAGGCAATGAGAGATACCTTAATTCACCACTGGATTTGCAAAACTTAGTGCTGCAAGGGGAGAGGCCCTCTCGCCCCCTGCTGGTGGCTGAGTGCAAGGCTGAGCCTGTTCAAAGAGCCTTGTAATGTCACTATAGAAATTAACATGCATATTTCCTTTACCAGGCAAAATTTGCTTCTACACTCTGCTCTTTTAAAAACACTCATTTGTGTGTACAAATAAATAGGTACGGGGACCTTCCTTATTTATAAATAGTTAAAACCAAGAACAAGGCTGAGGCAGGAGCATCATAAGTTCAAAGCCAGCCTCAGTAATTTAGCCTCAGTAATTTAGCAAAGCCCTAATCAATTCCACAAGACCCTGTCTCTAAATAAAATATTAAAAAGGCTGGGGCTGTGGATTCAATCCCTGGTACCCACTCCTCCAAAAGTTAATAAAATACTTTTTAAATTATTTTAAAAGGTTTCCCAAAACACACCCAGCATACCATGTAGGTAAAAGGAAGCTCTATTTTGCTTCTGTGTGTGATGTGAATTCCTGCCTATGGGAGCATCTGAGAAATACCATCTCAATTCTCCATCATTTCACTGTATGAGAAAGTATTCATGTGGAATTGACATATTTTAAACACTTACCTTGGAAAAATTAAGCAAAAGAGTGTGGAAATAAGAAAGTACAAATCTGATTCAATTAAAATATCACATAAAATATACTATATATATCTTTTGTAATTTATACACACAAGTTTATTCAAATATCACATGAGAATATGTTTGTTTTGCAAGTGGTTTTAATTCTTTTGCCACAATTTCCCCATGTTTTTACATTACCACATCTTTTTTTCTAGACTTAAAAATATTCAATAGAATTTGCCATAAGTTAAAAATAAAAAAAAACATTCTGCTGAAAATATCACATTTAATTTAAAATGTGATATTTGAATATCAATAATTGAAGTTGCTAGAGAGGGGGGTCACATTTAGATGAAGGTCCCAAGATAGCTCTGAGATCTAAATAAGAAAATATCTCTTATGAACTGTAACAAAACTCTCACCTTAAAATAAAACACTCTGAAATGTATACAATTATATCCATATTCAATAGCTTTACAGTATCAAGTCTGGGTTTACAGAAATAATAAAAAAATAGCTTTACATCCAGAAAACAGGTTCTAAGACCCGTTTATACCAAAATGACAAAATTTGAAACCCAGCACCCTGTGCAAAAGTCTGTTCCATTCCTAACCCATCACAAAGACACCACTGCTTAAAAACACAGATCCTGGGACATCCAGTAAATGCCATTTGTCATCTGAGCAAAGAAAATGCCAGTAAAATTAGCTCTGACACTTCATTTGAATGAAGGATCTGATTCAAACCAAGAGTCTGAATCCACCGAGGGTTCCTGGGATTGCTGGGTACCATTCCTGGGAGTGTGGTATCATGCACTTGGTTCCCGTTGAGTGTAACAATAGTTAAGTGGTTACAAACCAGCTTCTAGAACTCATAATGGATGGTCAGGTGCCTTTATCAAGGCAGAAAGATCTCACAGACCAGTCCGAAGTGGCTCTGTTCAAACTGCCTGGGTCATCTTTCAAAAAGAGATGTGTTACCTGACTCCCAGGGAGCCCTCAGGTTTATGATTCTTCTGACCAAGCGGGTCACCTAGACACTCCCTGGGAGCCACTGTCACCCTTACAGGCATTCTGGTCTCCCTTGAGGTCATCTGTGTGTACCTGGTGTGCATGCACGTGTGTGTGCCTGGTCACCTCTGCACACAGTCACCCTATCGCACACTGTGCTTGTTGGCACACAACAGGGGTGCACTTTGCACAGAAGTCTTATTGTAGGCAGAGTGAGGAAACTGAGTGTGAGCACTGGCATTCAATGTCCTTGAAAATCAGTCAAATCAATGCAGGTAGTTGTTTTGTTTTGTTTTCTCCTGTTTCTTTAAATTTAAAAAAAAAGCAGAGGCATTTTTTAGCCACTTATTTAAAATCTTAATGAAGAAATGTGAACCCAAGGGCACAGAAATGACTCGCTGACTCAAGAGTTATTATATAGGTGCATAAAACAAGTTCTAAATGCAGCCAGAGGTGGGAACTTGAACAATCAGCATTTTAGGAAGAACTAGGTTTGTTCTAAGTTCTTTGTGGCTAATGTCATTCGCTGTGAAAGTTCCACGTGCCTCAATAACAGTGACTGGCTTGTTGTAAGGTTCTATTGTGATCGATACTTTCTGTTTCCTATAAATCTTAATAAGAACAGGATCAATGTTTCATCCTTTCTTTCTCTAGAAGACAGGGGCCCTCCACGTGAGTGCCTGGCTTAAAGTGGGGGGTTGTGTGCTTCTGGTGGGCAGCAAACCAAGAACAAGGCAGCAAAGTATAGAATTCAAACAGCTACCCGCTGTGGAAGACCAGGATCCTGAGCAAACATGTGGAAGATAGGTGACTTCCTAAGTACTGTAAAGAAAAAGTACTTCATCACATAACAGACCAACTGTGCTGGGAGTGCACAGTAGTGCCTGACCACTCTGACCTGAGTGGGAAACAAGCATAGTGTTAACGGTACACCCGGAGACTCGCATCAAGATGTAACTCACTCCCCACGGCAAACTTAGGTCAAGGCAAATTATACAAAAAGGGTCTTCTGGCTTTAGGTAGTGTGGACAGGGGGAGCGTGCAGGGAACTTCCTACCCTCTCCTTGCTTTGGGCTCACTCCCTCACTCTCCAAGAGTCATTTCTTCATGGAACTTGGGAGTCCTGTGGCTTCCCAACTGTCTGAGATGGAAGCCTTTCCATCACTTCAGGCCATGATCTGGAACTCTCCTGGGCCTCTGTCTCACCCACAGCAGCCTATACTCCAGAGGTCTGGTTCCTGCTGACAGCTGGGAAGGAACAAACAGAGGCATCACAAATCCCATTTTCCAGCTCATGTCACAAACTCTTCTGAGCCATGGAATGAGCTGTCATCTCAGGAGTGCCCAAAGCGGAGGTGGTGATGGTCTTGCAATTCTGAGGTATCTAGCTGCTGGGAATCTGCTAGGGTAGCCCAAGAGGCTGCACCAGGATGTCCGTGATTCCCAGGATGTCCATGATGTGACGTGGGCACTTCTCTACAGCAAGCAGAGAGGAGCAGCTCCGACTCTCCCTGCTCCTTCTTGGTAGGCTAGTAACAGGCGGCCTGTAGGACGCTTAAGCACACAGAAAATGGGAAAAACCGCATCAGCATCACTCTGTACCTGCAGCATCAGACCTGGCTTAGCCAGCTCTAGAGGTAGAAGCCATGAAGTGCCCATCTGCATTGTCAAGTAGCCACCTCTTCTCACACAGAAGCAACTTCACAGCCACCCCACAGCCAATTCCTCTGGCAGGGTGCCCCAATCTCCAGTAACCAAGGAAATCTCTGCCAAAGAGTAAGTTCCAGAAACCTCACTTAAAATCAGCAGCATTAACAAAGTTTTTGAAATATTTCTTCTGTCCAGTTTAATCATAATTTACTCAAGCTCTAAAACGTTTTAAAATATACTTCAATGTTCAACTATATTTATATATAAATCCCTGAGAAGATACCTGTCAACTTGAAATTCACTATTTACAGTTAATAAACACCCTGGGTGAAAGCAGAGGCCCCAAGTCTGCACCCTCTGTGCTGCCCCATGTCAGGAGAGCAGACCAGGCCACCCTTCCTAAAAGTGGGAGGGGTTGAGTGCTGAGGCTGGACCCCAGCACAGAAGCGGCGGAGCCTGCTGCTCACTCATCCTTGGGGACTCAGAGGTCCTGACATGACAATGCAGCAGGGCCACCATAATGCTTCTCAGGAACCCCTGTTCCGATTTTTGTAGACCTCAGGACAGCTGGTGCCAAAGATGAGCAAGGAGTTTAACCAAACTGGGACAGGAAAACAGGCCAAGAAAGAAAATGAAGGGGGAACTAAAGAGAAGTTAAAGAGGATTTCAGGGAAGGAATGTGAAAGCTGGAAGGGACACTGTGGTGGGTCCTTACCAATCAGCACCTGATGATGAATGGCGGGCGGAGCCTCAGTGACGAGGTGCTGCTATTCAAAGCAGTAAAAACACACACAAATGATGCAGGTAGACTGTCAGGGAGACCAGGGGTGGTTTCTCTCTGTCTCAGAACCAGATGATCATATCTTCTCTGCAAACCCCATACCAGAAAAGGTCACCCTAACAATGTTGCCTAAGAAGGGACTGGCTCACTGAGTCCTACAAGCCTCCTCAAGGTGACCCAGCTTACTCACTCTCTCGGTGGAGCTCATCACAAGCCCAGCTGCTGCCCCCACCTGCCTCCCCAACCCTTCTCACAGTGACAATATCAAGCCTGTGCATGAGGGCCCACTTGAGGATATCTGTCCTTGTGCTTCCACAGATCCCCAAATTGAGAGACTCCAAAGACCACCTGCTGAGAAGCATCCAGACTTCTCTTCCTGACCTCCTGCACTGCCTGCCCAAGACTGGGCACAGGGTCCACTGGCTGTCGTGTAGCCCACTCCAAACAGGCCGAGAAAACAAGAGCAAAAGCCTCCTCCTTAGAGAGAAGAAAGAGGGGAGAGACATTGTCCTTGAAGGAAAACACTGCTGGCAAATATGCTTCCACACAGCCACAGTGACAAGTGCTGGGCACCTGGTCCAGAAGTCATCTGGACCCCACCTGAGGACATCCCAGAGAAGGGCCTTCCTAGGCATCCCACAGTGATTTGATTCTGGAGAGAGGGACTGGTGAGAGTTTGCACCAGGCTCTGCATGGACACTTCCTGCACTTGAGTCCTTTGGGCTTCACAGACAAGTTCTTCTTTCTGGGGGTATGCCTCAGCTCCCCTCCTGCCAGTCAGCTCTCCCACGCATCTGTCATTCTTACTTCGTGAATCCCACCAGGTCATGGCCACTCCCATGGAACAGGGAATGTGGCAGGTTCACCTTCAACTCTGCCAAAGAAACTGCTGGGCTGACCCCAGTTTGCTGGCCTACTAGACTTTCTAAATGCATGTATCTCTAGAGCTGTCTTGTGGACACCAGCACTATTGCTGGCCAAGCCCCATGTCAGGTGTGTTCTGTGCAGCTGGTCAAGGCTGGAACAAACAGGAGAGGAGGCCCCAGAACAGAAACTGAAGAAATCACCTGTCTTGCTGTTGACAGTCCACCCATCACTGGACACTGAAAATGGATTGTGTGAGGTAGGGGGCCGGATGGGACAAGGAATGTGCACTTCTGATAAGATAGCAGCAGAGACATGGCTTGGCAGGGTGCAGGGCTCCATACTATTCCCAGTGCATAGGTCCCATGGTGTTTAGCAAGCAAGATTACTTGGCAATGCAGTGGCAGGCAGATGCCGAATCAGCCAGAACAGACACTGCCTAACACTGGCTGTTCCAATGACAATTTGACATTCTTACAAAGTTAGAGTCTTTTGTGGGAGCTCAGGATGGGTTTCCAGGAAGAGCAACCCCCAAGTGAGAGGAGAAGCTGCAGTTCACAACACAAGCTGCAGTGTACTCTCCTGGGAACTCAAACACTGGGGTTCTTCTCCCCCAGAACAACACAGTGCCAGCCTCTGCAGTAGAGGTAGAGGCAGGAAATGTTGACAAACTGCCTAGTGGTCCTCAGGGCACCCAGTATTGAAAGCCACATATTAGAGGCCATTTAGCACTGCCTGGCTGGTCGCTCAGCTGATGAGGGAGGAGCTTGTGGCAAGCTAGGTGAAACTGTGGATTCCATAGACATGACATGGAGATGCCACAATGCCAGGGACCCAGAAAATACAACCTCCAAAGATAACTGAGGTCAAGAATATGTGGTCAAATCCAACTTCCAAGCCACAGGGGTGATCCACAACCAACTATTATGCATAGTTCTAAAGGTGGGTCCAGGATTCTGTGGCATTCATCTTGATGTCTTTTTGGGATTAAGGAGAAACATGCTAAAATATGATTCTGAAACACAGTATTTTTATCTCACCATTTTCTTCAACAGCCTGGGCACAGCCTTATGATCTGATAAGTGGGGAAGGGCTGGTGTGAGATCCCCGATTGCTCAACACCCCGAAGGTGATGATGGGAAGCCGCAAAGAGAACCCAGAGCCACCCATGGTCTGCATCATGAGACAGATAAGTGCGTGTCAGCACGTATCCAGGGTTATAGTAAAGAATTTCCACAGTCTATGATAGTTTTTGAATCCATGATTCCCAGTATTTCAATTAAATATTTAAATAAAGTGCATGTGTAACAGATACTCTAAGATCCAGTAAGAATTTCTCAGTCTTTGGAGATAAAAGCATGAACAGAAAACTCCCCTGAGAGCTCAGGGCCCAGGCAAATCACATCTGCATCCTGCCAAAGTCCCCACATCCTGGACATCTTATACAGTTGGCATGACGACGAACTAAAGATCAGGGAAAATCATCAAAGGAGAAATAAAAGTAAACTCCACTTGAGCCTGGATGAGAGCGCTGCCCTGAAAATGCCAAATACTCCTAGAAATCTGCCCAAAACAAGCTTGTTAAAACTCAGTTCTAGCCTCCTCTTCCTAAAAATCACCCACCTGCCCCCTTCAGCAGTTCCATCCATCTGGGATCCTATCTTTCATGAATTTTTACATTTTAAGGATATACAGATTTGACTTATCTAAGAGAATGTAAGACTTAATTTTGTATTTCCGGTAATAATTTGTTGAGCTCACCCGACTTATTAAAAGACAATTTTTCTCTTATATCCAATAAAAGATTTCCTATGCAGTTTATTCAAAGCCCCTGATTAAAATGAGTCTAGCAAGAAATGCAGTTAATGCATTGTTTCCTAATAATTCAACATTGATTTTCATTATTATTACTGTATGAACAAGAGAGTTTTAAAATAAGACACTGAAATCTGAACTATTTCATTTGATAATTTTGCTGTAAAAGTCAATGCCTCCATCAAATGAAAACAAATATTCAGCATCAAATAGGAAAATCTACACCAAAGCACACCCACAATGAGATGGAAAGGCAAAAGCCAAAACCAATAGCAAAAAGGAGAACCCCATGAATTGTGTGAATTCATACAGCTCTCACAAATATTTATTGCTAGATATAGCATTTTAAACCAGGGGTCTTCAGACTCATATATTAAAACTGCCTTAAATACAAACATCTCCATAACCTGTAAAATGCTGCAGATTGGTATATAATGATTAAAAGTACAAAATTATGCAAACAACCCGCCCTTTGATAAATTGGTTTCTAAAAATTCTTGAGGTTCTCTAAAGGGAGACATTAAGTGTATTGTCCGCTAGGTGTATTGATTGCTAGGGGAAGGAGGGTTAAGCAAATCAATACGTGCTGTTCCCAGCTCCCTCTTGGGAACACTTGACCACTTCCTGGGATCCCAGAAGGCAGCTGTCAGGAGAGGTGTCCGAGCGCGGTGTGAGCGCACTGCAGGAGCCTAATACGCACCTCTGAGCGCCCAGCCAGGGAGCAGCCTCCCCAGCACCTCTCCACCTTCTCCAAGGTCATGCCCCCGCCCCCGTCCTTCTTCCCACTGGGGCTCTGCGCCCCCTACCCCCGGCCCGCAGTGCTAGCCCAACACAGGCCCTCTGCCCATCAACCCCTTCAAGTCCTTTTCCTCCAGCGAGGTGCCTGCTTTTCCTTCTGGCGCTTCCTCTTGGCCTCTTCTGCCTTCTTCTTTTCTTCCTTGGCCTCCTTGTACCGCCACTTGGGGATCTGCAGGTGAGTGCTGTCTTGGCGCTGCCCTTGTGGCCTATGCACTCTGTCTGGAAGGTGGATGCAGGCGCCTTGCTGATGCGGACCATGGGGACCACCATCCCGGCCGCACACTGCTCTGACACAGGAGCTGCAGGGGCAGGAGACTGGCCTTCCGCAGGGCAGTGGCTGACCCCTGGGCCCCTGGTAGGTAGGGAGACGGAGGACTGAGTCTTGGAGCCTCCTCTCCAGAGCCCCCCACCACCTCAGAAATCCGAAATTGCTGTTTAGCACCTTCTGCCTCATCCCTCTCTCGGGCAACGGTGTCCTGGTCCCCCTTAGCTGCCAGGATTTCCTGCACTGCCAGTCGCCGTTTTCCAACACAGGGAGGATCCTCAGGACACACAGTTTGGCAGACGATGGCCACATCAGGACTATAAAGGCTTGTGGTCAACCTGACCATATGGTCAAGGATGCCCCCATCTTCCAGGCCCCGGCCTGAGCGCGAGGTCAGCTCAGAACGCACAAATTCAGGGAGCCTCTGCAAGCAGTTTTTGGAGGCTTCAGGCTTCAGAACCACCTCCGGGGTCAGCAGCAGCTCTGGCCTGTACTTCACCCCAAACTGTTCAGGGAAGGATCGATCCAGCAGCCTCTGCATGAGTCAGAGGGCCTCCACCCTGCCTGTGTAAGCAGCCCACTCCTGGGGTGACATCCCGCTGGCGGCTGCCCCCGGGTGTGTACATCTGCCTCTGAAAAACAAGAAGCACAAATGGGTAGCTGCAGCAGCAACTCAAAGAATGGAGCAAAGGTTAAATTTCCAAAACCTAATAACAAGCTATTTCCTGGAGTCACTGCCACCTGCATGTGACAGTCACCTACTGCATTTACCACTGCAACAAGAAAAGGCTTCTCATGCATCCTTTGCTGTTTTTGTCTTTTCTAAATAAAAATTTGTCTGAATCTAAATCTTGATTTTTTTTTTCTTTTTAAGAAATAAGATGCCAGCAGAGCACAGTGGCTCACTCCTGTAATCTCAGCAGCTCGGGAGGTTGAGACAGGAGGATTGATTGCAAGTTCAAAGCCAGCCTCAGCAATAGCAAGGCACTAAGTAAGCCAGTGAGCCCCTGTCTCTAAATAAAATACACAATAGGACTGGTGATGTGGCTCAGTGGTTGAGTGCCTCTGAGTTCAATCCCTGGTACCGAAAAGAAAGAAAGAAGATTCGATAGCTCTCTGCCAATGAAGACATAACTAGACAAGAAAAATGTCTTGAGATCACTTGATGATGCAGCTGGAGTGCTCTAGATGCTAATGGTAATAGTCACTTGGAAGGCACAAGTTACCATCTCTTCTGTCCTGTCACTTGGTGGGCTGCTGTGGGTCCTCTTTTGTGGGAGATGGTGGTCTTTCACCTCTCCCACTGGGTAGTTAACTTGCTGGGGTACTGCAGCCCATATTCCTATAGACCAGACAGTGGGCTATTCCAAAACAGAGGCCATATTTTATGCATTTTTCTTCTGCAACACATCTAATCCTGGCAGGTGGGAGGCATGCCTATAACAAAGGTTCATTACAGAATGAATGATGGTCACAGTGGCTGGGGGCCTGCCTGGGCTGCAAAGCTGGCAAGCTCCATGGAGTAGAGAACTCCAGGGAGCGCCTTGGGTCCCCTGCACTCAGCTCTGTGTGCTAACAACCACCCAGCAGGGCAGGTGTGATGGTAAGTATTCTGTGTCAGCTTGGCTACACTAGAACATCCAGTGCTTTAATCAAACACTAATCTAGGTGTGGCCTGAAGGAATCTTGTAGCTCTGGCTAACACCTTCTAATCAGTTAACTTTAAGTCAAGGAGATGAACCTCAAAGAAGTGGCTAGGCCTCATCAAATCATTGAATGCCTTAAGAGCAAAGACTCAAAATTCCTAGAGAAGAAAAAGTTCTTGTTGCATTCATATAAGAATATGCAACAGCTGGGAGGGAGAAACATATCTAAGAACAAAAATATCTTCTCTTTTTTCATCCTTTCTCACTTATTAGCTATATCAGTAGTCCCTGTCCACCCCCCCACACACACACAGAGGATGTTTGGCAGTGCCTGGGACATTTCTGGATGCCATGACTGGGGATACTTCAGCCATTTAGAGGGTAGAGGCTAGGGACATCAGTTGTTTGAACCCTCCCACCACCTCCACAATATGAACTTATCTGTCCCCAAATCTCAAAATCATGCCAAGGTTAAGAAACCCCTGAGTTACATGCTTACTACCCTAGTAAATTAAAGATCTCATCACAGAATATTTTTCAAAGACAAAATATGCCTTGTTCTTTTATTCACTTAATTAATAACTACAGAATACATAAACTCTCTAATAATGGTAACAACACAATCCTAAGTGACATGCCCTGATGGCAGGCATCTAGGGTGGCCCTGGCAGGAGAGAGCTCCTTCCCTCAGCATCATCACGGCTTCCATCCCAGAGAAGAAGAAACCACAGTCCAGAAAGGCAAGTGACTGCCTCAGGTATGGAGCTGGCTTGAAGCCTGGGCCTGGCTTTCTGGGTCACTTACTCTCACCACAGTGCAGAGGGAAGCCAGAGGCACGGACAGGCGAGGGCCTGTGCCCACAAGGGCTTCAGAGTTCACTGGGGGAGAACTCCCAAGGGCAACAGGGAAGAGCGTCTACAGACCCAATGTCTAATCTGTAACCACAACTGGAGGGTACAGGTGACCTTATACCCAGCCCATCGCCCCCAGAACCATCTCCCCCCAAGAGATGTGGAGGGCATTTCTGTAATCCTATAACTACTTCAGAAAATGCCGGAAACTTCTAAGAGATGCAAAAAAGAAAAAATGACAATAAGAGTGAGACTGAGCCCCTCATGTTTTCCAGGGTGATTAGAAGGCAATTGACCCCCCACCAAAAGGGAAAAATAAGTTGGTAATTCAAATTAACTTCTTGGTAAAAATTCATGTGATGTGATTGACACCATACACTGTCAGTTGAAAAAGTAAATTACTAAAAATCTGCACTCAATTAAAACTCAATCCAAAAGTAATAAAAGCAGATGAAGCTTCTGCCACTCACAAGAGCATCCTACAATCACCATTTAATTAGGAGGGACCACTTCTCACTGACACAGGACAGGCAGGGGTTAAACTCTGCTGAAACTGAGATCTTGCTTTTCAAAACTAAAACTGCCACTGAATCAAAAGCACAACCAATGGGATTAATTTTAATTATGATCCTTTTATATTTCTAAGTAGATCTGCAATCTTCAAAACCTCCACCCTTGTTCTTTGAGTTTATATGTCCTATAGCATCCTGTAAGACATGGAGTTTAAAGCAGGAAGAAAAAAATTAAAAGTTGTAAATCCCCAAATCCCAGATGGATGAAAGAAAAACAGGCTTACACAATGCCGAGTCATAAACAATACATGAAGACAAACTGTCACAGGCCAGAGGCAACTGGGAACACATGACAACTAAACGGGGAGCCAGCTGGGGTCCTGGGAAAGAGAAGGAGCATTAACAGAGGAGATGGTATCTGGAAGAGCTCTGATGGAATTCCCAGGAGAACCACTATCTGAATGTTGGTTCCCCCAGACTTCATATGTGTGGCACTCCATACCCAAGGGGATGGTATAAAGAGGTAGGGGTTTTAGGAGGTGCTTGGTCACAGGATGGGCCTCAGGAATGGGATTGGTTCCCTCATGCAAGAGGCCAGAGGGTGCCCCCAGCCCTTCCAACAGGGAGGACATGACAAGAGGGAACAGGCCCCCACTGGACATCAGTCTGCTGGTGCCTTGATCTTGGCTTCCCTGCCTCTGAACTGTGAGCAATAAACATATTGCTTATAAATCATCCCGTCTGGTATTTTGCTATAGCAGCAAGAATGGACTAAGAGAGGGAAAATGTCAGCTCTTCAGGAACTTGTAGCACTAAGCAGAATTGGCTGACCCCAGTGTCACAGGCAAAAATAAAGATAAATTAAGGCAGCAAACAAATATGAGCAACAGCTATTGGATATTGAGTGTATTACATGTACTTAGACACATCTTCTCCCTTAATTCTCAAAATAACCTGGTGAGGTGGCACTAAAGACTATCCTTGACCCCAGTTTCAAGTCAAGAAAAGAATTAGAGGTTCATCAGAAGGAATTTGGTTTAGTAGCTCATTAAAACCGCATAGTCCTTGAGAGTTTATAAAGTAAACTATTTCATCCTCAGGCAGGAGGGACAGAAAGAGGTCATTACCCCCATTTTGCAGATGGGGACCGGTGAGTGTCTTCTCCAGGCTGATAAAGACCTAAGGGACAAAGGGGGCTGCCCTAGTGATCCCAACCTGAAGCCTGGAACTTTCCACTGACTCTGGAAACTGTCACACAACACATCATCCTTCAGCTCCAACTGCTAGCAAGCAGGAGGCAGCCTGGCTGGGACCACCCCCTCCTGTGCTCACTCCAACAGCGCATTGGACCACCCCCTTCTGTGCCCACTTCAACAGCGTATTGGACCACCCTCTCCTGTGCCCACTCCAACAGCCATTGGTCCATCCAGGGCCAAGACTAGAATGCACATTTCTGAAGAGCAGATGTGCACAGGGTTGGGAGCAGATGTGGGGGGGGCGGTGGAGGAAGCCAAGGGCAAGGGAAGGTGTCACTTCTTAGAGCTCAGCACTGACCTGCCAGCAGCTAGCTGTGACCTCTTCTGCAACCCTGAAGACTGTCATCACCTCAAAAAAGAACCCATTGTTCGAGACATCTGCCAGGCTGTTTCCATGGGGATGTTTCATCTCTTTGAGGGACGTTCTTTAAAGGAGTCAGTTATTTCCAGGGCCCACAGGTGCAATGGACAAGAGGCACGTACCTGCGAGCATCAGGGCTCTGACACACTCCATCCAGCCCTTCATAGCTGCTTTTATCAGGGCAGCAAAGCCAAACATGTTCCTCCTTTCAAGGTCAAGACCAGGGAAATAGTTCAACAGGTAGTTGGTGATGGTGGTGAGCTATGAAAGAGAACGGTACACATGTGGGTCTCACTCACAAGAGGCCTCCAGAGGGACCGGGGTGTGTTAGGAGGTGGCACAGGAGGAAGCCAGGCCCTGGGCAGCTTCCTGCTCTGCAGGTTTTTCTCTTTGATCCCCAGACAATCCTCCTGGAGGAAGCAGGAGGAGGCAGAGGCCACTATCCTGGCCACATGAATGTCTCAGGTTCACTCAGGGCCCTTCAGCCACCCACCTTAGTGGTGCAGGGTCCCACTGTGCTGCAGAGGAGGCTGGTCAGGGACAATAGTGTCATCACAGGTGGGCGCTGGCAGCTCCCCGCTGGAGCCATGGGGGCAGACAGAAGCTAAGTCAGGAATGAGACTCTGAAGCATTTCCAAGTGCTCTGGAGCATGAGGGAGGAAAAGCTCATCATCAAAGCAAAGAGATAACACCAGCTCATGCTCACATCTCTGCTGCCACTCAAAAGAGAGTGTGTGTCCCTCCCTCCCTCCCTCCCCACCCCCCACTCACACATGATCACAAGGAGGATGCCTCAGCCACAACCCTGAGCAGCTGAGAAGCTTCAGGAAACTCATTAGGGAGTATAGATTTCTCCCCTTTCTCATCTTGCTCCTCCAAAAAATGGATCCAATTTTCTGCTTATTGCTAGAGATACTCTCAAAAAGCCCAAGGTGCTCTCAGTAAGGGTGAATAAGGAGACCATTGTGCAAAAAGCAACAGTTCAAGCATCCACCCCTAGAAAACGCTGTCTCAAGTAGAGCTTCCTGAGCCACAAGGTGGCTCCTGGGTCTGCCACCCAAGCCCAAGGAAAGCCAACCCCCTCAGTCTTTCTGTGCTGGACTCCCCCAACCACACACATACCCCGACCACATACACACCTTGATTCCCTACAGCATCCTGGCACTGGGTTGGATCACTCTGGGGTGCAGCACTCCTGGGCACTGAAGAACAGCTAGCAGCACCTGGTCTTGACCCACGAAGTGCCAGCAGCAATGAACCCCCAACTCCTGCCCCAACTGTGGCAACAAAATATGGGCCCAGACATTGCCACCTGTCCACTGATAGGGTGGGAACAGGAGGGGGTAAAATCACCTGGGTTGATAACTACTGACATAGAGGACCCTTCCTCACTGTCCAAGGACCAACCACACCAAGTGGGAAACAGGTCCTCTTCCAGCGCCTTTGTCCCTGGCCCTGGCTAGCCAACCCCCTCAGCTGCCTGCCCCATCCTGACCCCTGCAGGTGATGGTGAGCATTCCCTTGGGAATGTGAGCACTCTGCCCAAGTCCCTCTTGCAGAGCCCTGGGGCAGTGCTGGGTGTGCAGCCACTTCCGTCCTTACATACCAACAGTCAGCCATCTGCAGCCCCCCAGGTCACTCCAATGCTGTTACACCTAGCTCCACGTCAGGGCCATAAGCTTGGACCTCATGGACACTTCCCTGCACTCCTCTGGTTAACTCAGCATCTTCCCCACCCCAAGGAAACCCTCAGCCTTGGAGGAGCCAGGACCCCCAGGGTTAGACTCTCCAATTTTAGGACCGAGGCCTCCAATGGATGGCACCGTGTGGGGTGGGAGAGGAGATGAGGCCATTATTCTCCTGAGGTGGGACAGAAATGAGACTCTTCCTGCAGACTGAGAGAGCTGAGTGAGCTGGAGGCTGCCAGCTTCCCAGAAAACCCTGCTTCCCCGAAAACCCTGCTTCCCTGCGGTGGCCCAGGCCTCCCCCAGGTCCTGGCACCAGCTTCAGCATCATGAGAACAGAATACCAGACCCTGTGGATGCACTCACTGGCTCCTATCTTCCTCATGCCAGCCACCCTGTCAACCATGGCACCCGGGCTGGAGCCTAGAGCCTCCCTCTGGTGGACACAGACACACATCAAAAATGGAACATCTGAGGCTCCTGGACATGATGACCACATACGCTATGGGAACCTGGGACAGAAAAATCTGGGGGAAATCCAAATAAAGAGTGGACTTTGATTAATAACAACACATGGCCATAGGCTCAGTCTTTGGTCAACAGCGTTACACTAATGCAAATCGGAGCAACAGAGAAAACTGGGTCCAAGATTCACAGGAATTCTTTGTACAATTTGCAGTTTTTCTCTAAGTCTAAAGTGTTCTAAAATCTAAAATCTGTTTTTAAAAATAGGAGAATGAGCTCAGGGCCATTCCAAAAGAGTGCAAAGCAGGGACAAGGATTCCCAGCCACTTCCTGGTTAGGATCCTATCCATCCCATTATCCAGTGCTATCCTGTGGCAGGAGGTCACCAGGATGCTGGGGTAGGCACACACAGGAGGCAGAGGATGGTGGACAGACCAGGAGGGCAGGAGGAGGGAGAGAAGTGGTTGATTCAACGTGCTTCTAACAAAATGAGTGGACAGGCTGCAGCTCTTGTGCTTCAGCTTCACCCCGGCCCCAGGCTCTGGGTCCTCGTCGCCGGCAATGGAGTCTCTATCCAAAGCATGTGAGGTGGTAGAAGTCCCTGGTACATGAGCCTGAGGGGCTGCTTGGCTTGGCCCACTCCTATGCTTCCTGGTTGACTACCCACCAAGCAAGTGGAAAATTTTGAACTTTTTATGGTCTGAAGCCACCTGACTCATGGCAAGCTCCTCTCCTAGGAGATGACTCACCACTCCTAATTCAGAGGGAACAGAAACCACAGAAGGGAATCCCTCAGCTTTCCCCCATCATCCCACAAACTTCCCCATGTCACCAGCAGTCTCCTAGTGAATACCCAGGGGAGTGCGATAAATATTCATCAAGTGAAAAAGACGGGAAGGTTCCTGCTTCTCCCCTCGCATGCAGAAGCTCATTTATTAAAAAGTTTCTTATTATCAAGACAACACAACTAATCACTGATTCATTCAATGATTCCTGAGGCTGGTTAGGGGGTAAGGATCATGCTGTCACTAAGAAAATAGTAACAAATGAAACGGGGACTCCTTGATTCCAGGAAAAGAAACAGAAAATCAAAATACCAGAGAATTTAGGTTGCTTAAAAACCTGACTGCTGTCACTCCAGGTGCTCAAAATATAGTTACCCAAACCAGGCCAGTAGAGGAAACTGTCAGCTTTGGAAATACAGCATCCCACCTGCCAGAAGGTGAGCAGGACTCTCCCAGGAATTCTTCCTCAGAGCAGGGGGAGAACAGATGGGGGAGCAGAGCTGGATGCCTGCAGGACGGGCCAGAGACTGATGGAGGGTGGGGCTGGGATGCCTGGATCCCTCCTGCCTGCCCAGCTCAGAGAGGCGGTACCCTGCTCCCAACGAAGGACCTCACAGAAATATGGAAGCCCACATGAAAATGCTGGGCAATGGCAGGAAACCTAGGATTTCCCAGTCCCTTTAGGAAGCAATTCAGAACAATCTCTGTGCATTTCTTCTCTCCCCTTCTGAGCCTGCTTCTGTCCTGGGAGGCTGGCCTCCTCCTGCACCTGCTGGGGTTGCTACCCCTGAAATTTCAGATGAGCTCATCAGGAGACTGGCCTGGCCTCCCCAGCCCAGCCGCAGCTTGGAATGGTAGCCTTCTCAGCCTGGGCCACCCTCACAGGGTCTGTCTCAACCCTCCAAGCAATGGTTCCCTTAACCCTGCCCTGACACCTGGAGTGAGTTCCTTCATCAGTGCCTCCAGTCCACTTGCCACTCACTCTGCTTCCTGCCACCTGGGCTGACACCTCAGACAGTCATGCCTGCTCACAGGACCACAGTACAGCCTTGATCACATGGCTCATTCAAGACCTGCCCACCCAGTATCTGTGGGGCACATAAGTGAGTCTGGGTTCCTCCATTCCACACAGTATCTTCTTTTAAAACAAATACTTATTCAGCAAGTCGTTCAAGAAGAAGGGCTGTGAGGAGAACCAGGTCCACCGCAATAAGCAAAAGCAACATGCTCCCTCCTTCTTGCCATACGTGGGTCTCAGTGGAAAGTACAGGGAGCACAAGTCACCCCTGGGTGGCTGTGAGGACCAGGAGGACACAGAAGGAGCTCCTAGCCAGACCAAGGGCAGAGGATTACAATCACAAGCTTATCCTGGTTGTGCAAGTTACAAGTGTATGTACACGTATATGAGGTCTGACTGCAGCTGACTGCAACATGGATCCTGGGGACCCAAGTTCTGACTTGGAACACAGAGTCAGGAGAGGGAGAGGGGCTCTCTGTTCCACTCCCTCTTTCTCTCATATTAAATGTTAAATTCTCCACATAAATGATACCAGTAATGATCAAATGTAACTCAGATAACAGATAACTTTATGGTTTCTGATAAAGCACATAGAGACTCAAATCAGATTTTCCAATTACGTGATTTATAGGAGTATTGATACTATCAGAAATGCTTACTTCTCCATTTAAACATTATTTCATTGCTAATAGAATTGTTAGAATATATCTCTAATAATTTGCACAAAGACTGAGTCTCTACTCTTGTGAAAACAGCACCATTGTGTAAGACTGTGTGTGTGTGCATGCATGTGTGTGTGTGTGTGTGTGTGTGTGTGTGTGTGTGTGTGTGGTGTGGGCTTGGTTGTCAAGACTCACTCCATCAGTCAGAAATTTGATGTTACACACTGATTTTGTTAGAACAAGGAATTTTAGTAATATCTACTTACATAATATCATAATATACAAATCTAAGAATGAACATTTTACCCAATATATCATGTTCATATATAATGCAAAAACTACAGAACCTGTCACATGACAGCTCAGTCTCAACTACTGAAACTGTGGAGACTTTTTCCCACCAAACTTGAGAATGGTCCCAGTCTGAAGTAAAATACTATCTAACTAAAGTCTTGATCACAGACAGATATTTACACTCAAGGCAGTTTATATCTACAATGCACAAATGTTAGTGGAATATTTACCAAGTGTATACAAAAAGGAAATATTTAAGGTCATTAAAAACCAATGCCAGTTTTTAAAATGAAAACTAAAATGACCCTTTTTAAATGTTATTTTCAAAATTAAAAATAAACCCAGAAATGTTTCCTGAGAATTAGTGTTACCAGAAGGCATTTTATTTAATAGCAGTACTGGTATCTACTTTATAAAACATTCTCATATTTTCTAATCAACATTCATGTTACCCACTTTAATATCAATACTCTAACACATTCAAATTCTCACAAATTAGATTGTCATTCTTTTTCCAACTGTCTGAATGATTTGTGAAGCTAAACAAATCAATAAAATTAAATCAAGATAAAGGTTTATTTAATATATTTAGTATGCTATCTTTCTTCTGGTGCAGGCAGAAGGAGACCTTTGCTCAAGTGTTATTCATTATATTTAATATTGGTAGACATTAGGAATTAATTCCATTTCCTTTGAGTTACACTAAATTGTTTCATCTAATATAAGAGTAACCATATATCATGACTTGGCTGAGACATGTCTAATGGCTTAGAAATAACTTAGATGTAAAACAAAAGATCAGAACAAAAATTGTCACAGAAGAACAAGATTAACTGACACAGAAGAATTTACTTTTTTAAAATGATACATTCTACAAGATAAATTAGAAATGTGCAATATTAATTTTAGAGCACCTTTTAATATATGTAACAAATTAACATTTGGTGCATTTTTCACCTCCGGCACTTTCTTTTTTAAAAAAGAGAGAGAAAGAGAGAGAATTTTTTAATATTAATTTTTTAGTTTTTGGTGGACACAACATCTTTATTTTTTATTTTTATGAGATGCTGAGTATTGAACCCAGTGCCCTGCACATGCCAGGTGAGCACGCTACCACCTGAGCTAAATCTCCAGCCCCACCTCTGGCACTTTCTATCATCTAATGTTTTCATGAGTATTCATGAAGTCTGTAAATTATTTAATATCTCCCCCTTCTTTATGCATGAAATAAATATCTGGGATTTAAAAAGTACTAACTTCACACAAAGGAGGGCTATTTGATATCACTATTTCTGCTTTACTGCTACAGATTAACAATGAGCAACATTGAGATCAACAGTTTTACAATTCTCTGACCATCTCATATACTAAGTAGCAGAGACTAAACATAATTTCTTCAATGGAGTTTGTGTACATGAACATGAGTCCTATTGCTCTTTCAGGACTGTAAACAATGTATAAAAAGTTAAATCTCAAATTGCAAAAGAAGTTAAAGAAATATTCTACCTGATATGACAATTAGTAATAGAAAAATGTATTAATAATTTACAAAAATAGTTTACCCATTATTTTTTCCTAAGAGAAATATATATATAACTATTCTGTCACTTGAATTTAATAAATTTATAATTTTTTGGCAATTTTTTAAGGAAACTGACACATCAGAATACAAAACAGAAAAAAAATATGAATCAATTTCAGCAAAGAAAAATTATAAAAGACTTATAAAGATCTAAATTCCTCTATTTTCAGAAACACATAATGGAATCTTTATAAATCTGCCATGTATATCAATATCTACATAAAATATATACAGATATAGATGTGGCACATTAATGGCAAATGATTTGAAAAATGTATGGGATCAGCAGAGCTTTATCAGACCATGGCATGATATGTACCCCGCATTTTTAAGAACTGAATGATGAAAGAAGGTCCCCTAGCAACAATCTGAGGTGGAAGGTGACTGAGTGGAGAGTTCCAGAAATTCATGATTGTAAGCTTGCTGCAGAGAGCCAGCTCAAAAGGAAGGCGATGTAGGTTAGGGTTTTCATTCAAATACAGTTCTTCAAGGTTTTCCAGTGTACCTGTTTTATTTTTTTAAGTCAATAATTTTTAAAAAATAATTGTGGGGTCGGGCTCCAAATTCCTTAATAGGACGCCCATAGCCCAAGAATTAAATACAAGAATAAACAAATGGGACTTACTGAAACTAAAAAGTTTTTTTCTCAGCAAGAGAAACAATAAGAGAGGTAAACAGGGAACCTACATCCTGGGAACAAATTTTTACTCCTCACACTTCAAATAGAGCCCTAATATCCAGAATATACAAAGAACTTAAAAAATTAAACAATAAGATAACAAACAACCCTATCAACAAATGGGCCAAGGACCTGAACAGACACTTCTCAGAGGAAGACATACAGTCAACCAATAAGTATATGAAAAAATGCTCACCATCTCTAGCAGTCAGAGAAATGCAAATCAAAACCACCCTAAGATACCATCTCACTCCAGTAAGATTGGCAGCCATTAGGAAGTCAAGTAACAATAAGTGCTGGCGAGGATGTGGAGAAAAGGGTACACTTGTACATTGCTGGTGGGACTGCAAAATGGTGCGGCCAATTTGGAAAGCAGTATGGAGATTCCTGGGAAAGCTGGGAATGGAACCACCATTTGACCCAGCTATTGCCCTTCTCGGTCTATTCCCTGAGGACCTCAAAAGAGCATACTATAGGGATACTGCCACTTCAATGATCATAGCAGCACAATTCACAATAGCTAGACTTTGGAATCAACCTAGATGCCCTTCAATAGATGAATGGATTAAAAAACTGTGGCATCTATACACAATGGAGTATTACGCAGCACTAAAAAATGACAAAATCATGGATTTTGCAGGGAAATGGATGGCATTAGAGCAGATAATGCTAAGTGAAGCTAGCCAATCCTTAAAAAAACAAATGCCAAATGTCTCCTTTGATATAAAGAGAGCAACCAAGATCAGAACAGGGAAGAAGAGCATGAGGAAAAGATTAACATTTAACAGAGACAAGTGGGGTGGGAGAGAGGGAGAGAGAAGGGAAACTGTATGGAAATGGAAGGAGACCCTCATTGTTACATAAAACTACATATAAGAGTTTGTGAGAGGAAAGGGAAAAAAAAGGGAGAGAATTAAACCACAGCAGATGGGGTAGAGAGGGAAGAGGAGAGGGAAGGGGAGGGGGGATAGTAGGGGATAGGAAAGGTAGCAGAATACAACAGTCATTAATATGGTATTATGTAAAAATGTGGATGTGTAACCGATGTCATTCTGCAACTTGTAATTGGGGTAAAAATGGGAGCTAATAACCCATTTGAATCAAATGTATGGAAGATGATATGCCATGAGCTTTGTAATGTTTTGAACAACCAATAAAAAAATATTTAAAAAAAAATAATAATTAGTTACTATACAAAGGTGCAAGTAGGAATTAATACATAATACATATTTCCCACTCTTCTCTTCATTTTAAAACACTTAGAACCATCAATCTCAAACTTTACTACATATATAACTTATATGGGGAGATTTTCTAAAACCCTGATGACCAGGTCACACTCCACAACCATTTATTCAGAACCTCTTCCTTTATGCTTGGTTTTTAAGTTTAGTTTTTTTAAAATGCTCCAACTCTAGAGATCTTTTTGATAGAGTTTGTCATTCAAGTGTGTGTCAGTATGTGTGTGTGTTTGATATAGACCTTTCATGAAGAAAGTTACCACATATTTGGTAGGCAAACCAAAATAAATTCATGTAGTCTTTCAAAAAGTTTCCTTACATTATTATTCTTAATTTACACATAAGAAGTTTCAGTCTTCGAGTAAGAGTTTGTGTAGATTATTTAAAGACATAAAACTAAGAAGTGAGAGATTCAGATTTTAAATAGCTATGAATCTCCAAAACCATTGTTTTGTTGTTGTTATTGTTGAACCTTTGTTTTTTATATATTTATATGTATTTCATTTTTATATTAGCCATATATATGACAATTGTGGGGCTTAAAAATTTATAAGAAATGATAATTTTTCAAACAGTGAGTATTAGGATAGGTAACATTCAATTAAATTACATAAAATATTTAATTTAGTACTCTAAAAACTTTCAAACCCAGGAGAGTTATTGGAAATAATCTTTCAATGTCAAAATTAAAGTAAAAATTTGACTATAACTAAATGATAAATATAATTAAAAACATTAATTTTTTCATGAATATCATATAGTTAGTTAATCTATCTGATACTGAAAAGTTGCAAATGTCTATGAAACCACCTGTTGTAAACAATCACATAAGGAAGGTCACAACTAACAATCCACAGTATTTATAATTTATGGTATTTACTACATTTCAAGCATTCTAAAAAAATAAAATTGGGGGGGAAGGAAGATGTTTTTGTTTTCTAATTAATTATAAACTACCATAGGAGTAGGAGTCAGTAATGCAGTGGGGTTTTGAAACAAGCACTAAGAAGAAAGGTGTTCAGATACTTCTAGCTAATTTTATATCTTCTTATTTCACCCATGCTTTCAACCACACAATACTATTTCATCTTAGCAAATTAAATAAACAAGATTTAAAAAAACATGATATAGGAAAATTTTTAAAAAGCTGAAGTACTATTAGTAAGCTTTACTCATCAAAAAGATGAAAACTTTAGGGACTCAGGCAGAAGTGATTATCCCTGACTAAGAAGGTGAAAATAAGATGGATCTTTATTTATGTGAATGAATTTTTAAAGAAAAAAAAGAGGATGAGAAGAGTTAGATGCTGGAAACAACTGGAATAAACATACAGACCTGGAAACACGCTAGATTTCCAACAAATAGCAGGTGAGTGATTTAGGATGAAAATTAGGTCAACATCATACAGTAAAAGGTTCTAAATGCCTGTCTCAGGTATCCATAATTATTATGGTAAACAAGATATGGTTTTTTAAAAGAATTTAGAAAAATGGCCTAAAGATGCTGAATTTTAATGCCCCTTCCTTCAAAGTTATATTAGAGCATTCAAACCTGCCACCTTTTAGTGGGCAACAGTAATATTGAACCTAGATTAACTCATATTCATTAGTATTAAATATCAATGATTAGTATTCAGTAGTATTGAGCCTAGACTAATTGATCCAATACTGCATCATTCTAACAGGGTCATATGTTTAAGAGAGTTCTTATTATCATCACTTTTAATTGTGACCTTCAAAGAGAAATCACTTATTTTATATTAGTAGATAACTGAGAAAGAGAATGAGAAGTTTAAAGTGCTCATTAGTACTCACTCACCTGAATAGAAACAAGACCAGACAAATCCTCAGGGATCATTCTTAGCTGATTATTGGCTAAATTCAATTCTATCATGATGGTCCTAGTTCTAAAGTTCAATGGAAGTAATGTTAACTGATTGTCCTGGCAAATACAAAATGCAGCATTTCATGTGGAACCATTAACACAAAGCTCCATGTGTAGAGTCTTTTGGAAAAAAAAAAATCTTAAACCTTATTCCACTTCTCGATATCTAAATCAGGGATTTACAACGAGCAACAAAAGCATCAATTTTCCAAGATTTTTGCATAGTACCGAGCTTTTGCTTTGAATTTGAAAAGGAAGTTTGTTTCCTATGTGAATATGAGTAATGAAAATATAAAAATACTACACAGAGAAACAACTTCAGAGTTCAAAGATAATAGTCATAAATTTGATGTTTTATTTTATAACAATGTTTAGGAACCATTTGAGAAAATGTGACCATTCAAATTGAGATATAAACACCATGAAAGAAGATACATGGCCAAAAAGGAAACCCAGGTGAGCTCCGGAACGGAAGAGATGCTGAGCAGAAAAAAAAAGAGGGAAGGGATGGGAATATAGCTCAGTTGGTAGATTGCTTGCCTCCCATGCACAAGCCCCTGGGTTTGATCCCTAGCACATACCCCCCCAAAAAAGAGGAAGACAGACTACATTCATCACTAAATAATAAAAAACATAATGGAGTGCTATGATATTAATTAAGCATTTTAAATTGCCTTTTTTCCTGCTCTTACATGTTCATTTTTTTATATTTTGGATTGAATCCAGGGGCACTTAACTACTAATCCACATCCCCAGCTATTTTTTTTGAATTTTATTTAGAGACAGATCTCACTGCATTGCTTAGGGCCTCAGTAAGTTGTTCAATATTCCTATATCACTCCCCCTCAACCTGCTAGAATTACAGGTGTGTGCTACCATGCCCATCAAATTCAACCCTAAATAAACTATTATAATGGTAATGGAAAAGGGTGATATCCCCCTTGTCCCAGTTGGGTATCAATGTGCCAATATGTTAACCAATTGGTCATGGATTTCTTTTACATTCTTTTAAAAAAATATTTTAGTTGTTTGTGGACCTTTGTTATTTAATTTATTTATACATGGTGCTGAGAACAAAACCCAGTGCCTCCCACATTAGGCAAGCACTCTAACACTGGGCCACAAACTCAGTTCCATCTATTATGTTCTTTTGTTAGTGTATATTTCTAATTTTTTCTGTAACACTCATGGATCCTTGTGGCTTTTTACACAAAATCATCAATATAAGAAATACCAATCAGTGAATATATATTTAAAAATCCTGTTTATATTTTCTAAATTGAAATTTATTATTTATTAAAAAAATATTTAACATTATCTATCTATACCCAGACTACCAATAGGTACAGTATGATAAAGTATTTTCATTAAGAAATATTTACTATAGGTGCTTACATGAGGAAGAATACAACAAGCTTCATTTTGATTTTTTTCAAGAGAAAGTTTTGTGTAACCTTTATTAAGTCTGAATAGAAATTTAGGAAAAGTGCTATGAAGTGTTTTGTTGTTTTACCAAAAACAACAATCCTTTCCAAGCTAACATATTGTAATAATGTCAAATTCATAAAAGTGTATATTCAAATACAAAAACTAATTAATATTGTGACCTCTGTGTTCTAAATCTATTATTACAAAATGAATATACAGAATTAATGTTATTTACCACTACATTACTGTTACTGCATATATTAATTATGTAACTATATTAAAAATTCTGTTTGTAATAGGATTTTGAATTTATACTACTTCAATAATTATGTGCTTCCAAATTACCAAAAAGATACATACTATATTTATGACAAAGTATAGACAGAGTCAAGAAATTATAAATTTAAATTATAAAGAACAATAATTGTGTGACTGGCTCATCAAAGACAAAAATATATTGAATGATATAATGTAAAGAACCCTCTACCTCAATTCAAAAAATCTAGGAAGCTAAATTCCTGCCTCAGCCAAGAAATAGCTGTATGGCCAAATAGACTCTTTTCTCTGTGTAGAAAATTTACTGAAAATTAAATCATTGGACTAGATAAATCACCATTTCTTCACCTCTTTCACAATAAACTATTACAAATGTGAGTTCCTTTCACTTTCACTGGACAGTATAGAAATAAAAAATGAAAAGAACTGGAGATCAGAATTACTTATGGGTGGTCTTTAAAGAGATACATTTTAGAAAACACTGACTATATATGTACACATAAATACCTATGTAGTTACTATATTTAATCATAATCCAAACAGCTTTAAACTGTATGTATGCAAAGAATTTTTTATATGCTATTGCCTCCTAATTCTTAATAAACTAAGAATATTGTAACTGGTATTTAATATTCTTTGATATCTGAGCATCAATTTTGGTGGCTCTGCAGTATTCCACTTTAAAAATTTAAATCCCTAAGTGTAATAATAATTTGGTACCTTTAAAACTGTTTTGCAATAAGCATACCTACAAATATACTTTAATAAATCCTCATTATTAATTTTTGAGGACAAATTTCTAGGGTATTATACACAATTATAGAACACTTTTTATCTGATAAAAACTGCCCCCCAAGGGGCTGGGGTTGTGGCTCAGTTGTAAAGTGATTGCCTAACATATGTGAGTCACTGAGTTTGATTATCAGCACTATATATATCTCTCCCCTAAGTAGACTTCATCAACAAAGTAAAATGAAACATAACCCACATCATTAGAGAGAATATCAATGCATTAGTAATTCCTCCTTTCCTCTTGATACAAAAAATTTACCTTCATATTTAGCTCCCTTAATGCTTTTGCTCTAGAGAAAATTCCATATGGGATTTCATTGATTTGATTATATTCTATGTTGAGGGAACAGATGGTGAAAAACTGAGCTGGACCACCCACTGGATATGACTGGATGTAATTTCTAACCAAGTTCAAACTGTTCAGTTTCACAAGACTGCATAAAAGCCTCTGTTAAAAAAAAAAACAAGCATAAATCTAAATTAGAACTGAGAAAAAAAAACTTCATTCGAATAGAACAGCAAATTCCAAACACAAATGCCTCAAGGCCTTGCAAGTAAGGATCTACAGAAACAGGTTAGGCTGATTCTGTGACACTTTCTCCAGAATAGTCAATACTCAATTGCAGCAAGCTATTGTCTTGCCTTGTGGAAATTGTGAAGTCAGTGCACTCAGATTTTTCAGATTTCACAAGAAAACTGGATTTTTTTTCCCTTTTTTTTGAATTGTTTGGCTTTAGTTTATTTAAATCACTCTATAACAAAAAGTACAAATGGGTGACTGAGAAGTATCTCAAGGTGGCTAGTTTGAGAGTGCTATGTCACTTACTGTAACAAATCCTATATAAGTTTTAGTTATATAACTATCTAAATTAGTATTAAGGTTAACATTAGTACTAAGATTAAGCTGGAGTTGTAGCTCAGTAGTAGAATACTTGCCTTGCACAAGTGAGACCTTGAGTTTGATCCTCAGCAGCATGTAAAAATAAATAAATAAAAATAAATAGTAAAAAAAATTAACATAATTCCTGTCACAGTATAAATCATTATTCAATAATTTAATGGTTCTTTAGGAATACTAAATTCAGAAGCTGATTATACTTCTTGATATAGTATAACACATTCCTTTTTATATGGTAAAATTTGAAGGAATACAAGTACCAATTAAGCAAGTATTTACTAAACACATAAACTCATATATCCCTACTTTAGTTTCCCACTACATAAAGAAACTGCTAAGTGTGTAAATATAAATAAATATCTGCCTTTAAGAACATTAAACATTTTTAGAGATATACAGCACAGATAGGAAGCACTTAGAAAATAATGCACAATTGGTATGTCATCAATAATAAATTACACAGAATAGGTGCTCATTATTTAGGCTTGATCAAGGAAGAGCAACATTAGTAGCCCCTGAAATGTTGTTACAAATGGAGACTCTGGGCTGACTCCCACAGAATTAATATGCATTACAACAAACTTTTCTGTTGACTTGCATACCAATATTTAAAAAATACTGTTTGTTATTGGTTATTCAAATAGTTTTGAATCAATATTGCCTTATCATTTAATAGCTTGTGATTTGGAGTAAACTATTTTTCTTTCTTCTTTTCTCTCTTTATTTTCTGGTACTGGGGATTGAACCCAGGGTTCCTCCACCTATGAACTATATCCTTGGCATTTTTCTTTGAAATTATCTTAGAGTTTCACTAAGTTGTCTAGGGTAGCCTTGAACTTGTGATTCTACTTCAGCCTTCTGAGTAGCTGAGATTGCAGGTAGGCACCACTATTCCTGTTTGGGTAAACTGATGTATTAATACTTGGTTTATTCACTTTTGAAATTATAATGCCTTACTTTATGGGTTGTAGTGAAGATAATGGAGACAAAATACACAAACAGTTCTACCATACCTAACATATAATAACTGCTAGAATTTTAGAACCCCTATTTAATTCCAAAGTAATGAAGAAATACCAGAATAACTAGAAATGGAGAAAATAGACTGCAATGAAATTTTGAAAGATCAAAAAAGAAATAAGAATTCAGAACAGGATAAAAACCAATCTAGATTAAATGAAAATGTAAGCAAAAAGAAACAAAGCCCACTGAGAGTATGTGGGTTTAAAATACCATTCAAAATTCTGCTGTCTGACCTCCATGAAGGCTTGGTACCTGAGATGTCAGTTATGGCAATATAAAAGGAAAGAAGAAAATAACTATAGAATTGAAAGTGAATTATCTATTTAATAAATATTTGATTTTTACACTAAACATTAAAAATCTAACCTTAGCATCTATTTTTGCACACAGACAAAATGTGAGCACAAGAACAGTGCTTAAGAAAACCTTACATGACATTTCAAGAAAAATGTCTTTAATCTGCTTTATCAGAAACAAGTTTTATTGAGATTCATTGCAAAAATGTTATTCTTAAAACTGACTTAAACTGCTGAACTGATATTCTTCTATGACAAAATATTGATATTTGATTATACTAAGAGTACAAGAAGACTTCTCTTCAACACATTTTTTAAAAAAAAATTTTGTAGTTGTAAGTGGAAAGAATGCCTTTATTTTATTTTTTTTTTTTTAATTTTTATATGGTACTTAGGATCGAACCCAATGCCTCACACATGCTAGGAGGCAAGTGCTCTGCCACTGAGCTACAGCCCCAACCCTCTTCCATGCATTACTTATATCACACTGTGAAACATAGATGTTTATCTTTCCTTTACAGTCACATATATCTGGATTCCTATCTTAGGTCTTCTACTCATCAATTTTGCCAACTTTGGTAAATTTATTAGATAATATCTCTCCCATATTTTCAAAAAAAAAATGTTTATGGTAACAAATTTGACTAAAATAAAACTGTCTTTTCCCCCTATCTATTGAATAAGAATATTCGCAACAAATTGTAGGAAGATACTGAATATAAAATAATACATGTAGAGCTCCTAGCTACATGTCTTGAGCATATGTGCTTAGTTATAGTTCCATTTCCTTATGAGTATTTAATCTTGCTAAGTGAAATATTCCAGTCTCAAAAATTAAAGGGTCTGAGTGCTGCAGCGGGCGCGCCTAGGCTGCCACCCAGCGCCCTGGCCGCGGCCATACCCGGGCCCTAGTGTGCCTGCCGCAGCCCGCGCTGTGCGCCCAGCAGCCCCGTGCCCAGCAGCCTGGCGCCCGCCGCCGCCTCTTCAATGGGCAACCTGCTTGGCTGGGTCAGCTTCCTCGAGCCCACCACCGTGGAGGACTGCGACTCCACCTGGCAGACGGACTCGGAGGCGGAGCCGGAGCCGGAGGAGCCAGGGCCGGGCTGCGGCGGCGAGGGCCGGGGCAGGAACCTGAGGAGCCCGTGCAGCAGGAGCGAGCTGGGGGGCCGGCCCCGCGCCAACCCTGCGCCAGACGAGGACGACGAGGCGGCGGGCGCCGAGCAGGGTGGTGATTCCTCTGAAGCAACTGCCAAACCAAAGAGAAGTTTTAATGCAAGGGATTTGTACAAATACCGACATCAGTACCCACAGAACTTCAAAGATATCCGATATCAAAATGACTTGAGCAATCTTCGTTTCTATAAGAATAAAATTCCATTTAAGCCAGATGGTGTTTACATTGAAGAAGTTTTAAATAAATGGAAAGGAGATTATGAAAAGCTGGAGCACAACCACACTTACATTCAATGGCTTTTTCCCCTGAGAGAACAAGGTTTGAACTTTTATGCTAAAGAACTAACTACATATGAAATTGAGGAATTCAAAAAAACAAAAGAAGCAATTAGAAGATTCCTCCTGGGTTATAAAATGATGCTAGAATTTTTTGGAATAAACCTGATTGATAAAAATGGATCTGAATGAGTCCCAGCACAACTATTTAAGAATCATCCATATTCTCAAAAGCCTTGATTCTGATAAGTGAAATGGAGGTGCTGGGGGAGCTCTGACCTCCCCAGCTAATCTGTCAGTCCTGCTGTCTTCTTTCTCCCTCTCCCCTCGCTAGCCATTGAGCTGCCATCTTTGTCAGCAATCAAGTGTATTTATAGTATACATTAGGATAATCATCTTCTTGACATCTAAATGGAACAGAGGGCAACTTTTAATTGTATGATTTCAGAGTTTTCTTTAAAATTGTAATAAAAATATTTGCTGTATTAAGTGCTTAAAAACAAATTTTGGTGTAAAAGTCCAAAAAAGAACTTTACTTAAATGGATGTTCTACATAAATTTGGTGGTTGATTCTGGATGCAGATGACTGAAGAATTAAAAAGGAAAAAAGGAAATTATTCATTTTTAAAAGGCATGCCTCTTGCACTATCAATAGGCATATCTCTTAACTCATTAATATATCTCAGTGATATGTGGATTATTAAATTATTATGTTGTTTATTCTACAGTGTATCTTTTAATATATACATATATAGTTTTGCATCTTTAATTTATCAAACTTTCAAATCGAGAACAGTTTGAAATTTCATATACTCAGTTCTAGTAAGAACTTAATTTATTACTAATAATTACTGAAAACAATTTTATTTCCAATAATATTATACTAATTACTATTAAAATCAGAAAATAATCAGAAACAGTGTGATGAGAACTTCAAAACATATACACAAATATGGAAAAAGCAATGAATATATAAACATTTTCACATTATATCACTTAGAAATAAATTGACTTTTTAAAAAAAATCTTTCACTTTTAAGAAAAGTTCTATTTACTTTAATCCCCTGGAGGATTTTTTTATATGGCCTATTTCATATCCCATGATATCGTCTTTTGATATATTTATTGATTCACACTTTAAGTAGTGGATTTCTAGAAAATAATCATACTGATAGTATGTCTTTAGAAATATGATTTTATTGCTTTGAAATTTATGCAAAAACACCCCACTTGCTTAATCTTGTTTTTTTTTCATGAAAGTCTTAGTAGCACTCATGTTTCAATATGTATAATATAGAATACCTCATCATTTTTAGTTCCTATAACATGTCAAGTTGAAGTACTAAGAATTTGAGGTAACAGTTTAAGTTTGTTTTTTCCATTTTTTTTACATGCAGGAAATACATGGATCCTCTGAAACAGTGCTTGTCATAGCAATGTCCCTGTAGATCTTAATAAACAGTTCCACAGAGTTTAGTGGATAAGAGTGAATTGTCAAATTAGGCTGAATTATAGGAATAATATTAATTTAATTCAAAATATCTTACTAGTTGTGTATAGACAGCGTATAGACACTTTCAGACTGCTTTCTAAATGCTTAATATTAAACATGTGACCAGATTAGTATCTGATATCTATTAATACTTTTAATATTTTAATTTAACTTCTAATATTTTAACAGTTACAGATACTAATCCTGTCACATATGTTTAATATTAAATGTTAGTAACTGTTAATAGATAAGTAACTGTTAATATTTTAACAGTTACCATTACCAGATACTAAAATAAATGAATATAATCTGAACTACTTAGAAATTATAGTATATTAAAGCCCTCAGAAGAAAAACATTTCATTTAACAGTTTAGTTTTTAAAATATTATTCTTTATGAGGGATTTTGTTACATTGCGCTACTTTATTTGAGAATACTTAGTTTCAAGGGGAGAACTTCCTGGCTTCCATCAAAAATAGTGGCCTTTTTCCATCATGTGTTTTTTAAATGTATATTCATATGTGACTATAGTTTCCTACATTTAATCTGTAAATAACTAATGAGAGAATTATTAAGTGGAGAATAAGTAGGGATGACATTTCTTTTGCAGATAAAAATTAAATGTCTAGAACTTTTTATATTAAGAATACTTTGTATATTTAATGGTTTTTTTAAAATAAGATTTATAGATATGTGTTTATGTGTGTCTTAGATATGAAACTGCCCCCTGGGTTTAGCTTTTGTTTTGTTTTTTTAAAAACTACCATGTGCTTGCAGAAGTTTACAGAGAAGCTGTTATAGAAAATTCAGTGAAGCATGGCCAAATAGCTAGAAACATTATTGTATATTTGCAAATATAGTCTTTATTGTTGTACTATAGGCAGCAAGGATAGTTAATATTGGCTATTAATAAAATAGTAAATTGAATTCCATGGCAAAAAAAAAATTAAAGGGTCTAATGTTTTCTCTCTCATATGAGGAAGCTAAAGCAAAATAAGGAAATGAAGGAAGAGAAGATTGGTTTCATAAAATAAAGGAAAGGTCAGTGGACTAGAAGGAGATTGAGAGCGAGAATGGAGGGAAGGGAAAGGGGGTATGCAAAGCAATTTTAAAGTCATGCTATATACATACATAAACATAACATAGGCTATTTCAACTTTATGTATAAGTAGAAAGAACCACTCAAAAGTGAACAAGTACACGAGCAAAAGGAAAATCACTATCATACAGGAAGGAAAATGAGGGAAGGGGCCTGGGAAGTAAACAGGAGGAGCCTGAACTAAAATCGAGTTGCATGCATGTATGAGTTTGTCAAAAGTAACTCAAGTACAGCATATAATTGTAATGGGGTAATGCGCGCGCACACACACACACACACACACACACACACACACACATATAAATATAAGCTTCCCCTCACTGACAATAAAACTGGGGCAATATATACACACATATTTAAATTGAATTTCCACTTTTTGAATTTTGATATAGACCCAGTCTTTATACTTATGTATATGGATATATATTAAAACCAGATTAGGTAGATGGGAGTAAAGAGAGGGGAGGGGTGGGGTTAGGGAGATAGGAAGGATGACACAAACATTATGCCTTATGTACATATATGTCTGTATTACTAATGTGATTCTATAACATGTAAAATCAAGGCCTTGTCTGTAGATCAGTGGCAGAGCACTTGCCTGGCACATGTGAGGCACTGGGTTCAATCCTCAGCACCACAGAAAATAAATAAATAAAAATAAAAGTACTGTGTCTGTCACATGGAAAATCAGAAAAATAAATTACACCTACCTATGTATATAAAAGTGCACAAATGCATACTACTGTCATGGATAACTAATTTAAATTTTTTTTCAAAAATTAAAAAACACACACACATATAAATATAAGCTTCCCCTCACTGACAATAAAACTTGGGCAATATATACACACATATTTAAATTGAATTTCCACTTTTTGAATTTTGATATAGACCCAGTCTTTATACTTATGTATATGGATATATATTAAAACCAGTCACTCTTAATTAAGCTCACAAACCACATCCAAATATAATCTCAAAAAGAACTAGTCAATGTGCTAATTACTTACACTCTTATGGATACAAGTCATTCATTATCAAGAGGGGTGACATTAAACAAAAAACCTCATATACTTTGATCATGTGTTAATTACTATGATCAAAGACAAAAACCCAAATATTCTGGTTCTCAGAGATGTATCTGGTATCTGTGGATTTACTCCTTATCCCATTCAACCTCTTGTCAACAGAAGTACTCTTTTGTCATATGTAAGATCCTGTCATAGTAGTCTTAATGAACTGATAAGGAAATGAAGAACCCCTATTTAATTCCAAAGTAAAGAAGAAATACTAGAATAACTAGTCTAGAAACTGCAATTGTGGGAAATTCATTTCCTTCCACCCACCAATACTACAGATTGAAGTCAGGGGCACTCTTACTACTGAGCTAAAACCTCAGCCCTTTTTGTTTTTTTTTTTTAATTTTGAGATAAGGTATCATTAAATTGCCTATGCTGGCCTTAGGCATGCAATCTTCCTGCCTCAGTCTCTGGAGTAGTTAAAAACAAGCACCACTTTGCCTGGTTGAAATTCAACTTTCAACCCTGGCCAAGCTGTTTCATGAAAATTCAGATACACTAATTTACTCTGTGTGTGTGTGTGTGTGTGTGTGTGTGTGTGTGTGTATCTACAGTTTTAATCATTAGGGAAGAAAAAAATTGCAAAAGATCTATGGATCCTTAAGTCAACATTCCATTCTTTTTTTAGAATATTATGCTTGAGTAAACATAAGCAAATATTTATGGGTAAAATTCCCTTTCATTGTCGAGACACACAGTCTAAAAGAGTGTTACATTTTACCCAATTACTACCAACACAAAATAAATAAAAAATTATTTAATATATACAACACAAGCCAAGTTAAAAGTAACATATATGTAACAAAATGAAATTAAACCTGTCTCCCTCTGTACAAAATGAAATTAAATCTCTCTCTCCTCCTCTGTACAAAACTCAAATCAAAGTGGATCAAAAACTTAGGCATTAGAAAAGAGACCCTCTGCTTACTAGAAGAAAAAGTAGGCCCTAGTCTTCACCATGTTGACCAAGAATCTGACTTCCTTAAAAAGACCCCTAAAGTGCAAGGAGTAAAAGCAAGAATCAATAAATGGGATAGACTCCAACTAAAACATGTCTTCTCAGCAAAAGAAAAAATTAATAATATAAAGAGAGACCCTAGAGATTGGGAGAATATCTTCACTGCGTACATACAATAAAGCATTAATGTCAAAAAACTTACACAAAAATAACCCAATCAATAAATGGTCTTAGGTACTGAACAGACACTTCTCAGAAGAAATACAATCAACAAATATATGACAAAATGTTCAACATCTCTAGCAATTATAGAAAGGCAAATCAAAACTACTGTAAGATTTCATCTCATTCCAGTCAGACTGACAATGATCAAGAATAAAGGCAAGAAGATACGGCAAAAAGATAGTGAAAAAGGAACACTCATACATTGCTGGTGTGACTGTAAATTGATGAAACTACTATGGAAAGCAGATGGAAATTCCTAAGAAAACTTGAAATAGAACCACCATTTCACCCAGCTATCCAACTCTTTGGTTTATATTCAAAGGATCTGAAATTAGCATACTACAGTGACACAGCCATGTCAATGTTTATAGCAGTTTAATTCACAATAGCTAAACTGTGGAACCAATCTAGGTGTCTTTCAATAGATGAATGGCTAAATCAAATGCACAATGGAATATTACTCAGCCCTAAAGGAGAATGAAATGGGGTTGGGGATGTGGCTCAAGCGGTAGCGTGCTCGCCTGGCGTGCGTGCAGCCCGGGTTCGATGCTCAGCACCACATACAAACAAAAATGTTGTGTCCACCAAAAAACTAAAAAATAAATATTAAAAAATTTTTAAAAAGTTTTTAAAAAAAGGAGAATGAAATTATGGCATTTTCCAGTAAATAAATGGAGCTTTAGAACATCATGATAAGCAAAATAAGCCAATCCCCAAACACCAAAGGCCAAATGTTTTCTCTGATATGTTGAGGGTAATTCAAAATAAGGAGGGGGCACTAGGAAAAAATACTTTAGATTACCTTAGATTAGGTAGATGGGAGTAAAGAGAGGGGAGGGGTGGGGTTAGGGAGATAGGAAGGATGACACAAACATTATTGCCTTATGTACATATATGTCTGTATTACTAATGTGATTCTATAACATGTAAAATCAAGGCCTTGTCTGTAGATCAGTGGCAGAGCACTTGCCTGGCACATGTGAGGCACTGGGTTCAATCCTCAGCACCACAGAAAATAAATAAATAAAAATAAAAGTACTGTGTCTGTCACATGGAAAATCAGAAAAATAAATAAATTATACCTACCTATGTATATAAAAGTGCACAAATGCATACTACTGTCATGGATAACTAATTTAAATTTTTTTTCAAAAATTAAAAAGTAATGTTTAAAAATGAGAGATTTTGGTGATTCTAATATACTAAATACTTTTAATATTACTGCACTGATAAGGGTAATAATTTGTGTCACATTAGAGTTACAGCTAACATTAATTTTAAAAACAAGTAGTATGTTCTATCAAGGTAGTTCTTATAAGGAACTGTGAAGGACAGATGAGATTTAAAACTAGCCATACAACTTTTTCTTAATATTTTTACTGCCATTGCCCAAAATGACATAAAAATGATTTACACAGTGCTACAGGGAACTATAGCATGCTAATTTTCCTTCTGATTTTTACCTTCTTTATATTAAAAAAGCTTCCCTGTATCCTTTCTTTCCTCTTTTGAATTCTATTTTAGTGGTATCTATATAGGATGCTTGTTATTTAAACAATTTCAGTCACCAAATTATGTCCCCAGCTATAAAGATTGGTTAGTTTTCCCTAAATTATCTTGAAAGCTTATTTCAATCCAGTCATGTTTTCTCTCATCCAATTCTTACCTCTGGTAAAGCAGAAATATTATTGTTCTCCAAATTTAAGTCTTCAAGTGCACTGCAGTTTGCTAGTGACCTGGGTATTGCAGACAGTCTATTGTATCTCAGACCAAGATGATATAAATGAGACAGGTTGCCTGAAAATATAAAATGAACCTCTTTACTGTCACAGGCTATCCACTGGATTACAGGATTCTTATCTTCTAGAACCAAGGAAATTGTATAAGAAAAATAATCAAATATGCAGCTATACTTTGTTAAGTATCCTATTGAAAATTATTGTCATCTTTTAACAACTTAATCTTTAGAACCAACTTGTGAAAAGAAGTTACACAGATTGGGCATCTCTAATGTGAAAATCTGAAGTGCTCCAAGATCAATAACTTTCTGAGCACCATACACAAGTACATATACATTAATGAAATCTAAACAAATCCTGCTTAAGAACATATTAGCCACTAATAAGTACATTAAAATAGTGCTTTATTTTCTAGGCATGTTCTAGTTTTATCGTCAGTATGAGAATACACATGAGCTACATAGATGGATATAATGACATCTACTATCATAAAAGATTCAAATAAAATTAAACTTACCAAATAACATTTATAAGAAAAAAGTTTCTTTGATATAACTGTTGCTATGACATTATTACATAGGGTAGGTTAAAATGCCAGATGTTGCCTTTACTTTTAAATTTTCTTTTCCAATGTTAGAAGACAGAGAAATGATTGTCTGGTCTCTAGGTCACACTTGTGTTTTTAGTGACAAATACTTGTGGGATTTCAATTTTCAGAACCTTCTAGTATTTGTCCATTTCTTTCATTTTGGTTTGATCATTTTTTAAAAAAAACTGTTGTATGATAAACTTTCTTTTTGATGTTTATAATGCTTGCATAAATGGATGATAGCATACATTAAGTTGACAGCATAAATTAAGCCTTGAAACTTAAGAGGACAGTCACTATGCTTCATAATCTTCTTTAATTTATTCATTAGTTTCTTTCCCTCTTGCTGAGGGAAGTTACATAAAAATGATAAATTCGTACAGTTGTACTTTCTACATTTATAAAAATTAGTCATTGACAGTAAAAAAAATCTCATGAGTATATACTATAAATCTAGTCAACTATAACACAGAAAAGCAGCAATCTTCTCAGTTCTCAGTTCTTCAAAGTATAACTATTGTTAGGCTCATGCACATCACTTTACTTCAACAGGGTTTGTAAACTGAGCTAAAAAGTATTCTGGTGCCAATTAAGCAATATTCCAATAGGCAAAAAATAGTATACAAAAATCAAGATTAAAAACTACCACTTAGGAAATATTAAGTGTGTTTTGTCTTTAATGTATCTTCTCAATTAACTAAGTAAATTCACTAGCATCTTTTTGATGACACTCTGGTAAACTGCATCCATTTTGAAGGGGAGATGGGAATGGAGGGCTGGGGTGCATTTTCAAAGCTTCAGAGAACTTAGTGGTTAGTAATACAGGCAAAAATATTTACTATTGTGATCACTGCATTATGACATTGAGAACAGTAAAATATGTGTTGGCCAAAAGTAAAATAATCTATGACTAAACATGTTAAATTGTATGTACATTAGCAAAAATGGAGACAATCTATATGTTCAACAGAAAAAGAATGTTTAAATTGGAGGCATAACCATAGAATAGAAAAACCAAAGTGTACTTATGTGACAATGGGCAAGTTGGTAACCACTCTGAAATGCTATATTGCTGAACCACAACCCCACCCCATGGCAAAATTTTTAACCCAAGGAAAAAATATTATTGCAGCTGCTATTTGACTAGCATTGACTCTTCAAGACAGCAGTTGGGTATTTATTTTTTTCATAATAAGTTACAATTTTGAAGTGCTAAGCTAGCAGCAAGGGTAAAAGGACAGAATCAAAAGATAGATTTCTATTAAGTTTGTGAATACTATTTCAGGTATATCAATCTTCTCCAAAAGATGACAGGGAGAATCTCAAAAGTCAATTAAGACTGCTGAGATGTATAACAGATCATGATTCAAAGGTTCAAATTTTCACCAAAACTCAGGCTTCTGCTACATGATACAGGAGATAGCAATGATGAAAAAAGAGAAAAAAAATATTCTAATAAACACTGTAAATAAGAAATAACTGTGATTCATAAAATTTTGAAAACATAGTATTATTAACTTCCTTTACTCAAAATAGGAATGGTACTATATTTGCTGACCACTAGCAAATCATATAAAATAAGGGCAATATTATTCTTAGACTTTACTGATCTCTAAAATATTACCTGACCTTGAAGAAAACGTTATACATGAAGCAATGTGTTTTTCATATGTCATCTGAATTACAGGACTTTATAATGAAGATAAATGTTTTCATATTCATAATATAAATTAAAATCAGAAGAATCATTTCTAATAAAAAAAGAAACATAGAATGATTAAGGAAACCAAGACAGAGAAGTATACATAAAGAAGTTACTTTGTGTCAAAGAAGTGAACCCAAAGGACCCTCATCCTACTTTCTGGGAGATTTTACCATCTAGCCCCATCTACGCTCTCTCTGTGGGCCAAAACCTTTCTTTTAGTGCTCTGATTGCATCACCTACGGATTACTAGTCAATAAGGATACAAATACATGCTCAAAAATACAAAACAAGAAAATATTGCTAAAATGTTAGAATGGATAGGGTCGATTGCTTACCAAGCCCCATGTATCCATTTGATGAACTGTATGAATAAGAAAATGATATCAATGTTTAAAAGAAAGGAAGCCTAAGCAGAGATACAAAAAATATAAAAACCTTGAGGTTAGAATTTGCTTGATAAGCTCAAGTACCAATGGTGTATAGCATCCACAGTATTCCAAGAATTATACAGTGTCAATAATTAGAAAATCCTAAAATTCCATCAAAAGATTGTTAGAGCTAACAAACAAATTTAACAAATTAGCAGGATACAAATCCTACATACAAAAATCAATGGCTTTCCTATATACCAAAAAAGAATCCACACAGAAAAAAATCATAAAACAATCTCACTCACAATAGACTGTAAAACAAGAAACAACAACAACAAAAAAAGAAAACCACCAACTGACCAACCTAGGAATAAATCTAACCTCTACAATGAAAATTATGGAATATTGAAGAAATTGAAGACCTCAGAAGATGGAAAGACCTCCCATGTTCATGGATAGACAAAATATTATTAAAATGAACCTACTCCAACAAGCAGAATATCGGTTCAATACAACCCCCATCAAAATACCAATAACATTACTCATAGAACTAGAAAAAAATTCTTAAAATTTATTTGGAAAAATAGAATACCCAGAATAGGTAAAGCAATGCTTAGCCAATAAAGCAATGCTTTATAAAGACTTCAAATTTTACTACAGAAGTACAGTAACAAAAACTGCATTGTACTGGCATAAAAAGAGACATAGATCAATGGTTCAGAATAGAAGACACAGAGACAAACCCACGGGCATATGATACTTCAAAAAGGTATAAAACATATATTAGAGAAATGATAACCTTTTTAACACTTGGTGGTGGGAAGAATGAAATTAGACCTATGTCTCATCCTGCCAAAAACCAACTCAAAATGGATCAAAATCCTAAGAATTAGACCAGAAACTGCAACTCCTAGAAGAAAATACAGTGTCAACACTCCAGCTTTTAGACACAGTCAATAACTTTCTCAATAGAACCCAAAAGCCTTAGGAAATAGTACAAAGAGTTAATAAATGGGACAATATCAAATTAAAAAGCTTCTGATCAGCAAAGGCAACAATTAGGAATGTAATGAGAGAAAGTACACACCTGATAGAGAATCACTGCTATTCTCCTGAAATAGCGTTAATAGCTAAAATAAGAACTCCAAAAACTTAACAAAATAACCCCAAATAATCCCCCTAATATGTAAATAGATACTTCTCAAAAGAAAAAGTACAAATGGCTAAAAAGTGCATGAAAAAAAAATTTTTTTGAACACCTTTAAAAACTAGGGAATGCAATACAAAACTACACTGAGACTTGATCTCATGGCAGTCATGGGTAGGTACAGTATAGAATGCTTGTAACCCAACTGACTCCAGAGGCTGAGACAAGAAATTCACAAGTTCTTGGTCAGTCTCACTAGTTTATTGAAATCCCACCTCAAAATATAAAAATGATTGGGGTTACAGCCTCAGTGGTAAGTGTCCTTGGATTCAATTCCAAAAACAAAATAAAAAACAAAACAAAAAAAAAACCAAAAAGAAAAAAAAATCAAAATACAAACGACAATAAATGCTGGAGATGATGTCGAGAAAAGAAGAAACTTTTACATTGTTGTTGTGATTGCAGATTAGTAAAACCACTATGGGAATCAGTATGATGGTGCCACAAAATCTAGGCATGGAAACACTGTATGACCCAGTTGTACAATTCTCATCAGTACTTTTTCTCAAAGAATTAAAGTCATTAAAGCTTTAAAATATGATCCATGTATACCAACATTTATAGGCAGTACAATTCATAATAGCCAAACTATGGAGTCAGCTGGCTGTTCATCAACAGGTAAATGGATAAATAAAATGTGGTATGTTTTCACAGAGGAGATTTATTCAGCCATAAAGAAGAATAAAATGTATAATTTGCAGGAAAAAATAGATGGAATTAAGACCATTAGGTTAAGCAAAATAAGCCAAATTCAAAAGGTCCAAGGTTGTATGTTTTCTCTCATCTGTGGGAGTTAGAATAAAAAAGGAAAAAGAAAAGAGTTAGGGAAGGGGATCAATAAAAATCAAGGGGGAGACAATAGAGAAAAGGGACAAGGTTGTAAGAGGCCTGAGGAGCCGGGCAGTGATAACTGGCCAAATTATATTGTTATATCCTGTGCAATAACAAATATGTTACAACAAATTCCATCATAATCTACAACTACAATGCATCAATAAAAAAATAAGGAAAGAGAAATAGAAATACACAGTGACTAAGCACAAATGAGAAGAACCTAACTTTTAAACATTTTGATTATCTTAACTTTTGCTTCTTGTGTCTAATCTGCATAAATAGTAATTATTTTTCTGCTTCTCTTTTAAAAACTAAACAAGATTTTGTATTTGATGATAAAAGTTATTTTCTGAAAATGGAATTCCACTGAAGTTATCATGCTGAGATTCCACATTATTTTTCCCTTTACCATCCCAATTAGTTGATTGTTCAAAGTAAACTTAAAGACATATATTTCAATGTAAGAACATATAACAAATTAAAACTGTAATTCTTTATTCAAAAAGCATACTGAAATAAAAATTGAATGTACATGTTGAGTTGGCCCATAGCATACCAGGGACATGCATCCTTGGGAAAAAACATTAGGAGATAAAATCTAGCTTTTGAATTTCAGAGATAAAGAATAATCTTTGAGTGGCCAGGCAAATAGATTAAATCATTTATAATGAAAAATACTGGACTTGCCTTGTAGTTTTAATCATTCAATTCCAAAGAACAGGAAAACTACCTCTTTGTTCTACTAAGATCCTCAAGAAAAGGAAGTCAAATACAATGACTTTATACACATTTAACCTGTTAAAGTAAAAAGGTCACAAACACAATAACAATAGAGACACTAATGTTCCCATAAACTATGTTTGAAAAACTTCTACAAGGATTGACTTTAACTAAAGTAAAACTGACTAAATCAACTGTGGTAACAGTCCTGCTCATGACCATTAAGACTGAAACAAAAATGAAGATTAGGGATTAGTATAGCAGTGTACGTTACCTGTCCAGAGATTATAAAAATCACAAGGAAAATAGACCCCAAAAGGCAGGAAGTAGACTAAATTCACTAATTGCCTCATCTGCACAACAATTCATGACTGACATTTACAAAACACCTGATTCATCAAATGTAGAATATACATTCAATTGTATACAGAATATTTAACAAGATAGACCTCATACTGCACCATTAATTTTGAATACATTAAAAATGATTCAAGTCAAACAAAGTCATGCTTTTCTCCACATGGAATAAAATTATAAATCAATAACAGAAAGAAGGAACACATGGTATATAGAAATGTGTGAGGTGCTAACTAAAGCAATCCTTAAAGGGAATGTCATAGCACTATATATCTTTATGAAAAAGAAGGAAGATCTAAATCAATGACCTCAAACTCCTACCATGAGAAACTAGAAAAACAGCAAATAAAATTCAGAGTTAGCAGATGAAAGGGAATAATAAAGTTCAAAATGGAAATCAATGAACTAAACATCAGAGAAACAGGAAAATATCAATAAAATCTTGAGAGGAGCAATAAAACTTACAGTTTTGATAAAGAATATTGGGGAGGGAGAGACAAGACAATTTACCAATATTAGATTCTGTAGATATTAAAGATAAGAAAATGTTATAATTTTATGTCTTTAATAACAACTAAAATGCAATTAACTTAATCCTTAAAAAAACACATGACCAAGTTTGCTCAAGAAGAAAATAATAACCTGAACAACCCTATAACATTTAAACACATTGGAAATGCTCTGAAAAGCATTCAATAAAAGAAAACCCCTGCCCCAGACATCTTCAATGGAAAACTTTACCAATAGTAAAGGATAAAATAATGCCAATTTCATATAAATTGTTCCAAAAACAAAAGAGGAACTTACTATATTTTGGTCAGCAGTATCCTTAGACCAAAACTAAACAAAGATGGGTTGTAAGATTTTATATGTGAATATATTATTTATTCCAAATAAGTCAATGAATATAATTTTTAAAACTAAAAGTACCCTTTTTGATTATATTTTTTTTGGAAAGCAACTTTAGTCTTACCCTTAATATACGTATCGGGAGATGTCAACAAAACCTCAGGCACAGAACTCTCTGCGATAGTGATTTTCTACATTTTACTACAATGTTTTTAAGATGCCCTAATTCTTAAACTCCATATGTTAATAAGATTTCCATTCCTAAATTAATGCCTGAAATAATTAACTTATAAAGAGAAAAGTTTATTGTCTCACAGTTTTTTGGGTTGCAGACCATGATCAGTTAGCCTGTTGCTATAGGGCCTATGGCGAGGCAGCACATCATGGTGGCAGAATGGCAAAGCTGTTTATTTCATGAATTGCAATCAAAATAGAGAAAGAAGAAGGGATGGGGTCATGCTTTCCATTACATAAGAACTCCTAATAGGCTCCGTCACTTCAAGGTCCCTTCACCTCCCAATGGTGCCAAGCTGGGGATCAAGTCGTTAACACATGAGAATCTGGGGCACATTCCACATTCAAACAATAGCACTTCAACTGTCACTCAGCCACTCCTAAATAAGGGAGTCAAATTCAAGTGGATTAGAGTGACTAGCAATCCAATAAATAAAAATTGATATTATCCGATGACATTATAGCATGTTACAAGTAAAATATTGCTGTTCTTTTTCCTTTTGTTAATGAACAAGAGAGAATTTATGTAACTCCAAAGGTTTACTTGCTTGATCTGATTAAATATATCTTCTGGTAAATAAATTTACAACTCCTCAAGACACCGCTTATTGCAACTGCTATTTCATGCTGATCTTGGAGTCCCTGTCTTTCCTTTGGGTTTAATATTATAGCCATTGAACATCCTGAAGTCCCACTGACAATTATTTTAAAAAAGAAAAAGCAGTAACTAGCCTGCTTCAAATAGCTCAGAAAAGCATCTGTTACCAGGAAGGGAGGCAGCCACCCAATAGTGCAGAGCCCAGGAGCAACAGGTGAGCAATCAAATTTTATTATTCTTCACCAAATCACCTTTTATTTGAAATCTTTTTGATATTTGGATGGTTGCAATGATCCAAAAAGGAGAATATGTTCCCACTAGGCCTGAGCTGAGCTCATTCTTACAGTTATGTTATGCCTTCCTGATGACGTGATCCCACCATGCACACATCAAAGTGATATTTCATGGTCGGCTTTTACATCTATCTGGCCATGATATAGGGGAAAGGCCACAGTATCATGAGTCCTGCATGAGAAATGCACATGATTCTGAGTCCTGATCACTAAAGGGCAGAGAGGAGGCACTATTGGGAAGTCGTTAAAATATACTTAATCTGCAAGGCTTTGATAATGGTGGTGAGAAGATGGGGTGTGGTTGAGAAAATGAGAAAGAAGAGAGAGAGCAAAGCATTTATGCAGAATAAAAATGTTCTAGACCATAGATCTACCATCCTAGTTTTATAACTGTGAGTTTTTTAGAAATGTCATTGCTCCCATCATAAAACCCCTAAGGATTCTTGAAATATTCTGCTAAGAAATGCACAGTTTCTGATCACATTCTGGCTGTTTCTCAAGATTTCCAGGACTCTTTCTCATGGCTCCTCTCAGGGTCTTGCTATATTGAAATCTAAATCCACCCTGCAGGGAGACAAATTTATACATCCAACCTCCTTTTCTTACACACAGTCAACACTATTACTAGACAATGATCAAGTACCCAGTAACCGAGATCCAAGACGCAATTTTATTATTTTGTCTAGCTTCAATTTTATATTTAGCAGTAATCTAGTCTATAGCTAAATTCTGGACTTTTGCTTTGAAATCAAAGAAGGAGAAGGAGTAGGGCATAAGAGAAGACAATATATCCCTATAGAGTCATTTTCAGCACTGCAGACAGCTAGCTTGAGCATTGTTTAAGAATCATTTAACCTTGAATACCTTCAGAGATCATTATACAGGTTATATATTCAGACAACACTTAGAAGTAGTGTGAGACAGTTGTGAACCTATTTAATAAATCATGTTTATTTGTTTAATCAACACTTTTAAAGTGCAACACATTATTTGCAATATAATTGAATTGTATCCATGACCTCATTAGTAACCGAACTTGATTTTTATACAGAAATGTTTACATATACCCTCTATATATACACTCAATTTTCCTAATGAATGGAACACTACGAACTTTGCGTGCTCTGGCCACTGATTGAAAATAGAGATTCTGTGGTATCATCCTAGACTATCTTGAGCCAGAACTTGAAGATTGACTCCTAAGTGTCAAGTATGTTTCTAGAAGTACTAAAGACCTTTTGAAAAATCTCCACTCTACCAGTGACTTGTTATGCCTTTACATTAATGTTAATTCCAAACAGGATTGTTGGTTTTATATATTATTATCTGTTAAAGAAAATATAAAAAGCCAGATAAAGAATAAGGAGCCATAAAAATAAGTCAGGAAGTTCTGAGTTTTTTCTAAGACCTGGTACACAAAGTGATCTGGTAAAGTCACTTAAGTCTCTAATCTCAATATCTTAAAGTAGAGTGTTTTATATTAACCTTATAAGTTCCTAAAAGTTGATGTGTGTGTGTGTGTGTGTGTGTGTGTGTGTGTGTGTGCATGCATGTGTTTGTAATTTATAGTGGCCAAATAAATCATCTTAAAAATAATTTCACTTGTGATTTTAAATGATTCCACCACAAACTGGAAATTAGCACCATATCAGTGTTCAGTTTTAATGTGAATTATCATTGTGCCAATTTTTAATGTATATAGTTCCATTTCATATGTTGAATATCTAGTCCCAGTTAATAATGTCTATAAACAGAAAGCAAAAAATGACAATTTTTGTTGTTCAACTTAAGGATTAAGCAATCAAACAAAGTTTGACAACCAGACATAATTATTCAGAAAATTCACCAAAACAAAAATGTCTACTACATTTTACAAAGGTATTCACTTTCCCCCAAAATCTATTTCTTTTGATATTGACTCAGGTATTTGAGGTCATTTCCCACAAGCCAGTGCAATAGTATTTATTAGTTTGGAATGGTAAACTGTTTCTATTTTCTCAATATATTTCTAAATGTAATGAAAGAAGATATTTGGGGACAGTTGCTATGGTACCTCTACCTTATGAATATCTAGTAAATAGAGCTTTTCTGTGACACAAGTTCTTTCTACAGCCTGGTGACAAAAGTCTCCCATGAGGAAAACCAGAGGGTGTCAAAACTGAGTCCATGGAATCCAGGAGGTAAATCTATATGAGGGGGTCCTAAAGAATTGGTTCTAAAATTATAAAAATCTTGTAAACATAAAAATACAAGTTTATATGCAAAGAAATCCATTTATAAATTTATACTAAGATGTTTAATGAGAAATAAAGGGACTGTTAATGCCAATAGAGAAATCTAGAGTTCCTTCAACATTTCCTAATGGAACCTGGATATTTGGTCATTGTGAGTATCCTGGGCCCCTGATTGAGTGTTTTATAAATTTTAGCCCATGCCCTGATATAACAAAATTAATTTTTAGCCACCCTGTGGCCACGTTGTTTGCTCAGTTTGGAGAGAAGTTAAAGGAGATGATGTGACCCAAAGCAAAAAGACACATTAACAAACTGTCAACATTTAAGTGTTAAAAGAAATTCCTTATATCTTACACTTACTTTTTACATTGACAGTTTACACTATTGTCGGGATGACTTTACTAAGCTCTTAAAACACTATTATTACACCTGTTAAAATTTTATATTCTGTGTTGATAAACCACCATTGAAAATGTTCTATCTATCACATATAATGAAAAAGCTGAAATTGCTTTTTGTGAAACTAGAAAGAATACAAGATATCCACTCTCATCATTCCTATTCACTGTAATAATTGAAATTTTAGCCAGAGCAATAAGAGAAGAAAATGAAAGGAATACAAACAGAAAAGAAAGAATTCAAATTACCACTACTTTCAGATATATGATTCTATATTGAGAAGAGTCAAAAAACTCCAACAGAAGACTTCTAAAGCTAATATACAATTTCAGCAATAAAGTAGGAAACAAAAATCAATGTCAAAAACTAATATCTTCCTTTTATATGAAAAATTTTCTTTTAAAAACTCAGGAAAACAATTCCATTCACAATAACCTCAAAAATTAAAATGCATAGGAATAAATCTAACCAAGAAGAAAGACTTCTACAATGAAAATTACAGAAGACAGAAGAAACAAATTTAAGAAGATACAAAAACAAGGAAAGACCTGTGTGTGCACAGGTAAGAATTAAAATTGTTATATGGCCATATCACCAAAAGCAATTTACAGATTCAGTGCAATCTCCATTAAAACACTAATGACATTCTTCCCAGAATTAGAAAAAAAAAATCCTTATATTCATATGGAAGAATAAAAAATCCTGAATAATCAAAGCAATACTAGGCAAAATAAAAAGCAATGTTGAAGGTATTCCAAAACCTGACTTCAAATTATACTATAAAAACTTTATGGCACTGGCACAAAAAGTGCATAGACCAGTGGAAAAGAGTAGAAGACATAAAGAGACAAATTCACATAGATATAGTCATCTGATTTTTTTAAAAAAGAGACTAAAAACATACAATAGAAAAATGATAGCCTTTTTAGCAAATGGTGCTGAGAAAAATGGATATCACATGTGGAAGAATGAGACTAGACCCCTTTTACATTGCACAAAAGTAAACTCAAAAATGGATGAAAGACCTGAGAATTAGACCGGATGCTTTGCAACTTGTAAAAGAAAATGTAGGGTCAACATTTCAATATTTAGGTATAGGCAAGGACTTTCTCAATAGGACTTCTAAAACTTAGGAAATAATATTAAGAATTAATAAATGGGATGAAATCACATTAAAACTTCTGTACAACAGGAAACAATTAGGAATGTGAAAAGAAAACCTGTAGAATGAGGGGGAATTTTTTCCAGCTACTCTTCTGACAGAAGAATAATATCCAGACTATATAAATAATTAAAAAACCTTTCATGCCACAAAAACAACTCAAAAAATAAATGGGCATATAAAAATGGATAATTTTTAAGAAGAAACACTAATGGTTAATAAATACATGAAAATAATCAACATTTTTAGTGCTTGAGAAAATATAAATAAAAACTACACTGAAATTTCATCTCTGGTTAGAGTGGCAGCCATCAATAACACAAAGAATGATAAAGGTTGAAGAAAAAGGAAAACTTTGACGCTGGTGGTAAATTTTAAATTAATACAATCACTATGGAAATTGGTATGGAGATTACTGAAAAGCCTAGGAATGGAGCCCCAAAACAACCCAGCTATACTACACCTTGGTATTTATTCTTAAAGAATTGAAGTTGCCATACTATAGTGACACATGCATACCTGTGTTTGTAGCAGCACAATTCACAATAGCCAAGCTATGGAACCAGCCTAGGAGTCCATCAAGGAATGGATGCATAAGGAAAATGTGGAATATAAACATAATGGAGTTTTATTCAGCCATAAGGAATAATGAAATTGTCATTTGAAGGAAAATGAGTGTCACTTGACAGCGTTATATTAGTCAAAATAAGCCAAACCCAGAAAGTCAAGGGTTGTATGCTTTCTCTCATATATGGAAGCTAGAGAGAATAAAGGAAAAAAAGGAGGGAATCTCATGAAAATAGAAGGACTACATATTGAGCACAGGAATAGTAGCACCGGAAGGGAAAAAGGGACAGAAGAATTAGGTACTTAGGAATAAAATTCACCAAATCCTACTGTTATATTCTGTGCACATACAAATATGTAATAAGACATCTCACTACTATGCATAATTATAATACACCAATAAAAACTAAGCCCTGCAAATATCCTATATAGATTAATAGACTAAATTCTGACATTAAGAACTCTGGAATAGAAAAACAGCATATCTATTCAATAAAGATTTCTATTTTATATTATCTTTGTTCCACATACTAAGTCTTATTTTACTTGACATATTCATAATTCTTCCGGGGCTTCTTTGTCCATAGGTTTCCAAATTAAATGAAATTACTTAAAACGAATCAATAACAAAGCTACGACAGCTCAGAACTGGATTGGTTCCTAAAATAATTCCCAATCTTTTTTACCAGAACAATGTTAGTCAAGTTTGAAGAATATTTTAAGAGGTCCTAAATCAGATTAACTGCTGACTTTCAGATCTGTGTACCTCGGAATGTTGCCAGATAGCAATCTCTGAGATTGAGTCATTTTACATTAGGAGAGCTTGTTCCGATGATGCCCAAATGACTCATGGCTTCAAATTCTCTTAAAAAGAGCCATGAGGGCTGGGGATGTGCCTCAAGCGGTAGCACACTCGCCTGGAATGCGTGCGGCCCGGGTTCAATCCTCAGCACCACATACAAACAAAGATGTTGTGCCCGCCGATAACTAAAAAATAAATATTAAAATTCTCTCTCTCTCTCTCTCTCTCTCTCTCTCTCTCTCTCTCCCTCCCTCTCTCTCTCTCTTTAAAAAAAAAAAGAGCCATGAGACCTGCAATGTTAATTACATTATGGCACTAAGTGGAGAGGTATTTAATGGAGATGGATCCAAATTATGCATCTCAGGCTCCTGTCAGCAGAGTATATTGGAGTACAGGTTTGTCCTCACAGAGAATGCATCCTGGTCTCACAGCACCAGGGTGGTTAGTTTTTTCTACTTTGTAAATATATCTTTAATGAATGAAATTCTAGAAATGATGACCAAAGTAATTAGAATGTGTGTGATTTGCCTGGTCTGGCCAGGCTGCTGCAGGAGACAATAGCATTGGGCAGCAGCTGCTGGGTGCTCACGTGGTTTCGTGAGTGTAGATTTCATTCTGAAAGGAGTATTTTATTGGAAATGGTCATTTCCCTTGGGTATGGATAATAGATCTGGTGGACAGCTTGCTCCAAACAACATTTGTTTTGATGGAAAGAGATTTTGTTATGCCTTAACCAAACAGACACTCTCTACATTAATCAAGGACAGGCTGTCTTTTGTGTTCTTAAAGGAATGAAACAAAGGAGTTTTGTTTAGTAGGGTTTATCCAGAAGAAAATATCTTCCAAACCTCATTTTATATGTCTGCTTTGGTGGGATATGTGCGTTTGCTGAAACGTAAGGAGTCAGATTATTCATCAACCCAAAACCTGTATTCCTAGTGTATGTTTACAGATATTGGGCCTTATTTTCCACTCATTTAGAACATACTTGGGGCATGAGCAGTTAAGTGCTTTGAGAGAGTTTTATATATGCAAAGTCTACATAGATGTATTGCTTTTAATTCTGTTAAATAATGAGAACAACACTGTCTGCTTCTCTCAGTTCTAGAAGCACCTTGAGACTGGAGACAAAAGGAATCAGTACAGTTCATTTCTCTGAAGTCTTATAAATGCAAAGACTGCCTTGTCCTAGGTACAAAGCTGTGAAATGGGCCAGGGAGGCTGGAATTTACTGAGCTCAAGCTATGAGGGAAGGACAATTTCGTCATATCTGAGCAAGAGCAGGCAAAGCTGGGCCACCATAGAGAATGATGTTCTTGAAGGCAGGGCCACAATTACACAGAGAGAGAAAAACCCTGCCCTGGAGAGAGGCAAAAAAAGAGAGAAAGATACAACAGACCTGTGTTTTACTGATATGAATGTATATCTGTACAGGTAGAAGATTAGATATGTGCCTATATATGCATATCTACACATGCACATACATATGCTTATTAGCTTGATTTGTAACTTATACACACTTAGATGTACAGTATAGAAGCCTCCAGTTGCTTTCTGGTCCAATGCCCTGCTCAGCACTGAATTTTTCCTACGTTAGACTTTACTTATGTTGGAATATTTATATTTGCATCTTATCTATTTCTAAGTTTCAGAGTTAATTCATATGAAAATATACTCATGTATATAAAGTTATCAGAAACTACATATATAGCCTGTTTGTAAAAAAATGCACATGATGAAATAGTATTATAACATAAAATGTATCTAAAGGTAAAAACTGCTAAATGTGTCTTGTAAATCACTTAAGTCATCTACTTTTAACTTTTCTATGTATTTTCTGTTAACCTGAGCCCACACATAAGCAACCAGTTATACATTTCTCCTTAATGAAAAGTGGAAAACACAAAGTTCTCAAGAAAAGCAAAATTTTTAAAAGAGCATCTTATGTGGAAGTCTACAGCCTCATTCTTATAGTAAATAAGGTATGACTTATTTTTGGTGTAGACTTACACAAATATTTGAAATAAATTAAAATGCAAGATTAAAATGATTCTGTTATGGGGCTGCGGATGTGGCTCAAGTGGTAGTGCGCTCGCCTGGCATGCGTGCGCCCCTGTGTTTGATTCTCAGCACCACATACAAAGATGTTGTGTCCGCCGATAACTAAAAAAAAAATATTAAAAAATTCTCTCTCTCTCTCCTCTCTCACTCTCTCTTTAAAAAAAATGATTCTGTTATCCAACAAGTAATTTTCTAGTGATCAAATCTGTATTAGAGAAAGCCAGGAGTTTGCTATTGCCTGAAAAATTGATAGTTATATTCTAAATCCTGAATAAATTATGAAGTCCTAAGTATGCAACTACTGCTTTTGTCTGTTCTTGATTGGGCACAATAAAATAAAGAATTAAAAATTTCAGGGTGCATGCATCCTCAGAACTTCCATCCATCCCCCCTTGAGCAGAAAGGACTTTGGATGGTGACTGAATACATGTTCTTACACGGACTAATGGCAGTCGTGCAGGGCCCTGTGGGAATCTCTTTAATCTGATCTGGAATTCTGGGAATGTTACTGCCTGGTCCGAAAGTTTGTGACCCACCCATTTTTGTATGATTGTCTTCCTTTTTTTAATTTCCCCAAAGCTTTTGGTCTGAGTCCCAGAGCAGAATATATTTGTGATAAATGGATCTTAACTGAACCAATGTACAGGCTGAGTTAAATAAATTAAAGGAGTATTTATTGCCAACACATCCATTTCAATATTTAATAGTACTTTCCATTTACTAAATATGGTAGGGTTGGCATTCTTAGCCATCATGATGACGTTTTCTCAAAGAAATTTTCTCAAACCAGAATAAAATAAACTCGTTTCCATTGTATGAAATATAACTTAAAATTATTATAAAAGGGGAAAAATATGTGTGGCATTTTTTATTTTATCCTCAGCTAAAAACAAACAAATAAAACAACAACAAAAAAAACCTTTTTGCAGACTTTAACGTATTACACAGGTTCCAAGTTAGACTCACATAGAAATAACTAAAGAATTACCCCCACCCTCCCTCAGCAGGGCCTAAGTATGCAGCACACTGAAATTTTTGATTGAAGGGCTGCCTTCTTGTATGTCTCATTTTTCATGAGGAACAAATATGATAATTCATTTTAGGATCAAAATAGAACATTTCAATGTTATACTTGACATTAACATTGTCTGTAGCTGTCAAAACAAACACCAGTTGGATGACAGATCATCTTGTTAAAAGAGCCTTGCTTCAGTGGCTTGGGACTCGCAGGCAATTTAGTCACTCTGGCCACAGCTCCCATTGATATTGGGCATCATTTGAAATAACACATACACACTAAATATGGTCTTATTGATAAAATAAAGCCTACGAGCTTATTAACTATGAAAAAGTATTGGCTCTCAATTTTACTATTTATTGCTTCTTTACTTTTAATATTAAACACATGGAGATATAAGAATATTATTATTGAGGGTTAGGATTGTAACTCAGTGGTAGAGTGTTAAGGTGTTTACCTAGCTTTCATAAAACCTGGGTTCAATCCTGAACTTAGGTGTATCTTAAATGATATATATAATTTTATCCTAAGTAAAAAATAACAACAACAACAAACAAACAACAACAACAAAAACATCCTTTTTTGCAGACTTGAGCTTATTACACAGGTTCCAAGTTAGACCCACATAGAAATAACTAACAAGTTACCCAACCCTCCCTCAGCAGGGCCTAAGTATACAGTAGGCTGAAATTTTTGATTGAAGGGTTGCCTTCTTGAAAAATGTCACATTTTTCATGAGGAACAAATATGAGAATTCATTTTAGGATCAAAATAGAACATTTCTCTGTGTATGTATATATTATGAAGCAAAACTCCTCTTAAGGTTTTGGTATAAGATGTTCTTTATTTTACCATTGGAAATAAATATTGCAAATATAATGAGGTACTTTGTTATTTTGTTCTTACAAATCTACAGTCATCTTTAAAGCTATTCAATCCAAACTTTCACAATAGGAAAAGTTTGTCAAGTAAGAATTTCATTATAAGAAGTCATGTGCCTAAGCCGTCTTCTTTTTTTCCCATGCAACAAGGTAAGTACAGTGGTGAGATACTTTCAGGCCAGCGACTGCTCATGATTTAATAGCAGTGATAGGTATTTGTATTTCTACTAAATAGGTGCATAGGAATATCCAATAAGTCATCCCACCACCAATTATTGTGTGCCATTTTCTGGGAACTATAGGTCCTGTTCATTAGATTGACCAGAAGCAATGTTATGTATTAGGACAAACCTAGTTTCCAGATCTTTCAATTCTCTTATCTCTATGCCTCTGCCTTCTCAAAGCACTCAGTCTCCCACATTACAAGCTCCTTCCACTCTTCCAAGTGGGAAAGAAAGGCATTTAAGATAAAAGTGAGTTACAAATGGTGAATATAGGAAGCTCATGGCAGTGGATCTCATCCTTGGTGGCTTGAAAACATACACACACAACACACACATACACAAAATATTAAAAATTAGAGGTGTAATCCTGGAAAAACAAAGGGTCTTTCAATTCACAGTTATAAACTTATATGTCTGTCAATTTCCTGTGGAGCATCCCTTATCCAAAATAATTGAGAGCAGATGAGTTTCAGATTTTGGCTTTTGTTAAAATTGTAGAATATTTGCATATTAGTAACGAGATATCTTGGGGATGGGACTCAGGTCTAAACACAAAATTAATATCTGTATCACACACACTTTACATGCACAGCCTGAGTGTAACTTTATTCACTTAATTATTAATAATTTTGTAGATGAAACAAAGTTTCATAGTGTAGAATTTTCCACTTGTAGTCTCATGCAAAAGCTTAACAAGTTTCAGATTCAGATGGATTCTCAAGCTATATCATCAATTTATATAAATTGCCTTCCAAATTAAAATGGGTTCATTATTAGTATAATTAAATTTAGAATCAATTTTTAAAATAAATATAATGTTTAATTTTTCTTCATCAATTATGGTGAGGCTCCTAACTTGCACTGGGGCATCTCACCTAGGTCTATTTTTATTTCCTTCCACAGGGAAATGCCTAATATATGATTTTGTCTCTTTAAGAAAAAGTATTCAATGGGAAAGGGTTCAAGAAAGCTCTAAAAATGACTGAGATGTTGAATTTAATTCAAAATATCACTTAAAAGTAGTGATAAATCAAAAAAAAAGGATGAATTGTTAATTTATACTAAGATAAACTAGAAATGCCTATTATAGTACTCAGGCTGGTAGGAAATCTCTAATTTAAAGGGAAACACTGCCAAATATGCAAGCCAATGGTAAGTTTGTCTCATTTATTCTATTTTGGCCACTAGTCAAAATGCTAGCCAAAAGTCATACATAAAGATTGAGTTTGGGGATCAAAAAGAGCTGGGATCACAGACTAAATTCACTTTGGTTATCTAACTTTTAAAATTAGGAAATTAAGGTACAATTTCACTGGGCTGCTTGAAGTTATAAGAGTTGATAGATGCCAATGCTGAGACATCGAAAATGTTCCCTTCTCTGCCCTCTTCCTTTTGTGAACTCAAACAGAGGAGACATGGATTACCACAGCAGCCCCACACCCTTTTGGCCGAGTGGCCACAGAGGCCAAATGTGAATCTCCTGATGGATCTCAATGGGGGAGTTTCTGGAAATTTTAATTCCAACTTAAGAAAATAAGTTTTTAATTTTGATAAAAATAAACAACACTATCAGGTACTGTTTTAAGCTTTTTAAACCATCTCTCATGTAAACAATAACCCTATAAAGCAGATGCTGTAAGGATGCCCAGATGAGGAAACTGAGGCACAGAGACTTGTCCTATGTCACAAAAAGGCCTTTCTAGAACTGGAAATCTTGCAGAAATTGAGTCATCCCAAGAAGTTTGGATGTTGTGGGGGGCACAGGATATCATTCTATTTTGTCTGTTCCAGATGATGTGTTAGCAGGTTTTGTCCCTATTTTACCTTCATCCCCAGGAGGACACAGCAAGAATGTCCTCAGAAGTTGGCCCCTGATATTAGACTTCTAGCCTCCAGAATTTGAAAAATAAAATCTGTTTTATAAATTACCCAGTCTCTTGTATTCTTCTATCACAACATGAACAATCCGAACTGGAGTAAATCAGCAATCTCCCCAATGGCTAAATTGTAGTAATGTACACCAAACATCCATTTTGTAATTGAACTATTTTTGAAGTGCACAGTGTACTAGTAGTCCATCATGACCCATGACCACAACACCTGGCCACACAAATCCAGAGTCCTCTGTGCTACTCAGATGGCCCCTGCCCCCTGCTCAGGACACATCCTCCAAACTGCTACAGAAACCACCAGGCACAGGGCCTTGGTACACACTGGCCTGCAAGGACCTGAAGGAGGGGGCAACCTATAGGCTGGGTGGGACCCAAGATCCTAGATTCTGGGACCAGAGATGCCCACTGACATGGAAAGACAGCTCCTGTGCACCGTCACCACTGACTGTCACTCACAGTCCAGTTGAGACATTGTCAGAATTGGCAGTGGACCTGGTACACCCAGGATTAGGGGTGAACTGCACCTATTGAAAATGATGGTGTCCAGAGAAAGACAATTTTGTAGGATTTCACATATCTCAGATTCCCAATAATCAGATTTATCAAAACATAAAATACAATGTTCTTTCCTGGGCCTTGGGAGGGGAGCAAGATTCAGTATTGATGACAGGAGTAGGCCCACATGACTTTCGGAGATGGACGTAAGTGATGGCTATCTGACAACATGTATATGCTTACTGCCACAGTCCTGCATTCACTCCAAGGGGAAGGATATTAAAACATTTGCTAAAACCCAAAGGCAAGTCAACACTTAACACATCAGACATTGAGTGATTTAGTTTAGTAATGATGAATAGTTCTTACCAAAGACTCTACTTTTCCTTAATTCTTGAACCATTAGTTTTTATTTGAATGCCATAGAAAAACAGATAAAGTACAATGTTTCCATTAAAATATACCATGTTGGTTGTTATTTATGCCCCATCAACTAATTTTGGGCTGTTTTTGCATTTTATTCTCAGCTTTTCTTCAGTATCAGGGCTGGCCTGACTGGCCAGGGGTTACAGCCAGGGTTGGTTCTGATGGGTTGGGATGGAGCATTACTGGTCAAGACAGAAGACACCTGTAGCCAGATAGATGAACAAAACTTAGACCTGCAGGAGAAGGTTCAGGTCTTTGGGAGAAGGTGTACAATCACCAAATAAGGAGGAATCAAAACTGTTAGCAGATTAAGTATTTCTGAATACTTAATACTTTATCTTACTCTCAAGAGCTGAGAGTAAGATAAAGACCAAAATGGTGGTGGAAAGTGAGAGCAGAGGCAGTAGGATGGACAGGGAGTCATGGAAATTCAAATGCATAAACCTAATAATTCCTGATACAAGAAAGAGACAAAGTGTCAGGAGAAAGCTGGACATTTTTGTATGTTTGGAATTCTACTGTCAGGCACACAGAGACTAACATGGAGCTAGCACCCAATTGGTGGGAGCTGTAACGTTTCCAGGCATCACACACAGCAGGGAAATACCAGCTTCTGTCAATCGGCACTTCCATGCTCAAACCTAAAGAGTAACATTAAGTGACATCCTGTTACCCCTTCAAAATTTATTTTCTTATATTCCACTTGCACATGTCTCAGAGAAAGGATTTAAGAATCAATTAGTTTTACATTCAGGTCTCAAGGTCCTCATACTACCTCTGCTGTCCCTGCCTGGTGAGTCACAAAAGACAATGACTCAACTAATAAATAGGAAAGGACACACTGGAAGCCAGAGCCAAAGTCCTTATAAATCTGAGATGACCCATGGCCTTCATCAAGGATGTCCTTTTCTGGGGGAACTTGACTTTTATCAAGGATTTTGTCAGTAAGAAAAGACAAGAATCCATTAAGAATCTGAAGGACTCCTGGATGAAATTGAGATACTTTGGAAAGTGTCTGAATCTGAAAATAACATCAGCTTCCATTTATTGAGCATGTTGGTCCATCACAGTCACCATGCATCACACACACACACACACACACACACACACACACACACACACGTCATATTTAACACTTAAAGTAATTAATATTATTCCCCCCATTCAGTTGACTGATAAAACTAAACCTCAAATTATTGAATGAAGCATTCAAATACTCATAACTAGTGGATTCAACATTAAAAACCAGGTTTCCAAAAGTCATCCTTTGAATTATTATGCTGGACTGCATCCAGGCACAGGGCCCTTCTGTAGGATGTTTCAGGGGTTCTATTATGCTCAGTGCCCTCAAACCAGTAAGAACCAGCCTGACTCCAGATCTCTGCCAATCCCAGATATGTCCATTTCAGCTATATGCCTGTCCCTGGGAGGAGGTACTCAAGTTATACAGGAAAGTTGAAACCCAATCCATTATTCTCAGACATTTCGATATTTACTGGCAACATAAATGTTTGTCAATGTACTAACAGAGAATCTACAGGGACCCAGTACGCAAACACCCAAATTTAATATGTTACATCTTTTTCTTTTTAAATTCTTTTTCCAGTCACTGTAATCAAACACCAGATCATTATATCAGCCACACAGCAAACACATCACAATCACTGTCACCATTTCCAGTGACTCAAGGAAAGACCTCAGAAGCACAGTGGCCTGTGATGGCTGATGGGACCCACTATGGCTTAGCATTGCAGCAACCATGTCCTTGCAGGCTCTCAGTGAGGCAAACTTTCTTTCTCTGCACCATCTATTTTGTCCTGAAGCCACATCACGGGGCTGAAAACTTAAAATAATCCAGTTAATGCAAAATATTTCTTCTGCCCCTAACTGAGCCTGCTTTGAATTTGTGCCAAAATAGCTATTAGTGGTGATTGAAAGTGCAAGATGACGAGAAGAAATGCTCTCAGGAACAAAAAAAGAAGCACCTTTCCAACCTGGGCTCATCAACACTAATGAGAGATCAGCCCAGTCAGGCATGTGGCAAAGAACAAGGACACAGGCAGCTCCAGAACATTTCTTCTGATTAATTCATCAGTTGTATGTGATATGAAAGAGCCAAGCAGGGTTTTTTTGTTTTTGTTTTTTTAATGTTGCTTTTGTTTGGTGAAGGGCTAAAAACAAAAAAAAGTAAAACTCTATTACAAGTAGACTTCATCTTATTCAGAAGCAAAGTCATCTTAAGTTCCTGTCACTGACATGTGACCCATTCTAAATTCATCCAATTGTAAATAATGAGCTATGCTTAGAGGTCTGGAACTTAAGCAGGAATTGTCCCAAAATGGTAATGCCTTCACTCATCCTGGTAGCAGCCCCAGATCCCCATTCATAGGGTTACAACTAGAAACAGGTAGGGCAAGGTGCGTGGAGCTTAATTTGGGGAGGGGGCGCAGAATTTGGAGCAGTCTTCAGATTAAAATCTGGTCTAATCTTTCTGGAAACAAAAAACAATATAATTATTGAAAAAGGGTTAATATCCAACCTGGACTGACCTGTCATTGTACAGCAACACTTGAAAACAGAGGTAAGAAAAATATGGCATGTTGGTTAGCCTTGAATATTTTTTTTTTCTGTGCGATGCGCTTGAACTTGCAAAGATGTGAGTTAGCAGGTAAGTCTTCGATATGTCTTATTGAATCACACAAAAATGGTGGAAGACCTAGCTTCTCTCTGTAAAGATGACAAACACACTTTGACTTTCATCTGCAATAGGTGCACATGCTCCATAAGTGCAAAGAAATTAACAAACCTTGGGACTGGTACCATTCAAGGAGACAAGGTACTGTGGATAATGAGTTTACTGTTGTATGCTTCCGCAAGGCTAAGGATGTGCCATATTAGAACAAAGCCTATTGGATCTTATGCATTTGGTTGCCAGTTATGTTTAAATCTTATTTCCTGCAATGATGTTAACTTGCTTTCCTCTTAATATAGCATTAAGCCAGCTATATTAATTCTAATTTATTATTTAATTTAAAGGTACCCAAACATTGGCTTAGACATTCTAGATAAGCTTCATAGTTCAATTAAATTTGAAATAGATTTATTTTCACCACACACACACAAACACACACACACACACACACACACACACACACATAAAAGTTAGTAAGAGAGGTTGTGAAAAGGGCTCAGGATTTTCAAAGTTGGGATAAAGCTTCAATCATATGTTCTCACTTAGATGATGAGAAAGGAAAGACTCACACAAGATACACTTTTTATTAATAATAAGTTATGATCTCTCATTTTAAACATTTTTACATGATCATTATACACACTAATCCTAAAACCAATCGCGCTATTAGATCTGAGATCAAAATTGGCATAAGTGATGTTCATAGAAATTGTTCACACCTCTGGCTAAAGGGAGTGGTCATAATCTTGGAATATTTAGTAGCTTCTCGATTATATATTGATCCCAGATGCACATAAAATTGACCTCTTCTCAAAAATGACTTCTTAATCTTCATTTCCTGTGAATATGTTAATTTACAGACCTAAAGGGACTTTGCTGACAAGATTAAATTAAGGACATTTTGATGGAGAAATTGTGCTGGATACTTTAGATGGACTCAATATATTTACAAGAATCTTTATAAGGGAAAGAGGGAACCAACTGTGTTAAAAAATCAGAAAAGAAGACTTTCAAAATAAGTAGAGATCAGAATTATGGAGAGTCCAGAAGCCAAGGAACACAGGCAGTCTGTACAAGCTTTAAAGAGAAAGGAAATAGAGCTTTGGAAGGAATACAGCCCTGCAACATATTTTCGACTTCTGATTCCTAGAAATCTAAATGATAAACTTTATTGTTTAAATTTATGTTAATATGTTATAGCAGCAATAGAAAACTAATATGAATTTAAATTTGTCAGATATGGTTCCATTAGAAAAAAGCCCAATCAATGGGGACATATATTAACAGATTTATTGCAAGAAGTTGGCTTACACAATCGTGGTTGAATAAGCAAGTCTGATATTCATAGGGAAGGCCATCAAGAAGGATAGGAGGGAACTTTCACACATGAGAAGAAGTTTCCAGCCACATAAATACAAAGAATTTCTCTACTACAAGGAAACCCAGGCTTTCAACTAATTGAAACAAGTCCATCAAAATTATTTGGGATAATCTCTCTTAAAAATCAAAAGATTACAGATTTTGATAACATTCATAGAATATCTTCAAAGTAAGACCTAGATTAGCATTTGATTGAATAACCAGGCACTGTGGCCTAGTCAAATCAATGTTATCTAGAAGTGGATGCATAGATGCCATGTGATTCCAGGCATGATACTCTAAAGATACAAAATGACAATGCAAAAGTTGTATCCCATCCCAAAGAAACATCAGAGAAACCCAAGATAAGAATAATAATACTATTTTTTATAAAGATGCCAGGTGATGGTTTGGTATTCTTCAAAAATGTTAATGCAAAAGCAAAGAATGTCAGTGGAAATGTTTCAGAGTAAAGAAAGTCAAAGGTACTCAGTGCAATACCCAATTCCAGACTGGAACCTGTACAGGACAGTAAATGCTTTTCAAGGATGTTAATGGATCAACTGATGAAATTGGAATAGAAGTGGCAGGTTAGATAAAAGGCGTCAGTGTAAAATTTACTGAAGTTGATAACTGCACTACTTTAAAATAAGATAATATTCTTTTCTTAGAAAATGCACCTCAAAGTACTTGGGGGGAGGGACACAGATATATAAATCATCCCCAAATGGTTCAGAAATAAATGTATTTCGGTGTATGTGCAGAGATACAGAGACAGAGAGAGTGTCAATGATTTGCATAATGAATGAAGCATTTCCTTTTTGCTTTAAACAACAGATAATTAATTCATTAAAATAGTTGTCTTTGGCATCTGCAATGTTGACTTTAACCTCCACCCAGCTCAGTGCTAATGGTAGTGATCTGTTCAACAACCCTAAAAAGATTTTGCAAGTCCAGGAGCCCAAATCCCATTTGGAAATGATATCAGGTGTAGGAATCTTTTACGAAAGGAACGTTTCTTGTACTAATTCTCAAGGTCTTTATAGGCATCCATACCTATGATCAAGTCAGCCACACCTTCTCTGGGGATTTCATGCTGGCAAGAGTGATTCTATTTTGGAGAACCACCACCTCTGGTTTTATGGGTGTCTTTCCAGTATCTTTCAAAGCCATTGCTGTAGTGTGGCTTACTGAACCACTTGCTCCTGGGCAGGAGGGAACAGGGGTGAATTAGGAACAGAAGCTGACAAAATGTAGCTCCACAGCACCCACAACCATGTCTGCCTCAGAAAAGCTCCAGGAATCATTTTTAAAAGGATTAACAATTGGAATTGTGGAGGATGAAAAGAAATACGAAAACACATGGAATTTACAAGTGTGAGGTGATCACAGGGCATGAAAGACATATTTCATTCAAAATGTAGGCTTAAACTTTCTAGAATTTAATTTCCCTTATTAGCACTTTTAATATTTAATGATTGCCAGGTCTTTCAAGAGTAATTATAATGGTAATAATCATAACTAGAATTCTAGAATCAACTACTTTGGCAACATATAAATTGAGTTTGTTATAATCCAATTATAATGCTACAACTTTGATATTAAAAAGCATATCAAAACTGAATTAAAATTTAATCTATGCTTATGTATGTGCAGATTTGACAAATTCTAAGTCAAATTTAATCAAAGACTTGAATACTCAGAAACCACAATTACCAAAGAACACTTCTTTGTTCTTTGGGTATAAATTATTCATCTTATTTGTACTCCAAATTCATATTTGAATTTTGCACTATAAATTTAATATATGACATCCAAATAGTCAGCATAATGGCACTTTCATGGAGAGGAGAGCAACTTTTTGAGTAATGATGAAGTAATATGTTTTCAGAAATAAGAGCAGCATGTGATAAAATAACAAAGCCTGGAACAGAACAACATTCAGTATCAACTACCACTGTAGTTTTGATTCCCCACCATTATTTGCTTTATTCATCATACCTCAATCCAGTGGATTTCAACAGTACCAGATAAAGCCACCCTGTATACCCCAAACTTTGCTTTTAATAATTATTCATGAATATTTTTATGTCTAACTATACTCAAATTCTGAAGGACTTTGCCTTGACACAGGATCAGAAATTATTTTGGACTTCTCTTACCCTCTAAGAGTCATTAAAAATGTCTTCATTTATCACTTGAAATTATTTTAACAGACAAGAACCCATTCCTAGCATATAGTGTAAACTTTTCTAGTATTACACAATTTTTCTAGAGCTTAAACCTACAATCCTGATTTTTTTAAATAAACAGAACTAGGGCCATTGGTTTAAAAGCAAAATTGCATCTCCCATTCAATCCAAATTTCATTTAATGAGTACATCCTACTGCCAATTACATTTTAACCCAATCCTTAGGACATAAACTTTCATGAACACTGTATTAGTCTTCTGTTACTACAAAACAAGTAAAGAAAAACTTAGCAGTTTAAAGCAACTCCCAGAATATTATATTTAAAGCTTTCACTGTTGAACAGAAGGATTATAGTACTCAGATAACCTTAGTAGGTTATTTTCCAGAACTCTTTCAATATATACATCAAACAAACCACCCTATTTTCAATTCAGCAAAGGACTCTGGAGAATAGTGAACAAGGTTGAACTATGACAAACACTGTGACTTCTTCAAGATGACATTGATGGTAAGTAGCAGAGAAGAATCTTGAACTTGCTCATCTAACCTCAGTGAGCGTTACTTTGTCTAGGCTACTTCTTCTTTTAAATGTGCATTTGTTTCTTAACTGAAGACAAAAATATCCAATGCCATTGAGTGAAACATGGATGTGGATAGAGCTTCATTTGTCTTTAAGGTTAAAGACATTTGTCTGCCTTAGATGAAGAAGAATGTCCGACATATTCTAAAGTACATCAGATACCAGGAACCTGGTAGGGATGAGTACTAAAAATCCTCTTGTTAAGTAAAAATGTTAACACTTTTTATTCTGTAAAGTTTTAAATTTATGGCAAGACCAGTGTATGTTCTTTTGAGCTCTGAGGGCCAGATTCTTATATCCAGTTAAAGTACTTTAGGGTATCCAGAGGATAATTATTCCACATACACAGTACTTTTTCTTTGAGTGTCAACATCTGCTCAATACCAGAGAAATGAAACCATCTGACATATGAGACCTGAAAATGAATGGAAACAAGGGTCCAGACTGAGCTTTAAAAATGCATGGTGCATTACATAGTGTATCTCAATTTATGCAAAATATTTATGATTTCTTCTCATAAAAGCATAATTAAACTCCTAAGAAAGATCTTAACAAACAGATTTAAACACACACTGAATACCTAGGTTGGAAAAACAAAACATGGAAACCTGTTTAAAAATGCTTTTTGAAAATGTTCAACATCTCTAGCAATTAAAGAAATGAAAATTAAAACTACACTGACATTTTATCTCACTCCAGTCAGAATGACAATTATCAAGAATACAAGTAACAATAAATGCTGGTGAGGATGTGGAGGAAAAGTTACACTCATACATTGTTGGTGGGACTGAAAATTGGTGCAACAACTCTGGAAAGCAGTATGGAATTCCTTAGAAAATTAGGAATGGAACAACAATTTGACCCAGTTATTCCTCTCTTCAGTATATATCCAAAGGACTTAAAATCAATGTTTATAGCTGCTCAATTTATAATAGCTAAAGTATGGAACCAACGTAAGTCCCCTTCAACTGATAAATGGATAAAGAAGAATGACTTCCGACATTTGGCAGTGAATGAATGAGTCTGGACACCATCATGCTAAGTGAACTAAGCCAGTCCCCAAAAGACAAAGGTGGAATGTTTTCTCTGATACGTGGAACCTATACTACAATAAGAAGGGGCATGGGAGAAAATATAATTTCAGTAGATTGGACAATGGAAAATGAAGGAAAGGGAGGAAATATAGAAAAAGGAAAGACTATGGAATGAATCTGACATATTTGTCCTATGTACATATATTAAAATATCACAGTGAATCCCACCAGCATGTACATCCACAAGAATGGGGTCCTAACTAGAATAAGATATATTTCATGCCTACATATTACATCAAAATGGATTTTATTGTTGTGTATACCTAAAAAAGAACCAATAAAATTTTAAAGATGCTTTTTGATTAAGACAAATATCAGAATATAAAGTTTTAGGCAAACAGAATTATTGACTGGTAGAATCTTTCAGGACTAAGGTGTTAAAAGTACACTCAATTTTAGGTACTTTATTTTTGGTCAGTTTATTTTTTAATGCCTAGAAAATCTCAGGAGCACATTTGCACAGCCATTTCTTCATCTCAAGTGTTCCATTGACTCCAAATCCATAAAGGAGCAAAGTGTAAATCTTCTAGTTTCAGAAATCTTTTTGGTGTCTTCCAAAATACTTGTAGTATCACTCAGTGGAAGTGATAACTTCTGTTAAAACATTTCTTTTAAATTAAAAACAGGAAGTGCAGTAGTTTGGATCTTGAATATCTCCCCCCACCCCAAAATCCATGTGTTAAAGACTTGGTCCCCAGTCTGTGGTACTTCAGAAGGTGGAAAAAACTTTAGGATGTGGGGCCTAATGGAATCGAGTCAGGTCATCGAGGAAATGCACTTGTAAGGGTGGTTGGGACCTTCTCTTCCTTTGGGTACCATGAGGTGGGTGGTTTCTTTTACCATTCACTCCTGCCATGATGTGTACAGGCCTAATCTCAATGGTCCAACTAAGTCTCCAAAACTGTGAAGTAGAATACATCTTTCATTCTTATAAGTTGATCATCTCAGGTGTTTTGTTACAATCACACAAAGATGATTAACGTAGGAAGGATAAAAATAAGGGTTTAGATAGTATGCCATATGGAACGGTGACCCAAATTTACTTGGAAGCTGATTCTAAATAGTATTGCAGATGGCTGTTACCTGGTACCTTGCCATCACTATCACAGCATCACCCCATGTGCAAACGAGAAACACCAGCAATCTAATGGATAGTTGTGTATTTATGTGTTTTTCTTTTCTTTCAGGGCCTTCCCATCTCTTTCTCCTTCCATTATGACCTGCAGATGCTGGTGCTGAAGATGCCCCTGCTGACACAGTTCTTCCACAGACTCTCAAGGCAGTGCCTGAGAAGCAGAGAATTTCTTTTCCTCCTGTTCTTGGCCTTCTGGGTGACTTTAGTCCTTAGTTTTTCCTTCTGAAAACTGGAGAGATTTAATAGGAACATTTCAAAGGCATCTTCCAGTTCTAACATCTCAAGGTCTGAAGCCTCTAAGACCAATAAGATTTGTAAATTTCAGAGACAGATGGGGAGTGGTAGACTACCTAGAACCAAATAAAATCTGAGGCTTTACCATTCCAGATAAGAGGAAAACATCTTGAATTGGAGGCAGAGAATAAGAGCCGAGGGAATCTAAAACACAAGCTGGTATAACCATTCCAAAATAAAGATATGATACTGTAGCGGGGTTAGAGTTGGCATTTGAAGAGGATGAAGCTAGCGAAACCGGGAGAAAAGCAAGCAATTAGAAGTCCTGTGGAATCTAAGAGACTGAACTGGAGATGATACTTCTATTGTAAAGGGAGAACCTGCTGTGATATTAGATTTAGATCAAGTCATTGTGTGGAATTGGAAGCTTCTAGTATTTATTTATGCATCTAACAAATGACTTAATGTATGCAGCTCCTGGCATGGCTCAGTGGTCCTGGAACATGAAGTGGGCAGACACATAGGCACTTTACCACACAAGGTCCCTAATGAGATCCTTCCTCTCACTTGGTGAGAATCTCTTATCAAAATGCTGTGGTTCACGACACTGGGGGCTTTTCCTGGCTGAAACCCATATAAACGCCATGTGACTGATCACAGATAAAAGGCATAATGAATAGAAGGGTGCTTTCTTCCCTGTTCTGAGCCTTGTACTTGGTTCCACTTTAAGGACAGAAAGACAAAGACTATTACTGCAGAGTGATCAGTTCTAACTGAGTCGGATTCATTGAGTAAGCCTACCAAGTTTCCCCACACAGAGCAAACCTCCTACTTCTGGAAGCGTAGCTTTCTAGCACTAGAATCTTTCAGTAGGCACATTTTTCACTATAATGCAACCACAGAAACTTATGAGTCTTTTATTTATTTTCAGAACTGCATGGGGGCCATTTGAGTAGATGCTAAAAAGGAGAAAATAATTATTTGTAAACCTTTGGCATCTATAAATTTAAAATAAGAAATGTTAGTAATTTAATTTTTTTCTTACAGAGCTATCAGATTGAGCCACATCAAATTTAGAAATCTCAATTTCCTTTCCAAAATTAAAAAAATTGTTATTTTTTCCTGAAGTCTACTAAACTGAAGGAAAAAAATCAAACTTCCAATTTCTCATTTCCACTACCCGTCACCTACTCTAGCCGTTAAAAAAACAACTAATGTTCAATTATCCCTCTCAGCCATTCCCAGCTCTTGAGATGACCATGCATACAGTTCCATCTTAAGTCAATTTTGTTTAAATTAGAGAGGGTGTTTATCCTGGCCTAAAGTCTCCAAGCACCATGCCTTCTTATGAATTACTTTGGCCATTTTATTTCAACAACTTTACTAAACCTAATGAGTTATTAAAAAATAAAAAATAAAACAAACCTGTGCTGAATCTCTACCTTAACATATGTGCATGCTGGTTAACATATTGATATGACCTTACTCATCAAACAGTGCAGCTGTGTCTTTCCATAGTAAACATACTGAACACAGAATTTTATTTCAATCAATTTTGCCTTGCAAACTCTCCAAAGGAGATTGATAAGATGTAACTCCAGACTTTAAATTATTAATACTTGTCATGGGCTAAAATAAAAATGTGAAATCAGGATGAAATCCCATGGTGAAGCCAAGTTTACAAGAAGTATTACAAAATTAAGAAAAAAGAAATATAGCATATCAATAATTCAACACCCTGGTAGATTAAATGTGCAACCTACACTGGCTAAAAGAAATCATGACTGGTTTCTAGCTTTTAGGGTTTTAAGGAAGTTATTTGATTTTTTTTTAATTGGAAAGGGAAGCAGGAATAATTTTTTTTTCATTTCTTACAAATCCTTAATCCTTTTATTTATGCCCTAGATTTAAAGAGAACAAGATGGGAAATTTAGGAGACATAGAGGAGGTCATTTTATTTTTCAAGAAGCCATTGGCTCTGTTAACAGACGGTAACAAAAATATATAGAATATTCTAGTTCTCTATCCAGAAAGAGAAGTTGTCATTCAATCATCAACAATACAATTATCTTTAGATGAGTAAAGAAGAGAGCTATGAAAGAATAATGGGAAAAGTGTTCATATTTCTCAAGGAGTTCTTAAGTATAAATATTAAATATAAATATGAAAACATGAAATAAGCATTACTTTTTGGCACCCAAAGACAATAAGTGCTCATTCAACCCCTCTCTGGTTATACTAGGGGCTGGGACCCAACAATATCCCATACAGCAAAGTCAGTAGTTGGGTAGCTTTGGCCTCCTGCTACCTCTACTGCCTCTCAATGAGCACCCCTCTATAATTTCCCATGTTCCAAACACAGTCACTTTATGCTTCCTTCTGGGTGCAGCAACATAGACAGCCAGTAAGTTACAGCCTCACTAAAAACAGTTTATTTCACCCAACAGCCAATGCATGCTGGCTTGGCTACCTGTGACCAGCTTCATTAGTGACAGGAGCATAGGTGGGTTCCAGGGTGGGGGACCATTTCTGAATGAGCAGGTTTGATAATTCTTGTTGTCTTTGCTTATCAACATCACTCATGCTACAAGGGCAGCAGCCTCATGACATCTTGGATTTAAGAATTCTGTCTCAGCCTCTTCTTGGTTGATACCTGCCTCAGCCATATCCTAGAGCATTTCCAAAAGAATAAAATCCTTAATGGTAGACGTACAGCAGAGCCATCAGAATTATATTCTCTTTAAATAAGTGCTGGATGAATAGCTAGCTACCTCTAGCAGCTTTAGACCTAACATCTAGAGTACTGGCTGTTTCTTGAGGGGCCAAGACAAGGTGTGATTGGTAGTAAAATTGGGCCACAGAATGGCAACTTTCATAAAAAACTATCCAAACTTTTTCCTAAGATACAGGGGCAAAACTCTAGGATCTGACCTAAAATGATTATGAGAGTCTGGTAGAACCAAAAATCTCCAAAAAGTGGAATCTCAGGAGTGATAAGACGACCTTATGGACCTAGATTATAGGTGAGGGTTTCTGTCAACAGCTGCAAAAAGACCAGAATTATTCACAAGTTCCACCTGGATCTGAATACCAGCTACAGACTATTCCACCAAGACTCCTGGTCACAACCAATCAATCCTGGCTCCTCTTGTCCAAACTACTTACATTTCTTTACTATCAGCCTATGGAAAGACAGATTTGAGAATTCCTCCAGTCTCTTTGTCCATTGACCTTCAATAAAACTCTTTTAGCAAAGACTTTGGTACCGTGGTGTTGGCTTTTATGTGTGGGGGGAAGTGAACCCTTGTGCAGTAGTGGCCAGACTTCTCTGGACTCGTTTCTTCATCTGTAACATGGAGGAAGTTGGGCTGGATATTGGATCCTGATCACTATGATTCTAGTTACTATGTTTCCAGATATTCTGATATAATGTTGGTTCCTTAAATCAGAGGGCCAGGGGCCAAGAGCATATTTTCCAAACTTTTAAGTGAAATCTGTGTACCAGATTTTTTATGTGCCTCCAACCCCTGTATAGCCTTACCAGACAATGTTCCAAGTGCTTAATAATATTTACCTGATTTACATTTTTATTTGCAGATACTGAGGATACAAAGACTAGAAGAAGGACTCATAGTAGTTTTGTTTGATCAAAATGGTCTTTTTAAAAGGTTCAAATTTGAATGAATATGGATAGGATATAGCTTTCCATTTAAGCCCATTCTCCACTGCTACTATTCATTTCTTGCTTGGTTCCTGTGTGTATCTTCACATGAATTGCCTTCTGGGCACTGCACAGAGTTATTTTCCTATAGGAAATGAGGCCTTCAGAGAAGACACAAGTTCTCTCTAAGCAATGAAGGAGTTACTTACCCAACTTTAATGATGTGGGAATTGAGAGGAGAATAAGACAGTGTCACAGAGAGTGACTAACTGTACAGACCAATTAGATAGAGAAGTAAGAGACATGCTATGCAGATTAGACTTAAAAATGAGCTTAGACTCCATGTGTCTGATCAATTTCTGGATTTTCTATTAGAAAATTAAGGAGCCACAGATATAAAAAGAGAGGGTTTAATGTCAGCTGCAGAGAAGAAGTGAGGTCACTGAGCAGAAAGTAGTATCAGTATGGGAATAGTACAAAAGTTGTCCAGGTATTCAGGCTGGTTACCCTAAGGAAGGTGCTAACATTATTTATGAATGAGGAGACTGACCAAGAGTATGGAAATGGTACCTAGAAAGAAAGAGGTAGAAGGTTGCATGTCCAAATGAGATGTGCTACAAAGGAGTGAACAAAATGCCAATTTGGAAGAATCAATAGAGAAGAGAATAATACTCAGCCCTTTCCTGAGGTTGTGGTTCGTGGCAAATCAGAGAAAGAGCACCTTCTAAAGTGAAGAACCATCAGTCACTAGTAATACAATATAGAGTGGAGAGACTTTTCATCTCTCAAGGTACTTGCAAATTAAATCTTCAGCACTCTTGAGACCACTAGAGCGTGTGGGTTGTCTGTCACGAATAGTGACAGATCTGCAAACTGTATCTCTGAGCAGTCCTGGAAACTCATTCCTGGTACCTTGTTTTACTTGACTCCCCAAGAGCTTCCTGCTCACTCCCTCTCAGACAATTTTCTTCCCACTGCAGAATGTTGGTCTTTCCCAGAGACAGGGCACACCTTATCTTCTACACAGGATGGTGCCATCGATTCCTGTAACTTCATTCAAGTTCTGACTTCCAGAAACCTCTGCAATCCACAGCCATCATGAGCTCTGTGTCAGTGTCCAGCATCACCATGTAAATGCACCATCTGCCTCTCAAAAATAGTTCAAATTAGAATCATCTTCCCCCACAGATCCTCTCCTTCCCTATTGCATCTCTGTCATCCAAATAAATCTGGGAGCAGGAAAAATTCAGTTTAATTTGGAAGCTTATGTTCCAAGACCTGTCCCCCAAATTTGGGACTTCTAAGGCCCTGAGAAGCAACCAGGCACTTGTGAATTCATAATTTTGTATAAAACTTCCACAGTTCTGAAACCATCCAGGTCTAAAAGTCTGATCTCTCCTGATGTCTATGTCTTTTTCCCTCACAACAGCACACCCATTCCTATTAATCCTCTTCCCAAATCTCTTTCAAACCCAATGCTAATTCATAGCTCTGGCCTCTGTTGCAGGTCACTCTCTTCCTGTTCCTCTCACAGTCATTGAAAAAACTTCAAAACTGAGTTTTTCTGCCTCGTCTTACAGCCCTCAAATCCATTCTCCATACTGAAACTAAAATGAGTTTCCCAAAACAGAAATCCAACCACATCATTCTCCTGATAAGGATCATTTAATTCTTCTTTTGATTTTCAAGATTGAGCTCAATAGCTTGAAACATAAAGGTTCTAATAATCTGAGCATTGTTCACCTCTTGAAACACTGAACCCTTCATTCCTACATAACAGAAAGCCTCAGTTACCTGCAGTTCTTCAAACTTGCCGCCTTGTCTCATGCCTCTGGCCCCTGCTGGATGCATCTTCACCCCTCCCCCACCCCTACCACTGAAGATGCGATCTCCCAACTCTTCTAACCCTGTTCATTCCTTCATGACCCAGCTCAGACAGCAAACCTTTAAAGAAACCCCCTCAGTCCCTCCCCTCCATCATGAGCAGCCGCAGTCTGAATGAGTGTGCCCCTTCTTTACTCTCATGGCCCCTTAAGTATGAATTAGCAGCATTCATGCTATTTTATGTAATTGTCAGCTAGGTCCACTCCCCCACTAACCTGGGATCTTTGGGGTAGCTGCTTTATTACTACATTGTGCACCTTCAGTAAGTGTGAGGAACCCCATAAAAGTTCATTAATGGACTGAATGGCGAGAAATGGGTAGAGAAGTTCCAAGTCATAGGGAGTCTCTATCAACATTTATTTAATACAGGTCTTGTTTAGAAATGCAAAGATAAGCTTTATTTGTTAGAACAGTTCCTGGTACATAGGAGAGATTCACTGCTTTAGTAGATAACAAAAAACTTTCTGACATTCTTCCTGGATACTGATATGTGCATTGATTTCTCTATGGAGGACCAAAACTTGTGTTGACACACACACACACACACACACACACACACACACACACACACACACACAGACACACACACACACACACACACACACGTCTTTGCTTAGCCAAAGACACTACTTTGGCAAGGATCAAATTCAACACAAAATACTCTAAAAAATAAAACATGATCCCTGTTCAAATCAGTGGTTCTGAAAATTTACCCTTTTATGAAGAAATAAAAGAAGGAAAACATATCAGTTGGTGTAGCATGGTAGCTATCAATTACTGGCTATTGAAGACTTAAATACAGGTTATCTGAATGTAAAATATTTCCCTGGTAATTTTGATATTGATTACATGTTGAAACCTTAAATTTTGTATATTTAATGAAATTAAATACTTTGCTGAAATGAATTTCACCTATTTTATTTACGTCAACATTGTCTCAATGTTGTTTCCAAAAACTTTAAAAGTGCAACATGGCTCCTGTTATATTTTTAAAGGATAGTGCTGATTTGGGAACTAGGGAACATGCTCTTATTACTACACACTTCTTTGTGTCAACGTTTTGTAGGTTGTGACAATGGGATTCTTTTTATTTAAAGAAACCTTATTCAATTTCACGTTCCTAAATGAGCTCACCCAAAGCCTCTTCGTTCAAAACATCGCCATCTACTGAGAAAATATCATAATAGCTTCAAAAGTAATCTCACTGTTTTTCATGGCACAGGAGTCCCTTTCCAGCTCATATGAACAATTCAACAAAAATTTAGTGGATCCATAGTAAGAGCGTAATCAGAGCTTCTGTCTTTCAACGTCTGGTGACTTTTTGCACACAACAGCCTTCCTTTTCTGCCTCTTTGTGTTGATCAGCATTGGACAGCACACAGAGCATGATAGCCTGGGCCCAGACATCTGAGCGGGCCCAGTGGGGAGGGAGGGGGACATAGGTAGAGATGAACATCTCCTGTAGGGAAGCTGGTGATTCGTGGAGCGTTCTCCTTGCTCATCGATCCTACTTTGAAGTGTGGCAAGACTTAGAGCCTGCCTCTACCACTGAGAATATTTTAAATGCTTCCAGGCGAAATCTCTAGAGAAATCTTTCTCTTGAACACATTTTAAACATCCTCAACCTCGACCCAATTCCTCAAGGGTCTTTTGGAGCCTTTTCCCAGTGCCATGCTGGCTGCACCCACTGCTGCAGAGCTGGGGGACATGGAGGAGGGAGTTCAAAGAGACACACGCCTTCCTCTGATGGAGAAGCTTCAAAGACTACCTGTCCTCCTCCTCAAATCGTATTCAGAATGACACTAGAAACAGAGGAGACAGTCTATGTCACTCTATGGAAACATATTCTCAGAAATTGCATCAGGTTTTTAAAATTCATTTTTAATTGATATACAATAATGGTACATTTTTATGGAGTACAGTGTGATAATTCAATACATATATACAACGTATAATGGTCAAATCATGGCAATTAGCATCTCCATCTCCTTAAGAATTTGCCTTTTTCTTTGTTTGGAGCCCTTGAATTCCTCTCTTCTAATTCTTTATAAAACATAGAATAAGTTGTTATGAACTGTGGCCACTCCACTATGCTGATGAACACTAGAATTTATTCCAGCTTTTTGTTATTTTGGAATCCATTATCTGTCTTCCCTCCAGCTCCTCTCTCTCCTGCCTATTCTAGTCTCTAGTAATCACAATTGTATTTAATTTTCATAATATTAATTTATTTTAGTCTCTACAAATGCATAAGTGATGCAGTACTTATCTTCCTATGCCTAACTTATTTTTTTAAGGAGCACTTTTTAATTGATTATATCTTAAGAGCCATTTACTAATCAAAATAACCTGATTATTCTTATTAATCAAAAGAATTTAACACTGGCCATCTTAGTTAATTATACATGTATACCTGTGTGTGTGTGTGCATGTTTTAACTCTCTCTCTCTCTCTCTCTCTCTCTCTCTCTCTCTCTCTCTCTCTCTATTTTCCACTCCAAATATTGAGCATTCATTCTGTGAAACAGAATTACAAGTGATTCTGATCATTTTTATTTTCATGATTGTTTATATTTTCTAAGTTTTTTTTTTTTACAATTAACATGCATTACTCTGGGCAATAAAATATTTAAAGATGTTATAGAAGAAAAAAGGAAAGAAAGGAATAGAAGAAAAAGTAAGAGAGAAGGGAGGTAGAAACAGAAAGAGGAAAAAGGAGGGGGTGGGAGAGGAGGATAAGAAGGAGGAGTGGGAACCACTATCGCAAAGCTACCTCTTCACAAAAGGACTTCAGTCTTTGTCACAAAGTCCCCCGTCCTCTCAGACAGCTTGGAGAAGAATTCTAGGAAAGCCTATAATGCTCTTAAATGTCCGTGCATCCCTTCTCTTATTTCACACTAAAGATATTGTCCCCAGAAGCAGTGGCAGTATTACATGTAATAAAGATTTTGTGTGCATGTATGTATTTATACTCATTCAGGATAAAAAGCTATTCAGATTCTTACAATATTCCCAATTTTAAGGTCATGCTAGAAACATTTTTTTTGCATTGATTTTAATCCTGATTCCCAGCTCAAACTTCAGCTGCTCACAAGTGATAATTTTCAAAAGAATAACAACAAAATTAATAACCAAGCTCGGCAGACACACAAAGATGTTTCTATGGCCATTGAAAATCAATACTAAAAAATGATATCCATCTGGTAACTAATGAATAGTATTGCTGGGAGAAAATAGAATCTGCTCAAAACTCAATTTATATACATGCATTTCAAGTTTTTAAAATGCACTTAATATTAGAATCCTCATCATGCACTGTGACCTACCTTTGCATTAGCCACAGCTATATGAGAGGCAGATTTAAATCCAAAGAACCGCCACTGACCATCTCCCAACCCAGGCCCAGACCCATGGGCTGAGCACCGATTTATGTTGATTGATGGCCTTTTGTCACTCTGTCTTATAGGTTGTGACCATTTGAAACTTCAAAATGGATGAAGTCAAACAGAACAGGCACTCCTGCCCAGTGAAGCAGAGATAGGGCTAGGAGCAAGCATTCTGTCAAGAAAGAAAATGTTCTGCCCAGAATAATCTGTCAAGTTTTCAAATTTTCTGACACTTTTCATAACCAGTGCATACCAAAGTATCTGCTATGAATGCAGAAAAAACAAGTGAGAGTGCTTCCTTTACATATAATACACAGGATTTTAAAAATGAATTACCCATGCAGTCCTTTTAACCCAATAATTACACTTCTCAATAGCAGTTCTAGGTATTCTAAATACATAGAATAAAATTACAAGTTTTGATAGAGTACTTTTAAATTTTTTTTAGTTCTCAATGGATATTTAATTTACTTACTTATATGTAGTGCCGAGGATCAAACCGAGGGCCTCACACATGCCAGGCAAGTGCTCTACCACTGAGCCACAACTCCAGCCCCTGATAGAGTACTTTTAAAATTTTTCTTAAAATAGAAAATTAGTTAGTTTATGATTAATTGAAAAAAAGGAAACTTAAGAAAGTAATCCTTATAACCATTTTAGCTCAGTAATTATATTTTTATAAATTACTTCAAGATATAAATAAGTAATGGGCTTCTTAGAGTGTGGTTTACAATTTTTAAAAGAGAATTATTTAGAAAAATATAATAATGCAAAATCACAAAATCATTAAACATCACACTTTAGAAGATTATTTAAAACATATAGTACTGGAAGTTCAGCACAGTGATAGAGCACTTATCTGTCATGTGCAGGGCCTTGAGTTTGATCCTCAGCACTACCACAAAAGAAAACCAACCAACCAACCAACCAACCAATCAACACAAACAAAACCCCCTCTAAAATATATAGATAATTTTATGAGAAAATATTTCCAAATTTATATCAATTTTATATCACATATATATATTAATGTAGGTAAGATTTATAAATTTAGTAACATACAGATATATATAGGTGGAAATGTAAATATAGGTACATTGAGGAAAATCACTATCGAATAATACATACAAAAATGTTCATAGTGAATGTCTAATAGTGTAATTGTGGATTTTTGTTTCCCTACAGATTTCTATATTTTCCCCAAATATTTATTTTAGAATGTAATGCTTTTTTGTGTTGCTGATTTTGTTTTGTGGTATTGGGAAACAAACCCAAAGCCTCACATGTGCTAGGTGAGCTTTCTACCACTGAGCTGCACTCTCAGCCCAACATATAATATAATATTGAAGTCTTGCAGGCCACCATTATGTCAATATAAGCCTCTGTTTTTAGGGGATTGACATCCCTGTTTAGGCTGAAGAAATACTGAATCTCAGCATATTGCTTATTATAGCAATGTGTATTTCATGCCCAGGTAGCCTGAGCTCTGGCAGGCCATGGACTCAAGCCCTCATATAGATGAAGTGTCAGCAGAGGTCTGCCTGGGGTTACAGAACAGATAGGGAAGGGGGCCTGCAATACTTCAATAGCATCATGCAGGAGTGTTTATGAACATTACAGTGCACAGATAGATCCACACTGTCAGTCACCAAGTTTACATTTCTTAATCATAGTTGGATTAAGAGGGAACACTGTACACATTCAGGAGTATGAAGAGAGAGAAAAAAGAAACAAATCATGGAGATGGAAATTCCTTCAAAGCTTTTATCTTTACTTCTCCATACCAGTGAGTATGTCGGAAGTGGAAATGAGGGGAAATGCCTGGTTTAATGTTTCCCCAGTACATCAAGAGGAGGAGGGTAAATTGGATAGTTCAGTGCTGTGGGAACAGCTTCCTACCTTCATGATGGAGCTGAAGGAATAACATTCTTTCTCATCAGAGAGCAGCTTTAGAATTCTTAAATCCCAAAATGTCATGTTTCACTAATCACAGTATCATCTCTGAGAATTATAATTCCTGAGCCTCTGAAATTTAAACTCAGGGTGTTGAACATTAACTGATTTTTTTTAAACTGGATTACTTATTATTGCCCATTTGTGTTCTCCCTTTCTAGAACATTCTCCAACCTTTTCTGTCTCACTATGTGACCTAGGAAATTGATCCACATGGGGGCATCAATCAGCCTCCCTTTTGGTTTCAGCCAGAAACAGTGTCACCTAAAGACTGTAAGACAGAGGAGAGAGGTCGGGGTGTCTATCTGCTGCCCCTCCTGTACTAAGTCTCTGGGAGTGACCCTGTCCTTACACAACTAAAGCTGCCTCTGTGTGGCCCCTCCCCCAGGGTATCAGCTCTCACAGTCATCCCCTACCCTCTGCTATGGGGTCGTCAATAGGTCAGGTTTATTCTAGGACAAGATTCTGCATATCTAATTACCCGCCAGGGAGTGATGTTCTTGCTAATTTACTTCAGTCATCACTATATATATATATATATATATATATATATATATATATATATATATATATATACACACACACACACACACACACACACACACATCTATATTCTATATTTAGGCATATAGATATATAATAGTAAATATGTATATATTATATTATTTTATATATATACTCAAGCATGACATATATCTCTCTATCTATACATATATATATAAAACATATTATTTATATTAATATCTTTCCTAAATCTTACCTATTATATTAACTTAAAAATAATTGTAGAATACATTTCTCTACATAAGTTTGAATAAGAAAAATGAAGATATTTAGAGAGAGACAGGCGAACAGAGAGATTGATTGGGTGTACTACTCCAGGACTTGGGACTTATTCGACAGTGCTAGGAGTGATTCTAATAGCTTGAATTGTTGAAGCCTGAATCCAGTGGTGGCCTTCAACAAAGAGTTTAGATGGAAACTTTCCTGTGTAATAACAAAGGAAACTGGACCACTCATGTGCAGCATGCTTAGCTAACCCCTAAATTTAACCCACTGTGAACCAAAAAGAAATGTATGGGTGACTGTCCCAGCACCCTGAAGAGCTCGGCATCACTGTCCTACAATGCCTTGAGATGACCCTGAGAGATGTTCCCATTGACTTGAATGTCCTTATGTCAGTAGGAAGAATGAGAGCACAAAGTGGCAGAGACCCCTCTGTAAGGCTTAGGTTTGCCCAATGACCATGACACACATGTGCAGGGGCACTCAAGGTGCCCTGGCGTTCAGAAATCTGTGCCTTATTCCTGTATTTATTTATTTACTTTCTAATTTTATTTATTTATTTGTTTGTTTATTTATTTATTTAGTACCAGGAATTGAACCCAGGGGCACTTAACCATTCAGCCACATTCCCAGCCCTTTTCTTTCTTTTTATATTTTATTTAGAGACAAGGTCTCACTGAGTTGCTTAGGACCTTGTGAATTTGCTGAGGCTGGCTTTGAATTCATGATCCTCCTGCCTTAGCCTCTCAAGCTGCTGGGAATACAGGCATGCACAACCACACCAGGCTAATTCCTGTATTTCTATGAATAAATTAGATGGGCTACCAATTAAGTATTTGGTTAACATATCTAAAATCACTATGTATGATGAAAAAGGCATTAAAATCTGAATGCAGTGCTGGTCTGATTCCACAGCCAGATACTAAGCCTAAGTCAATTCATGGATCCTGAGCCCCTAAAACAAGGAGATTGTCAGAAAACAAGTGGAGAAAGACTCTTAAGGCATGACCTCAGGGATATGTTGCAAATACTTCCCAATTATTTCCCCGAGTAAACTGTAGCCCTTAAGAAGGTTGTTTTATGAACAAGAGCTGTCTAGGCCTTCAGAGGGTATCTATGAATTAGAACCAACTCCAGGGACTCAATGGCTGAATGAACAGAATGGGGGTTTACAGAAAGACACTCAATGGTGGATCTAGATTTGTGTCACTATGGGTTTTGTAGGCTCACAGACCCATTTTGCGGTTGTTCCCTTAATTTCTGCAGGCATAAATGAATTAAGTATACTTTGAAATGGCGTAATTCCCACATAGATCTCCTGACCTATAATTAGGGACTATCATGGTAGCAAGAGCCAAGTAGGAGCATCAGGAGCTGCCTGCTTCACCTCTGGGGAAAATGGTAAATCAAAAGCAATACTACACTTTTTGGAAAAATTGCAGAGTTTTTTGCTATCAGAAAAAACTTTAAAGACCAAAGAATGGTAAAGGCAATGTCACTTGAAGAACAACTATGAATAATTATAAACCTAAGCTAATATATATGAAAGTACTTATTGAGAAATCATCACACTTCCTATATCTGGCATGCTAATACTGACTTGTAATATATATATTTTTTCCATTTCACTTAGAACTGCAGTCCATCCTTATTGGCTACCCAAAGCCATTTGCTAAGAGTATTTTCCTCTGCCCTATAAAGTTGGCAGAGACTTTAGGCAACTGATCTAGTATGTTAATTAAATTGTATAATAACAACAGAAAATACCAAATAGCCCAGTTACTTTAGTGTAAGAATAACATAAAACTCATGAAATACAGAAATGTGACTCATTGGTGAGGTTTCTATGGATGGAAGCAGTGGTCTTGGTACCATACGTTATAACATCTAAAGTGAAAGTGTTTCACTTAGCACTGACTTCAGGATATATAAAACACACACACACACACACACACACACACACACACATACACACACACTCCAAAAAACACTCAAGGAGAATAAATGACAGCTATTCTCAGGAGTGAAATATTTTTTTCATTGATTTTTTATATATGACCACGGAATGCATTTCAATTTATTTTACACATATAGAGCACAATTTTTCATATATCTTGCTGTATATAAAGTATATTCACTTCACACCAATTTGTGGCTTCATTTATGTACTTTGGATGATGATGTCCATCACCTTCCACCATCCTTTCTAACTCTCTGTCCCCAACCTTCCCCCCACCCCCACCACCCCTCTGCCCTATCTATTAGGTGAAACTATCTTGATGCAGAAAAAAACTTGATGTCTTATAAATGGAGAGGAAGACAGGGTGACCACAAAGTGGTAACAGGAAGGAAGGTCAGCAGGAGATGAGGCTGAAGGTAGGAACAGATCCCAGACCTCACAGGTCACAGGTAAGAGTGTGAATTTGATTCTAAGTGATTTTAAGACTTTTAAAGCTGAAAGTAGGGGGAGGGACACTGATGTTATTTGTTGTATGACAGTAAGCAATGAAATCTGGCTACAAGGGAAAAATTAGAAGACAAAATTGGAAAGATTAGAGGCACTACCTGAGAAAGAAAAAGAAGACGTGATAGAAGAGCTAAAATAATGTCTTGTTATTTGGCGAATACTACACGTATGCTACTATCATTATCTAAAATCTCAAGGGTATATACTTAGGGCAGGGAGTGTCAGCAATAATGAGAATAAATAGTCATCCTGATCATTTCTAACTTATTGGAATAACATCTTATCAGAATTAACCAAACTGTCATTAATTTTATCACACAACATGGCTTACACGTACTTTATACCAAGAGGAGAAGGGTCAACTTAACAACTTTTTTATCTTTTGCTTGTGTTTTAATTATTTGTATTAACTTTCACTATAGTTATTTGCAAGATTTTTTTCAAAATCTATTTTTTGAGGGAGAATTTAGGTAAAAGTAGTTAATAGAACTGGCAAATGCATTTGATTAGTGCCATAAAACTGCCCTAGGCACTGTTTGCCCAAAGGGAATGACAGTTGTGGCAAGCCTTCCAGCAAACAGGTTTGAGGGGAAGTGCCAGCACTGAAGGTTAATAGTGGCTAATTTATTTTTGGTTAAGCAAAAAGAAAAGGAAATAAAAAATCCAATATATTCTTCCTTGACCCTAGAGGATCATCTGACATGCCTTGGAATGCCACCTGCCCCACTTTAATGACTGACTTATTACAGAAGGCTAACCATGGTAGATAGTTCATGAGAGCCTAGAAAAAATAAACAGAAATGAGTCCCATTTACAAGTTTCTTGGGGAAGGTACAGGAGCCACAATGAACCTGGGTAATAAAATTTTTTCTCTCAATCATCCTATGTCAGAGTTTAGAGAACAAAATAGAGTTCAGATTTCCCTCCTGGCTTCTTCCTTGCTTCTTCTTAACACAAATTCAGTTCAATCAAATGTAGATAAAATGTTCAGTGAATCGTCAACTGAACATCAGAGTTGCATTTCAAAAACAGAGATAATTCCACTTTCTCAGAGTTATCTTCTTCATGGGAAGTAATGGCAGATTGTCAAGTGGGTGTGAGAATTTATGTGCATAAACAAAAACATTCAGTCTTTGTTTCTAAAGAGAGAGGTACTGAAGGACCCTCAGTCTGGTGCAATCACTTCCCTATAGCAAAGAATAGAAGCCATTTTCAAAGTTCCTTTAGTTACCAAGCCATGAGTTTGGCCCTTTAAGAGAACATCTGTAATCCTCAATGAGCCCCTTACTGAGCGGATTCAGAAACTGAGGCTCAAATATTTAAGTGAATGTTCTGATGCCATTACATTGTTCAATACATTTTTTTTTAATTTAATGATCAGGGATTCACAGCAGAGATCCAAATTGGAATAGAGCCTTCTATTTCTTCTTGTATATGAATCAGTTCACAGAATAATCCTTGATGAAGTCACAAGATTTGTATTTACTGTCTCACTTAGTAGTCTCAGTATTCAACCACAGTCTCTGTTTCTTCACTGGCAAAGCCAAAATATCTGAAGCCCATTAGGTTCTTGGACACATGTGAAAACCATGGTCCACTGGAGCCAAGGGCAAGACACAGAAAAGCACAAGGCACCAAAAGCATGTGAGGCTCTACAGAGGTGTGGGTGCAGGTGGTGCCGAAAAATCCATCCAGTCACTTGCTAGACCTGGGAACTTAGAAAGTTTATTTTCTCTGGAGCTTCATTTTCCTCATCTATATGGGAAGGGTAAATACACAGATGTAATTTAGCATTGCTGTTAGGATTAATTGGAATTGGAAAGTTCTGATATGGTGGCTCTGGAGACGAACTCCCCGAACTTCAACCCTGACTCTTTCTTACTAGCTGTCTGATCCTGGGAAGATTATTTAATCTACTGTTGAAGTTCCTTCGTCTGTAAAATGAGCAATTTGATTACTTACAGTTAAGGTTCCAGTGAGGATTAGATGAGTAGACTCTTGAGAACTCATAAAAGTATATGTTAATGTTGAATACATGTCAGTTGTGATGATAATAATGATGATAATGATGATTGTGAACAATACCAAGAATAATAGCTATTGTATGAAGTGGCCATAACATAATAAATCTTCCAAACATGTGCAACTCTTTCCATTATCAATGATCCATACCTGTCACCCTCTTCAAGATCTGGACTCCAATGTAAGCTAAAATGGAAGCCCTACACAAATTGTGAAGACATTCATATGGAAGTCCAGTGGTGTTAGGATTTAAATAAAAAATCTGACTCATTTGCATTTTTCCAGAGCATATCAATTCCTTAAAGCAGCCCATCTCAAACTTTTCCAAAACTAACCCAATTATCTTTGGTATTTTATTGTGAAATTGTTGGAAACCCATTCAATGATTTTGCTATAAACATCTCTCCTAAAAAATGAAAACACTCCAGGAACTAAAACATCACCAGGCAATGTTTATAAGGTTTGATGGTGGGCAAGAAAGATCCATCCAGACAGATGGGTGAAAAATCATTATTATATCACACTTGAATGCTTTCATAGACCACCTAAAGATAGTATGGCAAAAAGAAAGTGACAGCTCTATGTGGCATGATTTAAGCATTCCAGAAACTGTTGGCTTTTCAATGAAATATAAATTTCTTAGCAGGTTCATGTAAGTTTTTTATGTTGTCATATTTTTGGAGAAAAATAACAAAGTAGTCAGAATGACAATAATAAGTCTCATGCACACACACTTCCTGTCTTCTGTAGTCTATTTATGTTTACCTGCTTGGAAGAGCCTGTTACCCATTACTGCATCCAACCAATAGTACTGAAACTGAGGATGTACATGCATCTTAGTAATAAATCACAGAAATAGAGCAGCCCTTTTGGTGTGAGACCTAAAAGTGGTAAAAATAAATAGACTCTTATCTTCTGAGTGGAAAATATGTGTGTATGTGTACACATGTGTATTTTAAATATTATCAACATTTCTGTGTTTTGTTTCCTTCTGAATGTTTTGTTATGTTCATATATTTCTTATATCCCTGCCTTTCCTTGCAAACATGTAAACTAATCAGTTTAGAAAAATGATAGATCCAATATAATGAAAAGCAGTGATTCTCAAAGTTTGTCATGCATCAAAACCACCTGGAGCTTGTGTTGACAGATTTCTGGGCCCAGTTCCAAAAGAACTGATTGAAGAGGGTCCCTGAATTCTCCCTCATTTGGTAGGTCTAGGATGAAACTAGGTCTTTGTATTTCAAAATTCCAGTTGAAGCTGTTGAAGTTGATACTACTGGTTCAGGGACCAGACTTTGAGTGATACAGAATTTTACTAGGAATCAAAGAACCAGTATTCTTATCTTTACCATCCTGTATGACCCTAGGCATGATATTTAATCTCTCCAATTTCTCAATAGTCATGTTAATCATTTAATCATATCTCTGTTACTACAACAAAACACCCAAAATGATCAATTCATAAGGACAGGTTTCTTTTGATTCATGACAGGGGGTTTAGTCCAAGGTCAGTTGGGTCAGTGAGAGTGTGTAGTAGAGCAAAGCTACTCACCTCATATTGGTGGCCAGGAAGTACAGAGAGGAAGACACCTCACAATTCCCCTTGAGGGCATGAGCCCACCAAATGAACTAACATTTTTCCACTAGGTCTCACCTCTCAAAATAGTACCACAGTGTGGGGACAAAACCTTTTAACACACTCTAATAAGGCTTTTATATACATCATAATTTAATCCTGTAATCTCATAAGGTATTCATTATTATAAGGCTATGTTAGGTGATAAAAAAACATACTCAGAATAAAATTCCAACATACCCTCTCATACATGGAACAAAAAAGAACTGAGAGGCGAAATATATCTAGTATAATTCCAAACGAAGGACCCTTAACCATGATCACAGTTTAAATTTTCTAATCTACAGTATAAAATTGTAGATGTAACCCAGGATGGAGGGTCCAACAAGAAATAGGTGAAGGAAGACAGTAGAAGGGTGAAAGTAGAAATCCACTGAATGTAGCAAGTGGTCTGAGCCAGGAGGACAAAGGTTAAGTGCCACATCAAGTCAAGGATGAGAAAAAAGTCCCAAATCTTATGACCAAGGCTACGTACACAAGAGATGTGTACTGAAATCTGGGAAGCTTCAAAACTCAGAAACCATGAATGCATGTCAGAATCAAACCCATGGCAGCTAATGGGGAAAAGGAAAAACCTGGAATCATGTGGTGGTAGTCCAGGTTGGTCCCTGGAATGGGACTTGAAGGAGAGATGCCTTCCTTTGAGAAACCATCCTCTGCCCCCAATGCCAGACCCAAGCTTGGCATTTATCCCATTCCTACATGTGTGGCAAAATGAACAATGAGAAATTAGCCATCAGAAGATCACAGGTATTGTATATGCTTCATGGATCATTTGCATTCGAAATGCTGAAGAATGCCTTCACTCTTAAATTGCTCAACATAAAAAAAATCATTTTATTTTCACCAACAAATAAAATAGGACTTTTTTGATTTATAGTATTCTGAATGAGTTATCAGAAATCTGTCAGTCCCCAACCACCCCCCAACCCATCAACAGCTGAATTCAACCCATTGCCAGCTGCAAAATCTTTCTCAGCAGTGGTAGCTCCAGAGTCCTTTAATAAGGCCATCTGACTCAATGAAGAATCCTTTAGCCAGCAGTCAGTTTCGCATTGCTGTGACCAAAAGATCTGACAAGAACAATTTAGAGGAAGAAGTTTATTTGGGCTCATATTTTCACAGGTTCAGTCCATGGTCAGTGTACACTATAGCTCTGGACCCAAGGTGAGACTAAACATCCTGACAGAAGAAAGCAGCTCAGAACATGACAGCCAGAGAGTAGAGTTCTGCCCCAACTGGGCAAACGAGTTTTGCAGCTCCAACATTTGAGACACATGGCATCAGAAGGTTCTCTCCAAAGGGCTTGATTAGTTCTGCACTTATGGCCTTGGTGATTGCTGCCCACACAGCTTCTCTCTTGGCTTGTATTTACTCGATTACTATAGGTTTCCTTGGCAGGTGTCATGGTACTGGCATCTCCTGAACTCAGGCATCTACACTGCAATTTCAGAGGTTTCTTAAACCTTTATACATTGCCCCTCTCAGGTGTTACCTGAGGGATGTCAACCCTACTGCACTTTTCCTGGCCTACCAGGCTTGTCTTTAAGTCTTGATGGAAGTCTCCATGATCCCCTAACTCCAACATTCTCCATCCCTACGTTCTATTTTTCCTGCAGATCCAGCCCCAGGTGGTTGATGCCCAGCTCCACCACCATCTGGAGCGTATCCAAGCCTCCTGGGACTAGAGTTGAAGCAGACTCTCAGGGCCTAGATGGCTACGCACAGTGAAACGACTTCCTAGTCCTTCCTGTTCATGAAAGGTCTCTCCAGTCTTGCTCTCTTCTCAAAGGAATTTCTGTGTTTACACTTTTGAGGATCCAATTAATGTGATCTTGTCCATTCCTGAGATACTTTCAAGCCATTTTTCCTATCATCTCTGTGAAAAGTACTTGATATCTCTTTAGTTGCTGCAAATGTCTTTAATAACCACAACATCCTTAGCCCCAGTATTACTCCTACTTTTCTGGCCAAGCGGGAAGATTTTCAAATCTTTCTTCTCTGTTTTCTGCTCCTCATTTTCACAGTAAAACTGGCTAAGAGCAATACCCATTCCACTGCCCAAATGCTGTACTGCCTTGAAATTTTCTCCACCAGATTAATTATTCTGTCACACTTAAATTTAGCCTCACAGAAAATCTCAAGACATGGTCCAAATGTAAATAACTTCTTTATAAGAATTTAACATGAATGATGATCAGTCAAATTTCCAATAAAGTCCTCCTCCTCTGAAACCAAATGAGCTCAGAGTTCCATGGGTATTCTGGTCTTTGCACTCGCATGAGAATTTCCCATTGAGCTCTGTTCCCAGCGTTCCACCTGCACCTCCAGATTATTCAAGCTCCTCCTGGAAACTAGTTCCAAATGCCTCCAAACCACGTGGTCAGGTTACTCACAGACAAAACCTCACTCTCAATGCCAATTTCTTTTTACTGAGTTTGTTGCTGTGACCAAAAGACCCAACAACCTAGAACAGAAAAAGTTTACTTTGTCCCACAGTCAGTGGTTCAGTCCCTGGTTGGCAAAATCCGTGGCTTTGGCCCTGAGCAAGGAAGAACATCATGGCAGAAAGGTGTGAAAGAGGAAAGCAACATAAGACATGGCAACCAAGAAGCACAGAGAGAGCTCTTCTCATCAGGAACAAAATAGTAACCCCAAAGGCATGACCTCACTGACACTCCTCATCCAGCCACACCCTACCTGTCTACAGTCACCCACAGTTAATCCATTTAAGTGGATTAATCCACTGACTAGGTTATAGCTCTTATAATCTGATTATTTCATTTCTGAGCATCCCTACATTGTCTTACACATGAGCTTTTGGGGTACACCGCATACCCAAACGATAACAAAGTGGTTAAGTAACTCTTCAAACCGCATTTATTTACCCTTTTCATAGGATTATACATTTATATGGGGTGTTTTGAAAGTGCATATTTTAATTTTTCAACATTATATGCCTCCTTGGCATGAGGTGCACTTGGGAGCAGCAAAGAGACTGTGTGGTTGAGTAGAGAAGTCAAGGGGATGTGGTGGAGGCAATTACACACAGCATCCAACTTAAAAAAGTTTAATTTATGATTTGTCAACTTTAGGACTATGCAAAAGCAATACTCATTCAGTGGGAACTGCTCTTTGAGTTTTGAATCTGGATCTTTTTTCCAAGCTAGTGATGTGCAATCTGGGCAGAGGCAGTGAGCCACCGCTCCCAATCAGCCTCATGATCTGGAGGGGAAACAACAGATGCTCTACAGGGCACTGGGTTGACAAGCGTAGGGTGTTTGGTGGGTTTGGTGTACTGAATGCAGTTTTACTCACAATATTTTCAATTTATGATTAATTTATCCCATGATAAGGATGGGTATTTCCTGATGGACATAACCCCAGTGTAAATTGAGCAATATCAGTATTTATTAGAAGTAATAATGTGCTGGAAATAGACTCTACAAGGGCATTGTAGACTTTAGTTAAGAATTGGGATTTAACTCTGAGTTCATAGACCATTGAAAGGTTTTCATCCCAGGAATAGTTCACTCTTGCTATTGTGCTGAAAACACGCTGAAGAAGCTTGAGGGCAGAGGCAGGGAGGCTAGTTAGAAAGTACTTCTGTTAATCTAGATGAGGCATAAAAATGAGTTGGACCAGGATGACAACAGTGGGAAGGGCATGTGGTCCATATGGATCAATTTTGAAAATATATGTATTAAGTCGGGAAAAAAGAAAAGATTAAACTACTGGGGCTTGGCTGTTTATTGTGGTGTTTCTAGTCATAAAGGGAATAATGTGCATTTGGGTCATGGACCTAGAGCCAGACTGCCTGGATTCAGTTCTTAGATTTTCCATTTACTTTGTGCAGACTTGGATAAGTTACTTCTCTGTTCATCTGTTTCCTCTTCTACATGATAACATTCATAATCGTGCTTATTAGTAGTGTGGTTGTAGCATCATGGTTTATAGTAGAAAAGTTGCAAAGTACTGAAAGGTTCACAGATAAGATATAGGATCATGAATTGTGATGCCTTTTTGAAATAGTCACAAATATTTGAATTCCATTAGGAGATAAAGCCTCTGCACTAGGATATACATTACATACAATGTATATTATCCTTCAGCATGTACTCAAACACATTTCCCAGCCTCCCCTTTAATAATGATGAAGTTATATAACTAAATTTTGGACAATCTCCTGGAAAATCTCTCATTTTTTTCTCTTATGTGCATCCCTTTTTCAACAATGATTATTAAGAAAAGATGGAATTAATCCAGAAATAGTGAACTATATAATATAAGACCATACCCCAGAGAACATGCCTTGAAAGAGAACCATCCAGAAGCACTTCCCAACTAAAGACATTCACATCCAGTATTTTGTCCACTAATGGTTTGAAATTATGTGCTGAATCAATTTCTGTAGGCAATTCAACACTCTGGCCGAGAGTACAGGCTTTGAGTGCGACTGCCAAAGACTGAATATTAGCTCTATCACTTACAGCCTTGACCACTTTACTTATGTCTGCCTTAGCCTGTTCCTAAGTAAGATAAGAATAATTAAAAACTTGATGCAAAAGGTGGATGTGAAGAACAAACAGTTCAATTCAAGCAAAATGCTCACAATAAAATCAAACACCTGTTAAGAACTCAAAAATGTAAGTCACCATCATTATTATCAAGAGAAAATACTCACAGTTCAATATTCTAGACATCTTGAAGATGATTGTTCAAGTAGGTCCAACTAATAAATTTGCACTCTACTATAATAAGACTCTTGCAGATTTGGTGAGAATGAACTCCCTCCAGATTGAGATTGTGAACCTTCAGAGCTGAGAATCAGGCTCTGGTCCAAGTTTCCTTCATCCACAGACTGCTACCAAGTAAGGATCAGAGTGAGTTGCCAGCTTGACCTCCCATAGAACATCTTCTTTAAAAATAAGAAGGAGGGGCTGGGGATGTGGCTCAAGCGGTAGCGCGCTCTCCTGGCATGCGTGCGGCCCGGGTTCGATCGTCAGCACCACATACAAACAAAGATGTTGTGTCCACCGATAACAAAAAAATAAATATTAAAAAATTCTCTCTCTCTCTCTCTCTCTCTCTCTCTCTCTCTCTCTCTCTCTCTCTCTCAAAAATAGAAGGAGAAGAACCCAGTAAAAGATAATAATTTCAATGATGTTTGTTTCGCTAGACAAACTCTGGATCAAATTTACTGGATAGATTTCTCAGGTTTCTGTTTCTTATCACCTGTACAGATACAGGAAGAACAATGATACAGGAGCAGCTACTGACCTAAGAAGACTGGACTGAACCTAATACTAAAATTATGTTTATTTTAATGTCTAGAAATCCAGAATTGCCTCACCTTTCATGTTTTTTTCTCTCCATCAAATGAGCCTTTCTTAGTCTGTTCAGGCTGCTATAGCAAATTATCCTAGTCTTAGTGGCTTCTAAACAATAGAAACTTGATCCTTCCAGTTCTGGAGATGGGAAAGTCCAAGACCAAGGCACTGGGGGATTTAATGAGAGCCAGCTTTTATTAGAGATGGCATTCTTTTCTCTGAAAACTGACCTGATAGAAGGACAAGCATGCTCTCTGATGGCCCTTAATAATGGCACTAATCAAGACCAGGTTTCGTGGCTCAAGCCTGCAATCCCAGAGGCTCAAGAGGGTGAGGGAGGAAGATTAAGAGTTCAAAGCCAGCCTCAACATTTTAGTGAGGCCCAAAACAGCTCAGAAAGACCCTGTCTTTAAATAATATATTTTTAAAAAAAGATGGAGGAGGTGGCTCAGTGGTTAAGCCCCTCTGGGTTTAATTCCCAGTATAATAATGATCACATTAATCTCATTAATGAGGGATTTGCCCTCATGAACCTACTCACCTCACACAGTCCCTACCTCTTAATATCATCATTGGTGTTAAGATTTCAGCATTTGAATTAGGGAAGGACATAAACATTCAGACTATTGCACAGACCAATGCCTTTATATTCAAGGGATTAATGTACTTTTAAAAATAATAATAGAAAATGTTTAATTTTACATGACTCTGAAAATAAAACAATGTTTTTAAAAATATTTTATAGTGTTATTTTATGTCACAAGTTTTAACATTATATTTATTATGCAACTTATCATTAAAAGAGTAGTTATTATGGTAACTTTATGTAAGTAATAATTTGTTCTTTCTGAAACATTAAATAAGTTAAACTCCTCAAATCTAGAGAGTGATTAAAACTGCCTTACAGTGTTTTATTGTTTAACTCACATTTGTGAACATGGATTGAATATATAAGTATGGCAATACTAAAACTTTGTACTGTTAAGATTAACAGTATTATCCTAACAAAGACTGCATCTTATTCTTAAAAGGAATTTTAAATGGGAAAGCAAAACTTGAAATAATTATAACCATGTCATGGTTTTAAGGGTTCTTTTGCTAACTGAAAACTTTGAATGAGTCATATATGAAAACTTGTCTGTTATATATATATATATATATATATATATATATATATATATATATATATATATATATATATATTCACCTTGACTCAAAACCTATTATGAGTCTATGCCCAGCACTTGATAACCTACCTTAAAATAAATTTTAAAAAAATATAATCGAACCAATTCTGTACTGAGTTAATGGGCTCTAAGACTTTCATTAAAGATTTGCTGAGAGATGAGATGGTGGACATTTTGTGCCATACAGCAATCAGTACATAAAAAACCTGGGGGTACTTGCCTAGCATGCTTGAGACCCTGGGTTGGATCCCCACTGATTAAAAACAAAAACAAAAGTACCTGTACCAGATACTAAGAACTATTACAAAGCTATGTAACTAGGGTTGTATAATGTAATGACTTAAGCAATTACACGAAGACTATGCAGAATATTCCAAGTTCACCATAGTACAGTGTTCCCAGGCATGTAGCATACGAACAAATTCGTATATTTTAGCCCAGGGAAACAGATGTATTCCAGAATAACAAAGCTGACTCTTATCTTCTCTGTATCAACTCTCTCACCCTGGTTTTCTAACATGGAGATCTTATGAACTGTTATCACTCCGTGATGCAGAAGTGAGGTGTAATGTCAGGGGAGAGTAGAAGAATCAGTAGGGAAACATTGTCCTTGCTAAATGTGGAAAGGGAGCTCTTGCTCAATCTTGAAAATACACCCAAAAAGGCATAGGAACATCCAGGACTGTTCCTCAGAGAAGGCGAAGGGGACCACGTAGGTGGGCTGTGTGCACTGGGCATGCCTGAGAAGTTCTGCGAACAGGAGCCTGAAGTGCGCAGGGAGGGCAGGACACCTTAGTGACATCTTCAGACAGGCCAGCAGAGCCCAGAGCCAGAATGGGAGGGTGGGGAGGCTGAGTAGGTGTGGGGAGGAGAAGAGGAGTTTCATACAATGGCTTTAGCAAGTTTAGTACAGGTGTATTCATTTGAACATTTCTGCCACCTTCTGAAAATCAGAAAGAAAAAGAGAAATTTAAAGTCTCCCTCTAGTCTCCAAACTACAACTTTACAATTCTTTTGGATACTGAATAGAAAAGCAAAATTGGAGAACACAGTATTGCTTAATCTTCTAGAGAAAAAAAAATTATGCTAAGAGGTTGTATGATATCAAATAGTTTACTGTAAGGCAGGGGTTGGAAAATGTTTTCTGTAGAGGGCAGATGGTGCAAATTTTTATTTGTTACTTATTTTCCTTTGTTTCTCTAGTATTTATTTTTGCTTTATTTTAACCCATTGAAAATATCAAAACCATTCTTAATACATGGACCATAAAGAGACTATAGTCTGCCAACCCCTGTAAGGGACACTGTCTATTACTAATAGGTACATAATTATTTATTTTTGTTTTCATATGTTTATAATTAATATTTAATTATGAGAGTTACACATACTTATATATACATGTGTGTTTAACAATATAACCAATTTACCTTTAAAGTTACCACTAAGAATGCCAAGTGCTTTACAAATAATGTTTCTAACATTTATGTGTGGGATATAATTTTAAGGACAAATTCTGGCATTTGTGCCTAGAATTTTAAAAATAGACTATCAGTGCCGAAATTTCTAGTAAAATACCTTGAGAAGACTTTTTGCTTCTGGTAAAAATGTTTTCATTATACTTCTTTTATGACTTTTTTGCCTAACAGCTAAATAGTTCTAATTTTTAACTTTTCTAAATTGCATGCAATTTGTTGAAATTCAGTTGAATATGAGTTACATATACTAATGTGCACATCAATATACACATAGTAATTTTACTCTTTATAGTTACTAGAGCCCGTCGACTCCATCTTCTATATTATTCTTCTTCACATAGAAGATCTATGCTCATATTGTTTGGGACACAGCACCTGGTTAATTAATTAATAGCCTGTTGCTAAAAAATCTAGGGTCTCTGAATGAGGGAGAAACTAAATACAGAGGTTGAGTCCAGGCACCATTGTCTCAATCCTATCAGCTGCAAATTACTTGATAGCATTATACCTGTGTTTCCTCATCTATAAATATACTATAATAGCATCAGTATGATAAATTTCTTAATAGGCTTTTTGGCAATAACCCATGTAAAATGTTTATCCAGTGACAAAACATAAAAATACTCAATACTAACTTATTAGTTATTACATTTTTATCAATAATTGTTTGTACATATAATTTTTAGTGACTGATTAATGTTTCATCATAAACATGGGCTGATTCATTTAACAGTGCCTCACAATGAGATAGTTTTTCAATTTTGATGGTTTTATGTAACAATGCAAAACTACATCTGTATGTATGTGATTACTGGGTCAATGAGCTTAAACTTATCAAGTCTCCAATGCTCAATTATTTATAAAATAATTACACCAATTTGGCCTCCCATGATCAATTGTTTTAATGTGACCATCTCTAAATGCATCTCATCAATATTTTGTTACACATTTTTTCAAGTTTCAGCTATTTTTAGTGGTATCAGTCATTTGTTTATAATGAATATTCCAACTCCCTTGTAATTACTTAAGATAAATGGGTAAAATTATGTAGGAGTACACATACACATATATTAGAGTTTTGAGATAAATTCCAGTAAAACATTAAGTAAACACATACAGTTACAAAATTTTTACTGGTACTTTACTGGAATGAGTTTGAGCACAATCAACAAACTGTCTCTTCTTCTTTTTTTGTGGGTTTAGTGGGTACCTGGGATTGAACTCAGAGGCACTCAACCAGTGAGCCACATCCCCAGCCCTATTTTGTATTTTATTAGAGACAGGGTCTCACTGAGCTGTTTAGTGCCTCGCTTTTGCTGAGGCTGGCTTTGAAATCACAATCCTTCTGCCTCAGCCTCCCCAGCCTCTGGGATCACAGGTGTGCACCACTGTGCCAGCAATGAACAGTTGCTTATTCTTATTTAACTAGCTGGCATCGTTTGCCTTTGGCAATTTCTAATAATCACTTTAGGAGATGCTCTCCAGGGAATTTCCTTCTGTAGATTATCTGAATTTCTATCATTCCTATCTTTTTAGATTAATACAGAGATGTTTTTAAAATACAGCTACAGAAGGTCATGTATACATTGATTGTCATGGTTTGGATACAAGGTGGCTTCCAAAATCTCATGTGGGAGACAATTCAGGAATGTTCAGAGATGATATGATTAGATCATGAGAGCTATGACCTCATCAGTAGCTGAATCTATTTGATGGATTAATAATTTGAATAGATTAATCGGCGGTAACTACACGCAGGTATGGCATGGCCAGGGAAGAAGGTCACTGAGGAGTCCTTTATGGGTACATTTTGTCCTTGGCAAGCAGAGCTCTCTCTGCTTCCTGGATTTCATGAACTGAGCAGATTCCTCTGCTGTGACTGTCTTCCTCAAGTTCTGCCTTACGTGGGCCAGAGCTATGGAGCAGGCCAACCACAGACCGAACCTCTGAAACCATGAGCTCAAAGTGAACTTTTCCTCTTCAAAGTTGTTCTTCTCTTGTCTTTTGGTCCCAGAGATGTAAAACTAAAGGTGACTAACACTCTGAGATAAGTCTAATGCCATTTTACCCCTCTTCTTATGCACATATTGATCTAAATTAAACAGATACTTATTAGAGATTATATGTACTAAAATAGATTTTTAAAAAACAATATTTTTAATTTTTAAAGTTCATAATGTACTTACCACCACAAGTACAAAGCAACTAAATCAAATAACTGTGTCAGTGAACTGAAACTTCTGAAATTGTGAGCAAAAATAAATCTTTCCTCTTCATAAGTTGTTTATGTCAGGTATTTTGTCACAGTGATGAGAGGCTGACTAATGTAATATTATTAGTTGTTAAGGAAATGCAAATAAAAACCACAATGAGATATTACTTCATATGCATTAGGAAGGTCATCATTAAAAAATGAAAAACAAAAACTATTGGCAAGGATGTAGAGAAATTGAAGGACTTGTACATGGCTGGTTTGGTAGGAATGTAAAATGGTACAGCTGCTATGGAAAGAAGTTTGGTAATTCCTCAGAAAGTTAAATACATAATTACCATATGATCTAGAAATCCCAGTCTTACTTGTGTACCCAAAAGACTTGAAAACAGAGATTCAAACACATACTTGTAAACTGATATTCCTAACAGTGTTGTTCATGATAGCCAAAAGGTTGGAAAAACCCAAGGGTTCATCAACATACAAATGGGTAGATAAATGTACACTATATATGCCATAAAATATTGTTCAGCCATAATAAAGAAGGAAATTCTGATGGATGTTATTATGTGTACAAATGTAGAAAATAATATGCTATATTAAAAAAGCCAGGCATAAAATCATGAATATTACAAGACTGCAATCCTGTTAATTACAGGGTATTCAAATGTTTAGTACCAGAAAATAGAATTAAGGTTACCAGCCAATGGAATAGGGATAATAGGGAGCTATTTTGTAATAAGTACAGGATTTCTGTTTGGGATAAGAAAAACATGCTGAAAATGGATAGTAATAATGATTACATCACATTGCAAATGTATTTAATGAATCAATTGCATATTTAAAATTGTTAGAATAATAAATCTTATGAATATTTTTTCTACAATTTTTACAACGTATGTAATATTTGTGGTTGTTTACTGCTATTGAAGAATACAAAAACATATATGCACTTCCAGAAAAGTATAATGTTTTGCTCTCTTGGGTTTTATGTTTGCTCCTGCAAAATACTGTATTTCAATACAACCATGGCAATAATTGTGTGTTTGTTGGAACATATAAATGTAAAGAAATATTGGACAGTAATTGAAATGCTCTGTTATTTAACCGTATATGTCTTTTAAAATTCGTTCTCTATGGGCTCCGATAATATTATAAAAAATAAATGATCTCATTGTAAATGATATCATGTTAATGCTGCCAGTAGAGGGCACTGGAGAGACATTGCAGGAGGAAGCCTTCTGTTTCCAGGCTAAGTGTGTTCACTGTCCAGCCTGCTGCTGTCCTTTGCCACTGTGGGCAGCATCTCCAGGTCTGGCTCCTGAAGCACTCCTGGCTTTCCTGGTATCCAGCCCCTGCAGCGTGGGCATCCAGCAGCTTCCTCCCAGAGTGGTCTTGCTGGAGTGCCTCCAGGGAGACACATCTTTGTGAACAGCTTCCCCTGCTCACTAGAGGGAGATTTCTTGCACATTCCAAGGGGTAGAGCAGCAAGTTCTTCCAGAGCTACACCAAGTTTCTGTTATCCCTGGAGACACAGCCATGCCCTCTCCTATATGAGCAGGATCTCAGTCCTAGTTCTGGTAAGGCTCCAGAATTCATTTCAACCTCTGGGGTAGTAAATCTCCTTTAGTCAGCTATTCCGATATTCTTCAGAGTTTATTTAATTTTAATAGCCAAGCCCTCATTACTCCAAACACTTGTTAGACTTAATAATTTTTTAAATTTTTTTAGAGAGAGAGAGAGAGAGAGAGAGAGAGAGAGAGAATTTTTTAATTTTTTTTTTTTTTTTTTAGTTTTCAGCAGACACAACATCTTTGTTTGTATGTGGTGCTGAGGATCGAACCTGAGCCACACGCATGCCAGGCAAGCGCACTACTGCTTGAGCCACATCCCCAGCCCCGAGTTAAGAAAATTTTTATAGAAAATTTTCCCTGCTCAAATCAGTATGATTCCTCTCTCCTTGTTGAACACAGAATGCATATATTAAAATACTGAATAAGCTTTTATTTGTGATACTTCCTTAATGTTTCATATAGATTTGATTATATTTTTATAAAATTAATAATTGGCTGAAATTTAAAATAATTGAGGTATTTGCATATTCTCGAATACCATTTAGAATTTTGAATGTAGGGCAAATGTTTGTGAAAGCATCCAATGCTCTTCATAGATACTTTTGTGATTATTTAAAGTATTTTATTATTTTCAAATATAAACCAAATATTTGTTTCTCTACTAGCTCCAAGTTTCTTTAAGCTTTTCCTTTTTAAAAAGCAAGAAAAGAACATTTCTTTTAACGGTCAAGGGTACTTTTTAAAAGCTGGGAGATAGAGTGGTAGAAGATACTGAAAAATTCTAATGTGTTTTAAAAATGAAAGAAAAAAGAATGTAACAAAAAAACTTTTAAAAAATGGTCCTCATAAAAGCACATTAAAATATAGGTGAAAATATCAAAGTTCCATGTTTTACATCTCTTCTTTCTCTTCTTTTCTAGCCCAACCTTGGCTCCTTGGACCATATCTCATTTTATCTCAGGGATTCAAATTTCTTCTACATGATTCCATCACCTGGACTCACATCACCATCTCAGATCTTAACCCTGATTTCTTCAGTTGTCAGCCCAACTTTGACTTCATCTATCTGCATGTCAAATATACACTTCAAACCAAAAAACTGATATGTCAAGAGCTTTGTAATGTTTTGAATAACCAATAAAAAAAGGAAAAAATTGAGACTTTAATAGAGGATTGGACCCCCAAATTTGATCTCCCGTGGCCTTCCTCATTTCAGTTTATGGCAATTCTATCTTTTCAGTCACTCAGACAAAACTATTAAATCATCTTATTCCTGTCTCTGGTACACCACACTCCAATCATAAGGAATCCATTTGGGTCTGCCTTCAACATATACCAGGATTTAAATGCTTTTCACCAATACTGCTGTTGGCTCCCTCTTCTGAGCCACTGACATCCCTTCCTGGAAAATTGCAAGAGCATCCTCATCCCCCTCCTTTCACTTTTGACTAGACCTCCTGGTTTTGCTCAGTCCAGCCACTACATGATCATTCTTAATGGATCCCCTCACAGCAGAACCCATCACCCTGCGGACTGAAAGTCTGCAGCTGCTCATCTTCCCTGTAAGAATAAAAGCCAAACTGTCTGATGGCTCCAAGGTCCTACTCCATCTGCTGCTGGGGTCCCTATCTGGACAATCTCCCCCCCACCACTGCTCTCTCCTCTTAAGACCCTGTAGATTCTCTACACTCCTTGAATTCAGCCAGAATGCTCCTGCCTTAGAGATCTGCCCTGGCTCTTCTCTATGCCTCAGGACTCACTCCTCACCATCTTCAAGTCTTGGCTGGAAACCTCACGTCACTGTGGTCTCCCCAACCAGTCTACTTATGGACTTTTTATCCCACTCATTCCCCTTATTCCGCTCTAGTTTTTCCATCATACATACCCTCTTCTAACTCACTCTGTAGGTGACTCAGTAGGATTACCTGGCCTCCTGCAGTGTAGGCTCCAGGAAGCACCTTCTCACCCTCTGCCCAGTGCCCAGGAGTCACAGGTATGGGTCTGGAGATGGTGAGTAAAGACAGCATTCAAGTCATCCCCTGTGCAGCCAGTGGACCTAATCTCAGAATCCTACTGCCCTGGAGGCTTGTGCTGGATGCCTAGGTCATGGGTGAATCTGAAGTAGAGCCCTTCAGGAGGAGTGTGCCTTGGAAGGGCGGAGTGGCCAACAAACAAACTTTTTCACCATAGTCAATTGAATGTGTGGTTCTTGAGGGAGTCTCTAAGGACAATAATATGACCTTTAACCTCTTAGGCAATAGGCACACCAATTTCACCTTAGCAGCCATACCTTATGGCCAGACTTTTCAAGTTACAAAATAAATGCCTGATTTTTCAGGAGCTAGTTTTAGATTGCTCCTTAAGAGTTTCTCAGGGTTGACTGTGAGAATTCTATTATCAGCACAGAGACACAACATGGAAATTATTTATTTGCAAATGTATTTTTTTAAAAATAAAGTGACTTAATTACAATCCTAGCCTTGAACCATGGCTTAATGTGCACTTCTTTGGCAGGAACTTTCCCCACTTATAAGATTTAAGAACTTAGAAAATATCTGGTGCTGACAGTTGTTCAAAAAATGTTTGTGGAATTGAATAAAAGCTAAAAAACAATCATTTATTATTATAGTCTTAAAAATAACAATGAAGTTTCTCCACATATCAATTATTTTTAAAATCTTACTCTTGTAATAATAATAAACTAAGCTGACAATAAAATAACCAAGAAGCAATATGGGTTCCTCTTAGAGAAGACATGAAATCACATACAGTCCAATGAGGAAGTGATGGACTGAAAGTTCATTTAAATATTATGATTACATTCAACCAAAGGGTTTCTGTGCATTACCATATACCACCATGAGCATTTGTACTGCAATGCAAATATCTCCGACATTCTTGTGCTGATTACAAAATAAGAAATGGCAGAAAACCATGGCCTTTGTTTTCAACATCATGGCTGCCTAAAACATATTTTACATTAAGCACATTCTAGACACAGGATATGTTCAGGTGAGCCAATGCCACACAGAGAAAGAACTAATTATTCAAGAGTTCAATATCGGAAGTTGGATTTTTTTAAATAGCAACTTTTAGTACAATCCAAGAGACTCAGCCAAGTCAGACATTGAGAGATAAATTAAGGTTTGTACAATTCAGTTTTAAACAGTTGTAATCACACTTTTTAATGGAAAAAAAAACAGAAGCCAAGCAGCATATTGAGAAAAAAAGAAATCTGAGCTCATGTTTACAAAAGAGACCAACCTAAATCTGTTAGGAGGAGGACAGGAGGAGGACTCACGGCTTCAGAACCTGGGAAGTCTTTGAAGCAGAGGCTAGCATTCTGGGGATCCCTTGTCTGGCTCTGTAGTACCACAGGGTATGATGATGGATCAAGGACATTCCTTCTTGTTCCTGCACATCTACTGGCTGCTGCTCCCACGAAACCAGATTCTAGTTCTTGCCCTGGCCTACATTAGACTTTGAACCTGTTTTTTGCACAGGGCATCCTCAGCATGTGACAATCAGGTTCTCATTCATATTTTGACCAGGACCATCCACCAGGATTTAGCAGGCAGGTTCCTGCTCCTTCCTGCTTTCAAAAATTCAGCTTTATCCACCCTAAAAGTGCAAGTTTGGGAGATTAGGGGGAAAAGTAAATTTGGACATTTAGGACATAATATTTATACCCTTTGGTCATGACAGACAGATTATTGTCAGCTCCTCAAAGGATCTTGAGACCTGCCCTGGGCCTGTGTTAGTTTTCTATGGCTGCTGTAACAAGTTACATGCTCATTTTATTTGAGATTTACAGATAAAACTTTTTTCAAGTAGGCTTTGGCCAAGGTTGGAGGTCAGAGCTTTCCCGAGAGCAGAGTAACACTCCATCCTGAATGAGACATGGAACTGATTGGCTGAAATCAATCAGGACAGGAGATTTGTCAGGTCTTTGTGCTTCTGATCTGAGCAGTGGAGCTAGGAGAAAGGAAAGAAAATGTGCTCTTGAAAGCTCAGCTCAGCCTGGCTGTCCAGAACTGAGATTCAGACTGTTCATCACTGTGATACTGAGTGTCTCTTCATCTTTCCAAGCCACAGCGTTTTCATCTGAGACACAGAGTAATGATATAATTGCTTTATAGGGCTGTTGCATCAAGCATGATTTTGTATGTAATGAAATATACTAGATTAAGCATTTCCATAAATGTGTACTTCATCATTAAAAATAATGTCATGAAGAATAAAAATTAGACCAGTTTTGAACTGAGGAAAAACTTTTTATTTATTTCAGAAGAGGTCCAGCTCCAAACTCCTGAAGGATAAGATTCAGGGCCAGGAGGTGATTCTGTAGGAATCGTAAGACTCTGCATAGGCAGGTCTCAGATGAGCCGTGGCAGAAGATGGAGTTGGAAAGATAACCCTCCTTCCTGATGAAACTCTGGAAAGACCCCTATGAAGCACATCAGTGTGTGATTTGAGACTACCAGGAGCCCAGTTTAGAAGGCTGAGCACTTTGTATGTAGAATAGAAGAACAAACAGCAGCTTCTAGACTGGATAAAATCAGCCCACAAGCTCAGCTTGGGGAAGGTTGCTGAGCCCTGGTCAGCCAGGAGGGCAGAAGAGAATTACTGGGTTATGTTCTCCAAGGTGAGTGTTACCACTGCAGCAGACCCTTTCACCAGTTCACAGAGCAGGCCTGTCCAGGAGCCCAGCAGGCCAGGCAACCACAGGAAGCTCCTCCTTCAACAAGCGACTACTCTTCTGTAGTCTTAGGCAGCTGAAGCCGCCTGGCTACTAAGCACTCAGGCAGACTTGAAATAAGAAATCAAGGTCAGGACACTGAGATCTGGAAGCAACACTTTGTTAGTGGACACAGCCCAAAGGCATGATTCCCAAAGTCTGAGCCCCAAGCACAGAAGGGCTTTTACTTTTATAAGTAAGCAAGTTTGGAGTACACTGCAGCAAGGGCATTGGTGCAATTCTACTGGAGAGTGCATCTTACATTCCTTATATATCAACAGCATAGGGGCTTTCAGCTCATACAGCTTGGGGAATTTTATGTCATTAAGTGTCTTTTATCCCAGTTATTTTGTTTTCTGCTTCTGCTACTGTGGCCATCTTGTCACAGCTACCTGTCAGTCTCTGCAAGTCTCTATGGCTAAATGCAATGTGTGAAACCACAGCCAGTCAGCTCTTAAGCTGCTAAAATTTCCAGTTTGTTCTACCACAGTTAGTTATTTCAAAGTTAACTTTCCTGAGGTTACAGAGAAGCCACAGGTAGCAAAGGGTGCACTCTGGAAAAAGATACCCAATTCTCAGAAATCCCCAGGCCAGAAAATAAGTCCACTCCTTGAATTAGGGATTATTTTTAATATCAATTCAAAGGATAACCATGAAAATGCTTTATTTGTGCTGTTAGTTACTACAAAAATAAGAAATTACATTTTCTCATGAAGTGTTATTGAGTAATGGACAGAGGTTACAGAGAGTGATTTGAAAATTAATGAGGGGCATTAGAAGATTGGCATGCATCATTATCTGATGCCATGGAGATTTATTGTGAATGAAAAGCAGCACAAATGATGAGAGAGTTACCAATGTAGAGAGATAATCATAATCTATATTTGCCTATGGGTGGTTACCTAATACTTTATATTTAATGATTATCTCACTGAGTTCTTGCAAAAACCCTGGAAGATGCATGAGACTGGCATAATTCTCCTAATTTGCTTAAATAAAAATAAACAATTATTCTTTTCTACTTACTTCTGGCATTCTGTGTCCTCTAAGTTCCTCTCCTCCTTGAATGCCTTCAGTGTTGACCTTCACTGATCCACCCTGATTCTCCTCTTGCCCTTTGTCCTCTTCACATAGTCCCTTCCCTGTTGAGCTCCTTTATCTGAGCCTCAGAGCAGAGATAATGAAGGATTTGAGAGTCTATCTCACAAAATTCTCAGGATGGCACATAACTAGTACCTTCTCTGCTACAGAGACTAGAAGTCACTTCATGGCACAAAATGGATATCATAAGGGTTATTTCTCAAAATGGGTCCCTAGACCAGCAGCATAGACATCACCTAGGAAAATGTTAACAATGTTAGACGTGCACATTCTCAGGAAGACCTGGATGCTGTGGGTCAGGAGTTATGGTTGTGGGGCCCAGGAACCTCTGTTTTAACAGGCCGTGCAGGTGATTTGAATGCATGTTCAATATAAAATATTATCTCTTCAGGATGTTCAGACATAATTCTCTCTGAAATCCTCCATTGTGAACGATTGGCTGGTTCTTGGTTCTTACACCTACTCTTCCATAAGCCCTATGTCTGTGCCTGCTCTCTGAAACCCAAGTGATTTTATCTGACTCTGTGACTTCAGATACCATTGAAATACTTGTGATTCACCAAAGCACAGGGATTCTACTGCAAACTTCTCCTTTCATTTTCCCCGATAGGCCACTCACACTCTTTATGCCCTAAAGGACTCCACTGTCTCTGTGTGTGGGAATTTGACCCCATCTCCCATTCTGGTGCTTCTTATTGTCCTCTGTCTCCCTCCTCCACCCTGGGCTTATCCTCCTCTTTCTCTTAAGTCTTAGCCAAAATGCCTCTGGCTAGTCTGCCTTCACAGCTGCTTTAAATGCCCTTTGTTGGTCCCACATCACTCTCTGTAAACCTCTGTGGATGGCTCAAAGAGCACAATCACTTGTGATTTCTTTAGTTGCTACCTAACAGGAAGTGAAGGGGTTGCCTGTGGGTATTTACAGTGTACCTTCCACAAAATACTTCTTTAACCTGGTGAAAAACCTAACACCTAGTTGTCAGTCCTGTGACCAGTGGGATGGACCCTCACATGGGAAAGTTGTTCATACTGGCAGACAGACAACATGTCCAACTTATGCCTGCTGGCCATCACTCTTGAGCACTGGAACCCCAGTCTTGTGGTCTCCTTGGCATCCTGGAGAAACCTGGCTTGGAGTAACCATGGTTCTGCAAGTAAAAGGCCACAAAGAGAAACAAGTTCAAGGACTTTTATAAACAGATCCTTTAAAAAGGTACGTATGTGTGTGTTTGTGTGTGTGTGTGTGTGTGTGTGTGTCTGTGTGTATACAAACTCTCTGCAAGAATGTAAGTAATGAATGGAGCCAACAGTTCTGCATGCATATTAAGAAGTATATAAAATTGGCCGAAGACCAGTAGTATAAAGCATTTGAGAACAATCACAACATTCACCACCCCACATTCCCTGGGATTTTATGTTCAGGTTGGGGCCCTGTGCTTCTGGTGATGATCGAGTAACAAAGACCAGGTTTACTGTACCTCTTGAACAAATCCCAAAACAAATCCCCTGAAATTAGGCAAAATGAGCAAATCAAGAGTTTTTAAGATACCAGAGATGAGGCAGAGAAAAACAGGAAGCCATCTATCTATGTGTCTCTAATTGGCTTGAGTGGCCCACCCGCCCTCTGAACAGCATCTCTCTGTACGCCATCTCTCTCTGGATTCCTCTGGGTTGGTGTCAACTTCAGATTAGTTTTTTCCCCCACAAGATATTCTACTCTATACTTATTAGCAACTGTTAAGCAAGTTATGAAAAGCCACACAGAAAACTCTATTATCACAGAAAGAAATTTACCTAAGGCTGATGCTACATGGATAATTCAGATGGAGCATGAAACATGTCTTTTTTTTTACCATCAATTCTTAAGTTTTCCTGAAATGAGAAACTCTCCCCAGGCCCTCAGTCAGGGCAACACCTAACACCACCCTCAGTTTTGCCTGTTCTCCTTTGTGCCCTGCACTGGGATTTGGCTCCCTTTGCCACAGTGTTTTGTGGTTGAGATCGGTGAGGCCGTAATTCTGGTTCTCAGCCTGGGTGATGACGGTGGATCATGGCACTCTTCAGAGCTGTGGACCCTAAGGACACATTTGCCTCTATTGCCAATGATGAAAAGCCTCTGAGAGTTAGGCTGTGCTATAGTTTGCATGTTCCCCAAAGGCCCATGTGTTGATGTCTTGGTCCCCAAGTTAGTGCAGTTAGGGGTGGTGGAACCTTTAGGAGGTGGGGTCTAGTGGGAGGAAGTTAGGTCAATGAGGGAATGCCCTCGAAGGGGACATTGGTATCTCAGCCCTTTTCTCCCTGTTTCCCAGCCACCATGAGGTGAACAGCTTTTCTGCATGACACATTCCACACCATGACGTTCTACTTTGCCAAAGGCCCAAAATCAATGGAGCCAACCCAACCGAGACTGAAACCTCTGAAACTGTGAGAAAAAATAAACCTTCATTTCTTATAAGTTGTTAGATGTTGTGTCACACTGACAGAAAGCTGACTCACACAGGCTGGGGATTTGGCTCCTTTGTGCCATCACATTTTATAGTTGAGAGGCTGGAGAGAGGTGATGCTCTGCAGATATATGAGGAAACCTTTGCATCAGGCAAATTGCCTCAGATGCTAAAGGCTACACTTTGCTGGTCTAGCCAGCTCTGGCCACTCGTAATTGACCTAGAATATTTCTCATGGTTGACTGGTTGGACAATTACTTTGATCAGATGCAACTGGAGAGTTTCTAAAGGCCATCCAGAAACCACTGGGGCGAACTCAGCTACAATTATAAGCTAATTAATTACATCTACACACAGATGTCAATATAGCTGTTGATTGAACACATCTAAGTACATAGTAAATCATATAAATATTTACATATATAAAATATTGGTACTTATTCCTGTATATGTACATCTCTGGGGTATATCAGCATATAAACTAATAAGAAAGTGGTTTTGGAGACTATCATGCTAAGCAAAATAAACCAATTCCACTAGCAAAGGCCAAATATTTTCTCTAATATGTGGATGCTAATTCACAATAAGGTGGGAGGCCCTAGGGAAGAATAGTTACCTTGGATTAGGTAGAGGGAAGTGATGGGATGGGGGTAGGGGATGTGGGGATAGGAAAAATAGTAGAATGAAACAGACATTATTACTGTATGTATATATGTGAATACATGACCAATCTCATTCTACAACATGTACAATCAGAAAAATGAGGTATTATACCTATGTATGAGATATTATATCTATGTATGAGATATCATAGTGCATAAATGCATTCTACTGTAATGTATAGCTAATTAAAACACTAAAAAATTTTTAAAATGAAACAATACAAAAAATAAGAGTTATAGTTTAGAGATGGTGTTTCCCCCAAAAGCTCTTGTGTGAGACAAGAATGTTCAGATGTGAAATTATTAGATCATGAAAACTTGAACCTAATAAGTGAATTAATCCACTAATACATATTTACTGGGTGATAAATGTATGCCGGTAGGATGTAACTAAGGAAGCAGGTCACTAGGGAGGTGTCGGAGGCTTATGTTTTGTCCTTGAAGAGCAAACCCTATTACCTGGTTTCCATGTCCTGAGTTCTTTCCACTGCCATGCCCAGCCACCATGATGTCCTGCCTCACCTCAGGTCAAGAGCTACGAAATCAGCCAATCATGAACTGAACCTCTAAAACCATGAGTCACAATAAAAGTTTCCTTCTCTACATTGTTCTTTTCAGGTCTTTTGGTCATAGTGACAAAAATCTGGCTAAAACAGAAATTGGTAACAAGAAATGGGTTTGTTTCTGGGACGATTCTGACCTTGTGTTTTTGTATGTGCTTTGCCATAGATTTTTGCATCCATGTGCATCAAGTATATTGGTCTGAAGTTTTCATTATGTGTCTTTGGTTTTTGTATCAATATTGGCTTCATAAATGCATTTGAAAGACTTCTTTTTTTATTTTGTGGAATGATTTGAGACATATTTATATTAGTTCTTCTTTAAAGGTCTGGTAGAACTCAGCTGAGAATCCATCTGGTCCTGGGCTTCTCTTTGTTGGTAGGCGCTTGATGACTTTTTCAATCTCATTACTTGAAATTGATCTATATAAATTTTCTATATCCTCCTTGTTCAATTTGGGTAGGTCATATCAGGAACTTATCAAGATCTTCAAGATTTTCTAGTTTATTAAAGACTTTCAAAATAGCTTCCAATTATGATCTTATTACAATAGTGTATTACTGTATTACAGTATTGTCTGTAGTGATATTTCCATTTTTATCATATCTTTTTCCCTAAGGGCTTATCAATTTTCAAAGAACCAATTTTTTGATTTATTAACTTTTTAAAATTTTTAAAGTATCAATTTTATTAATTTTGGCTTTGATTTCAATTACTTCTTGTCTTCTACTGATTTGGGTGTTGATTTGTTCTTCTTTTTGTAGGGCCTTGAGTTGTAATGTTAGATTATTTATTTGGTATCTTTCTATTCTGTTGTTCTATGAGCTCAATGTTGTGAACTTTCCTCTTAGAACCACCTTCATATTGTATCAGAGATTTTGATATTGTATCATTATTCTCATTTACCTCTATATATTTTTAAATTTCATCCCTGATGTCTTTTCTTATTCATTTATTATTCAATGGTGATTTATTTAGTCTCCAGGTGATATATTACTTTCTATTTTTATCTATTCATTGATTTATAATTTTATTACATTATAATCTGATATTATGCAGGGTATATGTCCATTTTTTTTGTATTTGCTAAGAGTTGTTTTGTGTCCTAAAATATTGTTTATTTTAGAAAATGCTCCATGTGTACCTGAGAAGTTTACTCAGTCACTGATGGATGAAATATTCTATGTCCATTACATCTAACTTATTAATTGTATGTTTTAGTTCTATAGCATTTTTAGTTTTTATTTGAATAATATATCCAGTGATGAGAGGTGTGCTAAAGTCACCCAGAATTTGTGTTGCGGTCTATTTGATTCTTGATATTAAAGAAGGGTTTGTTTGATGTGAATAGATACTCCGTTGTTTAGGGCATAAATATTTATGACTGTTATTTCTTGCTGTTTTATGACTCCCCTAAACAGTATAAAATGGCCTTCTTTGTCTCTTCTGTTAACTTTGGCTTACAGTCTATTTTATTGAATATGAGAGTAGAAACCTCTGCTTGTTTATGAGACTCATGTGAAGGATACATTTTTGCCTGACCTTTTCAACTTCTCTCTGTGGATGTCTTTACCTATAATGTGAGAGTCTTAGAGACGGTATATTCTTGGGTTTTGTTTTTTAATCCAATCTGTCAGCCTATGTCTTTTGATTAATGAGTTGAATCCATTAACATTTTTATTATTATATATTATAACATATTATTATATAATTATATAATTTGTTATATATTATTATATAGTTATTTAATATCATTATATGTCATTATTTAGTTATATATAATATTATATAACAATGTTATTGTAATAACATATAGTATATCGCTATATACTATATATTATGTTATTATTTAGAGATGTTAATTCCTGTCATTTAGTTTATTTCTAGTTTTTAAGTTGAATTACATTCTCCTTTGATATACTGTTATTGTAGTGCACTTTCGCCCTCTGCTGGTTTTCATTTGTAATCTCTATTTCTTCTTAATAAAATATTTTATTATGTTTGTATTGCTGACTTTTTAGTTGTGAATTTTTAAACTTTTGTTTTTCATGGAAGGTTTCTTATCTCATCTTCAAATCTGAAGCTTAATTTTTTAAACAATATTTATTTTTTATTTGTAATGACACAATAATTGTACACATTTGTGGGATATGATAATCTGATACATGCATACTTTTGCAATATCAAATCAAGATAATAAATACATCCATGATCAAATATTTATCATTTCTTTGTGTTGAGAAACTTTAGATCCATCTCTTCCAGTTATTTTGAAATTTGCAATAAATTTTGGTGGACCATAGTCACCCTGCTGTTCTATGGAACATTAGAATTAATCCTTCCTATGTAATTGTATTTTTTAAATTTGTTTTAATTAGTTATACATGACAGTAAAATGCATTTATGCACTTTGATATATCATACACAAATGAAGTGTAATTTCTCATTTTTTTCTGGTTGTACATGTTGTAGAATCACATTTGTCATGCAGTGATATATAAATATAAGGTAATCATGTCTAGTTTATTCTATTATCTTTCCTATGACTGTATGCCGTCCTCTCTTATTACTTGCCTCTATCTAATATAAGGTAACTCTACTCTTCCCTAGTGCCACCCTTTTTGTGAATTAGCATCAACATATCAGAAAAAACATTTGGCCTTTGGTTTTTTGGGATTGGCTTATTTAGCTTAGCATGATATTCTTCAACTCCATTCATTCACTATCAAATGCCATAATTTCATTCTTCCTTAAGGCTGTGTAATATTCCATTGAATATATATACCACATTTTCTTTACCCATTCATCTACTGAGGGACACCTAGGTTGGTTCCATGGTCTAGCTATTGTGAATTGAGCTGCTATAAACATTGATATAGCTGTGTCACTACAGTTTGCTGATTTTAAGTCCTTTGGGTATAAAACAAGGAGTGGTATATCTGGGCCAAATGGTGGTTCCATTCCCAGTTTTCTGAGGAATCTCCATACTGCTTTCCATAGTAGTCACACCAATTTGCAGTCCCACAAGCAATGTATGAGTGTACCTTTTTTACCACATTCTCACCAACATTTATTGTTGCGTGTACTCTTGATGGTTGCCATTCTGACTGGAAAGAGAGAAAATCTTATAGTAGATTTGACTTGCATTTCTCTAATTGCTAGAGATGTTGAACATTTTTAATATATTTGTTGATTCATTTTATTTTTTTCTTTTGTAAAATGTCTCTTCAGTTCCTTACCCCATTTATTGATTGGGTTAATTGAGGGTTTTTTTTTTTTTTTTTTTGGTGTCAACTTCTTTGAGTTCTTTATATATCCTACAGGTTAATGCTTTATCTAAGATGCATGTGGTAAAGATTTTCTCCCCATCTGTAGGCTCTCTATTCACATTATTGTTTCTTTTGCTCAGAAGAAGCTTTATAGTTTGGATTCATGCCATTTATTGATTCTTGATTTTACTTTTTGCAATTGAGGATTCTTGTTAATAAAGTCAGATCCTATGCTGACATGGTGAAGATTTGGGCCTACTTTTTCTTCTATTAGGCTCAGGGTTTCTGTTATAGGGCCTAAGTCTTTGATCTACTTGAGTTTCATGCAAGGGGAGAGATAGAGGTTTAATTTTATTTTGTTACATGTGGTTCTCCATTTTCCCCAGCACCATTTGTTGAATAGGCTATCTTTTCTCCAGTGAATGTTTTTTGGCACCTTTATCTAAAATGAGATAACTATAGTCATGTGGGTTTGTCTTTGTTTCTTCTATTCTGTGCTCTTGGTCTATGTGTCTGTTTGGTGCCAAAACCATGCCATTTTTGTCCTTTAGCTCTATAGTATAGTCTAAGGTCTGGTATTGTGATGCCTCCTGCTTCACTCTTCTTGCTAAGGATTGCTTTGGCTATTCTGGTTTTCTTATTTTTCCAAATAAATTTTATGATTGCCTTTTCTATTTCTATGAAGAATGTCATTGGGATTTTAATGGGAATTGCATTAAATCTGTGTAGTGCTTTTGGTAGCATGGCCATTTTGACAATATTAATTCTGCCTATCCAGGAGCATGGGAGATCTTTTATCTTCTATGGTCTTCTTCAAGTACTTTAACATTTGACCCTTAACTTTATATGAGTCTGGCTCTTTTCACTTAGCATAATATTCTATAGTTTTCATTGTAAGGGTTTTTACCTCTTTTGTTAGATTGATTCTCAAAAAAAATTTTGAGTCTATTGTGAATGACAGTTTTCCTAATTTCTCTTTCAGTGAATTCATCATTGATATATAGAAGCACATTTGATTTATGGGTGTTGATTTTATATCCTGCTACTTTGCTGAATTCATTTATTAGTTCAAGAAGTTTTCTGGTGGATTTTTTTGGATCTTCTAGATACAGAATTATGAAATCAGTAAATAGTGATAGTTTTCTTCTTTACTTATTTGTATCCCTTTAAGTTATTGCTTCTAATTTCTCTGGCTAGAGTTTCAAGGATGATATTGAATAATAGTGGTGAAAGAGGGCATTCTTGTTTCAATTTTTAGAGGGAATGCTTTCAATCTTTGTCTGTTTTGAAAGTAGATTTCCCCAACTTTGTCCCCTTTTGGGGAAGTTATTAAGACATACTTATATCTGAAATAATTCCCTGTGTAGAGTTACCCCTTTACCCACTCTCATCAGCACCCTAGTCTATGAGTCTTCTGTACACATAAGCAGATGTATCCTCATACATGTAGCTACTTTGAGGTTCTTTCTTGCCACTTATTGGGGGAGAAAGGCACAACTCAGCTGTAGGTTGGGGTTGGGATATGAAATGCATATGCAGGAGGCAAAAAAAAAAAAGCTAGAAAGAACCCGAGGCCCAACCTAGCTTCTGCATAGGCGAAAAAACATTTGACCCTTAACTTTATGAGTCTGGCTCTTTTCACTTAGCATAATTTTCCTCCAGTTCCATCCATTTTCCCTCGTATGCTATATTTTCATTCTTCATTATGGCTAACTACATCTCCATTGTGTATATATACTACATTGTCTTTATCCATGTATCTGTTGATGGGCATCTGTGCTAGTTCAATAACTTGGCTGTTGTCTGTACTGCTGTAAACATTGATGTGCCTGTGCTGATTTTAGTTATTTTGGATAAATACTGAGGATGAATACTGGGATAGCTGGGTCATGTGGCAGTTCTGTTTCTAAGCATTTGAGAAATCTTCATGCTGCTTTCCAAATTGGTTGAGTAATTTGCAATCCCATCAACAAGGTATGAGCATACTGCTTTGATTATTAGTACTATTCTTGATTGCCACTCAAACTGGCATGAGATGAAATCTCAATGTAATTTTTATTTATGTTTCCCTGATTGCTAGGGATGGTGAACAATTTAAAATATGTATTTGTTGGTCATTTGTACTTATTACTCTTCAGTTCTTTTACCCATTTATTAAATGGGTTATTGTTTCTCTGGTGTTAAGTTTTTTTGAGTTCTTTATATATTCTGTATATTAATCCCCATCAGAGAAGCAGCTGGAAAAGATCTTCTCCCATTATGTTGGCTCTCTTTATACTTTTGTTTGAGAAGAAGCCAGGCCTCTATTTATGCTGCAGAGCTGTAATGAAAAAAATCTGGTATTTGCATCAAAACAACATGAAGACCAATGGAATAGGAGACAGAGATAAACTCACATAGAAATATCCAACTGATACATGATGATGGTGATAAAAATATACATTGAAGAAAAGATAGCCTTTTTGACAGACGGTAGAGAATACTGAAAATCTAGCACAGAGGAATAGAACTAAAACCCTATCTTTCACCCTGCACAGAGGTCAAGTCAAAGTGAATCAAATACCTAGGAATTACACCAGAAACTTTTCAACTTCTAGAAGAAAACATGCTCAACACTTTAATATATTGGCACAGGTGCCAACATCCTTAAAAAGACCCATAAAGCATGAGAAATAAAACCAAGAATCAGTAAGTGGGACTGCATCAAATTAAAGAAACCTGTTTAATAATTATTTATCTATACCCAGACATCAATATAAATCTATAGATGGAACATTATTAAACATACACACAACCATATAAATATGTACATACATAAAAAATTGAATTTTATTCCTTTACATGTATATCTCTGAGTCATGTGCTTCACTAAATGAAGCACAAGAAAAGCCAATAAACTATTTTCATATTATATTATGTGCATATATGAATGTGGTTTGATGAATCTATTCTGTATAATAATGTAATATACCAACAAAAATTTTAGAGAGTTTTGCATAAGGAAAAAGTACATCTTTACAAATGCATGTTATTTTTATTTTATTTTTCTTAAAAGGTGATATTTATCCTTTCCTCAATCTGAAATATACCTCCATCCCTAGCTTCATTTTTTTTAAAGAGAGAGAGAGAATTTTAATATTTATTTTTTAGTTTTCGGTGGACACAACATGTTTGTTTGTATGTGGTGCTGAGGATCGAACCCCAGCCACACGCATGCCAGGCCAGCGTGCTACAGCTTGAGCCACATCCCCAGCCCCCAAATGCATCTTATTAAGAAATCCTTATAGTTATATCAAGTCACAAGCACATTTTTAAATATCCAAACATAAACACATCAATACATAAATATATACATAAATATCATCCAAACCCAAACCTAAAGAGATGCAGTATTTGATTCATGCACTCCCATACATTCTTGTCAAGATCCACTGATTCTTTTTTTTCTCTTCTAAAATGGTGAAATGGTGGCCCAAAACCCTGAACTTCATTCACTGGCTTGTAGGTGACCCTTGGCTAAGGGAAGCACCTGGGAAGTTCCCTTTAGGCACATCTGGTCAAAATGACATCACTCTCCACAAACTGGCCATCAGGATAAAAGCCACTCTTGGAATGCCAAAGAAGACTCATAGACTGTGGTGCTGATGCAAGTGGTAAAGGAGTAACTCTCCACAGGTAACTCTCAGGTACTGGAGCAGTCAGATAGCCCTGATCGTATTGCGAATATGCCTGAGATATGATAGCACCTGGCTGGAGGGACACGAGTGACAGAGTAGGATTGCACTGTGTATATTTGAGGACTGCTCAAGGCAGGAAGATTGTTCCAGATGCCAATGGCTATATAATTTCCAATCTATTCTTTGTCAGGTTCTAGTTGGAGCTAGGGACTTCCAGCTGGTTGGAAGTTCTGACAATTACCTTGATTGGGGAAAGCTAGGGATCCAGTTACCTGAGGCCCTCCCAAATCTGGGAAGAGCACTGAAAGATTAAACTGGTTGACAAGACCTTCAAGCCAACAGACATGGGCAACACCAGTGTTACCAGATCACACAGAATGTAGAACCTGTACACACAGGAAGATGTATCCTCATACATGCAGCTACTTTGAGGTTCTTTCTTGTCTCTTGTTGGGGGAGAAAGGCCCAACCCAGCTGTAGGTTGGGGTTGGGATATGAAATGCCCATGCAGGAGGCGAAAAGCTAGAAAGAACCCCAGGCCTAAGGCCTAACCTGGGACTTTAGGCTACCAACCCTGAGAGAATTCCAGCTATCTCTTAGACTTCAATACTAAGCTGAAACCTTTAGGAACTACTCAGCAAATATACTTTGATACTTATATCTTCACACAAATGTTAATATATCTGTTGAGGGAACATAATTAAATATAAATATAAGTATAAACATATTTGCATATGTAAAATTCGAACTTAATTTACATACCTATGTATGTATCAGAGTCTGGGATGCTTCAATAGAGCAAGGACAAAAATCCATTAGCATGGCTTTTTATATGAAAAGTATATATACAAATATGTATCTATTAATGTACCTGCCATATAAAACATATCTATTTCTAAGTACATTAATAGGTACCCAGAAACAAAAATTCATAATTAAATATGAAGATATATTGGATGAATAATATCATTGTTACCTAAATAAACACGTATTATCTGAAACATGCACACTCATCCATTACTGCCAGGGCCAATTGAGCCTCCTCTTCCTCTACTGAGAACAATGGAGAACCAAAACCAAAGCAATTGTAGTTCCTTTACTGACAATTCCAGGAGGCCCTTCATTGATAGCAAGTATCTGAGCAGTTTTCCTTAAACCACATCCAGCCAAAGGAACATCATTCTGCATAGAGGTAGCCTCTCTTCCCAAAACTGTCCATGAGGATTAAAAAAAAATTATTTAAATACCCCAAAGAGGATCATATAGCAGCCATGCCAAAGAAAGTAAATGGAGGAATAATGCTCCCTCTGGGAAGAATTTCAGCTAACAGAACCCTCAGGTTGCCATGGAGGCATTGTGAATATGCATGAGGTGAGACATCTCATGGCTGGAAGGAGAGTGTCGCCCAGGTTGGACTGCACTGTTTAGATGTTAAATGTTACACACTTCTGATCTAGTCAGGTCTGGCTTCCCCTTTCTGGATCAAGAGACTCCCCCTGGTTGACTGACCTGACCATTGCCTTGATCAGACACAGATACAGAGCGGAGTCCAGTGCCTGTGATTTCTAACTTTTTGCAAAGAGCTTTTCAGAGCTCTGAAAATTTCCAATTCCTTCTAACTACCAAAGCATTTGACATACCACGGTTAAGACATCAGAAGCTGAGTGGAGGTTTGCATCCAAAGACAAAAGGTTGAAGAATAGATCTAATTTGAAGTCTTGCTGGGGGCATGGGATGTCAAAATAGTGATGCCAATTCTGCAGCAGAGGTGAAGACCTAGTTAGAGCCTCACACCCAAGGCCAGACAAGGAACCCTGGGCCACCACCAAACCTGTGAGAATTCTATCTGCCTTAGGTCATTAATGCTAGGCTGAGAACTCTTTGGCTTCCTCAGCAAAAATAGCTTATTATGTTGAAGTACCCAGATCCTGAGAGAAATAAGAAAAGGCATTAATAGGCTTTTATATGAATATATTCATTTGTAAATATTTTAATAAATATGTATAGCTACTCTATGAATCTATATCAGTTTTAAGATGCATTTATAATGTCTGAAATTTATCAATAATTTAATATTAATATACAATCTGTATAAAAAGATTAACATGTATTCAGAAAACATCCTATTTGATATATACCCCTCATGCATTCATGCCAGAGACCCTTTGACCCTTTGTCCTTTACTGGTAGCAATAGGTGCCTTAATCCAACACTGATTCTCTCCACTGCCAGTTCCAGGTGGCCCTGGACTTATGGCAAGTTCATGGGTGGTTTCTTTTAACCTGACCCAATCAAATGTATCACTCTGTAAGGGCAAATGGCCTCTCTTCCTAAAGCTTTTGAAAACCCATCTTTTGTACGCCCAAAGTGTCACACAGTGTGGTTTATGTGTAAGAGTGAGTTAAGCAGGGACTCTTCCCTGATGGGAATCTCAGCTCATCCTCAGCCCTCACATTGCCATGAAAGCAGGGCAGATATGCCTGAGGTAGAATGGCACCTGGTGTGGTGCAGTACTGCCAGGGTGGGATTGCACTGGGCTTAAGTGGGTACATCTGAGGGCCAGGCACATTTCCCACATTCCTGATATATCTGGTTCTGGCTTCCCCTAGCTAGATCTAGATCATCTCCAGCAGGTGGTAGGACTGAGGATCACCTTGACTGAAGGCACCTGAGGAATGAGGTGCCTGAGGCTTTTCCATTTTGGGAGGAACACGTCAGAACTGAGGCCATGTGACAAGCTCTTCTCACCTAGAGAACATGTGACAGGCTGCTACCATGTCAGAGGCCTGTTGGACTTGACTTCTCAGGTAGATGGATGAATAATACAGCTAACTTAGGATTCCTGCTTGTCCACAGAGAACGGTCTTGTCCAGCTGTGGGATATGATGAGCCTTTGAACTGCTTCTGCACAAAGGGCAAAGCGAGGCAGCACGGCAGGACCCAGGAGTAACAGTCCTGGGAGAATTTCTGACCTTTTAGTTCATCTATGCGAGGCTGAAACCTGTGGGCCTCCTCATGAAAAATAGCCTTGCTTAATAGATATTTACATATGTATGAATTCACATGCAACTAGATCTGTTTATGGGACATCTACATGTATAACATATAAATATGAAAATATACAAATCTTAGAATCTCTGTGATGGTCTGGGGAGCCTTACCATGAAAATTAAAAGAAAAGTCATTAATACAATTTCTTTAATGAATACATACATACACAAATGCAAATGCAAATACATGTTTTTAAAGAACACATATAGTTACCTTATAAAAACATAGACTTATAAATCTATAAATATTTGAAACCAAATGAATAAATAAATTCAAATATGGAATATATACAAATAAATATCAATATCACCTGTGGAGGCACTCCATATGTGATACAGATACCTTAGCCACTTATGCCCAGACCCATTAGGCCCTCTCTCTTTACTAACACTTATAGGAGCTGAAAAGGCCCGAGAAGTCCTTTTAGTGCTAGTTCTAGAGAGCCATCATCTCATGGCAAGCACAAGGAGAGACAGATTCCTCTTTGTCAAACGCAACCCAAGTGCTGTCACTTTCCAGTGATGAGCAGAGGTCCATCTTACTTAGACCCTGACGCTTTTTAAATAGTTCACTCTGACTTTGCACAGCCCCACGTTGAGTATTCCATTTTCAACATATAAAGGGCACATCTTATTGTTACGTTTGAGTGTGGTAGACCTGACTCACAGTGTTCAATCTCATACATGTGATCACGTATGCCTTATGTCCAGGTGCTCCATCATTACAGAGCACATTTGCATGAACAGAACTATTTCCCAAGGAGGTTAATTCCCCACTGCCAACGGTGAGGTCCCATTGCAAATGCCAAAACCTGTGTTGGGATTCTTCCTCTGCAACTGTTCCCATGGCTGATACAGCACCATAGGGGTCCAAATTTTAAAGACCAAGTGATAGGACAGTGTCCCTTACAGCATCGACCTATTATAGAACCTTTCCTTGCCCCAAGACAAACTTCCAGATGGCTATGTTCCAAGCCCTCAAGAGCAGACTGTGTCATCCAAGTGCTCAAAATCCTTCACTGTGGTAAGTGAGGCAGGATGCACCAATAATGTGCCTTTGACTATGTAGGGAACATTCTACCATTCTCCTGACATGTGGATGCCTAAAAACCTCGTTGAAGATGTAGATCTCTGAATCTCCTAGGTCTTATCTCCTTTACGTACCCTCTGCAGTTCATGTGTCTTCCCAACACTCCATGGCCACTTTCTTACCCTGTCTCTTCAACATGATGTCTCAGGAGAATGGATCAGCATGATGTCAGCACTATTTACAGATAGACTGGATGTCTTTGAGCAATTACGTGCTAAAGGCAAGATAAACCAACATAATCCTGTGGGAAACTGTTCTTGAATATGGTTCTTCCCACGAGAATGCAAATAATATGTCTATTCTACTAAAAATATATACATTCTCCAATTCAGCATTGTACACCATGTGTCCAAGACAGTGTTAATCTACTCCAACAACAGTTTATCCAGTGCAACCATTTCCATGAAGCTGAGTACTTGTTGGGCTTTTGGTCTATAGTTCCCTCCCACACACAAAAGATCCATTCTGCTTGTAAAGAGATCACACTGAAGACATGTAAGAAAACATGGTATGCACCAACATCACACATCCCACAGTAAGCTTAAGATCTTGGAAAGTATCACTAATCTTTGTCATTCTGCTCTAGACCTACTCTGGCAAACATACAATATTGTTGGTGATTCCTATCTAGATGTTGGAGGGCAGTTTCAGAAGCTTCCTTATAGATTTCTTACTTCATGGTCCAACAGCCCAATATGGGGACTATTCCAATGGCTAAGTATATCGATTCAACTTTGCATTCAGGGAATGAGTCTCGGGTGTTTCATTATATTAATGGAAATGGCAAGCATAATACTTATCAAGGATCTATGGGGACAGGTCAAACTCACAGCTAGAATGATCTTTAGATAGCTGAAGATAGCTATTGAGTGAACAGCATGAGGTGCTCTGGTGGATGATAGAGGAGGAAATAAAGAGCCTGAGGAATGTAGGCATGTGGAATTATAATATTATGTGAGACTAGAAGACTCACCAGAGGATACCCTGTTTACCAAGACCATCAGAAATTTATGGGGAGAAGGGCATCAGCTCCATTAAGGAGTAGTGAATCTGAAAATTTTGCTGGAATTTAGCCAGAACTTCAGTTATTACATAACTTCTTAAACTCCCATTTCTTGATGCTTTGGGTCTTTAAAGATATTAATGTCACTTTAGACCTGTCAATAGTGCTCAGATGTCTAGGTTTGGAGGTCAGAACTTTAACCCACATATGTACTGGAATTGAGAATTGGACCCATAGGCACTTTAGCACTGAGCTACATCCCCAGTCCTTTTTGCTTTTAATTCTGAGTCAGGGTCTTGCTAAGGTGCTGAAGTTGGCCTCAAACTTGCAATTCTGCTGGCTCAGCTTCCCAAGTCGCTGGGATTACAGGCCGGTGCCATTGCAACCAGATAGATTGTAAATACTTTAAGCTTTACAAATCCTAAATTCTTAATTATAACTATGAACTTGGCAATTATAACTATGAACTTGGCAAATTTGCATATTTTCATATTTATATGTTATACATGTAGATGTCCCATAAACAGATCTAGTTGCATGTGAATTCATACATATGTAAATTCCATCTTCCACTTACAAGATGGAAGTAAGTGAATGATGTGGCAGTGTTCCAATAAAGTTTTATGTATAAAAACGTGTGACCAGCTCAGTTTGGCCCACAGGTTTTAGTTTACTGACTTCTGTTTTGGGTATTTTCTTTTCCCCAGTGTAGAGTCAATCAAGAAAATGGCCCTCTGTTCTCTTTGAAAAACTAGGTATGTATAGTATATTCCAGAATATTTCAGGGTTAGAAAGGTCCTTCCTCCTAGAAACCCAAATGCTTCTTCCTTCAGTTACTATTTTCTGGAGATAAATACTTCCTCTGGTATGAGTATTGAGCATGGGTTCATGACCTGTTTATGTGGGAATCCTCTTAGTCCCCTCCTTCCCAATTTTTCCTTCTGGATGTAGATGTTAATAGCATTTCTATTAGGCACCTATTGTTTTTGCTTCTAGAGAAGCTATTGTCTTTTAAAATATTTCCATAACTCCTTGGAGATCAAGCTTCTGTCACTACAGCACCAACCTTGCTGGTCAGTGTGGAATGCAATGTCAAGTTCACCTCTGGGGTCTCTCCTCCCACTCCTCAGTGGTGCTAGTGCCCCTTTCCCCATGAATTCCTGACTGCCTTGGTAAACAGGATATCTTCTGGTGGTATTCTGGCCTCCCCTAATATCACAATTCTACATACCTACTTTCTTTATTTTTTTTCTGTTTCATCTGCCAGAGAACCTCAGGCAGTTCACTCAGTATGGGCAATTGGTGTCTAGCCATCAGCCATCTGAATCCATTCTAGCAGTGAATTTATATTGTCCCTTGGGTTCTTGACAGATATCATGTTTGTATATTTCTGATAACATACTGAAAAAGCTGAGGTTAGGGTGTTAGTCAGCTTTACATTGCTAGGACAAAACAGATGTTCAGCTTATTAGGAAATATTTATTTTGGCTCTTGGTTTGAGGGGTTTCCATCCACGGCTTTTTGGCCCTGTTGTCTTTGGCCTGTGGCGAGACAGTACATCATGGTGGGGAGTACGTGGCAGAGGAAACTGCTCATCTCATGGTTTCCTAGAAGCAAAGAAAGAAAGGAGGGGCTGGAATCCCAATATCCACTTCAAGGGCTCACCCAAAAGACCTGCCTTCCTTCCACTAGGCTACAGTTCCTAGCATTTGTACCACCTCTCATGAGATAGGCTGGCATCCATGCTTTCAACCAATGAGTTTTGAGGCAACATTTAAGATCCAAACCATAACAGCTGAGTACTTGATTTTAAAAAATATTTAGCCAACAGTTTTGGAGGTTCAAGGACATGGCATTGGAATCAGTTTAGGTCTGGTGAGGACCTCTTGATGCATGCCATCATAGCACAAGCACATGTGAGAGAGACCATGTAGAAAAGACAAAAGACAGGAAGCCAGAGAGTGGGGCTGTGCTAATAATGACCTCCAACTAGACCTCATCTTTTAAAGGCCTCACAATATTTTAATATCACTGGGGACCAAGCTTCAAATGCATGAAACTTTCAGGGACAAACCACACTCAAATCTAAAGCATAGCAGAATTAAAATACCTTCTCCAAAAAAAAATTGCCCACTCAATGAATTCTTTTTTTAAAGTCTTATATTATTTCTTCCTTGGTCAAGTACCCTCAAAATCCAATCCAGTGCTTGCTGTCAAATTCTTGTGATTACTTTGGAGAGTGATCTTTTTTCTTTTCAGATTAGACTTACACTGGAATTTAAACCAAGTTTTTAGCACAGCTAGCCTCCTTGTTAGAGTGGCTCTTCGGTAGTACATGTTGCTTGCTGGGAACAAGAACCTTGCTGTGCCTTAAAACACGGGCAAAGGGATGGCTCTTAGAAGAGTAGGCCACCTCAGCATCCAACAGTTCTGAGTTCAGAATTAACTTTAAAGCTTTAGTTATACAGAATCAAACTCCTCAGGAGGATCCACTGAGATGTCCCCTCACATAGTTCAGGATCCCACGTGTTCCTAACAAATGCTCTGACTTGGGCACAGCAAGCAGGCCTTAGCTGGATTACATGTCTCTGGAGCTCTTTCAACTTTATTAGATCCTAGGTCTGACCCCTCTCTGTGTCTATTCTTCCACTGCAAAAGATAAGGGCCCCTGTAGTCTATAGCAAAGATAAAACTATGGTTAGTAAAAAAGCAATAGTTGCTTCTATTAGACAGGAGAGATAAACAGTTGGCCTTTTATGAGTTGCATAGCAGCTAAGGTTTTATTTACTTTTTATCACTTTATCACTGTCTCAAAGTGACCATGTCTGATGATGTCATTCTGGGAGATGGTTTATATGCAATGAGAAAACAAGAGTCACCTTGTGAGCACCAGCCAGTCTTCTAACAATCTGAGGCCTCACCATGGATGTGAGATCAGCTCCTGATATCAGAGGCTGCATGAGCACATCACAGAAGTCATCAGCTGACTTCTCTGTATCTTGTAAGTTAGTCCCTCCATACTTTTAACAACTGAATCATCACACCAAAGGAGTTCCCCTCCTCTTCCATGACCAATACATTTTTCCAGGTCAACATATGTGGAATATTTTGCAATATGATCACCAATATGGTTAACAACCATGTGTTTGTCCAGAACTGAGGTTTTTCCCAAGAAGTGGATCTTAAAATTTTAAAACAGGGAGACTCCAACCAAACCAGAACAAGTGAGAGTCACCCTAGCTACCAGCTTGATTAGGTATTATCTCTGCCCTGCATTGCACTTGAGATGCTCTTTACTCTCCAGGTGGAGCATGGGATAGTCCTCACACCCTATCTTTCCAACTGTTTTATCAGACAGAGTCTGGTACCACTTTATGATTTCCAGTCCTCTAAGAAGCTGGCACCAAAATGGGTTAAGGGTGTAAAAGATTCATTAGGGGAAGTGCCTGTGACAGTGGTCTTGAAGATGGCAGCCCACATTCCAGGATGGGACCCAGACACCCAGTTCCAGAAGCAGCAGAACAGATCTGATTATTAAATGATTGTTTGCCTCTTGTGAGGCTGATGTCGTTTCACCTAATTCAGATCCTTCATAGGACAGAAAAGTAGCCACATACTGAATTTTTTGAAAACACTGCAATTCAAGTGAACAACCTGCCACTGTGTAGAGGGCAGGGTTACAGCTGAGACAAATGATAGACATACTGAGATTCGGGGAGGAAAATCTGGGAAGAGGAATTTCAGGGGGCAATTAGGGAATGTATTCCAGGGAGCTTAGAGGACCACACGCACTCCCAGGGTAAGATGGGTGTTTGGAAGACATCAAAGAAGATGCCAATGTTCCCCACTGATTGACCTTCAGTCTTGTTACAAACAAGAAGCAAAGCCAAAGGCAAACTCGAAAATAACCTGACTAAGCAAATGCTAAGAGAACTTTCCTCCTTAATTTCTTTCTGGCTTTACCTGATCAACAGAGCTTGGCCAAATCACTGGCTGACTGCTAGCTACCAGAAAAGTCTTCAGAGATCATACCCAAGAAATAATGTCTTAAAAAAAACAGCTTAGAAATTCACTAACCAAAATTAAAACACCTGGAAAGGAACAAAGCAAACCTTGATAAGGGGAAGAATCTCCTTCTCCTTCTCACAGTGCTCACAAAAATCCATTTTTAAAACAAAAAATTACAAAGCATGCAAAAGAATAAGAAAGTATGGCCATTCATAAAATAGATTAAAAACTGCCTCAGAAGAGACACAAGCATTGAACATTCTATGCAACATCCTTTGTTGTTGTTTTTTAGAGTTTTTAAATAGTTTTACTCTTCTTTCAAAGTTAAAGAAATAAATAGCAAATATTTTGATAAGTTTTGGAGCAGAACAAGCCACCACAGGGAAAAATTAATAAACACACTGAAAACCCCAAGCAATAACACTTTTAATCCCTCCCAGAATTTCTTGAACATGTAGGCTTGTATAAAAATTTGTGTTAGATAATTTTGTTTTATAAGTAAGATCACATATATATTTGGACATCCAGTTGTTTCTGAAATGCTCTGTGGAGGAGGTGAAATTTGAGATTGAGGGAGTTTTCTTTGAAGTAAGGCAATTACTTTCTCATTGGGGAATAGAGCATATTGTGTGATCAGAGAAAGAAATTAAGAAATAGAAAAGATGGTATGTGATCATTTCTGAACAAACAAACGTTTAGAGGATTTTATGACAAAACAATCTGTGAAACAAATGCATTGTTTTAATTTTATTTTTTCATCCTTATAGAAATTGAAATTAAATGTAATCTGAATCACTGCATTAAAATGATTGAGTAAATATCATAACAATGATTATAAATATTGGACACTGTTTAGGCAAAGACTTAAATAAACTGGCTTATGGAGAAAAAGAACTAAAGGAAATCAGAATAACACAGAGACCAATTAATAGAAATATCTATAAAGAAAACAATTTACAGGATACAAATAGAAATTTTTACACTAAAAAGTTCAATCACTAAATTAAAATTTTTATCTGAGAGTTTCAACAATGGATAAGGACAATGAAAAAATCAGAGAAATAGAAGATAAATGAATTAAAAGTAGCCAAACCAAGAAGTGGAAAGAGAAAAGAATGAAAAAAACTAACAGAACCAAAGAGACTTGTGAGATACATCAACCATACTAAAATGGACACAATAGGAGCCCCAGGAGAGGACGAGGAAAAGGGCAGAAAAAATATTTAAATATTAAGCAACCTCACAAATTACTTGAGGCCCTAAACAACTCAGCAAGACTCTGTCTCTCAGTAAAATATATAAAAAGGGCTGGGGATGGGGCTCAGTGCTTAAGTGCTCCTGGTACCTACCCACCACCACCACCACCCAAAATAATACAGGTTCTCAAATAAGTATTTATACAGAAATGTTCATAACAATGCAATTCCTAATAGTCAAAATATGTAAACAACTCACATTTCTGCTAATGGATTAGTGAATAAACAAAATGTGGTATGTGCATACAAAGCAATACTTTTTAGCCTAAAAAGCAATGATTTATTGACAACTCAAAAGGTCATATATATATTTTATGTTTTCATTTATACAAAGTATGAAGAAAATTAAATTCCATAGAGGGATAAAGAAAATGAGTGGTTACCCCAGAGCTGCTAGTTGGAGGGAACAGGAAGTGGCAGCTTTACGATCATGGTATTTTTTGGGGGGTAGGGGGTGATAAAAATTCTTCAGAATTGGATGAAGGGTGATGCACCACAATGGAATATACTAAATGCCAACAAACTGTACACCTTAGAGTGGTTAACTTTATGTTTTGTGAACTCAACCCAAATTTGTAAAAATAACTTAAAATTATAAATATTCTTACATTTAATAAGGTTTTAATTTTTTAATTTAGAAGTTAGAAAGTAAAAGGTGTCTTGGAATATCATGAATAGGTAAATGTGATTGTCACCCAGAATACATGCTCTTCCTTGTGACACTGGATCTCTACATTTTCTTTCCCCACAGTTTATACAAAAGTTGCCATGTCCTTAAGCTTATTGAAAAGTGAAAAAGATAAAAATAATAATTCCAACATTATATCTACTTTTGAATGTTTTAAATCAGTTTCCAGTTAATTAAAAATAATGATTAGTAGAGAGCATGAATAAGAAGTGTATTTGAAGCTGACAGGGTGGAAAACAATAACAGAATTTCAAATACCTCACTGTCTCAAGAATGTCAGGAGTTTAGAGAAAGGGGGAATGGTGCTGATATTTATGGAGTTTCTCTCTTGGATCAATAAAATGTTTAAAATTGATTATGATGAGGATTGCATAACTATGAATATATACTAAAAGACACTGGATTGTACATTTTAAATGGGTGATTTGTATGAAAATTATATCTCAATAAAGCTGTTAAAAATAGAAGCATGTCAAATAATACACTCATTTGAGGCATATCATTGATTTCCAAAATATATACTGTATATTTTTTTCCCATAAATGTATTCCATGGGGGGAATCACTACAGATATAGATATTTTTCTTAAAACTCAATTGAACTATAAAATGTTTCTCATTACATACAAGAAAGTCACTGATACGGAAAAAAATGTTCTGCTCTGTATTTGACAAAAAATAGTTAACTATATTTATTACTTGACATGATTAGCATATAAAATATTATTGATGTTCAACTAAGAAAAGGTTGAAGCTATGTAACTGTTCTGTTGTCCTTCAGTGAACTTATAATGACTGAAGAATACATCAGATAACATTGTCCTCACCAGAGACAGTCTTGCATGTAATGTTGTCAGAAAATACACTTAGTAATGAAAATCTTGCATATGACATTATACCTTTGGAAATACCAGGAAAGTCTATTTGAAATGGACTATTTCCTAATCATTTATAGATTTCTGAAACCTATAATCATTAAGTGTACTTAACAAACTGCAAGTAAATCTCAAATTGCCAAATCCATAAACAAAGGTCTCAACAAACTTAGACTTTGTAAGTTATTCTCCAAAGTATGACATAAATGTGAAGAATAAACAAGTGTTCAAAACTAAAGTTGTTTTATATATGCTGTAAATTAGTAGTTCTCAAAAGCCAACTAATACAGTCAGGCTTTTAAGGCCCTATTTCCACTATCTTCTGGAGAAGATTAAATTCCTGTTTTCTACAGTTCATTATAATTTAAGCCCTTTTGCAAATCATTAACTAAATCATTGATTCTCCTTACCTAAGAGACCTTGACAGAGACTCAACATTATAATAGCAAAATACAAGATAAAAATAGAGCTTAGCGTGTATTGTAACATTTGCATAATCTTTTCCTTTTCTCTGTAATAAGTAAACAGCTAGGTCAGCATTTGTAAAGTCATTGGATGGCTAGGAAAATCCTGAGATAATAGAGTTAACTAAGGCTACCTCTTAACAGACTGACCATTGAAAGTTTTCCATGTCCCTAGAACATATTTTAATTGGATTTCCTTAAAACAGGATGTGCAGAGCACAGCAATTCTGAGGATCCTAGATGGGTGATTATGGTCTGATGAGTCAAATATCACTTCTCAAGCACCGAGGACTTAAGGAAACACTGAACATGGATCTGTGCCCTCAGAAGTCATAGCAACTCCAAATAGAGTTTTCTGACTCACATCCTCATGAGTGTTCTACAGAAGACAGCCAGTGATCCCAGAAGTCCAGATCCAAAGAGTGCTAAGGATAATGTCTGGAAGGCCCACCAGGTGGATTATAGCTTGGAGTCATGCCAAACACTGCCCTGTTGATAGAAGAGGGGTAAGGCAGTAACCTGGGCCTCCCCTGCAGACTAGAAAGGCCACCCACACTAGAGTTTCCAAATGTGCCACTCAGCTCACCAAGGACCAAGATTGAGAAGCAGAGTTTGCATGTAAGATACCTATGCAATCGAAAAGGGAATTCTGAAAGCAAAGTAATATTTCAACAAATTAAAGTGGAATAAAATATTAAAGAAGGCAAAAATATGATTTACTAGACATGAAAATCTATTCACTGTCACAGATTATTCCAACAAGATCAGGAAAATTTTTGAAAACCAAGTTCAGAAGTTGATATAATATTAACATGACCAAGACCAGAACATAATTTTTATCAAATTGCTTAAAACCCTTTGAAAGTAAATAAATATTAAAATAGATGACATATCACTGACATGGTTGAAGTCCCTATTTTCCTCAGAATCTGATTCCTTGGCATTATCAGTGAAGTTGAGAAAGATTTTATAGGATTGTTTGATTAAATAAAAACATCAGGAATGGAATAGAGTCTCATGCAGCTCCTACCAAGAGTAAAACAAAATTCAAGAACATTAAAAGATGAAGGAAATTATATCCATTTACTTGAAAATGTATGCAAATTTAGCAAATTCCAAGAAAATATCCATGTTAAAACTAACTTGAGAACAAACAGAACATCCCATCTTATTCTCCATTACAGAAATATCCCCAGAACCTCATAAATACTCAAAATTATATGAACATTCTGATTTTTCCAATTAAAATAATATTAATAATTAAAAAATTCCAGATCTTTGATTATTAAATTAAGCTGGACATTTCCCCTTATGTTATTTTGAAATCAGATTTTCTCTTTCTGTGAACTGATTATTCACAAATTTTACTAATTTTTTCTTGTTTTGTTTATAAAAAAAATTGTATGTCACAAGGAATGAACCATGTATGTCACAAAAACACTTTTTAAATTATCAGAACTATTTATTATAGGAGAAGATATAAAACTTCCTTTATTACACATGGAATTTACATTTTGTTTAATAAATTTTTCCATGTTTTATGGTAATAAAGACATTTTCCTATGTTATGCTCTAAAGTTTTTAAAAATTTACATTGGTTTTCAGTTCTAATTTGGTTTAAGTTTACCTAATAATGGGTCTAAATAAAAATCTAACAGCAAACATCACATATAAAAACTCTAGATGAACCTTGAGGTTCAGAAGCAAGACAAAGAAGGCCTGAAATTCAGGATCTGGATGCTTTGAGTAAATAACCATTTTTCCAAGACAAGGTAGAGTGCTACAGGCTCTTAATTACATGGGCATAAAGATAAAATGGGTCACAAATGAGAAGTGTTAAAAATGTGGAGAATCTCAGAGACTACTCTAAGCCTTTTGAAATTTCGAATAGAAAAGTGCTAAAATTGACTAAAACAAAACAAAAGGGTGCACACAAACATTGAGTGCAATTACCAACTATGAGTAGTAAAAGGACATTGCAGGAGGGACAAAGAGAAGCAGGTGGACTAAGCGGTCCTCTCTGAAGTAGGAAGCCACACAACACAACATTGGTGCATGTGGAGATCCCGTTTGTGACAATTTCAGATATCCTTGGAGCCAAAGAAGCTCTGTCCAAGAACACTTTCAGGAGCAATTATCAAAATTCCTCTGGGCATCAGTTCTGTCATGACAGAGTGACCATACGTCATAGCAGACCAGGGCTGTTCTGTTAGCCCAAGTAGTTCTTTTCCTTGGTAGGTGACATCATTAACTGCATCTCATTTTACACTCACATTTTCCCTGTTTTGATATGCTCATCTTGTGAAAAGACTTTTAGGAGGAATGGCTACCTATGTGGCCAGAACTGGAAAGATCTTGTAAATAAAAGTGCACGTATTAGGAGAACATCTTGGTCATCCTCCTTCTGTCAGTTTCTCACACAGCTGATTTAGCCAAGGCCATCCACCCAGCAACCCAAAGTACAGGTGACATTAACAAGCATATACATTGCTTAATTTGCTCTGAGCCCTGTTCAAAGTGTTGTATGCATACTAAGTCACTGAATCCTTACAACCAACTTGCCAAAGAATAGTTTAAACCTAACAATAGCCAAAAATGCAAGAGGAATATGATTGTTATTAATATTGCACTTCAGAAAAGACCAACCCCCCCAAAAAAAATGAAGACTCCTCCCAAGGTTTTAGCCAGTACATGAAGGAGTGGTTGTGAACCAAGCCACTTGACTTCAGAGGACAGGCTCTGATGGGCTATGTTCTACTGCTTATAAATTAGGAATGGGATTTTAGAAAAAGATAAAAACATGACTTTGTCCCAAAGTATAATTCAAATTGTCATTTGGAAATGGTACCTGAGGGTCTTGTATTATGGAAGACTGAAGGATGCAATCACAGAACTTTTATAATGAATTCTGCATAATTTTTTAAATATAGGATATGAAGTAGTACTGTGAATAAAAAGAAGAGTAAAATTATTAACTGAACAAGCTAAGTAATTGAAAATTGTGTTAAGAACCAGCTGAGACGTGCAAGGCCAAAAGTTCTAAAGACTATGTTCTCCCCTCCTCATGCTTATTGACAAGCACAGATTTTTGTCATGTGTCCCACTGTCTCTAATATTTTTTGCCTGTAAATATGCATGCACATGCTCTCTCACAAATGCATGTCACATGCACATTGATACATGAGCATTTGTGGTTTAGCCACAGGCTTTTGTGACTCCTAAAATGGAGTTTCTCCAATTCAAAATGGACTTTCAAATAATTCTAACAATGAGTTTTGGGAAGAAACAATAGGATGCATATTCCACAGGAATCAAAGGGAACAGGCTGGAATAATTGTGCAGTGTTCCATCCTGGGAGCTGGACTTGCAAGCTCTTGGGTAGATGTGTGAAATCCCCCTTCAGAGGTCGCCACCCCACTAAGGAAAGGATTTTGGCTTTTATTAGTCCAGATTCACTTGCTCATTCACAACCCACCTGGCTTTTGCAGAAGAGGGAGAAAATATCGCTCAACATTTTGCTTACCACAGAGAGTAGTGCTGAAACTACATTTGAAACTGGGGAAGAGCATCAGTATCGATGGAGGCAGAACAAATCCAGGTGGTGCAAATCCTCCTTCTGGGAGACACGTACTTCAAGGCTGTAAGCCAACTTGATAAACTTGGATTTAAAAGCTCTGGACAATCAGGAACATCTTCACCTGCTGGATTCTGGCTTGCTCATTGTCCCCAGGTCTTAGCTGTGGGTTTTCATCAACTGGTTTTGTTTGAAGTCAGGGTGCAGCTACCTCTGTCTGGTTCCTGATCTACCAGGTAAGGTTTGCCAGATTTCGGAAGTCTCATTCTATGGCCTGTCCACCATGGGAGGTAGGAAATAATGGAGCCATTCAATACTTATTAATCATATAAAATACCTTAATGTTTGTGCTCTTCAGACAAGGGAGATCAAGAAAAATAGAACATTTATTTTGCATAGAGTAGACTCAGGTAAGGCTTCCTCTAAATATTTCATATACCGAATGCTTCATACACCTTCAGAAGATGTTTGGTTCTCACCACTGAGAAAAGAGCTGTGAAGAAGAAACTTGACCCTCTTTTTACTTAATGCGCTGAAATGGTGAAAAGAGATGTTTAAGGAACGTTTGTGCTTTACAATTCCATTTTTCTATGGCAACAGGCTAGAGTTTCAGCCTGCAAGAAAGAGTCCTTTCCTCTTTACAGGGGAACCTGTGTAGCGGTTTGGAGCTTAATCTGAGGAAGAGAGGCCAAGGTTCAAATCTCAGCTTTGTGACTTATTGGTGAATGATGTAGGCCCTTTAACTCTTAGATTTGTTATCTGTAAAGAGGTACCTACATTTTGCACTTATTGTAGGAATTAAAATAAAAACTTCTGTAAACAGTTTATCACAGATTAACCCTTTATTCAATGATAGCAATTATGTTGTTAACATCAACAATTAGGTATTTTAAGAAATTTACATTTTTTTAAAAAATTGATAAATTATATAATCTATATGTTTTCCAACATGTCTTGAAATATGCATACATTGTGGAATGGCCAAATCAAACAAATTAACATATTACCACACATACGTATGATTTTTGTTGTGAGAACACTTAAAATCTACCCATTTGGAGATTCCAAGATAAAATATATCATTAATTACAATGCCCACATTATAAAAAGGTCTCCAAAGCTTTCCTCTTGCCTAACTGAAATTCTGTATCTTTTGGAAACTGTCTCTCAGACCTTCCTTGCCCTAATAACCATCATTCTTTTCTCTGATTCAAAGTTCAACTTTGGATTCTACATATAATTTAGATTATGCCATATTTCTGTGCCTCTGTTTTCCCACTTACCACTGAAGAAATTTCCATTGCTTAGTGCTATAATTCAATTACAAAGTCATAGTTAGCATCAGGGAAGTTGGGACAACAGTAGAGAGTGAGCTTTCAGCAGAAACTTCTGGAGGTTTTCCTACCTCCCATGGGGCAACCATGCATCACCATGTTCCCTCTGCAGAAAATTCCCCAAAGAAAGACCAGATAGGAAAAATGCCCGACAATCAGATCTGCATATTATATTTTCAGTGTAATAGTTCTGAATAGGTCTTTCGGAATTTAAGAGCAAATCCAATGTCACATGCTTTGCACTTATTAAAACAAATAACAAACCTTTGTTTCTGTTTTGTATTAGATCTTCCTGGGTGTCAACCTTGAGTGCAGATCCTTTGTTCTGGTTTGAGACAGGCCAAGAAGTGTGGCATCCTCAGAGTAACTCTGGACAAGTACCAGGAAACAACATGGTGAGGCAAGTTCTTTCAGCATAGTTTTGCTTTTGCCTAAGACCTCTACCTTGGAAACCAAGGCTGGATCCGCTGGGTTTGCCCATCCTGCCTTACCATTCTCTGAGCCTCTGAGCACCTCAGGGACAGCACCAGAGTGTGGGTGAGCTCTATTCTAGGCCGAGTTTGGGCCTGGGGAAGGGTAGATCTGACCCATATCAGGAAAAGGGCCAGAGGCAAGCTTGGAATTACAAGATCTCCCCCAGATGGCAATATGTAAACCTCCGAAACCAGTATCTAATTCTAAATCCCAACTTTGATCGGTCACTTACTCTGAAACTAAGTTTATTTTTAAATCAATGAACTAATGCTAATTACTCTTTTGAAGTCCAAACGGAATAAGGCATAAATGCAAAGTATGAAGCATGGTGATAATTATGACACCTTCTAAACACAGGATGTCCCAGATCCATTTGGGTCCTGTACCTACAGGTCGTGCGTACTGGTAGATGCATCTCCACCTGGACCTCACCAAGTCCTCACCTCAATCTGAAGAGGTGGCTTAGGCATGTTGGCATCCTTCTCTTCCTAGAGGGAAATAAAGTTAATCCTCACCTCTTGCTGCTGATCTCCACCATTCATCCATATCTCTCCTCTAGCAACTCCTCTCTCTTTCCTTAAGCCTTTTATTTATTTATTTATTTATTGCTGATTCCTAAGGGACTTTCACTGCAACTCCAATAGCTTCCCCTTTAGGCCTAGGACTCCCAGGCACTCTCCGCAGAGCAAGACACCTTCCTATCATCCAGGAATTCCCCTTGCCTGTCAGCTTGTCCTGCTGGCCCCTGCATCAAAGGCCTTCCAAAACAGTTTTGTCATGTCCCCTGTACTACCCTAATCTTGTACTCACATTTGCTTGAAAGGTTCGCTACCATTACTTTTCTTTAAAATATTTTATTGGAGTCCTTTTAATAGAACCAAGTACTTACAGTAAATTAAATATAAGCCACAGCTGTCTACTTGACACACCAATTCATCAAATTTTCTAGCCAGTTTTTTCTTCTTTTTTTCTTTTTGCCTAATGAGTTGACAGCTGCTCACATACATAGTTGATACAGGAAAGAGGTAAGTTCCTGGGGTCACGAAGGAAAAGACTTCTCTGTGTCAGAAAATCCCTATGTGCCACAATCATCCCAACAGCATATCTCCAATGAAATTGGTGGCACACTCCAGATTTTCAGTTATCAGGATAATGCAGAGTTTCCATCATGGGCCACTGCCTCAGCTGCAATTCTGGAGCTCTCTTAATGTACCAGTGGATACCAGAGCACTGAACATCTTAAAACTGCTAACTGGGAATTGAGACACAGAAAGAAAAGATTAATTAGGACTTCCTCCCCTTTTGAGACCTGGTAGATCCTGCTCCATTTTACTAGCTCAAGAATTGCCACCTGCAGTAGATGTGCCCTCAATTTGGCTTTAATTGCCTCTCAACATTTATTTCTGACATGATATATACATATATGTGTATGTATACATATGTATACATATATATACTCTTCTGATATATATATGTATGTGTGTGTGTGTGTGTGTATATATATATATATATATACATATATATATATATATATATATATATATATATATATATATATATAATTTTAGTGCTCTCTTTTAAAAAAAATTATACTCCTTATTTGTCTTAGAGGACCAAGAATAAAACTCAGTGCAATGTATAAGAATGGACAGGAAAAAATTACTTCTTTACTTAGTCTCCCAAAGAAAGCATGCACGCTCTTCTCCTGTGACAGTTATAAAATACCATGTAGGTTCATGACTGCTTCTAAATTATGGTAGTTTTCATAGATCTGCCACTAAATCTTCTTATTTAATATACTAATAAAGAAGCATTAAGAGTATTAGGTTCACATTTGTTTTGTAATACTTTAATAATTATATTTCAGTTAACCTTTCTTGGAGATTTCATATGTTTTACATTATGCATTTAAAATATTAATTTGATAAAGTAAACTTAGACTCTACACTAAAAATGGGTTCCATGGCATACAAAAAAAAAATGAAGAACCTTTGTCTTAGAAATTTCCAGAATTACAATCAGGACTGAGTGTAGCTCAGTGTTAGTGCTCATGCTTGACATGCATAAAGCTCTGTGTTCCATCTCGAGCACCCAAAGCAGTAGAATTAAGACCCTTTTCTAGAATAGTTCTTGTTTTAATTATTTTCATTGAATGACATGAAGTTTTTTGACACCAAGGAGAGATCAAACACATTCTTTAATCTTTATTTCTGACCAAAGATTGTACTTAACAGCAGTCTTGCTATTAATACAGTACTTAAGAGCAGTACTGCTTTTACTCCTCTCCCAAGGAGAAGCATTCTGTCTAAATATTTTTGGTTCTAAGCCAACTTGACTTACTCCAGAGCTGTGGGAGCACTGGTAGAATGCTGGTGCATATATTTTAACCAGTTTTCAAGGGTCAGGGTTTGGAGTGTCCTGTCGCCTTAAGCTACTTTGACAGAGCAAATATTGTTGGCATATGATGTCCTGATCACTAACTTGTTGGGTTAAAGTAGAGAAAAGCAAAGTCAAATTTGCCAGCCTCACACTGTCTTCATGCATTGCAGTTTGTGGCCTTCGCTCTTTCCCCAAAAGGCCCCTAGGTGGCAGTATGACACTTTTTTTTTTAACATTTCTCCAGTACCTTTATCCTCTTACCTTGAGAAAGGGTAACATACACAGTAAGAGCAGATCTTCGGCTTCCACTTCCTTCTTTATTGTTCCATTCTTGCAGCAACCCTTTCCTTTTCTAGTTCTAAAGGAACTGATACAGTTTATTCTCAGACTTTAACACAGTACTGGCAAAGTATAGATGCTCAGTAAGTAGGTAGAAAATGATAGGAAATAAATCCTCAAGAAAAAGAAAGGTAGAGCTCTGGCTTCCCTTATTTGGCAATCTAAGTGATCCTCACAAGTTTCCACTGCAACACCCAGAAATTCTGGAAATATCTAATAAGTATCTCTTTGAATGAACGGCTAAGCTCAATAAGAAAAAGAAATGGAAATCCCTTATTATTGGTAACAAAGAAAGAACTGAAATCTAAGATGTTTTTGGCTGCTTCTGACCCTGCCTTGGAGGTGGATGGGTATGGGGGATAGGTGGGGACTCAAAGTTGCTGCTTGTCTGGGTCATGTACAGAGGTGCTTCTCCAGTTTTAACGCAGATCCTGGGGAGACAGTTAAAAGTCAGGTTTTGTTAGGGTCAATGTGAATCAGATTTCATAGATCTGCCACTAAATATCCTTATTTAATATATTAATAAAGAAGCATTTATTAGTATATTTCCCAACAACCTCCTGCAGACTTCTTTTAATTAGCAAAGATGAAGATTTGGGTTTTGTTGACTACATGGACACAAAAGAAGAGAACTTATGCTAAGTAATCTAGGGGTGGTAACTAAAACCCCTACATTTTGCCAGCACTCTCAAGAGATTTACATCCTCAGTAAAAGGAGGAGCTAGAAAAAATATTTGCAATTGCAAGAAGACAGCAGGCTCTACACATTTTTGGTTGTATCTTCAATTTCTCTGGTTTCTTGATATTTTCTCTCAATCACTTTGCATATGATATTTCTGTGGGATTGAGTTCTGATTTTTCAAAAGTTTCCTGTTGACTTCCATGCTTTCAATATAATGTCTGTGAATTATTTTTTATGTCTCTCCTTTTGTCCCACGTTGTATGCTAATTCAAAATGTGTTTTTAGAGACATTTATAGGGAAACTCAAAAACAAAAAGGAAGACAAAAATAAAAACACTACAGAAAATTGTAGACGTTGATACTCAGAGGCACAGCAATCTAGAAACACAGTCTACCTTCTAGCCAGATAAAGATAACACTTAATAATACAAGCCTATTCAGTTCTTCATGCTTAAAACATCAACACATATTTCAAAAAAATTACATGCATGCTAAAAAACCGAACAAGACTCAGATATACAAAAGTTTGGTGTTATCAGACTAGAAATTTTTAAAAAACTATGATTAATAAGCTAAGAGTTTTAATCAAAAGGTAGAGAGCATGCAATAACAGATGAGCATCTGCTTGCATGAAGAGAGATGAGACTAAAAAAGATTCAAAAGGAAATGGGAGAAGTAAGCTTACAGATGAAGAGCTAAATGAAGTCAACCTGATATTTTAATCCAGATCTGGCTGACTGTAAACAAAAACTATAATCTTCAAGTGGCAGAGGCCCAGTGCCATTCAAATATTTAACAAAAATGTATGTTATCTGGTGATAGAAGAAAACATAACATTTATAAGATCCCACTCTCAGTAGACTTATGGGCTATTATAACTTGGAATTTATCAGCAAGTTCTTAAATACTAATTATTATGTAGTTTTTGATAAGTTTTGCTATTATTGTTTTTGGTACTGTCATGCTAATAAAGAGATATTAAGTGAGGATATTAATTTTCATCATATAGATTTATTTAATTTATAATTAGCATAAATTATTTTGAAAGGTTTTTCAGACGTTAAACCATTACTACATGAATCTTATCTAGGATTTTCATGACTGTCTTTAAGCAAAATTACACTGATTTTTAAATAAAGTTTTCCAAATTCAGGGCTTTTGGCATGAAGGTAAGATAATACAAATAAAAGTTTAAGTGATTAAGTGAAAGCCTGGAGACCTAAATTTATTTATTTATTTTAAAAATATTTATTTATATATTTATTAGTTTTAGGTAGACACAATATATTTATTTTTTTTTAATTTTTACGTGGTGCTGAGAATTGAACCCAGTGCCTCACACGTGTTAGGCAAACGTGATACCACTTGAGCAACATCCCCAGCCCCTGGAGATCTAAATTTAAAATGGAAATCTCATATGTGAACTCATTAAGTATTCTCTCCTCAAAAATCTGCATATTCTTAACATGACCACTGAAAAGGTCTGGAAACCAATGACCAGGCCATGGTCAATTAGAATGACTGTTACACAGACGAGGCTCCATATTCGTATTCATTCTCCACAAAAAGAAGCTAGGGCAATTTGGAGGTGTGACAGATTTCAAAGCGAAAAAGATCCTAAAACCTCTTGTCATAACACACAGCAAAGAAGCTGTTAACAATTCAGATCAGGACTAAAGCACTCAGAGCCAACTTAACAGAATCCTACTGCTAAAGATGGGATACTTTGAGTACCAATGTGTACAAATACAATTTATTGAAACACATCACATATCCTGGAATGTATAGGTTTTAATGAGCCTGGCATGTGTCAAAGAAAAACTGACACTTTGTCCTGCTTCCATTAGGAGGACACATTGCACATACCATATTTGCAGAGGAAAAAAAATCACTTTCCACCTTGAAATGAAGAGAAACTAGTGCCTTGATCTTGGTTTCTAGCACTGTAATTTACCAAAAAGTGTCAGGGCTCTTTGGGGAATTATAATCCCAGTCCCCAGTGTGACTCCCTGTCCTGGAGAGAGACTATACAGGGAAAATCTAGGACATTGTGTATATTAGAAAGCAAATAAATACTCAAAATTAATGGGATCACATCAGAAGAATCTTGAATATTCAAAAGAATAATGTCCCTAATTAGTAGAATATGATGAGGGATTGGATTGGATTTGTACTCCAATCACAATCAACTAGGAAACTGAAAGAAATAAAATAAAAACCACTGTTTGGCAATATTGGGCAACATTTGCCCAAGTCTTCAGTATTAAGACATTTTCTGAAGTTGGTGTAGTAACAGGAAATTTAAGGAAGTCATGTCAAGGAACTCAGTCACTAAGTTCAAGAGCCAAAGATTGCACAGCTATAATAAAAGTTACTGATTGGCTTACCTTGAGGTAGGGTGATTATCTTGGACTAGCTGAGTGGGCCTAATGAAATTACTGGAGCTCTTACAAACAGAAGAGAAAGTCAGAGAGATGGAATAGATCAAAAATTCAGAAAGATGTGAAGCATAATAAAGGTTTGATGCAGATTATTGGCTTAAAAATGAAGAGAGGCAAATATCAAAAAGTAGGTAACTCAACACTGTAACTGCAAGGCCAAAAAACATGTTTTCTATAATTTCAATCATTTTATATTTATTTGAGGATTCGTTTTAGAATCTATCTTATCATCTTTGTTTTTGCAAATGTTTAACTGGGTTCAGTGGCACATGCCTGTAATACCAGCAGCTGGGGAGGTAGATTGTGAGTTCAAAGCCAGCCTCAGCAAAAGCAAGGCACTAAGCAACTCAGTGAAACCCTGTCTCTAAATGAAATACAAAAAAGGGCTGGGGATGTGTCTCAGTGGTAAAGTGCCCCTGAGTTCAATCCCTGGTACCCCCCAAAATATTTCATGTACACTGAAAACAATGCAGATTTTGGTGATAGTGGGTACAGTTCTCTGAAACTGTTATTAATTCACATTGGTTGACAAATTGTTAAGATCTTTTTTGTCCTTACTGATTTTTGATCTACTGGTCCTATCAATTACTGAGTGAAAGTTGTTAAAAAATTTAATTAATATTGTGGATTTCTCCAGTTCTTTATTTTTTATAATTTTGTCTTATGTATTTGGACGTTCGGTTATTCGGAACATACATATTTGGGATTGTTTAAATAATTGAAATGGATAAAAATATTTATCTTTATCTCTGATAATAATTATTGTTATGATAGATAGTCATTTTTCCTGGTTTATAATTGTTAGTCTCATGGAATTAAATCCCCTGTAGTTACAGTATTGGCTCATTTTTCTTTATATAAGATCTACTTCACAGAGGAAATGATGAGATCATTATTCAAACTACATGTATGAAGACACAAATTGGGTGTCAACCTACTTTATATACAAACAGAGATATGAAAAATTGTGGTATATTTGTGTAACAAGAATTGTAATGCAAAAAAAATAAACAAAGTACATGTATAAAGTAATGAATTGGCATGAACATACTATATATACAAAGATATGAAAAATTGTGTTTTATATTTGTAATAAGAATTGTAATGCATTCCACTGTCATGTACTTAAAAAAGTAAAATCAATTAAATATAAAATAAATAAATAAATAAGGAAAAAAAGAAGAAGAGATGATGAGATTAGAATATTAACAATTTGAAACCCATAATGGAAATTATTTCAGGCAGGATCATCAATGCATCCTACAATGATTAGATAAAATCAGAGAAAATCTGGCTAGTCATGTGTTACCAAAATGTCACTATACTATTTAATTTCTAATAGCAAATGAAAATATGTCTTTTTACAAGCAATATCTGGTGGCCACATACTTAACGGAATCATCAAAAGTAGTATCCTAAGAGTGAGCAAATTTGACATAAGGTACCTCTTGGCATAATGAAAGAAAGTATAAAGCATCTCCTGTCTTCTTGCCAAAAAATGTTTTAACTTAACTTAATCAAGACTTAAATTCCAGTTTACAGAAGACCAAGGGAAGTGAGGAATAGGTTAAACATATTATGAGAAAATGATCAGACAGTTCTGTATTATAAAGGGCTAACTACAAGATAGCTAGCTAACTGATTAAAAATCTACATCATGAAGAAATGAGAGGTTGATTACAGACTGAGAGACAAAACTAAGGTAGTCCATGAAATTTAATTGGAAAAAAAGCTATAAATGGTATTAGGAGGTAACTGGAAAGAATTTAATGTAGACAGAGTTCTTTATGATGTTAAGGAATCATTGTAAAATAGATGTGATGAGAAACATGTAGGAAACTGGTAGAAGAATGTCATTTTGAGAGATGCATGTTGTGTCCTTAGACATGAAGCATTATCAGAGGCTTACTCTGAAGCAGATCAGTTTGTCCGATGACGGATGATAGATTAGATTTGATTAGATAGGTAAGTGATTGATTTGAGACAGATTATAAAGATGATAGAAATAGGCAAAGCCAACAGAGCAAAATGTTTTTAAAACTTGAAGTATTTGTATGTTTTTTTATATTATTTTACCAAGTTTTCTGTATGATTAAAATTTTTCATAAAAAGTTTGGAATAGGTGCTCTAGATCATACAACAGGCGATTCTGTGACCACCTCCTAACTCAGGGAAGGGAGAAAAGCTTCCTTTCTGTCTCTGCAGCATTAATCTAATCTCAAAGTATTCTCATGTTACTGCCTTTCTCCAGAATATACATTTATTTCAGATGAAAAGCCAGTTTCCTAACAATTAAAGAATATTTCTGATGTTTTTCAGGTACAACCTGGATGCAAGAAATTTTAGACATGATTCGAAATGATGGCGACCTGGCAAAAGGCAGGTGAGCTGCTTCTCTGGAAAGAACAGAAGGGATGCTACACACTATGGGGTCAGTTTGGAATTTGGAATTGGGCACCATTCACAACCTCCAATATATGGAGAGCCCAGGAAGGATTTTCTTTTTTGTGTCTACTGCAGATCAAGAAGAAAATCAATGGTATTGCTGAAACTAAGGTTACCTATAAAGTATTTGATTGAAAATAATTTGTCCTTCTTTTTAGAATTGGTATCAAAACAAAAGTTCCAGACTACCAGCTAGAGAGAAACAGAGATTATTTGATGCCAGGAAACAACAGGAGTCCCTTGTCCAATTTCATCAGGTTTTCCACCACCTGGATGCCCAGAGGCAATTTGACAACAGCACCACTGCACAGCTCTCTCACCCCCAGCAGGCTCCACTATACAGACCTGGCTACCTTGCTATGAAGACATGGGGAGGTCCTAGTGAAGTGGATGGCTCATGTGGCTGGGTATTCCCAAGCATGAGAAAGGAACCAAGTTGTGCTTCTCTGGGTCAAGGGGCCACAGAAAGTGGACCTTCTTCTAGCATCAGCACAGCCATCTCTAAGGCCACATTCACAACAGAAGATAGCCAGTAGAGTAGGCTTTTGCCTTTGCCCTTTGTTGATAGTGTGCAGGGAATGACACAGCAGCAGCAGGACCAGGAGCTCTATGGTCTCTCTGAAGGACACCAGATGAATGACTAGAGATATTCTATTTTACAGTGGCAACAGTCCCAAAACTACCAAGAGAAGCTGATAATTCAGGACCAATTACTAATCTACCAGCAGCATGAGGACTTAGGGCAGCAGGTACCCTCCCTTCTACAAGAACAAGATGCAGGTTGTCAAACAAATGGAGAGGATTTAATTGCTCAGATGCAGTGTATCTTCTCCACAAATGGAGGCCAGTTCTGTGCCAGCGCCTTTAGGGCAAGATGGAAAGCAAGATGATAAAGAGCAGCCCAGATCCCCAAACCAAAATCTTTGAGATGAGTGGTCTGAAGAGGTCTTTGACTGGGCCAAAATTATAATTGGAGAACATACCATTAAAATTTAGATAGCTATAGTCATAATTTTTCTGTAATCATCCATACTGGCTCAGGGCAAAGGACTATCTCAAATCTTCATAGAAACATGTTGAGTTAAGGAACTCTGAAAAAAACAACAACCACCACAGGTAAAAAAAAAACTTAAAAGAAAACAAAACAAAACCTGAATCCTTTTTACAACCCCAATACCACCTCAGTGAATACACACACACACACACACACACACACACACACACACACACACAGCTTACTGATCTGTCAGTGTCTTCTGGTGGGGCAGCAGTACCCACCAGTAGTCAATCCATTACTGTGCATCTTCTAGTACTCTGGAGAAGGTTGGACTTATGTAGGCCCTTGACAGAAACAGACACAAAGAGAGCACTTGCCAAATCTAAACGAACATGTGCTTTTGGTAGACACTTCTTGCATAGCCCTGCCTCAAATATTTTTTTTTCCACTTGGAGGTAATATCCTTTAAGGTGCCAGTGTATGGAGGGTTCTTCAGGCTGCTGTTCTCATCCAGGGACCATCACAGTATCTTCAGGACACAGAATAGCTTTGCAGGACAGCCTGGACTCTCAAAAAGTTTTCAGCATCATTGATATCAATGATTTGTTTCTATGACAAATCTAACAACAACAACAACAACAACAACAACAACAAAGCACAGCAAATAGACAAACTAGGACATTATGAAGACAGGCATCTCATCCAGGATTGCCTGACAAAAGTTTACAACATTCTGCCAGAATGCAGCCTTCTAGGAACAGACTTCTGCAAGGAGGTCTGTCCATCAACTGTCTAATTAGCTTTGAACTCCCATAATCCTTGTGATTAACCATTGTTGCCAAGACATATTGTTTTGAAGTATCTTTTGTTCTTCTTTTTAATTTTGCCTTTAAAAATCTTCCCCAGCAGTAAGCTATTCCACTTGGGGCTCATAGTGAGTATACTCAGGCATATGTGGCAGGTATATGCCTTCCTACTATACTGTGGCAGGCATATGCCTATTACAGTGTCATTCCATTTCCAATTCATATTTTTGGAAGCATCTTTCTCTACTATTTAAATAGACACCACCATCCACCTAAAAGGCACAGCACTACCTGAGTTTTCCCCACCAAAGGCAGTGCTTCCACTGAAGCTGCAGCTCCAACTACTGAAATCTCAAGAACCCCTAAAGGGTTCTTCACTTGGATAAGAGTCCTTGTTGGGATTCCATTGTATTTTGACAGTCACCTGGCATGTGGGTCAATGATATCTGAGCATGCCCAGGTGAGCATTTAGATATTGCCGATCTGAGATTTTGAGACAAATCTTCAAAGTTTGGGGTACCTGGGAACCTCCCACTTGGAACCATTCTCATAATTTTGGTCTTTAGGACTCAAAACAATTTAAAGTATTCCAGAGAGTTTCCTGTTTCTTCCACAGCTCCTGCAAAAACAGCTCTGCAGGCTATATCTCTCAAACCACTAGGGGGCACAATGCACACAGTGCCAATGGAAGAGAGGAACTGCAACTTTTGTATTTCCAGTTGACTCCTGGGGTGTTTTTTGTGGAAGCAGGCCAAGGCTAGAGTTCTCTTTGGTAGTACTTCCCATTTTATTAAAACAATATTTAATTACAAAACGGTGTATACTGGTTATGATCATTTAGTAACACTAGGACTTTTAGAAAAAGCTTGTACTTGTGTTTATTGTACTTTGCCCACCCCCTCATAACCATTGTGAATAATCTGATATGCTATGTTTGTCATGAGTCTCATATTTATTAGATTTTGCAAGTTCAAAATACTATATTTATTAAATTACACAATAAAGCATATTTTATATGAATTTCCAAGTTGTGTAACATAAAAATCTCATTTTGAAAATATCTTCCTTCTTATACTGAGATTGAGAACAGGTGGGGAAATAGCAACTCTCCAACAGGGGAAATTTGTTATTTACACAATCACTGTAGGTAGTCATGTGGAATGTTTATTGAAGTTGCAGATGTATATCAACTCTGCTACTAGATGTTTCCATAGGAAAATGATGATCATTTCTTACAGAACACAGAACACCCAGATAAGAAGTTTAATATAAAGTAATCCAGCCAGCTGTGTTATCTCTCCACCACTATAATTAATACCTCTGACAAGCCTTATTTCGACTTTTTAAAAAAAAGTTTTCTGGGGATTAAATCCAGGGATTTTTGGCACTGAGCTACGTTCCCAGGTATTTTTATTCTTTGAGACATGTTCTCACTAAGTTGCTAAGGCTGACCTTGAACTTGTGGTATTCCTGCCCCAGCCTTGTGAGTTGCTGGGATTATGGGTGTGGTTGACCAGGCCAGTCTTGGTTCATGGTTTTGGAGGTTTCAGTTCATGGTCAGTTGGGCCTGAAGGGAGACAATTCATCAGGGTAGAGTAAAACTGTATATGACCAGGAACACATAGGGAGAAAGAGGGAGGGGCCAGGGCCCCATAATCCCCTTGAAGATCTGCCTCCAATGACCCAAAATTCTCCCCATAAGACTCACCTCTTAAATGACCCAATATGTCTCAAGCATCACAGTGGGAACTAAAACTTTACTACTTGTAGCTTTAAGGGATGTTTAATATCTAAGGTATCAGCACAGCACAGTTAAAAATGACAGACTAGTGCTGTTATTTTGAGAATCTTCTAGGATTTACTGTACAGTGGAATATCAAGTTTCAAAATTAGCTTTATAATATGATAATTCTGAAAATGAAAGAAGACTTAAATGATATTAATTATTCTTGAATTTACACAATGCATTCACCCAGTAAAAAAAAAAAACACAAAAAATGGACTAGATTTATATGCCCTAAATATTTTTAAATATTTATTTTTGTAGTTATAATTGGATGTAATGTTTTTATTTTATTTGTATGTGTTGCTGAGGATAGAACCCAGTTTCTCACTTGTGGTATGTGAGCACTCTAATTCTGAGCCACAACCCCAGGCCCTGCCCTAAATTTTTGAAAGTTGCATTTAGACTTGGACAAAAGGATTTTTTCTCCAATATTAGGATAAAATTCAACTGGGTTTTTGTTTAAATAACTAGCTAACTTATTTATTTATTTATTTTAAATGTTTTTTAGTTGTCAATGGACCTTTATTTTAGTGATTTATATGCAGTTCTGAGAATCAAACACAGTGCCTCTTCCATGTTAGGCAAGCACTCTCCCAGTGAACCTCAACCCTAGTCATTAACTGAATTTATTTATGCCTTTTCTTTCTGTAGTTTTTGAACTTTCAAATGCTGTTTTCATTGATTGCAAGATTATAACCCAGTCATATAGTGATCTGCCTAGGTTGTTCTCAAAGAAAGCCTATAGGTCATCATACATGTATCGTATTTATGTTTTTCTACAATAAGGTCCCTAATACTTCAATTATAATTTTTGCAGCTATTTTCAGGAATTTCCTCATATTCAGGTTTTTGCAAAAACTATCTTCAAGAGGTTGGGTCATAATATAACTTTAGTATGAATTAGGTATGTCATCTCTCTTGCTATTCTCTAAAATCTCATACAGATTTACATGTATACCTTTATAAAATGTTTGCATTTTTTAGTAACTGAGTCTGACCTGTCCTTTAGAGGAAGATTTTTTTTATGACTGATTCTATATTTGTCAATAAATCCCAGTGTTTCTCCTTGAGTCATTTTTGGGAAGTTGAAATTTTTTCAAGAATATATTTATGAAATGTATCAAATGTACTGTCATAGATTTGTTCAAAAATGCCTGGGAACTTTCAAGGATAGAGCAAGTGTAAAATTTCACAGGTATTCCCATCAATTTGCAGTTACTCCATGTAAATTTTGGTTTATTTAATTTTATTTATTTATTTTTGGTAAATGGGGTTCTTTGTAGTTTTTTTTAATTAATTTATTTATTTATTCCAATTAGGTATATATGACAGCAGAATGCATTTTGATTTACTGTACAGAAACGAAACACAAATTTTCATTTCCCTCGTCATACACTATTTTCCTGTTATGTCTGTAATGTGTATGTTCTATTGCACAGGTGGGTTTTGCAGGCCAGTGTCTGCCAGGGTGGGGTTTATGTGTTGGTGGCAGTGATAAGCAAAGGCCTGGTTTCCATCAGCAGATCTCTGTGAGTCCAGGTAGAGTTTTGTCAAAAGGCATCTGCAAGCTCACAGGGGGACCTCTCTGGACTCTGCCTTCAGTGTCCAACCTGGAAAACGTTTCTGGCCAGTGAGAAGCTGGGGTGGAGAGCTGGGTTTCATGGCCTCTGCAAAGTCATCCACTTGCAGTGGGGATTAACTTGGTGACCCCTGGTTCCCTGCCACCTCTTGAGGCTGAAAACTGAGATGCTGAAGTGCCCAGTACCAGGTTGCATTTCTTGCCTGTCAAGTCCTGTACTGTGTTGTTTGTTTGTTTGTTGTTTTGGATGCCAGGCACTCTCTGGTGATCTCCTACTAAATCAGGGAGGAAGCCTTAATTGGTAGAAGCTGGCACTGTTCTGCTTCTGGAGGAGAAATTGGGCTTCAACCTAGTGAGGTGCAATGGGATATACCTTGACAACTTTCAGGTGGGATTTCCCCACTGCCAAGCAAAGGCCAAGTAGGGTTTCTGGCTGGAGTTGGGGACTGAATCCCTAGCAGGGCAGTGGACACTCCACACAGGACAGGAGTCAGGAGTTTGTGTCTGGTAACAAACAAAAGATTCTTACACTGCCTGATGTCTCTGAGGGGCTCCATCCAGCTGTACCAGGGGAAGAAGGTTCACAGGGATAAGGATGCCATGAGACCAGGCAGACCTGATACATCAGGTTCCTGACAAGGGCACTCTGCTCTTTCCTGGTCACCCCAGACCTCTACTGAAAGCTCTTTGTGTGCTCAAGGTGGCAGGGACCATTCCAAGATCTCCCCTGTGTAAGAGGATCCCAGGTGGTTATATGTAGAATTTTCAGGTGAATAAAGGGTTCAGTCTTCAAAGTGTGTCATTGTTTGGGTCACATAAGGTGTGTTCAAAACAAATTTCCATATAAAATTTCACAGGTATTCCCATCAGTTTGCAGTTGCTGCATGTAAATTCTGGTTTATTTTATTTTATTTATTTATTTTTGGTAAATGGGGTTCTTTGAAGTTTTATTTATTTATTTAATTACTTATTCCAATTAGGTATATATGATAGAAGAATGCATTTTGATTTACTGCACAGAAATGGAACACAATTTTTCATTTCCCTGGTCATACACTAAGTAGCATTGCACCATATGTGCAGTCATACATGTACCTATGGTAATGATCTGCTTCTCATTTTATCATTTTTCCTGCCCCCAAGCCTCTTCCCCTTCCCTCCCTCCATTTTGCCTAATCAAAGTTCTTCCATTCTTCTCATCCCCCACCCCCATTATGGGTCAGCACCCACTTATAAGGGAGCACATTTGAGTTTGATTCCATCCCATTTATTGATTCTTGGTTTTAATTGTTGCACTATAGAAGTCTAATTAAGGAAGTTGGGGCCTAATCCGGCATGATGGAGATTTGGGTGCAAGGTCTCAGGCTTAATTCCTAGGTCCTTGATCCACTTTGAGTAGATTTTTGTGCATGGTGATAGAGGTTTAATTTCATTTTGCTACATGTGGATTTCCACTTTTCCAAGACCATTTGTTGAAGAGGCTATCTTTTCTCCAATGTACATTTATTGCCACCTTTGTCTAATACTAGATAACTGTAGTTACCTGAGAGAGTCTCTGTTTCCTGTATTCTGTACCATGGTGTACAGGTCTGTATTGCTGCCAATAACATGCTGTTTTTGTTAAAATTGCTCTTTAGTATAGATTAAGGTCTTGAAAAATAAAGCCACTGGCTTCACTCTTCTTGCTAAGAATTACTTTGGCTATTCTGGGTCTCCTTTTTTTTCCAGATAATTTTTACAATTGCCCTTTCTATTTCTATGAGAAATATCATTGGGATTTTGATTGGTATTGCATTGAATCTGTATAGTGCTTTTGGTAGTATAGTCACTTTGACAATATTAATTCTGCTTATCCAAGAACAAGGTGCATCTTTCCATCTTCTAAAGTCTTCTTGATTTTTGTTATTTTTATCTATCTATCTACCTATTTATTTACCTAATTATTTATTTTAGCATGCTGTAGTTTTTACTGTAGGTCTTTCACCTCTTTCATTAAGTTTATTCCCAAACATTTTATTTTTTTGGAGGCTATTGTAAATGGGGTGGTTTTCCTAGTTTCTCTTTCTGAGTATTTGTCACTGATGTACAGAAATGCCTTTGATATAGGTGTTGATTTTATATCCAGCTACTTTACTGAATTCATTTGTTTGTTCTAGAAGATTTCTGGTGAAATGTTTTGGGCCTTCTAGGAATAGAGTCATATTGTCTGCAAATAGTGATACTTTGAGTTCTTCTTTTTCCCATCTGTATCCCTTTAATTTCTTTTGTTTATCTGATTGCTGTGGCTAGAGTTCAAAAACTATATTAAATTGATGTGATGAAACAGGACATCCCTGTATTGTTCCAGTTTTTAGAGGGAATGCTTACAATTTTTCTACATTTAGAATGATATTGGCCTGCGGCTTAGCATAGATAGCCTTTACAATGTTGAGGTATGTTCCTGATATCCCTATTTTTCTAGTGTTTTGAACATGAAAGAATGCTGTATTTTACCAAATGCTTTCTCTGAATCTATTGAGATGATCATATGTTTTATTTAATCTCTGAATCTGTTGATGTGATGAATTACATTTATTGTTTTCCATATGTTGAATCAACCTTGCATCCCTGGGATGAACCCTACTTGATCATGTACTATCTTTGGTGCTGCACAATGTCTTTGCCTTGGGTTTAGTGAAGCCTCCCTAATGATCAGGGGCTGCCACTCCTCCCTTGGTGTGTGTGCAGGAGCACTCTAGTTCATTATTGTTGACTAGTGGATTGTGAGTCCCTGCCCTCCTCTACTTCATGAAGTAAAATTCCTTGTGACATGGCCCTTTCCATAAATTGATGCCTGAATAAGCTGGAAGATGTCTTACATGAGATTAATTCAAAATAAGTTTATTTGAGAAACTAAAAAGAATGACTTGTAAATCAGCTAGCCTTCAAAATCAGAACAAATACAAAGAAATGTGGGCAAGAGCATAATTATGCAGCATTGACAGAAAAGAGAAGTGATGTACAGAGAGAATTTGTTTACAGCTGAAGTGATTTAAAAGTTTCCATATGAACCAAACTAAATGTTAGCTTCCCATTGCTGTGACAAAATACCTGGGTTAAGCAACTTCAAAGGAGTTTTTGAGGTTTCAGTCTATGATCCCTTGGTCTCATCTTTTGGCCCTGTGGTAAAGCTGAACATCATGGTGGAGAGCATGTGATGTAACAAAACTTCCCACATCATGGGCGCTAGGAAGCAAAAGAGACCAGAGAAGAAAGATCAAATTCCCAACATCCTCTTCAAGTACCTGATCCCAATGACCTAATTCCCTCCAAAGTGTTTCTACCTGAAGTTGCCTTCTGATGTTTCTCCTACCTCCCAGTGGTACCACAGGCTGGCAATCCAGCCTGCAGCACATGGCCTTAAGAACTATTTGAGATCCATATTGCTCAGCTACTGGGATGGAACTTCATGTTGATTTGGTCTGTTTATTCTATTTTGGAGCCTAGGGAAAACCAACAGCTTCCCACATGTTTTATTTTACAATCCCTAAATCCATTTCTGCACATGATGCAAGCACCAGAGCAAATGCATTTCCATGATTCTGGATGTGGTGTGGACCCTAGGATTTACTCTTCATTTTTGAGCCTGAGAAGAGAACAAGCCTCTTGAAACATTTCAATAAGGAAATGTGTTTTCCTCTAAGTTATACAGAAAGTATATTTCAATTGAAAAAAGGATTCTCAGATGCAATTATAATAAGTGTATTTCTGGAAATTCAATAAATATTTTCAAAGACTCAATTGTATGATATGGTTTTAAAATACAACACAAGTTTTCTTGATTGGTCATCTTTGTCTAAATAGTGCAATGGTTTAAATAACTCCAAACATTACATTAGATTCATAAATAAAATAAAATTGTATTTAAATTAAAAAAGAAAAGAAATATGCCTAATACATGATAAATCTTTCTCATTATTACACACATTACAATCTACATATATTTCATTGGTTGATGAAAGTCACAAGACTAAATTGAATCTGAAGTCAACTATTCTAAAAAGACATAGCCTTGCCAGGCTGGTCCAATAAAGATATGCAAAGAATATTTTGCCCTCATAAGAGAGATCATGGTTCAACTATTCAATCAGGATTATTAGTTTTTATTCTTGTGTCTGTCAGCTTTCTGTCAGTATAGCAAATACCTGAGATAATCAAGTTATAAAGATTGGCTCTCCATTTTGGAGATTTTACTCCACAGTCAATTTGGCACACTGCTTTTCAGCCTGGAGAAATGCTGCACTTCATGGTGAGAGCATGTTTTGAAAAAAACCCGCTCACCTTTGTCCTGGATTGTGAATCTGTGGTAGCACTTGCCTAGCCTGTGTGCAAGAGGCACTGGTTGGAATCTCAGTACTTCATATAAATAAATGAATGAAATAAAACCAAAAATCACTTGCCTTTGAGAGCACACCCCCAATGACCCAACAACTTTCCTCTAGGCTCTAACTCTGAATATTCATCATTTCTCAAAAGCACCATGCTGGGGACAAATCCTAAAACATCTCAGGCTTTAGGGGACTCTCAAGTCCAAACCATGGCAGTCTCTTAAGTACAAGAAATAATCTTCTGCTTCTTTGTCTGGAAGAGTAGAAAAGACTTTCTAAATAGTTTGGGCTTAAATTTCTATAACACTTTTTAAGCTTATGGCAGATTTATACAAATTCCCCTTCCTAGTAGATATCAAAAAATAAAATCATCAGTAAAACACACTAGCATTATGTAGAAGAAACAGGATGTAGGCCACTAAAATAAACATTATCATTTATGACACCAAAGAAAATGTAAGATACAGCAAATATAATACCAAGATGTTCCTGGACAAAAGTTGAGCAACTTTTTGCTTCAGATGTGTTTTCACCTGATTAGGTTAATTTCTGCTCCCTGAATGAGGCACCAAGTTTAGGTCCTCATTTTCCCCTTACTTTTAATGTTCTCATTTGTTGGGATATTAGAGGTCATGGTTCTCTTGCTATTTTGTCATCTGGTTAAAATTCTATGAGTCCAGAGAGAGTATCATTTCTTTATTCAAAATGTTGTCTCTTTTAGTTCACTCTTTGTTTTTTCTCCAGGTACTAACACACATGGACCAGACACAGACACCTGTAACACACTCAGAAGGGCTAATTAATGTAGCTAATTGTGTTTAGCTCCTAGATTGCATTAGCCATCCCCCAATATATTGTCTAATATTCTCTGTCTTCTTAAATATCTAAAACTTAGAAGTTTTATAAAAATTACACATTGTTTACTTTGTAATAATATAGGAAACTGAAATTATTTCTCAGAAGAGGTTTTAGAACAACCTCATTATTTTAAACCAAAGGAGTGACAGGTATGTCAATCTGGCACACATACAAATCTTCTGATGTTCTTCAAATAAGAACAATAGCAAAGTGACACTTCCACCTAATGTTGTGTAACTATCCTGTGTCAAACCCAAAAACTTTGGCCTAAAAGGGGGAGCAATATATGTACAAATCACAATTCAACTAAAGAAATAGAATCAGTAGTTTGTGTGTGTGTGTGTTTGTATTTTCTGGAGCTTAAACCCAGGCTCTTATACATGCTAAGCACATACTAACCACTGGGCTACATCCTTAGCCCTACTTTTACATGTTTCATGTGACCATATTTGTCTTCTTTTGATTTTCTTGCCTGTGCTTTTAATGTGAATCCAAGAGGCCATAAATACACTTCCTGTCATTAAGCTATCATTTCCTTTAGAATTTTTGCAGCTTCAGGCCTTCATTTAAATCTTTCTTGTATTTCGTGTTATTTTATACATATGGTGTAAAATAAGAATCTCACTTCATACTTTGCATATGAACATCAATTTTATTTATACTATATTTTGAAGATCCTGTCCTTTTCCCATAGTGGAGTTGGACAGCCTTGTGGAAGACCATGTTTCCATATACCCATCAGTTTCTTTCTGTCTCACTGTTGTGTTTCATTGGTCTTCATGACCAATGAAACTGTTGCTCTTCATGCTAGTACCAGAGTTTTTTACTGTAGAATTGTGAAGTGTTGAAGTTAGAATTTGTGAGATCTCTCAGTTTTTCCATTTTTATATTTCTTGGGCAAATCAGAATCTCTTGAGATTCCATGTAAATTTAAGTTGTTTTTTCCTATATATATAAAAAAATGCCATTGAGATTTTGCTAAGGACTGCATTGAATCTTTACAACAGCATAGGTTATATGGAAATATTATCAATATGAAGTCTTTCAGCCCCTGAACATAAGATACCTTGCTGCCCCTGACAATCCAGGGCAGCTGATCTAGGACCACTTTTGTGAATTTGCAGGAACACAAAATAAAACACAGACACAATTTACCTTTACACAAGCTTCAGGAAGGCTTCCCTGGCTTCTGGCCTCAGGCTCTCTAAAATGGAGAGCATGAGAAAGCCACAAGAGGCTGACATGGGATTGGGAACATATTCAGAAGTGAGCGTTTTTTGAGGGGACACTTGTTCTTTGAAAGTTCTATTCAAAAAGACCAGAAGAGGCAAGACTACAAGGGAACAGGTGAGTGTAGCTCCCACCTAGGGGCACACCCCACAAAGAGGACCTCCTTGCTCTCTGAGTAGGGGAAAAGACCCAGTCACAAGTTATGGTGCCACTGTGCCAGACTACAGTGATCTTTCACATCTCTATGGTGCATCAGGACTGGAAGGTGTGGTCACTCAATGTGGCTTTCCACAAAACCTTTTACTTATTTATTTTCATTCCATTTCTTTCATTAATGCTCTGAAGTTTTGAAAAATTGAGTCTTTTGCCTTTCTGGTAAGTTTGTCTCATATTTTATTCTTTTTCAACATTTTAGTTGTGGCTGTACACAATACCTTTAGTATATTTATTTTTATATGGTCCTGATGGTCAAATCCGTGGTCTTACACATCCTAGGCAAGCACTCTACCACTGAGCCACAACCCCAGCCCCTATTTCATTCTTGTTGTTGCTTGTCTAATGCAATTTGTTTCTTTAATTTTTTTGGACTGTTCATTGGTAGCATGTAGGAACACAAGTTATTTTTATCCTACAATTGGATGAATTTTCAAATTAGTTCTGAAAGTTTTGTGTGGAACCTTTAGGCAGTTTTTTTCTGTCATCCATGAACAGATAATTTTACCTCTTCTTTCTAATTTGGAGGTCTGTTATTTCTTTTTGTGGCCTACTTGCTCATAGAGTTTCTAGTACTCTGTTGAATAGAAGTGGCAAGATTGGGCATCCTTGCTTCCTTACTGATCTTAGAGGAGAGGCTTCCAGTCTTTTCTGTAAAGTTTGGTGTCAGTTGTGGGCTTTTCTTATGTAGTTTTTATGATGCTGAGACCTATACCTTCTACTCTTGGTTTATTAATTGTTTTTATCATAAATGTGTGTTCAACTTTGTCAAGTACATTTCGCCCTGCATCAGCTGAAATAATCATGTGGTTTCTGTACTTCCTTTCATGAATGTAGTAGATTGCATTGATTTTCGACATATTAAATTATCCTTACATTTCAGAAATAAATCCCATTTGATCATGGTGTGGAAAGGTTTTATTTGTTTTTCATTTGTGTGTGTGTGTTATTGAGAATCACACCCAGAACCTTGTGAGCATTAGATAAATACTCTCTCCAATAGTTATATTCTTAGTCCTATCATTTGTTAAATGTGTTATTGAATTCAGTTTGTTAGAATTTGGTAATTTTTTTTCACAACATTTGTGAGAATTTGTTTGTTTATATTTTTCTTGTACTATCTTGGGCTCTGAAATCTGTGTAATTCTGACCTCAGAAAACGAGTTTGGAGGTATTTCTTCCTGTTGCATATTGCTCAGTGAAGTTCTGTTTCCCTTTTAAATGCCAATGTTTCTGCTAAAAGTGTCCTTGTTTATATAGCTTTTCTCATGTGTTTATTAAATTTTATTTGAGAATTTGTTCTTTTTTTCTTTACTTTCGTTTTTACTTTCTTCTCTTTTTAATGATTCTGGGGATTAAACTTAGGGCATTGTACTTGGTATGCAAGGTCTCTGTTGTTGACCTACATTTCTAAACCAGTACTTTTTATCTTGACACGGAGTGTCACTAAGTTACCCATGATGGTCTAGAACTTGTGACCCTTCTGCCTCAGCTTACTGAGTTGCAGGTATTACAGGCATTCACCCAACATGGCTGACCTAGTAATCTTCTGGGAGAAAATAATTTTAAACTTTGCTCTCATCCCTCAAAACATATTCTCAATGTATCACAGGGTTCCCAGATGAAGAGTATCCACAGGGGTATTCTAATATAATGGCTATAGAGTAGAATGGGCATGTGCCAAGATGCAGCCAGCCCCTTCTTCCACACTTTATTTTTCAGAAACATAATGGAGAAAGGGCAATATGAACAAATTTTTTAAAATATACATCAACCATTGTACATCCAGAGAATCAGGAACAGTTGGTTTAATTTATTTATTTTTCAATTTTTTATTTGGCATGCATAAATGATTGTTCAAGTGAGTGGAGGAAAATGAGGCTGGAAAACAGGAAGGGTCCTGATCCTGAAGGGTATCAACATGTTGTGATCCTTCAGCCAAGACAAGTTAGTGAAGGCTTTTTCATTTGTTTATTTTCCATTATGGAATTGAAAATGTCTGGTGTATATTGCATGGAGGTGAAGTTGGAAGCAGGTAAAATGAATGATTGAGAAAGATCTCTATGATTGTAATGGAGTTAAGATATCATCATGTTATGGGTTAAACAATATGTGCCTTGAGCAGACAAACTCTATTTTACAGTGAGAGTCCATTTCATGTAAAAAAATAGCTCTCACAAAAGAAAACTCACCTCTTCCATCCTTCTTAGCACACACGGTTAAGCAATGCATAGCAGCTGAAAAGGTGTTTTTTTTTTTAATTCTTATACAATGGAATATGTTCTTCTTTTAGTCCCCATGTTTTTGGGGGAACATGTACTTCTCCTTTAGCTAGGTCACTTTGACCAAGTTTTTATGTTGGTGTGGGTTTGAGTTACTGGTTGCTTGCAGTTTTTATCTATTAAAATGTACCCTACTTTCTGAAAATGGTCAAAGATTGCTTGCTGCCCTTCATCCCCTGCCATGGTGAATAAAGTTTTATATCCTGCTTCAAGACTGACCCAGTCATTTATTTCCAATATGCCACAATATTTGGAGGCTTCAGCCAGATTTCAGGAATGTGGCTCTGTGGCATGAGGGATTCTTAATCCTTGCTTCATAGAGTGGGGTGCCATTCCTCTGAAGTTGTGGGAGCTCTCTGGGTTGCATGGTCTGGACACCCTGTGTTCATGGATTCAAGCCCACCTGTGAAAGAGTATCTGGTGTGGCTCAGTCCTTGAACCTTAGCACTTTTTGACAGGATGTTTAACACATTGAGCCAGTAAATAGACCTTCGGGATGGACTGATCCCCGGGTATTGGAGGAGAGAGTGTCTTGTCCATGTCTGTCTCTTGATTTCTCATTTATGTCTCTGTTACTGACAATGTCCTTTGACTGTTCACCCCAGCAATTCCTTTCTTTTCATTTTGGCAGATTGGACTCATCAGGGACCCAATAAACCACCATCACCTGATTGAGTCATGCTCAACACCCTGTCAAATTGGTGACTTTCACCTTGCTTTTATTTCTACCTATTGTTTAATTTAGCTTTGTCATGAGATACCCAAATCCTAACCTGGCCTGATTACCAACCACTGGGTGGTGGGGAAATGGTTAAAAAGTCCTAGGTACCTCACTAAGGCTTGCACTGGAATATACATGGCTGCAAAAAGGCTCAGTAAAGAACTAATGTGAAAATAGAGATTTTTTAAAAGTCTATTTAACTTCTCCTTTGCTGAGACCCAGAAATAGTCAAAATGATTTTATGGCTCCCTCCCTCTCTCTTTGTAGTTCTCTCATGTTGCTTTAGTAAAATTTGCACCATAAATACATCCCAACTATTGGAGGTGGCCCAGAAGGGTTTTAGAACCATAGCAGCCCAGCTGATAAAGCTGAAAATTGCCAGGCTAAACTATTGGTACTGCTATCCAAGAGACCAGAAAAACCGGTTTAGAACCAGATCAAGACACAGAGATACCTCTCAGCCCCCAAGAATATATGGTAATAGCCAAGATATGGGGCCAATGTGTCAACATTCTAGAGAATACCAGAGCAGAATACTCTGTCCTTAATTCTCTAATAAGTCCCTCAGACTCCAAGGAAAACACCACCATAGAAGGCCAAACAGGATACAATTTTAAAGGAGAAAAGTCTCTTTCAAAAGTTTACCTGTTAGACTGATGGAAGCATGTTCCCTTGCTGCTTCTTTGGGAAATCCTTTCATAAAGGGGTGTCGACACAGCCTTTGTTTATATTCCCTTACAATTAAAAAAATCAAAATCCTTCTTTCTCTGAGTGCCCAGAAGCCCTCAATTTTCTTATTGAATGCCTTTTACATTTGAGGAATATATCAGGCCAGAGGCTAGGAAGGATTCTATCATTATACATTTATTTTTGACCTTAAAATTTTGATCTGACCTGCAGAGGATAATGTGTTTTTCTGATCAATCTTATTTTATCCAACAATAGAGGTTTTCTTTTTACACACAGTTTTGTTCAGAGACCAATTAACAATGGTTAGCTCTCAATGTAAAATGTTTTGAAAAAGCTACAAAGCCATTTTTTGTTGGTTGGTTTTGTGAAGGTATGTACACCATGTGTTTGCATGTCTATATGTGTTTTGAAAATTAAAAAATGTTTTAAATTGCTGTCTGTCCTCACCAAAAAGAATTGTACTAAGAGCTAAAAATCCCAACAGGTATATTTAAATTTCCAAAGTGCTTTCCCAGCCTTGTCATTTCAATTCCCTTTTTCTTACACTAGTAGGCATCTCTAAAATTAGAGGGGGGGGGATGAAAAAACAATTAAAGAGAGTCAGTGTAGTTGCCTGGCTCAAATATTGGTAGCACTATCCAAGAGACCAGATAAAACAGGTTTACTATCAGATTCAGTTGGATCAGAGAAATGGAAGCCAGCTGGATCCAGAAATTGGAAGATCACCTGTGGTGGATTAAGAAGTTAATGCACCCAGAACCCTAAATCCACCCTCACCAGGATAAACTGCTTCTACTTTAAGGCTAAGTTGCTAAGTATCTTCAACACATTCTATTTAAACCTCATTCATTTCTTTGACACAACCAGTCCTTTGAGACTGCTGACTTCCAAGACCCATTACAGCCCAGAGACTATGATTAAATTTCTAAAAAGAAGAACTGACACTCATATGGAGGGACCTTATTCTTCACACCTGTGTCAAAAGCAAATATGTGTCCTAAAAAAAATGGAAACTCCTCAGGGATCCCAGCCACCCACTAAAGATAAGACTGAAAAAAAAAAAGGTCATCATAGTTTTTATCTTGCTAGGACTATGTGGTAAGGCCCAAGCTGGTAGGAAAACCACATTTCACCAGTCACATTAATGCATATGCATGGCCATGAGAAATGCTTACCTAATTCAAGAGAAATCAAAGTTTCATTATTTCTAGAGAATTGGGGGATGTTATGAGCCAAACTAAATTTGCCTTGACCAAACAAACTTAATTTTACCCTGAGACTCCATTTTATATAAAAATACTTCTCCCATGAGAAGACCCTGTTTCTGCCATTCTGCTTAGCACAGCTAGGTCAGCAACACATAGCCTTTGAAAAATGTTTCTTTTGTACAATATAAGATGTTTTCCATTTTGTCACCATGTTTCTTGCATGTGTACTCTACCCTGAACTGGGTGATTCTGACCCACTCCTACATTACTATGGTTTTAACTTACTGGTAGATTGTGTTTTTTTGCTATAAAAATGTACCCTACCTGATGCACAATGTCAAAGATTGCAGAGGGGGATTTGCTTGCTACCCTTCTCACCTGCCATGACAAACAAATTTTAATGTCCTGCTTCAATACTTACCAGTTATTTAGTTTAAATGTGCCACAGTAATCATTGCCCCACTGGGAGAATTATTTCTGAGGGTCTGTTTAGTGCCAGGGGTAATGCATGATCCCAGAAGTACAACAGCGAAGAAAGTAAATGCAGCCGGGGGCTCTCGGGTTGGTACAGTGTAGTTCACCTCACACGAAAATCAATCATAGGGATTTAATAGGGACAATTTTCACTATTTTGCATTGATCCTGTGAGATTCTGCATTCAGGGTTTGTGACCAGGAATGTCCTCAGGACACTGATTAACTAATGAAAAAAGAGGAAGGATAGTAAGTGTGGAGACTTTGTGGGGCAAAGGGGATACCAGAGGTGAATTTTCTGACTAAAATCTTCAAATTTTACCTAGAATTTCAAAGACATGTGAGACTATAACAGAGTTTCTATCTCTAGGCCAGTCACAGCAGTTTAGGGGGACCCTGTTTCAGAATAAAAAAATAAAATTATTAGGAATGAAGCTTAGTGGCAAAGTGACCTTTGGATCAAGTACAAGTACTAAATAAAGAAAGAAAAAAAAACATTAAGTAATGATGATTAATTTTGTTGATAATTGAAGTATCTACTCCATTTTGTCCTAAAGACTACTGGTTTTTATGTATCCCTGAAGAGGTTAGAGGTGGAAGAAAGTCTCTACTAATAAATATTAGCTATTTTTTCTTAGCATTATTATGGTTAAGTGAACTAAATACTGTGGTGTGGGAGAATGAGGCAAGCAGCTAAAGATTAGGTGGACCAAATACAAATTCAGTGAATGGTCAAGTGATACAAATCATCTCAACAAAATTCAATGTTCTACAAGCCAACTGTTGAGTAATCAGCTTGCCAAATGAATCTAATTTATGGAGTATGGGTTTGAGACTTGCAAAGGAATGTTAATTAGCCTGACTGAACATGTTTACTTTCCATCCTGAAACAAAGAAGTGTTATTGTGTTGTTGTTCTTGTTGTTGTTGTTGTTTTTAATATTGAACCTAGAGGCACTTTGGCACTGAGCCTTTCCCCAGTTCTTTTTATTCTATTTTAAAATTTTTAGACATGCTCTAATTTAGTTACTTATGTTCTCACTAAGATCCAGACTGGCCTTGAACTTTAAGTCTTCTTGCTTCAGGCTCTGGAGTACTTGGATTCCAGGTGTGCATGCCCATACCATGCAGGTCCACTCACACTCTCACCTTTCACTCCAGTGGGAGGAGGAAGAGGGTCAAGGGGCCCTGGAGAATCCTCTGGACCATGCAACTAGCAGTAAAGGAAGAGAATCCAGCTGTCATAAGTTCACTGATTTTCAGAGAGCACCTTCTCAGACTGGGCCCCTCTTTCATCCAGGGGAACAGGCCAGCAGGCTGATGATCCCTCCGCCAGGCCAAACATATTCTTCTGATCCACGTCTTCCTCTACAAAGGCAAGATAGGTTTTACTCAAATTGTGGTAGACCATTGGAACCAGCAAAACACAGAATTCCTAATATGCCTCCTTTGGAAAATGGGATGGGCCTATGTCTTTACAAAGGCAATCAAGTAGAAAGGAGACCATAGTTGACCTCGGGGACTCTGATGTGCCTGATTCACCTCTCCATGCTGAAAACCAAGCAACTGGCTCTGGCTCTGTGTTGGCACCTTTCCCTCCAGTCAGAGGTGCCTAGTTTCCAGTTGACCCAAGGAGTCAGTTCATGAGAAGAGGACCTTTTTTTCCCTCCACCTCTCCCAGGAAACATGCATGGGAACCTGGAGATTATTTTCCACCTGGCCCACCACCCACTCCATTTCCAATGTGAAATGTCTATGCAGGGAGGGGGTTTTCCTCACAATCTTCCCCCAAGAGATGGAATTCAGCCCTCTACACCCGCATTCTGAAAGTACAAGTGAGTTCCCTGAAGGGTTCCTTCCACCTGCAAATGAGGCTGTTACTCAACATCCAGAACCAATCAAGAAACCTCATACTGTTGCTCTCTCTTCAAATGTAATTTTACTTTTCTCTCATTTTTAGTTCTTAAGTAACTGCTTTTACTTCAGTAATTGACTATACTTTGGCTCCAATTGAAGCTAAATGAAACGATAATTCTTAAGATAGTATTTTGTAAATAAAGATGGTTTACGTAGGAATTTTATGAGTAAATTATTCCTATTTTATTTTATTCCAGAGTACAGCATTTAATATGATGAAGCCACTATTACATAACAAGAATGGGAGTTCTAGGTACTTTATTTTAAACTCCCAACAAAGAAGTGTATTTAGTATGACTGTAGCAAATGTGAAGTGTCTTTAGGCTTAATAAAAAATTGTCACTGATTTACAGACTGGTTGGGCATATCAGCTAGTTTTTCCATATCAGAATAACTAGAGCATGAGAGCACTAAAGGAGAGAACACAACTAAACATGTCACGGAAACAGGAGATCTCAACTACAAAGAAAAATGAAGACCTCTTTTTTATATTGGTTGCTTAAAACATTACATAGCTCTTGAGATATCATATTTCCTACATTAGATTCAAGTGAGCTATGAACTCCCATTTTTACCCCATATACAGGTTGCACAATCACATTGTTTACACATCCACATTTTTACAAAATGCCATATTAGTAATTGTTGTATTCTGCTACCTTTTCTATCCTCTACTATCCCACCTCTCCTGCCCTCCCATCTTCACTCTCTATCCCATCTGCTGTAATTTAACATTTGGGAATTGGAAACCACACTTTAAACTCACTCTTCTCCCCTTTTTTCCTTCTGTCAAATTACTCATCATCTTCTTCTATTTCTCCTCCTCCTCCTCTTCTTCCTCCTCCTCCTTATACCTTTAATTCATTCATCATACACTCATGCATTGGTTCATTCATTCCTTTCACCTATGGTGTTGGGGATCCAACTCAAGACCTTTGAAAGTGCAAAGCCAGCACTCTAGTGCTCAGACAAAACCCCAGCACCTGTCTTTTTGATTTTATGACTGCTTATATGAAATTGAGAATTGCATTCTGCTATGGTTCACTGATATGTGGATTGACTTAGTCCTTCTTTTCTGGGAGACTTTAGGAAAATATATATGAATTATTAGGAGATTGAAATGAAGAAACAAAGAGGAAATTCCCCAATTTCTTATTCTTAGATTCCATTATCTGACTCTGCCTACCTACTATAAAAACTTTTAAACTCTTAATCCCCATTTCTATATCATTGCCAACAAGTGAACATTCACTGCCCTACAACAAACCAGAAAACTCACATTGAACAATGTTTCCCCAGTAGAGACCAAGACACAATACTTATTAAAAAAATATGCTAGTTATGATTTAGTGGTTAAAGCTTTATTTGAGTGTTAAATGTGCTCTAATTATGTGTTTGTGTGTGTGTGTGCTTGTGTGTAAAACATGCACTGAGGAGTAAAATAAATGCAGGATTGCAACAGCCTTATTAAAAATAAGAAGCAGCTTTATCACATTTGAAGCCCAGTGAAGAATCTGCCTGATACTTGACCTACAATTAATTGAAATGTGAAAAATTCAGGCCTAGAAAAACAAAGCCAACATACATAATAAATCTAAACAGTCTGTCTCACCTGTTTTCAAATCAGTCCTTTAAATAAACCTAAATTGCCAGCATAAAACATCAGTTGCTCTAAACGAGTGGACAGATGTCCCCTGCCATGGGCTGTGTAAAATACATGGAGGATCCCGCACTGATTGGTATCTAGAATGACTTATGCCTGAACTACTACTGGAGAATAGTTGCTGATATACTGCGGTTCTTATACCAGTAAACTGGAATGAAGGTAATTTCAGGCTGCAAAGGAATAAATTGATTTTACTAACTGGTTTTTGGAAAACACTGCCATGAAAAATTATCAATATGTTCATAAAGGCATCTACATGTCTCTCCACGGGGGTTTTACTTAATGGGGGAGGGGGTGAGGTCTGGATATAACTTAACTGTCCATTAGTAGGTAGAACAATATAATGGGAATCCCAGTGCCCATACCGGTTTGAACTCAATCTAGGTAACATGGATTCATCTCTGTGTAATAGGCCTGCTTCTGAAAAACACAAAGTGGGGCTCCAAAAGCAGAACGATATTTTCAGAATACCATGTTATGTTTGTAAATAGATAGACAGATAGATATACAGAAATCAAAAATCTGAAAACGGTCAGCAAGTGCACATTTCAATAACTTACAATGTCAGTAGTGGGGGATTAATAGCAGATCAAGAAGACTGTATCCGCCTGTGAAATGGTTCAATTTTCAAAGAGTTTTTTAAAGGACAATGGACAAAAAACTCAAAGGGTTACAGTAAGTGTTGAGGAGTGACTTGGTAAAAGGAGCACAGAGGTGAGAAAGAATTAAGTAGAGTTCAATAGAACCAGGTATAATATCTGTACACATGACTCCATGAAAGGGGACACTTAAAGAAATCATAAGGCCTAAGGAGAGATCAGGATTAGGAGGGCTTGTAGGAAGAGCTGAAAAAAAACAAAAGCATGCAATGGGCAGAAAATGTGGAATAAAAGGCCTCACAGGTGGTAAACTGATCCATCTCTCCCTGGTAGTTCAACTGTATGAATAACAGAGAGGCCGGCTAAGTGGGAAAGTACTTGGAAACTCTGTTCATACAGACAACAGAAAGTTCCACCAAAATGAAAAAAGTAAACCTAGTAAGGCAGCATAGCCCCATCCCCTTGTGTCTTATGCCAGCTATCTTTCTTACTGTGCCTCTGTTCATCTACACTGATACGTGTTAGGTCCAAAGGCAGTGACAAACATTGTTACATGTATTGATGAATCCTGCCAATTCCACAAAGCACAGCCATTTTACTTAGTGTTCTCAATACCTTCTTTTCGACTCTCATCTCGTTTGAAGAAACACTTTCAGAGGAAAGAAGTTCTCCCTAAGCCACATGTGTCCTTAAGTAAACTATGAATTGAGTGCTATTTCAAGGTGTTTGGGCTGATTCCTCCACAGGGCCCGTAAAACCTAGAAAAGTGTCATGCACCAGCAGGCAGTACATCTTCACTGAGTCCTGTTCTTTGCACACCAGGGTCATCTTATTGTCCATTTAATGGTCAGAAAAACAGTGTTACAGTGAGTATCCTTCTTAGTAGTAGGACTAAAGTGTTTTGGACTCGCATGTTCAGATACTGAAAAGGCTCAGGGAAGTCCACTTGAAAGCTGGTCATTCGATACAGGTGCTGGAGAGGAAAACAAGCGACTCTCATTTGGCAACTTTTAAACAGTGATACAGCTCTGGCCGTGTAAGTGTAAATAACAACAGGTCTAATCATGCATGGTGGCCTATGAGCTTGGAACTTGCATGCTTACAAAACCAGTGATTACTTGTGCATCTTCTCCTTCGAACCTCATATGTGACTCATCAACAAGTCAAGTGCTAACTTGGGAGGAAAACAATATGTTGGGATGTCCTTTTTGTACATCAAGCCATGACCTCTTTGTCTTAACATCAACAATATAATTCATGTTCAGGAGTTACATCCATTTCAGAGTGTCATATCCATCCTTCTCTTGGCTATATATTTATAAGGACCAGCCAGCTTCCTTAGATGTTTTTAAGCCCATGAAAAGTCCAAAAAAAAAAAAAAAAACATCTGAAAGAAGAGTTTCAAGAATTTTCAACAAATACTAGTCTAGAAATGCTGACATGAAAACCAACTAAAGTTTTCAACTCCTTCTTTTTAGGAACCTTAGCTGTGCCGTGCTTTTCAAAAATGACTTGTCATAACTGATTTGTGCCCATGTTGGCAACTCTTCTGAAATTACTTTGAAAGTAGACTAATGTGAGAGTTTCTCTTTAGAGAAAATTCAAATTACTTGCGTAGGAAGTGGCAGCAGGTCTGGCAATGTTGTAGCAGCTCACTGGCAGTGACCTTGCCTAGCTTGGGGCTGGCCTGCCATGGATTTTCACCCCAAACACTTGCAAGAAACAAAAAAAGACGGAAGAGAGAGAGACAGTTTGAGGGAGGGAGGCAAAGTTGGAGGGATGGAGGGAGGTAGAAAAGAAGGAAGAAGAAAAGGAGAAAAACCAGGAAGGGAGGAAGAAATCAAGGAAGGAGGAAATAGGGAGAGTACAAGGGCAGGGAAAGGACTGAGTCACTAAAACAAAAGGCCAAAAAAAACCAAAAAATAAAATAAAATAAAATAAAACAAAAGGCAAGCGACACAAAGACCAATATAGGCCATGAAAGCTGTTTGAACAGTTTAGACAGCTTTAGAATTTGAGTGACAACAAACTGAATGTTATGATGACTGGATGGAATCTTCCTACTAAGCCCCGCCTTGGCCTGGCCTAAACCAAATCAAGGAGTGGGTGGCATGGAGAGGAATTCTCTCTGGCTGGAGTGGGAGGGACCTGAACCTGTGGCACTTGAGGATGCACTGGGTAGGGAAGGGGACAAGACTCCCCTGATGGGCAGTTGAGCACAACAAGGCTCCTGGGAGCCCTTGATCATGGCTCCCACCGCCATACGCCCACCACCCGCCATACGCTCACACCCTGAAGGGGATCGCAGTGGTCTGCTCCGTTGCCTGGTGCAGGTTGGAGTTCCTGACCAAACACCTGAGTGTCCACAGCCTGCGTTGGCCTGCCTGGGCAGGCTGTGGTTGTGGTGGCAAGAGCCAAAGCCGTCTTGGTGTGATGGAGGAGCCAAGGGCTGCCTCTCAGCCATACTAGTGAGTGGTTCTGGAAGAAGCACCAAGGGTTGTGGCAGCATTGTCCGAAGACATGAAGCCAGGCCATCTTCCTTATGGCTTTCCTTGGGAGTTGGTGATGTGTACAGCTCTTAAATTTTTGGCTGTTCTCTCACTTTTCTGGAGATGTTTTCAGTCGGTTAGTAGCAGGCTTTACGTGGGAAGAGAAAAAAAGCTGGCTCTAAATCTTGCGGGACTTATTGAAAAAAAGTGTGGACTTCTTGAAAAAGTGAGCCTTGTTGAAAAAAAACATGAAGGCTTAGCCTCATCTTTAAAGGATTGCAGGTTTGAGAAGGGTTCAAGGGAAGCACAACATCTGGAGGCAACCTACGAAAAGCTGCATTGGTCCGAATCCAGCCATGGCGTTGAAATGCTCTTTCTAGAAGAAGAGCTCAAAGCCCAGAAGGCTAAACATGGTCAACAGGATGAAACGATGGCGCATCTATCAAGAAGGATACAGTCCCTCCAAGGTGAATCTGAAACCCTCAGATCACAAATAGCTGAAGCTAAAACAAACTGGAGACTCTTTCAAGTGAATGAGGAAGAACTGAAGCTGGCAATCAAAGAGGTGCCTTGTTTCCAGTTGACCCAAGGAGTCAGTTCATGAGAAGAGGACCTTTTTTTTCCTCCACCTCTCTGAGGAAACTTGTATGGGAACCTGGAGATTATTTTCCACCTGGCCCGCCACCCACTCCATTTCAAATGCGAAGTGTCTTTGCAGGGAGAGTGTTTTCCTCTCAATCTTCCCTTCAAGAGCTGGAATTCAGCCCTCTACACCTGCATTCTGAAAGTACAAGTGAGTTCCCTGAAGGGTTCCTTCCACCTGCAAATGAGCCTGTTACTCAACATCCAGAACCAATCAAGAAACCTCATACTGTTGCTCTCTCTTCAAATGTAATTTGACTTTTCTCTCATTTTTAGTTTTTAAGTAACTGCTTTTACTTCAGTAATTGACTATACTTTGGCTCCAATTGAATCTCAATGAAACTATAATTCTTCAGATAGTATTTTGTAAATAAAGATGGTTTACATAGGAAGTTCATGAGTAAATTATTCCTATTTTGTTTTATTCCAGAGTACAGCATTTAATCTGATGAAGCCACTATTACATAAACAAGAATGGGAGTTCTAGGTACTTGTAATCTAGCTGATGGAAATATATTTGAAACTCCCAACAAAGAAGTGTATTTAGTATGACTGTAGCAAATGTGAAGTGACTTTAGGCTTAATGAAATATTGTCACTGATTTTCAGACTGGTTGGGCATATCAGCTAGTTTCTCCATATCAGAATAACTAGAGCATGGGAGGACTAAAGGAGAGAACACAGCTAAACATGTCACGGAAACAGGAGATCTCAACTACAAAGAAAAATGAAGACCTCTTTTTTATATTCGTTGCTGAAAACATTACATAGCTCTTGAGATATCATATTTCCTACATTAGATTCAAGTGAGCTATGAACTCCCATTTTTACCCCATATACAGGTTGCACAATCACATTGTTTACACATCCACATTTTTACAAAATGCCATATTAGTAACTGTTGTATTCTCTTACCTTCTCTATCCTCTACTATCCCCCCTCTCCTGCCCTCCCATCTTCTCTCTCTATCCCATCTGCTGTAATTTAACGTTTGGGAATTGGAAAACACACTTTTAACTCACTCTGCTCCCCTTTTTCCCTTCTGTCAAATTACTCATCATCTTCTTCTATTTCTCCTCCTCCTCCTCCTCCTCCTCCTCCTCCTCTTCCTCCTCCTCCTTATACCTTTAATTCATTCATCATACACTCATGCATTGGTTCATTCATTCCTTTCACCTATGGTGTGGGGATCCAACTCAAGACCTTTGAAAGTGCACAGCCAGCACTCTAGTGCTCAGCCAAAACCCCAGCACCTGTCTTTTTGATTTTATGACTGTTTATATGAAATTCAGAATTGCATTCTGCTATGGTTCACTGATATGTGGATTGACTCAGTCCTTGTTTTCTGGGAGACTTTAGGAAAATATATATGAATTATTAGGAGATTGAAATGAAGAAACAAAGAGGAAATTCCCCAATTTCTTATTCTTAGATTCCATACTCTGACTCTGCCTACCTACTATAAAAACTTTTAAACTCTTAATCCCCATTTCTATATCATTGCCAACAAGTGAACATTCACTGCCCTACAACAAACCAGAAAACTCACATTGAACAATGTTTCCCCTGTAGAGACCAAGACACAATACTTATTTAAAAAATACCCTAGTTATGATTTAGTAGTTAAAGCTTTATTTGAGTGTTAAATGTGCTCTAATTATGTGTTTGTGTGTGTGTGTGTGTGTGTGTGTGTGTGTGTGTGTGCTTGTGTGTAAAACATGCACTGAGGAGTAAAATAAATGCAGGATTGCAACAGCCTTATTAAAAATAAGAAGCAGCTTTATCACATTTGAAGCCCAGTGAAGAATCTGCCTGATACTTGACCTACAATTAATTGAAATGTGAAAAATTCAGGCCTAGAAAAACAAAGCCAACATACATAATAAATCTAAACAGTCTGTCTCACCTGTTTTCAAATCAGTCCTTTAAATAAACCTAAATTGCCAGCATAAAACATCAGTTGCTCTAAACGAGTGGACAGATGTCCCCTGCCATGGGCTGTGTAAAATACATGGAGGATCCCGCACTGATTGGTATCTAGAATGACTTCTGCCTGAACTACTACTGGAGAATAGTTGCTGATATACTGCGGTTCTTATACCAGTTAACTGGAATGAAGGTAATTTCAGGCTGCAAAGGAATAAATTGATTTTACTAACTGGTTTTTGGAAAACACTGCCATGAAAAATTATCAATATGTTCATAAAAGCATCTACATGTCTCTCCACGGGGGTTTTACTTAATGGGGGAGGGGGTGAGGTCTGGATATAACTTAACTGTCCATTAGTAGGTAGAACAATATAATGGGAATCCCAGTGCCCATACCGGTTTGAACTCAATCTAGGTAACATGGATTCATCTCTGTGTAATAGGCCTGCTTCTGAAAAACACAAAGTCGGGCTCCAAAAGCAGAACGATATTTTCAGAATACCATGTTATGTTTGTAAATAGATAGACAGATAGATATACAGAAATCAAAAATCTGAAAACGGTCAGCAAGTGCACATTTCAATAACTTACAATGTCAGTAGTGGGGGATTAATAGCAGATCAAGAAGACTGTATCCGCCTGTGAAATGGTTCAATTTTCAAAGAGTTTTTTAAAGGACAATGGACAAAAAACTCAAAGGGTTACAGTAAGTGTTGAGGAGTGACTTGGTAAAAGGAGCACAGAGGTGAGAAAGAATTAAGTAGAGTTCAATAGAACCAGGTATAATATCTGTACACATGACTCCATGAAAGGGGACACTTAAAGAAATCATAAGGCCTAAGGAGAGATCAGGATTAGGGGGGCTTGTAGGAAGAGCTGAAAAAAAACAAAAGCATGCAATGGGCAGAAAATGTGGAATAAAAGGCCTCACAGGTGGTAAACTGATCCATCTCTCCCTGGTAGTTCAACTGTATGAATAACAGAGAGGCCGGCTAAGTGGGAAAGTACTTGGAAACTCTGTTCATACAGACAACAGAAAGTTCCACCAAAATGAAAAAAGTAAACCTAGTAAGGCAGCATAGCCCCATCCCCTTGGTGTCTTATGCCAGCTATCTTTCTTACTGTGCCTCTGTTCATCTACACTGATACGTGTTAGGTCCAAAGGCAGTGACAAACATTGTTACATGTATTGATGAATCCTGCCAATTCCACAAAGCACAGCCATTTTACTTAGTGTTCTCAATACCTTCTTTTCGACTCTCATCTCGTTTGAAGAAACACTTTCAGAGGAAAGAAGTTCTCCCTAAGCCACATGTGTCCTTAAGTAAACTATGAATTGAGTGCTATTTCAAGGTGTTTGGGCTGATTCCTCCACAGGGCCCGTAAAACCTAGAAAAGTGTCATGCACCAGCAGGCAGTACATCTTCACTGAGTCCTGTTCTTTGCACACCAGGGTCATCTTATTGTCCATTTAATGGTCAGAAAAACAGTGTTACAGTGAGTATCCTTCTTAGTAGTAGGACTAAAGTGTTTTGGACTCGCATGTTCAGATACTGAAAAGGCTCAGGGAAGTCCACTTGAAAGCTGGTCATTCGATACAGGTGCTGGAGAGGAAAACAAGCGACTCTCATTTGGCAACTTTTAAACAGTGATACAGCTCTGGCCGTGTAAGTGTAAATAACAACAGGTCTAATCATGCATGGTGGCCTATGAGCTTGGAACTTGCATGCTTACAAAACCAGTGATTACTTGTGCATCTTCTCCTTCGAACCTCATATGTGACTCATCAACAAGTCAAGTGCTAACTTGGGAGGAAAACAATATGTTGGGATGTCCTTTTTGTACATCAAGCCATGACCTCTTTGTCTTAACATCAACAATATAATTCATGTTCAGGAGTTACATCCATTTCAGAGTGTCATATCCATCCTTCTCTTGGCTATATATTTATAAGGACCAGCCAGCTTCCGTAGATGTTTTTAAGCCCATGAAAAGTCCAAAAAAAAAAAAAAAAACATCTGAAAGAAGAGTTTCAAGAATTTTCAACAAATACTAGTCTAGAAATGCTGACATGAAAACCAACTAAAGTTTTCAACTCCTTCTTTTTAGGAACCTTAGCTGTGCCGTGCTTTTCAAAAATGACTTGTCATAACTGATTTGTGCCCATGTTGGCAACTCTTCTGAAATTACTTTGAAAGTAGACTAATGTGAGAGTTTCTCTTTAGAGAAAATTCAAATTACTTGCGTAGGAAGTGGCAGCAGGTCTGGGGATGTTGTAGCAGCTCACTGGCAGTGACCTTGCCTAGCTTGGGGCTGGCCTGCCATGGATTTTCACCCCAAACACTTGCAAGAAACAAAAAAAGACGGAAGAGAGAGAGACAGTTTGAGGGAGGGAGGCAAAGTTGGAGGGATGGAGGGAGGTAGAAAAGAAGGAAGAAGAAAAGGAGAAAAACCAGGAAGGGAGGAAGAAAGCAAGGAAGGAGGAAATAGGGAGAGTACAAGGGCAGGGAAAGGACTGAGTCACTAAAACAAAAGGCCAAAAAAAACCAAAAAATAAAATAAAATAAAATAAAACAAAAGGCAAGCGACACAAAGACCAATATAGGCCATGAAAGCTGTTTGAACAGTTTAGACAGCTTTAGAATTTGAGTGACAACAAACTGAATGTTATGATGACTGGATGGAATCTTCCTACTAAGCCCCGCCTTGGCCTGGCCTAAACCAAATCAAGGAGTGGGTGGCATGGAGAGGAATTCTCTCTGGCTGGAGTGGGAGGGACCTGAACCTGTGGCACTTGAGGATGCACTGGGTAGGGAAGGGGACAAGACTCCCCTGATGGGCAGTTGAGCACAACAAGGCTCCTGGGAGCCCTTGATCATGGCTCCCACCGCCATACGCCCACCACCCGCCATACGCTCACACCCTGAAGGGGATCGCAGTGGTCTGCTCCGTTGCCTGGTGCAGGTTGGAGTTCCTGACCAAACACCTGAGTGTCCACAGCCTGCGTTGGCCTGCCTGGGCAGGCTGTGGTTGTGGTGGCAAGAGCCAAAGCCGTCTTGGTGTGATGGAGGAGCCAAGGGCTGCCTCTCAGCCATACTAGTGAGTGGTTCTGGAAGAAGCACCAAGGGTTGTGGCAGCATTGTCCGAAGACATGAAGCCAGGCCATCTTCCTTATGGCTTTCCTTGGGAGTTGGTGATGTGTACAGCTCTTAGATTTTTGGCTGTTCTCTCACTTTTCTGGAGATGTTTTCAGTCGGTTAGTAGCAGGCTTTACGTGGGAAGAGAAAAAAAGCTGGCTCTAAATCTTGCGGGACTTATTGAAAAAAAGTGTGGACTTCTTGAAAAAGTGAGCCTTGTTGAAAAAAAACATGAAGGCTTAGCCTCATCTTTAAAGGATTGCAGGTTTGAGAAGGGTTCAAGGGAAGCACAACATCTGGAGGCAACCTACGAAAAGCTGCATTGGTCCGAATCCAGCCATGGCGTTGAAATGCTCTTTCTAGAAGAAGAGCTCAAAGCCCAGAAGGCTAAACATGGTCAACAGGATGAAACGATGGCGCATCTATCAAGAAGGATACAGTCCCTCCAAGGTGAATCTGAAACCCTCAGATCACAAATAGCTGAAGCTAAAACAAACTGGAGACTCTTTCAAGTGAATGAGGAAGAACTGAAGCTGGCAATCAAAGAGGTGCCTTGTTTCCAGTTGACCCAAGGAGTCAGTTCATGAGAAGAGGACCTTTTTTTTCCTCCACCTCTCCGAGGAAACTTGTATGGGAACCTGGAGATTATTTTCCACCTGGCCCGCCACCCACTCCATTTCAAATGCGAAGTGTCTTTGCAGGGAGAGTGTTTTCCTCTCAATCTTCCCTTCAAGAGCTGGAATTCAGCCCTCTACACCTGCATTCTGAAAGTACAAGTGAGTTCCCTGAAGGGTTCCTTCCACCTGCAAATGAGCCTGTTACTCAACATCCAGAACCAATCAAGAAACCTCATACTGTTGCTCTCTCTTCAAATGTAATTTGACTTTTCTCTCATTTTTAGTTTTTAAGTAACTGCTTTTACTTCAGTAATTGACTATACTTTGGCTCCAATTGAATCTCAATGAAACTATAATTCTTCAGATAGTATTTTGTAAATAAAGATGGTTTACATAGGAAGTTCATGAGTAAATTATTCCTATTTTGTTTTATTCCAGAGTACAGCATTTAATCTGATGAAGCCACTATTACATAAACAAGAATGGGAGTTCTAGGTACTTGTAATCTAGCTGATGGAAATATATTTGAAACTCCCAACAAAGAAGTGTATTTAGTATGACTGTAGCAAATGTGAAGTGACTTTAGGCTTAATGAAATATTGTCACTGATTTTCAGACTGGTTAGGCATATCAGCTAGTTTCTCCATATCAGAATAACTAGAGCATGGGAGGACTAAAGGAGAGAACACAGCTAAACATGTCACGGAAACAGGAGATCTCAACTACAAAGAAAAATGAAGACCTCTTTTTTATATTCGTTGCTGAAAACATTACATAGCTCTTGAGATATCATATTTCCTACATTAGATTCAAGTGAGCTATGAACTCCCATTTTTACCCCATATACAGGTTGCACAATCACATTGTTTACACATCCACATTTTTACAAAATGCCATATTAGTAACTGTTGTATTCTCTTACCTTCTCTATCCTCTACTATCCCCCCTCTCCTGCCCTCCCATCTTCTCTCTCTATCCCATCTGCTGTAATTTAACGTTTGGGAATTGGAAAACACACTTTTAACTCACTCTGCTCCCCTTTTTCCCTTCTGTCAAATTACTCATCATCTTCTTCTATTTCTCCTCCTCCTCCTCCTCCTCCTCCTCCTCCTCCTCTTCCTCCTCCTCCTTATACCTTTAATTCATTCATCATACACTCATGCATTGGTTCATTCATTCCTTTCACCTATGGTGTGGGGATCCAACTCAAGACCTTTGAAAGTGCACAGCCAGCACTCTAGTGCTCAGCCAAAACCCCAGCACCTGTCTTTTTGATTTTATGACTGTTTATATGAAATTCAGAATTGCATTCTGCTATGGTTCACTGATATGTGGATTGACTCAGTCCTTGTTTTCTGGGAGACTTTAGGAAAATATATATGAATTATTAGGAGATTGAAATGAAGAAACAAAGAGGAAATTCCCCAATTTCTTATTCTTAGATTCCATACTCTGACTCTGCCTACCTACTATAAAAACTTTTAAACTCTTAATCCCCATTTCTATATCATTGCCAACAAGTGAACATTCACTGCCCTACAACAAACCAGAAAACTCACATTGAACAATGTTTCCCCTGTAGAGACCAAGACACAATACTTATTTAAAAAATACCCTAGTTATGATTTAGTAGTTAAAGCTTTATTTGAGTGTTAAATGTGCTCTAATTATGTGTTTGTGTGTGTGTGTGTGTGTGTGTGTGTGTGTGTGTGCTTGTGTGTAAAACATGCACTGAGGAGTAAAATAAATGCAGGATTGCAACAGCCTTCTTAAAAGTAAGAAGCAGCTTTATCACATTTGAAGCCCAGTGAAGAATTTGCCTGATACTTGACCTACAATTAATTGAAATGTGAAAAATTCAGGCCTAGAAAAACAAAGCCAACATACATAATAAATCTAATCAGTCTGTCTCACCTGTTTTCAAATCAGTCCTTTAAATAAACCTAAATTGCCAGCATAAAACATCAGTAGCTCTAAACGAGTGGACGGATGTCCCCTGCCATGGGCTGTGTAAAATACATGGAGGATCCCGCACTGATTGGTATCTAGAATGACTTCTGCCTGAACTACTACTGGAGAATAGTTGCTGATATACTGCGGTTCTTATACCAGTAAACTGGAATGAAGGTAATTTCAGGCTGCAAAGGAATAAATTGATTTTACTAACTGGTTTTTGGAAAACACTGCCATGAAAAATTATCAATATGTTCATAAAGGCATCTACATGTCTCTCCACGGGGGTTTTACTTAATGGGGGAGGGGGTGAGGTCTGGATATAACTTAACTGTCCATTAGTAGGTAGAACAATATAATGGGAATCACAGTGCCCATACCGGTTTGAACTCAATCTAGGTAACATGGATTCATCTCTGTGTAATAGGCCTGCTTCTGAAAAACACAAAGTCGGGCTCCAAAAGCAGAACGATATTTTCAGAATACCATGTTATGTTTGTAAATAGATAGACAGATAGATATACAGAAATCAAAAATCTGAAAACGGTCTGCAAGTGCACATTTCAATAACTTACAATGTCAGTAGTGGAGGATTAATAGCAGATCAAGAAGACTGTATCCGCCTGCGAAATGGTTCAATTTTCAGAGTTTTTTAAAGGACAATGGACAAAAAACTCAAAGGGTTACAGTAAGTGTTGAGGAGTGACTTGGTAAAAGGAGCACAGAGGTGAGAAAGAATTAAGTAGAGTTCAATAGAACCAGGTATAATATCTGTACACATGACTCCATGAAAGGGGACACTTAAAGAAATCATAAGGCCTAAGGAGAGATCAGGATTAGGGGGGCTTGTAGGAAGAGCTGAAAAAAAACAAAAGCATGCAATGGGCAGAAAACGTGGAATAAAAGGCCTCACACGTGGTAAACTGATCCATCTCTCCCTGGTAGTTCAACTGTATGAATAACAGAGAGGCCGGCTAAGTGGGAAAGTACTTGGAAACTCTGTTCATACAGACAACAGAAAGTGCCACCAGAGTGAAAAAAGTAAACCTAGTAAGGCAGCATAGCCCCATCCCCTTGGTGTCTTATGCCAGCTATCTTTCTTACTGTGCCTCTGTTCATCTACACTGATACGTGTTAGGTCCAAAGGCAGTGACAATCATTGTTACATGTATTGATGAATCCTGCCAATTCCACAAAGCACAGCCATTTTACTTAGTGTTCTCAATACCTTCTTTGCAACTCTCATCTCGTTTGAAGAAACACTTTCAGAGGAAAGAAGTTCTCCCTAAGCCACATGTGTCCTTAAGTAAACTATGAATTGAGTGCTATTTCAAGGTGTTTGGGCTGATTCCTCCACAGGGCCCGTAAAACCTAGAAAAGTGTCATGCACCAGGAGGCAGTACATCTTCACTGAGTCCTGTTCTTTGCACACCAGGGTCATCTTATTGTCCATTTAATGGTCAGAAAAACAGTGTTACAGTGAGTATCCTTCTTAGTAGTAGGACTAAAGTGTTTTGGACTCGCATGTTCAGATACTGAAAAGGCTCAGGGAAGTCCACTTGAAAGCTGGTCATTCGATACAGGTGCTGGAGAGGAAAACAAGCGACTCTCATTTGGCAACTTTTAAACAGTGATACAGCTCTGGCCGTGTAAGTGTAAATAACAACAGGTCTAATCATGCATGGTGGCCTATGAGCTTGGAACTTGCATGCTTACAAAACCAGTGATTACTTGTGCATCTTCTCCTTCGAGCCTCATATGTGACTCATCAACAAGTCAAGTGCTAACTTGGGAGGAAAACAATATGTTGGGATGTCCTTTTTGTACATAAAGCCATGACCTCTTTGTCTTAACATCAACAATATAATTCATGTTCAGGAATTACATCCATTTCAGAGTGTCATATCCATCCTTCTCTTGGCTATATATTTATAAGGACCAGCCAGCTTCCTTAGATGTTTTTAAGCCCATGAAAAGTCCAAAAAAAAAAAAAAAGAGTTTCAAGAATATTCAACAAATACTAGTCTAGAAATGCTGACATGAAAACCAACTAAAGTTTTCTACTCCTTCTTTTTAGGAACCTTAGCTGTGCCGTGCTTTTCAAAAATGACTTGTCATAACTGATTTGTGCCCATGTGGGCAACTCTTCTGAAATTACTTTGACAATGACTAATGTAAGAGTTTCTCTTTAGAGAAAATTCACATTACTTGCGTAGGAAGTGGCAGCAGGTCTGGGGATGTTGTAGCTCACTGGCAGTGACCTTGCCTAGCTTGGGGCTGGCCTGCCATGGATTTTCACCCCAAACACTTGCAAGAAAAAAAAAAAGACGGAAGGGAGAGAGAAAGTTGGAAGGGAGGGAGGCAAAGTTGGAGGGATGGAGGGAGGTAGAAAAGAAGGAAGAAGAAAAGGAGAAAAACCAGGAAGGGAGGAAGAAAGCAAGGAAGGAGGAAATAGGGAGAGTACAAGGGCAGGGAAAGGACTGAGTCACTAAAACAAAAGGCCAAAAAAAACCAAAAAAAAAAATAAAATAAAATAAAACAAAAGGCAAGCGACACAAAGACCAATATAGGCCATGAAAGCTGTTTGAACAGTTTAGACAGCTTTAGAATTTGAGTGACAACAAACTGAATGTTATGATGACTGGATGGAATCTTCCTACTAAGCCCCGCCTTGGCCTGGCCTAAACCAAATCAAGGGGTGGGTGGCATGGAGAGGAATTCTCTCTGGCTGGAGTGGGAGGGACCTGAACCTGTGGCACTTGAGGATGCACTGGGTAGGGAAGGGGACAAGACTCCCCTGATGGGCAGTTGAGCACAACAAGGCTCCTGGGAGCCCTTGATCATGGCTCCCACCGCCATACGCCCACCACCCGCCATACGCTCACACCCTGAAGGGGATCGCAGAGGTCTGCTCCGTTGCCTGGTGCAGGTTGGAGTTCCTGACCAAACACCTGAGTGTCCACAGCCTGCGTTGGCCTGCCTGGGCAGGCTGTGGTTGTGGTGGCAAGAGCCAAAGCCGTCTTGGTGTGATGGAGGAGCCAAGGGCTGCCTCTCAGCCATACTAGTGAGTGGTTCTGGAAGCACCAAGGGTTGTGGCAGCATTGTCCGAAGACATGAAGCCAGGCCATCTTCCTAATGGCTTTCCTTGGGAGTTGGGGATGTGTACAGCTCTTAGATTTTTGGCTGTTCTCTCACTTTTCTGGAGATGTTTTCAGTCGGTTAGTAGCAGGCTTTACTTGGGAAGAGAAAAAAAGCTGGCTCTAAATCTTGCGGGACTTATTGAAAAAAAGTGTGGACTTCTTGAAAAAGTGAGCCTTGTTGAAAAAAAACATGAAGGCTTAGCCTCATCTTTAAAGGATTGCAGGTTTGAGAAGGGTTCAAGGGAAGCACAACATCTGGAGGCAACCTACGAAAAGCTGCATTGGTCCGAATCCAGCCATGGCGTTGAAATGCTCTTTCTAGAAGAAGAGCTCAAAGCCCAGAAGGCTAAACATGGTCAACAGGATGAAACAATGGCGCATCTATCAAGAAGGATACAGTCCCTCCAAGGTGAATCTGAAACCCTCAGATCACAAATAGCTGAAGCTAAAACAAACTGGAGACTCTTTCAAGTGAATGAGGAGGAACTGAAGCTGGCAATCAAAGAGGTGCCTTGTTTCCAGTTGACCCAAGGAGTCAGTTCATGAGAAGAGGACCTTTTTTTCCTCCACCTCTCCGAGGAAACTTGTATGGGAACCTGGAGATTATTTTCCACCTGGCCCGCCATCCACTCCATTTCCAATGCGAAGTGTCTTTGCAGGGAGAGGGTTTTCCTCTCAATCTTCCCCACAAGAGCTGGAATTCAGCCCTCTACACCTGCATTCTGAAAGTACAAGTGAGTTCCCTGAAGGGTTCCTTCCACCTGCAAATGAGCCTGTTACTCAACATCCAGAACCAATCAAGAAACCTCATACTGTTGCTCTCTCTTCAAATGTAATTTGACTTTTCTCTCATTTTTAGTTTTTAAGTAACTGCTTTTACTTCAGTAATTGACTATACTTTGGCTCCAATTGAATCTCAATGAAACTATAATTCTTAAGATAGTATTTTGTAAATAAAGATGGTTTACATAGGAAGTTAATGAGTAAATTATTCCTATTTTGTTTTATTGCAGAGTACAGCATTTAATCTGATGATGCCACTATTACATAAACAAGAATGGGAGTTCTAGGTACTTGTAATCTAGCTGAAGAAAATATATTTTAAACTCCCAACAAAGAAGTGTATTTAGTATGACTGTAGCAAATGTGAAGTGACTTTAGGCTTAATGAAAAATTGTCACTGATTTTCAGACTGGTTGGGCATATCAGCTAGTTTTTCCATATTAGAATAACTAGAGCATGGGAGGACTAAATGAGAGAACACAACTAAACATGTCACGGAAAGAGGAGATCTCAACTACAAAGAAAAATGAAGACCTCTTTTTTATATTGGTTGCTTAAAACATTACATGGCTCTTGAGATATCATATTTCCTACATTAGATTCAAGTGAGCTATGAACTCCCATTTTTACCCCATATACAGGTTGCACAATCACATTGTTTACACATCCACATTTTTACAAAATGCCATATTAGTAACTGTTGTATTCTGTTACCTTCTCTATCCTCTACTATCCCCCCTCTCCTGCCCTCCCATCATCTCTCTCTATCCCATCTGCTGTAATTTAACGTTTGGGAATTGGAAATCACACTTTAAACTCACTCTGCTCCCCTTTTTCCCTTCTGTAAAATTACTCATCATCTTCTTCTATTTCTCCTAATCCTCCTCCTCTTCCTATTCCTCCTTATACCTTTAATTCATTCATCATACACTCAGGCATTGGTTCATTCATTCCTTTCACCTATGGTGTTGGGGATCCAACTCAAGATCTTTGAAAGTGCACAGCCAGCACTCTAGTGCTCAGCCAAAACCCCAGCACCTGTCTTTTTGATTTTATGACTGTTTATATGAAATTCAGAATTGCATTCTGCTATGGTTCACTGATATGTTTATTGACTCAGTCCTTGTTTTCTGGGAGACTCTAGGAAAATATATATGAATTATTAGGAGATTGAAATGAAGAAACAAAGAGGAAATTCCCCAATTTCTTATTCTTAGATTCCATACTCTGACTCTGCCTACCTACTATAACAACTTTTAAACTCTTAATCCCCATTTCTATATCATTGCCAAAAAGTGAACATTCACTGCCCTACAACAAACCAGAAAACTCACATTGAACAATGTTTCCCCAGTAGAGACCAAGACACAATACTTATTAAAAAAATACCCTAGTTATGATTTAGTAGTTAAAGCTTTATTTGAGTGTTAAATGTGCTCTAATTATGTGTTTGTGTGTGTGTGTGTGTGTGTGTGTGTGTGTGCTTGTGTGTAAAACATGCACTGAGGAGTAAAATAAATGCAGGATTGCAACAGCCTTCTTAAAAGTAAGAAGCAGCGTTATCACATTTGAAGCCCAGTGAAGAATCTGCCTGATACTTGACCTACAATTAATTGAAATGTGAAAAATTCAGGCCTAGAAAAACAAAGCCAACATACATAATAAATCTAATCAGTCTGTCTCACCTGTTTTCAAATCAGTCCTTTAAATAAACCTAAATTGCCAGCATAAAACATCAGTTGCTCTAAACGAGTGGACGGATGTCCCCTGCCATGGGCTGTGTAAAATACATGGAGGATCCCGCACTGATTGGTATCTAGAATGACTTCTGCCTGAACTACTACTGGAGAATAGTTGCTGATATACTGCGGTTCTTATACCAGTAAACTGGAATGAAGGTAATTTCAGGCTGCAAAGGAATAAATTGATTTTACTAACTGGTTTTTGGAAAACACTGCCATGAAAAATTATCAATATGTTCATAAAGGCATCTACATGTCTCTCCACGGGGGTTTTACGTAATGGGGGAGGGGGTGAGGTCTGGATATAACTTAACTGTCCATTAGTAGGTAGAACAATATAATGGGAATCACCGTGGCCATACAGGTTTGAACTCAATCTAGGTAACATGGATTCATCTCTGTGTAATAGGCCTGCTTCTGAAAAACACAAAGTCGGGCTCCAAAAGCAGAACGATATTTTCAGAATACCATGTTATGTTTGTAAATAGATAGACAGATAGATATACAGAAATCAAAAATCTGAAAACGGTCTGCAAGTGCACATTTCAATAACTTACAATGTCAGTATGGGGGATTAATAGCAGATCAAGAAGACTGTATCCGCCTGCGAAATGGTTCAATTTTCAGAGTTTTTTAAAGGACAATGGACAAAAAACTCAAAGGGTTACAGTAAGTGTTGAGGAGTGACTTGGTAAAAGGAGCACAGAGGTGAGAAAGAATTAAGTAGAGTTCAATAGAACCAGGTATAATATCTGTACACATGACTCCATGAAAGGGGACACTTAAAGAAATCATAAGGCCTAAGGAGAGATCAGGATTAGGGGGGCTTGTAGGAAGAGCTGAAAAAAAACAAAAGCATGCAATGGGCAGAAAATGTGGAATAAAAGGCCTCACAGGTGGTAAACTGATCCATCTCTCCCTGGTAGTTCAACTGTATGAATAACAGAGAGGCCGGCTAAGTGGGAAAGTGCTTGGAAACTCTATTCATACAGACAACAGAAAGTGCCACCAGAGTGAAAAAAGTAAACCTAGTAAGGCAGCTTTGCCCCATCCCCTTGGTGTTTTATGCCAGCTATCTTTCTTACTGTGCCTCTGTTCATCTACACTGATACGTGTTAGGTCCAAAGGCAGTGACAAACATTGTTACATGTATTGATGAATCCTGCCAATTCCACAAAGCACAGCCATTTTACTTAGTGTTCTCAATACCTTCTTTTCGACTCTCATCTCGTTTGAAGAAACACTTTCAGAGGAAAGAAGTTCTCCCTAAGCCACATGTGTCCTTAAGTAAACTATGAATTGAGTGCTATTTCAAGGTGTTTGGGCTGATTCCTCCACAGGGCCCGTAAAACCTAGAAAAGTGTCATGCACCAGCAGGCAGTACATCTTCACTGAGTCCTGTTCTTTGCACAGCAGGGTCATCTTATTGTCCATTTAATGGTCAGAAAAACAGTGTTACAGTGAGTATCCTTCTTAGTAGTAGGACTAAAGTGTTTTGGACTCGCATGTTCAGATACTGAAAAGGCTCAGGGAAGTCCACTTGAAAGCTGGTCATTCGATACAGGTGCTGGAGAGGAAAACAAGTGACTCTCATTTGGCAACTTTTAAACAGTGATACAGCTCTGGCCGTGTAAGTGTAAATAACAACAGGTCTAATCATGCATGGTGGCCTATGAGCTTGGAACTTGCATGCTTACAAAACCAGTGATTACTTGTGCATCTTCTCCTTCGAGCCTCATATGTGACTCATCAACAAGTCAAGTGCTAACTTGGGAGGAAAACAATATGTTGGGATGTCCTTTTTGTACATCAAGCCATGACCTCTTTGTCTTAACATCAACAATATAATTCATGTTCAGGAGTTACATCCATTTCAGAGTGTCATATCCATCCTTCTTTTGGCTATATATTTATAAGGACCAGCCAGCTTCCTTAGATGTTTTTATGCCTATGAAAAGTAAAAAAAAAAAAAAAAAAAATCTGAAAGAAGAGTTTCAAGAATTTTCAACAAATACTAGTCTAGAAATGCTGACATGAAAACCAACTAAAGTTTTCAACTCCTTCTTTTTAGGAACCTTAGCTGTGCCATGCTTTTCAAAAATGACTTGTCATAACTGATTTGTGCCCATGTTGGCAACTCTTCTGAAATTACTTTGAAAGTAGACTAATGTGAGAGTTTCTCTTTAGAGAAAATTCAAATTACTTGCGTAGGAAGTGGCAGCAGGTCTGGTGATGTTGTAGCAGCTCACTGGCAGTGACCTTGCCTAGCTTGGGGCTGGCCTGCTATGGATTTTCACCCCAAACACTTGCAAGAAAAAAAAAAAAAGATGGAAGGGAGAGAGAAAGTTGGAAGGGAGGGAGGCAAAGTTGGAGGGATGGAGGGAGGTAGAAAAGAAGGAAGAAGAAAAGGAGAAAAACCAGGAAGGGAGGAAGAAAGCAAGGAAGGAGGAAATAGGGAGAGTACAAGGGCAGGGAAAGGACTGAGTCACTAAAACAAAAGGCCAAAAAAAACCAAAAAATAAAATAAAATAAAATAAAATAAAACAAAAGGCAAGCGACACAAAGACCAATATAGGCCATGAAAGCTGTTTGAACAGTTTAGACAGCTTTAGAATTTGAGTGACAACAAACTGAATGTTATGATGACTGGATGGAATCTTCCTACTAAGCCCCGCCTTGGCCTGGCCTAAACCAAATCAAGGGGTGGGTGGCATGGAGAGGAATTCTCTCTGGCTGGAGTGGGAGGGACCTGAACCTGTGGCACTTGAGGATGCACTGGGTAGGGAAGGGGACAAGACTCCCCTGATGGGCAGTTGAGCACAACAAGGCTCCTGGGAGCCCTTGATCATGGCTCCCACCGCCATACGCCCACCACCCGCCATACGCTCACACCCTGAAGGGGATCGCAGTGGTCTGCTCCGTTGCCTGGTGCAGGTTGGAGTTCCTGACCAAACACCTGAGTGTCCACAGCCTGCGTTGGCCTGCCTGGGCAGGCTGTGGTTGTGGTGGCAAGAGCCAAAGCCGTCTTGGTGTGATGGAGGAGCCAAGGGCTGCCTCTCAGCCATACTAGTGAGTGGTTCTGGAAGCACCAAGGGTTGTGGCAGCATTGTCCGAAGACATGAAGCCAGGCCATCTTCCTTATGGCTTTCCTTGGGAGTTGGTGATGTGTAGAGCTCTTAGATTTTTGGCTGTTCTCTCACTTTTCTGGAGATGTTTTCAGTCAGTTAGTAGCAGGCTTTACTTGGGAAGAGAAAAAAAGCTGGCTCTAAATCTTGCGGGACTTATTGAAAAAAAGTGTGGACTTCTTGAAAAAGTGAGCCTTGTTGAAAAAAAACATGAAGGCTTAGCCTCATCTTTAAAGGATTGCAGGTTTGAGAAGGGTTCAAGGGAAGCACAACATCTGGAGGCAACCTACGAAAAGCTGCATTGGTCCGAATCCAGCCATGGTGTTGAAATGCTCTTTCTAGAAGAAGAGCTCAAAGCACAGAAGGCTAAACATGGTCAACAGGATGAAACGATGGCGCATCTATCAAGAAGGATACAGTCCCTCCAAGGTGAATCTGAAACCCTCAGATCACAAATAGCTGAAGCTAAAACAAACTGGAGACTCTTTCAAGTGAATGAGGAAGAACTGAAGCTGGCAATCAAAGAGGTGCCTTGTTTCCAGTTGACCCAAGGAGTCAGTTCATGAGAAGAGGACCTTTTTTTTCCTCCACCTCTCCGAGGAAACTTGTATGGGAACCTGGAGATTATTTTCCACCTGGCCCGCCATCCACTCCATTTCCAATGTGAAGTGTCTTTGCAGGGAGAGGGTTTTCCTCTCAATCTTCCCCACAAGAGCTGGAATTCAGCCCTCTACACCTGCATTCTGAAAGTACAAGTGAGTTCCCTGAAGGGTTCCTTCCACCTGCAAATGAGCCTGTTACTCAACATCCAGAACCAATCAAGAAACCTCATACTGTTGCTCTCTCTTCAAATGTAATTTGACTTTTCTCTCATTTTTAGTTTTTAAGTAACTGCTTTTACTTCAGTATTTGACTATACTTTGGCTCCAATTGAATCTCAATGAAACTATAATTCTTAAGATAGTATTTTGTAAATAAAGATGGTTTACATAGGAAGTTTATGAGTAAATTATTCCTATTTTGTTTTATTCCAGAGTACAGCATTTAATCTGATGAAGCCACTATTACATAAACAAGAATGGGAGTTCTAGGTACTTGTAATCTAGCTGATGGAAATATATTTGAAACTCCCTACAAAGAAGTGTATTTAGTATGACTGTAGCAAATGTGAAGTGACTTTAGGCTTAATGAAAAATTGTCACTGATTTTCAGACTGGTTGGGCATATCAGCTAGTTTTTCCACATCAGAATAACTAGAGCATGGGAGGCCTAAAGGAGAGAACACAACTAAACATGTCACAGAAACAGGAGATCTCAACTACAAAGAAAAATGAAGACCTCTTTTTTATATTCGTTGCTGAAAACATTACATAGATCTTGAGATACCATATTTCCTATATTAGATTCAAGTGAATTATGAACTTCCATTGTTACCCCATATACAGATTGCCCAATCACATTGTTTACACATCCACATTTTTACAAAATGCCATATTAGTAACTGTTCTATTCTGCTACCTTTTCTATCCTCTACTCTCCCCCCTCTCCTGCCCTCCCATCATCTCTCTCTATCCCATCTGCTGTAATTTAACATTTGGGAATTGGAAACCACACTTTAAACTCACTCTGCTCCCCTTTTTCCCTTCTGTCAAATTACTCATCATCTTCTTCTATTTCTCCTCCTCCTTCTCCTCTTCCTCCTCCTCCTTATACCTTTAATTCATTCATCATACACTCATGCATTGGTTCATTCATTCCTTTCACATATGGTGTTGGGGATCCAACTCAGGACCTATGAAAGTGCGAAGCCAGCACTCTACTGCTGAGCCAAAACCCCAGCACCTGTCTTTTTGATTTTATGACTCTTTATATGAAATTCAGAATTGCATTCTTCTATGGTTCACGGATATGTGGATTGACCTAATCCTTGTTTTCTGGGAGACATTTGGAAAATATATATGAATTATTAGGAGATTGAAATGAAGAAACAAAGCGGAAATTCCCCAATTTCTTATTCTTAGATTCCATACTCTGACACTGCCTACCTACTATAAAAACTTTTAAACTCTTACTCCCCATTTCTATATCATTGCCAACAAGTGAACATTCACTGCCCTACAACAAACCAGAGAACGCACATTGAACAATGTTTCCCTGTAGAGACCAAGACACAATTCTTATAAAAAAATTACCTTAGTCATGAATTAGTAGTGAAAGCTTTATTTGAGTGTTAAATGTGCTCTAATTATGTGTTTGTGTTTGTTGATGTGTGTGTGTGTGGGGGGGGTGTGTGTGCTTGTGTGTAAAACATGCACTGAGGTGTAAAATAAATGCAGGATTGCAACAGCCTTCTTAAAAATAAGAAGCAGCTTTATCACATTTGAAGCCCAGTGAAGAATCCGCCTGATACTTAACCTACAATTAATTGAAATGTGAAAAATTCAGGCCTAAAAAAACAAAGCCAACATACAGAATAAATCTAATCAGTCTGTCTCACCTGATTAGATGTCCCCTGCCATGGGCTGTGTAAAATACATGGAGGATCCCTCACTGATTGGTATCTAGAATGACTTCTGCCTGAACTACTATTGGAGAATAGTTGCTGATATACTGTGGTTCTTATTCCAGTAAACTGGAATGAAGGTAATTTCAGGCTGCAAAGGAATAAATTGATTTTACTAACTGGTTTTTGGAAAACACTGCCATGAAAAATTATCAATATGTTCATAAAGGCATCTACATGTCTCTCCACAGGGGGTTTTACTTAATGGGGGAGGGGGTGAGGTCTGGATATAACTTAACTGTCCATTAGTAGGTAGAACAATATAATGGGAATCACAGTGCCCATACCGGTTTGAACTCAATCTAGGTAACATGGATTCATCTCTGTGTAATAGGCCTGCTTCTGAAAAACACAAAGTCGGGCTCCAAAAGCAGAACGATATTTTCAGAATACCATGTTATGTTTGTAAATAGATAGACAGATAGATATACAGAAATCAAAAATCTGAAAACGGTCTGCAAGTGCACATTTAAATAACTTACAATGTCAGTAGTGGGGGATTAATAGCAGATCAAGAAGACTGTATCTGCCTGCGAAATGGTTCAATTTTCAAAGAGTTTTTTAAAGGACAATGGACAAAAAATTCAAAGGGTTACAGTAAGTGTTGAGGAGTGACTTGGTAAAAGGAGCACAGAGGTGAGAAAGAATTAAGTAGAGTTCAATAGAACCAGGTATAATATCTGTACACAGGACTCCATGAACAGGGGTAAAGTTCTTGCGGAGCACATGTGACGCACTGGATTCAATCCCTGGTACCACATAGAAAATAAAAATTAAATAATAATAATAAAGGTAATGGGTCTATCTACAACTAAAAAAAAAAATTTTTTTTTAAACCAAAGTCTAGCCAGACTTGGTGACATACACCTGTAGTCCCAGTGGCTTGGGAGGCTGAAATAGGAGGATCCAAGTTCAATGCCAGCCTCAGCAACTTAGCAAAGCCATAAAAAACTCAGCAAGACCCTGTCTCAAAACAAAAAAATTTAAAAAAGGGCTGGAGATGTGGCTCACTGATTGAGTACCCCAGGGTTCAATCCCCTATACAAAAAAAAAAAAAAATTAATTGCTCTACCTCAATCTGCTCCACAGAAAAAGGGGATGCTGGAATAGACAGGAAGGGAAGCTACTCAGAAATGCCTCCCAGTCTAGCGCAGCTTTGGGAAGGTGTGGGGGATTAAAAGCAAGCACTGCAAGAATAGCAGACCTCTTCATATAACTCCCTTTAAGGTGGGCTCCATGCAAAGCATGCACATGCATCTGTCACTTAAGACCTAAAACAAGGGGCTGGGGATGTGGCTCAAGCAGTAGCGTGCTCACCTGGCATACATGAGGCCCGGGTTCAATCCTCAGCACCACATACAAACAAAGAAGTTGTGTCTGCCGAAAACTAAAAAATAAATATTAAAAAATTCTCACTCTCTCTCTCTTTAAAAGAAAAAAAAAGACCTAAAACAATTTGTAGCTAAGCCTGGTAGCATATGCCTGTATTCCAGGTGACTCAGGAGGCTAAGGCAGGAGGTTCACAAGTTTGAGGCCAGACTCAGCAAATCAGCAAGCCCCTAAGCAACTTAGCAAGACCCTGTATCAAATTTAAAAGGGCTGGGCTGAGGCTGTAGCCTAGCATGTGTGAGGCACTGGGTTTGAACCTTAGCACCACATAAAAATAAAGGCACATTCTGTCCATCCACAACTACAAAAAAAAAAGCCTATCAAATGTAAAAGGGCTGGGAAGTGGGGCTGGGGGGCTGGGGGTGTGGCTCAGTGGTAGAGCTCTTGCTTAGCATGTGTGAGGCACTGGGTTCGATTCTCAGCACCACATAAAACTGAATAAATAAAAGTACTGTGTCCATCTACAACTAATAAATAAAAAAGTATTTGGGGGGAGGGGTTGGGGAATTTGACCCAGCAATTAAATCACTCCTGGGTTCGATCCCTATATTGTGGGGGGGGGGACCTTGTAAGGTAGGCTTTATTAGTAAACCTGTTTCACATTTTCAGGAAGCTAAGGAACTTAAAGGTTAGGGAACTCTCCCAAAGATACAAGCTAGTGAGAATCAGAGCACAACTGAAAAACTCAGGTCATCTGAGCTCCACTCCCTGGAGCCATTATCCTCTATTTCCCCTCTTAGAGTGTATTCATGAATATGTGAACAATAAATTTGCGAGTGAAAGGAAAACTTAAAATGTTGCTGTATTTCATTTTGAAAGGATAAAACTTTAGATGAGTTCCTTATAATGCACTTCCTACCATACTAACCCTCAGGTGAACATTTTTCAAGATAGGAAAACTCCTTCACACTAAAGAATAAATTGTAATTTCTAAACAAATACAAGAAGTCGAATAATTTCCATCCTCTCATATATTGGGAAACTAAAATATTAAATAACTAATTCACACTAGGGAAGAGAAAAGAAGAATGACCTTTTTTATCCCCCACATATTACAAATTAATTGGAAAATTAGTTACAAATGTAAACTTAATATTTTTTAAATAAACATCTCCTTTTTTAATGTGCTTTCACGTATCTAATATTTTAATACTTTTAGCAGTTAGCACAAATAAAAAACAATTTCCTGCTAGGTCAAATGATAGACTTTTTTCAGTTTGGGTTAATTCAGATTCAGCTGTAATTCAATTACTATAGTCCAGACCAACAATATTGAGTACTCTCAGGTAAAAAAAAAACAACACAATTTAAATGTGTGAAAAACTTAACATATCAGCTGAGGGCTTAGTCTGCCAGTTTACATAAAACATGTGAACGACCTGCAAGTGAGCTTGGACTGGTAGCACTGCTGTTTCACACAGCTACAGGTCCAGACTCAGGCAAGACTAGAATCATGGTGACTGCAGAGCCTAAATAAACACTTGCAAGCCAAAATCATGTATCAAGGTAAAACTGCACAGTGGGAAACATGAAGTCAACATAGGAGTAACACATTAGTAACATAATCCAAATCCAATTTAAAAGAAAACTCTCTGGCAGGACACAGTGGTGCAAATCTGTAATCATAGAGACTAATAAGCTTGGGGCCAGCCTTAGAAACATATCAAGGGGGCTGGGATTGTGGCTCATCAGTACAGCACTCGCCTAGCACGTGTGAGACGCTGGGTTTATGTATTTATTATAGTGTATTGTGTCCAACTACTAGTAAAAATATTTTAAAATATAAATAAAACTTAGCAAGGCCCTGTCTCAAAATTTAAAAAAATATTTTAAAGAAAATTGCTTTAAAAGGCTAGGGATGTGGCTCAGTGGTCAAGTGCCCCTGGGTTCAATGCCCAGTACCAAAAAAAAAAAAAAAAAAAACCCTGTGGAAACTGTTGTTCCATGTGATGAGCAGGAATTTTCCTCTTAGAAAATTTCTTATTATTGTCTCCATATTCTCTTACTGGCAAATTATCAATGTATTTAATGGTTGTTAAGACATCTTTCTGATAACAGTGGCATGCTTAAATAACACAAGAGTAAACACTGAGGAAAAGGTAGAAAAATACAGTCAATCAAAAGAAAGAAACTGGGCTGCAATTGTGGCTCAGAGGTAGAGCGCATTCACCTAGCATGCATGAGGCACTGGGTCAATCCTCAGCACCACATAAAAAGAAAATAAAGGGGACTGGGGTTGTGGCTCAGGGGTAAAGAGCTCACCTTGCACATGCAAGACCCTGGGTTCGATCCTCAGCACCACATACAAAAATAAACAAATAAATAAACAAGTGAAATAAAAGTATTGTGTCCAACTACAACTAAAAAATAAATACTTTGGGGAAAAAATCTTAAAGAAAGGAATTATGGAGTATAGCAACACACAACTACAGTTCCAGCTACTGGGTAAAAAAAAGGAGTTGAGTTTGAAGCCAACTTGGCCAACACAGTGAGATACCTCAGTACCTAAAACGAAGTAAATCAGAGCCTTCTGGCCAACACCATGGCTTAAAATTTACTGGTACTATGATGAAAAGGTAGATGGAGAGATGAAAATGCAGGAGGGAGGAGAGAAGACTTAAATTGCACTAGGAAACATTTTAAATAACAGAAAACAAACATCTGCAGAAAAAGTTCTTTCACAGATTATAATCAAGCAATATTCCATCACATAGATCCCATGAAAAGCACAAAATGCTATTCAGTGGAGAGCTAGTGAACCAGATATTCTATACGCAAATTTAAAAGCTAAGCTTCAAATTGCTTCTATAGAATGCCAACTCCCTAAGGCAAGAACAAAGGCAGAGGCCAGATTGGGCGTAGTCAGCAGCCTTCTAGGGGCTGGAGGAAATTTGCAAAAGTCAGAATTCTTCAGAAATTTGAAATCTTCTCGAATTGTTCCACCTAAAATATCTCAGGGTGTTGGTTTTTAAATTGTTCTATGCAATCTTTCTTAAAGAAAGCATTAAAGTGGCATTTCTTTTGGTTTCCAAACAAAGTACATTTCTAAATAGTTAAACAGCATAATTTTTGAATAAGATTAAAATTACCCATTTTAAACTGGTCAAATAAAGGCCTTCATTTTTGTAAAAACAAATGCTAAAGAACACACTCTTTATCTTAACTGTTAATCAAGAAAAGTAAAAGTTTAATATTTCAATCATGTATTCTGATTACCCTTCTTTAACACCAAGTAAGTCTCAAGAAATAGGGGCTGGGGATGTGGCTCAAGCAATAGCGCGCTCGCCTGGCATGAGTGCGGCCTGGGTTCGATCCTCAGCACCACGTACAAACAAGGATGTTATGTCCGCCGAAAACTAAAAAATAGATATTGAATTCTCTCTCTCTCTCTCTCTCTCTCTCTCTCTCTCTCTCTCTCTCTCTCTCATCTTAAAAAAGAAAAGAAAAGAAAAATAAATTTCACAAGTCCTAACCCAAACTGATTCTGCCCCCAAACTGCAAAAAAAAAAAAAAAAAAAAAGACAATATCAGCTACTACACTGGTATGAACTGGGAGGCAAGAAATTTATTTTAACTATATATCCACTAGGAGCCATGGACTTCTCAATAACTGTGCAGCTGTTACAATACTAATGTGTAAAAAGATCAAATCTGGTTTTTACACATGGAGCATATATGGATAAAAGGAAGAGCCTTTTCAAAGAGAAAACAACTAGAGAATACCTTATGATAAAACATGACATCACAGTTCTTCACCCTAAATAACTGAGTTAATAAATATTTCTATAATCACAGATCTAACAAACAAGTTTATTTAATGGTATCAAAGCTCTAAAGTTACTATGTTAGCATATCAGAGTATATTAACATATTTAAGCAATTTTCAGAAGACATGAATATGAGAAAACTGAACTCAGTATTTTTAGTTAAGATGATCCTTTATATTTAGAAAAATATACGTAAGTGCATTAGTTACTCAAGCCCAAGTTACATTCGTTCCCAATGCGAGATAAATTTCAGAACGATATTAAGACTTAAACTTTTACTAGTCACAAGTTTATTTCAAAATGGAAAAATGAACCACACAATACTGATGGCCTTCCAGGATTTAGCACATTCCATCAAAATCATTCAAGTGCTGAGAAAGTTACTGTGAAACAAAAACAGGGAAGGCCTAGAAACAGTGTCTAAAACACAACTGAAACAATGACCTCACTATTTCAATAATAAAACACCTTGTGAGTTCTATGGTTATGTATTCCATATAATACAATAACTAATATCACTAGGCACTTCCTAGAGGAGGTTCTGTTCTATGCACATTAATTCATTCACAACAAACCTAGGAGAAAATTTCTATTATTTAGCCCCATTCCAGAATGAAAAAATAGGAACGGAAAGGGAGGAAGGAAGGAAGAAAGGAAGGAAGGAAGGGAGGGAGAGAGGAAGGAAGGAAGGTAGGTCGATCAAGGGCTGGGGCTGTAGCTCAGTGGTAAAAGTGCATGCCTCGCACGTATGAGGCACTGGGTTCAATCCTCAGCACCACATAAAAAATAAATAAATAAAAGATATTTAAAAAAAAAAAGAAAGAAAGAAAAGTCAAAAAAATTTCAGGATGTTATTTAAAGCTAGTTACTCTAACCCCAGAGCCCATATTGAACCACAATATTTTACTGTATTTACATAAAGTACTGATTCTAAATAAAATTATATTTAAAGCAAGATTTTATCTTGCTTAATGAAAAAAATTTTAAAAACATACTGATTTTGAACCTTAAGAGACTTAAATAAGCAAACATGTCAAGATAAGGGAAACAAGGCATCAGGTATCAAAGATATTAACAGAGAGACAGCGAGAGGACAAGGTTTCTCTAAGTGGTTTAGGGTCTCACTAAATTGCTGAGGCTGCCCTCAAAGTTGTAATCCTCCTGCCTCAGCCTCCCGAGTTGTTGTGATTCTAAGAGTGTACTACCATGCTCAATGAAAAATTATTCTAAAAAAATAATTTTAAATGCTGTCTACGAAACTAAACAAAAATTTGGAATAAAATGGGGTCTTCTGGTACTTATAAACAAAAAGAACAACACATGATAAAGCAGTTTAATGAAATATTACAGAATCTAGATGGTAGGTATATATTAAATCACAGTACCCTTATAAAATAAGGCACATAAATATCATTTCTGTGCTCTAAACCCTCTAATGGTTTTCTACCTCACTCAAGATAAAACCCAAAATGGCTTATCATTTTCTACAAGACCTACATGAACCTGCCCCTGACTACTTCTGTGACCTTATGCTGACAACACCTGGCCTTCTTGTACTGCCTCTTACAGTGTCTGAGGACAGATTCACACTCTTGATTTTCTCTTTCCTTTGCCTCACACATTCTGCACCAGATACTTAGATATCCCCTTAAATCTCCACCACTTTCATCTTTCACTGAAATTTCTTCTTTAAAAACTAGCCTTCATGCTGAGCAGAGTGGTGTATCTGGAATCCCAGCTACTTGGGAGGCAGGATCACAAGTTCCAGGCCAGCCTGGACAACTTAAGGAGACCCTGTCTCAAAAAGGGCTGGGGATGTAGCTCAATGGTATAGTGCCCTGGGTTCAATCCCCAGTACTGGGATGGGGATGAGGGGTACGCCTTCCTTGATCACAATACATAAAGTAACAAATTGCTCCAACTTCTAATCATTCTCTGGGGCACCATTCCAATCTAACTCTGCATTATTTTTCCACCCAGCACTTATCCCCTCTGATACTATGTGTTTGGATACTATCCTTCACCTCCAGTACAAGTTTTGTAAGAAAAGGGCTTGTTCACATACCATTTTACACTCTTAGCTCTTAATACAATATGTGGGCCAGGCATGGTGCAGGTTGCATTACACCTCACGCCTGTAATCGCAGCATCTCAGGAGACTGAAGCAGGATCATCACAAGTTCAATACCACTCTCAGAAACTTACCAAGGCCCTAGGCAACTTAAAAAGGGCTTAGAAATGGTACTCAGTGAATTCCCAGTATGAAAACAAAAGCAACATTTGTTGAATAAATGAACAAATGAATAAATTCCTTAACCCCACCTATGCATAAAGCCTTCCTGGACTCCCAGCAATATTATGTTAATGGACTGTTCTGAAGGTCTCTGGGATGTTTGGAACAGCAATCATCTCAAAAACATTCTGCTCTACAGCTAGGTTTTCACTGTACTACCACCAGACACAACATGCCTTCCTCACTGGCTTCCTTACTTCTAGGCTTTCTCAACACTAAGAAGCTACTACAGGCTTATAAACTGACCTAATTTCAATATTGTTGTGTCTCAAGGAATAGGGAGGGCTGAAGAGAGGGAGAGAGAATGGGGAACAGCAGGTTAATGAAGTAGTCAGAACATACACATTTATCAGTTAAATTCACCATTTTGTACAGTCAATAATAATAACAAAGACCACTGACCACAGACCACCATAACAGATAAAATAATAATGAAAAAATATGAAATATTAAAAGAATGACCAAATGTGACATAGTATGAGAGCATATGCTGTTGGAAAATATACACCAACAGATCTGCTCGACAGAAGCTTGCAATAAACCTTGGATTTAGTAAAATGCAGTATCTGCAACACATAACAAAATGAAACATAATAAAGCAAGGTACAAGACATATATGTTCAAGATAGATTATCTTATGTGTTACATAATGCACTCCACTATTTAAAATGTACTCACAGGGGCTGATGGTGGTAAGAGTAAAAACTTTATATGCACACGGCCCTGACACCAAAAAAATAAAAGACACTCATGAAAAAGAATTTATTGCCTGTTAAGGTGAAGACAATTTGCTAAGACTGTTCAGAAGAGATAGGAGAGCTCCCCCTTCCCCCATAACCCAGCTTAAAAAAAAAGAATTTATTTAAAGTCTGGACACTGACTTTGCTTTGATCATTATAAAATTCAGATCCAGGGCTGGGGTTGTGGATCAGTGGTAGAAAACTTCCCAAGCACCTGTGAGGCACTGGGGTCAATCATCAGCACCACATACAAAAACTAAAAAGAACAATTAAAAAAAAAACTTTTAGAAAAAAATCAGATCCAAAACTTCAATTCATGTGCAGAAATCATCCCAGGCTTTTGGAATTCATTTATACAGAATACTCACAAACTACCTGGTTGGGTTTTTATTTTTATTATTTCTCTTTTACTTGAGGTCAAATCATTTTATTGAGGGTCTTGGGGAAGGGAATTGAAGAAGAACTGAAAAGAACAATGAAATCTGGTCCTCTCAGAAGGGCCCTTTCTATCTGTTCTCAGAGAGCCAAAAGCTGCCTGGTTATGTTTTAATCCCTGTTCTTTTTTTCCTGTTGCCTTGATTTCCTAATCTAGCATAATTTTTTAACCTAGTATTTCAAATATTTTTATAATCTTTCTTGAAATGATTACAACTTTCTGAGTCCTCCTGGGAATAAAGGCTGACATAGATTAATTTAATTAATTCTACACGTTATTACTAGATATTTCTGTTTAAGATACAAAAGTTGCAAAGAACACTATAACCCATTTTAAAAGGTGAAAAGGCCACATAACATAAAACATTCCAACATTTCTTCAGTCCATCAGAGAGCTGAAGTTGCAAGGAAACCAAATTAACTGAATTCCAAAGAGGGACAAGGTCTCCCAATAAAGGACAGAACATATACCATACATAAGAGATCATGAGAAAAACAGAGTGGTAATACAACAATAAGAAGAATATATGCTTAAAGTTTAATACATACCTAAAAGCTAAGTGTGAGCTTTCAGTTTCCCAAACAAGTGCCCCAGACACATCAGGAATTCTACCTTCACTTGCAAGCTCTTTAATAGGTCTTTAGCAAAAGAAGGAAGAGAGTCCCACTGGATTGAACAGGAGTGCAGGAGGTAATCAGCTACAATTGGGAACAGGCACAAGGTCCCCCAGGACTCCTCAGCTCCTTTTCTTCTATGACGCAACAGTCTTAAGGCCACAGGATAAAGGGCAGCAAACTTTTTCTCGCCTAAGACATCAGCTCAAATCTGTTGCCAGAATAAGATAACAAACGCTTCTACCCCTGTTAAGTCAGGACACTACACTGATATAACACACACATGTCTCGAACCACTGGGCAAGGGATAGGAAACTTCCAACCAAAACAATCATAAATACAAGATAATCAGTGACTGCAACAGGGAGGAGAGGTGGGAACACTGACAAAACCACACTTCTGGGGCCCCTACTTCTGAAGATAGGATCTGCATAAGATGGGGGCTGAATCAGGAAAACTTCCTCCTTCACCATCTTCGCACCAAGTAGCAAGCTACACTATTCTCTCACTGGAGTAAAGAGCAGCCACCAGAAAGACTCCGAAGCTTGTGATGTACTACAGGTTATGATAACAAAACACAAAACTAGCTCACTTGATCATGACTGGATACCCTACACTAATGACCCAAAAGAACTGGGCTCATCTCTAAGCCCACAATACTATTTAAAGTTCCCTATGCTATGTTCAACATTTAATCTAAACTTAGCAGACACAAAAAGAGAACAATCTGAGTTGAAAGGAAAAAAATAATCAATAAAAGTAGACTTTATATAACCCACATGCTAGAACGACCAAGACAAGGATTTTAATTTTTTTCTTTTGTGTAGTACTGGGAATTGAATGCAGGTGTCCTTTACCACTGGGCTACATTTCTAGCCCCCCCTTTTTTTTTGAGACAGGATCTTGCTAAGTAGCTGAGGGTGGGCTTAAACTGAAGATTCTTCTGCTTCAGCCTCCAGAGTCAAGGGGGATCAATGGCATGCACCACCACACCCAGCAAGGAACTTCAATTATGATTAATATGTTAATGGACGTCAGGAAAAAGATGGCCAACATATATGAATAGATGGGTAATTTCATCAAGAAGATGGAAAATATTCTAAAAGTTATATACAAAGGCTAGAAATAAAAAAAAATACAATGTAAACAGACTAAGAATCAATGAACCTAAAGACACATGAAGATAGAATTTATCCAATGTGAAACCGGAGAAAAAAGAAAAGAGGGAGAGGGGAATCCACTGACACTGCAAAGTAACAATGGTCTAAATGAAGAAAAAAACTGAAAGGAAGGTGCAGGAGGAAGAAAAAAGGCTAAGTCAAAAATACTGGAAAGAGGACTGGGGATGTGGGTCAAGCAGTAGCGTGCTAGCCTGGCATGCATGCGGCCCAGGTTCGATCCTCAGCACCACGTACAAACAAAGATGTTGTGTCCACCGAGAACTAAAAAATAAATATTAAAAAAAAATTCTCTCTCTCTCTCTCTCTCTCTCTCTCTCTCTCTCTCTCTCTCTCCCACACACACTCTCTCTCTTAAAAAAATTTAAAAAAAATATTGTAAAGATAATGGCCTGGAGTTTAATAGAAGTAATGAAAGATATCAAATCATGGATCCACAAAGCTTAGAGAAATTCCTAGCAGGATAAATATAAAACCAACCAACAAACACAACTTGACACATCAAAGTCAAAGCAGCCAGGGGGAAAGTATTACATATACAAAGTACAAATATAAGAACTGTCAGACGCTAAGCAAGCCAGAAGACAATCCTTTTTTTCAGTGCTTCAAAATAGTGAAAGAAAAAAAGCTGTCCACCTAGAATTTTAAGTGCAGGAAAAAGGAAGGCAACATAAGATTACTAACATTAACTGTTCTCCATGCCAAACTGAATATTGTTATCTTCAGAACTAACTCAACAAAACTAACTCAATAAACACAGTAAAAAGTGATTTTATCCTGAAAAAAAAGTTAAATGCTGAGCAGTCCAAACATTTTACTTAATATCCAAAATCCTTCTAAAACCTTAGAAGGGGACATAGCTCAGACGCTAAGCAAGCCAGAAGACAATTCTTTTTTTCAGTGCTTCAAAATAGTGAAAGAAAAAAAGCTGTCAGCCTAGAATTTTATGTGCAGGAAAAAGGAAGGCAACATAAGATTACTAACATTAACTGTTCTCCATGCCAAACTGAATATTAATTGTTATCTTCAAAACTAACTCAACAAAACTAACTCAATAAACACAGTAAAAAGTGATTTTATCCTGAAAAAAAAAGTTAAATGCTGAGCAGTCCAAACATTTTACTTAATATTCAAAATCCTTCTAAAACCTTAGAAGGGGACATAGCTCAGTTGGTAGAGTGATTGCCTTGCATGCATAAGACCCTGGGTTCAATCCCTAGCACTACCAAAAACAAAAAACAAAACAAAGCAAAACCCTTCTAAAAACCTTCCTGATTCTTCTTGTCCCATCTATAGCTTCAAATACTATAGAACTGAAGCAAATAAAAGAAAATGAGAGGTGGGGATGTAGCTTTCTGGGAAAGTACTTGCGCATGGATAAGGCCCTAGATTTCATCCTCAGCACCAAAAAAACAGGAGAGTGCGCAAGCCAGAGGAAAGGGAAAGCAGAGCCCAGGACAAACTCCTTACTACCACAAAGGTTCCCTCTGAATAATGAAATTATAGCTGATCTTTTCCCCACCACTTTTAAAGTTTTCAAATATTCTACTACAAACATCTTGTCAAATTTTCCATGTTTAAATTCTTTTTAAAAATCCTATTAAAGCAAAACTGACAATGTACCAGAGTTAAATAACATTACATTTTACAGACAGGACTGTGATTGATTTCAAATTCTCACTTTCTTTTTTTTAGTTGCAGTTGGACACAATACTTTTATTTCACTTATTTATTTTTATGTGGTGTTGAGGATCGAACCCAGGGTCTCACACATGTGAGATGAGTGCTCTACCACTGAGCCACAACCGCAGCCCCTCAAATTTTCATTCTTATTGGCTGATGTCATGTCACACTAGAATTTCGCTGCTACTTATATAAAAGTGAAGTGATCAAGAAGGAAACACAGAAACCAAGCATGATGGCACCTGCCTATAATCTTAGTCACTCAGTTGGCTGAGGCTGAAGGATCACTAAATTCAGAGCCATTCTGGGGAACTTAGTCAGACTCACCTCAAAAAATAAGAAGAAAACAGTTTTACCTTCTACCATAGTTCCATCTATCAATGTGTCAAAATATAAAAGCAGCAGCTTCTGACTTACCTGTTCCACTTACTGATACCACCTCCAACAATTAAAAAGTAGTTACTAACAGACAAGACTTTCTTTCAGGCAGCCTTTAAATCCAAAGATCACAAACACTAAAGACTGAAAAATATCTGCTTGCTGAAGATAAAGCACCCAGACTGGTTCAAGGCACTGCATATATTCTAGCCCTCTTCATTATCCTATTAACAAAGATTGCTATTCTCATTTATAATTTAGAAAGTAGAGATATTAGGGTTCAGTCCTTCAATTGTATTACCAGATTTCCACTGTGGATATCGATGTCATTAGCTACTTCTACTTAGACCCACTAACAATGAACAGACCATATTTAATAAAAATGCCAACCCTGATAATATTTACTAACCTTGGTTTATATATTCATACATACGTATTTAAATACAACTGTACATATTTAATAAAATATCACAAAAAATTTATTTCATTGAGTAAAATAATTTAAAATGGTTGTGTCCCTAAACTTCAGAAGATTAAAATCTTAACAGTTCAAAATATTGAGCATTCACAATCAAATCTGCTCTTTCAAATTACAAGTTCCTAGTTATCAGTCAATAATAAGACTTAAAAACTCTATTAAGAAAAATAGTGTTGCAGGGGCTGGGGTTATGGTTCAGTGGTACACACTTGCCTCGCATATGTGAGGCACTGGGTTCAATTCTCAGCACCACATATAAACAAGTAAACAAATAAAGGTCCATCAATAACTAATAAAATATTTTTTAAAGAAAAGAAAGATAGTGTTGCAGCTCAGGAGACTGAGGCAAGAGGATCACAAGTTCAAAGCCAGCCTCAGCAACTCAGTGAGGTCCTAAGCAACATTGCAAGAGTCTGTCTAAAAAAATAAAAAGGGCTAGGGATATGGCTCAGTGATTAAGCACCCCTGGGTTTAATCTCTGGTACCCAAAAATAAAATAAAATGGCTGGGTGCAGTGGCACATTCCTATAATCCCAACATCTTGGGAAGCAGAAACAAGAGGATCCAGAATACAAAGCCAGCCTCAGCAATTTAGCGAGGCACTAAGCAACTAACTCAGTGAGACCTGGGTCTCACAAAATAGGGCTGGGGATGTGACTCAGTGGTAGAGTGCCCCTCAGTTCAATCCCTGGTACCAAAAAAAAAAAAAAAGGTTTGGTGGTTCAAACCATAGTACAAAAGAAAAAAAAGCATGTTAATGGACTGGGAGTGTAGCTCAGTGGTAAAGCACTTGCCTAGCTAGCATGCACAGTTTCCTGGGTTTGATCCCCAGCCCTGCAAAAAGAAAAAGGAGGGGGAAAAATATAGCATTGGAATTTAAGTTCAGAAAATACCTTACAAGCTGGAAAAAATATACATGTGTCAATTGAGATTTAATAATTCTAATGATTTCTTCTTCAGCTAAAGTAATAATAATGAGATTTGGAAATCTATAATGTACATTTGTAGCAGTACAGAAAAATACATACTGGGTTAATAAATCCCAACTTCAGTATAAGTCAGTATAAGTCACTTCCAGTTTTCACTAGAGTAGAACAAGGAGATAAGGAGAATACATGTGAAAGATATTTGCAAAGCTAACTGATAGATACTTGGTTTTACTGTATTTTAGTGTAAAAGATGGGAAAAGGGACATGGGGCTATTTCTGCACTAATCATGGGCTAATAAAAACATAAGGTCAACCAGACATAGTGGAGCAGGAGTATCACAAATTTGAGGCTAGTTCCAGTAACTTAGTGAAACCTTGTTTCAAAATAAAAATTAAAAAGAGTGGGGGACATAGCTCTCAGTGGTGGAGCACTCCTGAGTTCAATCCCTAGTACCAAAGTAAATAAATAAATTAAATTAAAATTAAAAACTATAAGGTCAAAAAGGACCTAGAAGTTCATGTAGTCTGTTTAACAGATTTACAGAGGAAGAGTCTGAGCACAAGGAAGTAAAATTATCCCAAAGAAAATATCAGATGTTAGGAGCAAATCAAGCAGGTAAAGGGAAAGGCAGAGTACAAAGAAAGCCAGGAAAAGTTTAGTGTTTTTTCCAAGGATTATGGAATCTTACCAAAAATATAAAAAAAAGCCTACACTTAAAAGGGAATGATGAGCATCTGCAAAAGGCCAAATTTGCCTTACAAATCCTATTACTTAAGCACTGGTTTGGCAATTTAGTTTCTCCTTCCATAACATAATCATGTATTTATCACCTCTAGTCAAAGTTTATTTAATCCCATTGGTCAGAATTACCTCTCAATTAGGCCTCCAAAATGCATGACTAAAACTACAAACTATTTACTACTCACAATAGAAGAAAAACTTCAATGACAAGGTTAGAACATAAACACCGGAAGTAGAAATAACAGGAGAGAAATATTTTGCTAAGAATGAAATCATTGCTGTCATTCATTATTCGAATACAAACTAATGTAGAAGTGTGATTTTTTTTTTTTTTTGGTACTGTGAATTGAACCTAGAAGTGCTTAACCACAGAGCTCAGGTAAACTTTTGACCTTCCTCTCAGCCACCAGATTCACTGGGATTACAGGTGTGCAGCCCAGCCACCATTAAAATATTTTTAAACAGACAAAAGACTGATAAAGAGGTATTGTCTTGACGTGGTACTCATGCACATTTGGGTGCCCTGGAGCACCAAGTTATTAAGTAAATGCTATATTTTGTCATTAAAAGAGCACAAAATGTCTCCTTTGTAAGTTTTTAATATATTTTATTTCTTACATCTGAAGCTGTAAGAAAGCTTTAAAATCTGATCCATACAAAAGAATATACCAAGCCCATAATTGAATCTTCTTTCAATGAAATATGCCAAATGAAATGAGAATTTTATGACAGTATAAAAGAGAAATCTCTCTCTCATTTAAGAAGAAGGATCTGGCTGTTACCCAGGCTAGTCTCATATGATCCTCCTTTCTCAGCCCCTGCATGTTATAGGCCCAGCAATCACTGTTTTTTTTACTTTTTTTTTTTTTTTGGTGATAATGGGAATCAAACCCAGAGCCTCCAGCATGCTAAGTAGGTAATCTACACTAATATCCTCCCCAAACTCTATACCATGTTCATTTCTATAATTCATTTCAATATGCATATCTAGTATTTTAAATACTGAAAAATCATGTTTCAAAAACACTAAATTTTTAAAAATTCAAACCATAAGTAAAATAATTTTACTGAACTTGGGTGTAGGGTTAGGGGAAGCAAACAAGCTGAAAAATCTCTTGGGAAAATTTATACAACATGCTTTCACTCTCTTAAGTTCATGACTAGAGATTTCAATATTCTCTGACACATTTAGGGGCTGGGGATGTGGCTCAAGTGGTAGCGCACTCGCCTGGCATGCGTGCGGCTCGGGTTCGATTCTCAGCACCACATATAAAAAAAGATGTTGTGTCTGCCGAAAACTAAAAAATAAATATTAAAATTCTCTCTCTCTCTCACTCTCTCTTTAAAAAAAAAATTCTCTCTCTCTCTCCCTCTCTAAAAAAAATATTCTCTGACACATTTAACAAAGGCTTTATTGGTGAATTACTGAGTATCATAAAGTTGAATAAAAGATACAATTAAAACATAATTCTATTATTTGGATTATGATTCAATTACACTGTTTAAAATTCTTTTATATGTGGGTGTGAGAGCTGGTATAAGAAGCATTTAGCCCAGACTGAATATCTCAAGAAACCTATTTCATTCAAAATCTTCCTTTTCAACACTCAGCAAACATACAACAGGCTTTTTTTTATTTTAGTTTAATAAATGGGTGTTTAATTATTTCATATAAATATCTACCCAAAAAGAGTAAAGCTAATTTGTAAATCAGCAGTGTATCTAAACAGATATATTTGAGCCAGGTGTGCTAGCACACACCTAAAATCCCAGTGGCTTCAGAGGCTGAGGCAGGAGGTTGGCAAGTTCAAATCTAGCCTCAATAATTTAGCAAGGCCCTGAGCAACTTAGCAAGATCCTGTCTCAAAATTAAAAATTAAAAAATGAAGGATGGGGCTGGGGATATGGCTCAGTTATTAAGTTCCTCCAGGGTTCAATTCTTAGTAGTAAATAAATAACTAAATAAGCAAGCAAATTTGTCACCAGTTTTCCTTAAAGCTCCAGAGTGAAGATAGTCAAGCAAAGAACTAGGCAAAGAGCAGATACTCAAAGGTCTTACAAAATAAATAAATTATTTATATATATATATATATATATATATATATATATATATATATATATATATATATATTATTTTAGCTGTCAACGGATTATTTATTTATTTATATGTGGTGCTGAGGATCAAACCCAGGGCATCACACATGCCAGGCAAGTGTTCTATCACTGAGCCACAATTCCAGCCCAGCACTTGCTCTAAAACATGAATTACCACTGACTAAGCACTTATTATGAGTTCATCATTCCACTGGGTACATACTCATAAAAATCCTATATTCTATACACTGCTAGTTGCCCTCCAACTTTTGCTTCCTTTCTTGATAAAAAGTATAATTAGCATATGACTCCTTTCTGACAGGTGCTCTCTAAAACAGAAGGCATCTCTCCATCTTCCTCATTTTTGTTACTAAAATGCAAACCTATTATCTGGGCCTGAAATAGTCCTGGCCAACAGAGGGCATACTCAAAAAACAAAGCTAGGCCACCTGGCACCTCTGAGTGCCACAATGGCTCAGGGTTTGGTAATATGATAACTAGTGGAAGAATCTACATTAAAATCAAGAAGTGCAGGCATGGTGGCCCATATCTGTAATCCCAGGGGCTCAAGAGCCTGAGGAAGGAGGATCATGAGTTCAAAGCCAGCCTCAGCAAAAGAAAGGCACTAAGCAACTCAGTGAGACCCTGTCTTTAAATAAAATACAAAATGGGATGTGGCTCAGTGGTGGAGTGTCACTGAGTTCAATTATCTGTACAAAAGAGAGAGAGAGAGAGAGAGAGAGAGAGAGAGAGAGAGAGAATAAAATTCTGACAGCAGTTTTCCCTTATCCTCAGGGCATAGGTTCCACCACACACAGGGCATGCCTGAAACCTCAGATAGTATTCCAAACCCTCTACATGTTTAATATATATAAAATATTAATAATAAACAATAAATTAACAACATACTATAATAAAAATTATTTAAAACTTGAGAAGAATTGTTTATTTCTAGAATTTCCCATTTACTACTTTTGGACTACTGTAGATCACAGGCAACTGAAATCATAAAATGCAAAACCACTGATAAGGCGAGACTACCACAAGAAAAAACACTATGAAGCAGACAATCCAATTTTAGTTAAAATTTAAAAATGTTAAAATAGGTACAGAAAGGGCTGGGATTGTAGCTCAATGGTAGAGGGCTTGCCTACCACATGTGAGGCCCTGGGTCCAATCCTCAGCACCACATAAAAATGAAATGAAGATACTGTGTCATCCTACAACTAAACATATATATATATATATATATATATATATATATATATATATATATATATATATATATATAAATAAAATAAATATTAAAAAAAACAGGTACAGAAAATATTCTGGAGAAAGACATCAGACAGTTAACTGAGAAGAAATGAACTATAGGGAATTCCACTTATTAATGCATTTCTGTAATGTACAATAAAATACATCTATTGGTTTTTTCTTAGCACAACATAAATAAAATTCATTATAACAAACACTTACTGAACATACAAGATATTTTAAGAAAGCAAACACACAATAAATCAATTTCAGGTGGCCAGGAGGGAAGGATTTAAAATTTTTAAAAATAAATAAGAAAGCAATTTCATGTTTTAAGAGATGATTCTGAGTAGGGCACAGTGGCACACACCTGTAATCCCGCCTACTTGAGAGATCGAGGCAGGTGGATTGAAAGTTTGAAGTCAAATTGGGCAATTTAGGGAGACCTTGTCACAAAAATAAAATTTAAAAAAAAATGTGGTATAGTGAAGTGTTAAAGCACCTACCTAACATGCATGAGGCTCCAGGTTCAACCTACATTATCCTCCAAAACAAAGACATGATTCTGATATTTGAGACAAAGCTCCAAAAATTAACCTCAAGAATCCATGAGTAATCTTTTAGAGATAACATCTCTCCCCTAACAATTAACAGTATGTACTTCAGTCACTTTTAGATGAAACAGAACAAGACTCAAACACCTTAGTATAGCTAGGGTAATAAAAGGTTCAGCAATGAAACTGAGATTCAATTTGGCCTAACTGTAAAAAGATCCACAAAGCAAATCTTGATGAGAAAACAGATTATAATAAATGAGTCCTTACATAACAAAGAATGGGTCCCAATGGGCAAGGCAATCCCCAGCACCACCAAAAAAAATAAAGAAGATGGGGATCCAGGTGCGGTGGCCCATGCCTGTAATCCCAGCAGCTCAGGAGGCTGAGGCAGGAGGATCATGAGTTCAAAACCAGCCTCAGCAAATTAGCAAGGCCCTAAGAAACTCTGAGAACCTGTCTCTAAATAAAAATATTTTAAAAAATGGCTGGGAATATATTTAATATTTAAAAAATATTTTAAAAAATGGCTCAGCACCCTCAGGTTCAATCCCCAGTACAAAAAAAAAAGAGGCTGGAATGGGTAGGTCAGAGGCAAAGTAAGTACTTGCATGGGGGATTCAAATTCCCTAGCACTGCCAAAAAAAAAAAAACAGGAAAAGAAAAAGAAAAAGAAATACAAATTAAAATATATATCATTTTCATCTATCAAATTAACAAAAATTTAATTAGAGGTCTAGCTCAGTGATGGAGTGCTTACCTGGCATGTGAGGTTCCAGGTTTGATTCCCAACACCAAAAAATAAATAAATAAAATAAAAACTACACAAGTTAATGCTGGCAAGAATACACACAGCAATCACTAGAATACACACCAGCAAAGTAAAAATACATGTCTGCAGGTTGGTGGTATGAGTCACTGATAGAAAACTTGCCTGGCGAGTGTGAGGCCCTGTGTTCCATCCTCAGTGAACCAAGGAGAAGAGGGAAAAAGAAAAAATGTCAATATGTGTCAATTAACCTAAATGTTGACATCTGCTGACCCAGTAATTTTTACTTTTACTAATGTAATATCTGAAATATGGAAAAACATTATGAACAAAGATGTTAGTCTCAGAATTCCTAAGAGCAAAACTGTTAACTTAAAAATCCAGCAATAGGGGTTAGGCAGTGCGTGTCTATAATCCCAGCTATTCAAGAGGCTGGGGAATAAGAATCTCAAGATTGAGGCCAGTCTCAGAATCATAACAGCTTGTCTCAAAAAATAAAAATGATGGGCTGGGACTGTTGCTCAGTGGCAAAGCACTTGCCTAACATGCATGAGGCACTGGGTTCAATACTCAGGACTGTATAAAAATTAACAAATAAGATAAAGGCATTCTGTCCATCTATAACTACAAAAAATAAAAAGTAAAATAAAATAAAATAAAAATGAGGGCTGGGGTAGTAGCTCAGTGGTAAAGTGCTTGCCTTGCATGCATGAGGCCCTGGGTTAGATCCTCAGGACCACATAAAAATAAAGAAATAAAAATAAAGAAATGTGCCCATCTACAACTAAAAAATAATAAATAAATAATACAAATAAAAATGAGGGCTAGATAATGTAATTCAGTTGTAGAGTGCCCGAGTTCAATACTGACATACCGACTACCCAAAAAAAAAAGCCCTAAAAATGTTTACTGAATTTTAAATACCTCAATATATCAAAATAGAAAAAAATACATAAAGTTACATTTACAAAATTATTTGCAGCTATTCAAATATTGTGTATATACATAAACACCTAAATGCCAACACATGTGTACAAATAATTCCTTGGAGGAAATTTTATCAAAATGTTTACAGTTCTCATTGAGTTGTGGAGTTATGACTGGGTATTTTTCTTTTCTGTGTTTTCTACCATGATCACATCATATATGGCCTTTCTGGGAAAGGGGCCTTTTTGGTTTGGTTTTTTGTTTTTAAGCAGAAAAGCTTTTTTCTCTTCATCACACTGAAAAAGAAACGAAGTAGTATGTTACTGTCCATCCAGATATACCATATCTTCCTGGTTGCTAAGCAACAGATCTTGGTGTTCTTACATCATGCCTATCTTCTAGTCACACACAGAAAGCACAAACACACCCCATCAAATGGCAGTGTATTCACTCTGGAAGTGGACAGAAGGGCACACAAAGCAACTTCAGTTTTCTACTCAAACCACATATCTCCCACTTTATCTACTTTTGATGTGGCACAGTATTCCTTCCCAGCTGCACATGGGGGAAGATCTTTGTAATTCTCCCACTCTATCCCTCAATGATGATTTACATTTCAGTAAATTCACCCACTAAGCCAGAAATCAGCATCATTCTCAACAATTCTTTTTCATCAACTGAGAGACACAGGTAAGCCCTACTGCATTCTGAAAATGGCCAATCCTGCTCAAGAATGACAGCATCTGCTAAGATTTCTTACTGCTGCAGAGAAAGGGTGGTTCCCCTGCTGAAGTTATAAATCCCAATACTCAGTGGCATCCCTCCCAACAGCAGCATTTGCAATACAGAAACTCTTCCACAAAAAAACCCTAATTCTTGGGGCAACATCGGGCAAAAGAAACCTGACCCAGGGTGTTCTCCCCAAGCTGCTACTCCTGCTTCATCACCGGAACCATTATGGCCTGCCCCTGCTGCAGTAGCAGCCATTTTTGACTCAGCCCTGCTGCAGCCCCAGCTAAAAGCCATAACAGCAAGGACAAGATGGCAAAGGACTTTAAAGAAAAACTCCATAATAAATAAGATTCGGCATCATGAAAAATGCTGCACTAATCTGCCACATCATAAAAAATATGGCTTTTTTTAAATGATGCATATATTCAAAGTACTACTTTAAACTACTTGTCATGATGTCACTAGTTATTGGTTATTATGGCAAAACAAAACTTACCTTCATCATAATACTTAAGGAACACAATGCTTAACTAGTTATGTTTCTACTTAACTAAAACAAAACCATCCTTTTTCTCCCTTAATGTCCTGATGAAAAAAAATCCATAAATGTTATTTCAAACTCTCTTCACTCTCTAAAAACAAAGTATAATAATTCATTCTGTTTGACAAATGAGGCCTTTGCAGAGAGGCAAATTTTAGCTACCTTCATTTTTCAAAATCCAAGTACCTGGGGGTGGGATTGTGGCTCAGTGGTAAAGCGCTTGCCTGGGATGTGTGAGGCACTGGGTTTGAATCTTAGCACCAATCAAAATAAATGAATAGGGGCTATAGCTCTGAGGTACAGTGCTTCCCTAGCACACATGAGGCACTGGATTTGATCCCAGCACTACATAAAAATAAATAAAACAAAGGCATACTGTCCATCTACAGCTACAAAAATAAATAAATAAATAAAAGTATTGTGTCCACCTACAACTAAAAAATATTTTTTAAAAAATCCACATTCCACCGGGTACAGTGGTGCATGCCTATAATCCCAGTGGCTTGGAAGACTGAGGCAGGAAGATCACGAGTTCAAAGCCAGCCTCAGCAACAACAAGGTACTAAGCAACTCAGTGAGACCCTGTCTCTAAATAAAATACAAAATAGGGCTGGGGATGTGGCTCATTGGTCAAGTGCCCCTGAATTTAATTTCTGGCACACACAAAAAAAACAATTCAAGTACCTTTATTTTTCTAATTATGAAAGCAATGCTTACAAAAAGAAAATAAATTACCCAATCTTACCAGTAATCACCAGATAACCACATAAACACTGCTGTATTATCAAACACTTTATATACATATATGTTTTGGAGGAAGGTACTAGAGATTGAAAATTCAGTGGGCACTTACCCACTGAAGCCAAAGTAATCCTTGAATATATGTTAAAATATCCCACAAACAGTCTCTCTCAACCTATACCACTTAGGAAAAGAAATGCTCTGTCTCAGTCTACTGGCTTAGTAAAACAGACCAAATTCAGACAAAAGAAGACAGTAGCTAAGGGCAAACTGAAAGCAATTCCATGAAGTAAAGGTGATCCAGGAATCCAATTAAGTGACTCTGAGCTCTATCTTCAGACTAAAGGACAGAGGAATTTTAAGGTTCAGAAGAGGTTCCAAAACTCCCAGATCTATAACTGACAAGAAATCAAGCACCTAGAAAATTCAGTCAAGCTCAAAAGTACACTACACATCCCATCATAGATACTACTTACGTTAAAAAAAAAAAAGTATTTGAGAAAGCCAACTATTAATTAATCAAATTGCTAACATAAAGGAAAGGAACAAGAAATCAAGAAATCAAGAAATCAAGCACCTAGAAAATTCAGTCAAGCTCAAAAGTACACTACACATCCCATCATAGATACTACTTACATTAAAAAAAAAGTATTTGAGAAAGCCAACTATTAATTAATCAAATTGCTAACATAAAGGAAAGGAACCAGAATAATAAAATACCCCCTCCTTTTCAGGGATTTCAACATGAAGCTCCCATTTATTAAGGTGAAATAAATTTCCTTCCAACCAACAGAATGGTTCCTAACACAATTCCAGCTACTGGTCAAAACTTCACCAAGTCACAGTCAGCTGGGATGCACCACCAAGACCTACAGATTTCCTAAATACTTTTCTTATGAAATCCCACTGTTATTAACTAATGTAATTTGATAATACTGTATGATGAAATATGTCAACATTAGGAAATTTTGCAAAACTTAGTGAGCCAACATCTTTCAAATAACTGATGTCTAATGTTAACAATGCATGGGCCAGGCATGGTGGCACACACCTGTAATCCCAGCAGCTCAGGAGGCTGAGGTAGGAGAGCCAGGAGTTCAATGCCAGCCTCAGCAATTTAGCAAGGCACTAAGCAACACAGTGAGACCCTGTCTATAAATAAAATGCAAAAAACGGGGCTGGAGATATAGCTCAGTTGGTAGAGTGGTGAACTAACATACACAAGGCCCTGGGTTCAATCCCCGGCACCTCCAAAAAAAAAGCAAAAAAGGGCTGGGGATGTGGCTTAGTGGTAGGGTGCCCCCTGGTATCAAAAAGAACAAGGTATGGGTAAAAAGATCCATTCAAAATGCAAAATTTTGAATTTTGATTTAAGTGCTTGAAAGGTTCATGAATATGGTTTCAAGTTGAAACTAATCAACTACCATTACCAAATTTTGGTATATTAATTATCTGAGGATAGCAAAATATTTCTTCCTCCCCCAACTACCTATCTGTATGAGACCAGATTTTCTTCAAACTAAATACATAGCAGGCCATGTGTGGTGGCACAAACCTATAATCTCAGCAACTCAAGAGGCATGGTGGAACACACACGTAATCCCAGTGCTCGGAGAGGTTGAGATAGAAGGATCACGAGTTCAAAGCCAGCTTCAACAAAAGTGAGGCATAAGTAACTCATTGAGACCCCATCTTTAAATAAAATACAAAATAGAGCTGGGGATGTGGCTCAGTGGTCAAGTGCCCTGTAGTTCAATTCCCGGTCCAGGTACCAGTACCCCCACCCCCCCCACCACCCCCCCCCACCACCACCACCCCCTCACCTCCCCACCCCCCACCCCCCCCCAAAGAGAGGCTGAGGCCTAAGGATTGAAATTTCGAGGCAACTCAGTAGACCTTGTCTAAAACTAAAAAAATAAAAAGGATTGGGGATATATCTCAGTAGTAGAATACTCCTCGGTTAAAACCTCAGTACTAAAACAAATAAAATGTGTGACTGTGTGTATATATGTGTGTGTGTGTATTATATATAAAAAATGAATGCAGAAGTGGGTGACAATCTAGGTATCTTCTATTGAGCTAGAAGGTTTGCAAAAATATAAAACAAAGCCACTCTTATCACTACATTTGTTTTAGAAACTTATTTTTCATTTTCAGAAGTTATTTGTTAATATCTAATGGGTCTATAACTGTTATTTTTAAATTAAATATTTTCAATTGTTTTAATATCTAGTATTATAAATATTAACAGATATATTTCACATAGCAAAAGCTCTTTGAGGTCCTCATCATGAAGGAAAGTGACGGCTTCGTCTGCCAGTCTCCCAAGTGCATGTGGCTTTCATGGCTCACAGTGTCCCAGTGTTAATATCTGGTGAGCACCCTGTGCTCCTAGGGTTGGGGCCAGAGTGACCTCACTAAGCAGCAAAGGGCTGAATCAGAGACACCTAGGTCAGAAAGCAGCTCGGGTGGCCGAACTGCTCCCCTCTGCAAAGCCTGAATCTCAAGGGCAAATCTGTACCCACGCTCAATTCTATCTCCCTCCCCCTCCTCCCTCTCTTTCCTCACAGGGTGCTGTTATCTTAGCATCAACAATCCCCAAACCATCTCAATTGGTACCAATTCACCGTGCCCAATCATTTTATTTACTAAATATATTTTCTTTAACTGCCTTGCTGTTTTGGAGTGGCTGGTTGGCCCCGCTGGTTGGCGTGTGGTGTTAATAAATGCTTCCCTGTTTCAAACTTAAAAAAAAAAGCTCTTTGAGATTCAACAATATTCAATAGTGTAAAGGAATCTTGAGATTAATTAAAGAAGAAAAAAAACCTGAGAACTTGCATCAATGGTTTCACTTTATTGGCTATGGAATATTTACTTCCTGGAGTATTGGTTTAAAAAATGCAGATTCCTGGACCTATCTATAGAAATCCTATTCTATCTATAGAAATATAGAATCATCTCTGCAAATGATTTGGCTTTTTTGCATCAAAAAAAATCTAAACCATGGGCTAGGGGTGTAGCTCAGAGGTAGAATGCTGTCTGGCATGTGCAAGGTCCTGGGTTTCAATCTCCAGAACAACCAGGAAAAAAAATCTAAACCATTGATCTGAGAGTTCATATAAATTTAAGTAAGCCTCCTTAACAATCCAAGTATCAGGTGGATCAATTTATACACTTGTTAGTAAACTAGTTCCTAAATGTTCCAATGTTTCACACTCCTTTCTCAAATCTTTTATTTTTTAAACTGGGGATTGAGCCCAGGAGCACTTTACCACTGAGCCACTTCCCCAGCCCATTTTATTTTTTATTTTTGAGACAGGGTCTTGCTAAGTTGCTGAGGCTGGTCTCAAACTTAGATCCTCCTGCCTCAGACTCCTGAGTCACTATCATTGTGCCTGTCTCAAACCTATTTTCTATTTATATTAAAAACTTACAGGGGCTGGGGCTGGGGCTCAGTGGCAGAGTGCTTGCCTAGCACATGTGAGGCACTGGGTCCAATCCTTAGCACCATACAAAATAATCATCATCATCATCAAAGATCATAAGAAATCAATTTTAAATTTTTTTAAAAACAACACTTTCATGCACAAAAGCCACTCTTTTTACATCAACCCCCCGACCTCCTGAAGTGTACAGCAGTCATTAAATGTGTGCCTTTTTTTGGTGGTGGTGCTGGGGATTAAACCCAAGGCCTTATACTTTCGAGGCACGCACTCTACCAACTGAGCTATATTCCCAGCCCAAATATGTGCTTCTTTACCAACTGCTTTTAGCCACTTTCTGAATAACATTATTTTTGAAGCAAGCATAAAAAATTCTACATCTCAAGGATTCCTAGAGAGAAAAAAGTCCTCCCTTAGAATATGGTGGCACACACCTACAATCCCAGATACTTGGGCGACGGATGCAGGAGAATCACAAGTTTGAAACCAGCATGGGCAATTTAATGAGACCCCGTCTCAAAATAAAAAAGGTGGAATGCAGCTCAGTGGTGCATCTGCCTAGCATGTGTGAAGAAGCCCTGAGTTCCACTCCCACAAAAGGAAAAGGTCTTTACTTATTCAGAAGATTCTAATGGCATTCTAAAAAGCAGTATCACTAATTTTTTAAGTATCAACTGTGGCATCTGTCACGTAATGTTTCTTTTTGATAGTTGAGGCCATTTAATAAGGGCTGAGTTAGAAAATTTTCCTGATCCACCAACCCTCACATTCTAAGACTCTGGTTCTTTTTATTCTCAGTCCTCGAATTAAATGATGCTGGGCACTATAGTTCATTAGGGGCTGGAAGATGAGTCAGCAGGTGAAGCCAATTGTGAGAAGCAGTTTCATTACACTTGGAATAACAGAGAAGCCAGCAAAGACAGCTGTCATTGTTTACATTGCTGAACATGCTGTTGAGTTTCACATGCGTGTAAAACCACCTATTGTCAGCAAGCTGCATTTTTCTTAGTTAAGGGTTAAGAAGCATGAGACTCATCTAGCAGCTCCTAAAGTACAATGAACAACTTTGTTTCTCAAAGCAGAACTAATGTAAGTCTTTATCCACAAAATCAGTATTACTGGTTAAATGGCATTTAGTTCATTTCTTAAGATGTATGAACCAGAACACAGACAACTGACCACTCAAAAATCATTCTGACCACTTGGAATGTGCCTGATCCAAATAACCTAGGTCTCTACATAACTACTAATGTTATACATGCTCAGACACACACACAAAAGTACTTCCAATAACCAAAATAATAGGCCAAAAGCTTTTTTTTTTTAGATCACACAATGCTACTTAAAGTACAGAGAGAAGAATGGGGGTGGAGGGAGTAGATAAAACAAACTGCTAATCTTTTGAGGGCCAGAAAGGCACAGAAACCTCCAATACTCAATAGAAGATCTCTGGTTGTGGTTTTGAGCATTTTCAACTCAGCTTCACTTCTCAAGAGTCAAAAAGTTTCATCTTTAAGAATCATTATGTCATAAGAAGGATTCTCTTTCTCTAAATATTTTTTTAAAAATTTTGGTGGGTTGTTTTGACTTGGTTTCAGTGCCAAGGAACAAACCCAGGACAGTACACATTTAAAACCATGGCACATCTACAACACAACTGCTATATTACTGAGCTAGGTCCCGACCAGCCCCTCCCCTTCCCTCCCCTCCCCTCCCCTCCCCTCCCCTCCCCTTTCCTTTCCTTCCTTCCTTCCTTCCTTCCTTTTTTTTTTTTGGTAGTTGTGGATGAACACAATACCTTTATTTATTATTTATTTTTTAGTTGTAGTTGGAAACAATACCTTTATTTTATTTAATATTTTTATGCAGCACTGAGGTTCGAACCCAGCGCCTCGAATGTGCTAGGCAAGCACTCTACCACGAAAGTACAACCCCAGCCCAAGCCCTTTTTATTCTGAGACAGGGTCTGGCTAAGTTTCCCAGGCTATCTCAAACTTGTGATCCTCCTGCCTCAGCATTCCTAGCAACTACCAGTCTGCCCAGTTTTTTTCAAAGTTTTGATTTCCAATAAAGGACTGGACTGAAAAATTCCTCTTAACTGCTTACTGGTTTCATACCCAATGATTTATCTAGGTATTACACTCTGAACACAACTAACTTCCTTTTCTATTTCAAAGGTACCCAAAGCCAGGTGGTGGTATGCATAGGTAATCCCAGTTTTCTGGGACAGAAGAAGAAATATAGTTGAGCCCAAGAGTTCAGATCAACCTGGGCAAAATAATAACATGCTGACTTAAGAGGGGAAAAGCAGCCAAATCAACCTAATATTTCAACATTCCTAAATGAACTATCAAGGAGCTAAAGAAACACTGATGTGATATCCCTCTATATATACCCAGTACCTCCTCCTCCTCTTAAGAACCTCCTCCTTGTTTTTTAATCTTTTTTTTTAAATTTTTATAGTACTGGGATTGAACCCAGGAGCTTCCTCTGAGCTACATCCCCAGCCCTTTTTTTTTATTTAGTGTATCACTAATGCCCAGGGTGACCTCAAATTTGTGATCCTCCTGCCTCAGCCTCCCTGGAGCTGGCACTATAGGCATGTGCCACCTTGCCAGATTCTGAGGGAATCTTATAAAACACAAATTGCCCTTATCATCACCTACCCTATAGTTCTAATGGCTTTCTACAGTCATCTGGGTAAATTTCAAACTCTTTAGCATGGCTTATAGAGTCCTTCCTGTGGTCTCTGTCCACTCCTCCCCTGCAAACCCTGGCTCTAACAAGATGAATGTCATTTTTCAGTATCCTGGTTCGACATGCTGATTACTAACTGGAATATTCATCCCTCTGCTGTTTCTCACATGGCTCATCTGTTCTTCCAGATTCAATCCAGAAGTATCCCCTTCTCTAGGAAGCTTTTGAATTCCATCATTCTTCCCAATTTTTTCCCATTCACCTCTGCCTCTCAAGTTCAATGATCGTCCTTCAGAGGTCCCATTAGACCCTATGCTCAAAGATTCCTGTTTTCCTTCTTACTTGCTTTCTAAACTATAAGTTTCCTGAAAGTAGAAACTATACATAATTTCTATATCCTTAGTGCTTAGCCCAGAATGTACTGAATGATTCAATCAAAATACATAATATTAAAAAAAAGAAAAATCTTTATTTTTTAGGTGTAGTTGGACACAATACCTTTATTTATTTTTATATGGTTGCTGAGGATTGAACCCAAGACCTCACAGATGCTAGATGAGTTGCTCTACCACTGATCTACAACCTCAGACCAGATATTTCTTTTTATTTATTTAGTTTTAGTTTTTTAGGTGGATACAATATCTTTATTTTATTTTTATGGGTGCTGAGGATCGAACCCAGTGCCTCACACATGCTAGGCGAGTGTTCTACCACTTGAGCCACAACCCCAGCCCCCCAGATTTTTCTTTAGAACTTTTGGAGCAAGTATCCCAACTCTGCTTTGTCCTGTTTCATACAAAACAGACTGCCAAACCACCAGCTCCTAGTTAATGTGAATAACCAACAATAAATCAATTTCCAACCTATAAGCTAGACACCTTAGGACCACACATTCATCATCCACAAGTCATTTTCATTATTTCAAAAAGCTTAAAATAGGGCTGGCGGGTGGGGGGGGGGACGGAATCCCTGTAATCCCAGTGGCTTGGGTGGCTGAGACAGGAGGATTGTGAGTTCAAAGCCAGCCTCAGCAAAAGTGAGGAGACGCTAAGCATCTTAGTGAGACCCTGTCTCTAATAACAAAATTGGGCTGGGGATATGGCTCAGTGCTAAAGTGCCCCTGAGTTCAATCCCCAGATTTAAAAAAAAAAAAAAAAAAGCTTAAGATTGGCATAAGTACACACCTATAGCCCGTGCTACTCAGGAGGCTAAGGCAAAAAGATTACTTGAATCCAGGAATTCCAGGACAGCCTGGATAACATAAGTAAGACCACAGTCTCAAAAAAAAAAAAAAAGGAAAAAAGTCTAAGAAATTATACATCAATTCATAATATGGAGGCAAAGATCAGCTAAATAAAATAGTTCCTTTTCTTCTATTCAAAATTTGTCAATTAATGGTGTTGGGATTAGAAGTACAGCATAGAGTTAGTAGGGGTGGATATTAAGGGTGTTTACCCTATTATGCTACGCTCAATTATTGATTAGCATATATAGAGGAAAAAAAGAAAAAAAAAGAGATTCAAATTAATGGTTTCACAGTAATTACTGCCCAGAATCCCAATAGCAGTCTAGGAGTAAGCAAGAGAGATAGCAGTTTAAAGTATTAATTTCAGGGCTGGGATTGTGGTTAAGTGGTAAAGCACTTGCCTTGCACACATGAAGCACTGGGTTCGACCCTCAGCACCACATAATTAATACATAAATAATTAGATAGGTAAATAAATAGAGGTGTTTTGTTCTGCAACTAAATACATATATAAAGTATTTTTTTTAATTTACCATCTTAACTGTTTTTTTTAAATCTTTATTTTTATTTTTATGTGGTGCTGAGAATCAAACCCAGTGCTTCATGCATGCAAGGTGAGCGCGCTACACTTGAGCCACATCCCCAGCCCCATAAATAAAGTAATTAATTTCAAGTTTTTTTAATTATAAACTACATGATCAAATAAAATAAGTGAAAGTATGGACTTATACAAAACTATTAAAACAAGTCCTTTAAGGACCAAATTAAGCAAAAAAACCCTCCTCTTTAGTCCCCAATCTTCCTTATATGTAAAAACAATGACTTACACATAATTCAAATGTTCTTGTTAAGTATTAAATGTCACTTCTCCAACTACATAAACAAAGCTCAGCAGGAACCTATTCTGGAAATCTTGACAATGGTGTTTCCTTGGTTCTCTACTTCCTCTAAGCAGCTCCTTCCTCTTTTTGTAGCTTCCTCAAATAACCAGCCACTGCACAGACTACTAAAAATCTTTTGTTTTTCTCTTCACTCTCCATTTTGCTTATATTATCATGGACTTGTTTTGCCAATCCTTTCTGCTTCCATCTTCCCTATTTAAACATTGTTAGTTATCTTCATTTGTTAAATGGAGTGCTCCATTCATTTAAAACCCAACTTGTCCTAAACTGAACTTATCTGTCCACTCTCAAAATGATGTAGGAAATTAAACCCTAGGTTTTTCTTACTCCATCAATGACAATATCATATTTTATTCTTTAAATATTAGAGCTGCCTATAAACCCAGCCACTCGGGAGGCTGATGCAGGAGAAACCCAGATTCAAGACCAGCCTAGCAAAACCCTATTCTCAATTAAAAAAAAAAAAGAGGTGGGGACATGGCTCAGTGTTTCCTAGCATACAACAAGGCAGCCCAGGGTTTGATGCCCATTACCACAATACTAAACAAAACAAACCTTAGAGCGAGTTTTAATGCTTTCTCTTCATCAACGATATTCAAGCCCTAAGCTTTATTCCTTTATGACAGCTTCAAGATGTGATCATCCTTTCCATTTCATTTTCCTCTAGGCTGAATGTGCATCAGCACAACCTCAGAAAACCTTCAATAGCCTACTATGTAATATCCATGCTTCCTGTCCATCTCAATCCATCCAGCACAATCTTTCACCTTTCTCTAATAACAAGGTCTTCAAAAACCTCCCCTTGCAATGGGATGATTCTCCAAAACTGTCCCCCACACAACACATTCACTGCATTCTATTTCTGCCAAGTGGGTCTTCTGACTGTAAACACACCATTCACCATTTCTGAACTAAGACTTTGTTCACACCACTTCCCTCAACTATACATGTCCTTCCCCTTAATGTCAAGTCTACCCAAATCTTCAATGATAGAGTGCTTGCCACCTAACGAGGTCCTGGGTTCAATTTGCAAAATAGAAAAAAAAAGAACTGTAACAATATCATGCTTCTGAATTAATATTTTGAAAATGCAGACCAAGGAAAACACTGTAAAGAACAAAACAAACTATTTTATACTCTCAAAATTTTCAGGATAAGAATTCAGTTAATCCAAGTTCCCATCTAATGCTCAAAGCTTAACAACACTCTCACAGTGAAGTAATAAAAACAATAAAATTCAAATATCCAGTAACCCAGACACTACTGAGTCAACTATTCTCTATTGTTACAGACTGGAGCTGGGGATAACACTCAGTGGTATTTTGCCTAGATGTTCAAGGCCCTGGGTTCGAACAAACGCCCTTCACCAAAAAAAAAAAAAAAAAAAAAAAAAAAACACTCAATAATTAAAAATGTAAAAAGCTATTTAATGTATCAGAAAGATACATTATTGAAGAGAATCCTTCAATAATACAAAATACATAAGCATATGGTTATTCACTGCAACATCTCTGTAACTTTTAAAATATTTGAAACAACCTAAACACCAAATATGGGTGGTTGAAGACACTTGGTACACCCACACAATATGATACTCTGCAGCTATAAAAGAGAATAGGAAGATCTTCTGAACAGAAACAGTGATTTCTAGCGTATACTTTTCCCTTGTGGTGCTAGGCACCAAACCCAGGACCTCAAAAGTGCTTTATCACTGATCTATACCTTCAACCCCAAGGGTATAATTTTAATTGGAAAAAAAGACCCCAAATTATCTATAGTATGCTATCTTCATGTAAGAATGGACATAAGAAAATGAATAGCTGGGTGTGGTGGTGCACACCTATAATCCCAGTAGCTCAGGAGGCCGAGGCAGGAAAATCAAGAATTCAAAGCCAGCCTCAGCAACTCAGAGAGACCCTGTCCCTAAATAAAATATAAAAAAGGGCTCGGGGGCTGGGGATGTTGCTCAAGCGGTAGCGCGCTCGCTACTCAAGAAACTGAGGCAGGAGGATTCCAGATTTGAGGGTCAGCTTTGTCAACTTAATGAGACCTGTCTCAATAACAAGGGCTAGGCATGTAGCTCAGTGATAAAACACCCCAAGGAGGGGGGAGTACTTGGAGAACTGGTTGATCCCTAGACAGAGACAGGGAAAATACAACATGAGGCTGGAATACCTTGTATACCAGAAAGCAAAGAAATTTTTTTCTTTTTAAAGGTAGTGGCTTATTCAGAGAACTCAGGAGTTAACCTGAAGGAACCCCAGAAGGCCAAAGCCAGAACAATTTGAATGACAAAACAAAAAAATAATTATGGATTAACTCACAGAATAAAATACGTACCTGTGAGTACATGATGATACAAATAAATAAATAAGAAGAAAAAGTTTTTCCACATAGAAGTACAATCAATAAATGCAGAAAGAAAAAGAGAAAATCACAATTAGGCAATTCCAAATGTAAATACTGCAGACAAGATCCACCAGGAGAAAAAACATTTATTTGTAGTCTTGAAATATCTCCCACAAGCTACTTATCAATTTGAAGGGGAAAAACTCTATAGGAGAAATACCAGCAGACACCAGCTTAATAAATTAATCATCACTGACACATCACTCCTGACACACTGAGAAAGAACATATAACCTCATTCTTTTCATGAGAAAACACTCAATAAATTCAAACTGAGGGCCATCTTATAAAATATCTGATCAGGAATCTTTTCAAGTGTCAAGTTCAGGGTTGAGGTGTATCTCAGAGGTAGAACAGGTATTTAACATGTGCCATGCCCTGGGTTCAACCTTAGTAACACACACAAGTGTCAAGGTCATGAAAGAGAAGGTGAGGACATTTATAGACTAGAGAAGACTGAAAAGAAATAACAAGTAGGGATTATAGCTCAGTGGTAGCACACGTGCCTAACATGAAGGACACTGGTTTCAATCACCAATACCACAAGAGAAAGAGAGAAAAAAAGGGGAAAAAATTTAAAATGCTATTAGGATTCTGGAACAGAAACAGGATATAATGGGAAAATTGGTAAAAGGTGAATGAGGGATATAAAGGTTGAATGAGATTGTGCCAGTGTAAATTTCCTATTCTTGAAAACTGTACTATGGTATGGAATATATTAATATTCTATAAGTCAAAAATTAGTTCAAAATACAATTTTTCTTTTTTAAAAAATGGGGCTAACAATAATTTGCTCCTATTTAGGTTCACATACTAATGTTAAAGAGCTTTACAATTTAAAAAAGATTAAACACAAATTGTTAAAAGAATGTAAAATGCCGTCTCAAAATTATCAGTAATACATCTAGAAATAGCATAGAAGACTCATAATTTTCTAAGCTCTGAAACAGTTACTAGATGGGGTAATCATATAATTTACCATTCAAATTAGGCCCTTTACAGGAAAAAAGAGAACTTTGGTCATCCTATTAGGTCAGTGGTCAATGTCACTGAAGATCTCAAATCACTCTTAGTTGGCACAAACTTTATTTTTATGAAAGATACTCAGACCTCCCCCCTCAGCCTCTGGAGCAAAGGCACTAGGGACAGAAAGTTGAACCAGAGGATGCAAAACTCCCCTACAACTTAGAATAATCAATGATTCATGGTAACATTCTTCAAACACATCTTTTGACATATTAAAAGAGTCTACTATGTATAAGGGGAAAATAAGCTAATGCATATTAATTTGGGGATCCCTTAATTGTGATTTTTTAAAAGAAGGACAGGAGGGCTGAGACTATAGCTCAGTGCTAGAGCACCTGCCTCACACTTGTGAGGCACTGGGTTTGTTCCTCTGCACCACATAATAAAATAGATAAATAAAGATACTGTGGCCACCTACAACTAAAAAAAATTTAAAAAAAAAGAGGACAGGAATGAAGTCACTGCTGCAGACAAAATCCACCAGGAGAAGAAATGTTATTTACAGTCTTGAAGTATCTCCCACAAGCTACTTATCAATTATGAAGGGGAAAAAAGTAACTCTATAGGAGTTACTTTCTAAAGAGGCATTTAGCTTTCACTGCCTTGCCTAAAATTCAAGTACACACACTCAGTCACCACAACATGCAAGGGGGTGTGTGTTAAGGTCAAGTACTCTGCTGTCTGCCTTTGGAACTGCAGTTACCTCAGGAAGTTGGACTGGTTCCAAATTCTAATACTTCTGAAAAAGATCAACAATTGCAAGTATCAGTTGACAATATTAGCCTCAAAGATTCAAAAATATTAATCAGTTATGTCATTAAAATTCTATATAGATTAAGACCCACTTCCCTTAATGGTTTTTGTTTTTATTTGGTACCAGGGATTGAACCCACTGAGCCACATCCTCAGCCCCTGTTATTTTTTATTTTGAGACTGGATCGCACCAAGTTAGGACCTTGCTAAATTGTTGAAGCTGCTTTGAACTCATGATCCTACCATCTCAGCCTCCCAAATTGACAGAACTTAAAAAGTAGGTATAATCTTACAAAATCAGTAATCCCATTCCCTCACTATAATACTTCAATTTTAAGTCCCTCAAGAGATTTTTCTAGTGGAAAATTCTATCCAAAACCAATAACCATCGTTTTTATTAGACCTGCAAAATTATAAAATGCCTCTCCTTTCATATGATCTTTTTCTAAATAGCAAAAAGAATCCTGTTTGACAGAGGCTAATACTATTTACCAAATTCTGTTTCTTTAAAATAATGCATATGGGGCTGGGGGTTGTGGCTTAGTGGTAGCATGCTTGTGTGGCATGCATGAAGCGCTGAGTTCGATTCTCAGCACCACATACAATTAAATAAAATAAAGATCCATCAACAACTTTAAAAAAAAATTAAATAATAATGTATATATTAGAATAGCCTGAGGATATAACCTTGTAAATCAAAAATCAAATTTAAAATTACTTAAATATTCTGGGACAGAACTAACATTTAATGTGAAATACAATAACCCAAGAATCTGTAACTTCATACACAATTCCAAGTCTGCCCCAGAACAGTAAAGTAGTCAACTGCCTATACTTTTATTTTTTACAAGGCTATCCTTGCCTAGTGGGAATTTACCTTAAGAATAAAAGCAGCCAGAATATTTCATTAGTTTTTCTGTTTTATAAGAAAGTTAGAAATGGTAGAAGTTCAGTTATTCAGTAGGCCATATTTTATGAACAGCACATCTCTCATTAAATTTTAAATGCTTGATTATAAAACCTTACATGTGCCAGGTGCAGTGGCACAAGTCCGTAATCCCAGCAGCTCGGGAGGCTGAGACAGGAGGATCTCAAGTTTGAGACCAATCTCAGCAACTTAGCAAGGCCCTAAGCAATTCAGCAAGATCCAGTCCCAAAATAAAAAGAGCTGGGGATGTGGCTAAGTGGTTAAGTACCTTGGGTACAATCCCCAGTACTAAAAACAACAACAACAACAAAAAACTAGTTGTAGTTGTGATGCCATTTCTATTCTCCTAATCTTCCCACTTCCGATTTTAATTTGCACAAAAACAAAGTTTCAATGTCAGTTTCTCAATAACAACAAAAAAAAAAGAAAAGAAATACAGGGCTAGGCATGTAGCCTGTGGGTACAGTGCTTGCCTAGCATGTGGGAGGCCCTGGGTTCAATCCCTAGTACCACAAAAGAAGAGAGAAAATAAATACAAATGACTTTTGACAAGGCACCAAGATAACTCACTAGGCAAAGAACTGTCTTTTCAAGAAATGGTACTGAGACAACAAATATCTGCATACAAAATAATAAAGTTGGACCTCCACTTTACATTGTACACAGAAAATAATTTGAAATGGATCAAAGACCTAATATTATAAAACTCTTAGGGGAAAAAAAAGGACTAAATCTTCAAAAATTTGGTTTAAGCTAGGCACAGCAGCTCCTACTGACAATCCCACTATACTCAAGAGACTGGGGCACGAGGACCATAAGGTTCAAGGCCAGCCTGGGCAACTTAACAAGACACTATTCTCACTGTTTCAAATTTTAAAAGAGTTGGGGGGCAAAGCTCAGTGGTAAAATACCCCTGGGTTCAATCCCTAATACCACAAAAAAACAAATAAAATTTAAAAAACTTTCGCCCCTGAAGAGACATCTTCAAGAAAATGAAAAGACTGACTCAGGGAAAGTTTGAAAATCCTGATTCTGACAAAGGGTCTATACTCAGAATATAAAGATAACTCTTGTCCTTTTTTTTTAAACTAGGGTCAAACTCAGGGCTTTGCAAATGCAATGCAGACGCTTTGATGCTGAGCTACATCCCAGCCCAAAATAACTCACAGCTCAACAATACACAGATAAATATTGTATTTCCAAGATCCTGCATTCAATCCCTAGTAACAAAAAGAAAAAAAAAAGAATTCACATATATAAAAAGTCTAACTTCTTCTATTCATCCCCAAACCCCTAGAACCTAGATTCATTATCTTGCACATTCTGCCACCAGAATCCTCCACTCCAAGCCCATGGATCAGGTCCCTGAAAATGTGACATACACCATGCTTATTCCAAGCCCAAATCTTTGTTCATGCTGGTCACCTGCTCATAATACATATCCCCTCTTCCCATCCAAACCCTGCCTATAGTGGTCTTAAGTTCTTTTCTTTCTTTTTAACTGATCTTTCAAGTTTTTTGTATTGTCTTCGTTTGTTTATTGTTGCAGTGCCAAGTATTAAACCTAGGGTCTCAGACTTCTATACTTAAATTAGTACTTGCCTAGGGCAGGGAGAACTGGGGGCAACTTATATGGTTATGTACTATTTCCTAGGGCCTACTTAAAAAAAAAGTCAGGAGTCATCCAATTTATCCTTTCTTACATTCCTTTTTTCTACCTTCAGGGTTCAATCCTTTCCATTCTCCTTAAAAAATTATATTCTGATATATTCTGATTCAAAACTGGCTGTACTCATTCTTCTTCTCTGCTTACTTTTCTTGTCATTCCAAAATTCTGTTTGTTCCCACACTTCAAGCCTGCTTTCCTAACTCCACCTGAATCCTTTATGGTCTTTTCCTCCTTCCTTTAATCACTCCCTAGTTAATATTAACACTTCCTGAAAACCAAGAAAAAAATCAAGGAAATAAATTGGGCATGGTGGTGATGCCCATAATCCCCAAAAGTCAGGAGGCTGAGATGGGAGGGTGGAGGGTGGAGCAAGTTCAAGACCAGCCTGGGCAACTGAGGGAGATCTCACCTCAAAACCAAAAAAAACTAAAAGGGCTGGGGATATAGCTCAATGGTACAGCACCCCTGGGTTCAATCCTCTGTTCCATCAATGAAAGAAAAAGAGAAAAGAGGAGGGTACGGAAGACTATATATGTATACAAACACCACTCTGGCCACTAGCTTTTTTCAAAATTTAGTATGAATATATGGATTACAGTGGTTTCTAAAGAATAAATAAATGTAAATAATCATGGGGGGGGAAATGTGATGTTGCATTTAAGTTTTAGCATTGTAAATTATTACAGACACAATAACTGAAAAATGTTTGACTTACTGATAAAGGTTTGAGAGTTTGTTTTGTTTTGTTTTATTTGTGGTACTGGGCATGCAAGGCAAGCACTCTACCAACTAGGCTATATATCTCCAGCCCCTGAGCTCTCCTTTTTCTAATGAGCAGTCATAACTTCTGAGCTACACACCAACGGTAAAAAGACCATCTTTGAAAACCAAAAGTTCATTTATATCATTTATATTCTAAACTGACTATTCAAAAGTGAATATTTCCAGTGAATCTCACACTTATGTATAATTATAATGCTCCAATAAAATTTTTTTAAAATTTTTTGGGGGACTCTTTTTTTTTTTGTACTGGGGATTGAACTCAGTCACTCAACCACTGAGTCACATCCCCAGCCCTATTTTTGTATTTTATTTAGAGACAGGGTCTCGCTGAGTTATATAGTACCTCACTTTTGCTGAGGGTGGCTTTGAACTCACAATCCTCCTACCTCAGGCAGCTGGTATTATAGGCATGTACCACCGCACCCAGCTGGTATTTTTTGATAAAAGATACAGTCAAGTAACAAAATAACAAAGATGCAAAAGCTGGGTGTAGCTCAGTGGTAAAGAACTTGCCTAACATGTACAAGGCCCCAAATTCAATCTCCAGGGCCATAAGAAAGAGAAAAAAAACTTCAAAAGATGCAAACTGTACAGAATTTGACCTTAAGTTATATTAAAAACAGGGGCTAGAGATATAGCTCAGTTGGTAGAATGCTTGCCTTGCATGCACAAGGCTCTGGGTTCAATCCTCAGGACCACAAAAAAAAAGTTATATTACAAAAAAAGGACAAAATTTTAAGTTCAACAAATTAAAATCCATAGTGGGCACATGTTCAGTGCACAGGTGGTCCTGGGTTCAGTCCCCAGCAAAAATAATTTCCATACAAAAAAAAAAGAACAGGAAAAAAAATATTAAATATTAATAGTGGTGACCCCTATATAACAAGATTATAGATGATTCTTACTTCCCGTTTTTCGCTATTTTTTAAATCTCCTGCTTCATGTAATCACAAAACAAGTTTTTGAACACTAACATTTGACTATAGATGTTCTTCTTTGGCCTTTATATCAACCCTAAACCTCAATAATATGCTTCAAATCCAAGTCTGACCCTTTAGTTTTATAAACTGGGTCAATGATACCCCATCTCAAAGGAAATTACAGAACCACTTTCAATTTAATTACATATCAGGGCAAAACAATTTTAGGGCACTCCTGAATGCTAAAATTGAGTTGTGATACCATCTATTTTTGCCCTAAAACTTACCTGAAATTGATCCCCAGACTCCAACTTACTCAACATTTTATGTGATAAATATTTACCAATTGCCTACTGTCTGCCAAGCACTATTATACGTGCTGACACATCCACAGTGAATAAAAAGGACAAAAATATGCTTTCATGGAGTTTACATTCTATTGACAACACTCAGCCAGCACACACCGGGCTCAAAAAAAGTAAAAAACAACTACTAGTTAATACAGGTCATAAAAACTGACAAACTTCACATACACTTAAAATAGCTTAAACTGTCTCAAATTTCAGCTGAGGCTTCAGGAGATTGAAAAACGCCTCCTGGTTGGCAGCAAGCCAAGGAACTAGAAGCCATTTGATAATTCAGAAGTAGCTTGAGATCCTGCAGTATTTCATCCATGTAAATCTCAGCTGCAGTTTATTCACGGCTTGAAGTCATATGCACGGCTAAAAATCAGGAAAAATAATAGTTTCTTAATATCTTAGGTTAATGTATTATTCTTTTTTAAAAAAATATTTATTTTTTTTAGGTGTAGATGGACACAACACAATGCCTTTATTTTTATGTGGTGCTGAGGATCGAACCGGGTCCGGCCCATGCTAGGTGACCGCTCTATAGCTGAGCCACAATCCCAGCCCCAACATATTATTCTTAAAGTAAAAATAGATTATGTCTTATCACAGGAGTTTATTCCAGAACTTACTTTTTCCCTCATACTTCATAATGAACCAACTCAGTGAGCCAGACACTAAATAAGACTCTTTGGTCTCAAAACATCCCACAACTGATAATAGCTAACAGGATTGGGGCACTTTAATCTCTTTGGCTAAACCCAATAATAAGACAAAAACTAGAGGCCCAGTGGTACCTCACTTGCCTGGCATGTGTAAGGCACTGGGTTGGATTCTCAGCACCGCATATCAATTAATAAAGGTCTATCAACAACTTAAAAAAGACTTAAAAAAATAATAAGTTGTTCTAGAAAAATGTCATAAGACAAATATCATCAACTAGTCCCTATAAATCCTTCCCCTAAACATGGAAGAATAAAACAAACCTCAAAGCATAATCTTCAGAATCACAACCAATTATATATAAATCAAGGTCACTAGATAAATGACTCTTTGGGATCTTGGGGGTTGGGATCTTGGGATTGAACTCAGAAGCACTTTACAACTGAGCTACATGCCTGAGCATTTTTTTTCCTCTTAGTTATAAATGTCACAAATACTCTTGTTTTCTTTCACACATGCTAGGCAAGCACTCTATCACCGAACTACAATGCCAGCTCCCCCCAGGCCTTTGAATTTTTAACTTTGAGACAGGGTCTCACAAAATTGCTGAGGCTGGCCTCCAAAGGGCAATCCGTCCTCCTACCTCAGTCTCCAATTTGCTCAAATTACAGGCATGTGCCTGTAATTTTTAGTTTTTAATTTTTGACACAGTTTCCCTAAATTGCTGAGGTCTCACAAGTTGCCCAAGTTCATCTCAAACTTGCAATTCTCCTGCCTCAGCCTTCCAAGATAACCTCTATATTTTAGAGAAGGAAAAACTTGACACCAGAAGCAGTTAATGTGACTACTGTAATACAACACATTTATTAAAATGGAAGACCAAACTCAAACCCAGATTTTTCTACTGCATGTCAGAGGCACTGCTGAATATACCAAACTAAATCATATATTTTAAGGCCAGCAGGTACCATTTGTAAGCGAGTATTTAATATCAAAAGGGGAGGGTTATTATATAATAAAGTGGGAAAACTAGCAAAGATTAGTTGCATTTCTCTTCATCCATTAATTTCTGAGGTTATAGTGCAGAAGATACTTTGAATCTATAGCAATAAGTGTTTTTACCACTGCTTTCTTTTTTTTTAAATTTATTTTCTAGTTTTCGGCGGACACAATATCTTTGTTTGTATGTGGTGCTGAGGATCGAACCCAGGCCACATGCATGCCAGGCGAGCGCGCTACCGCTTGAGTCACATCCCCAGCCCCTTTACCACTGCTTTCTATGGCACCTTCACTAGCTTCCCGGCTCCAACAAACAAATAAATAAAATTAAAAAAAAAAAAACTCAAAACATGATTGAAATGCACTTTATTAAAATTCCTTGCATCAACAACAGCAATGGAATTAGGAAAAGTAGGTGGCAGAAGAGAAGCTAGTTAAGCCTGAGGTAACACTCATCCTTCTGATTTAGTTCAGATGTCAACTTCTAGGAATCCCTAATTCCTTCTTCCCAGACTAGATGCATAATAGAGTTAGCACTGTACTTGTCTCATGATATTTTATCTGTTTACCTGTCTAAACCAAGTTCTTTGAGTCCTCAACCCCAGACCTAGCACCAGTCTGGCACACAGAAGGTGCTGAATAAGTGAACAAATGAATTCAACTTACCACTTTTATTAAATATTTTTATTAGTTATTGATGGACTTTATTTAGTTGTTTTATATGTGGTGCTGAGAATCGAACCCAGTGCCTCATACACGCTAGGCAAGTGCTCTACCACTGAGCCACAACCCCAGCCCAACTTTACCACTTATTCCAAAGCTCCAATATAATTGACCCAAATGGAAGTCCTCTTCATTTTAACAATGACAAATAGATAGAGTTTTAGCATGGTTTTCAAACCATTTTTAGCAGACAGACCTTTTGGGGCTGTGGACGTGGCTTCATGGTAGAGCAGTTGCCTAGCAGCATGCTCAAGGGCCTGGTTCTAGTTATCATCATATTTTGCTGGAGGCCTTCTTGACTTCTGAACAAAGAGAAACACGAATTGAGTCTAATGTAAAGAATCTCTGCTTAAAGATCAGTGAGATAAAGATAACCTACTTGTCTAGCAGTTTGTAGCTATGAACTAATTACTTATGGTACAGTATCACTGTGTTCTAGATTACTCCACAGAGCTTCTTTTCTGTATATAGACTTTCCCCGGCTCTCAAATATAGGAGAGTATTCTTCCTCTCATTCTTACATGCAGGTTGCATAAGAAATAGCACAGCATAATAAAAAGGGCAATTATGGGCTTGGAGTCAGTCATAGCAGTGCAAATCACAGACCACACTTTACTGGGCAGATAACCCTGGCAACATTATTAACTACTCTGCACTCCAGTTTCCTTATCCATAAAACAGCAACAATATCTACCTTATTAAAATTCTTGGAGAAATAAATAAAATCATGTATGTATGGTTCCCAGATAGTAGGCACTCAATAAATGGATATTATTATTATTGCTACTAATGTTATTTTTTTTAGATCTAGCTTTGGCAAAGAGGAAAAAAGAATACAGCAAATATTACTGGCTTCAACCTGTAAGATAAAACTGAAAATCAATAGAGGGTGAAAAAAAAAAGAAAAACTAGAGGGCTGGGGTTGTGGCTCAGTGGTAGTATACTTGCCTAGCACACATGACACACTGGGTTCAATCCCCAGCGTCACATAAAAAAATTAAACAAACAAAATAAAAGTATTGTGTCCATCTACAACTAAAAACATTTTTTTTTAAAAAAAGGAAAACTATAATACAAAAGAAAAAAAAAACAGCAACAAGAATATTGGTTTTTCATCACATATATCAGCCAGGTGTAGTGGCACACTGCACTTAATTTAGTTCAGATGTCAGCTTCTTCTAGGAATCCCTAATTCCTTTTTCCCAGACTAGATGCATAACAGAGTTAGCATGTACTTGTTATAATCCCAGAAACTGAGGAGGTTGATGGTAAGTTTGAGGTCAGCCCCAGCAACTTAGTGAGACCCTAAGCAACTGAGCAAGACCCTGTTTCAAAATAAAAAGGATTGGAATATACAGTCTGTGGTAAAGTACCCATGGGTTCTATTGCCAGTACAAAATAATAATATCATATATCTATCATAAAACAGCTGAGGACACAGCCATTTTCTGGTTGACACAGGTCTTTTACAAATTTAGTTCCTTCAAAGAACGCACTGATTTTCTTTTTTCTTGGGGAGAGGGCTACCAGGGATTGAACTCAGGGGCTCTCAACTATGGAGCCACATCCCAAGCCCTAGTTTGTATTTTATTTACAGACAGGATCTCACGGATTTGCTTAGGACCTTGCTAAATTGCCGAGGCTAGCTTTGAACTCATAATCCTCCTGTCTCAGCCTCCTGAGCCTCTGGGATTACAGGTGTGCACCACCTTACCCAGCCTAATTTTCTTCATCAACCTGGCTGCCCCAAAACAGCAACTAGACTCCCCAGAAATGTCTACAGCCCTGAGAGATATTACACTCTGAAATCTTTTCATACAAAGAAAAAAGCTTTGTGTTCATAATAGACTATAAAACTGTTCTGTTTAAGTAAAAACTATTTGGACACCTGAATTCAAACTCATTTGTCTTGATAATCTGAAGGATGACCAGTTTCAATCTGAAGAGTTAGACTTTTAACAGGGACCCAAGAATGCCCTGAAAAATCTAAAAATCTAAATCTAAAAATCTAAAAAAAAATCTAAAAATAAAAATCTAAAAATCTAAATCTGTGTATGGACAATTTTCTGTGGAAAAGGTCAAAGCAGCTTTCATCAAAATGTAAAAGTTGAGCCAAGTGCGATGGTACATGCTTATAATCCCAGCTATTCCAGACACTGAGGCAAAAGGATAACAAATTCAATCAATTCCCAAATCTATCCCAAGTTTGAGGCCAGCCTGAGAAACTGAGGAGACCCAGCCTCAAAACAAAATTAAGCCAGTTACATGCACCTGTAATCCCAGAGGCTTGAAAGGCTGAGGCAGGAGGACCTACAGTTCAAAGACAGCCTCAGTGGGTAAGCACCCCTGGGTTCAATCCCTGTTACCAAAAAAAAAAAAATTAAAGGATTAGGGGTTTAGCTCATTGGTAGAACACTTGCCTAGCATGTGCTAGGCCCTGGCTTCCATTCCCAGCACCAAAAAAAAAAAAAAAAAGTCAAAGTGGTTAAATCACCACTCCCCCGCCCAAAAAAAAATGTTAAATATTCTCAACACAGCCTCTCTCAACCTCTTTTTCTTTGGGGCAGGGTGAACTCTACCACTGAGCCACATGCCCAGTCCTATTTTGAATTTTATTTAGACACAGGCTCTCACTGAGTTGCTTTGGGCCTCAGTAACTTGCTGAGGCTTTCAACTTAGGATCTTCCTGTCTCAGCCTCCTAAGTCACTGGGATTATAGGTGTGCACGGCCCAGCCCTCAACCTCTTAATAGGTTGGGGTAAGCAGATCTCACAGCAGTTTTTTTCCCTCAGAACTAGGGATAGAATCCTAGATCTCACAAATGCTGGGCAGGCACTCTACCAATAAGCTACATCCCTTGGCCCTTTTAAATTTGAGAGAGTCTCCCTAAGTTGCCCAGGCTGGCTTTGAACTTGCAATCCTGCCTCAGCTTTCCAAGCAGCTAGTATTACAGGCATGTACCACTGTGTCTGACTTCAATGCAAATATTTTGAAGTGACAATTTAATAAAAACTCTAAGTTCCATGTCGGCTTATGTTATCAAAATTCTAAGCATATTTCTCCCTTGCTTTTAGCATTTTTCATATCAGAGTTTTCTTCTTCCAGCCCCTACTATCTACCAAGCCCCATGTTCTGCCTCTTCGCAGTCAAAGAGGTCATTTCTACTTGAAATGGTTTTATGGGTCCCACCATGCAAAACTGATGCCTACTTAAGCAGGTTCCAGTTTACATTCAAATTCATTATTGCTAACATTTCCCTTCGTTTTATGCTTTGTCACTTGAACACTAAGTACAAATGAAGGACACCTTGCCATATGACTCTCTCGCTCTATTTATATATATTAAAAATGTCTGAACTCGTTAATTTGATGCAAACAGATGTACCCATATATTTTGAGGAACTGATCTATTCAAGCTATGGAAAAAGCAATTCTAGTTCTGCACTCCAGCCTGGATGCTTCAATGTTATCAACTAATCACATAATGACCACTGTGTTAAATACAAATTCCCACATTCCCTCTCAGGTTAGAAAAACAGAACTGCTCTGTTTCAATCCATTTTTAACCAGTTTCCATTACCAGTTGATATCATTTCCCCACTAGAGTGTTCTGATGAAATCTGTAACCTCTAACTCATTTACTATTTATATAATGTGTTTATATTTTAGCAATTGTAACCTTTCAGTACATAAAGCAAAGGGAAAGGAAGGTAAGGAGTTGAAGAATATACATCAAGAGGAAAATTAATTTTAGATTCAATGACATGAGACAAAATTAAACCTTGAAGTTACATAAAAGTATCTAATATACTAGATAAGTTTAAAACTGATCCCCAGTGAAAATAATATCTTAAATTTATCTTTAACAACTGTTTCTTTTATTCAAAGGAAAATTAAGTTGCAGAACTAGTAACTACTTCTGTTACAACCAACTCAGAGCTTTTAGAAGTCCTCTCTTCCCAAAAAACCACTGAGAAAAACAAACTTAAAAAACACTCAAATCACAGTCTCTGTGTCTAGGAAGTTACCCAATTCACCAAGCACTGTCATAGTCAGCAATGCAGTCCTACTTATTACTTCCATTTAATTGCCAAAACATCTCAAAGATGCAGATAATGAATAATGCACTTGGTGACACAATACAGAAACTTCCAGTCTTACTCAAGAGTATGGAAAATAAGGGGGGAAAATGAAATTAGAAAAAAACTTAAACTCACAAAGTACTATGGAAGATAGAAGTACTTAGGAAATCCAGCACTGACCTCTACCTTGAAGTAGGCAAGCCAATCAACCTTCTCTCACAGTAAAACAATTAGGGATATTAATCAAAACTAACCAGGTTTTCCAGGAGCAACACTCAATATTCTCATAGGTAAACAATTCTTAAGAATTGAACAGAATTGAACAGAATTGAACAGAATCATGCAGGATAAAAACACTGTGAAATCAGTACACACATCACACTGGAATGGAACTTATCTGTCCTCTGCGCCACAATGCCTGCATTGAAAAATGCGGACTAACAATATTTAAAGAACAGAGAAAATGACACTTGACAAAAACCAATGACCTGAATTGACTCTGGAAGGGAGATGCCTTTTCCTTCTCAAAGTAATTGATACAGACAAGAATCAAACTAGATTGTGAAATAATCTGTGGCCCTCAGAGGAGTTATTTACTCAAATATCCTACTATCTCTAAAAATCAAATTCAACATGATTCAAACCCCAAAACACATCCAATTATTATTGATTAACAGAAATACAAGGGATGAGAGAAGGAGGAGGTGCATGAAATGCTACCCTCGGTAGATAACACCTTTCTATACCTCTATGGAACTCATTAATAAAATGTTCTACCTTCCTCAGCTAGTTTTTGACTAAAACACCTCATCACCAAGACTTTTCAATCAAAGCTGTCCAAAATTCCACAAATAACGCAAATAACGTAAGACACAATACTAGCGTTTCCTCCAGGAGCCCCGCTACCCTGTAAAACATCAGGCCTACGAAGAGCAAATTAAAGCCCTTTAGAAATATTCGTCCTAACACAAGCCTTCCAAGCAGTGAGTCTTTTGGGGGTGATGGGTAATGTCAGTTAACTTCCTCTTCCTTTAAAAAGGTCAAAGACAGGGAAGCGTCCCGTGTAACATTTCCTCCTTAGATCGAGCTCCACCACAAACCACATCACAACTCCCCCAATCATTAAAAAACATTAGCCAGAGGGAATGCTTTTTTGTACGTTTCACCGTAGACTAAAAATGCAACTTACCTCGGGAACGAGCTGATTGGTTTCAAACGGGAAATTTACCAATAAAGTTTATTATGTATTAATAATGATTCGGGGAGCCCACCAAGGCCCGCTGCAAAGGGAGCTGAAGGGAGAGGAGGAGTAGGAGGCTGTGTATCCTCACAACAACCAGAGGAAAGCCTTGCCTGCAGGGTGGATCCCAGGCACCAGCAAATTCTGCCCAATAAAGGGGAGGGGGGCCACAGGAGGAAGAGGAGGCAGCGACAAGAGAGAAGGTTCCCCAGATCTAAAAGGGAAGGGCTGCAGAAGCATGGCCCAGTGGAGCTAGTTTTCACTGTATTGCGGAGGGTCCCAGTGCGCCCCGCAGTGCTGCTGCCGAGGAACCCCAAAAGCTCCGGCCAAGCCCGCTGCCTGGGCTTGAGCGGCAGTCCCCTTCCTGGCTGGAGGGTGGCGGCGGGCAAGATGGTCCCCCGGACTGCGGGGTACCCCCCGGGCTGCGGCAAGGAGAGCCGAAGGGCCGGCAGGAAGGTGAAAAGGATACTGTTGGGGCGCCTGGGTCTGGAGGGCCCTGATGTTGGGGTGAGGAGGTGCCGCTGCTGCTGCTGCCGCCACCGCCGCCACCACCGCCACCGCCGCAGGGTGAGGAGACGGTACCGCTGCTGCTGCTGCTGCTGCCGCTGCCGCCGCCGCCGCCGCCGCCGCCGCCGCCGCCACCGCCACCGCCGCCACCGCCACCGCCACCGCCGCCACCGCCGCCGGGTGAGAAGGCCATACCGCTGCTGCTGCTGCTGCCGCCGCCGCCGCCGCCGCCGCCGCCGCCGCCGCCGCCGCCGCCGCCGCCGCCAGGTGAGGAGGCCATACCGCTGCTGCTGCTGCTGCCGCTGCCGCAGCCGCAGCCGGGTGAGGAGACCGTGCCGCCGCCGCCGCCGCCGCCGCCGCCGCCGCCGCCGGGTGAGGAGGCCGTACCGCTGCTGCTGCTGCTGCTGCTGCTGCCGCCGCCGCCGCCGCCCCCCCCCACCCCGTGCCGGGTCCGATTCCTGCTGCAGCCGCTGAGCCTGATTTCAGAGCCGGTTTCTGCGGTAAACTCATGGCAAAGCGAAGCCACCAACCCCCCCAGAGCGGGACCAGGCGCTCCGAGGTGCAGGGGCTGGGGGCAGGGGGGGGGCGGGTTGGGGGCTGACCCGGGGAAGCGGCGGAAGCGGGGGGCCGGGGGGAGGCTGGGAGGAGGAGGAGGAGGGGGCCGGGGCCGGTCACACACGCTCGCCGCGGCCGCCGCAGCCGCCAGCGGCGGCAGCAGCATCACCACAGGCTGCCGGTCTCCGTGACAACGCGACCCCAAGGGGGGGGGCCAGACCCGGCGGGGGCAAGAGGAGGAGAGACCTGACCTTTCACCGCAATATCCTCATGGGCCAGCAGCAGCGGGGGTCTTTATCCCCCTCCCCGGGGGAAGCGGCGCCCTTCTTGGTAGCGGGGCTCAGGCGATGCCGGCGGATTTTCTTCACTCAAAGAGCAGCGCATCCAACATGGCGCTGCGGCCGCCTCCAGCAGTCCAGCAGGACCCCTCGGAAAACTTCGGGTATTTTCGGAATGACTCCGTAGGCCGAGGATGGGAAGCACCTTCGGCTCTTTCCGGAGACAGAGAGCGGTCGGGATTCTTCTGAAGCGTTCTGGCGCGTCTTCGGTCTCCGTTCGGGAGCGCTCTAGGACTGACTGCCTTCCTCCGGAAAGGTCGGCTAGGGGGCTTCTCAGGCTCCCCGTGGCCGAGTGCAGGGCGGAGGGAGAGACCAAAGGCGAGGTCTGGCAGGCGAGAGCCCTCCCCTGCAGCCTCGAAGTCTGGAGTTATCATAAGAAATAAAACAAATACAAAGCCCATTCCCTGGCTCACAGTCACATTTTATTTTTATTTTATTTTTATTTTTTAATTTTTTGATGCTGGGGATTGAACCCAGGGCCTTGTGCATGCAAGGCAAGCACTCTACCAATGGAGCTATATCCCCAGCCCTCATGGTGATTTTTTAATACATTTTACGTATTATTCATTTATGTGGGGTCATTTCTTGGTCATTTAAAGTGTCCCTTATTAAGTCCATTTATAATCTTCTGCTCTAAACTTACATTATATCTCAGTTTCATGAGACTAAATGTATGTGAGTGAATATACTTGTTTATACTTTATTTTCTTGCATGTACTATCATAAGTGAGAAATAGTATAAGATCTATTTATTTTATGCTGCTAACATGCTCTGCATTACATCAAAAAGTGTTTATAAATTGTTATATAATCACAATTATATAAAAATCATTCTTTTGGCTGGAAATAATTCAAGTTTAACTGTTTACTATGATTTAGGAATGAGTTATGTATCATTTATTAAATTCTTGGTGTGAGCCAGAAATTGCTCTATTTTTCAGTGGATAACACAGAGCACCTTCTATGAATCAAGTTTTCTTTTTCTCATTTTACATACACTATCCTAGTCTTCTGAGTGTTGTCTTTACTTGCCAAAGAGTCACAAAGTCTGAATTCAAACTCTGGAATTTCAAAATGCATACCTGATTGAGGCGTGTGCTTGTGCCTATTTATGTTTAAATGAATTTTTTCAATCAAGTTGAATGTCTGCATTACTTGACTTGAACACTGCAGCTGATTTTTAAAATTCAAATCAAATTGTAATTCTGAATCTCTGTAGGAATTGAGGAGGGTATTCTGATCACTTAATTCTCACCCAGACTAAATGACTAAAATTTTAGTTTACTATATTAAAATATTCTGTTGTTACTTAAAGAAAAATTTCAGTGTAATGCATACCACACTACCTATTACATGTGTTTTATAATAGGTGAGATAGGAACAATTCAGTAAATGTACCATGTCACAATTCTTAGAATTTTAAAAACTCTTCTCAAAAGTCTATTATGGCAGCTGGGTGCTTTGGTGCATGCCTGTAATCCCAGCATCTCAGGAGGCTGAGGAAGAAGGATTTCAAGGTCAAAGCCAGCCTCAGCAATTTAGTAAAGCACTAAGCAACTCAGTGAGACCTTGTCTCTAATAAAATACAAAATGAGGCTAGTGGTTAAGTGCCCCTGAGTTCTATTTCTAGTACCCTCCCCACCAAAAAGAAAAAAATCTATTATGTCACAATAAATTTAAGACACAATTATAGAATTCTGGTTATGGCAATTTACTTCATTTAGTACTTCTCTCCCAAAATAGTATGTTAACCATCCTGGATAGAATCAACTAGAAGTAAAAAAAAAATAAAAATAAAAATAAAAAAAATAAAGTGTCCCTTAGAGCTAGCACTCAATAAATAGGATGTGATATTTGCTGAGTGAGTTGCCAGAAGATTTGGTATTATCCTGGAAAAGTCCTAGGCAACAGGGCCCAGGCCTCACTGCATCAGGAGAAAGAAGGAGTATTGGGTCTTGAGCAGCCAGCCCTCTGCTGTTTCTAGAGCCCGAGACAGGTGAGGGGAACTTAGGAATCTTCTCATGACCCAGTGACTTGTTGGCATGTGGGATCATTGCTCTTTTTCTCTGGGTGAACTGGAATCAGGCTTAAGATGGGAAGAGCCTTAATTTCTTTTTCTTTTTCTCCTCTCCTTCTCCTTCCTCTCCTCATTCTTCTCCCTCTCCTTTTTTAAGACAGGGTCTTAATTATTTTGCCCTGGTTGGGCTCAAACAGTAGCTGAGACTACAAGCATGTACCTCCATGTCTAGAGTCCTAATGTCTTTTTTTTTTTGTACTGGGAATGAAACTCAGGGGGCACTCAACCACTGAGTTACAGATCCAGCCCTTTTTATTTTTTTTATTTTGAAACAGGGCCTCACTAAGTTGCTAAGGCTGACGTTGAACTTGCAATCCTCCTGCCTCAGCCTCCTAAATTGCAAGGTTATAAGCATGCACCACTATGCCCAACTCTTCATAGTCATTTTAAAAGTTTGCATGGGGCTGGGCTGGGGATGTGGCTCAAGTGGTAGCGCACTCACCTGGCATGCGTGAGGCATGGGTTCGATCCTCAGCACCACATAAAAATAAAATAAAGATATTGTGTCCACCTAAAACTAAAAAAAATATATATTAAAAAAGTTTGCATGGGGGGCTGGGATTGTGGCTCAGTGGCAGAGCACTTGCCTAGCATGTGTGAGCACTGGGTTCAATCCTCAGCACCACATATAAATAAATAAAAAATAAAGATACTTAAGCAACTAAAAAATATTTTTAAAAAGTCTGCATGGAATGTCTTTGCACTCACAGCCCTGTCTATCAGGAATCCAGTCCTGAGCTGGGGCTGGGGCTCAGTAGCAGAGCACTTGCCTAGCATGTCTGAGGCACTGAGTTTGATCCTCAGCAGCACATAAAAACAAACAAATAAAATAAAGGCATTCTGTCCATTTACAACTGCAAAAAAAAAAAATGTTTAATAAAAGAGTCCTCCCAGTGGCTCGAGAGGCTGAGGCAGGAGGATCATGAATCCAAAGTCAGCCTCAGCACCAGTAAGGCGCTAAGCAACTCAATGAGATCCTGTCTCTAAATAAAATACAAAGTAGGGCTGGGGATGTGGGTCAGTGGTGGAGTGCCCCTGAGTTCAATCCCTAATACAAAAAAAAAAAAAAAGAGTCCAGTTCTGCCTCCTGCCTCACCCAGGTCCATGGGCCCAGTGCCCTCAGGGAACATCTTATTCTCGGCTGTTTTCAGTGTAAGCCCATGGGATTCTCAGAAGAAATCATCTTTATTAGCCACAAAGGGTTTGTGTCTCAGTAGGTGCTCCACTCTACCAATGCCTGCCAACAGTGGAGTCCTTACAGACCTTGGTAGCCCAAGATCTAAAACCTTGACATTAAGGTGTAGAGATGGGAGGCCCAAAGGAAGGGAGGAGAGTCAGGGTTCCTGTGAATGTCAGGGGATGTGAATGGAAGGAAAGACACCCTAGTGGGGAAGTAAATGTTTGCTCCTCCTGTACGGTGCTCATGCCCATCGTGAGCCCCAAATGCTGTCCCAGGAAAGAGGCCAGCAGGCCCTTCTACGTGTCTCAGGGCCATGGGAGGGTAGCATGTGGGGGTGGCAGTTCCCTTCCAAGGATATAAACTTTTTTGTAGCATGCTGGGAATTGAACCCAGGGCCTCGTGGAGTACGCACTCCATCCCTGAGCTACACCCCAGCCCCAATAGTCAAAAACTTGAAGACAGGTCTGGACTCTAACCTCACAGCCTAGTGGGTCCACCGCGTAAGCAAGTTTCCTAACTTCTGTGGGCCATTTGCCCACTGAAGACATGAGGTCTGCCTCTAGCCAGTGTGGTGGCCACGCCTGTGATCCCAGCAACTCAGAGGGCTGGGACTGGAGGATCGCAAGTTTGAGGCCAGCCTGGCCCACTTAGGGAGATCTTGTCTCAACATAAAAATTAAAAGGGCTGGGATGTAGCTCAGTGGTAAAGCGCGCCTGGGTTCAATTCCTAGTACCAAAAATAAAGACAGAGAGCTCTGCCTGTAACCACGAGAGGACCCTGTCTGCAGAGACCGTTAACAAAACCTGGGTAGAGGAAGCACCTCCACAACATTAGCTCCTTCCCTCGGGCACTTGCAGCTTCTCTGATTTGCTGTCCCTCAGCCTTCCCGGAGCTGGCTGCCCCACACTGTGCCCACAGTCTGCGTAATGGCTTCCAGTCCTTAGCTGCTCCTGGAGGTGACTACAGCCAGCCTCTAGGGCTGCTGATAGTCCAGCTTCACCAGGGTGCAACAGGAGCAAAAAGTATTATTATGGAATGGTTGAGAGGCTTGATTTCATGTGTATGTTACCACAGTTTTTAAAAAGTTATTCTGTGGAGTCTATTCAGGGCTGAGGATGCCCTCCAGGGGTTACCTTTCCCAAACTCCAGGATTTAGGGATGGAGCAGATGGGAAAGCATTTTCTCAAGGTTATAGCAAGCAAGCAGCAGAGGCAGGATACAAGCTCACGGCCTCTCTTGGCTTCCAGACCAAGGTGTCTCTCACCATCTGATCGTATCCTGCCACCCGACAGGGCTTTTGCCACCTGAAGCACAGGCTGCAGCTCCCCATGTGCCTCAGGAGGGAATTCCAGAATTCACCAGACAAGCACTGTTGAGAGACAACTATGTGCAGGGCACTGTGCTGGGCCCCTAGGGAGCCCAGGAAGTCATGTCTAGTTGCAGAGAGAAATAGGTCACTCGAAAATTCTCCTGCAGAAGTCCACTTTAAGAAAGGTTCGCATGATAACTCACACCAAGCCAAGTCCCGGGACACCTGGTGCCAGCCTCCGACCGCCTGCTCTGCCACTGAGTTTCCTTTTCCTGGGAAGGAGAAAGTGGATCCAGGAAACCCTCCCCCCAGGGCTCTGGGGACAGCCAGACCTACATCTTCCAGCTTTGTTGCTTTGCTGTGGTGGTGATGGTAACAATATACACACAACATAAAATTTACCACTTTACACATCGTGCAGTTCAGTGGCATTAAAAAGTACACTCACATTGCTCTGTAACTGTCATCACCATCCATCTCTGGAATGTTCTCATCATCCCAGACTGGAGGTCCATAGCCACTACACAACAGCTCCCCACGTGGCCTCCTCTTAGTCCCCGTCAACCGCAGCACTATTTTCTGCTTCTGTGACTCTTGACTATTTGAGGTATCTCCTGTGAGTGGAATCACGTGGCATTTGTCCTTTGGTGAGTCAATTATTTCACTTGGCATGTTTTCAAGATGCATCCATGCTGCAGCATGGATCAGAATTCATTCCTTTCTAGGACTGAGAACTATTCCACTGTGTGGGGCTGGCTTGGGTTCAGTTCATCCATTCAGATGTCTCCAGACATTGGAGTCATTTCTACCTTTTGGCTACTGTGAATAATGCAGCTACTAATAAAAATGCATCTGTTTGAAGGTGTCTGCTTGAGCTCCTGCTTTCAGTTCTTTGGGACACGTACGTGGATGTGGAACTGCTGGGTCACATTATAATTCTCTGTTTAACCTTTGAGGAACAGCCCTGCTGTTTTTTCACACTGGACGCACCATTTTTTGTCACTCCATCAGCAAGGGATGGGGTTCTAGTTTTTCCACAGGTATATTTACATTTTTTCTTTTTTTCTTTTTGTGGGATCTACCTTAATGGGTATGAAGTCCCTTTCTCATTTTGATTTTTTTTGCGGGGGGCGGTACCAGAGATTGAACTTAGGGGCACTCCACCACTGAGCCACATCCCCAGCCCTATTTTGTATTTTATTAGAGACAGGGCCTCACTGAGTTGCTTAGTGCCTTGGACAATTGCTGAGGCTGGCTTTGAACTTGCAATCCTCCTGCCCCAGCCTCCCAAGCCGCTGGGATTACAGATGTGCTTCACTGCACCTGGCTTCTTGTTGTGGTTTTGATTTTGATTTGCATTTCCTTTTTTTTTTGTACCAGGGATTGAACTCAGGGGCGTTTAACCATGGAACCATATCCCCAGCCCCCCTTTTATATTTTATTTAGAGACAGGGACTCACCTAATTGCTTAGGGCCTCTTGAAGTTGCTGAGGCTGGCCTCAAACTGTGATCCTCCTGCCTCAGCCTCACAATTTGCTGGGATTACAGGTGGGTGGCACTGCACCTGGCTTTTCCCTAATGATTAGTGTTGCTGAGCGTCTTCTCATGCTCACTATTCACCATTTGTGTGTCTTCAGAGAAATCTCTACTAGAGTCTTTTGCCTATTTTTAAATATTTATGTATTTTTTATATATTTACTTTTGCAGTGCTGGGGATGGAACCCAGGGCCTCCCATATGTGCTAGACAAGCAATCCCCTACTAAGCCATGCCCCCAAGCTCTTTGTTTTGGTTCGGTACCAGGGATAGAACTCAGGGTGCTTTCCGACAAAGCCAAATCCCCAGCCCTTTTGTAATATTTTATTTTGAAACAGATCTCACTGAGTTGCTTAGGACCTCACTAAATTGCTGGAGCTGGCTTTGAACTCAAGATCCTCCTGCCTCAGCCTCTTGAGCTACTGGGATTATAGGTGTGCACCACTGGGCCCAGCTGGGTTATTCATTTTGTTATCATTGTTGAGCTGTAGACATTCTTTCCACCTCTGTCACTTTTAACTGTGTGTCCTTGAGCCAAGTGCTTCAGTTTCCTCAACTGTAAAACAATTTTTTAAATGGTGGATTTCTACTTCCTAGAGCTGTTGGGATTAAATAAACTAGTAAGAAAAAAAAAAAAAACGTTTGGGTATCTGACTAACAACATATACTGAGCCTAACTATGCACCAAGAATTAGGCAAAATTCTTGACATGCATTAATTCATTTAATTGGGTTCTGAGGATTAATAGTGACTGCATGTAGGAGATGATACAGAGCAAAGCCCTTCCTCCATTATCTGGGTCCTGGGGACCAGGCTTTATTCAAGGACCCTCAAACGCACCAAAGCCACTGAGCTGCCCCATTACTGAGACCAGCCTGCCCGGCCCAGTGAAAGGCCTCTACTACCTACTAGTGCCTCTAGCCCTGTGCAAGCCCAGGGACTTGACTCAATCACCCACACACCCCTCCGGAGTCTAGAAACCACATCCCTCTACCCTGGGTGGCCCAGCCTTCCCCTGGCTCTTGTTGAGTCTGAGGCCATTTAAGTATCCTGCCAAGCTAGCTGCCTTGGGAAAATCCTGAACTCTGATTTACCCCATATCTAATGACTAGAGGAGGAAGCTGGATTTCCAGATGCCCACAGCTGGCGCCATCCAAGGCTGGCTCCTGTGATCTCCGTGGGAGCCAGCCCCGCCTGGCCGCCCTCGCTCCAGACACCTGGAAGAAGGCCTCAGCATGGCTCAGCTCTGCCTTTTCCCACCAGCGGGAGAATGAAAATAGAAATGGTTCAGGATTAATTCTGCAGATGAACATTTTTCATTTTCCCAAATTTGGCAATCAGCTCTTTTCTCCCCTCCACCCTCATCGCCTGCCTTTCCTTGCGCTGGAATAGACGCACTGGAGCAACTGCTGGCTCTCGCCCATTATGCGGGGTGAGTGGGTATGGACTACGGTCCAGTTCTTCAGATGGGCACCTGTGGCCCATCACATCTGGTACTTGTCCATCTCAGTCCCCGCCCCGCAGCCCTCTGACACGCACCCCGGACACCCACACGCTCTGATGTCTCCAGGGCTTTTTCATACAGTGGCCCACACTCCCCCTGGAGGATCTCCTGGGTTGCCTGGAAGCTCCTATTTGCCCTTCCAAACCCGGCTCAGGTATCATCTGTGAGACAAACTTTCCTTGGTTCCCTCTCCCTGCCCTAAACAGAATTAATTGTTCCGTCCCCTGCGGTAGGACATTATTTTCTTGTGATTTCATTGCACTATATTAAAGGACTTGTGTAGCCTAGTATCTGGCACAGGGGAAATATTCAATACTTATTTCTCCTGGGCGGGAGGTAGAGCTCAGTACACTTGACTAGTGTGTGGGAGGGCCCTGGGTTCGATCCCCAGCCCCATAAAATCAAACAAAATATATTTTTCTCTTCTGTGAAGCTGGATTTTTAAATAGCTTGGGGATAATAGCACAACTTGCTTTTTGAACATTAAAAAAAAAAAAACTTTTTCATTTTATGCCTTAACACAGAGGATTTCTTTCTCTCAGGGACAGAGACTGTGACTTTCACCTGCACTGCTGTGTGGGCAGCACAGAGCCTGGCACATGGGAGATGGATGCTCCCTAAACAGTTAAGGAGGGAGGTTGATTGAGTCTTTGAATGTTCCTCTACCCTGTCAGATTTGGGAACTACCATCTGCCGGGGTAAGTGGGAGCCCTCTGCCACCCAAATTTCATTTTATTTGTTTGTTTTGGAACCAGGGATTAAACCCAGGGGTGCTTAACCACTGAGTCACATCACCAGTCCTTTTTATTTTTTACTTAGAGACAGGGTCTTGCTAAGTTGCTGAGGCTGGCTTTGAATTTACAATCAGCCTCAGTCTCCAGAGCTGCTGGGATTCTAGTCTTGCCCCACCATGCCTGTCCACCCAGGAGTTTCAGAGTGGCCTTTCCTGATCCTAGGGGAAATTGGGTCCTTCTCCCTGACACTGTAACTGAGAAATGTGGGCGGAGGACTCAGTGCTGTCCTACTTCTGTGGCTTGGGCATGGGGTTTGGAACACAATAGATCTTGGCGCAAATCCCAGTTCTGAGAACTTAGTTGAATTGCTTCACCCTCTGGACCTCAATTTCTCTCCTCTGTGCGTAGGGCATGATGATAGTTCCAATGTTCCTACAAAGTTGCAAGGTGGAAAGATCCAGCACAGTTCTGGACACACAGGAGACTGTCAATCAATGGGGATCCCCCTCCCCCTTCAGCTCTTCCTTACTCTGATCCAGCTGAAGCTCTTTGGGGAGGGGAAATGCCACATGGCTCTGTGGTAGCAGCACAGAGCTCTAAATCATGGGCCAGAAGGGCACAGCGGTTAAGAGCCCCAGCCTCGGGGCCAGGTTACTTGGGTTCCCATCTCAGCTTACTAGCCGTGTGATCTGAACTTCAGTTTCTATCTGTAGTGTAGTCATGATGATGCCAGCTTTGATCTCCTAAGACTTTATAAATGAAAATGTGGAAAGCACCTGTTGGGGGTGAAGGTCAGTGGTAGAGCATGCTAGGACTGCATGAGACCCTGGGTTCCATCCCCAGCACCAAAATAAATCAGAGCTCCCGATAGATAGGAAGCTCTCAAGAAACCAGAATGCAAGCCAGCTCTTGTGTTGAAGAAGTCTCCTGCTAGACTTGGTCTGGTCAGCCTCGTAGCTGCCCCGTGACAGGACCTGCCACCATGACTTGAGGTCTGCAAGGACTAGAATCTCTGGATTACCATTCCTTGCTGACCCTCACTCCACTCCTGGCCTGGAGGTGAGGAGAAAACTGACTGCAGAGGTGGCTCAGTGTACTGGGTACCATGGTTTAAATAAGCCAGGACTTTTTGGAGCCTTTAGAGTGGTGGAGTGCTCTTTTGGAGCCGTCCAGAAGACATGGCCTCTCCCAGGCTGATGGGATCCTTTTTGATGGAATAGAGCTTTAACACCCATAGAACTTGATCTGAGAGGCACTCAGAAAGGTCTCAGGGCACAAATGGCAGCTGTTGAGGGTGACGATGCAGGGCAGACCCGGGGGCCAAAGATAGAAGATGGAAGATTCTAGGGAAGGGGAAGGCAAGAGCCATGGGGCTGGGGCCAGACAGACCTGGACTCAGATTCTGCCTCAGCAGATTAAAAAAAAAAAAAAAAAAAAAAAAAATATATATATATATATATATATATATATATATATATATATATATATATATATATACACACATATATATATTAGTTGTAGTTGGACACATTACTTTTATTTTACTTATTTTTATGTGGTGCTGAGGATTGAACCCAGGGCCTCGCATGTGATAGGCGAGGGCTCTACCGCTGAGCCACCACCCCAGCCCCTGCCTCAGCAGACTGGAAGTGCAGTGCTGCCCCTTGACTACAGATACTAATTATGCAAACAATACCATTAGTGATAAACTATCGCTGCCATTGACTGTAGCTTATTTGGGGCCAGGTGTTCTTTATGTGTAGCATCTCATTTTGTTATGGCCAGGCTGTGTGGGCAATGACCACACAGACTCCATTTTGCCCTGAGACCCCACATCATGTAAGAAAATCTTCTCCCGTGGGAAAGCCCCGTCTCTGCACCCATCAGTGAGCGGTTGCCTAGCACGGCATGTTAGGCGACACAGATGGCAATTCTTATACAACGTAAAAGTGTCCCCTCTTCAGTTCCCATTTTTCTTGGACAATCTACCCTGTCAGAGGTGTAGATGTTAGTAGCCATTCTTTAACTTGTTCTCAACTAGGGACGTTTTGGCCCACCCTCTTTACTGCTTATGATTTTAGATCTTATGATGTTTGCTTATGGATCTGAATCATAGCAACAGCCAGTTATGTGTTAATATGGTTTTGGACTACAAAAGGTGTGCTCAAACCCTGGGAGGGGTCGAAGGGTGTGGACTAGCAGCCTGGCCCTTGGCCCGCCAGCTGGTGGATCCAGACATCAACTGGTGAATAAAGGTTCCATCTCTTGCTTTAAGATCAACTTGGTGGTTTATTGCTGTCTCACCTTAACACCCCTCTGCAGAAGGGACAGCCCCACTTTCATGTCCCAGGTGAAGGGAGAACACCACTCAAGTCACCCAGCCAAGTGACAGAGCCAGAATCTGAGTTGGGGGCTGGCTGTCTCCCTAGCATTCAGCCATGATGATCCTCTACCTGCTTGAATAATTCTGTCACCCTCAGAGTAAGAAAAATGTCACTTCCAGGTCAACATTACCTGGTGGGGTCCTTCGCAGCCCCAGGAGGTGGAGATGGCTGTGGTAGCCTCATGGGGTCACTGGGAAGATCAAATTAAATAACACAAACAACTGGCCTGACCTCAACCACGGAAGTCATTTAGCAAGTCACGCCCTGCAGCCTGAGGAAACGGCCTCTGAGTTAAAGAAGGCCCCGGGATCCTGTGGCCTGGAGCAGGAAAGGCCCAGGGCAGAGCAGAGTGTGGGCTGTCAGGCTGGGGTGGGGGGTGCCCAGCAGATGCGATGCCCACTCTGTCCACAGGGGAGGTACTTACTATGTTCTTGCTGTCCTCGGCGAAGGTCGCTTTGACAAACATGGGGCCCAGGGCAAAGCCCAGGTTGTTTTCCATGTCACTCACGCAAAACTTCCAGCGAGGAAGGCAGGTCTGGAAAACACGAGCGCAGAGGGTCACTGGGCCCAGTCCTCCTTCTCCCAAGGCCTGCCTGGGAGGTGGCGCCATCGGGGGCCTGTGCTTCCCCCCAGAACTCCAGGGAGACAGACCTCTTCTGACCGCAGAAGTTACTTTAGGCCACAGACACCCCTTATGGCCACCACCTACTGTCTCCTGAGTGCCAGTCTCCATGATTGGCACTTCACGAAGGTCTGCCACTGAGCACCCCTAGCGGGCAGGGATGAGCCACTGGATAGACGGGAAGCAGAAATTTAGTAAGGGCAGTCACTGGTCCAGCAGGTGACAGTAGGTGACAGGGGTGCCACAGGGATGGGAACTCTGACATGCCTGGCCCTCCATCCAAGGCTCCCGCCAACTCCACCTGGTCCTGCTTCCTGGAGGACACAAGGAATCTTGGAGGCGCAGAACCTCGGGAAGCTGCCCATCCACCTGAGCAATGGGAACCTTCCTAGAAGGCCAGGGGCCCAGGCCCATTCACAGCCTCCTAGAGACAGATGGCCACAGTGACATCGCAAAACTTCAATGTCAGCTTTTTTTTTTTAATGTGCTAAGGATGCCAGGCAGTGCCTCACCACTGAGCCACACGCCCACCCCAACCCCAGCTCTTTCCTTATATTTCATTTTGAGACAGGGTCTCTCAATGCTCACTGCCCAGACTGGCCTTGAATTTGCAATCCTCCTGCCTCAGCCTCCCCAGCAGCTTGGACCACAGGTGTGTCACTGTGCGGGGCTTAAAATGGTTCTTCCTCAGTCTCACCCACAAGCAGTGCTAGCCCACAGGATGCCTCAGTATGAACCAGAAATGGTCTTGGGCTGCAGCTCCCCAGAGTATGGGCTGATAAAGAGCACTGGGAGGGTTTCAGCCCACTGGCCCCCTGCCTGGACATCCCCCCATGGAGAGTGTGAATGACCAGGTGTGATGACCCTGCTTATGGAAACCTGTCCAGCTGCAGGGTCCTCTTAACCCTGAGGAACAGGCGTGACAACCAGCTCAGGGCAGCCTGCTTTACACCAGCCCTACTGCAAACAACCCAAATGCCCATCAGCAGACAGATGGATAAACAAAATGTGGTGTTTTTCTACAGCAACATACCACTTGGCAGCACGGAGGAACCAGCTACTCAGAGATGCCACAACATGATGAATTCCACAGACTCACTGAGCCAGGCGGCCAGGCAGGCAGCGTAGGACTCGGCTGCCCATCTGCAGCACCTAGGGGAGAGACAGGGAGGGGCCCGAGGGCATGCCGGGTAACTGGGCCATGGAAACCTTCTCTGTCCTGACTGGGCTGGTGGTCACACACACGACTTCATTGTCACAAATCAACCAACTGTATCCTTCACCCACACTCTATGCATATGTGTGTGCATATTGTTTTTAAGCACTGGGGGTTGAACCCAGGGCTTCACACATGCTAGGCTAGCTTTCTTTCTTTTTTTCTTAATGGGGTGCTACGGATGGAACCCAGGGCCACCCTAGCATCACACTAAACTGGTCTATGTCTCAAATTTTTATTTTGAGACAGGGTCTCCCTGGAATTACAGAGTGTGCCACCATGGCCAGGTATATTGAATACTCTATTGTATGTAAATTATGACTTAATTTTTTTTTTCTAGTCAAGAAGGAAGGGAAGGCCATTCTAGTCTAAGTGTAGCCCCTGGATTCTGCTTAGCTGTCCCAACCTGTGTCCGTTTCCAATGGCTGCTTTCTGCTCCCCTCTCCCTCCTGCCCGCTGCCCTGCCAGTCATTGGGCAGCCCACAGCTGGACACAGATTTGGCCTGGATATGCTGAGGCCGAGCACATAGTGGGTCACAGCTAGGGAGCCTCCAACTTTGAGGCTGGGCAGAGGCTCTGACGGCTGAATCACGGGAAGATTCTTACTCATCTTCTGCCCGCGTCTCTGGAGAAGCCCATTCACTTTACACACATGCATTTGTCCCCTGAGTGACTCCCCTGCTCGGGGACTGTGCCAGGTCTCAGGAATTAGAGCTGAATCATCCGCAGGCCTGCCCTTGAGGACTCTGTGGAAATGCCCAGAACATCCAGCAGGAGACAGAGGCGCAGTAATGATGTCAAAAGCCGTGACAGCACTGAGCGCCTGAGTGCCCAGGGTGTGCAGGCCCCACGCCTAGAATGCTCCAGGGAGACTAAGGGAGAGAAATGAAGCACAGAGAGGTTAAGTCACTAGCCCAAAAGGAGCACTCAGGGAGCAAGTGGCTGCGGTGGGCTTGAGCCCAGAGAGTCTGGCTCCAGTGACTTCCTGCAAAAAGGCCACTTTGCCTACGACAAAGGTTTTGGAATGAGGAGAAAACTCTTTGAAAGAAGAAAGGGTCAGGCAGCATTCATCTGACGTGGGGGCCACCTCCAGGCAGAAAAGGAGGGGCCAAGAGGCCCCTGAAGAGGCTGTGGACTTGTAGCCTCTTCACTGTAACCCGAGGAGCACCAGCAGGGAGTGGAGAGGGGTCCCTCCTCCCAACAAGAACTGCGGACTGTAGGCAGGTAGCATGAGGACAGCTGGCCAGGCGCCCAGCAGAAGCTTCCGCCTTTGGAACCGACTTTACGGCCTGAGGAAAAGGAGCCCAGGGATCAGTCACCCCTTTTCACAGATGGGAAGACTGAGTCCCTGCCCCATTTAAGTGACCCGCCCAAGGCTGTGTGGTAAGAAGCAGAACCTCCCATTCAAATCTCTGCCCAGCCTCCCCTGCTCTGCAGCCGGGGCACTCCCAGCCATTCTCTGAGCCTTTGGTACATGAGGGAGGTCAGCCCTGGCACCTCCCAGGCAGGCAGGGCTCCTGGGCACAGACCCACCCCACCCATCTTGGTATTCCCACACTGGGCTTGGGGCCTGGCCCATGTGACAGTGCAGGAGTAACTGTTTGCTGTGTGGTAAGAAGCAGAACCTCCCATTCAAATCTCTGCCCAGCCTCCCCTGCTCTGCAGCCGGGGCACTCTCAGCCATTCTCTGAGCCTTTGGTACATGAGGGAGGTCAGCCCTGGCACCTCCCAGGCAGGCAGGGCTCCTGGGCACAGACCCACCCCACCCATCTTGGTATTCCCACACTGGGCTTGGGGCCTGGCCCATGTGACAGTGCAGGAGTAACTGTTTGCTGGATGCATAAATGAGAGGTGACGGCCTCATTCTTGGCATCAGAATTCCTACGGGAGGCAAGCTTCCCCGGCGGGAAGGAGGGAGGCCTGGGGCCTCCTACAGAAGGACCCGCAGAGGTTTGGGGGCACTCAAGATGGGTGGAGCCTACTGGGTCTGGGGCCTGGGACTCCTGCCCCGAAGAGAACCCGAGGCCTGGATCTGGTCCCATGACCCCAAATGGACCCTTCAGTGGCCTCTTCATTCTCCTCCTAGACTAAGCCCTCGTAAGTGCCACAGCCCTGAGGGTACAGTGGTCTTTCCAGCCCCCAGCCCAGGGCAGAGCACACAGTAGGTGCTCAGCATGAACCTGGGAATCACTGTCACAGCTCACCTTCTTGGTCCCGTACATGACTTCCATGAACTTCTCATCGGCGTCCTGAAAGCGCTGGTCGAGGAAGGAGCTTGTTTTCCGCACCAGGTTCCAGATCATGTAGTTGTTCAGCAGGCTGGGGCGAGTGGACTGCTGGCTCAGAAATGCCCGGGGCTCCCGAACAGCCTCACCCCAGCCTCCTTCCTAGCCTACCTGGGTGCTCGGCTGGCGGCTGCCTTCCAAGCACATGGAATGTAACTCTCCGAGGAACGCCTGGCGCTCCACCTAGAACCCCCCAGTGTCCAGTGCAATCACTTGCATACCAGCAGTGCTCAATACATGCTGCTGCTTAGCTGCTTTGTGTCTGAAGCTGTGAAGCTGCTGCCTAGAGACTTGCCTGGTGGTGTATGCTACAGTGGGGAGGAGGCTGCCATTCCCTGCTGAAGGCCAGACAGGAAGTAGAGGCCTTAGAGCAGCAGGGGCAGGAAAGGAAGCTCTGGCCACCAGGTTTCCATGAATGACCGTTCCCATGTCCCCCACCCACAGGGCACAGGAACCTATCTGTGGCTGAGTCATGTTTGCAAAGATGTTACCTTAGTACAAAGATGTTTACTATATTGAACATCTAACCTCAACCGGAATCACCCTAAAAGCCTGACTATGGGGAGAGTGTGGCAAATATTGTATGAACAGTTGACGGAATACTATGCAACTATAAAAATGATCCTCACAGAGGGTTTGGGATGGCACTGGGAAATATTCATAATGAAAGTCAAGGCAAGGCTTGGAGCGGTGGCACATGCCTGTAATCCCAGTAGCTCAGGAGGCTAAGGCAGGAGGACAGTGAGTTCAAAGCCAGCCTCAACAACAGCAAGGCACTAAGCAACTCAGTGAGACCCTATCTCTAAATAAAATACAAAAAGTTTGGGGATATGGCTCGGTGGTTAAGTGCCCCTGGGTTCAATCATCAGTACTCCTACTACTAAAATAAAAATGAAAAGTCAAGGGAAAAGTAGATTATCCATCTAGTCACGTTAAGGAGAAAGAAGAGCTATGGATTGGAAACCTCCCTTCCCTCACACCTTCTCTCTCTGATATGCACACACACTAACACCCCCCAAAATGACTAAGAGTAATATTTTGAATAATTTTACATTTTTCCTATTTTTCTGTAATTTTCAACATTTTTATAAGCCTTTGAAATAAAAAAATAAAATAAAATAAAAAACCCGTAAGTATTAACCAAAAATTATGGGTGGTATTGGCGGAGTCCTGTTCCATGACAGGCACGGTGTTAAAACATGAATCATTTTGTGTGACTCTCACGAATCCCCTGCTTGGTAGGTGCTATCTGATCCCCATCTTATGGGTGACAGTATGACCCCGACAAAGGACAAGGGACATGCCACAGCTACACAGCTGGCTGAGGGCAGCAGGATTTGAAGCTGCCCAGGGGACCAGCACCCTCTGCTGCCTCTCGGGGAAGCCCACCAGGGTGCAGCACCCTGCGTCCGGCTGCCCTGCCGCCTCCTGCCCCTCCTGCCCAACAGGGCTGCCGGCCTCACCATCTGTCCGTGGCGTTGATGAGGGCGGAGACCTGCTCCAGGTAGTCCTTGTCATAGACCACAATGGGCTCGGACGCGTTGATCTCCATGGGGTGGAAGATGGCGTTGAGGAAGGGCAGCCAGTTGATGGCCGGTGCCAAGGTCTGCGAGGGAAGGGGACAGCATGAGGCTGGAGGGCGGCTTCTTCTCAGCCCCATCTTTGGGTGTCCCTCAGAAGGTGTCATTGTGCCTCTCCCTGGGACCATGGTGCTGATGGAGCTCCAGGCAGAGGCAGCGTCCCCAGGAGCCAGAGGCAAACCTCATCTGAAGCGGAACCAGGTGGGATGAGAGGCTGCAGCAGCAGCAGGCACAGCAGCTGCCACCGTCACCATGCCCTTCCCATGTGGCATGTGCCACTGCCCAACTGACCAAGCAGTGGCCACAATTATCCCCATTTACAGAGGAAGAATGGAGCCTCAGACCCCTAACAGTTAAGAATCAGGAGCTGGACTGGGCTCCTGGTCTAGCTTCCTTGCTTATAAGCTGTGCAACCTTTAATAAGTTAATGTGCCCATCTGTGCCTCAGCACCTCATATGAAAAACAGGGATCATCATGACAATGAGTCCCATGTATCTGGTAACTGGGAGGGTCACACACAGAAGCCAGCACTGTCCCACTCAACAAGAGTATCCGCAGCAGCATTCTGCTGCAGAGGATCCAACATTCAGGAAGGCCAGCGTTGCGGGGGTAAATTGTGGTCCACAAGTGAGGCTGCCGAGTGGGGAGCTGGGACAGCAAAGTTGGTGATGACTGCAGCAAGAAGGGAGAGGCCCGCAGCTCAGCCCTGCACACACCAAGCCCCCGGCTATTTGCACTTGTTTGTTTTGGGGAGTTATTGGGGTCTGAACTCAGGGCCACTTTACCACTGAGCCACAACCCCAGCCCTTTTTATTTTGAGGCAGCTATGTTGCTTGGGGCCTCACTAAGTTGCTGAGGCTGGCCTTGAACTCTTGATCCTCCTGCCTCAGCCTCCTAAGCCTCTGGGATTATAGGCATGCACCAGCATGCGCCGGCTCTGTTTTTTTTTTTTTAAGTATTTTATGAGTTGTGGGTGGACAGGATGCCTTTGTTTTTATTTATGTATCTTTATGTGGTGCTGAGGATTGAACCCAGTACCTCACCCATGTTAGGAGAGCGCTCCACCACTGAACCACAACCTCAGCCCCAGCAGCTCTGTTTTAAGGTGACCCAAAAAAGACCCTGTACCCAAGGGCTTTCCAAAGAGAGACTTGGCTTTTCATAACTGTCAGCTCCGAACAGATCTCGCTTTCCCTTTGGCACCCCAAGGTGCCCTGCGCAGAGGTGTCTCCCCCAACATCTCCACGTCACGGCCAGCATCTCCTGCAGCAGCAGCCTCCAGCCATGCGAGCTATCCCTCTTGAGGTTGCAGATTTTTGTTATAAAGTCCTACAACATTTTAAAAATAAATTGTGGTAAAATATGCTGCACATTTATAATCCCAGAAACCCAGAAGGCTGAGGCAGGAGGATCTCAAATTCAAGGCCAGCCTCAGCAACCTAGTGGGACCCTGTCTCAAAATGAAAAATAAAAAGGCCTGGGGATGTGGCTCACCCAGCTCCAGATGACTTTTGCAAGACTTGAACTCTGTGCTTTCCACTTCCTACTCCCACCTGTCTCTGTGAGTCCGACGCCGGCCCAAGCGGCCCAACTTAAGTGCAAACACATAGGATTCGGGCTTCAATGCTGGCGTGTGTCCCTTGGTGTCACCTCCTCAAGCAGAGTTGCACAATGTGTCTACTCTGGCCCTGTATTCCCCACACGCTCAGTTATTTTTAGTGTGCAGTTTTACAGAACACGAGGCTTTGGGCTGCATATCTCGTCTTTTAGCAAAGACGCCTCTACATGTCAGTCACTTGGATGGGCACCTGACGTAGCTAGCAATCCCAGAAATCACGATCATCGCTTAAGACCCTCCAAAAGTGGCCCTGGGCCTGGCAGATTTCAAACCCCATTCTCTATTCTCTTGAAAGGGTGAAATGTAAGACAAATACGGGAAGTGAGAAATGCATTCCCTTCATACAGGAAAACCATACCCATAAAGCCACCTAAGATCCACCCCGCCTGCTGGGACAGGCAGTCAGCCACAAGACCCCCAATTCACAGAGGCTGAGTTTGCTGATCAGGGAAGGTGACTTTCCTGAGGTTATATGGCTTACTGTGGGTGTATTTGGCGGGGTGCTGGGGATTGAACTCAGGGCCTTGAGCAGGTAAGCGCAGGCTTTACCACTGGGCTCCACTCCAAGGCCATTGTTCCTGGGTTTGTTTGTTTATTTATTCATTTATTTTTATTTATTATTATTTCTTACATACATGACAAGGTTTATTTATTTTTTTTTTTGGTTGTAGATGGACATAATACCTTCATCTATTTATATGTGGTGCTGAAACTTGAACCCAGTGCCTCACACGTGCAAGGCAAGCGCTCCACCACTGAGCCACAACCCCAGCCCCTGCTCCTGGGTTTAAGTGGACATCTTATCTATTGGGGAACAAAGATCTCAAAGGACAAATGAGGCTGAGGACAGTGCGGGGGCAGCTCCCAAAGGCGGTATTGTGCTGGTACAAGTCACCGACCAGGTCTCAGTAGGGGGCTGATTGGCGTCATCCCTGGGTGAATGTCCCCACCAACACTGATGGCAAACCCCCACAGGGCTGGGAAGAGAAGCGCACAGTGGGCCCTGAGCCAGCAAGCGCCAGCACAGCCCTGTCGCCCAGCTGTGACTTGAGCTGGTGACATGAGCTGGGCATTAGGAGGCCTAGATCAGAGTCCCCAGCAGGAACCAGCTCTGGGCACTGTCTATCCTTTCCCTAAGATGGGGTCAGCGACCCTGTCCCCAGAGCTGACTGCCGTAGGCCTCTCTGCCTGGCTTCCCCTGTGGCCCAGAGCCTCCCCTCTCCCTAGCAGGAGACTCTCAGGCCAATCTCTACATTTCTGTGGCCACAGAATTCAGAGGTGTGTGATGAGACCTTCAAACTGGGTCCAACAATCAGGATCACCTGACTGCATGGCCTGGGGCAAAGACCTGGGAAAGTGGGTTAGTTCACTGAATGTCACCAGTTACAGGGCTCATGAGAGCTTCATGAACTGAGGTGGCGGATCCTGGCACAGGGTGAAGCATCAGGTGGGGAAAGCCCAGGATCTGCTGCATCTGGGGCCAGGTGGCGCCCTCACCCCCGGGGCCCAGCAGCCTCCCCGCTGAACCATGTAGTTCAGGTATCCGGTCAGCCCTGGGACTCAACACTCCCAAACTGCTGTCCCACTAGGCCAGGGTGGAGCAGGGCTGGCTGTAGTCCTGTGTCTGGGGCCAGAGGGACACACACTTCACCCAGGAAACCCAGTGGAAGCACGACTTCTGGAATGAAGCCTACGAGGCCCTGCACACACCAAGGTCCCCGCGGGGCAGGTGTACACTCAGCTTCCCCAGCCCCTCCCCACCGGGCCTCAGCGCCCTGCTTCTCTCGCCCATAGCACTAGGCAGGGAGACTGGGATTGTTTCTTAGTGTCCCCACTAGACCAGAAGCACAGGAAAGCGGGGCCCAAGGTGGCTCAGATGGAGGAGGAAAAAAGGGCAGGAACTTCCTCCTCGAAGGAAGAAGGAATCGATGGGTGAGGAGCGGGGAGAAGACCGGCCAGTGGAACCCACTGCAGGCGCAGGGTCCGCCCCAGCAGAACAGCAAGGGCCACCAGGTGCTCCTGCCTGAGGGCAAGGAACTGGGAGATACGTGGGACCACTCTGCTCATGCCTCGGAGACCACCAGGGCCCAGGACAAGCGGGTCAGCAACAGCACACGAGCCAGAAAGAAGGAAGCAGTAGGAAGTCCACCCCAGGCCCTGGAGGCCTGAGCAGCCACCAGGGGGCAGCCTCGGCAAGGCTGACCTTCAGAGGGGACAGCAGGTCTCTGGTGAGTCACACAGTTTCACAGAAAGTGCAGGTCTGACTCCCCGTTACGCCTCTGGATATTGCCTAGGAACATGGTCAAGAGCTGAGCCAAGCCTGAGTCCAAGGGCCAGCACCCCTGCCCTCAGGAGCCTCCGGGGCCTGACCATGTCTCTTCATCTCCTGTTCAGCAAAAGGAGAAGCAACGTAGGAATCCACACCTTTTCTTAGTGCTCCGTGCTGGATGACTGGGAATGCCCCTGTCCGTGTGAGCCTTACATCACAACCATGGAGCTGATAGGGAAACGCTGTCACACAAAGCAGCCCGGCGAGGGAAGAAGCCTGTCTCTGGAGTCCCTTTGCACTCTGTGGTCACTAGCAGGTAATCTTACTTGTCTGAGCTCCAGTTTATCTGTAACCTGGGCATAAACACCTCCTCCCAAGGGTGGCTTTATGGTCATGACGAAGTTGGTATGACCCCTCCCCCCAAGAGCCCTGTCCGACTCCAGTAGCCCTGCCCCTGCAGTAGCCGGTGCACAGGGTACCTGCAGCTTGGCGGCCGTCACTTTGTGGTAAATGAGCTCCTCGTCCCAACGCTTCTCCTGGGGGATGGTGATATTGGCCAGCGCCGTCTCAAAGTCCAGGATCTGCTGCATCTGGGGCCGGATGGCGTCCTCATCCCCACCGCCCAGCAGCTTCCCCAGCTGAACCATGTAGTTCAGGTATCCAGTCAGCACCTGTAGGGCCCAGCACCCCCAAACTGTCTGTCAGTGGCTGCCACCTGCCACCCAGTGGGCCAGGTGAGGCCGGCCCAGCTGCGGCCCTGTGCACGGGGCCCAGGAAACATGCTGGAAAATAGCTCTGGGGAGGATTCTGGCGCTGTGTGTCTTCACTGGTGTCCGTGGCACTCCTGGTAAAGCCTACCGCCTCTGCACACACACAGGTCCCTGAGGCTGGCCCCTGCTGCTCTGGCCCTGCCTTCAGGGCTCGTCCTCAGCCATCTTCCTGTTCTGGAAATGCACCTTTTCTGAACCACCCTCTGCCACCACATCCCTAGAGCTGAATCAAGTCCTTTCTCGGCTCCCTCTGCCCTGATCACAATGTATACAGTTGGCATCTAGTTGGGTGGTCCGTTAAGTAATGTCTCCCTCTCCTACTGGACCTCAAGCCCCGTGGACAGGTGAGTGAGCCTCAGTGGGCCGGGCAGGGGAAGGGAGAGCTGTGAGCGGTTGGAGGTGATCTGGTTGTGGCTCTGGATCTCCCCACTTACTGGCTGTGTGACCTTGAAGAGGTCACTTCTGTGTCTGAGACTTATTTCTTCCTCTGTATAGGGCAAGGTAAAATGAATATCCATTTGACAGATGAAGAAAATGATGTTCAGAGAAGCTGAGTGACTTTGGGGTGACTGGGAGGGTTAGAGGTAAGGTATATAAAAGGTCTGAAACCCTCAAATGGTGGGGGCTGCTACTGCCACCTCTCTACAATGGGGACAAATGACACCTAACCCCTGCCCTTTGTGCCCACAGTGCCTGCATATGAACTAGCGAGCCTGGGGGCATCCCTCCCCTGCCTGGGCTGCCTGTTGCCCATCAGGAAAGTGATACCCCTGTGTTCCCCCAGCTTCTAAGACCTGCCCAGGTATGCTGTGGGGGACACGGTGGGAGAACCCCCACAAAGGCGCACTCACCTTCTCGTTTTCAGTCTTGTTCAGGTAGTAATCTCTGGAGGGCAGGCCCAGGTCAGACTGGTCCACCTAAAGAGGGAGGCAGAGTGAGAGGAAGGCCCTGCTGCAGGCTTGTGTGTCTCCTGCGGCCTCTGCCTGCCCCAGGACTTCTCACACTAGGCACCGAGGACCAGCTCAGGTTCCAGCAGGAGCACAAGCTGGTAGCCGAAGTTACAGATGGGATCACTCGGTGATAAGACAGACACGTTCCTGCCCACCTGTGGGGTCAGCTGCAGGGACCTGGGCCCTTCTGAGGGCTGGACAGAGCCTCCTTCCTCTTTAAACACCCCTGGGCTTCAGCAATGCACCCTACTTCTCTAAACCCTTCCCAAGTGGCGAGGAACCAAGACAGGTGACTTAACCTTAAACCAAGTTACTTAACCTTTCTGATCCCCAGGTTCCTTGCCCAGAAAGTTAGGGAGATAATACCTAACCTTCGGAGCTGGAATGAGGATTCAAGAGGACAGTGTCAGTACAGGGTTTCCTGAGAGTGGGGCAGGCAGAGGAGGGTCAATTCCTGATGGCTACCATTGGAACCTTCTGGCTATACCTTGATGCACCTTGGGTAGCTGCTATTATATAGTTCATTAGGATGAAAAGGAAAGTGTAGCTCAGTGAGGTTGAGCCTCTTGCTAAGGTCACACAGTGAGTGCGTGGCACAGTTGGGGGCTGAGAACTAAGCCTTTATGACCCCTAATCTGGGGGCTCTCCTGGGTGTGCTGATCCTCAGGCTTGGGCAGGCTCTGGTGGGAGAGATGGACCAAAAGCATTCCAAGCAGCACCACAGAGCCAGAGGCTAAGGGAGGGGACAAAGAGGTGGCTACAGCTGTGCACAGGAGTTGATATCACTCGTCACTTCTGAGGCCCACGATGAGCTGCCCACCAAGATGTGTAGTCTGCCCTCTCATAGTCTCTTGCCTGTAAAAATCTCACTGCTTGGGGCTGCCAGAAATAACCCCAGCTTAGAAACCAGAGCCTGCTCCCTCGGCCCAGGGCAGGTCTCCCTCCACCCCAGGAGGCCACACCTTTTCCTTGGCCCAGGCCTGCTCACCTGGATCACATTGGTGTTGGAGTTCTTAGAGTCTGCACTGACGTAGACAGAGAAGAAGGGTGAGGTTCAGTAGTGGGCAGTGACCACCTGCAGGGTGTCCTGGAAGTTGTCCTTGGCCCAGGGACTTGTGATATTCCAGCCTCCGAGCTGGGAGAAGGCAGAGCAGAATAGGGAGGGGAAGGAGGTAAGGAGACTGTATGCAAATTCTGGTTCTGCAGCTGACTTGCTCTGTGACCCTGGAGCAGTCATCTGACCTCTGGGAGCATCCAGGGCAAATTAAAGGGCTTCTGACCTGTGACCTGGAGACCCACAGAGGGAGCAAAGACTCATCCTTGACAACTGAGCTGTGAATCCCAGAGACTTTGCCCCATGTGCTGTTCATTTGTTGGACAATCAATCACACGAACGTGATTACTATTAAGACATAAATCCAAATGTGACTACGGGAAATAAGGCTCTGTATTTTTAAAAAGGCTGATAAGCTATTGTCTACCTTGGTCTCTCTCCAAGTTGGAATTTAAAAAAAAATCTCTTTGGTCCTCCAGGATTGGCACACACTGGCACATGGGGCCTGTGCCAGAAAGGAGGGACTGGGAGAGTCCCCATGCCTGCAGCAATACCTTCCCCGAACTGAGATACGATGGCAAGCCCTTAAGCAAGCAAGGGGTGGCCAGAAAAGCCACAGCCATCTCCATCTGTGCCAGGCAGCCTGGCCCGGAGGGAAGATTTTTTCTGGGCTCAGGAACAAGGTGAGGCCTCCAGCCAGCAGGTCTGGCTCTGTTGCTGGCCTAAGACTCCCTGTTGGTTTCTCTGGAACAACACACACCTCTCGCACACTCACACCCACCTCCTGAAGAAAAGGAAGTGGCAATCCAGAGGAAGAGATTCCCAGTGAATACCGTCCCCAAGACCCACGCAGATGCACTGAGACACTTAGATGTCCTCAACAGATGCTGACACACAACCCCACACATTACAACAGACAGTCCCCCCACGCACAGACGTGCATGTACACACAGTGGCAGACAGACAGGCTGCGTGTTCCAGCTGGGTGCGGAGGCTGGAGGTGTGGGGTGGCTGAGCACCAGTGGGCCTGAGAGCTGCAGCCAGAGGGGCTGGCAGGAGGCACGGCAGGAGGAGGAGGCAAGAGTGTGTCCCAGGGACTCACCTTCTCAATCAGCTCCATCAGGGGCTTGGCCCTGAGCTCCTCAATCCTGGTTTCATCCATACATGCGTGGTAGTGTACTTGGGCCTTCCTCTCTCCCTCACTCGAGCTGGCTGTGGAATTTTCTAGAAGGAAAAGAGATAGCAGATATTGAATAAGCCCCCATTTACCTGCTGGGGATCCCCAGGCAAGTTTCTTTTGGAGCCTCGGTGCTCCCCACTGTGAAGCCGTCAGGGCAGCTGCTGTCAGGCAGGAGCAGCCAGCCCCAGCTGGTATGAGTGCCCCCATCCTAGCTGGGTGCAGATCAGGAGGGCATGCCCTGTCTCTGCCCATCTGCTGATTGGGCCTGAGGACCTGTCCCTGGCATGGCAGCCCAGGCCGACCCATTAGGACAGTTGGCATCCCTGCCAGCCAACACGTGACAGGAATTCCCCTGCCTGGTGCTGGGACAGAGCCATGTCTTGGCTTTCAGATCCCAGCTGACCTTCCTTGTGAGAAACACTGGGGTTGAGTGAAGCCTGAAAGACCTCATTCACTGTGAATTGACTTTCCGCTTCCTCCTCGGGGGGCCAGGTGCAGTCAACAGACCTGCAGATGACTCCAAGGGCTGTTTTCCCCGTCCCTCCCCAGCTCAGGCCAGCGGCACCTCATCCTCTTTGGTTCTCAGACCCCCACCCACCCGCCCACCCAGAGACTCCCTTCCCATCCTCCCTTTCCTTAGCCCCTGGTCCAGAGCCACCTGCTGAAGGCCACCCTCCTGTGTGAGCACAGCACAGAAGGTCCCCATCTCTACCTGGTGAGTTTGAGTACTCAGGTCCCCAGGACCTACTACGTGCTGGGGCTTCTGGGCCTGCATGTCTGTCTCAGAGCTCCACTCCAGACCATGCCAGATTCTTGGCCCCTGCGTCCATCTGGCCACTTGTCCTTCTCTCAGATTAGTTGTTCTCTGACCTTAAACCTCTTCCTTTGCTTTCTCCCAAGATCTCTCCAAACCCACCTCCTCCACAGGCACCTTTCTCATGGGGCTCTATCAACCCATCCATCCATCCATCCATCCATGGGACGCAGATCAAAGGGTTGCTCTGTGCCAGGTACTGTGGGTACTCTGGGACCAGACAACAATGTCTTCAACCCCAGGAGGCTTCGGCATGGGACCCAGCTAAAACCCCACTTGCTTCCATCCTTTCTCAGACTATTTTTTTTTTACCCAGAGCCTCTCCTATGATACTCCTTCCAGAACATTCTCAGCACTCTGGGCACAAAATTAAGACCTGCTCTCTACCCCCAAAGAGCTTACGGTCTAGTGGGGACATAGATGTGTGAAGGAAGGAATACAGTACACAAAAGTGCTTTAACACTGCAGAGGCTCTGGAACACATAGAAGCACCCCGCTCTGCTTGGGGGTGGGGGGCCTCCAGAGGAGGTTCTATTGGAGCTGGGTCTCAAAGAGAAACAAAGGCGGTCTCCAGGTAGAAACGGGGGGAAAGGGCACTGGGTGGAGGGAGTGGACAGCGTGGGGCCAAGGAAGGAAGCAGGAAGGGCCTGCTGCTGGAAGAAAAGGAAAGAGTGTGGCATTTGCTGGGTGCCAAGGGCACGAGTCACTTCCTGGCCAGTCTCTAATCAGCTTCTCCAGTCCTCACCCCAGAAGGCTCCCCGTCCCTCCATTCTGGCATAAATAGCACCATGGTTATCATTGGTCAGAGGGCATCAAGCCCAGTCTAGCTGAGGTCTGGAAGGTAGCCCCGGAAAGGGGATGGGCATGCGAGGGGCTGGACTGAAGGCAGATCAGAGCCAGAAGGCCCTGAGCGAGAGACGGAGGTTGGGGGCTTGAACAGGGAGGGGCAAACCCTGCCCTGGAGACCAAGGGCTGCCGCTGGGCTCTGGAGACACCTGTGTGAGGCTTCCTGGGGACAAAGGAGGGAAAGGGGGCGGAGCTAGGGTTGCTGCCACACCTCAGACTCAGGAAGCAGAGCATGGGGGGGGGGGCAGGGGGGAGTCCCTCACCCCAGGGGCCTCAGCTCTGTGGTAATACTTCTCCCTTCCCAGCAGCTAGGCTCTTGGAAGGACAAGCAGGAGAACTGTCATCATTTGCCAGGCCCAGAAGCTGCGCCTCACCATCCACATCTGGCTCCAGTCATGTCCCTGAATGCCAGGGCCACTGTTAGGGGAGGTGCTCTGTGCACAGCTAGAGGGCCTGGCATCTCCCTCCTCCAGAGCCCAAGGCCACCCAGATAAGAGGCCCATGGAAGGCTCACCAGGAACAGCCTGGCTGTGCTATCACAGCACATTCTGAGTTCCAGCTTGAGGCTGCCTGGCCCTTCCTTCCCTAGCACCTGGAGGTCAAGGACACCACCTTCAAGCATGGCCTCCCTCTCTCCTTTGTTGAGAGGCTCCCCAACCAAGCTCAAAGTTCCTCCAGCAACCTGGGGTCCTGCTCATGGGCTTTCCCACAGCTGTGTGTTTTTGGCATTTGGTGGCTGCCAGGCTGGGTGTGGAGATGCACGGACCCGTCCGCGGAAGCTGGCAGCCCAGTGGTGAACAGATGGCAACTAAAGTCACAAGAGTGTTTGATTCCACACAGGGGAGTGTGAAGAGAAGGTGCCGGAAGCCATGAGAGGATGGTGGGAGAGGCCTGGGAAGGCAGCCAGAGGAAGCCCTGCTTGGGCAGGAGGAGGCTGACGTGGAGCAGGAGTGGGGATGCGTGGGCTGCCTCACCCCACATTGTGTCTTAGTCATCCCTGTGTCCCCAGAACCTGAACAGGCACAAAGTAGGCCTTCAGCAACATGTGCTCAAAGAAGAGAGCTCAGTGTCCGTGTTTAACAAGGCAGGATGTCACCTCAGGGGAGGAGGGTGAGGGGCTGGTGTCACCCAGGATTTGCATGGAGAGGAAATGCAGGTGTGTGCTGTGCTACGCCCCCTCCAGGGGTACCACACCTGGACCCTGCTTCCAGCTCTGGCTGGGGCAGGAGCCCTGGTGGAAGTTCAAGTGCCTCTTCCCACCTCTGCTTCCTGGAGCCCCCAGGATTCTCCCACCTCCTCTCCTTCCTCACTCAAGGGCTCCAGGGACAAGTGCTGAAGCAAGATGGCCAGGTGGAGGCCACTGGAGTAGATCAGGTGGGCCAAGATGGGGGCATGGGCCAGCAGAGGAGGGGTGAGAGTGTCAGGAACGGTGCCAGGCTTCCTCAGCCTGGGCAAGAAGCTGCCTTTACCAGGATGTGGAGCCCAGGGAATCAGTGGCAAGTGAAGAGCGTCGGTCTGAAGTTCAGGTTCAGACACTTGGGGATCTCTACCAGACCCCCGAGTGGACCTCTGCCCTGGGCCTCAGCCACTGACTCCAGTGACTCATGCGACCTCCAGTAAGTTACCCAACCTCTCACCTATAAATTGGGTGTGGTACTAGTAAGAGCCGCAGTGGGAACTGTTAGGATGAGATGTACACAAACGGCCACACCCACACAGGGGTGGCTGGTCTCCAGAGAGGCTTAAGCGGCCTGAGTCCAAATTCCAGCAAGCCCAAGCCACTGTGGGCTCTGCCCTCCCAGGCAGGTGCCTCCCCTCCCCTCCCTGGGCCTAGCCTTCTCCCAGTCTCTGAAATGCGAGGATGATGCTGAATCCCCATGGGGTGTTCATGAGATCTCGGTGCAGGGCCTGGCCTGCAGTAGGCACCAGGAATGGCAATGACACATGGTATCCTTATTTTTTTTTCTCCTGCAGAACAAGGCGCCTTCTTTATCAGCTCCCCTTATCCCCAGCAGGATGGGGCTCCGGAGGCCTGTGACTGTTGGAACTGAGTCTGTGGTTTTTATCTAAAACAAACACAGGTCCTGCCCTGATGGCCAAGTGGGGGCCCCACACGTCCCTGGCCAGGCAGTCCTGCTGCAGCCAGGGAGACCATGGAATTCCCAGCTCCCCCCCTCCCTGTCCCGCAGCCCCCCGGGTCACCGCCCTGCCCCCCTGGGTCACCGCTCTGCCTGCCTGGGCTCGCGCAGGCTCCTGAGGAGTGATGTGGGAAAGGGCATTCCAATAAAAACTCCCAGAAGAAGAAGTGGCCCGATTAAATGGGATGCTGTCTTTCCTCTCCGGGACTTTGGGGAAGTGACTGGGGAAGTTTCTGGAACTCAGGGCTCCAAGAAGGAAGTATCCAGGCAGTTGGAAACTCTGTGGTCTGGTCTCAGGTGGCCAAACAATTTCTATGCCCTTGGGACCCCAGAGTGACCCCATCCTCAGAATGTGCCCCGCACAGAGCCAGCATTTCAGAGGCACAGCCTGTCCACAGACGGCAGGAAGATGAAACAGCAAATGTGGGAAACATAAAAAAAAAAAACCATGAGCGATGACACAGGGTGACCTGATTCATTGCCAGATCAGTGACGTGGACACATCTCATGCTGCTGGAGTAGCGTGCATGTGTAGATTGTGTTTGAGATAGAAGGAAGGAGGCTGTGAACTTTTCCTTATGGTCCTAGTAATGCTTGAATTGTTACAAGCTTGCATTACGTTTTTTTGTTATGATTTATGATATATATATATATGATATTGTAGAGTAAACCTGGCAGCACCATGATGCACGTGTAGCTCAAGCCCTAAGAAGCCCTTGGAAAACACAATAGAGGCAGTGGGTTGAAGGGGTCTTGAAGGGCTGGAATATATGATCCAAGCACAGTGGGAAAGCCTCAGGCAAGGGCCAGGCTAAGGAGTGAGGGGCCTGTCTGTTGGCTTCCCCGATGATGTGAGGCCACACTTTTTTTTTTTTTTTTTGGTACCTGGGACTGAACCCAGGGTCACTTAACCACTGAGCCTCATCCACAGCCCGTTTTCTTTTTCATTTCGAGACAGGGTCTCACTAAGTCGCTTAGGGCCTCGCTAAGGTGCTGAGGCTGGCCTCGAACTTGTGAACCTCCTGCTTTGGTTTCCCAAGTGGCTGGGATTACAGGCCTGCGCCCCTGTACCTGGTGAGGCCACACTCTTGTCTCCCTTAAGTCCACAAGGTAGTGCTTGTATGTCTCTTGGGGGAGTGACAGAGTGCAGTGAGGCGCCTGTGTTCTGAACAGCTGAGGTCGCTCCCTCCAGCCAGCAGGCTGCAAGGAGGACACCCACAATCCTAGTTCAGCCCACCTGTTCCAGGTCTCTGGATTTCCTGAGGGCCTGGGATGAATTCACCCATGAAAGAAATGCACGGCTTGCCCAAGCTCACTCGGCACATGGATGGTAATTGCTGTCCTCTGGACCAGTGGATGCCGTCCTTGCCGGCACTGCAAATATCCTTTTTCTCTGTCCATCTAGAAAGAAGTCTGCTCCGGGTGACCTCAGAGGAACCTGAGCACTCTCTTGTTCCAGTGTCCACCCAGGTATCGAGGCCCACAGGTGAGGGGCTGTTCTAGACTAATCCCCAGGAGTAACCCTGATGGGGATGGGACCCCAGGATGTGCCTTCCAAGCCTCTGGTCAGTGTGACGCAAAGATGACCCCAGTACTGAGTCAGGCCTAGGCCAGGGCTTGGCTGGCCTGCAAAGCTCGACCAAGCAGCCACTGCAGATGGGAGCCATGAGGCCAGAGGCGCTGCCCAGCCAATCTCTTGAGCAGCGACACTCGGGGCCTGTCTATGGGAATCTGACTTCAGGAGAGCCAGGAGACAAAGGACAGAAGTTTTGAGGCCCCATAGCTGATCCCAGCTCCACCTTTTCCTGGGAAATACATTTCTTTTGTCTTTGTGAGTCTCATCTGTAAAATGGGAATATACTGGTGCCTACTTGAATCCACCACAGGAATAAAATGAAGTAACCCAAGAGCCTCGGTGGCGCGGAAGTGCCTGTACTGCCTGCTCTGGAACCAGGTCCGCGTCAGTGCTTCCCTGAGAAATAAAATAAGCAGTGATCCTTTCCCTTAGAGCATCCTTATTAACCATGTGAGTTAGACGCCACTTTACAGGTGGAGAGCTGAGGCCTGAAAGGCTGGTGGCTCTCTGCAGTCACACAGCTTGTCAGGATGAAGTCAGGATGAAGGTGGGGTGGAACCCACCCCACCAAGAAGGGCGCCTATGCCCTGCTGAGCCCTCGGTGGGTGCCAGGCCCTGTGCGTGGCCCTCTGAACCACACGTGCCAGTCAGTGTCACAGCAGCCTCACTCTCGGTGGCACTGGCTTCTCCATTTCACAGAGACTGGAGCTCCAGTGGAGAGAAGCAGGTCACTTGGCAGTGGCCAAGCTTATGCCAAGGCCACCAGACTTCGCAGCTCTCTGGTCTGCCTCCTGATACCATCAGCCCCTGGCCCTGGGGTCAAGGGTTTGATCGCCTGGTGCCAGCTGTTCTGTGCCCGGCTCAGAGCAGCTTTCCATGTCCAATGGGACTCTCAGGGACACGGTAATGTAAGGCTACGGCCCAGGCCTGGAGGCCACTCCTCATGAGCCCTGCCTACGTACAGGGAACAGGACAGGATGGATCCAGTCTTGGCACAGGTCTAAGGTCCTCCCAGTAAGAATCAGCTCCAGGCCAGTGGGAGGCCAGCCCCCTTGACCACAAAGCAAAAGGACTGGTTCTGGGCCTAATTGTCCATCTTTCTTCCTCCCCCCCTCGATGCTCTCTGCCCCCCAGAGCATGAGCCCCCCTCCATTCTGGAATGAAGGTATGTTCTTGGCAAAATTATCTCACATTTCTGAGCCTCAGTTTCCTCATCTATAAAATGGGAACGATAATCCCTAAGTCCCAGGATGCTAATGAGAATTAAAGAGGCAGTAGATATAAACAGCCTAAAACATAATAGACACTCAAAAGATGCCAGTGTCCTTCCCACTCTCCTCCAGCCCTCAGTGTTCTGTGCTCCCTTCAACGCAGTGACAAGGGAGCTATGTCTGTCCCTCATACCTGAGGAGAGGGCATGGGACAGGGGAAAGGGCACATGACCAGGAATCAGGCCAACTATGAGCCTATCTTGAGGACCTCTCTGAACCTCAGTTTTTTCATCTATCAAATGAGGTGAACGATACCTCCCCAGCTCCCACCCTACAGGATAAAATGGGATGACAGTTCAAAAGCATTCTGTGAACCATACAGTCCTGTGCGGGGATTAATGTGAGGAATGAGAGTACTACCACTGCAAAGAGCAACCATCATGTGCAGACTGAGAAGAGCTCTTTACACATATTTTCCCATTGAATTTTACAACTTGGAGGAGCACAGTTGCCAGTGTGTCAATGAATAACCAGGCTCCAGGACTGGCCCAGACCCCTCAGTGAGAGTCGGCACTGAACCCAGATCCTGCGGCTACCGCAAGGGGCCAGCCCACCTTGCTACATGTCTGGACACCCGCTGCTTCGTTATGGTCCTGCCAAGGCCCCGGCTGTGTCACTGGGCTCTAGGGAAGGGACTGTCCTGAGTTGTAGCCTTGAAACCACAGACATATTTGCCACTTGAGCTTCCAGATCTGAAACAAAAGGCAGCACCCCCTTTGGAAGACACCTTTGGTGGCCTCAGATATCCCGGGGCCATCTCAGGCTGGGGCTTGGGCGTTTTGGCCTGCAGAATTCCTTTACTCTCAGTTCGCGTACCACCCTGCTCCATCCCTGGGGGACCAGGAGGAGGCTGTCACTGCACTGGGTGCTGAGGGACACCCCACCCAGGAACTGCCCGGGTCAAGGAGAAAGGACAGGTAGGTTTACCTGGTGGCAGCTGTGCCCCAGCATGAGGCACGAGTGAGTCAAGGACTCCTTCACCACCTTCACCAAGAGTCCCAGCTGCCTTGATTTCATAATTGTCAAATTAGAATCATTTCCTGTCTCGTAAGGAGATGACTGTCCTTTTGAGAAGATTTGTCCCCTCTCAGGTAGCTTCTTCCATTTTACCTATATTGGGTGTCTTGAGTGGTTTTCAAAAAGTTAATGAGTATTGTCAAACCCAAGGTCTGTCCAGCATGGTTGCATGGATTGTTTTTTTCATAATCTGGCCCTTCCCAGCATTTAGGGTCCCAGGACAGGGGACAGCAGGGGGCTGCAGGAAAAGGTCCCTACTGCCAAGGGGTTTGAGTCAGGACTGGGGTGCAGCCTGGCGCTGGAATTCCCTCTGGGTTCCGTGGGGCTGATGGGAATTCAACAAACATGAACCAGAAATACAGCTGCACACAAGGCAGGCGGGGGATTGGAATCTGAGGATGAAACCATCAACCCCAAAGTCAAAAGTACTTTGGAGAGTCTGTGAGGCCACGGAAGACGCCTGCCTACGTGGACAACTTAACTCTCCGATAAGCTGTTACAACTTTCGTTGGGCCGTAGCCTTAAAGTCTGATGTGGTATGTCCAGCCTTGACTCCATTTGCTCACAGCTTTCAAAACTCAGTCAATGCTAGCCAAGGACGATGCTGCATTCTGAAGCCACAACATAAACTGACCACAGCTACCAGCTCCTGTGTACCTGGTATAAGTCACACACGGGCTGACGCATCACAGTGTGTTCCGTAGTGCTCAAAGCTCTGCAGTTTGGGCTGAGCGCAATGGTGCCTGATTGTAATCTCAGCTCCTTTGGAGGCTGAGGCAGGAGGATTGCAAATTTGAAGCCACCGTGGCCAATGTAGCAAGTACCCTGTTTCAAAACTTTGACAAAGCACCTGCCTAACATATGCAAGGCCCTGAGTTTGATTCCCAGCACCTCTATGGTTTGGATGTTATTAATGCTGTTTCACAAAGAAACTGAGACTAGAGATGAATAACTCACACAGCAGGGCCCCACAGCAAGTGACAGAGCAATGTCCCTCCTCTGACCAGGCCTAGCTGGCAGGTGCAGTAGGTGGCTCCCCCTGCAGCCCATTCCTTAGTGTCCCCATTGGTGCTTACCCAGCAGGTACTTGATGATGGCTTGATTGTGTTCCCAGAGGTTGCTGAAGTTCCCCCAGCGTGAGAGGCCATCAGGCACAGGGTTGGCCTTGATCCAGCCCCCACAGGCATAGCTGAAGAAGTCCTGGCAGGGGTCCACTGTGGGGTTCATGGAGTTCAAGATGGAGCTGGTCACCGAGATGCAGGCCTCGCTCAGGCACACTGGGGGTGTTCCTGGAGGGGTAAGGGAAAAAAGTCAGTGATGGGCAGGGAAGAGGGTTGGGGAGGGCAGTGCAGGTGGCCTAGGGCCCCAGCACACGAGCTCCACCCTTGCCCTGACCGAACAGACTTGGAACTGGATGGTCACTAGACCCCAAACAAGAAAGGGTTCTAGTAGCTTCATGATCTTCTGCTTTGTAAAAAAAGACTTCTGCCAGTTGCCTAAAGTCCCTTCTGTGGTTTAAAAGTACCTGGAGCCCAGGTGCTTTTTTCTCTTTCTAGGGATTGAATCCAGGGGCTCATCACCCCAGGGCTACATCCCTAGCCTTTTTTACTTTGAGACAGTTTTGCTAAACTGAGGGTGACTTCAAATGTCCTATCCTTTTACCTCAGCCTCCGACGTAATCTGGGATTACAGGCGGGCACCAGCACACCCATGGGTGGTTTTCTCTTAATCAACCCTTCCCTCCACAAAGATTCTCTGACTTCTTATTATTCCCCTATGCTCAACACACTTATCCACTCACTCACGCACTCATCTACTCCACAAAATCAATACTGGGGCCCTCTGCGGAGTTCAGAGTGTGTGTGAGGCGGGGAGACAGGAGGCTGTCCTTCCCTTCAGGAGCCGACCCTTCTGCTGGGGACACACGTGTTACATAAGCAAAGTCAAAACACCAGGAGAAACTGCCACTTATTTACAAAACTAAACTGAACCTTGACTAGGAGCCAACTGGGTGATGTGGACATATGGTACCAGGACTCAGGGACAGGGAAAGGACTGGGAGAAGCCATTCCCTCACCAGGCAGGAGAGCTGGTTGTCCCAATTGAGGGTGGGGGGCAGTGGCTGAACAACCCTAAACCAAAACAATAAATAAATAAACAGAAACAACCTGAGAGGCTGGTTTGCCAAAGGCGTGAGCAAAGGCCGGACCCTGCCTCAAAGCTGTCTGATGAGCTCTCGCAAGGGACCAACCTGGCAGGTCCCCAGAGGCTCCTTGAGGCCACAGGACGAATGAACCTGTCCACCTCATGGCCTGCCCACAGGAGCCACCCAGGCCACAGGGGGGACTGCTTCCTGAACAGGCTGGGCACCAGGACCACCACCCACGTTCACGGTCTTCCAACCCTCGCTCCAGCGTCAGATATGGGTGGAATATCCCTGAGGAAATTGAGGCTCTGAGAGAGCAACCAGATCAAGTTCATCCAGCCACACGGGAGAGCTGAGAGCCAACGCTGCCCTGTCCTGGCCCAGCAGCCCCAAGGTCGTGTTTTCCTGCTGTCCGTCTCCTCTTTGGTGGCCACAGCAGGGGCTGGAGTGGCCTGACGGGCAGGATTGTTTCCTTCACCACACAGGGAGGCAGTGAGGCTGGGTAGATTTGGAGACTGGTAGATCTGGGTTCAAATCTCAACTTTCTGCTTCTGCCTGTGCGGTCTGGTGCAGAGACCTCCTTTAAGAGCCTGGATTGGGGGCACAGCTCAGCAGTATGCACTCTGCCACCGAAGGCCCTGGGTTCAACCCCCAGCACTGCCAAAGAAAACCAAAAACAAAACCTCTGAGCCTCAGTTTTTTCCAGGGTCCATTTCACTGTGATGACAGGAAGACCTCCCATGATCCCATCACACAGGGTACATCAGACAGGTCTGAGGTTCCAGACTAATCTCTAGAGAGGAGGAAAGACACAGCCTTCAGCTCACTCAGAAACAATACCAGCAGGGCTGGGGGTCTTGAACAGGTCCCCCAGGGTCTTATCCCCCTCAGCTGACAAACACCAAGTCCTTCAGGTGGATGAAGGGCTCAGAGGAGTCACACAACAGCAAGAAAATCAGGGTGACTTAATTTTGAGATTAGGCAGTAATTTAAAATGACAGAGCTACTGTGCGTGAACCCAGAGCATCTCTTCTACGGCAGAACTGAAGCTGCCATTTTCAATATTTCCGGATGAGCTCCTCATGAGTTTCAGAGTTGCATGTCCCCGTCCCCAGCCACAGCGACGACAGGACTCTTTATGGGGGAAGGCGGAGGAGAACTTGTGTGTGGCTTGACAAGGCCTATTCACTATTATGATAAAACTTCATATTTGGGAAAGAAAAAGAATACCTATTGTTGTTACAACCAAACTACAGGAAGTAAAGCTTGGTATGATCCTGGCTGGTGGAAAGACCCAGAAGGCAGAGTGCTGAGGGGCTCAGGGTTGAAGACAAAAGCAGAAACCAGCACCTAGAGTCGGTCCTGCAGGTGGCATCTTCAGCGGGCGCCTCCTCTGCAGACACTGCCCTGGGTTCCTGGCTGGGTTCGGGGAGTGACTGTTGGGTTATCTAACTATTCTAGGGTTGACGATCTTTAAACAAATAGTCTTGGCCAAGCAGGTGCTTAATGTAAATTTGGTTAGTTAATTAATGGTTTCCCACCTTGCTCATCCAAGGCTTCCATTCCTTAGGGAAACCTTTCCAGACTCTCTTCCCCTCTGGGTCCCTTGCTGCCTGGGTGTTTGCCATCTCAGCGTGGGCTGCACTGGGTCACGACCGTATCTCCCTGTCCACCTCCTGCACTAGAATATGAGCTTCAGGGTGGGTCTCCTATCTCCCCTGCTCCTCTATGTCCTCTTCTTGTCACTTGCTTGGCATCCGGCAGCTCTTCAATACATGTCTGTGGAACGAACAAGTGACTGAATGAAAGTGCCTTGCCCAGCGCCTGTCACCACCTGCAGCAGGGCTCATATTTCTTCCCTTTAGGATGTGTGGTCAGCTGAGAAGCAGGAACCAGACCCACATCTAAAGCATTCATCTGGATAGTGCCATCAAAGATGCTTTGAAATATTTCCTGGGAGAACTTATTGTTTGTTTGGCGGCTGCTGTTTGCAAAGCACCTGAGAGTTTCTGGGAGGGAGGGCATAGCAGGAGGGTGGACGGGAATGCACTTCACTGGCCAGACATCACTCACTGGCGGGTCTTGTAGAATCATCAGAGGATCTGCCTTGACTGGCCTGATGTTTGTGCATTCGTGGCCAATGTCAGCACCTACTGCTGTGTAACGAGGTTACTGTCAACATCCGAGGTGGCCACTGCTTTCTCAGGTGGTCCAGGGTCACTGATCCTCTGCCAGGCTCATTCCTCTCCCGGGTCCAGGCCAGGGAAAATCTGAGGCCCTGAGAGCCAGGAACTCAAGGCCAAAGCAGGATACTTCCGTGTGGGCCCCACTTGGCAGAAGTGTTTTGGGTTTGATTGCTAGGAGCTGGCCCTGGGGGTTCCCTTTTGGTTCCCAGTGAAGAAACTTCCTGGGCAGGAACTCCTAGGGATGGTCGAAGGCAACACTGGCTGCTGAATCTGCCCACTCCCCGTGTCCTGGGCCATGAGCTGAGCAACGGGGCTGGCCAGCTCCACACTGACTTGCAAGTTGTTCTGGACTGACTTCAGTGAGGACAAGGTAAGGTGGCAGCTTCAGGGTGAGGAAGATCTGCTTGTGCCCTGTTGACAGAGAGGTGCATGCACACACTCGCAACTCACACCTGCACAGTCAGGTACACACGCACACTTGGCAGAGAAAAGCTGTCCCCAGCTTAATCCTCCTACTCTGTGGTTCACTCCAACTTCCAGTTCCTAGGCCAACATGATGGAGATTAGGTGCAGGATCTCTAAGAAAATTTCGTCTATTCAATTTACTGCTTGCACAGTTAAGATATGCAGGCACGATGCCAGGCACATATGGTTAAAAGTCTGGAGGTTAGTAATTAATGAATCAAATAGGCATTAAGCACCTGCTGGGCCAAGCACATTTGGTAAACAGCCCATAAACCATTAAAGAGTTAAATAATCAAGTGATTATTTCTTAAGTATTACACAGGTCCTTAGCTCAGTGCCTGTACACAGATTAAGCACCCGTCATGTTTATGGAATGAATGAATGATATGGGTCTCATACAAGAGGGATGCAGGGGTGACTCAGATGAAGTCTCTGCCCTCTCCTCAGGCCCCCAAGGGCCCTCCCCACCCCAGCCCAACATGGCAACCCTCACAGGTCAGCAACTTCACAGTGGCAAAGGCTCAACACAGCCATGAGCTCTCTGGTGGAGTGAGTGACCAAGTTGGTGGATGGAACCCCTGGGGCTGCTCACCAGGTGGACCAGCAGAAAGCAGGATGTGGGGGTACAGGAGAGTGGGCCCCTGGCTTTGGTTATAACCTGAATCTACCCTATTGGGTTGCATAAGGGCTGAGCAATGAGGCACTGACTGGATCTACACAGCTGGACATGAGATTCAGCCTCGGACCCCTGACCGCAGGACCTGAGAGGCCCCATGGCATCACCATGTGGGATGGAACAGACACACCCACTTACAGAGCGGTGCGAAGGCCTTGAGTCACAGAGCTAAGCTCCTCTGGGGTCCTGGTGTGCTCCGGAGTGCATCCTGATTACAAAGCAGGTGGGCAGGGCCTGGGCCTCAGAGCCCTCAGGAGCCCGCAGCCTGTGCAAACTTCTCCACTCAACCTGCCACTCGACCCCGACTGGCTGCGTAAGCTTGGCCAAGTTACTTGGTCTATGCCCATTTCCTCATATGGAAAAGGACCCAAAGCAACCACGCCTTGCAGGGGTGCTCCGAGGAGGACAGGAGGCAACAGCCTTAAATGACAGGCGTTTGGCCCACGGGTGGTGTACAGTAAACAGAAGCCTTTGTTGCTAGTCTGTTGGGACTGAGGACAGCAGGCAGTGGCAGCCTGTCTAACCGTCCCACGTCCTAACAACAGCAGTGCCCAGAACTGAGCTGAGGAAGTCCTCTCAGGCACCAGGTACATCCTCAGAGCCATCACCAAATCGGGCACTGCTTACCCATTTAAAGTAGAGAAGACGAAGGCTCTGGGAAGTGACGTGGCCTGTCCAGGTCACAGAGTTGAGAACGTGCCAGTCCTTCTGGTTCCAAGAAGTCCTTCTGCCTTCCCTTTGAATTCCAAACCTGTAGATTTCAAAGATTTCAAAGCAAATGAGAAGCATGTATTTTTTGCATTAATTTCCACCAAACCTACCCAGTCATCTACAGTGAACCTAACCAGAGCTGTGTGCTGAGAGATATTCCACACCCTGCCCCAGTCTCTGGGGCCTCTTTCCAAAGGACTTGAAAGCCCCCTTTGTTTTCCAACACAAGTTCTGCCTTCAAGGTTGTGAAAAGGAGTGAAGAAAAACTGAGAGCCTCCAGGACAAAAGAACTTTGTGTCTGGGATATTCTTCCTTCCTTAAGACTAATCAGTTTGCTGAAAGGTTCAGGTACAAGTTCCAGAACTGTCTCAAAGCCACGGCGAGTTTGCACAACTTTCAGTTTCCCTATCCTGAAAAAAATTCTTCTTTCCTGTCCATTTATTCTGACTGGCCAAGGTTTTAATTGAGGCTCTACTAGGAGCCACGCACTGAAGTAATGAGTGCACACAGAGCAATTGGCATCCCAGTTCTCCATCCCCAAATTCCCTCTGTGGGCAAAAGAATCCCATTCCCTCTGAGTTCTGAGGGAGCTGCCCTGCCATGTGACTCAGGCCAGCCAGTTAACACACTTGTTCTGGCCACAGTCACTGGGCCCAGTGATCCCAGGATCCACACGGGGCCACCAGAAGACTCTTAGCCCAGAGCTGAGGAGTCTCTCTTACTGGAATCTCTCTGAAGAGAGGATGACTTTGGTCATCAGTGGCCACCTGCCTGTCTGCAAGAGACCAAGTGAGCCCTGACCTAGAAGGCCCTGAGACAGTAGACCTACCCTAACCTGAAGCCAAATTCAGACCCGCTCCTAAGATTTGACATCAGCCCACTTTTTTCTCTTAAGCTAGTTGGAACAGCATGCTCCCATCTGAAGCCCCAGCTGCCTCAGTCTACAAGCCCGACTGTCTCAGACGGAGCTTTGGCTCCTGTCTCCTTCGGGGCACATCCCATATGCTGAAAAACAGCTGATTCCTCAGAGACACCCTAGTTACAGGGACAAACTCCAGACCTTGGTACCTAAAGCTGTCTTCCCAACAGACTCCCCTTACCAAACTCCCCAAATGCTCTGTTCCCCTGATTCTGCTGACTGAGATGTGGTCTAACCAGAGAGAGGCCACCATGTGCTGGTTTGCTTGGGGCTGTCCTGGTTGATAAACTGAAAACTTCCTGTGTCCCAGACAATTGGGATGGGTGGTCACCCCGTCTAAGCAATCAACTCTAGCAAGCAGATCTCCCTTTACAAGGCAGTATACTCATGCAGCTTAAAGGCTCAACTCTCACAGTAGATGCACATGTTTTTTTATTAAATAATTAACTGTTAATTCTTTGGCCCATTGTTCACTACCTCAATGACCACAGTAAATGAGAGCAATCTTGTGATCTCATCTTCAGTTGGATCTGGCCTGTGTCTGGATGACACCCGGTGCTTGATGGAGACATGGCTTCCGTCTTGGAGCGAAAGGCCTTCCCTCGCTTGGTGCCATTGTTACAGGAACACTGCTATATGACTCTGCTTCTCCATGGCTGTTTCTCAAGGACCTAATGAATGAGATGTCTGGACAGAGAATGGCAGGTCAGCTCACGCTCCCTGCCTCGACTCCAATTCTGCACAGGGCCTGACTTTTAATGGGCATCAGGAAGGTGCAGTTCACCGTACAGTGACATCACGGCCAAGGGTTCCTGTGAACCAACAGAGGCTTTGTATCAGGACCACCCTGCGGCCTGCGCAGTCCCAGGCCACCCTGACACCCACCTCCATGAACTCTGAGGGCAAATGCTGGAGTACAAACAGCACTGATGCCTCACATGAGGGCCAGCGTCAGAAGCTGCTTGTCAACAGAAACCCACACTCTTCATAACCAGATGGCCTTGGAGACGTCTGTGAGGACCCCGAGGGGCTGCAGGTTCTGCCTTTGAGAACCGTCAGAGAAAGTCTGTTCTTATCACGTGTGTGTCACAAATGCTCCCGTGTACTGGTGACATGCTAATTCTTAGGAAGTGGTGGGGCCTCTACTCAGCACAGCATCTCAGCTCCCAGCCTGCCATCCAGCAAGGAGGCCCAGAATCCAGCCGGAGGGCTGTAATTATTCCCCTGCTTCCTTTCTGCACTGGAAGGTAATTACCCTGCTAATGACAGATATTTGCAACACATTAATGACCTACAATATCACAACTCAGCTCCTCTCATTAATCCCTAACATGCACTTACTGTTTGTTGTGACTCCCCTTTCCTCATCAACCACAGGCGAGACTGCAGTTTAGAATGGTCCCATTCATTTAGCAAAGCAAACCTTCACTATGCCTCTGCCATACATCAATTATTGGTCCAGGGAACAGGGACATAAAAGTGAACAATGTGTGAAGCCCTGTCCTCTGGTTGGCAGATGAATTAGTCTACTCATACTGCCATCTTCAAATTAGCCATCACACAGAGCTCTGGCTCTGAGGTCCCCCTACCTGGCCGGCCAGGAATCCTAACTTGGCCACTTAAATGCAGTAGGCCCCAACTCCCTCTGTCGGTATGGAAGCAATGATCATTTTTCCCTGAGGATGTTGGTTGTGTTTACAACTGGGTCTGGCACATAGGGTGAGCTCAGAGTTTGTACTCCATAAACATTACTTATCAAAATATTTAAAGCAGTGTAATTCAGTTAGCCCTGGCAAAATGTGAAAATGTGGATGGTTTATGAATTTTCTCAAGTTTCACAAAATTCCAGGATATTCTGCAACTAATTCCAGTTAACTTCTGTCATATTTTCTACAACTTCAAACACCCAGAACAGAATTATACAGAACTTGAAGAAAAAGGAGACCCATAACATTAAAGTCCTTCACAGGAGTCCAATGCTGCCCCTCTGGGGTGTTTGGAAATGTCTGGAATCATTTTTGACTGTCCCTACTGGGAGTGGGGGTGTCCCTGCCTCCACTGGGTAGAAGCCAGGGATGCTTGTTGGACATTCCACAGTCACAACCTACAGTGCACAGGAAAACTGCCACCATGCTAAACAGCCTGGCCTAAATGTCCAGGAGGCCAAGGTTGTATAATCCTGGCCTAAGGCAAAGTCAACTAGCACAGAGCCGCGCTGTGGCTTGAGATGTTTACAATATGGAATCCCAGAAGCCTGGATGGAAGAGCTATCCTCAGCTATTAAATCAACATCTACTGAACAGGATTTGCAATTAAATTTAAGGTTCCTGGTTTGCTAGCTAGGAGATTTTGCCTCCGCTGCCAATCTCAGTTCTTTCTGAAGACACCAGTCAATTAAATGCAGTTCAGTGTCAGGGGAATGGAGAGCCCTGCCTGAAGATGACTCATTGCAAGGTGACAGCCACCTCCTTAAAATCAATTACTGAACTTAAAGGACAAGCACCTTGGAGAATTTAGTGAAAGAGGAGGTACCAGCCTCAGAGATGTCACCAAATTGTGCCACACTGCAACATGCAATATTTATAAGATGCCTGTGAGGAACCAGGAAGAGAGCACATTTGTCCCTTTCTGGTTAATAATACAGGGAAATACTTGAAAAATTTAGGAGAAATTTTAATTGAGAGTTGTTGAAAGAAAAAGTTTGATTCTTAAATGTATGATTTAACACTGTAAGATTCATTCTACTATAGCAGCAAATTAACTGAGCATTAATGTAATTTTCTCAAGGTGATGAAGTTATGTGCATCATTTCTTTACCTTAAAGAATTAATGCACCTAACAGAGTAAGTTTTATGAAAGATAAATGTGGCAGTCACTAAGACTATAACAAAGAGAAAACCTGACATTATCTATTTAAGATCAACCAAATAGAATTTCTCCGCTTCGAGAGGATGGAGGAAATATCTTATTTTTTTCCGTGTTCTTTTCTCGAGTTTCCTCCCAAAGAAAAAAAGATATAGAAATAGAACCTCAAACTCTGGCAAAAAACAGAAGGCATTTATAATCCCTAAATTACACTACATGAATATCTGAGATCAAATGGAAGAATCCTGGATGACTCCAGAGGAGAAGGAATGCAAACCTCTAAGCAGCACATGGAGAAGCAAGCCACCTAAACTTTAGAAAAGCTCAAAACTTACATTTCAAGGTGTCTTTCGAAGGTGACCTGGGACTGAAACAGGGGATTGCTTTCTAATGCATGTCAGAAAACAATTAGAGCCCTACATCCTTACCCTCACTCCACAAAGAATTTAAATTCTTTTTTAATCTTTCTAATAAAAAGCAAACCAAAGAGCCTCTGGATTTGGGTGTACTAGGCACAGGGGAAGGCAGGGAATCTGTGAAGGTCTCAGGGGTTATCAGCAAAATGAGAGTAAAATGCACCAGCTCCCTCTCTCAACTCAGCTAGAAAACTATGCAGTCATGCTTATAACAAAAATAAACAAACAAACAAACAAACAAACAAAACTATGACAGAGGATAGAAGAAAACGTCAGATAAACTGTTCTTCACGTCTCCAGAAAGAACATCTTGCCTGCCTAAAACAAGAACAGAGAAAGAAAAAGCAATGAACAAGAAGGGGTCTTGGAAATTAGGATTGGAAAGGTTAAAATTTGTAAAAGCCATAAAGAGAAAATTGGAAAAATCTCACAAAAAGATAAGCACAGAAATAGACAATAGGAAAGAAAGAAAAGCAGTGAGAAAAAAAAAATCAAGAAGAATCTTGGGGGGGTGGGGGATGTGCCAAATAAAAAACTATAAGATCATTTCCCATATCTGAAAGATTTAAGTCTCCAAAATGCTAACAAAAGAACACAGCATGTCATTATGAAACTTCAAAATATCAGAAATAAAGAGAAGATTTTAAAAGCTACCAAAGAAGAAATAAGTAGCAAAGCAAATGCATATAAAACTAAAGAGGAATAAAGATGGTACCAGAATTCCCAACAGCAGCATCTGAAGCTGCAAGATTAGAGAGACCAGGCCTTCAAAATTCTGAATTCTCAAAAAGATTTTTCACCCTAGAATTTTATGCTCAGCAAAACCAATCAGTTGTGATAGTAAAATAGATTCATGCACCACTTCCATGAAGCTACTCAAGGATGCACTCCACAAAAAAAGGCAGAAAACAAGAAAGAGGAATCAATGGGATCCAGAAATCAAGAGCTTCAACATAGGAGAGTTCTCAGAATGATGGTGAAGGAAGTCCCAAGGCAGTAGCTATCTATGCAGAAGACCCAAGAGGAATCTGCTCAGAATGCAGCAGGCAAGGGCTCCTCGGGGGACGTCTACAGAAACATAAAAAATAAAAGCAGAACTAAAAATTATTCAACAGTTTTGACCTTGTAGAAAATTATATTGCCAGGTGTTTACAGGACCCAGTCATTATAAAGGTATGGAGAGATTTTTTTTAAAAAATTGAGGTACTCCTAGGAAAACAAAATGTCTAGAAATATGAAATGACTTTTTCTAGGCTCAAAAGTATGATACATCTTGATTAAGTTAAAAAAAGTCATATTTATACTGTTATAATAATAAATACCTTGAATGTGGATCAACTCAAATACTAAGATAGAATTTGATTGGCAGCATTAAAGAGGGGCAAGAGAATGATTAAAAAATGAACTGACAGCCTCATTCTGCATGGTAAGAATCCAAAAGACATAGTCAAAAATTCACAAATGATTACATGTCACTCTGCTCATATTATTTCAAAATAAAGATTAAATTTCCCAAAGAAATAAAAAGTTTAAAGAAGTTGTCCTATCCATAGAGCTTAAGGACTGTCACTGGTGGTATGGAATGGGGAGCGCATTGGACAGGAACCCAGTTTTTTGTTATAATTATTTCAACACTTGGATTTTCTACTTTCTAACAAAACTGTTAAACATACTTTTTAACTTCAAAAAGCAAAACAAAGGGATATGTAGCTATCCAGAGTGGCAGGCAGGAAGGCTTTTGTTTTTCTTTGATGTTCCAGGTGTCTACAGAGAACCTACTGTGTGCTAGGCATTACTCAAGGTGTTTTGCTGTATTGTCTGTACAGAAAATGGTATATTCCCAAATCCTCTGCTTCATTGAAGCCATTTGTCTGCACTGTTCCTGTCTCATTTTCATGAGAAGCAATGCAAAAACATCTGGAAGCAAATTAAAAAGTCATATCCAAGTGAATGTAACTATTCAGCAGTTCTAAGATAATTGACTTACAGCTGCTCCTCTGCAGATGTAGCCCAGGGCTATCCAGACAGAAAATAAAATGATGCTTATTTTAAAATATTTTTGAGAAAAAAAAATTTAGAAGCAATGGCTGAAACTTTAGAGGTTACTGACAAGCTACCACTTTGGGGGGTGGTGGTAGGGTTACTTAAAAAAGTTAGATGTGACATCTGATTAGTACAGTTGAGTAACTAATCTGCCATCAAATGGCCATAATGCCATCTGAATTGTCTGCCTTCCATAAATCTCTGTGATAAACCTATAAAACTGACCAGGTACGAATCAGTTGATCCTTCTGCAAATTAGCAAAACACCTTGTCCCAATTCAGACCTCAATCATCAGTCAAGTCAGATAAAAAGAAACACTTACAGGTTTTATAGATGTTTTTTAAACCTCAAAACAATTATATTAATTATTTCCTTGCATTGGCCCAGAAAACCAGTATAGATCCAGAGCTTGAAATTAAAAATCCTGAAAAACGAAATCTATTAAATACACCATAAACTATTTGTTAATTGTTTTATAAAAGGAAATATAAGGACAGAAATATACTAATTGAAAAAAAAACTAAAGAATATTTTTACATCAACATTCTAACTCAATTCAACTAAAATCAGAGAAACACTTTGGCCATTAAGATTGGATAACTGTGGGATAAGTTGAATTCTCAGAACAAACCATCAATGGTTCACTTCCCAGCAATTCACGGAAAGAAAGGCCAGGCTCCCTGCACTCCAGGGAGGCGGCTCCACATGGATTGCCCCTTGCCGTCCATGCTGTCCCAGTTCAAGTCCTGGTTCAACAGTTCACGTCTGAGTGTCTCCCATTGCATTTACCTGTCCCTAAACTAGGGTCAGCAATGGAATCTACATGATAGAACCGTTGGGCTGGAGACACCAATCACAGGTAAAAACTTCTCACAGTCCTGGCATGAATAAGCACCCAAGAAATGGAAGCCCTTGTGGGTACAGGCACGATTCATCTTTTCTGAGGTCCACTTCTACTGTGGCCTGGGGTCACATTCATTTGATGACAAATCAGTTTCCTTCTATTACTAGGTGAATTTAGTCCATTGACAGATATTCACTAAGTCATCAATTTTTCTTGTCTATTTTTATTGTTGCTTTTAGCTTTTGGTTTTTTAAAATACATATAATTATATTATATATTATGTATAAATAATATATAGATATTTTAGCTTTTATTTTATTTTAGCAATTGACATGTTTTCTTTGCTCGATGTGCAAATTGCCTCTGGAAATTTTAAAGGTTTAATCTTTTAGTGGTTGATTTAGTAGCCATGCCTTTTATGTAGCATAGTTATTTCTGTATTTTTTTTAGAAACTTTCTTTTAACTTCTTACTACAGACAGTGAAATCGTGATTTCTACTTCCTGTAGCCTCTTCCTTTACCCCCTTCATCATCTCACCTCATTTATTACATTATTCTTACATTCATTTTATATACTTTTTAATTTTAATTGACTGGTTTTTAATTTAATTATGATATATGTATAATGTAGTAATTATACATCTATTTATGGGGTCCAGAGTGACATGTTAGTATCTATATACAATGTACAAGGATCAGATCATGGTAATTGGCAAATCTAAAACTTCACATACCATTTCTTTGTACCAGGAGCGTTAAAATCCTCTCAAGAAGCTATTCTGAAATAATCAATTAACTGTTGAAAACCACAGTCATCTTTCAGTGCTACAGATCATCAGAAGTGATTCTCCCATTCGACAGCACACCTGCACCCGTTCACCATCCTCGCTCCATCTCTCTCTTCCCCACTCCCTTGCCAGCCTCTGGTAACCACTATTCTACTCTCTACTTCTTCAACCTCAACTTTTTAGCTTCCAAGACCATGCAGTATGTGTCTGTGGAATTTTCTTCGAGTGGTTTCACAGTGCCAGGCCTTACATTTAAGCTTTTGAGCCTTTTCAGTTGATTTTTGTACATGGTAAAAGATAAAGGTCTACTTACTGTCTTCTGTATATGCATATCCCACTTTCCCAGCACCACTTATTAAAGAGGCTTTCCTTCAGTATTTGTCTATTTGAAATGAATGCCTGATTCATTTCACTTAACACACATCCTCCAGTTCTATCCATGTTTCTGGAAACAACATCCTTTTATGGCTGAATAATATTCCACTGAGTATATACCACACTTCTTTATCCATTCACCTGTAGATGGTCACTCAGGTTGATTCCATCTCCTTGGCTGTGATAAACAGTGCCACAATAAGCAGGAGAGCGCAAATATCTCTTAGATGTGCTGACTTCGGTGCCTTCGGCATGCACATCCAGCAGTAAGACCGCTAGGTCATGTGGTTGTTTTTGGAAGAATCTCCATGCTATTTTCCTTAACACCTGCACCAATTTACATTCCTGCCAACAGCGATAAGAACTCCCCTTCTCTGCAAGCTCACCAGCATCTGTTAATGCTCACCTTTTTGAATAACAGCCCCTGTAACTGAGGTGAGATAGTATCTCTTTGCAGTTTTGACTTGCATTTCCCTGTTGATTAGTGATGCTGACTGAGCATGTTTCATGTATGGTGCTGGTCATTTATGTCTCTTCTTTGGAGAAATAGCTATTGAGGCCATTCACTCCATTTTTAATTGGGTTATTTGTTTTTTTTTGGGGGGGGTTGTTTGTTGTTTTTGTTTTTGTTTTGCTATTGAGTTACTTGAGATCCTTATATATTCTGGAAATCAATCCTGTTTGGGATGAATAGTTTGCAATTGTTTTCTCCCATTCTGCAGATGAACTCTTCCCTCTTGATGGATCCCTATACAGAAGATTTTTAGTTTGATATAAACCCATTTGTCAATTTTTGCTTTTGTTGCCTATGCTATTGGGGGTCATAGCCCAAAACATCTCTGCCCAGACTAATGTCCTTAAATATTTCCCCTTCCTTCTAGTGGTTTCACGGTGCCAGGCCTCACATTTAAGCTCTTGAGCCTTTTCGGCTGATTTTTGTATATGGTAAAAGATAGAGGTCTACTTTCTTTCTTCTGTATATGCATATCCCGCTTTCCCAGCACCACTTACTAAAGAGGCTTTCCTTCAATACATACGTTCTTGCTGTTTCAAAAATCAGTTGGTTATAAATATGTGAAGCTAGAGGGACTGCATTCCATCCCAGGGGTCTTGGTGTTGAGTCTCAGCTCTGCGCTTAGTGGCTGTGGAAGAGGGCGGCTCCTCAGCCTCTGACTTGGGCTTCCACATCTCTAAAGCAGGGCTTTCCCTCTGGGGATATTGAAGGCTATATGAAGTACTAATTTCAAGACATTCAGTGACATACTGAAGAAAAACTCCTGTGGTAAGCAGAATAGGGGCTACGCCTGGGCCAGGTACCTGTGGTTCCTTCACAGTCCATGACCACAGGTCAAGGCTCCGGGATCTGGGCCCTTGGACCTCCACTGTAAGAAACAAGAGCAACACACTGTCATCATTTTGGTAAACACACATTTTTAGTTTTCTGGGGCAGTCCAATTTTAAGCATTTGGTGCTGCTATTTTCATAAAAATCCAAATATCAAAAATTCCAGGGTTTTGGCACCCAAACTGTCTCCTAAGACTGTTGCTTGAAGCCAGATGTAGAACAAAGGCCCTTTATCAGAAAAGATGCAACATTCCCAGACTCAAAAACGACAACCGTCGCTTTGCCTCCGCAGCCCTGCCCCTACTAGCCCCTCAGAAGGACTTGCTGAGTCACAGCAAGGTCTGTGCAGGCAGAAACCAAAAGGAGGCTGAGCTTAGAGAGTCAGGAAGGTCGAAGGTCCGGGCAGGCTTTAGGGTCCAGGACTTGGTGGAGGGTCCAGCGTCGGCAGGCACAGGACCTGCAGGGGCAAAGCTGAGAAAATGACTCCAGGTTCTTCCCACCAGATGAGGCATGGTCGCCACCTTGGCCAGGGGGCCCCAGGTACAGCCGGGCCAAGTGTGGGCTGTCTCAGGCACATGAACTCCAACCGCAGGATAAAACTCTGTTGGTTCCCTATTCTAAAGCTGAGTTCCTGTCGTCAGGAACAGAAGGCACCCAGGAAGCCACAGGCATGGGCTACATTCAAGGCTTACCCTTCATTTCAGGTGAAAAGAGATCAGAGTGCTGGAATTGGGTCCCAACACCAGCATCCAGGTGTTCTGTAGATGTCCCTTAAAGGAAGGACCAGAGAGAAGCCATGCTGATACCAGGGTGGAGGGAGAGAGAGGTTCTATTATATCCAGACAGTTCAGGAAAAAGGAACAACGTGAGGCCAAACTGAGCATTCTCTAACACTCAAGATGGGGGCCACCAAGTGTCCGACATGGCAGCCAGACCATCACAGAGACAGCGGGAGGTGTGAATGTGGTGCCACCTTCCGTCTCGGGACTCTAAGCACTGGCCCCTCCCTCCCAGCTCTGGTCCGAGCACCAGCTTTCTTACATTCTCAGCTGTAGGCAGGAACCTAGGGATAACTGCCCTGGGCACTTGTTCAGGGTTCCTTTGCTCCTGGGTTGGGTTCTCCCAACCATAACCTTGAAGACTTACAAGGGAGATAGAAACCAGCCCTTCAAAACAGCCAAGGCAGGAAGCTCAGAAATCTCCAGCTAAGGAAGCCCCAGCACCCTGGCAGTTGTGAGACACCTCACTGAGCAGGGGGCGCTACCTCTGAACCCCCTGCCTTAGAGTACAAGCATGGAAAGTGGGTCCTCAGAGGATGCTCTGGGAAGGGAACAGGTGAAGAGCTGCCATTAGACAACCCATCTAACTACCGGGCTACCTCTGCACAGTGACTGCAAGCAATTCAGAGGCAATTGTCAACGTGCTCTCCTGGAGACTCGGAATGTCAATTTCCAATCTGCAGCTTCCAGAGCAGGAGAGCCCACTGATGCTTTCTACATGAGATCAAGCCTCCTCTCAGGACTGAGTATAGACGGTCCTGTGCACACTGGAAGAGTAATCAGAGGGAGAGGACAGCCTTCACTTTCCACCTGCCTGACTCTCTCCTGAAATTCCTGGAAAATCTATCTTGTCCTGGTGTCCTCTCTGAGCTTATATTATTAAATTAACACAAGTAAAAGTCTACTTGGAAAAAAAGGAAGCTGTAAGCTGAGCTAGGAGGATTCTTTCAAAGTCCTCTGCTTAAAATGAGGGCAGAAGAGGGAGGTGCTTCTGCTACACCTTGGCAGATGCTTTCCAGTAAAAGGTCACAGTCTGCAATATCTTGCACCACAAAAACCAAGTACATGGAGAAAACCAGGTAATAGCCAGACCTTCCAAAAATCCACGCAGCTCCATAATCAGAAGACTCAAAAACAATCAATTCTAACAATATTAGCACAGTTTAGACAGGTAGAATGCAGCAATCATGATAGGATTCGGCTTTAGAGAAGCAAACAAACAGTACAGGCAGGTGAGGGAAGGGGCAGAAGGCAGAGTGGAGCTGCTGAGCTGCAGGGACAAAGACAATGCTTACAAAGGATCAGAACACAAGGCAGCACATGGCCACTCTGGGTCAGAGGAACAGGAGGTGAGAGGATCCTGCAGGACCTTGTTCCCTGCAGACTCTGCACTCGCCCAGGCTAGTGCACTCCACGCTCAGGGGCTGGGACTTGGTCCCACCAACATTACTGCACACTGGGCCTTCCGGCCGATTCCACCAACCATGAATCAAAACCCTTCCGAATCAGGATTTGTGTTTGTGCTGAACACATACATGTTTCTTATCATTACTCCTTAAACAATGCAGAATAACAACCATGGAGCTTGCATTTACACTGTATTGGGTATTGCAAGTCATCTAGAGAGGATTTAAAATATATGGGAGGATATGGTGGGTTGCATGCAAACACAGCCGTTATTTAAGGGACTTGAGTAGCTATGGATTTTGGAATCCAAAGAGTGGGGGGCTGGAACCAAACCCCCACAACATCAAACGATGGCTATAGTAGCAAAAATCACACATGAACCAATGCTACTTGTGTGTGTCATGATGACATCATTCCTGCGTCTGCCAATCACATAGAAGAAAGTGTGTCAATGACAGCTGACCCTCCTTCAGGACAGCTCCACTGTCGCTATGGAACCCATATGCATGGCAGCAACTGTCCCAAAGCCCGTGTGAAGCACGTGTGCAGACACTGCATGGACACTGTGCAGGAGGACCCAAGAAAGCAGGATGCACATGATTGGCAAGGGGCTCATCACCTGGCCAGGGGACAGATGAGTACATCTATATGTGCTCCCTGTCAGAAAAGAGAGGAACACAGACAAGCCATCATTCCAGATGTTGTAGCTGGAACACCCCAGCTACCACCGTGGGAAGCAGCTTTATGGCACTGGCTGGGCAACAAATGGAGGTTTCAAGCTGCTGGGATTCATAATCTACCCCTCCTGGGAAATCCTAGCTGAGTCACTTGAGCACCCTGTCCCTCCTGTTGAGAAATAAATGAAGCCACATATGCAAGGTACTGAGCACAGTGTGGACACCTCTCAGGGTCTCTCTGTCACAATCAAAGCCTCTGGAAGGTGGGCAGTCAGCAGGAGCTTTCTGTGCCTGGCCAGAGGAGGCACTCTGCAAGGTCCCCTGAGAGTATGAACAAGGCCTCGGAGGGACAAATCTCCTTCTTTACTCCTCTTTGTCCTCACACTACCAGGACAGAGTCAGAGGTGGGACCCGTGCTTTACTGATGGTGACACTGAGTCTCCAAGGAGGTGGGCATCTCACTAAAGCCACTCAGCTAACTGGAGCCTCCCAGCCTGTGCCTCTGTGTGCTCCAGCCTGGACTGTGGCCACTGTGTGCCCAGAGAGCCCTGAGCCCATGCAGGGCTTCACTCAACATGCTCACGTCCCACAAGCGCTACAGAATATATATTTAAAATACGACTTCTAATTCTGACACCTTGCTGTTTCTCGCACTTAAAATCCCATTAGCTTGACACGCCTACAAAATACTCATATGTGAGACAAGATGTAGTTATTTTTAAGTTGCATTTGAAACCGTGATGTGTGGGGAGAAGTATTTTTGGATTGACTTTAATTGTGCACCTGCGGCAGCAGAATCACGAAGCTTATGGAGCTGACGGGGAGGTACCAACCCCAGCGGGGGCCTGACCTAGTCTACTTGCTGTGGGGGTTGGAATCGAGCCTGCTGCTGGCCCATCTCCACACTCTGGGGCCAACACCAGGTAGCACAGGTGGTGTCCAGAGGCTGAGGGATGGGTGGCCTCGCCCTGGCCATTAAAGCAGCACATTCACACTCTAGAAGCAGGTCTCAAGATGTTCTTGTGACGGGACATCAGGGCAAAGAATCTACCACTGAAGAGAAAAATCCCCATAAAGACAAATGTGACTTCCATCCACCCTGACGGAGGGCAGGGGAGTGGGCTCTGCTGACTCACTCATGGTGGGGAGCCTTGTTGCTCCCTGCACTCTGTCTCTCATGGGTAAAGGATAAAGGAGGAGGTAAGATGGCCAGGAAGTGAGCACAGGACACATCCACCAGGGGCCTGCTGCACAGCCCAGTGAGGCAGGCCATGAGCACTCTGTCCACGTCAGCCAGTTCTCTGGCCACATTCTCTGTGTGCTTCAGGGACTATTTTGGGGCATCCGGGGAGAGAGGAGCTGAAGACCAGGCCCCTCTCATGGAGGATGGCTCAGATAACACCATAAAGAAACATTCAGAGACAGGTACACACAGAGACCGAGAGGGCTCGGGCACCCAGGGACTAACTGGGGGTTTGTTCAAAGAACAGCTGGGAGCCACCAGGCGTGTTCAACAGAGGAACGAGGTAACCCAGCAAATGCTTCAGAATTGTTGTCCCTGCTCAATCAACCCTGTGGACGCTCAGGAGGCTCATTTTTCTGATGAGGCAACTGAGGCTCAGAGACATGAGGTGATCATTCCAAGACAAGCTCAAACATAGCATGTCTGACCCCGGCACTCTTGCTGCTATGCTCTGCCCATCTAGCCTGCTGGTGGACAGTCCTTCCAGGTCAGCACCCCACCTTCTCACTCCAGGCCCTACAAGTTTAGGGTCAACAGGGCCTTGCCATTGATGGCAGACAGCATGAATAAATATAGGCTCCTTTATTTAAAGGATAACTTCATTTGTAGAGAAAGCATCGAAGGCATCAGATGAGCCCCCCTTGTCGATGCACAAAACAGCCCCACGCTCCCATGTGGATCTAACCCCTTGGGTCTGACTCTGGTTCCCCTTTGGAGGCCCCCCAGGTGCCTGGGGCACTCAGGGATTGACAGCAGGAACTTCTGGTCAAACTCCTTTCAGAGTTCCTGTGTAAAATACAGGAGTTTTTTGTTGTTGTTGTTTTTATTTTTATTTTATTCATTTTTTTCTGTAGTTTCCAGTTGTATAAAACCAAATGTTTCTTCACAGTTTTTTTTTAAAGGAGTATTTCTAAACCAATCTGGATGGGCTCAAGTCTTAGAAAACCCTGAGCCCCTGCACTCCCTGGGAAGGGGCCTCTGACACAGCACACTTACAATGACCGCAGGGGTCCACACTGCCACTTAGAAGTCACTAGCCTGAGTGTAGCACGGTTGGAAGGACCTGAGCAAGATGGCACTTGTGCATAAGGCTTTGGAACCTGAATCCACTTTACAGAGCGGATGGGGAAAAAGAAATGAAATGTGGAACAGGAGAGAGCAACACAGGGAAGGACAGATCAGATGCTTCATTGAGAAGAACTGACCAGCGGGAGCCAGGGTCGGGGAACGGCACCCGAGAGAGGTGGGCAAAATCGTGTCCCCCAAGAGACCCATGTCCCGTGCATGTCAGGCTACATGGCAAGGAGGAATGGAGACTACAGATAGAATCTGGATTACAGAAGGGGAGGGAGAGGGTCCTGGAGCATCTGGACAGGCCCAGCATAATCGACAAGGTCCTCAAAAGTGAATAGAAGAGAGAAGCAGAGAGACAGCTGCTCCCAAGGACTCGGCCCGCCCTGCACGCTCCCAAGAAAGAAAGGCCGCAAATCAGGAGCAGGTCGGCCACGGGGTGCTGGGACAGGGAAGGAAACACATGCTCCGGAGCCTCCAGAAGGAACCAGCCCACCCACACCTTGACCTCACCCAGTGAGACCTCCAACTGCCACACTGTGAGGGAATACATGTGGGCTGACTTAAGAGGCCACAAGAGTTGTTGGAGCAGGGACAGCAGGGATCAGCGGGGATTTCTACTGTGAGAGGCAAAGAGGTTCCACGCAGAGAAACCCACCTGAGGAAAGGTGTGGAGTCAAGAACCATGTGGTGTGTAGAGTGTGTGGGGCCATCACTTGAGAGGGACACTTGACCATATGGAGGGCCAAGGTCACAGTGGACCTGGAGCCTCAGGGAAGAAAGAAAGGCGGGATGCACCCAGCCCCAGAAAGCACTAAGGATTCGACCTCGAGGGACCTTTGAGGTCACTGAACAGCCTGGAGGAGGTGGGCACAGTGGAGATGAGAAGAGAATAAGATTGGCAGGGAGCCAAGGAGGAGCAGTGCCACCACCTCTCTGTCCCACGCCTCAGCCACAAGCAGGTCCCTAGGCCTGTTTCGCTTTGCTCCAGCTCCTCCCAGACAGAGGGCCTGTGGAGGGACAAGCTCAAGAGGGAGGCAGACCCACCTGGTCTAGGTGCCAGGGACCTTACTTCTACCAAAGGCCATCTTTGAAGAAGACACGCCCTCTCTGCATCTCAGCGTGCTCTCTGCACAGTGAGATTTACGCAGCAATGCCACATTTGTCGTGAGAGCCCGGACCAACAGATTTTAAATGCCATGCATGGCATCCAACCCGAGCTCAGTGAACCCTGGTCGCATCTGTGACTGGAGCCATCAGAGTTGCAAGCAGAATGCACCAGAAGGGCTGGTACCTGGATGTTGAGTCTCCCTCGATGCGCTCCCAGGCTGTAGCGCTTCACCATGGAGGCATGGAGCTGGAAGTCTGTGATCTTTTGGGTCTCCAGACCAAGAGGCGGGCAACCTGGAAGAGCAAGGCACATTATAAACAAGGCCAGCTGCTGCAAGAAACCTTCCTGGTTTTCTAAAGGTGGTCATGTGCTTTTCCTTTCCCTCTGAGCCCTGGCCTCTGGCACACGTGTTTCTAGACAGATAGGGTCACCGTGACTGTCAGTGCTCTCGTCTCTTGCTGCCACCTGCTTTCTGGTGCTTCGGCCCTGGTATTCCTTCTCTGTAGCTGTCCCTGCTGCTGTCTGAGCCTGTTCCCAATTAAGGGCCCTTCCACAAGGTGACTCAGTCAGGCAGCAGCACTGGGTAACAATTTCAGAAGGATCCCATGGTTGAGCTCTGCAAATTAATCAGAAGTTGTTGATTTTGCTTCAGTAACTCTGGCCTCCGCATTGTGCATGCTAATGAAGAGGACGCCAAAATAGAAAGACTCTATTGTTGTCTGTTCTGACAACTTTGAAAACAGCTACTAGTTCACTTTGCCCCTGGAATAAAACGCCAGTGCTTAGGCAGACCCTGGGGATTCCAAATTCAGCCCATCATCCCTACACATGGGAGTACTAACAGCAGCCGGGGCTGAGCCACAGGCCTTCCCCCATTGGAGCTGTCATTCTTACCTATAGAGCACTGGGTGGCCGTCATCTTGCCAGGCTCTCCAGCTCCCTGAGACCAGCAGGTCTTTTCCAATGGGACTCCTCCTGGATATACAGATGCCCCACATCCCCTGGACTGCCCTGAGATCCCAGGGCACTTCCTGCCCAGTTGTGACACACACAACTGCTTGCACCTCGTGTGCTCACCTGCAGACCTGCCACTGTGCTGGAATCCAAGTCTCCAGTGGCACCTCCACCTTAGCACCGGAATTGGCGAAGCCCACAAAACTCCCAAGTAGGAGTGAACCAACCCATCCCTACCAGAAGTTAGACAGCTCCAAACGTAATAGGGTAAATGCAAATAGTCATGTGGGTCACCACTGAGAAGGTGTCCCAGGATCCCAGGGCCCCCAGGAGACGTGGGGCACCTGAACATCCCGGATGACTCCCCTCAGGGAAAAGCCTGCTGGTCCCAGGGGGCTGCAGGACTGGCAACCGGACAGCCAGCAGGCCTTCTGTGGGCACTTGCCGGCCAGGACCCAAGACACCACCAGGCCTTCCTTGAGTTCTCAGAAAAGGAAACCAAGGCCCTGAGAGCTGAGGCTGGTCACCAGAGACAAGCCTGCTGGTCTCAGAGCTCCGGCTGACACATGATGCCACTCGGCTCCCTGGCCCTGCTGACACCCACTGGGAGGAGGCATCCTGGACCAGGAACTGTTCATTTGCCATCTGCACTGTGCGTGGGAGGCAGAGGGACAGGGTCCTGCCATGATGAGGAGCAGGAGCTCGCAGGTGAGGTGTGGCTGTCCACCTACTGGGCACTGCAAGAAGACAGGGAAGCTTCCGGTGAGCACTGGTGCTCTAAAGAGGTTCTCTGAAAGTATCCTGCAGCAAGGGGGGGATGGAATGGGGGAGATGTGAGTGGGGCAACACGTGAACGGGGGTCCTGCAATGTGCCTGGAGAGAGGCATATAGGAAGTGAAGGGGCCACGGGATGGGGCCACACAGCAAATGGGAGCCATGCAGTGAGCCAGAGAGAGGCTGTGCAATAAGGGATGACCATGCAGCAAGTACCCAGAACCACCAGAGGCTGATATGCACTACCAGGAGGGGCACAAACTTCAGGTGAGAGCTGGTGGAAGGAAGTGGGTCCTTGGAGGCATGTCCTTGGGGATTATGTCTGACCCCTGATTCTTCCTCCCTCTTTTCTTCCAAGCAGCCAGGAGGAAAGCCTCCTCCACACACCCTCCCACCCAGATGCCCTGCCTTGCCTCAGGCCCAGACACAGCAAAGCCAAAGATGGGCTGCACTCTGGACCCCAGGCCCCAGACACAGTGGGTGACAGCTGCTAACAGCATAGCTGCAAAGCCTGCTTCTCTGGAGCAAGAGCAGCCTCGCCAAATCCACAGCAAGGATGAACGGCTCCAAGGACACCTCCATGTTTCAGAACCAGAAATCCAGGAGGACAGGGGAGACCAACGGCATCCCCAGCTGGTCCTCCTGTGACTCCTGGAGAGGACCAAGTGCAGTCATCAAACCAACAAGACTCCTCGTTGGCAGTTCCTGCATCGAAAGCTTGAAAACAAATGAACTGGAATCTGGGCTCCATTACCAACAAACTACCAGTCCACAATCAAGACAATTAAGGGCATTTTAAACATATGAGTACTCGGAAAATGACCCTCCCATCATAAGCATAGACCTTCCTGAGATAGTGTGCTGGGATAACGTGCCAGGGACAAGAAGATAAACCCTGGGGACAGCAAGAAGTGAGGACGCTGCCAGCCAAAGGACTCCAAACACAACACAGAATTGGAACAAGAACTTAGAATTCCTTTAGTTTAAATTCTCAAAGAAACATCTGTCCTTGGCCAAGGACATGCCAATCACAACACTGCCTTTCAACAAGGAGGCCTTTCCTTCAACCTTCAGGACACAAAGCAGAGGAAGACAGGTGCATTAATGATCAAGCAGAATGAAGGAGGAAAAAAGGGGTTTCAAGGCAATTTAAACATCTATAAGCAGAAAGCAAAAGACAAATCTTGGATGAACTATAATATATTTCTATTATTATGTCAAGCCATGAGAGAATTGGTGTGCTTAAAGAATGCTTGAAATAAATGGGAGTCTCATTCACAGCAATTCAGCCCTCGTCAGTGTTCTGCTAAGCTCCCAGCCAGGCTGAGGGAGAGCCCCTTCCCTGGCACCAGGACCCGGCTCCCCAGCGGATCTGGGCCAGCAGTGCCATCCACTTCCTCAGGCAAGCTCCCCCACCATCTAGAAAAACAAGAAGTCATGTATTTTACCATCAAATCACGTTTCCATTGCTTCTAGGAAGAAAAAGGCTCTAATCCTGAGAAGCATGTGGGTGAGCAGAAAGGTGTGAACAAACATTTCAGGAATATATTATTTAAGATCTGAGATGTGTCACAATTTGGAGAAAGGAGAGTGACAGTCATCAAGGATGAACATACTTTCTCTTAAAGCAAGTGGGGCTGTCTCCCAACACCTCTGTTGAGTAGGGTGCCTGCTGTCTCCCAGCCCTGGGCTCTGTTCCTTGGGAGGTGAAGATGGGCCCCTGCCTCACCCCACCCTGTTCACCCCATGCTTCATTAGGTCTGTCCCTTGCTAGCACCCTCTGCACTGCAGACACTTTGCAGTGGTCCCTACTACCACCTAAATCACCCCATGGGTACATCAGCCCTTGAGCCAACTGCGTGTGTGCATCATCTTTAATACCAAAGAGGTCTTTGTGACCCATAAGCTACAGGGCACAGTCAGAACATGGCATGTGAGTCCTGAATCAGGGGCACCAGTCCCAACACTCCACTCCCAATATCCCAACTCTGCTAGGGTATACACAGGTTGGAGGGAAAGCTGTTATATGAAGGTCGAGTCATAAGAAATAGCTGAAAGGGTAGTGATTTGGAGGCCATTAGGAATGTGCAAACAACCTCCAGGCCCTCTGGAAGTTTCTTCACTAATTCATAAGAATAAATCTTCATAATTACCATAAGACATGGGCATATCATTCCATTCCCCACAGGAACAAATGGAAACTCAGGGAGACTAAGCTGAGCTTAGCAGCTACTAAGTGTCTGAGTTAGAACCTGAAAATCAAGTGCAACGCGGATCCCATATAGCCTTATGCCTCCTGTTTGACTTGAAAACTCCAAACTATACTACAAATGCCAATTGCTTGTTGTTGTTGGGTCACACCAGGAAAAGCGCACTGGAGCTAAGACAATTGTCACCAAATTGGCAGAGGGGACCTCAGGGTCCTTGTCCTTGCGGCCTGCGGTGGCTGCCTGCTGGAAATGGAGCAGGGTATTTCTAGGGGCAAGGGAAAGGCGCCTAGTTATAATTCCCAGCCCTCCTGAACTTTTTGCTTCCATTGTTGCCTATAAGTGGAAGAGCTGTGATTTATGGAATGCCTTCCTTCCCCTTTCTGAACTTGACATTCCCTTTGACAAATGAGGTGCACGGAGGCAGCTTCCTGGTGCGTGGGACGTCCTTTGAGTGGCTCCTGCCCGACAGACACCACTGACTCCAGCAGGGCATAGGCCTCTCAGGGTGTTGGGAAATCTCTGAGCTGGTCTTTGTTTAATGTTAATGGAAACACAGGAATGTAAAAGAAAATTTTATCACCAGAAGGTGACTTAGGAAAAGTCCTCAAGATGTTGGGGGAGGCAAGAAATACTTAAATAAAGAAAAAAGCACTAATCATAAAAACTTTATGATTTTTTAAATTTAAAATTCACATTTTAAATTTAAGAACATCTTTTATTTAAAAGACGCCATTGCTGGAGTGATAAGACGAGGAGTGGGAGAAGATACTTGCAATGCACATATCCAACAAGGAACTCATATCTGCAGCATTTTTAGGGAAAGCAAATAAACAGAAAACCCTCCTATAAATGAGTAAATGAGCAAAATACCTGGATGAGTAGTCACAAAAGAAGTCAGCCTGATGGCAAGTCATCAAGAAAATGCCAATTAAGACCACTGTGGCATAGCAGTACACAGCTCTAGTACACAGCTCTCAGTACAAATAAAATCTTAAAAACTGATAATGCCAAAGGTGGGCCTCCAAAGAAAAGAAGCAACTGGATTCTCATTCACTGCTGGTAGGAGTGTTAACTGGTCTAATCAATCAGAAAAAAATTTCTAGCAATATTAACTAAAGGTAATACTCACACCCTAGGACCCAGCAATTCCACTGAATGCATTCACACATGCACCTGAAGGCGGGCACAAGAATGACCCTGACCGCACCACGTGTAATAGCCCGACACTGAAAACAACCCCAATGTCCATAAATATGAAAATGAATGACAAGCTCAGTCTTGCAAGAGAATACTGTAAATCAATGCGCCACAGTAGGGCGAATCTCCAAAACACAAAGCTGAGCAAAAGGAGTCTGGTTCAAGAGTATATGATGAAAACTGCCAAGTTCACCCAGGCAGGTCATCTCTAATTGTGGGGATCTCTGAGAAGCTGGGGAGTGCCAAGCTGGGGCAGCGGGAGACCCCAGAGGTATTGCTGGTTCCTGCTCCTTCTAAGCCATAGTTTAATGGCTCATTCACACAGTGTTCAAGTGGAGTCTACGACAATTCATTTCTATGACGATTCCATATGATTTCTATAATCTTCTGTATACATGTTACACTTCAACAAATTTTAAAAAGGCCTCAGCTTTTCCTAACTCAAACACCATACTGATTACAGACTAAACCCATTTTTCCAATTCAGAAGGCATAAAAGAGAATTATGTTGAATGTTAAAAAAAGGCTATTTCAAAAGTTACATACTTATGATTCCATATATCTAATTGTCTAAGAACAAAAAAAATTATAGAGAAGAAAACAGATAAGTGGTTGCAGGAGTTAGGAACAGGGTGAGGGACATGCGGCTACCAAGCAGCAGCACAAGGGTGCTTTGGTGGGACAGTGGTCTTTCCACAAACCTGCACAGGACTGCACTCAGGCACACCAGCACACGCACAGCTGATGAAGTCAGATCATGCTCCATGGCTTGTACCAACGCCAATGTCTCAATTGTGTTATTGTACTACAGTTGTGCAAAATGTCAGTGCTAAAGGGGGAGAGTGAAGGCTGTACGTGATTCTTCTCCCCAAAATCTTTTTGCAAATTCCCGTGGTTCTGTAATTATTTCAGGAGGACAAAAATTTGCATTTTTTAAAGAGAATTTAAAAGGAAAAACTCTCTTACACTATGTTCAAGACTATTTAATATATCTCATAAAACCACTGGTTGTTCACAGACTTTGGGGAATTCTCATTTAAAATTTTGCAACCTCTTCCAAACTTGCCCAAAAACACATGAAAAAATAAAATAGGAAAGTCTCCCGACAGGGCTTCAACCTAATGCCAGATGTGCATTCACATGACAATCTGTCATAAAAATTTAGAAACAAAAAAGGAAGCTTAAAAAAAAGAAATCAGCCAGGCACAGTGGCGCACACCTGTAATCCCAAAGGCTGGGGCAGTGAAGACAAAAGGATTGGGAGTTCAAAGCCAGCCTCAGCAACAGAAAGGCGCTAAGCAACTTAGTGAGATCCTGTCTTTAAATAAAATACAAAATCGGTCAGGGGATGTGGCTCAGTGGTGCCCCTAAATTCAATCCCTGTTACCCACCCCCCAAAATATCTAAAATAAAACAATGATGTCAAGCAATCTAAGTAAATTTTCAAGAATGAGTGAAATAATTATTATTATTTTTAAAAGCAGTATTATCTTTAAGGACAGACTACAAAGATGTAGGGGAAATCCTAAAAGTGACAAGAAGAACTCTGCTTTCAATATGGTACAGAAAGCTCCTAAAAATAGCTTCAATAAATCCTGGAGGGCAGGGAGGGGGGAGAGGGAGGGAAGGAGGGAAGGAGGGAGAAAGAGAGGAACACAGTTAATCCTCAGTATATATGGGGTACCAGGATGAGTGAGTTGCTCTTTTTAATAGGTCTTAAGAGACCAGAACAGGTGAGTTTCCCATTCCAAAAGCTTTGTCCAGCAGGCAAGCATCCATAACCCCAAGCTATTACAATTACAACAGGAAACCCATTATCTTCCTGGCCTGAAGAAAAAGAGGACCCAGCCAGGACAGCCACAATCACCAAAAACTCAGGACAGAATTCCAAAAGGAAAAAGAGACCCCCCACCAAAAAAAAGCAAAATTTCTGGCATATATTTTCCCCAGTCTTTAAGCCCACATTAAAGGACAGGCCCAAGCCAGTTTGCAGCTGAGGACAGACAAACAGACAGAGATCTGAGCAGGTGCTATCCTCAGCCAAGTTAGAATTTGAGTTTAACAAAATTAAAGGCTCACTAAAACAAAGAAATAAAAAAAAAACCTTGAAAACAACCTTTGAAAGAAACCAAAATTTCCACAAATAACATTGATAATATTTAAAATTCCTTGGTAAAAAATGTGATTCAATCTCAAGGGAAAAGATAGTCAACAGAGGGTAAGTTCAAAATGATAGGTTAAGAGTTTTAAACAAGGACATAAAAACAGATACTATAAATGTGCTCAATGAGGAAAGGACACAGGAAGGTAATGAATGAAAAGAACAGTAATCTAAAAGAAAACAAAAACATTTTTAAACAGCAAATTAAATATCTAAAATAAAATTTCCTAGAAGAGACACAACAGGAAAAGAATAAGTGAATTTGATGACAGATGAACAGAAATTATTCAACTGAAGAAAAGATTAAAATAACCAGGGCTTCAGAGACCTAAGGGGAAGATATTAAAAGGCTAGCCATAGATAATAATGACAGAACAGAGAAAACAGAATAGGAAAAATATTTTCATAATGACCCCCCAGAAAATTTACAAATGTGACAAACTTGCCCATTAAAGACTCTACTCAGTCCAACTCATACAGGTCAAATACAAAGAAAACCAAACACAGGCATATCATAATCAAATTGCTGACAACCAAAATTAAAGAGAAAACCTCAAAAATTACTAGGAAGGGATATATTTCATAGAGAGGAACAATTCAAATTACTGTAGACTTGTCTGAAACTGTGGATGCTAACAGATGTGGCAAAACCATCCTTAAAGTGCTTGGAGATCGGGTTGGGCATGGACAGAAGAACAGGGAGAGCAAAAGTATCCTTCAAGAATAAAGGTGAAATAATGACAATTTCAAGTAAAAGAATACTTAAGAATTCATTCCCAACTAACTTCAGTACAAAAAACACTAAAAGAAGTTCTTCAGGCTGACAGAAAATGTTATCGGAGGGAAACCTGGATCTTGAGTAAGGAAAAAAAAAAGCATCAATAAGTAAAAAGACTTTCTCCTTTTAATGTCTTTAAAACACAGCTGTTTAAAGGGAAAATAACATTATCTCATAGGAGTCACAATTCTTTTAAATATAATACACAAGGCAATAACAGCATAGAGATGAGCAACTGGACCCATAAGGTAAACAGACACGTAGGTCAAAAGATTTCTGCATTTTATGTGAAGTTGTACAATATTAACTCTCAATAGTCTGTGAAAAGTTAATGATGTATTTTAAAATCTAAAGAAGCTAACCAAAACAAAAGACAGAGGCATTGTTAAAAAGTCAGTAAAAAACCTAAAATGGAGTCCAAAGAAAATCCAAATGTCAGAAAAAGGATGGAAATATAGTCAAACAAAATACACTTACATGAAACAAACAAAAAACAAATAAATTAGAAAGACCTAAATCCAGTCACACAAATAAAATATTCCATTTTTATCTAGAAGGAAGACAGAAAAGCAATCAAACATATTCCTCCTTTCAGTAAGAGTACACCTCATTGCTCTGTGAGCTCATAAAGTTCTTGCTGCTGTTCTTCTTGAACAAGGCAATTATATTTGGGTTTGGTGGTTAGAAAAAAAGGTGAAAATATTACAATTGCACTCACACATTAAACAAAAAAAGATACAATGCTATACCAGTGTGAAAACTGCATACAAAGGGTTTTTGTTTGTTTGTTTGTTTTTATAATACCCATTACGACCATAAGTCAGTACCAATAAAGCAGTTTCTGTATAACTATCAAGTACATTTTAGTGAATTTTTGCTGATTACCTAACACAATTTGCTATTTAAAAACAGCTGTGTGAGCAATCACTATTCTTCACTTAATTCCACAAACAATTCTATTCATTTCCCGTAGTGAGGCCCATGTACTCCCTGTATTCAAGTCTTAGACCATTAATTCCTATAATGGCAACACACTCTGCCTCTCCAGAGAAACTCTGTAAAAATATTCCTTTCATATTTTTCCTATATTTAAAAAATTTCTTCCTTATATACACTTTGAATTACTAATCATTTATTTCTGGATTCATAAAATAAAATTCTACATTCACCATTTCCATTTTTGACCATTTACATACTGGTTAATTAATTTCCTGCTACCCAGCCTCTTCCTAGATTATACCAGCAAAACCCAGTGTCAGACACAAAGCACATTCTCAGTGGATATTTGTCCACAGGATAAATATTTCCGGTTACCAAAAGCATTATATATATATATATATATATATATATATATATATATATATATATATATATAAACAAAGGCTATGCTCTTGTTCTTCATTTCTTACGTTTCTATAGCAGAGGTCAGCAAACTTTTGCTGTAAAGGACCACACAACAAATATTTTAGGCAATCAGAATTCAATTGCTCTCCATACCAACTCCTCAATTCTACTACTATACCACAAAAGCAACCATAGACAATATGTAAACAAGTAGGAGTGGCAGTGTTCAATAAGTTTTATTTATGAAAATAGACAATGAACCATGGGCTATATTTCCCCCATCCCTGCACTAAGGCATCAAACCTTATGAACCACTTGGCCTCCCTCAGATTTAAACTTTGGGTCTCTCTTTTATATACTTTCACTTCTGTTTCCAAAAAAAACCTAAAAACTGAAAGAACCTGCCTTTCATTATGTGCTCTGATTTTATGTTGTAACCCCTGAATGGCTCGTTTAGTTTTGTGATTTTGTCCTCTATGGATAATAAATTTCCAAATGCACATTCCCAGTTTTAAATTCAGTTCTGCATTTTGGATCCTGAGCCTCTAAATTTCTACTGAAAGCATTTATTTTTAGTAATTTGCCATCACTTAAAATACACAATATCTAAAGCCAAATTCATCAAATAACTTTCATTTATTCCTCCTATGCCTATGGACAATATCAATCCTTATTAATATTTCTAACACCACAAGTAGTACTATAATCATCCAAGTCAACCAGATTTGTAAACTAGCAGCATCTTTGATTCCCCTTTGCTTCTTTCTCCACCATCCTTATAATTATTTTTTTTCTTATATCTCCTGAGTTACTTTGTACATTGGGCTTTTGTGACATATCTATTTAACTCCTGAGCAAGAGTCACTCTTAATCATCCTAAAACACAATTTCATAATACATCACCTGCTTATAATGTAATCTTCCTAAAATACTTCTCCAAAAACCCATTATTCCCAGATTTAAGAGGTAAATGAGCATTTTCAGTACTTCACTGTCAACAGAATCTCAAATTCTTCAATCTGAAAAGGAATGTTTATTCTAATCTGTTCCACAAGTGTTTATTGTAAACAGTGTTTCTAACCCTAAAAAAAATATATTAATTTTCTTACAATGGCACATGTTAGTGTCATCATCTAGCGAGGATTATAGGCACTAGGGTCAGAAATGCACAAGAATCACAGACCTTGCATTCAAGGAGTGAACTCTGGTGCCTTACCATTCAAACACTCTTGGTTACATCCAACTGTAATCACAAGGCAGATTAATACTCCTACATGGTTTCAGTCATAAATATTTTATGGTTCTTTAGTGTTTCTACCTTTTGTCCATTTAATCAAATCTCACTAATACAATGCTCACCTTCAATTCCATATTTTTTGTACAACTTACTCAGCTTCCCTAACCTTACTAACTTCACCTTAATACTAGTATTGTATTTATAAATCTGTGTCATACGGAATGGAAGTTACATTGTTTCTTGAATCAACACCAAATAATATGTCGCCTCAAATTAAGAATAAAGACCACACTTTCAGCTCTTAAACTGTTATCACCTATAATACTGAACGCATAAAAGCAGCAATAAAAAGTTTTTATGTACACAATGACACTGCTACTCAATATAAAAACTTGTTTCCTAGTAGCAGATTTAAACTTTTACTTAACCTACTTACATTCATTCCAGTCCTGATAAACAGCTTGATTTTGCAAGGCAGCCTTTATAAAGGAAACAACTGATGACCAAGAATCAGAACAAAAGTAAACAAACCAAAAGGCACTCAGCTGAACCCCTGACATTAGCACAGTGCTCTATGGAATAAATTAAAGCACTCATGCATATGTATTATTGTAACTTGTAAGCAAAAATTGCTGCTGTGAACAGATTTCTAAATCTTGAACTTAGTCTAAACCTTAAAAAAAGTAAAGTATTTTAAGAATGTTCACACTTTAGAAGTCAATAATTTTATCAATAAGCTATCCCAAAATTCATTTTATTTTAGAATAAGTTAAAATTAGTTGGAAAATTTGGCCATTATCTATGTAAATAAAGCCTCAATAATAAATTTACCAAACTATTAATCAAAGCAGAAACTAAACTCTGCAGAAATTAACAGAAAGCAAAACTTTACAACAGATTTTCTACATTTAAAACATGAAATTAAAAATTACTAGATACATGGAGAAATAAAAATATAACCATTAGGAATAAAGCATGCCATACAAACATACAGAGATGACACCAATGTTGACATAAGAAGAAAAGAATTTTAAAAGAGTTATAAATATTCAAACACTATAAGCAAAATATGGTTACAAAATAAATGAACAGAAACTCACTGTACAGTAAACTATTTAAAAATGGGATTCTAGAATCAAAAAATACAATACTTGAAAATTTCACTGAGTAAGCTTAACAATGGACTAGAACAGAAAATATGATAAGTGAAACTGAACACATCTCAATAAAAAGTTTTCAGTAGGAAAGAAGAAAATACTGCAAAATATGAATAGACCATCAGCTAAAAGGTCCAAAACATGGAGTATCAGAAGTAGATGGGAGTGAATAAACTGTCAAAACTTTCTCCAAAATCAGTGAAAAACATCAACTTGCAGATCTAATTTGCTGAACAATCTCTATGTGGAACCATAAAGCAAATCTCACCAATTTGCACAATTGTCAAAATGCTAAACTACTTGTGTAAAGAAAGAAATCCTAAATTTCATCAGAAAGAAAAAAGACAATTTACAGTAAGGGGAAAATGATACCAAGAAACACTACTTCTCATCAGAAATAACGAAGGCTAGAAGGTAATAGGATGACAGACACCCTTAAAGGGAGAGGAGGAAAAACAAAAGTCATCTTAGAATCACAGACCATAAATGTAAACTGCAACATATACCAACTGAAGATTTTAGACTGAAGGAAAATGATATGAGATGAAATTTGGATTCACACCAAGAAAAGAAAAATACGAACAGCAAATATGTGAGTAAGGATAAAAGACTATTTCCTTTCATCTTTAAAATGCATGTGATTGTTTAAATTGAAAATCATAAAATCCTTTTGAAACCTTTATGGTATTTTTAGGACAAAGAATATAAAAGAGTTAATGGAACAATACCTGTTTAGATTCTTAATTTTATAATAATGACATAATATTAACACGGAGTACACTGTGATAAGAGTATATATTATAAACCCTATCAAAATCCCTGAAAATAAAGAAAGTATAGCTAAAAATCCATTAGAAGGATTAAGACTGAATACAAAAACTATTTGATTAATCAAAAAGAACAGAGGTACCAAAATATTACTATGATGGAACTAATAATATAACACACCAATGAGTACAAAATGTTAGACTGTAGAGCAACTAGAACTTGCATATATTTGAAAAATTCTTTGGCACTTTTTCAGGAAGTTAAACATACTTCTACAATATGACCTAGAAATTCTACTCACAGTATTTACCCAGAAGAAATGAACACAAACAGAATTACACAGAACTATTTATAGAGCTTTGTTCAAAATAGTCAAACCCATGAAATAATCTTAATGCCTAGAGATACCTAAATGGAAAAATAAATGGTTTATCAGCACAATGCAATACTACCATTTAGCTACAAAAAGAAAAACTACTAACAAACACAACTTAGTGGGTCTTTTCAATAAAAGAAACCAGACACAAAAGATATCCTGTATCATTCTACTTTTATAACACTGTAGAAGTGGCAAAACCAATCTAAATATGATTTAGATAGCAAAACCATCAAATCAGTGGTTGCTTGGGATGGGTAGGAACTGGCTGGAAAGGGACATGAAAGATTTTTCTTTTTTAATATTTTTCAGTTGTTGATAGACCTATATTTATTTATATGTGCCTGGGCTTTTTCACCCCAGCGATGGAGGATCCTCTTACCAGATGGAATTCTTGACCTTGTGTTGCAGCGCGTTGGCCTCTGTCCCTGGCAGCCCGGGCCAAGGGCTGGCAGAGCCACCCCCGTGTTGGGGACGCTGGGGGGAAGCTGCTGATGGGCATCAGGCTGCTGTGGTGGCGGCTGTTGTTGTTCCTCTGCCATCGCTGCTGGAGGGGTGGGGGAGAGGAAAGGAGGGAAGATGGCGGCGCGGGGAAGGGTGAGGGAAGAGAGGGGGAGGGGAGGACGAAAGGGGGGGAGGGGTGGAGAAGGGGGGGAGGGGAGGACGAAAGGGGGGGAGGGGGGAGGGGGGGAGGGGTGGAGGGGGGCGGGGGGAGGGGGGAGGGGAGGCGGGGGGAGGGGGAGGGGGAGGGGAGGCGGGGGGAGGGGAGGCGGGGGGAGGGGGAGGGGGAGGGGAGGCGGGGGGAGGGGAGGGGGGCGGGGGGGAAGGAAGCTGGACAAGCTAGGCCTATACCCCAGGGCTCCAGTAAGTCGCTTTCGCCTGCCGCCTGGGGGACATCACCAGGGAGACCGAGCGGCTCCTCACGGCCGGGCGCTTCACCGTGGCAGAGGCATGGCGGCGCCCCTCAGCCCCCCGCCGCCTCCTCCCGTCAGCGGCCGGGGCTGGGGGGTGAGTAGGGGGACGTCTGAAGACGAAGTGTTGGGGCAGGCTCCCCCCAGATCTGAGGAGAACGGCCACTCGGAGACTTGGCGGCCGGGCCTTCCTTCCTTGTCCCCGGGGCTTTCTACTCCGAGGACCCCACGCTGCTGCAGCCCCAGGCTCCGCTCCACGCCACTCCCCACGCCACCGCGCCGCCGCTTGCTCCCGGCCCCGCCCCCGCCGCTGCCTGGCCAGCCCCTGAGCAGCCCAGTGTGCTCAGCCGCACTGCAGGGGGCCCGGGAGGGGGGCGCACGGGCGCGGATTTTTAATGGACGTGAATAGAAGGATGCTTTATATGAAATTTCATATGTAAGTGGATACTACTCATTCATTTCAAATCTTTTTAGAGTTGAGTCTTATAGATTCCTTCCCTGAGCATAAAGTAGGCACCTGACACTGAAGATAAACCAATTAAGAAATTTTAGCAATTCCATTTGGTCATTATTTTGCATTCAAAGGGGGACAACTTAAATAACTTAATTTAGCCATTTAATAATATATCAAAATATCCTGTTGCATGATATATATATATATATATATATATATATATATATATATATATATGATTTCACTTGCCAATTAAAAATTAATAAAGAAGTTCATTCTTATTTATTTTTGGTACTGGGAATGAACCCAGAAGTGCTGTATCTCTGAGCAACATCCCCCCACCCAATTTACTCTTTATTTTGAGATGATCTCATTAAATTTATTAGGGCCTTGATATGTTGTTGAAGCTGGCCTCAAAATTTGATTTTCGTGCCTTAGTCCTCCAGTAATTGGGATTACACCCTGGAGCTACTGGGCCATGTAAAATAATTAATTCTTAAAAGGAAAAGCATTTTATATAATAAAACAGAGGAGTTTTAGAACAATATGTACTTTGTTTTATTTACAACATTTATAAGAGCTATGTTTAAGTAAGTGATCTAATACCTCCTAGGTTTATTTATAAAAATTAGATTATATACATGTAGTTCATAGGATTACTGTAATACAATTTTTAATGTCTAGCATCAAGTCTACCACAAGTCTGCACTGGGTGAAAATGGGGGTTCACTCATAACAGTCAAACCAAAAAACATAGTGTAAGTAGTTGTAGATGTACAATAATCAAATCAAACTTTATTCTGCACATGTGGATATTCAAACAAAAATGGGAAGGAGCAATTCAAAATTTATATTTTATTTATTTTAAAATGATTTATCCTATTAATTAAAAAAGAAAATGTGCCAAGATTTTTTTTTTCATTGTTGACTTTTAGGATGGACATATATTTTCAGGTATATTCTATTTTCATTAAGACATATTTACAATATAAAACATTTTGATTTGAATTAATAATTAGAAGATTAAACCCAATTTCCTTTAAAATCCAAATACGTTCAAGAGCTGTGTAAGTTTGCTTGGGCTGCCATAACCCACACAGATTATGTGGCTTGAAAGACATGTTTACATTCTCACCATCCAGGAAGCTAGAAGTCAGAGATCAAGGTGTTAGCAGGACCGATTCCTTTTGTGGTCTTTCTCTGGCTTGTTGGATGGCCTTTTCTCTGTGTCCTCACACAGACTTCCTTCTTGTGCTGGCCTGTGTCCTCCACTCTTTTTATGATAATAGGATTCAAAAGTCATCGGGGTCCCACAATTTGACCTCATTTAGCCTCCTTTACTCTTTAAAAATTCTGGGTCCAAATATTGTCACCTCTGAGATGCGTCCTAATGATTGCCAATGTGTTGAATATTTGTATTCCCCAGTATTGCAATACATATTAAAGTTTTATATATGGAACATTTTGGGAAAAACTTGATGGATTTCACATTATATATTAATCATTGTAAAATATTGCTTTATGTCATTCTCTATTGCTTTAATTTTCAATCCATCTGAATAATATTTCTACCAATAATTTTTCCTAGTTTATGTTCATCTGACTGTTCTTTATCCATTACATAGTATTCAATGATGTCATATAATTTTTATTTTACTATCTTAACAAAATAATTTTGCTGATTTTTAAAAACTCAGACTTCTTTTTCTTCTTCATTCACTCTTTTGTCATATAAAAATTTTGAATGAATGATTTGACCAATGACTTAACATTAGAATTATATCCTAATGTCTTAACCTGGCCCACCTGGCCCCAACTATTCTAGTCTATTGCTTATAATGGGCTAACTTCATTTCTCAACACTTTTATCCTTATTTACCATCCTTAGGATTTTTATTTCAGTTTTTTTCCAAATGGTATGTCCAGAATGTGTGCATGGTATTAGCTCTCCAGAATGACTGTCTACAGGTTGGTGACTGTGGACTTGGTGTAACTATTCATATTTCATTTTGTACATTTTCCTCTAATAAAAGCATTCTGTAACCTCACTGTTCATCACTGTGCCTGCCTCCACCTTTTTAAATATTCCTGTAATATTCTATTACATTGTTATCCCTTATTTCCATTACAGCCCACATTAGTATTTAAATGTTTCTATTTGGTCATGGTTTATTTCTCTAAAGCATTATCCAATGGAATGTTATTAAAGTGTTCTATGTTTTCATTGCCTAATATAGTAGGCAATAACCACATAAATCTATTAAGCATTTGAAATGTAGCTAGTGAGACAGCAGAATGGAATTACTCATTTTATTTCATTTTAATATATTTAAATATAAAAACAATTATAACATATGGTTTGTGGTTACATTACTTGGTAGCATATTAGTGCTTCCTCCATTAAATCCCAAAATCCATGTATGCAAAAATTTTTTTTCTGTCAAATAGTAAACTTTGTATTACAGTACTTACAATGTTCACATCTGATAAAAGTTAATATATAGAATATTTGTGAAATTAATAATGAATAACTGATAGGTACATATAATCTATTCATATTTAATGTAGTGTGAATATATTATAATAGTATCCTATCTTATTATATAAGATCTTAGGAACATTATTCTTTATTCTTCCTTGCCCTCTCCTGATTTTAGTGGAATTAATCAAATCTTCTCCCTTTTTTCTCTTATAAATTTGGGAATTCTAGTGCATCATCCCTAAAATAAAGGTAACACATTATGTCCTAGAATAATCCCTTTCTGTCACCCTCATCAAATTAAGGGAACAATGAGAGCAAGTTTGGGTGGAGGTCTAGATACGTAATATCTTAATGAACAATTGCTTTCTTACATGCACACTGGGAACCAGTACAAATTAATGTTTTCTATAGAAAGCTACTTTCTTTCATGGACACTGAGACAATTCCTCCTTGGGATGCAGGTCAGAAAAACAAACTAAACGTGTTAATGCTCATGGTATCACTCCTTGTGCAACCCAACATGTAAAACCTCTCTCTGAGTGGGAGGAGTACATCATTGAGGACATTGTGGAAAGGATATGTGTCATTCACCCGGCTGGCTGCCACTAGACAAAGCACCATGGGGGAAAGGAAGCCTTGGTTGGCAAGATCCTTGAGAGATGGATGTACGATCTATCAGCTTGTCACTACTGAACTCTTTTTCCTTCAATATCTGATATCTTACAAGCTTTCCCCAATAAATTATATGTCTCCAATGCTGTCTCTGGGCTTTTTTTTGGCCTGTCTGCAACCTACCATGCTTCCATGGTGCAATGGGACTGTGGCAGAAACATCTAATAATTATTAGTATATATTATTTAAAAAAAAAAATCAAGGCCAGACCTTCCCCCAGTGCTTTATATCTATTCACACATTTTTCTCTTTATGGCAATTCTACAAAGAGGACTTAATCACTCCTCCCATTTTAGAGATAGGAAACCTGAGGCACAAGGTCTAATTAACCTATCCAAGTTAACAAGCTTATCAGTGAGGCTCCAGAGTCCACTCTTTTAGCCATTATCCTGTGTTTCCTTTCATTCAAAATTTTTGATTTATTATGGTAGAATCTACTCTTAAATTAGCAAAAAAATGTTTGAAATATATTCAACATTATAATAAAATATAAATATTAATAACTAAAAATATTGACATTTTTAGATTATATCTATATAGCACTTTTCTTACTTGCTGTTTCTTTTATGCTAACCCTCATTCAGAGTCTGACAGTTGTGCTTATATAACTTGGAATTGAAAGAGATTGAAAAAGAGAGACAGAGAAAGAGAGAAACAATGACTCTGCAATTACCTTTGCCTCTGGGCAGGCATGACCCTAAGGGGAATGCCAGGAGAATAATCTAAATCACTTGCTAACCCTGAGAGTTATTTTTCTCTCATTCATGTCAGCTTTATACCCTGAATACCAGGGGAGTGAACTCTGCTTCTTCCCCATCTTGATTTCATTTGTATATCCATACTAACTAACTGGTAAAGAAGTGAAGCAAATTTGGTGTAAAGTCACATGATTTATTAATATTTCTGGTCATCTATGGTCAACAGGAAAATCAATAGAACACCCCAAATTTCAAAAACACTCTTTTCTGAAATTATTCACTTAAAACAAATCCAAAACCATTGTTCGGCTTCACTTGAATTTTTAACTTGTCTCCCTGAGGCTGTCAGTGTCAAAATGCTCCCTATATCATTTTTTTCTTGTCATTATTGGCATTGTTGCATCAGTTAGGATCCAACACAGTCCATCTTTGAGACCTGTGCACTTCTTTCTTTGCAGTGACTGCAAAGCTAGTTGTTGTTTTATTTAAATGTCTGTGAAATATGTTTCTGCTATCAAAATTATACAAAAAAAAACTGTTTTCTTTTTGTTATGTCTTATAAAGGCCAAATAGCATTAATTGATCTTTACTATCCCTATTTTCAATTCATTCAATTATGAAACCCCCTTTTATCTCAGATTTATTTTATTTATGTCCAAATTACCTTGTGAACAAAATAGTAATGTTTTATCAGCTTTGCATTCAATCCTTTACTCTCAAGATATATAGACACATAAAAAGAGATATAGAAATATGTAAATTTAAATCCGATGTATTTTAATTTTATTTGGCAAAACAATACTTTAAAACTCTCAGGAAATGTAGGTGAATTATTTTTAGAATCCATGTAAGAAAAAACTAAATTTACTAAGATGAAAAAGAAAAGTTTGATAAATTTGACCATATTAAAAGAAAGCATACTCAAAGGCAGTAACAATGTATGTTGTATACTGGGAGAGACACTTAAACAAACATAACCATCAAATGATTTATATCAAAAATGAAAGAATTTCCACAAATGTGTAAAACTCACATAAATAATTGGAGAGAAAAATGGGGTGATGGATAAAAATCTACATTTCAGAGGAAACCTATATGACCAATTAGTATATAAAAAGTTTCCCAAACTCCTGTCACTAAATCCCGTTGCCTCTTTTTCCCCCCATTTTACTTCAATTTTCTATGTCTCTGAATACTATTTTCACCTTTTGTTGAGTCCCTTTCTTCCCTGGCTTGCAGCATATGTTCAATCAGACTCTTTTGTGTGTTAGACAATTTCCTTCCTGTTGCAACCCCCTGCCTATTCTTACTTCAACAATTTCATTTAACACACTTGTCGCACACACCTTTTGTATCCCAATAACCATATGACTCATGGATAAAAAGAAATGAATAAGACAAACTCCCTATTATCCTTGTCCTCAAAATTCTTGTGATCTAGTGAAAGAAGACAGGGACCTCACAGACAATTTTTAGCATCAACTTTGTCACCCAATCATACTATCAGACTAATGTGATGTATCACCTCTTCTGTGAAACCTACCTGGAGTTTGGTTGTCAGTTGTCACAGATAATGTAAGTACCATGGATGCCACTATTAATCCCTACAAGCTTTTGGTGGAGAAAAAAATGAAATTTCACGCTCTCTGAAAAATAAAAATAAGCGAGCATAGCATAAAAATCATGTTCCACATTTTAATGAAGCAGGTGTGTGTGTGTGTCTGGTATATAATTTTAATTCAAATAAAACATAAAAAAGAAAATATCAATGGATTTGGGTGATATGGTAAGGGCAGTTTGTTGAGAGTGAGAGAAATATAATTATTTTGATATGTTTTGAGAAATTAAGACTACTTCATCTCTAAAAAGATATATGGAGAGCAATATTTGTACCCTTTGTTTCAAGTCAACTAGGGATAATGAGAAAAGAAAGGGTAACCATTTAAAAATATGAGCAACTATAGAGTATAAAATTCTGAAGTATGAAGTAGATAGTTCTTGTACATGTTAATCATATCCCCTGACTGAAGATATTTCAGGCTATTTTCTCCCAATCCAATGCCTTTATTCCCACAACTTCATTCCCAATCATTCAATCATTTTGAGTGGAAAAAGAGATGCATACTTATATACACTAAAATCAAAAGTTCAATTATTAAGGAGAAATGGATCATAGGTTATTTTGATAGGTCATAAGACTTGTCTTTTAATTGGATATGAGATTAAACTAATAATTAAAGGAGTGTCCATGTTTTTGTCATTTACTAAAAGAAACTAGACATTACTATAATCTCTTGGAATTTAGATCATGACTCTAACCCTATGTATATTCACATGAAGTCTCAGAAATTGTTTAACTCTAAATTTGATCACATTCTTTAGTTACAGCTGAATAGCATAAATTATCTTATGAAGACTATATTAACTATTTGCAAATATATGTTGCACAGATAGTATTCTATGGGTTGTTAAGCACGGTGTTTTTGTAGAAATATTCAAAGTCTATTTTAAAATCAATTATGTAAGTTGCAAATATTGAGTAGAAATAACCTGAAGTTTGACCTTATTTTTAATGTAAAAGTTTCCAAAACATAATCCACTTGTTTTTTAATTTATTCAATAAACATTTATGTATCTAAAACTTAAAGTTTACTTTTATCCTGTATAAAATGCTATTGGTGCTATCTGTATGGGTATGTGTCTGTATGTTTATGTTTGGTGGATGGGTTATTGAGGAAACATTTTCTTCTTGAAAATCTCACAGGCCAGTACATTAAAAAAGACATGTAAATAGAAAACAACACAGACAGAAAAACTGAAGTGTGTATTCAATGCCATGAAACTACTGATAGTTGGACAGTTCAATAAGTCTCTGGAGAGAAACAAACCTTTCAAGGTGGTGGTAATAAAACAGACACTTAAGGTTTGTCAGACACTGAGTGAACATTAAAGGAATATTTCAGGCTATTTTCTCCCAATCAAATGCCTTCCTTACCACAACTTCATTCCCAATTATTCAATCATTTCTCTGTTTCTCATGCATCTATTCTTTCTTTAGTGCTGAGGCTCAGTAGCAGGTCAGATTTCTATAAGAAGCTTGGTGGTGTTAATGTTCTATTCCAGAACTTGACTCTTACAAGTTTTTAACTAACTTATTCTTCCACTTCAATTTGTCTGCATCTTTCATTCATTTGGTTGTCAATAAATATCAGGATTTTAGCTGTTCAGTATGGGTACAATCACCTAATATTCCCTTTGATGCCTGAAACAATTCAGAAATGACTAGTCCAGAAATTCCATAGAGCCCTATAATATCTAGCTGGGCTTTCCATAAGTACTGTGAAACATTTATTTTAGTAATATTGCCCTGTTACACTTTTATAATAAATTTAGTACTAAAAATACTAAATATTAAGAAGCGGTAACCATTGAAAATATGAGCAACTATAGAATATAAAATGCTGAAGAATGAAGCAGATTGTTGTTGTACATATTAATCATATCTCCTGACATTCTAGCCCTACATCCTATGACCCATGGTACTTGATCTTCCTTTTTTCCAATATTTTAATATTATCATTCATAAAAGTAATATATTTATGATATGTGATATACTTTATGTATATAATATTTATATATACATATATGTACATATATATAGATATACATATATATGTATATCTTAGATTTATGCATTCCTCATGGCATACCATGTGTGATCAGGAATTTCATTTATTCTCACAGAATAAAGCTTGATAATATGAATAACACGTGTTTTGAAATGCCACTAAACTTTCATTTTTTAAGTTTATCACAAAACAGTTCTCATAATATTCTTTTGCTACCAAATGAAAATTTTACTATTTGAATTGAGGGAAAACTTTACTTCTAAAGAGTCCAGAATACTAAGCAAAATAAACTTAAAAAGTAACTTCCATTAAGATAAAGAGTACACATAAATATTTCTTTTATCAAAAGATTCACAGTCTAACTGGGTCGATCTACCATTACTTTTAATCCATTAATCAGGAATTTTTTTCCATTTTTTTTTCTATGTGGCCACATGCATATCTTTTTAGGCAATGAACTATATATTTAAAACTGGTCTTCACTGTAAGAAGACAGACTGTTGAAATGATTGGGACTGTTTGGGTAACATAAATCAATTTAATTTGTGTAAAGCAAATCTCCCCATCAGGGTTTTCAGGTACAGGTCTTTTAATTTCCCTGTTGATTTTTAACTCCGTGATGATCTTTTTGTAATTAAGAGTTATGTGCTCAATGACATGAGTCTCACTCAGCAAAGTGCCACTGCCCACAATGCTAGAAACCAGTAAAGAGAACTCCTTGAAAGACTGCCTGCATTTTTCAGAGTTGAAAGCAGAGAAGAGGAAGCCTTCCTTTTGAGTAAATATGCAACACTCTCAGACCTATAATTCACCTGACTCATGAGCAAAGGTTTGTACTTGATAGAACCAATAAACAATATTATATTGTTGACAGTTTTCAGATATGTTAGCAAACTACACAAAATTTACCACTACAGTTACATTGAGGCATTTTTCAGTTGCTACTGCTGCAAGAAATATCTGTCATAGGCAAAAGATTAAAGCTTAAAACAACAACAAATGAAAAGATAAAACAATGTTCCAAATTAACCAAACCATAAATCTGAAAAAAGGTCCATAGTAATTTGCAGTGCTTCATAAAAAGGGATAATTAGTTATTATTATTGCACATTGCACATTAAGGTGGAGTTGTGTAACTACAGCACTCATAAAGGAACAAGTTTAAGAAGTGACATCACCAAGATGGCAGGATAGGAACCACCAACCTTGGCCCCTACTAAAACAATGAAATAACAACTCTCAAGACAAAAATAGCTTTGAGGTAGCTGTGGACTACAATTAAGAAGCTGCAACCAACCAGTGGAGCACAAAACTTAGAATGATTGCATAGGAAAATATAGGAGGCATTTTACTTTTAATACCCAATTCTTATATTGACATAACAGCATAGAGCAAAGGTAAATCTTCATGGCTGTAGCTTTCCTCCATGGAGGAAAAGGAGAGCAGTGGGATGCAGACAGTCTGGGAAGCGAAGACTTAAACAACTCCCAATACTACTATGGACAGTTGCAGTACTGCTGACAAGGTCCCCCAGTCCTCACCCACACTGAGCCCAGCCCACAGAGCAGCTGAGGTGCCTACAGATGAATTCTCATCCCATGAAGCCAAAGACACTGCTCTTCTTCCATGAGGTCAAAAGACACTATTGTTCTTCTGTGGGGTCAAAATCCATTTTTTTAAGCACACAGAGATATTTCTTCAAGGTAGAGCTTATGTTATAACCCCAAGTAAAACTTAACAAATTTTAGAAGATCAATATCACTTTGAGTATTTTTTTTCATTAATTGATTAATGGGAAAACACTAGAAATCATCAACAGCAGGAATATATATTTTAAAAAATTTCTCCAATACTAAGAATTACATGACACATTCTTGAAAAACCTGTGGCTCAAAAATGGAAATTCAAAGAGGTTGAACAAGACTCTTGTGAGAAACAGATAAAAAAATAGAATGCTAAAAAACTATGAAATGCAGCAAAAAATTCCTAAGAAGACCTTTTACAGCAATGAATGTCCACATTTAAAAAAATCTGAAATAAACTTCCCTTTTATGTAAAGGAACTAGAAAAAACAAAATAGCAAGACTAAAGTTAGCAGAATAAAATAAATAATATAAGTAGAATTAAATAAAAAATAGAAAGCATGAGGCAAATTTGTCAAAATTAAGAGTTGCATATTTGAAAAAACAAAATCAATAAACCCTTAGTCTCATTACTAAAAATAATGAAGACTGAAATAAATAAAATAAGAAATGAAAGATACAACAGAATGCTTCAGAAAGAAAATGGACCATAAAGGACTATTGTGAATAGATGCCAACATATTGGAGAATCTAGAATTGAATATATTCTTAGAGACATGCAGCCTGATAAAATCAAACCGAGATGAAAAGGAACGGACCAACAATAAGTTATTTAATTAGTAATCAAAAGCTTTCTTCACTCTCCAAGAAAAAATGGAAACAAAAAGAAAAGAAATAAAGGACTAGAATCACCTCATGGGTGAATGCTGCCAAGAATTCAAAGAATTACTATCAATCCTAAACTTTTTTAAAATATAGAAGAAGAAGAAACATTTTTAAAATCACTTTAAATGAAACACCATCATCCAAATCCCCAAAACAGTAATCATCATCCAAATCCCAAAACCATTAAGAAAAGAACACAAGAATACAAGCCAATATTTGGTGAATATCAATGCAAAAAAATACTCAAAAAATACTACTGAATTGACTTAAAAATAACAATAAAACAGGAATTTTTCCCAGGGATAAAGGACATTTCAACATATACAACCAATAGAAGTTATATATATAACTTTTATATATAACTTTATATAAAAGTTTTATATATATATATATATATATATTTTTATATATATATATATATATATATATATATTTATATATATATATGGAATTTTTATTTGAGTTTTTAGGATATACATGACATTAGATTATATTTTGACATATTATACACACATGGAATATAACTTATTCTAATTAGGATCCCTCTTTTGCCAAGTAAATGATGAGAAGTTTTACCACTTGTGTATTCATAAATGCACTTAAGAAAATTCTGTTCTATTCACTCTACTATCTTTGTTATTCCTATCCTCACTTCCTTACCTTCATTTCCCTTTGTCTACCCCAATGAACTTCTATTCTTTTCTCCCACCACATTGTGTGTCAGAATGCAAATATCATAGAGAGCATTCAACCTGTGTTTTTTTTGGGGATTGGCTTATTACACATAGCATGATAGTTTCCAGTTCCTGCTATTTACCAGAAAATTCCATAAAATCATTCCTCTTTATGGCTCAGTAATATTTCATTGTGTATATATACCACATTTTCTTAAGCCATTCATTTGTTGAAGGACATCTAGGTTGGTCCCATAGCTTTGCTATTGTGAATTGAGCTGCTACAAACATTGATGTGGCTATGTCACTGTAATATGCTGAATTTTAGTCATTTGGATATATACAAAGGACTGGTACAACTGGGTCAAATCATGGCTCCATTCCAAGTTTTCTGAGGAATTTCCACACTGCTTTCCAAAATGTTTTCAACAATTTACATTTCTATCAGCAATGTATGAATGAACCTTTTCCCCATATTCTCATCAACATTTGTTGTTATTTGTATTCTTGATAAATGCCATTCTAACTGGAGTGAAATGAAATCTCAGTGTAATTTTCATTGTCACTTCTTTAATTGCTAGAGATATTGAGCAATTTTTCATATATTTGGTGAATATTCCTATTTATTCTTCTGTGATGTGCCTGTTTAGATCTTTTGCACATTTATTGATTGGGCTATTGCTTTTTAAATATTGTTCATTGAGTTTTTATCCTGGAAATTAATGCTTTATCTGAGTTATAGGTGGCAAAGATTTTATCCCATTCTCTAGGCTCTCTTTTCACACACTTATTTCCTTTGCTGTGTGGAAACTTTTGAATTTTATGCTACCTAATCTATTGTTTCTGGTTTCATTTTTATACTTTAGGTGTCCTTTTAAGGGAGTTGGTTCCTGTGACAACACGTTTGAATGTTGTGTACTCAGTTTCTTCTAGGAGGTGTAGAGATTTTGGTCTAATTACTAGGTATTTGATCCATTTTAAGTTGAATTAGTGTAGGGTAAAAAATAGGAGTCTAATTCATTTTTTTATATAAGCATTTCCAGTTTTTCCATCATTTGTTAAAAAGGCTATTCATCCAACCTATGTTTTTGGAAACTTTGTCTACTATCAAAGAACTGTATGTATGTGGGTTTGTTTCTTTGTCGTATATTCTATTCCATTGGTCTTCATGTCTGCTTTAGTGCTAGTACCATACTGTTAATACTAGCTCTGTAGTATAAATTGGTGTCTAGGATTATGATTCTTCTTACATCACTTCTTTTGCTCAAGAGAGCTTTAAATATTTAACAGAAAAAATAATTAATAAATGGTCAGAATAACTTAGGAGACAATTCTTCTTTTGGGGCTGGGTACCTGGGATTTTACTCAGAAGTGCTTAAAGATTGAGCCATAACCCTAGCCATTTTAAGAAATATTTTGTTCAGAGACAGGATTTCATAGAATTATTTAGGGCCTCACTAAGTTGCTGAGGCTCCTTTTGAACTCACGATCCTCCTTCCCCAGCCTCCAGAGCCTCTGGGAGTGCAGATGGATGCCACTATGCTCGGCGTAAAGAGTCAGTTCTTTAAAGAAGAAATACAAATGGTCAAAAATATATTTAAAAATGTTCAACTTTTTTATCAAGTAGAGGAATGCAAATGAAAACTACATTGAAATATCAACTTCAGTCAGAATGGCAATTATCAAAAATTAAAATAAGTGATGTTAAGGATGTGGAGAAAAAAGTACATCCAGATATTGTTGGGGAGACTTCAAATTGATGCAACCACTCTGAAAACCCTAGGAATAAAACCACCATATAATCTAGCTATCCCAAGCCTTAGTATATATACTAAAGATCTAAAATCAGCATACTATAGGGATATAACCACATCAATATAGACACAATAACTGAATAATCACAATAGCCAAGCTAACCAACCTAGGTACCCTTCAACAGATTAATGAATAAATATGTGTTGTATACATGCACAATATAGTATTACTTGGCCATGAAGAAAAATAAAATTATGGCATTTTTTGATAAATGGATGGAACTTGAGAGTATCATGCTGGGTGAAGTAAACAAGTAAACAGATCCCCAAAATCAAAGGTAGAATGTTTGCTATAATGTTTCTCCAAAATACAGGGAGAAAGGGGAAAAAGTGCAGAGGAGAATTCCATCAAAATAGTGCTGGGAGCCATCAGCCAAGTAGGTATGGCAATTTCCTTGCCAGCTACTCCCATGCTGTCTAGTGGAAGGACTCTTGAAAGGTGACCTTGCTCAAGGACCAGGGCAGATCCGTGTTTAGGGTGTCCCCAGCTTAGCATAATAGGCGATTAGGGTGTTCCCCCTTTAGAATAGGGCGGTTTAGCATAATAGGAGATTAGGGTGTTCCCCCTTTAGAATAGGGCATATCCTGCTGCTGAGTTCCTCTTGAGTTCTTAGGGTCAGACAGTATATTTTGGGAGACAGAAGCCCAGTGGAGTGTGGATTTGGGCAAAATGTGGATTTGGGCAGAGAACGTGGATTCCCCCAGAACGTGTTTGTAGATGGCCGGTGTGAGTTCGGGAATAAAGAATTGCTATTTGAATCTACAAGCTGTGTGGAGACTCGTGATTTGTGCCCAGCCAGAGACTGTGGCATCTGGTGGCTCCTACGCAGAACGCCTGAAGCTTGGGGGTAAGTGAAATTACTCGCCCCTGAAGGAGAGCGAAAGAATGGGTGAGCATTTCAAAAAACAATGTGTTCTTGTTCTAATTTATTTTGTTTTTGTTTCAAGTTGCCTGTTCCTAGAACTTTCTCAGGCAAACTGGGGAAAATGGTTGACTCAAGGTTTTAAGTTGTTCGCCTCCAAGGAAGAGAAATTGTTAGAGAAAGGAGGCACCCCAGTAAGACCAAGAACAATTAGGGCATATGTTAATACAATACAAAAAGTAGCCCATGGCTTTTTAAAGACGAGTTATTAAATATATCAATGGGACCATCATGGTATCCTGTAGAAGGATTTTTCTTCAACAAGAAAGAGATGGCTAATTCTGTTTACTACGCTTGTCTAAGATCTTGGTTTTTACAGACATCTGATTAATTTACAAAGCTAAAGTGTTAAAATATCAACCACTAAATATGAAATCAAGTACTCTTTACTTATTAAGTTCCATAAGGTAATATATTTAATCATTATGTGTGTTTTCATAAATTGGTGTATGGAAAAATGTTTAATATTGCTTTGGTCTATGTCTTTGCTGAAACAAGGTTACTAAGTGTTAAGATTCTATCAGGTGTAATTTACATACAAAGAGTATAAGAAGTTTCAGTTGGGTTTCAATTACAGTATTATAGTACCATAAAAAACATGAAAGTATTTCATCTTATTAAAGTGAAGTAATTTGTCTAAATCAGAAATTTTATAAGGGTTATTTCAGAATGTGAATTTATAAAAAGGGTTAATGGCTAGAAAAGAGATTAAGATTAAAGATGTAAAAATATATTTTAATATGAAAGGTTAAAAAATGTTTCTAGGTGAGATAATCTCTGTAGTAAAGTAAAAAGTTGTAAAATGCCATTTAAAAATATTTTAAGGAAACTAAACTTACTTTAAAAGCTTGAGAAAGGGAAAAAAAGTATTTGTACATGGCAGATTGAGACAAAGCTTCTTAATGGAGTAAAAAAGGCCTTTGGTTGAAGGGCAGCCATGTAAACTAACATTAAGCGATTTAAACAGAATCTAAGCCTCGTTTAAAATAGTGAAGCTGTAGGTGGTGAAAAATACATTTAAAAGTACAGTATAGCTGATAATTAAAAGGCTTTAAAAAGTAAAATTGAAGGTGGGTTAAGATGCCTTCATGACTGAGGAAAAAAAAACCCAGGATAATGGGAAAATAATAGGATAAAAGATATTTAGATAAAGACGATTAAAACTTTGAAGTAAAAAACTTTAAAGACAGAAATACAAAAAGGTAAAGAAAAAAAAAGATAGAAAAGATGTAGAAAGATAAAAAAGATGTAAGAAGACAAGAATTTGAAACCCACAAAATAGGAAACAAAAGAAAACTAAGAGAAAAAAAAAAGCAACTAAGGGTAAATGTACAAACCTTAGAAGAAAACTAGAAGATAGAAATAAGATAAAAAATGGTTAAAAATGTCAAGTAAAGGTATTTCTGATAAAAAATACAAAAAGCTAAAACAACTATTAGATACAGATATTCAAGATAGAATTAAAATGTACTTATTAAAGCAAAAGAGGGAATTTAAAAAGGGTATATATCCCCCAAAGATAAACTTAAAATAACTTTTTTTTACTCTAAACTTTTTAAATTTGGATTCATCAAGACTTAGTGCTGCGGAAAGACATATGTATCCAAAAAATGTACATAAGCCTAAGGTACTTTGGAAAGATATTCTAACAGGACAATGGAAAGGTCCTGACCCAGTGATTGTCTGGAGTCGGGGCTCTGTTTTTGTTTTTCCTCAGGGAGAACAGCAACCAATTTAGATTCCAGAAAGACTAACTAAAACGATTTCTACAGATCGAAAAGAAGATGATTTGACTCAAATCCATAACAGCTGATATCCAGAACTCCAGCTTGGCCATTCTTACATCTGCAACAGTGATTAACCAGGATGCTTTTTTCAATATCTATTTTATTATTGCATTTTTCCACATCATAAGGTTCTATTTTTATTTTTTGAGCTCATACAAACCTAGGTTAATGTTTTTTTTTGATCAGTTTTATTTTTTGACTGTGGAGTTTTTAAACATTGCAATGGAGATTTCACCTAGGTAAAGCAACAAGGCCTTTATTATTATCTTATGTGTTGTACGTTTGTTTGCACATTTGTGTTTTGTGTTGTATGTCTGTGTGTGCGTATGTCCATATTTCATATATGAGGAGAGCTCATGATGAATCCGAATTATTTTTTTTTCACGTGATTTAAATGGCTTAATTTAAATTACGTAAACAGCTGTTAAGGATTGTTTTTAAAGGTGGTTAACAGAACTGCTTGTTTACTAATTTAAATTAGGTAAACAGCTGTTAAGGATTGTTTTTAAAGGTGGTTAACAGATCTGCTTGTTTACTAATTTAAATCAGGTAAATAGCTGTTAAGGATTGTTTTTTAAGGAGGTTAACAGATCTGTTTGTTTACTTTCACCTTTCCTTTTCATTATATTTAATAATTCTTTTCAGGATAATGTCTTTTTAGCATCATTGCCAGAATTCCTATCTTCATCCCAATGAATATAACTCAACAAGTATGCTCAATCAAGGAGTCAACTTACTTTGGCAGGAAAAGGACTTTGGGAGGAGACAAACAGATTTATAGATTCCTCCACTTTGAACTGCTTACAGAACTTGCCTAGACTATGTAACTATCGTTTGGTACAGCTAATTGTGGTAATGCTGGCACATCTTTGCTGATGGTGTCACCAGTGATCTTTGCTGATGGTGTCACCAATGATGCAATTTTTCCAAAGGAACTGTCAATTGGCTTGGTGTCGTGGCATTTCTGTATCCTCCTCCCTTCTGCTAGGGATGGTCTAAATTTGGGGGCCAATAGCTATATGCTGGACCGATAGTCAGTGACGGGTATGATCCAATTGCAGTGGTATCAACCTAAGACAGGAGGCTAACGCCTAAAGGTCAGTTTTCTGATGACGGGTAAGAACCATATGTTGAACTGGACAACCTACCAGGCACGGTCCTTAAGCCACATTAACCTCACTCCCCCACTGGCACCAAGGCCAAATTTGGGGCCAACAGAGGTGAGGCAAAGAACCTCACCCCCCCACTGGTGCATAGACCTATCCACAAGTATGGCTGTATGCTGGACCAGTAGTCAGTGACGGGTATGATCCAGTTGCAGTGGTATCAACCTAAGACAGGAGGCTAACGCCTAAAGGTCAGTTTTCCAATGACGGGTAAGAACCATATGTTGAACTGGACAACCTACCAGGCACGGTCCTTAAGCCACATTACTTGTTGTTTAATTAATCAGAAGGGGGAAAATGCTGGGAGCCATCAGCCAAGTAGGTATGGCAATTTCCTTGCCAGCTACTCCCATGCTGTCTAGTGGAAGGACTCTTGAAAGGTGACCTTGCTCAAGGACCAGGGCGGATCCGTGTTTAGGGTGTCCCCAGCTTAGCATAATAGGCGATTAGGGTGTTCCCCCTTTAGAATAGGGTGGTTTAGCATAATAGGAGATTAGGGTGTTCCCCCTTTAGAATAGGGCATATCCTGCTGCTGAGTTCCTCTTGAGTTCTTAGGCAGACAGTATATTTTGGGAGACAGAAGTCCAGTGGAGTGTGGATTTGGACAAAATGTGGATTTGGGCAGAGAACGTGGATTCCCCCAGAACGTGTTTGTAGATGGCCGGTGTGAGTTCGGGAATAAAGAATTGCTATTTGAATCTACAAGCTGTGTGGAGACTCGTGATTTGTGCCCAGCCAGAGACTGTGGCAAAATAGAAGAATGTATGGGCAAGGTGGTGCACGACTGTAATCCGAGTGATTACTGAGGCTGAGGCAGGAGGATCACCAGCCTCAGCAATGGTGAGGCACTAAGCAACTTAGTGAGACCCTGTCTCTAAATAAGAAAAATACAAAATAGGTCTGGGATGTGGCGCAGTGGTCAACTGCCCCTGAGTTCAATCGCTAGTAATGCACACCCCTTCAAAAACTAGAAGAATGATCAGTGAAGTAGATAAAGGGGATTAAGTGAAAAGCAGGAGGGACCACATAGAGAAAGGACAATGGGATGAAGCTGACCTAACTTTTCTGTGTACACATTTGAAAATACTACAGTGAATCTCACCATTATGTAAATCCAGAAGACACTAATTAAAATAATTATAAATAAATAGCAGAAAGATCACTGGAATAAAGGGAAGGAAATGGGGAGTTAGCAGGGGAGTAGAAGGGGAAGTACTGGGGACTAAATTAGAATAAATTACATTTCACACTTTTATAATTATGTCAACATAAATCCTAACATTACACACAACTAAAATGAACCAATGAATAAAGATAACGTGAGAACATAGACATACACAGGGAGAATACAATGTGATGATGAACTTGGATGTGCTGCCATATGCCAAGGAATATCTAGGGCTACCTAAAGGTAGAAAAGGAGGGAAATTTTCACCCCGTAAGAGGCTTCAGAAAGACAACACCCCTGACAATATCTTAATTTTTAATTGTAGCCTCCAAATCATTAAGAGAATAAATTTGTATTGTTTTAAGCCACCAAGTTTATCGTATTTTTATAACAGACCTGGGAAACTGATATATTAATCAGATCTCAATATGAACCATACATGTAAAGTTTATAAGCAAATAACCCATTCTCTCCTTGCCTCTGACCCTTAAATTCTATCATATGGACACTACTTCAGGTGCTCAACTTGGAATTAGGACAAGAATGCCCGCATTCATTAACTCCTGGAATACATTTTCATTCCACAAGAGGACGATTGCCAGAATTTCTAGTTTCCCCAACTCTGTGTAGCAAAAACTGTATTCGCAGTGAGCTCAACATAGAATCCTGACTCAGGTCTGGAGGTCTACATGGGAATACATCTGCCCACACTCAAGCTCACTCGTGGGTTGATTTATTTTTGTACATGGAGGTACAAATCAAGAAGACCAAGGGAATTGCCAGGTACATCAGGAACTTTGAGTTAGTGGGGGGAATTTACTACAGGAGAAATGGGTTTTGTGGCTGCCTTAGCTCTTCCACTTTTATTGTACTATACAAGTTCTTTCCTGTAAAACAGCCAGGTGCTAAGAATAAAGAGCTCTTTAGCTGTGTCTGAAAGGTCTGATCTTGTTTGGAACAAAGTGTGAGGATTACACATCTAAAGGTAATTGTCAAAATAACAGAGGACTTGATGGAGATCAACTAAGAGGATGCTCATTGATCCATGATAATGGCAGTATTCAAAGAAGTAGCAAAGCAATTAGAATTTATCAGAACCAGGGAAAGAGCCAAGAAAAGCTCTAACGAGATTACTTTCAATAGTCCACTGCTAAATTAATAGTCAACTGTAAACAGTTGACTATGGTTAGCTGGTTTTTTTTAAGAAAAAAAAAGGTAATTTAAAAATTGGTAAAGAGTTTAAATAGAAAATTTAACTAAAGAAGATACAAAAATGGTCAATGAGCCCATGAAAATCCAATTATTAACATTAACTATTAAAGAAATACAAATCAAAACCACAGTATAAAGAAGACAGACAAATGGTCAAAAAATATATTAAAGCTAATTTGAAAAACAGTATGGCAGTATTCCAATGTGATAAACTTAGAGTTGTCTCAGGACATGGTAATTCCAATATATTTTCCACCCAAGAGAAATGAAAGTATTTGTACAGCCATAAAGGTACATAGCACCATTATTCATAAAAACCAAAAGGTGGAAGTAACCCAAATGTTCTTCCATAAAAATATAGCTATCAATGCAGGTTACTCTGACAAAACCTTACCTGAAAATATTGGTTTTAATGTCAGATAAATATAGAGAAATGAACATGTTTTAAGTTAATTCCAGGAATATTGGGAGGTTAGGCTTATTGAATAGACTGTCACAATAGACAGTTTTTGTGCCTACAGATTAACAAAGAGCTGGGATGGTACATTCAAGTGATTCAATAAAAGAAAAGTGAGTTGAGAGTATCTTTTCTTAGTGTTTCTTACAGAACAGGAAGGGACTAGATTTGATAAGAATAGATTCATTTTTGGCAAAAGTCCAATGATGCTAGAACTGACAGTACAAACTTACAGAGCACACACACTCTGTTCTTGCTTTATCCACAATAACTATTTCAGAATTTAGAGGCTTAAAGTCTATTAAATATTTGTAAATTTTATTGTGCAGCATTAGTATATATTTATTAATAGAAAGCTTTATAGTCCAAATTACCAAGAGCTAAATGTACAACATGCATAGAGATATACTTGTAGGCAAAAAAGGCACACGCAACTGCTATGAAATATTTAACAAGATACAAGTCAAGTCAGATAATTAAATACAGGTAATACTGAACTTAGGCAAAATTTAACAATAGTAAGATCCTTGAGGACATTATGCTAAATGAAATAAGCTAACCACAAATAGACAGATACTGTATTTCACTTATATGAGTTATCTAAAATCATCAAATTCACAGAAACACAAAATAGAATGGTGATTAGCAGTGTTGGAAGTGTGGAAGCATTGTTGCTTAATGTGTGTAGAGTTTCTGATTCACAACAAAAACATTGCAGAGAGTTGCCTCACACCCATATAAATATAATTAACCCCACTGAACTGCACACTTAAAAATAATTGAGATGGTAAAATTTCTGTTGTTTTTAACCACAATAAAAAATAAGCAAAGTTTTGAAATTAACAAGACATCTTAGATATATTTTCTTTCTTTCCTACCCATAACTTCTGCTATCCCTGGCAGTAAGCACATTGGATTCCTAATATTCTCTTTTAGCCCTTTACTAACAGTGTTTCTGGCTCCGCCTAGGTCTCCTCTTCCTCTCTGGGAGTCCTCTGAAATAAATGTCTCTGCAGAAATATTACTGGCAGCCTCGCCCAGGGATCCTCCTTGGACCTGGCTGTCTGGATTCTGCCACTTGTCAGCATAAGAAACAGACAAAAGATGGAAAAAGGAAAAGCAAATTTGATACAGGCTAATCAAACCAGAGAGAATCATCTAGATGCGCACCAAGCCCTGACCCACAGAAGCAGTTAAAATTTGCAAAAACTATACACACACACACACACACACACACACACACACACACATACACACACACACACACACATGTGGATTTGATGAAGCAACCTGTTAGGCCTGAGGGGCAATCTCTACTCCCATCTTTGGCACCTGGGTGCATGGGGGGTTGTAGCCTCTTCAGCTTACTTTCTCAGCAAGAGGAAGCCATTCCCAATTTCAGATGGGGGCCCCCATATTCAGTCTGCTCCAAAACCTCTTCAAGTATAATTCTCTTGTAAACTGATAATCATTATATATTATTTTTCCTCAGGTATTTATCTAAAGATATTTTAAAATATGTTGACCTTTAATTGAATAAGCCTGTTAAAGGGATCTAAGCAAAAGAAAACCCTTTCCTAATGCAAAACAACTCATTCTGACAGGCACTAGGCATAGAAGAAATGCTTGTACCCTGAAAGAATGAGTATATGCAGGCAACAGGATGGGATGGGGGTGAATAGTTTTGAGCTAGACATATTACTTCTATAGGGGTTATGTCATGTATGAGTTCATCTTCTAAATGTGCATGTATGTGCCTGTGTGTATAAGTTCCCAGGAAGGCCATAGAGAAGCTACTCTGTTATCAATTCTGATATTAAGAAAAAAATAGTTAAGTGTAATGTTAAAAACTACATTCAAATCAAGCAGATACTTTTGAACATATTTAAGGGAAACATGATCTATTCACTTACTATAACACATAATTTTGAAACAGGCTTTGATATGATATAGAAATCATCTGAAGAAGTAATCATTTCTTAGAATAGTTTGGTTAAATCAGTAAAACCTTTTCAAATCATAATGTCCCAATCTTGTAATTTTCTTTTACTTTTTAATGAATACATATATATGGCTTAGGTCTCATTACTTTTCAATATTCTTTTATTTTATTTTATATTGCAAATAGATCTAAATTATGCAGAATAAAAGAATAAAAGCTTTCAAAACCAATACTTGCTTAACCAATTTTGGATACATTCTTAACATTAAATGTGTTCTTATTAAGATCCATCTCTCTTTTTTTCTTTTTACTTTTAGTGTTACTTAGCATTTTTAATTTTGTAGAATTGTGGAAGGATTATGAAAATAAAATACAAGGCTAAACTTCATTAGACTAGAGATAGCTTTGGTCCAGCACAAGCTGTGCCTTGAAATAAATCTAAAACATTTTATGGTTAAAACAGTAAGAAAACAGTTTAATTTCCCATTAAATCAGTTTAATGTACTGTAGAACAAATGAAGTGATTGAGAATTCTAGTTGTATAATGATATTTATATTCACACTTCACAAACATGCAGGCTCAACTGCCATTGACAAATTCCATGTACACTTAAAGAGGAAGACAGAAAAATGCTCATATTTGATATAGCAAAAGTAAAAACTAAGCCAAAATAGCATGTAAATAAACTTACTTTGTAATACCTCTTCAACTTTTTTACATGTTGGGAAAAAATGAGGAGAATTGTATAATTAGGACCAAATATGCAAGAAATTGAGACTGCAAATAATATACCCATTTATTTTTGTCTTATCAGCGAAAAATATTTATGTGTCATCTAACCACTTTCTTTGCATCTAGACAACTTAGAGATACTGAATAATTTAGATGATTCTAGTCAATGGCCTGCTACATAGAACAATTAACAATCAATGCCAAGAGACAACATCATACAGTGAAAAAGCATCTGTTTTGGAGCCGACTTAACCTAATCTCCTCCACTCCTCCTAGGTGTGCTACTTTCTATAAACAGGGATTCTGAGTCTTTTTTTAGGAAGATAATGTTTATCTCAAAGTATTGTTCTGATGAAAATATCAAACAGCATTTATAAGTCAACTAGAGAGTTTTTGGTTTACACTAATTTCCCCAATAAATATTAATATCATTTTCTTCTCCAATTAGGTTGCTCTACAAAAAAATATGCAAACTCTTCTCTCTTTAACATGTCAAACCACAATATACTCAGAGACGTCTCCAGAGTCTCCTTTCAGTACTGAAAAGAGATTCCGATTTGTTTTTGAAAACCAAGGGGGAAATTATTGGAATTTTAAAATACCTAACATTTAGATTAATGGTAAGTAATTGCTTCACTATTGAACAAAATAAGCATACATAATATACTTAGTACTCAAGCAATTGAAATATATAACAAAACAAAACAAAACAAAGGGAAAGAAATATGAAATCAGGGCTTAAGAATGTAGATCAGTGGTAGTGAACTTGCTTACCAAAAGCAGAAAAAAACCCAAGAAATCAATAAAAATATTGCAATTGATACAGGAACTTATTATTATAAACAGGCTAAACAATAGAATGTGATAAGAAAATTGAAGTCATAATACACACTTATTCTCCAAAGTTTCTCACTTTTTTCTATGCACAGTTATTATTAAGATATGGGAAATCTAAATTGTGTACCTAAATCTAAATTGTGTCCTTGTGAAACCAAAGGAGATGTATCAAATTAAACTTCTTGTTAAGTTGGACTTATCTTGAAATTTTACTAATAAGTATCTGCTAAATCTCCTTTTTTTTCTGTAGATATTCTCTCTCTAGGGAGAAATAGAAAAACCATTTCTCTTGAGATGTACATTCTTACCCAATGTCTATTAATATCCACTAGAACAAATTGTCAAAATATTTCTTGATTAATACCAACCATGCATGAGAATATACTATACTTGATAGAGTCTGCCTCTCTACACTTCTTTTCTTTATCTGAAACTGCTCTTTGGGTTTGTTGAAAGATGATTTGACACTAGTATTGTGCTTATAACAAAATGTAGGCTATTTTTTTTCCTTTTCCCTCTGCATTGGGAATTTGAAACAACAAAGAAAAGGAATGGGGTTTTATTATTTAATATGTTATTTTAAAATATTTGGTAATGTTGCTCCAGTAATTTTACACTTACTTTTCTGAAATTAGAGATGGATTTTATTTTTTGTGTATAATTCTTGGGGCCAAGACACAAGATTAAATAATTGGTGAATGTGAAAAATTAAACCTTCAACCCTAGAATAATATTGCAATATATTTAGCTACTGGGGATCAGTAACCATGTTAAGACATCCACTGACTTTATTTTAAATGATGATTTTGAAACTGGCTATATACTAAATAAGCTTGAACAGTCTCATTTCCCAATCAATACATTTTTATACTACTTCCTTAATTTTATATGACTCATTTGGAATATTGGATTATGACTTAGTCAGGATTGACAAAACTAACAAGACAGCTAGAAATTTAGCCTTTCAACCCCTCTTTTAAAAAGGGATTATTCTGGATGAACGTTTTTCTAAAATGAAGTGTGTAATTTTTTATTTTCTTAAAACTAATCAAACTACTGAACTTAATGGGACATTTTCATAATGACCTATGGCCATCACTAGGATTTCCAATTATTGCAGTGATGCCGTTAGAGATTATAGAAGTCTATTGGTCTGTTTACCTCCACTAAATAGCTCAGCTCTTATGCTTTTGGAGTTTCTGTGTGGGTTTTATAGATTTTCTGTCAACATTCTTGCTGCCACTTTTCACTGCTATCATCAGGCTAGTCTTCACAGCCCTGCTCCTTTTTAAATGTTGCTGCTTTCTAATAGGCAGTGGGTTTGGCAACCACCTAACTAAGCTAGTTAAAATTGTCAATAAAATGAGATTCTGTAGGCACTAAAGGAATACTCCTAAGAGAAAAACATGTTCTTTTGTTGCATGTATTTTGTAGATGCAATTTTGAGTGTGTTTTATTGAATTTATATATATTTGTAGATGGGCACAATACCTTTATTTATTTATTTTTATATGGTCCTGGGGATTGAACCCCATACCTCACACATGTAAGGCAAGCACTCTACTTCCGAGTTACAATCCCACCCCTGAATTTTTTCTTTAATTTTCCTTTTCCTTTTGGCGTGTGTGTATGTGTGTGTGTGTGTGTGTTTGTGTGTGTGCATGTGTGTGTGTGTGTGTGTGTGTGTGGTGCTGGGGACTGAATCCAGGGTGTTCTACAACTGAGATATACCCCCAGCATGAAATCTTTTTTATATTTATTTCTTATTTTGAGACAGGGTCTCACTAAATTGCTAAGATGCTTGAGTTGCTAGGATTAAGAATTTCATTGTTTAAATCTTCCCACTGAGAAAGGTGAGATTACTACCTGGCTAAATGCTGAAAGATGGCGGGTTGCTGTTTATTATAGTGAGTAGATAGATGACCACATTGTCTTTAGGTTGAGCCACCATCTTAGGTCATGTCTGGAAAGGTTGGGGTGCACATCTGGATGAAAGCATTAGTGTTATTCAGAGTTAAACAGTTTTATTACAATAAGCAGTATTCTTTAGATTTGATTTAAAAGTCACCATGTTTCACAAAGTTGTACTTAAAATGTGTTGCCATTTTTAATGTTATTCTTACTTCATGGAAATGTCTGGTTTGGAATGGAACAGCTTATACTGGCAGCTTATCCTGTTTGAAAATCTACCAAAAACATGGTTATTTTTAGTTGATTCCATCTATGCAGGAAAGTGCCCCACCAAATCAGACTAAAACAAACAATTATTGGTGATAGTTTCATTATCAATTGCTTTCCAATGTTTTAATGAGTCTCTTTTTTTAAGAGCCTTAGATACACGAGATATATGAACTAACTTTTGTTAGCTTGACATAAGCTGAATTTAAAGCTCTTGCTAAGATTACCACCCTTTTAATACCTTTGCCTATTCCTTTATGTCACAAAGGGTGAATTCTAAAAAATCTTTTGAACAGAAAAAGCAATTTATACATATAAAAATACTTGGAGTGCCCTAGGGGTTGTCGTGTTGCAAAGAGATGGAAGAGTTTGATTTTAAGTTTAAGCTTCAAACATTTATGGCCTAAATGGGGATGTCATTCTGAATTAAGCCTCAAATGGTTTTTTATAGGCAAGAAAGGGTATTATTGCTAAGATGAGCTATAAAAGAGTGAAGCAAAGCCTCAGTTATTTCCACTCATCAGATTTTTCCTCCCTAAAGTGCAGGACTTTCACTTGAGAATCATCTCTCCTTCCAAATTTTGGCATTTGTGTTCCTCTTCGATGAATACTCTAACCATTTCCATCAGAGGAGATATTTTTTTCCCTCCTGCTTCTACCAGATATGTCGGACTACTGATGTAAAATCATTGCCACATGACAGCAACTTCTCAGAACTGCACTGAACCAGCCCATCAGTCAAGGACTGCAACTAAATGTTATACGTCTTTCTCATTGCACCTATGCCCTGTTTCCTCCCTTCAGACCCTGTCCTTTGTTTGCTTGCTTGACTGGGTATGAAGGCTGAGCCTTAGTAAATAGCCTATGGCTTCATTGATCTCTCCTTACCTCCAGCCACAGAATTGTAATTATGTTACCATTTAGAAGTAAGGCTGTAAAGCCAAGATGGTTATAGAATTAACCTGAGGCAGCTCCTAGATGTTTGTCTTTAGTATCTCCTGATGCCTTTTCCCCATTTTGACCCCTCTCTTGCGCTTCCTATTTACTCTAAATCTTCATGTAGCTTCTTACATTTCTCCAGGTCCCTAAAATGTATTTCACCCTGACCTTTCATAGGAAAGACTTAAATGCCTTTAAACACTACTTCTATCAAAGATATAGTTTTAGTTCTCCTGCCTTTAGACCTTTGATGTAGGTAAGGAGTTGACCAAGATACAGAAAAAAAAGTCAGGTAATAATAATATGTTAAAGTTATACTAAGAGAAAATATTTTAATGTCACTGGAGGCAACTGCAGAGTGGTATGATTATCTTCATGTGTGCTTGTGTATAGAGTGGTTGATATGAGGCCTTTTGAGTAGACAGACCTGTATTTTGTTCTCAGTTTATACCACATAAATGTCTCTATAGACACTTAGTTTTAAGTATGGGTCATAGTTTTATGCAAATGATGAAGCCCATAAAATACAGATAGTTTTATGCAAATGATGAAGCCATTGTCTTTTTTTGATAATCTTTTGTAGCATCATTTGGGATACAATAACAAGTTATTGTTTATCTGGATTTACATCAGTCCTAGTATTGGAGGAAAAAGATAACTGAAAATAAATCCATAGTCCAAAATCTTCTAGTGACCCAACTTTTCAGAACTTATACATACTTATGAAATCTCTCACTTTCAAATTACATGACTTGGAATTACATTGCTCAATAGCACCTGAGTCAAAACTTTCTCCTGAAAAACTTCTCTGATAGCCTGGCCTTTCCTTATATCCTTCATTCTCATCCTTCCCCACAACATTGAGTGTGATCTCTCTGTTAACCCAACCCAACTGCTCTTATACTCCATTGTTTCCATCTTAATCTTGAGCTCCCTGAGGGCAGTTGCTGGTCTTCGTCTATTCATGCTGCTGTAATAAATACCATAAATTAGTGTGTTGGGGGCTCATAAATAACAAATTCATTTCTCATAACTATGGAGTCAGGGAAGTCCAAAATCAATTTGCCAGAAGATTTGGTGTCTGATATGGGCCTGATTTTGGGTCATGGATAGTACTACTCATTGTGTTCTCACCTGATGCATGGAACTACCTAGCTCTTCTTTAAGTGCACTAACTCCCATTCATGAGGATTACATCCTTGTAAACTAGTAACCTCTCAACATCACCACATCTGAATGCCATCGTGTTGGGAATTAGGTTCCATCATATGCATTTGGGTGGACACAAATATTCAGAGAGTAGCAAGACCTTATTGAATTTATCTTAAAGCATTGCTAGACACAGGATATATTTATAAAATCTTGGAAGTTCCACAGGCTGCGTTGTGGAGAGAGAAGACTCATTTAAAACAACGTAAGAGATATTGTATATTTAGGGCTGCTTTGAGAAATTCCTTTATTCTTCTTATAGCAGCCTGCTTTTGAGATTTTAGGTTTTAGTCACATAATTAGAAACTATTTCTCTACTAGGTTGTGCTCACATAATTAGAAACTGTTGTATATAAATAGAAACCTTGGTGCTTTGAAGTACATTATAGTGTCTTAAGAAAAATCTTTTTAAATCAAACAACTTGTATGATGATTCAGGTCATTTTATTTTCAAAATGTCTCCATTATAATAGAAAATTCTTTAATCTGCATAAAACAGTCTCTCTTATTGCTAGACTTGGAGTTTTAGTAGTACAGAGAAATGTAGAAATGGCACAAAGTCAACTCAGGGCATATTTTCTGGAGTTAACTTCTGCCAAAATTTCTGAAACAAGAAAATTTGGCTGTTGTACAAACAAAACTCTAGCAAATAGACAACATTATAGGACTAGATAACAATATTTCTGCAAATGAATATTATTAGGGATTTCAGATGGGAAGGATATTTTCCATTGTAGGGAATTTATGAAACTCTTAGGAGCCTTTAACAAAGAAAGAAAAGCACAGAAAAAAATCTCCACTGATGGAGAAGAAACAGTGTTCAGTGTATTGCTACCCGAGGAACATTCCATTTCATTTCATTGTTCAGACACGTTAGTGCACACACACACATGTGTGCACACACATACACCTCTGTTTTTATTTCTCGGTTAAGAAATGTGTAAGTGTATTTATTCTTCAATTTTTTTGAATCTCTGTCCCAAATGAAATATTCTGAATACTTTTTCTTATAAAATATTTCTAATTTTCTTAACATGGAAATAAGAAAATGGTCACTTGGGGAAGGAGATGGTAGTGGAGATGAAAGCAAGCCCTAGCAATTCTAGAGAGAGTAACCTGAAAAATAAAAAGAAATGAGCAAAATATTTAAAATATGTACATATTTGTAGACATAGAATTGAAGCTTCCAGTACATCCCAAATCTTCTTCATTCTAGCATTAATGTAATAGAAAATAGAAACTATAGAAATGTGCTTATTGGGTTGTGATATAAAATATATTTACTACTGAGAGTTATAAAGTTTAGGAGTCACTTTAGTTATGTTAAAACTTACCAATGAATTTTCAGTATGCTGGTTTCTAAATTAGTTTTTACATAGAAGGAAAAATGACCATGACCACGTCAGCCTCATATGTTAGACATTTGTAAACAACAAGACAACGCCTTATCAACTTTTTCAATGCTAACAGCCATTGGCAAAAAAAAGAGATATTATACTGAGCAGAAAAATATCACAGATTTTCAAAATCCAGAATGTATTTTGTTACCCATTAACTATCACTCTTTTATATAATGTTTTGACAAACTGGAAAAAAAATTAGAAAATTCCCACAGATTTATATGACTCACACCTTTTATAAATTTCTCAAAACATCTGCCACTTAAAAGCCATATAGATTAGCAGAAGTCACAGGTTCCCATTGCAATCACAAGCACTGGAGGAGCTTCAAATTCATAAAAATGTTATTTAAGTGCCCTCCACATATTAGAAATTTAGCTTACTTCAGAAAAACATCGAGTGTTGCATGGTGTGCAGTACAAGTACTTGAGGATTTAACTAATCACCAAATGTTAACTAAAATATATTAGCATTTATTTCAAAGATACTATTAATCACAGTAACAAAGTATAATTGAGACATTGTTTGAATTCAACTATAGAAGGCAAGTATTTATTGGAATAATGATCAGAAAACATACAAATACACTCCCAATCTGCGTATGCTATTAAAACATTTATTTAAAGCTATGTTAATATTTTTAAGGGAACTTTGGTATTTCAGTATTTCTAAAGGGACATATGCAGAATGGGTATATTTCTAAGCAAGCATATGCAGAATAAGATAATTTATTTTCATATGTAAAAATAGCTGCATTTGGCTTCAAAAATACAGAATAAGAATGCATATAGTGAGCTTTTGTAAAACATTTATGATTATATAAATTTAGAAACTACTATCCTATATTCTATTCCATCTCCAGGATTTTCATCTTTCACTCAGTTTTACCAAAGAGAAAATAATGCAAAAGTTGATTTTCTTCAAGGAACAAGTATATCTTAAATCTGTTACAAGTTATTGTTATTGTTAAAGATTTTTAAAAAAGTGTTTGGAATTGAAGTGAGATTCAAACAAGACCTGAAATTTTGAAGGAAATTACTTGATAAATTTGTGCTATTGTTTGGATGTGAGGCTCCCCCAAAAGCTCATGTGTGAGACAATGGGAGAAGGTTTAGAGGTGAAAGACAATGGGAGAAAGTTTAGAGGTGAAAGTATTATGAGAGCCTTCACCTATCAGTGAGTCAATTCCCTAATACAGATTAAAGGCAGGTCGAGTTAGGTCATTTGAAGTGTGCCTTTTGGGTGTATATTTTGTATCTGAAGAGTAAACTCTGTTTTCTGATCAACATGTGCTGAGCTGTTTCCAGAGGTCTCAATCCAAGAAGGAGCCAGCCTTCTATGGATTGAGACCTTTGAAACCCTGAGCACCAAAGCAAACTTCTCCTCCTCTAATTGTTCTTGTCAAGTCTTTTGGTCACAGCAGTGAAAATGATGACTGAAACAATATGTCAGAAGTATGACAAATGCAGGAAAAGACTGCTCCTTTTAAATTAACATAACCCTCCGAACAATGATTTGATCAAAAGTCAAAAGAAATGAGATGCATTTGGACAGATAGATGGATACAAGCATATGTATATAATGATCTTTCTCTATCAGTAATATACATAATTAACAATAGCACAATACATTCTTAAAACACTTTCAACATAACCAGAAATGCACTATTGATCTACAGTAATATGATGGATTTAATTACACTCTCCAGATTTAAAAACAAGAAATTGTCTTAACAAATTTCATTAAATCAATAGGATTCTAAGTCTCTTTGTTGAATTTCAACTACCTTTGACTTAAAAGATTGTAGTACAAAGAACAGAAAATTAAATTTTCAAAAAGGATAAAGTACACAAACATAAAACAGGTAGAAATATTACCAAAAAAGATGCTCAATATGGCAATAGAAATGTGCCATATGCTAGGAGTGAATATTTGGAAAACTACTTAATTCAGGTTTTAAGTGAATTCTAGGTATAGGGGGAAATTGTATGAAGAATTACTTTATAAATATCATCATGGATTGGTAGTGATTACCATCCCGGTGCATGTGTGGACCCTCCTATCCAAATAGCTGTATCATTCGTCTAGAAATTTTACTTGATCCGATGTGATTCAAATACAGAAATTTTTCCCTTTGTTAGTTTCAGTCATATTAGTAAAAGGCAAAATCCACAGAAAAAATCACATTTCTTGGAATTTATCCCTACCTTGTTGTTCCTAAACCAATCTCCCAGATCTGAAGTTCTGTATCACCTTCCTAACCTAATATACTTCTGTCTTCAGTCTTTCTCTTCCCTAGTCTCTCCCATAACTGAGATGACCAGCACCTATACCTAAGCCATGGCTAAGGCAGTCTCCTCCAGGAAACTTCATTGGTCTTCCCAGCTCAGGGTGACCTCTTTAATAACTGGTTCAACTTGCCCTTCTGGACATCATTGTCTCCCCCACTCTCAAACCAAAATCTTTACTACTGTCAAAGGGACTATTTATAATACACATGAATATATTTTACATACATTTTGTTGGAGGCTTTGTATTTTTTTCCAAATTGTTTGCTCTTACACTAAAAATTCCTTAGTTTGCCAAAGTCAAATCTGCTCTCAAAATCTCAGTTTTCTTCATGAAGTTTCTTTCTGAAAATTTTATTAGCATATGAGTTTTTCCCCTTATGTATTTCTCTTATTGTACTTAGTTTTCAAAACTTTGGAGAAAAATTACATATTGTTTACATTCTGAACATTCACCTCGATAACACCAGATATGACAGGAACAGGATTTTGTGGTTTTTAAGTTTTGTTATTTGTGTATTGCTTTTGTGTTTGCTGTTTGTTTTTTGCATTAAAAGACTTTATAAACAAGTTAACAGCCCCATCTAGACTCATCAAACCAAACAGTATTCTGCCCAAAAGAAAACACTATCTTAAACTTGCTAAAAGATAATGCAGTATACACAAAACCATGAATACAGAAAATTCCAGAGAACATTTTTGTAATGTTAAAAGATAATTTTTATGATGCATCATTTTCACATTAATCACTGACTTTGGAACTCACTTTTAGGTAAGAGTCTACTCATCTACATTTATGTGTATTTTTGTCTCATTACTGTAGTGGGTGGTATAATCAAAATGGTGGGCTAAGAATGTTATTCATCTTTGTGTCTTTTTAGGAGTACCTTTACACATCTTGGCCCTTAACACATATCTTTGTCACTCTGCATAAAAAGCAGTGAGACTTTTTAAACCACTATAAAATCAAACCTCAAAAAGGAAAACAACTGTGGAGATCAAATAATGTATTGACTATATTTTTTTTTCTTAAAGTATATATAGCTTGACTATTTTTGGACTTGATTAGAGAACTTACATGTCTTTGAAAAACCTTTGTAATCTAAAGAGGACTTTACATCTTCCCCTATTTTATTTTCTAAATAGAAAATTCTTTAAGGAAAAAAAATAATAGTTTAATTGTGGTACTTGATCAATTATAATTGTCTTCCATATAATGTTTCAAAGGAAAACTTAGTGCTAGGAAATATTTCCAGACAAAAATCTCAACAATAGAAACAAGATGAATACAAAATTTATAGGTAGATAGGTCAATAAATACTAGATTTTTAAATTTACATTCCTGGGGAAATTAAGCCTTATACAGTAGTCTGGAACATATGAAAAGAATGAGTTCAATTTAAATATGGTTGATTGAATAAAAAAATGATGCAATGGGATACTGTGCCAAAAAGGGATATACAGAAGACAAAGGAAGCTCCACAACACAATTTCTTTTTAAGTAGCAGTGGTACCATGCAACCCTGAAGGTGAAGAGCAGTGGCAAATCTAGATGCAGCATTCAACTAAAAAATAGCTGATCAGACAACATAAAACACAATAGCCATACTAGAAATAGCCCTTCCAGCTGTGGCACTCTCAAGTACAAAGGGAAACCTAGTCCATAAAAAAATTGACTTGCTTTTATTTTGCTCAGTTTTTCCCCTTTTCTCTCTCACTCTCCCTCAAGTGCTCTAATTTGGGAAAGTCACTATTTCCAAAGATCAGCTCCGCAGAGGGCTACGTTTCATCACTTTGCAATCAGCAACTCAAGCAGTCATATCACTTTTGTTCATAGCTACTGTGTTTCTGCCAAATTGGTCTGGGATATTGAAAAACAGCATTGGAGATAGTACTCAGGGAAAAAAAATCCTGTTTCTCCATTTGGCTCTCTCTTTTTTTAAATCTCCTTCAACATTTTGATTATTTTTTTTTTCATTTCAGATCCAAAGCCTGTTTTTTTCTTCAGAAAGGGATTTCCCTATTGGTCTGTCATTATAAGGCACATTTCAGGAGATCCATATCCAAAAGCTTCCTTCAGAGAAATAAAATCTAGCCCTTTGTCACAGAAGAACGTTTTGAACTTGAACATTATAATTTATTTAATTCTTACTTAAACCTTTAGTTTAGGGTAAGCATAGCCAGAGCTTGCAACTATTATAATCAGAATGTTTGGACAGACTGATATTTACACTCAATTTGAGCCTTCTGTTTTATGCTATGCACAATCTGATCCAGAAATAAATGTTACAAAGATACAAGCTACACAAATGTAAACTACATTATAGCTCCCTGTCAGGTCTGTGTCACATTTAAAGAAATGCCAGCCTGTCTGAAATACTCAAATAAAACTTTAATTGTTTTCTAGGTTTCTCAAAGAATATCAGAGGAAACATTTCTTTCATAAAGCAAAATAAATCCAGTAGAAATCTGACTCCCTGATCTCCCTCTAACTCATACACCTGGAGATATTCCCAAATTCTCTCTCCTCTTTCCATCTAAATTTCCTCTAGATTTCTAGCCTGAGATGCTGAAATGATTCCTCCTCCTCCTCCAACTACTTTTTATAGTAGTACTGGGGATGGAACCTAAGAGTAGTCTATCTCTGAGCTACATCTCCAAACCCTTTCTATTTTATTTTGAGATAGGATCTTACTAAGTTTCCTAGAACAACTTTGGCCTTGCTATTCTCCTGCCTCAGCCTCCTAAGTAGCTATTATTATAGCCAAGGGCTGCTGTCTCATTTGGTGATGACATTTTCTACTTCCCTTGCCCCCTTTTACCTTTTAATCTATTCATTATTGCTTCTCTATAAGTTTTCTCATGTCAGTATAAATCAACCTCCCTTTTCAAACACCCCTAGTTTTTTGTACCATTCAGAACTCAGATCAATGTCACAAAAGCAAAAACATAGGTAGAATGTGGGGATGATAGAAAAGTAGAAATGCTCAAGGATCAGTTTCTCCCAATCCCAACAATGGGCTCTCCATCTACCCAGCTTCAATTTAAGCAGTCTTGTATTAGCTGCAGAACTCTGGGTTAGCTGCAGAAGTCTTTTGATTAAAGATAAAGTGTCCATCTATGCAAAATGATCAGTACGATGGTTTGTCAATAATCAAATATAAAAGATGAAAAACAGTCAGGTTTATATACAGGTGCTTTGAGGCTTCTGACTTAAATATGAGCTCATTGCTTTAATCTTAGCTTTATTTTTAAAGTACCTCAATGTTTTTTTTTCTTTTTTTCCATTTTATGACTCAACATTGATTACCTGTATGATAGTGAGGATTCAGGATGGTTCAAAATAGTTACAAAAATTACTTTATCTATTAATCATTTATCAATCTACCTTTTCCGATGACTACACATGAATGGTTCCAGCTATGCCAGTGTTTCTACAAACTGCTTACAGCTTCCCCTGGCAGATTGCCACTGTTGAAAGTACTCCATTTTACTTATAAAAACCTTTGAGGTATATATTTTGTTGCAGGCAAATGCAGCTCTCTGATTCCTGAATACTATATCCTGAACTGTTTTTCTCTGCATGATATTCTGCCTCACCTTGGGCCCAGAGCAATGGAGTCAACCATCTATGCACTGAAATCTTTGAAACTATGACACCAAATAAACTTTCCTCCTATAAAATTGTTCTTTCCAGGTCTTTTGGTGACAGCAACAAAAAAAAAGCTAACCAAAATACATTATAACCACCATGAAAAATGCTTTTGTGGGTCAATTTTTGTCTGACATACTGTTGAATACTGCAACTCAAAGGGCATCTCCTATAATATAATCCACATATTAATCAAATGCTCTCATTGCTCTGTGTTGGCTCAAGACATATAAGTAAAGATGTTTAAAAAACAACTTAAACATTTCATGATCTTCTCAAAATATTATAAAGGAGGACTATATTCATTAACATCTTGATAAATTTTGTAAGCCTCTCTCATATCATAAGCATTCCTAAAATATTTTTTATCATTCCAAATTCCTTAAAGCTCTCTCTTTACACAGTCCATTTGGACTCTCTATTTGTCCAATTCTCCTTCACTCCCTGACTTCACTGTTTAGTCCTAGAACACCCAAGTTCAATGAAATAAAAGGGCCAAAACCTTTAAATACTCTCCTGTTAATAGCTTTCACTTTTAAAATATTATCTTTCCATCCAGTCTAGAGGTATCATACAAATAAGTACAGATTAAAGTTTGACAGTCCTCCTGAATAATTGGTTAATATTAATATCATATTTTAGCATATATATCAATATATGATTGCTGAGAAATTCCTATATGTACTGAATATAAATTTTCTCATTGATTTTAAGATATTTTGAAAAGCTTATTGAGATTCACCTAATTATGCGCTATAAATTCCAGAAATATAATGTTCCTTTTCCTAATACAGGACATAAAACAATCTAGACTAACTACCATGGCTTGTGATTGGTCTATGTTAAATGTAAGTAATAAATATGTACTCTTTAATACCTGGAAAGAAATCCAGTATCTGACTCAATTGAATGAGGTTAAGTGAAAGCACAGAAGAATATTATGTAAGTATTTCATATCAGAAGGCTAAAGGAAATGTGACCTACTATAGGTAATGACCATTTCATAGAAAACCAATGTCACTGAACATTTCAAAGAACAATGGTCATCTCAATAGCCCAAATGAGTGTGTGTGTGCACACATGAAGATTGGACTAGTCACTAATCCTTGTCAATCCTAGGTTGCACACCTTAAGTCTTCCTTCTTCTTGTAGATTTAAACTTCATGGAACAGTTCATAATGCTATCATTTCTTAACCTCCCTCTGTTCTGAATCAGGGGATATACATAACAGTGAATTTTCCTGCCTCAAAAAATTATAATGGAATCTTTCACAATTTAAGCATACTTTACTGGATTGGAACATTTAATAGGTAATGTAGCTTTGTTATAAATTATCAGCAAGCAGTGCATGCTACATTAAAAGTTCATGATACTTGAGCTTTTTAAAGTAAATTATTATGTTAACAGTTTACTAGACATTGTGTAAACTATATTCATTTAAAAAAAATCTTTCTACAATTTCATTTTAAGTAGGTTCTTCCTAAAAAAAACTCATCTAAAAGACTAATCATAAAGCATACTTTGATTATAACTCTCCAATTAAAATATTTTCTTTAGGATAAGGCCTAAAATTGAATTTCTGACTGACAATTGTCACTATGGATTCTACAATCCAATTTTATAAGAAGACTGTCTTTAGAATCAGGCAGTGTTCCCAATAGGCTGCATTATAACTTCACCATTTTTTATGTTTCAAATAAATAACGTTTATTGTTTTTATTCTAAGTAGAAAATACACCACCACCACCAACAACAACAACAACAAAGAAACATCAAACACACACATTTACACACAGCTTATGTTTGTATAATTCTCATAAAAAGATAACTGGAAATTGCTGGAAAGACTATTGGCACACTCTGGACAAAGAAGAGCATATACTCCAGCAGGGGATATAAAATAGAAAAACACTGTTTCTGTGCCTCCATCTCCTGATCAATACAGGTCTTATTTTTCATAACCCCCACCTTTTCTGCAGCCAGTTCTCAAGAGGATGAGGAAGTTTAACTTTTAGATGTAAATGGATGATACTATCATTCCATTGAAGTGTTATTTTTTTAAAACAAGAATTAATATATTTCATAGACAAAAATTTTATATAACACAATTATATTAATTATCATGTTTATATAAATTATATAAAATGATTAGTCAGATAAAACAGGTAACAATTCTCTGAAAACTTCTACAACATTATGCCATGTTATAAGTGAGAACTCTCTTAGTTGGTGTCCTTGTGAAGCAAGTTTCATATTCAGAGGACATGGTCTACTATAAGTAAAATAAAATAAGGAATTTAAAAATTACCACCATGGGCTGAGTAATGCATGCCTCTAAACTCAGCAGCTCAGCAGGAAGATTGCAAGTTACGGGCAGCCTCAGCCACTTATCAAAACCCTGTCTCAAAAAGAACTAGGGATGTATCTCATGGGTCAAGTACCCCTGGGTTTGTTCCCAAGTATCTAAAAAGAAAATTTACTTCTACGGAAGACATTTAGATTTGTCATACTTATTTGCTCAACTTGGGGGACAAAAGAAAACTATAACCAAGGGTTAAATCCAGCCCATGGCCTGGTTTATATAACCCTCAAGATAGATAACAATGGACATTTTTAAAGAATGAGAAAAGAAAAAAAAAGTATTGACTGGAGACAGATGTTACCCACAGATCCTAAATTTTTTGCTGTCAAGTCCTTTATAGAAAAATTTTTGATATCTGAGTTTAAAATCAAAAGATCATTCATCATGTTTAACATAAGTCTTTCTTGAGTTTCATCTCTATTTTCAGGTTTAGGGGATCCTGACACCTCTATTTCAGGCAAGATCACCTGTAAATCTTGGCCTCTGTTCAGATGCCTCCATGTGAAATCACCTGGACAGACTGAGCTCTGAGCTGAATCTGGAAGCCATGCATGATTCAGCAGGTTCTGCCATCAAAATGCCTAAGTAAGAGTCAAGCACATCTTCTGCAGTTGTTATTGCTAAATAAAGAATTATACTTTCCACATATCAAGTAATCTTTGAAAAGGTCACCTTCACCACAAACTTAGAAGTTGTATAATTTTTTTTTTGTGTTTCTAACAAAGAATTGTATATGTATCTCTTGTCCTTGTCCCCATATACAATGTGAAAAGATAGGTGGCTACATGTGTTTTTCTTTTCCATTTTCAATTTTTTTTTAAGCTGTCATGTTATTTTGTTGCTTTCATTTTTATAAAAATAATAAAGTTCAATTTATGATGGGAAAATGTTAAAGGAAAAAAAAACATTGATCTCAAATAAATAACCTTCAGGTCCTATATTACTTAATCAAAAGCTTATATTGAATGCCTCTTTGTAGAAATTTGGAGCAATTTATTTCTTACATATCCATGTTAGGAAAAGAATGCTTTTCTTTTAAGCTCTATTAAGCACATCATGGTGTTTTCCCATGGAAAATAAAATTTGCCATCTAATTTCTAACTCCAAGGATAAAGACCTTTCAATGGCATATAAAAACAAAAACAAAAACAAAAACCTCATAAAAATTAAATATGTAGTTTCAACAAACATTGATACATAGAATACTATTATTTATAAAAGTCAACATTGAAAACAACTTATATGACAAAATTAGAAAAATGGTAAATATATGGAAACAATATTTAGTTAAGTTGTTATTTAGTGTTTTCCAAGCTTTATTTGACAATACAATATTTCAAATAAAAAAAATAAAGTTAAAAGTAGGGTTTGAAAATCGCACATGCACTATATAAAGAACAAAGCACAAAACGCTGCCTAGAATAAATGTTATGTGCTAAATTATCTTCCCCCAAATTCTTATGTTGAAGCCCTGAAGTCCAGTACCTCAGACAATTTCACTGTATTGAAAGAAAAAGTCTTAAAGGAGTGATTAAATTTAAGTGAGGCTCTTATTGTAAACCCTAATCCAATATGGCTAGTGTCCTTAAAAGGAAAGGATATTCAGTCACACAGAGGAAAGAGCATTTGAGGAAACAGAAGGAAGAGAGCCATATTCAGGTAGAGAAGAAACCAAGCCTATGGACACCTTGATCTTGAGCCTCTGTCCTTCAGAACCATAGGAAAATACCATTTCTGTTGTTTAATAAGACACCTAGTATGTGTTTTTTTGTTATGATAACCCTAGCAAACTATGTAACGAGTATATTGTAATATTGTCATTAGCAGATTTTGTTAGATTATGCCTGAGTTTTGTGCCTGTACATTTACTCTACATTTTTCATTCATTTCCTCTGCTCAGTTCATGTTTCCCATACTTCTTTCCTTTTTTTGTCTCTTCTCCAGGAAATATTTCTTAATCGCCTACATGTATCCAACTTTGAAAATATCTAGGTATTCAGTAGAAAACATTATTTGGTTCCTATCTTTACAAAATTCAATCTGGTAGGATTTAGCTATTGAGAACTTTGATAAAAAATAATAATAGAAAAATTACCTTCAACATTTCACAATACACAGACAAGTAATGACACACAAAATCATGCGTTAGAACCTATAAAGAAATAACATTGCTAATTCTTTCTCTTTAAGAACAACATAGCCTTTGCTTTGAATTTTGACAGATGCTAATGTTTCAGTCATCAGCAACCACAACCAATCATCTCAGGTTGCTTGGTGAGATGAATCTTTAAGCTTCCAGTAAATTTGAACGGTAATTAAAGAGAAGTTTCTGATCCCTATACATAGTTGCCGTACATTATTTCTAGGATGGATTCCTATTTCCTTCTGTGAGATTGTTCCCCACCTCACCCCATCTCCTCACTTAAATATATAGGCTCATAATTTTGGTGAAGAGAAAAGAAAGTAGTCAGAAATAATTTGTTTAATAAAATACATTGGCAGAGCCTGAATTATGTTTGGTATATTTTCCCCAAAAGAAGCATTTCATAACCTAGGCAAGTAGCACAGATAAAAGAATCAGTTGGTGGTAATGGTATCAACAGTACACAGCTTCACAGTAAATGAAAACATCATTTGCCTGAGCACCAGTTAACTTCCAGGTTTTCGACATTTGCAATGGTGGACAGAATAGTCTTGGGCAATTCAGACCACTATTTTCTAGTAGCAATAAGTTAAAACACTCCACTAAATATGTTAGTTTGCTCATAAAATCATTGATATAGTATTCCTCAGACAAAGGTTGGACTTGGGCAGAGCTGTAAAGAGACAATTCCTTAGATGGTCCCAGCAGTGTGATGATAAAAGGTGAGCAACCAACTTTATGGGGGGAAAAATGATTCTGATAAATTAAGTACTTGTTGACGAAGGATTATAGCACTCAAATAAATAATAATATACAAAAATTCATATTACATATTCCCTATAGTCAATTGATACTCACAAAATGTTTCAGTTGATTTTACCCAGCTCTTATATTTGTAAACAATGTAAGCCCTTGGTTGACAAAGGAACATAGGCCCTGTGAGAATGTTGTCCAACAGGTGTAGCAATGAAGACTCACTTCACATTTCACTTGTTTGCCAGTGATTTGCTGAAGCAGATAACAGGTTTTTAGTGCTGGAGTAATATTTCCCTAAATTTTTTTTCAAGCTGTTTACAATGGAGCAGATATGAATGTGGACATTCGATCTTCATTTTTAACATTAATTTCTTAAGTTAACAGTGGACAGTCAACAAAACAATAACCAAACCCTGATTTACTGCTTACCAGTTTTCAAGATTCAAACACTCTCATCATGGTCAAGATCAAATTACCAACACGGTGTCCCTGGGTAATGAGTAGGGACAAGATGCACACCAGAACACTGTTACATAGCATTTCTTTAAATGTGAGAGAGTAATATGGGGATTGATTCATAAAGAAAACAGGAATTCATCCCTAGAAATACTGAGTGCTACCTTCAATTATTCAGTAGTTTCTCTTTGATTATTGCTAGCATAGTATTTGTGTGTCAGTAATTCACACTAACCATTACAATAGTCTTAACACAAGAATAAATATAACAATTAAATGTAGTAATTAGAAAGTAATGATTTTTAGTATTATTTCTGTTTTAATATAATTGTAAATTCATATAATTTATACTTTAACCATTTAAAAGCTGACTATCAAAATTAATGAAAATTTCACAAGTGATTCTCATGGAAGGTATAAGCCAGTTCCAATACTGCATTTGCTTGTATCAGGTTAAGTCTTTCTCTTTGAAACCCTGTTTTGGTCTCTCATAATGATTTTCTTCTAGGTGTCCACATAATTGAGCAATTCCTCTGAACTTTCTTCCACCTAAATGTTCCTCTCTGATGCCTAGATATTTAGCAATCTGATCTTCAATATTGTACCAAAAAAACATAATGAAATAATTTACACTAACATGGTATATATCTGTGTGGTCACAGCATAGTAAACTTCAGATTAATAAATCTCTAATAGTAAAATTTTCATTTTTAATGTGTATACAAGGGAACAAAGGCAGATGGTTCAAATAATATCATATAAAAATAAGAATATTTTGTAATTAGTATATTCTAGGCTAGTTAATATAACTTCTAGCAACTGTCTCATAACTTTGGAAGTGACAATCCAAAGAAGTAACTAGACTTCTCTTTATTGATACACTCTAAAGCTCCCATCTCCACCATTACTCTTCTTTGTTCTCTGTGGTCTAGCCATTGTAACTGTTTCCCCAAGAATGCCATGCTTTCTTTAGCCTTCAAATGTTTGCACAATTTATTCTCTCTACAAAGATCACCCTTCCCACTCTATAACCTCTTTCCTTGAACTTAGCTTCAGTTGTTGCTATACCAGATCAGCCAGCACTTTGCCTGTGAAACCTCCCTGTCCTTTCTGAATTGGATAAGCACCATCAAGGGGTAAGGTACTTCACAGCACCCTGCTTACTCATGTGGTAACCTCTCTTACTTGACTGACAATGGCTAGTCACTTCTCTTCAGAAAGTGGCTGAATTCCAGAAAGGCAGGGAATAAGTCTGCTGTGCTCATCAGTGAGTGGTTCCAAATGCTCCTGAGGATATTTGGTACTGTGCTAGCACTCAGCAACCACGGGGTAAATGTAATGCTGACGATTTGGAAGAGAAAAACCCAGAATACTGAGATGATAAGCATGCCTCCTTCTTGCTTCTCCTTCCGGTTATTACTGTATTGTTTTGAAGCACCTTTAAAGATGACAGACAGTACTCGACAGAATCTGATTCAAAGAGCAACTGGTTAGCAATAAACTACAGCAGCAGCACTAGCTTACTGGTACACCACTTCCTGTGTTCCTGAAAACCCCCAGGAAATGGAGAAAGTTATTAAAAAGACATGCCTAATTATACAATCAAGCAAGGGAAGATCTCTAGTCACTAGAATCCAATTGTACATTTGCCTGCCTTATTCCATCAACTTGAGAAATTCACATACTCTACATAAAATAATGACAGAAATCTTTTTAACCATGGTTTCCAGGAATAGAGCAGCTACAATTCCTCTGTAGTCAGTGTGAGTCAAATGTGAAAATAAATGAAATCTTGACAAAAACGTCTCGACTTTCCAACCTGATCCACTTATTTTGTAGATAAGGAAAAGTTATGACACGTTACATCATCTGTCAGACACACTGCTTAATTTGAGTCTCAATTCCAGTAATCATCACCAGAAAAGAGAAAAATGATGCTTTGAATCAGAGCAAGTAAAAGAAGGTTGTGTCTTCCTCCCTACATTTTTTTTGAGAATAATCCTATTCAGATTTAAAATTGAAGCCACTTTCCCTCCCCCTACAGTATTAAAACCTAGGGAAAGAAGAGCATTGCTATTAAATAGTATTACTCTGTAGCTAGTACAAAAGGAGAGGGATTTGCATTAGAACAAGTGCTAAAAGTTGAGCTTCAGGCAAGGAAAGATCATTATTTATAAGAAGCTGATCTGCTTCTATATGATTAAGGGAAGAACAGTGAATTAATGTTGTTATCTTAATATTGTTTAAATGGCCTCTAGATGTGGTGCAGAGCCATACCGGGCAGAGTGGTTAACACAAAAAAAATGTCAATCCAGGGGAGATTTCTGGGAAGACCAAAGAGGGTGAAATATCTTTTTTATGCTTCTGTTCAATAAATCATGGACAGGCAAATGAAAATACAATTAGACAAAACAGTATGAAGTAACAGAACTAGACTGAGCAGTGAAACCTAGTGGGGCCTGTCGGTTCAGACTCTTCTTGGCCCCTCAGTTGTAGTATTTCTTCTTCTCTGCTATTAGGCAGGATCCCTTTGGCATTAGTGTCTTAATTTCTTTGTGGCCAGCTATTACACAGAAAGGTAAGTAAGAGGTGTGAAGGGGATTGGAGTAATAAGTTTATGACTGGCTCTGAAGAGAAGGGTTCTGGTTTCTGACTTACCTTGGGGAAGAATAATTCTAGTTTCTATGTCTTGACTTGCAGGAAAATGAACTAAGAGACACAACAGAAATAAGATCCAAAGGACACATTTCTTCTGAGGAATTTATTCTGCAGAATTATTTTTCAGAGTCCAACAATAGTAATATGGGTATATGGAAAAGTTTTCCATTTTCTGAAAGATGCTTTAGATCAAATGCTATAGCATGGATTTTCAATGTCCCCCCAAGGCTAATATGTTAAAGTCTTGATCTCCAGGGTGGCACCTATAAAGGCTCATTTAAAGTGGAGTCTATAAGAGCTGGGCCTAAGCTAGGTGCAGTGGTGCACACCTATATCTCAGCACCTCAGGAGGCTGACACAGAAGGATTCCAAGTTCATAGTCAGCCTCAGCAACAAGCAAGGTTGTACGCAACTTGGGGAGATCATGTCTTAAAATAAGAAATAAAAAATAACGGGATGGGGATATGGCTCAGTGGCTAAATGCTCCTGGGTTTTAATAATCCCTGGTAACAACAACAGCAACAAAACAACAACAAATGTGGGCTTATAGGAGGTCTGTAGGTTATTGAGAATTGTCCTTGAAGGAAACTGGGGGACTGCTTTAGTCAGTCTGACTGTGTTACTTTGATCAAAATACCTGACAAGAATAATTCAGAGGAGGGAACATTTATTTGGGATTCATAGTTTCAGAGATCTCAGACCATTGGTGGCTGACACATTTGCTATGGGTCCAAGGTGAGCCAGAACATTATAGCTGAAGAGCATGGTAGAACAAAATGGCTCACATCATGGTGGTCAGGGAGCAGAGAAACAGAGGGGATGAGGCTATAGGGAAAATGAAACCTTTCAGGGCACACCTCCAGTGACCCACATTCTCAAGCTACACCCCAAATGCCCACAGTTACCAGTCAATCCATTAAGCTAGAATGAATTTATTAGATTACTGCTATCATAGACAAACCAATTAAACTCTGAATATCTCTGCATTAACATAGGAGTTCTTTAGGACACCTCATGTCCAAATCAGAACAGGGACCCTACCCGCTTTCTCTTTCTCTGTCTTTGCTCTCTGGCTAGCTGATAGGTAAGTGTTCCTGTTTAACTAAACACTGTTTTCATGAGGTGCTGCCTCACCACAAGCTCAAAAGCAACTGGGCCAATCCAATCATGAACTGGGCCCTCCGAAACTGTTGGCTGAGATAAACCCTTTCTCTTTATAAACTGATAATCTTACATGTTTGTTTTAGAGAAAGAAAGATGACTAACACATCAAAGGATCTGGGAACCAATGGGAAGCACATCAGCAAGTACCACAGGTTCAAACCAGGAAAGCGCCCTTCATCAGGCATCTTTGCAATAACTGCAAAGTGTCCATATTTGGGTTTCTATTTATGTAAAGAATCTTGGGAATCTTGCTACCTTCCTGTCCTTGTCCTCCTGCCGCAGTCTGGCTGGGCACAAAATCACGAGCCACTCACAGCTTTGTAGATTCAAACAGCAATTCTTTATTACTGAACTCACACCGGCCCTCTCCAAACACGTTCTGGGGAAATCCACGTTCTCTGCCCAAATCCACCTCCTCTGCCTCCCAAATACTCTCTGAATCCCTGGAGAACTCAGGGGGAACTCAGGCCGCAGGATACGCCCTATACCCAGCAGGAATAAACTTAAACCTGGAACCGCCCTAAACCCGGATTGTCCTAAACCGGGAATGCCCTAAATCCAAAGAGAGCCTTAAACCCTGATCCGCCCTAAACCTGGATCCGCCCTGGTCCTTGAGCAAGGTCACCTTACATGCAATTTCACTGCAAAATGTCTAAGGCAAGTCCTATTTCCACGAGTCCTTCCACTAAGCAACATGGGGTACACTGGCAAGGAAATTGTCATACCTACTTGGCTAATGGCTCTCAGCATCCTCCCCTTTAGTGACAAGTGCTTGTATGTTATATGTTGTTTTGTTTTTATATTTTCTCCTGCCTACATATCTTCTGATTATTCCAGCAGGGTTACTTCATATGTGGGAGTACACAATAGCTCATTTAGGTCCTGCATTCATTCTAAGCAGTCAGTACTTTGGGGACCTCTGGAAAATGACCATGAAATGACCAGAAACTTGTATTTTTGTTGGAGGAAAAAATTCCCTATAATAATCCTATATTGCCTCTTAATGACCCTGTATTTTCACATCACTATATGCACTTCCATGTTTTTATTGCTTGCTTATTAAGTTTTAATTATTAATCTAGATGGATTTGAGATATAGATTTTTATTATTCTGCATTCCAACTTTGGTAGTTCTTTAGTAAAGTATATCCACACTCTTATTGACCATCTATCAATAATAAGAAATCAATTTGGAAACCCTCCAGTAGATCAATTCTGCCTTCTACTTTGGTTAACCTTCATAAATATGTCCCAGAATCAGTGAGGAGGAAGAGATCTACGCTTTTGTTACAATATTTCACCCAAGCAATAGACTAGTTTCAAGGAAAGTTTAAAGATTAGAAGTCACCTGGTCAAATTCATTTGCATTTACTTTTTTTTGATGAAGGAATTCTCAGAGAATCCTTAATGTGTCAATAGTCACTGTAAAGCATACAGAGAGGATGCAGATGCTATATAAAGCACATCTACTTGATTGTATTCACCCTCCCTTATACAATGCCCCACCCCATACATGGTTTAGGAAATTCTTCATTGTACAATATTTGGTAAAAATGAACATACTCTGGCTGTATGGCAAAGGAGGAAATATAGAATATGTACACTCATCACTTTTTAATATGCCACACAATGTATTTAATTGCCATTGTGAAGAGTTAAATTTTGTTCCTCAAAAAGGATGCTGAAGACTTCACTGTGATGCCTGTGAATGTGGCCTTATTTGGAAACATGGTCTCTGCAGATGAAATCAAGTTGCAAATTTGTCCTTGAAGTAGGTGCTTATCCAACACTACTGTGTCCTTTTAAGAAGGAGATTTGGACAGAGACAGAGACAAAGGGAATGCAAGGTGGAGACACTGTAAAATGTCATGCGCAGACACAGGCAAGAATTGGAATTAAGCCCCAACATGCCAAGAAATAATCAGAAATGCCTTCACCAAAAGCTGGGAGATGGCAGGGAACAGATTCTCCCACAGAGTGCTCAGAAGGAATCAATTTGGCTTTCAAGCTCATTTCAGACTTAAAGCATCTGAACTGTGAATGAATAAACTTCTGTTGGTCAAAGCCTCCCAGTTCGTCATACTTTGTTTTGGCCACCCTGCTAAACTGACTCTGGTACCAGGAAGTACCATGCTGCATCAAATACCTAAAAATGTGCAAGTGTAAATTGAGTAATGGGTACAAAGAAACTAGATTGCCTTGAAGAGATAACTGGTAACAATAAGCACACTGAAAGGTATTTCTTTTGAAGTCTCAGATGGAAAAGAGAAACATGCTATTGGAAAGTAGAGGAAAGACAATCCTTGTTATAAAGTGTACCAGAACATGGCAGAATTAGAATTTGGCTGGCAACTAAAAGTAAAAACTTATCAGTGATGAACATTAATATTAAACTGAGGCTATTGCCAAGCAACACGTGGAAGGCATAGCCTAGTTTTTTGTTTTGTTTTGTTTTGTCCATTCCATTTGAAATAAATGTGAAAGAAGAGAAAGAAGCAACTTTAGCTTGAGACTGAATGTAATATGGTTTAATACACCATGATTATTGCCTATTGTTCTTTCTCATCACTGGACAAATAAGGGCAGGAATTTAGTAGTCTTTTCTGATTACCAGTATTTCCCAAATGTTCAATAAGTGCTGAAAGAGTGAATGAAACTAGTGCATGAAGCTGAAATTCTTAAACTGGGCCTACGAATTGAATGCCTGTTTTCTAAGTGAAAAGTTCTTATGTATTGTAATCTTTAAATTAGAAAAATGAAAAAAAAATCTGTAAATGAAAACAATTTACATGAATATAAGCACATTGTACTTGTAATAGATACTCTGTTTCAGAGTAGAAACTAAAATTAACCTAATGATGGGACTTGAAGTAAGGACTCTCACTTAACTTCTTTAAAGAACAACTTGGGAGTTTTAGAAACAGAAAAGAATAATGTGATGCAAATTTGAGGCCACATATGCAATTAGTTCTCAAGTAAGGTCCTGACATTTTATTTCTAGAATGAGTTTGGTAACAGCTGGGTTGACTTTAATAGCATAAATCCTATAAACACTGATAGCAAACAAAGATCCATGCTTCCATAGAATATATTAAGATCATAAAAAATGATGGCTGTCTTTATTCTTAAGTTAATCAAAATGTCACCTAAATCCCTGCTGTTTTAAAAATGCTGTATAAAATGATAGAGACTTCATATAAAAAATTTGGTAAGTTAGGAAACGAAAACAATAACAAAATGGAATTCTCCACCTCTATTCTCTTCCCAGTAACTTTCAAGAAAAACTGACACTCTGATAAAAATTAGTTAAAAATTTTGTTTTCTTCACCATTTTATTTGTGTATGTCCCATTTTCCTGCAAGAGCAATCTTTGACTTAAACTGGTCATTCAATGAAAAGGTATTTTATAGATTTAAATAATTAAAAATAGTTTTGAATTTAATTCACATAAAATATGTTTAGGAAATATTTTAATTCCTTACATATAGGCATAGTACATTTTTAAACATTTTTTTTTGCAAATATCAAGTGACAAATTAATGCTAACCATACACACAAGCTTTCAATTGTCCAACTGTTGCTTCCAATTTCACATGCCACAAGGACTTCAAATTCATCAGTTCACATCTTTGTGGTCCTTCTTTGGCTGCCACTCCATATACTGTTTTATTATAGCTCTTATATTGTCACATTTTAGCCTGTTTATCTTCTTTCCACTACTTTTCTTCACTTCCAAATAGTATTTCCAAAAGCAGTCAGTCAGAGGACTGACCAAGTACTCTGCTTGGGCAATCAGACTCACACTTCAAGATCCTGAGTAACTTTGATATATCTGCAATGCCTTCCAAGTTGCACAGGGTAGAATTATCTCTGTCTCTTTCTTTATTCTATTTTATTTTTTCTTTTGGAGTATATCTCTTTTAAATAGCTTACTGTAGGATAAACTACGTTTTGGAACCTGACCTCCTGATGGATTGTGTACTTTCCAAGGCAATGATTGTGTCTTTTTACACAACTATCCCTAGTGTTTTGACTTGTACTTGACAAAACTTAGATTTTCAATAAATATTTATTGAAAAGACAGATAAAAAAAGAAGTCTATGGAGAAGAAAAAAATCAAGTCAATTATTCCCTGTGCTGTTACTATGCTAAATCAAACCACGATGAAAAAAAATAGACTAACTTATATGACCATCTTTATTTCTCCAGGTGCAATTCCAGGGGTGTAATTTAATATGGTAAGGTATCATTAGGCTAGACCACAAGTCAGAATTGTGCTTGTTAGCTTTTAAAGTCATTTTCAGAGATCAATGTGGCTATATTTAATTCTATAAACTTTATTAGGATTTCTTAGAGTTATCAGTGCTTTCCTTATTTATCCAGCCTTTTTAAAGTCTTTTCTCAGAAGACTACAATAAGAGAATATGAATTTTTTCCCTTCAGATGATAAAAAAATGAGTTATCCCAGAAAGGTTCAAGAGAAATCCTCCTAACAAGACTGACTGATGGATTAGTGCAATAGAGGAAGTAGAAGGAATTCTAGGATTTTAAAAACATGTAGTTCATTACCAATTTTATCCTATGTGAAATTGTAAATATAAAAAAGCAGAGAATAGTAGACAAACTCCTATGTATTCAGCAGTTAATTTTAACAATCCTAAGTGTTTTGTCCCATCCTAATTTTTTTTTAACATAAGCCTTAAACCAACACAAAACAAGATGCAGAACTAAAAGATAATTATTGGTAGTTTTACAGGGCATCTAAGCTATTTGTCAAGAAAAAGGGTGAAGAAATGCTGTGGACCAATTGCAGTGAGAATCAGAAAAGCAAACTTTGCAAAAAGTTCAAGCAGTCCTCTGTGTCTGCCCTATGAGTCAGTTTGTGTGTGCCCTCTGGCATGCATTTGTTTTGAGGTCTGCAAAGTGAAGAGAAGAAACTTGCCCTTAAATGGGAATCTGTTATGCTCTCCTTGCTGTTTTGCCCCTCTAGTGATTCGTTGTCATTGCATCACATCCTTTTACAAATTAGTGGTGATGATAATTATAACAAGAGGCAACCGAGAGTCTTAATAGTTTCCCCAGATTCCTCTTAAAGTGAGATATTCTCTCTACCTTGGATTCATTAATTAATAAAAGTTCTATTAATTTCAACTTAAAAATGTTTAGGCCTTTATGTAAAAGGCAAAGTGCGATAAATGCAGTTATACCTTTATCCCTTCATTTGTTAAACAGCTACTGAATTCCTCCTGTATTCCTAAATCTAGACAGATTTTTAAGGGAGCAATACTACAATAGAAATAAAAGCTAGGTCATAAGACCATCTAGAGAAATAAGTGTTTCATTCATGGGAATGTGTTTGATATCTGTCTCTCTAACCAGAAAGTCTAATCAGCCTGTTAGGAAGTTTTTCAACAGTCTAAACAACAAAAGTTAACTACCAGAAGTGGATAAGTATTATCCTAGTTAAGCTGTGGTGTGCTGATCGTGCCTGACCCTGCTGTCAGGAGTCCCTGCTGAATATACGGAGCCAGGTGGCAAATGCCACTTTTCTGCACCCCATCTGATAGAATTAAACTAGGCAATTGAATTTAAGAAGTTCATTCAGAGTGTGAACAATGCCAATCATTTTATTTTTTTCACTTTAGAATTTGAACTAAGATATAAAGAGGAAGTCATAGCAACTTGATAGCAAGACAGAAACATTCTTGTGGAGTTCGAGTTAGTAACCTTAAAGTGTAACCTTATGGGGAAGATTCAATGATTTCATCTGCTGTGATCCCCATGGGTTGTCTCAATACAGACCTGTTCTCCCTTCACAGTCCTACTGATTTCTAATCAGTAAGTATTTGATTTCCCTAACCTGTTTGATATCTGTGTCCTTAAAACTTTTATCCTAATCCTCACTTTGAGTTTCTTTTCTTGAGCTTTTTGGGGAATTGCTTTCTTATAAATAAATAACTTCATCTTAAATAGACAATGTTGGTTCAACCCATTCCTTGTCTCTGTTACCATACTCAGTTCTCATTTATTTTTATAGTCAAGTTATACATGGTAACTTGTGAACTCTTTAAGACCCTGAGGAGCTAATATTCAGTATTGTGAACTCATATCCAGATTAGAGCTTGGGACATTGTCAGGCTTAATAAAATAATAGATAAATTGTACATATGAGAGACAATGGGCAGTTAATAGCTAGGGGAAATATTTGAATGATGAGAAGAAAAGCTAAAAATGATTCTGTAATTCAATTAATGTGCATCATAATTTAATTAGTTTCACTTAAATATGCATTAGGAAATTTTCTGTTTTTAAAAAGTATGATAATCAACTACATATTAAAAAGAAGCTATTAAAAACTGAAGAATATTTGTGAACTAACGAGTTCAAATTATCTGGAGTTTAGTTCAACAATAGTAGAAAAACAGCAATTTTTGCCCACAAATAAAAAAGGATGGATCCTTTGGGACATGCTATTAAATTGGAAAAAAAAAACAGAGGGGTACAGTGTTATTTATCTCCTAGGAAAGCATAAGTTCTCCTTGTTCCCTATGGTGAGAACAAGTGTCCACTAACCTAAAAACCATCCTGGGTAGAAGAACAAAGGAATGAATGTTTATGATTGCTTACCATAATTACTTCATTCTACTTATAAGTTTCTAATTTTTAAAATCAATACATTGCATATTCATTCAATGACTCAAGTAAAAATTAGTAAATGGTCATTTGGTTACATATAGCTTCCTTCTCCATAATCAGCCTTTTGCCCAACTGTTACATAACATTAATTATTGTAACAATTGATAAAGGCATGACTGGCTGCATCTCTCAAAAGATGATACTTTTAATTCCCCTACATCACAAAACAAATAGAAGTGGCATTTGGCAGAAGAAATAAAGATTTTTTTCTTCTCTCTGGAACTTCATTCCAGGCATATAAGATACTAAAAGAAAATTATGAAGTCTCCACGTACATTATTTTTGGATGAAGTTATTTCAGTAAGTTTAAAATAATTTTCTGACTTTTCATAAATAATTACACTGACTATATTAGTATATATTTTATAGAATCATTTTTCTACTAAAATTATTCATGCTAAAATAATACTGTCATAAAATTAATATATAATTAATGATTAAAATGATCAAAATTCAAAATCTTTATTGTGCTTGTAATTATCATTTCTTCTTTTTTCCTTTATTTTTATCGCTCATTTCACTTGACACATTTAAATGAAGACACCTTTGGAGAACACTTTTGGGTGAAGTCTTGGTTATACTATTGATTTTTAAAGTGGCTTGTGTCATTCAGGTTAGTTGGACATACTGGGAAAGTTTCCAGACATTGGCAAAAAAACAAACAAACTGAACTTTCCTTCAAAAAGTCAGAAAGAATTTCATTAACCTTTTAATAAAAAAGGTATATTTCTCATTTGTTCAACTCTAAGGCCATGCATTACCAGGAGAACAAAACAACCAGACCATAACAAGATGATCTTTAATTACATCAAGACTGGAATTTGAAAAAGTACAATGCTAGGATTGTCTTTCAGTCAGTAAATGGTGAGCTCTCTCCCTCATGCTTGGTACATACCTTGGTACATGTGAAATTATGTATGTTGACAATACACTAAATGATCATCAATGCTCGTAACAATGCCATCGAGCCAACGTTTCAAAGGCTAATCTCAATTGATAAATAAGAATTAAGTTAAAGGAAGAAAAGTAATGTTTATGAATTTAAAAAGCAATTTTACTTATTTCTTATAATATAAATAATTATCAGTTCTCTCCATGTCCTATTGTATTTATGAAAACATGAAATATAGAAAATAACAAAATAGCTAAAATTAAATGTGCAGATAAATGTAGGCAAGCTTTTATTATAGATATTATGTAAGTTTGTTCCATTCATTTTAAAGGTGTCAATGATCTTATGACATATATTGTCAAACTAGGAGTAGAATGAAACTAATCATAGAAAAGTGTCAGATGTGAACATTAAGGGGGTTTTGAATTAATAAATTTCAGTACTATATTATTCTCATAAAAATTTTACTTAATTGAAATATTTAGGTTTAGTCAGTATTCTGTACTCCAGGAAGGCAGAAATCGTGGATTAGTTCTTCTCATAATTTTGTTATAGGTGTTCCTTTCACAGTTTTGAGTTTCTAAACTTGATGTAAACATAAGAGAACAGGGAAAATATTTAGATATGTGTAAAAGAAAATGGTGGAGGAGAATTAGACTTAACAAAATAACTGAAATTGTATTCATCATTTTCATTTGATGGAAGAAAATTTACCTAATTAATTAGTTTCAAGTGTAAGAGAAAAATCGTGAATTCAAAATTCTACATTATATCTTTAAATTACTCATCTATAGACAACAGCATGTATCCAATTTTTGACTCTTTTTATAGACTTTAGAATGGTACATTTTTTTAAAAAAATGGGAAAAAGATAAAATGGATTCTGTTTGATTTATGTGACTTTCATGTCAATTACTGCACCTAACTTCCTTGTTAGAACTTGCACATCAGCAGGTAGTATGGAGCGCTGGTTCATATCTTTCAATATATCTACTTAGAAACTGCCCTCTGAACCTCAACTTCTTGCTATTGCATCAGTAATGTGATTCACATTACAAATGACTGCATTAACTATTCCAGGACTTTGTAAGAATCCATTTTTATTGATGCTTTATGTATCTATGCAGTGTCTTTGGAAAGTAAAAAGGAAGAGTTCATTGTCTCCACTAATAATACCAGCCAAATAATGAAAAGGATTGCTAGTAGCTACCCTATTTTCTGCTGCTGTGGTGACATTGTGAACTTCTGTCGTTCTCTAGGTTGCTGTCCCGCTGCTCATTCCAAATTTGTCAGGTTATTTGGCACCTTATCTGACCTCAGTGTCTACAGTGAACTGCTGAGCTATGAAATGCTTGATTTTTAGATGCTTTGCCAAATTCCTCCCCCCACCGCTACCACCTTTAATATAACAAGGTCAATCACACAAAATAAAGATGGCAGCATTTCAGGTGCAATGATGCTGATTATCAGTATAACAAATATAGTTCAGAATGACATCAACTTGTCCTTGAAGACCATGGCAAGTCTAGCTGGAACTAAGATAATTTTTAAAAAGGCAGATATGAATGAAAGTATCCATTTTTTTCTAAAGATACTTTATAAAATATGTAGGAAGGCACATTTTAAAAACTTGATCTCAAGTTATGGCAACTTAAACCAACATTGAAAAAAAACTTCAGGAAAACACTAATGTTAACATGGACTATAGCTAAATAAATTCTGAATTAATCAAACAGACATTCTTCCTAATGCAGTAAAATAGATTGTATAGTTAATATGAATCACTTGTGAGCAACATACAAGCAATCATTTGTGAATATGGTATACCAAGTTCCTCAAAGGGTTATCTTTTTAAAATTATTTATATTACAAAGAATTCCAGAAAACACTTTTGTTAATTATTTTAAAAACGAGTGATTTCCACATATCTTCATCTCCTTCTCATTGCTTATGGTTTATCTTCCTTAATTTTGTGGCAGTAATCCCTCCTTCTCATGGCAAGTTGTTTGCAAACTGGTCATGCTTACATTCAAATACTCTCAGTTTTACCTGAGTATATCATATTTTTATCTGAGACCTCACAGTTAGCCTAGGGTGATAAGAAATCAAAATGTCAAATAGGTCTCATTTCTTCTTCACCAGGAATATAGAGAGACATGTTTAGACTTCTATGTAGAACATACAATGACTGCATGAAATAAAATTAGTATGTAATATCAATTTTTATTGTCCACAGAAAGCTATTCACACAGTAATTAAATCTTCATTTGAAAACACTTAAAAGCAGCTAGTGTTTTTTTTTAAATTCAAAACAATTTTTGTTTATTGTAAGCCAGTTTTATGTGTAATATTGCAATATCTGAGTAGATAGTATATTGTAGACCTTTAAATTAAGAGAAATGTTAACAATCATTTAACATGTATGAGTAAAATGACACTCCGAGAAGTGAAAAATGCATCTTCAAATGTCAACAGATAGCTACTGATCATACTCAACACTATTTTAAGAGATTACTATAGTTATGCTTGAAGGAAAATACAAAGCCAAACTTTAATATCATTTATTTTCTCTATCTAATTTTCACAAATGTTAGTTATCAAAAGGGGACTGAATTAAAAAAATTATCTCCTGCTTTTAGTAGAGAAATTGTTCTAAGTAATTAAAGTCATAGTAATTCAAATTAAAATATTTTTATTGGTTTTTCTCATCCCACTTTTAAAGCCACAGGATTCGTGTAGCTGATGAGGTCTTCAGCAAGATACCAATACAATGCCAACATTATTCAGCAGAAAAGAATGTAATTATTCAAACCTAGAATGGTACCTTGAGTGATGTAATTAATGTTACACTCAGCGATAGGGCATTTCAATTTCCTGAGATAATGGATTCTTTTAAAAAAATGTGTTGGATCATATATCCATTGTAATTAGGGCAAAGGAAGAGTCAGAAGAAAGTCAGATGAAAAGCATGTGAAGGATATTATGAAAACATTAACCACTCTGTTAAATTCTAATTTTCTCAAACATTCTTTCCTGTATGCTTCTATTTTATTTACTTATTTTAATCTTTTATCTGTCACTATCAGATATGGTCTCCTTGAGGGTAAGGACCATTATTTACCTTTTCATCTCCAGAGACAGTACCTGATATATTCAGAGTTCAGTGTGTATTTGCTAAGTAAATGAATGAATAAATTGAATAAATATAGTATACATTTACATATGAAGTTAAGCATCTTGAACTCTGTAATTACTTTTTACATACATCATTGTAGCCTAATATTAACTGAAAATAAGAATCACCAAGGGAATTTTATTAAGAATCCAGCTTCCTAGGAATCTCTCTTGATGAGTTTTGGGTTTTAACTGGAAACCTGTTGAGATTAATAAAATTTATTAAAAGTGCCTCAGGGAGTCATAAGACCAGTTAGTTGGAATGATATAGATGATTCCATATTTAAGTTGTATATTTAGAAAGCAGGTAGGTCTCAAGAAAATCTAATGATTGTGTTTTCTTGAGGTGAGTATTTCTGCTTCCTAATTGGTCTGTCACTACAAAAGTAAACTACACTCCCTTCTTTAACTTCAGTGTAGAAAGATTATGATTTAAGAAAATAAATTTTATGATGGAAAAGATGAAGCATTCAATAGAATTCTTCTGCAGGGTGGCCTATGAGGCGCTGGCTTTTGAGAACAGAATACATGAGAACAGGGTCAGACAAATGTCAGTCTTCAAACAGGGTTACATAGAGGGTGGGTGGAGGAGTAGAAGTTCTAATAATTGTACATTATGAACAGGTATTTTATGAGGATTTTGTATACACACTTTCTCCATGAGTTTGCACAATCAACCTATTAGTTGGGCATTATCTCCATTTATGCTGAAGAATCATGATATTCAAAGGTCACTCACTCCATGGGGAGGCTAAGCTAGATATCTGAGTGCTATCTTGCTATCTTTTTTTCCCCCAACCTACTACAACCATGATTTAAAAATGACTGGGAATCTTTGGAAAGCAAGATTCACAATTTCCTAATATATCAAATTCACACTGGAATTTTGTAGCTTTATTTTATATAGTCATTTCTATAGGGGAATAAAAAAAGAAGAAGATGTGAGGGAGACAGTGAGAAACTTATAAAACTTAGTGCAATAAGCTATCTTAACGTCTCCTACCTCCTGCATATCTCTTATTTTAAACATTTTTTCTTGCACATAGATTCTCTTACCTCCTTGAATAGGTTAATTGTTTGAACTTCCTTACAACTCTCTAAATTAGCTTTTTTGGTGGTCTTATTTCTTATTGAAGCAAGGGTCAAGTCTATCCCTACTCCTGCTCAAATCCAGCACCATTGTTTTATCCTGAGTGCCTGAAATGCATTATAAACAGTGAGTACGATAAAAAGAGGTTGAGAAGAATGTAAGAATCTATGGTGTTAGGTCAAGAGTTCAGAAATGCCAAGCTGGTGGAGGCAGGGTGTAAGAAGATGCCACTGGAGGACGAGACAGGCAAACAAGTCATCATGTCCTTGTTAAGATTAGTCCCATTCCCATGACAACTCCCACCATTGAGGGCTATCACTATGACAACTCCTGCCATAGTTTCTATACTTTAAAATGACCAATGGGGGTAAAGTGAGCTGTATTCTAAAGTAACCAATCAGGGAATACTGGACAATATTCTATTCAGGTATCATGAGGTAACCAATGAGAGCAAATGGGATACAGTCCTCAATCCAGTCCACATAGGGAAGAAAAGGCCTCACAGCTCAGTATATAAGATAATTCCCAGACACTGGGGTCTTGAGCCTCTCTTGCTTGGTCCACTGCACTCTACTTTATAAAATGCTACTTCTAACTTCAACTTTATTTAATTTGTACCTTGTCTGTTACTTCTTTGGGTCTTGCTCAATTCTTTGTTCAGGACAAAAAGAACCTGAATCCCAACTGGACACCCTGATGATAAAAGTGCCATTTCTCAAAGTATCTATTCTAACCAATATTCTCATGCTGAAAAAAGGTTTTTAAATCCATTTCTTTCATTCTTTCTGCAAATCATATGTTGTTATTTGCAGCATTTAATGAAAAATGTGACTTGGATTTGTTTAACCAACTATTTTTTTAAGTTGAATTTCAAACTACAAAGGTTGAATCTAAGGTTAATATATCAAGCCAGTGCTAACGCTGAATTCCCTTTATGTCTATAGACAATCCATATCCTTTATTTGACCCTTGCAGAGAGTGGATACACAGCCAACTATTTGATTAAATCCTCTGTCATGACCAAGAGTGAAGTCACTAACAAGGAAAGGAAAACAAGGCATGAGAGAAGAGCAATTGCACCCCATGTCAAGACATTCAGAAGGTGGATCAATACCATCTTCAAAAGCACCCACAAAAACAAAGATAATATTCTAACTTCATCAAAATCTCCAGTCACCTCCGGCTAACAAAAGACCATATTCTACTACCCATAGCAGTAACTTTATGTTCCCTGCCGCTGTGGAAAATGTTATATTGGACAAATGGGTCATACTGTGGCTATTGGATTAAGTAGTAGCTGTAGAATCCCGGGCCATCACACACAGGAAACTACAGGTGTTGAGTACAGAACACAGAGTGCCTACTGTATTGATTTCCACTGTGCTGAAGGCAGAGGTAAAAAGAAGGAGACTGTTGGAAACAACCATATTAAGTCACCAGCATAAAGGAACAGGAAATCTCTTAAGCAAAGCTGCAGGGATAAAATAAAACTCCCAGACAAAACTTCTCACAGCGAATTCTTTAACTGACTCTAACTGTCACACTCAGAGCTTCTTTACATCTTGAACTACCAGTTCCCACATGAATTCCAACTTAGTCTTTCATGAAGTTTAATTTTGTTTTCTTCTAATTTAGCAAAGACTTTATCTATTCTCTTCCCTAGACTGATCAAATAGAACACAATTTTAAAGGTATAGCAAATTGTGCTGCCACAATAAAAGTAGGAGAAAAAAATCACTAGTTAATTAGTAACTTCCTTGAGAGAATATGCAGAAGGGATGTTCAAATCAGCATCTCAAGTTATGTTTGAATTTCCCACCACTTCCTTACAATCAAAGGTCCATTATATACCCTCACCCACCTCTGAAGTTTGTTCCAATACCTCACTTTCTTCTACACTTTGTTTCTATGAGATTCATAGTATGCACTTTATTTTCTTAGATGGTTGGTAATATATTGTGGTCTATTTTATGGACCTTTTAATATTACATACCTAGGTTAAATGAAATGTGTGAGATGTCATTGTTTTGGACTGAGCTTCTGAACTAGATTCAACAGACCTTACCAGAACAGAATGGAGTCACTTGTACTAACTGTCACATAATCAAACTAAGCTAAAAGGGGACAGTTTTCCCCAAACCAGGAAATTTACATCTACCACACAAAAGGGGCCCATTTCGCCTGAACTGGCATGATAGGAAGTCCCACCCCTCTGCTATAATCCTATAAGGAAAAAAAAAGTTAAAAATGATCAATCTCCTCTCTGTTTCTTGTTTTTGCTTCCTCAGCTCTTTTTTGACCAGACAGCACACCTCCTCTGTTCTGCTCATCAGAGCAATTTTTCTAAATCCTTAGAGGAAATGTGTCTGACTCATGAATTTCTTCTAAGAGCCAAGTGGACCTTTAAACTAAATATTTTGAAGTTTTACCTAACTAAGCCAAGTCCATTAAATGGTTTCTGTATCCTAAATATTTCCTGAAAACATTTAGACTGATGACAGAATAGATAAATGATTGTGCTTTTGGTCATCATGAAATATTCTTATCTCTCACACAAATTACATACTTTAAAACAATCTCATGAGTCTGGTTTAAAATAAAATTTTCCAATTATACATAATAGGGCTGAGGAGAGAAAAAGTATTTAATATATATATGAAATTGTTTTCTTTTTTTCCAGTTGAACCTAATACCTAATAGAGTTAGGCATTGAATGCAGAAGGAAAGTCTAAATGAAGCTTTAGAGAGAGTAACCTACCATGACATGAAAAAGAATACATGTTGATCAAAGCTGGTCCAGCACTGGGCCAATCAGTCCTAAGCATGGAAGATTAACAGAAAATCTACTTTAAGACTGTATGTGGTAAGTGCTCCAGGAGCTAATACACACACACACACACACACACACACACACACACACACACACACATATAACCAAACTATTCTTTTCTCTGGCATTATAAAGGAGGTGATAGCCTAAACTATCAACTTACAAATATGCTCTAGACAAATAAGGGCCAATCTGTTTATGATTTTGACATTTCCCCCAATATCAAGTTGACTTTCATCTTCAAATTCCAAACCTTCCGCTCTAATAGTATCTTGGATATTTCTCTATATCCCTTCATTTATATTGCTTTAGTCACCCTGAGAATAAGGTGATAAATAGCTTTTAGTAAACACAAAAATAATGCAAAGTACATAAGAACTCAGAGGAGAAAACTTTGGAAACCTGTGGAGGTACTAGCTCTTTGAATTGGTCTGTTCTTGCTCTAGTGAAAGTAATTGTGTATTCCACTCACATCCATATCATCAAAATGACAGAGGTAAATATTCTGGTTATAAGGAAAGAACTATAAACATGTATATGGATATGGAATTAATAGACCCACAGAGGTCATCATACCCTTGAGACACAGATACTACTTTCAAATCATTATTACAGCAGACTTGCTTGAGGATACTTAGGCATCTAGAATCCAACACAGATAAACCTCATCTCCAATTACAATGTAAAGTATTTTCCTTATCCTTTGTCTTTCAGGAAAGTATTTTTCTCTGGTTCCGCCAATAGAGTTCCAGAAATAATTAGAGTGATGATCATGCTATGCCTTTTTATCATGGTAAACTATATGTAAAAGATTTACCATTTTAATGTTTTTAAAGTGCAAAATTCAGTAGCATTAATTACATTCACAATTTTGTACAACTATCACTACCATTCATTTCCATAATTTTTTCTTCTAACCAAATAAACTCTGTAACCATTAAACATATACTTATTTTCATGAATATTCACATGCATATTCAAACTACATTAAAGGACTGTTTAAGTTCTGAAGGAAAAACCATAAAAATTAAGGATTCCAAAATAAAATTAACCACATGTGCTAAAGTTCTTAGATTAGCATAGAAGAAACTTGTATATAATTTATGTTAACTATCTCATTTATATGTTTGTGCCAAAAGGGAGGAGAAGAGTAAAGAATTTAATCTCCTTGATCTTGATTCCAGAGAGATTAACAAGAGGACTTTAGTTAAAATCACTACACATAAGTAATTATTTCCCATGAAGAAATACACTTAAAGAAAAAAAAAACACCACATTCTCAAGATAAAGAGCATTCAGAAAACAAACAAGCCCATTGGGAGAATTAGTTCTGAAAGAAACTAAAATACACTAGCAAACACGGCAGTCCCCCATTTCTGATATAATGTGGTCATATAAATTCTATAAATAAAGGCTCATCTTAAAACATATTGTTCTCTTTCCATAGGAATAATGTTATAATTGGGTAGATGTATTCCTGAGCAGGACTTGGCATTGAATAAATCACAAATATGACCAACAAGATATCATAAAAGCAAACCTATAAAAACTATAAACCTTTGTAATCATTTAAAATAGTAAAATTATATTCCTTTATAGAATTTAGCAGCTAGACAAGATTTTACAATATCACCAGGTTTAAGCCGCTGCTTTGCAGATGAAAGTACACATGTCTAGAAAAGATGAATGACATTTTCTTAATTTACCAAAGTAGCTTGTGGCAGTAGGCACTAATGCTGAACCTTAGTCGATTGTTTTATCCATATATTGGAATGCTTTTTTGTGTTTCTGAATAAATGGCTATATTTTACTTTCATATTTGTTGTAAATATAAATTGTAACATACATGCATTATGTTAAAGAACAGCTCTAATATATTAGAAAAGCTATATGCAAGAAATATTTTGGCTATATTTATATTAAATTTATTAATTGGTTATTTATCATTTTTAGAAATTTGACAAGATTTTGTGCTACAATCAGAGTGGACCATTTCAATTATAAGAGTTTAAAAGGGAATTTGAATTCTTGATTTTTTTTTTGCCAATAAAATTTCACATTGGAAGTAGAGATGTTGTTGAACATGTAATTATTATTTATTATATTTTTGTTGTGATTATGTAATGTCTATTTTCATATCTTGATATTTGGTAGCATCTTTAAGGATTGCAGAAGAATAAAAAAAGTTAAAAGTACTTTTGTAACATACATTTATTTCTTTCTGGGGAAAATCACAGTCAATTACACACACATGCATTTACCCACTATCAGAGACAGATCTGGGAGAAAAATTTACCCCCATCCCCTCCTACCATAAAAACAAGCCAAATAATGAAACAAGAGTTATCATATGTACAGGATGTGTGTATCTGTGCAGGATTTAGAAGATGAATGAGAAAGACAGTTTTCCCCACAACCTATATGAGAATAATGATTACAAATTAGGTGTGTTTTTAAAAATCTCATTTAGAGAAAACTACTTCTCCAAATCACAAGACATATCTCCTGGACTAAGGATGGAACACATCAAGTGTCACCTAAGGACCTGGCAAATAAGTGAATAAAAGCATTTGGAAATGACGTGTATATACAAATTGGGAGTGAGAGAAATGGTGAAATATGAAAAAAGGACAGCTCAACTCTTGAATATACCCTTTATTCCTGAGAAAACTAGCACCTCTGTTCACTTAAAAGTGTTTACAGCTCTCTGAAAAATCTGCATAATTTCATGTGCTTATAAATGTGTATGTGCAAGGGGTTTTATTAAGTAAAGGCTAAATTATAAACAAAAGATACTATGCAAAGACTAATTTGACAAGTGAAATATCTTTGAATGTAGTTGACTTTTGCATACAGCCTGATGGAATAGCACTGATGACATGACTTCAAAAGAGAAGCCTTTGAAAATACTTTGTCTTAAAAATCCTTTCCATGTGGATTATCTTGCAAAAAGCTAAACAAATTAGTGAAGAAAAACACATCCTTTGATGAATGAATGTGCCTAACAACGAACTCAGAAGTGAATGTTGAATCGACAAAAATGCACACTCCTATCATGGGCATACAGTTCTTTTCATCCTTTGGTTTGAGCCTTGAAACATGAACACCTTTTCTGGCAGCCCTTGTCTTAATTTTGTCATTGTAGTCTCCATCATCAATTGACAATCAGTATTTAGTGTCTAGTATTTATTGTGTCTATGTTGAGTACTGAGGGCAATAGAAAAGATATAAAACTAGGATCCTGAGTTAATGGAATTTACTTCTTGTATAAAGAAGATACATAAAAATAAGCAATAGGTATATACTGCTTAATACTGGAAGTTTCCCATAAATTACAGTATACTAAAGAGATTACTATCTGTAATAAATAAGCAGCTTTGTAAATTAATAAAACAATCAAATAAATAAAAAAAATTATGGATACGAAGTATTACTGAGATTTCATAACAGAGAAACTTAAATTCAAAAACAAAGAGGAAGAATTCAACCTTAGTAACTCTAAGGAAAATCAAAATGAGATTTAAAATTTCATTTGTAAGGCTGATATAACCTCATGGATGAATAATATCCAATCTTAAAGACTCTGGTTGGTGTATAAATTGGTAAACTCTATTTGGAAGTCAATTGGTAACATCAATCAAAATTAGAATTGTGGGATATTTATTTACACAACATTTCTAATTGAAGGCATTTGAGAAATCACCAAAAGGAATGTCAAAATATGCCAACAAAAAGTGTCATCACTTTATCAATTGAATGGTAAAAATTATGAACCTAATTTAATGTAACACTGTGACCGTGGTTTAAAAAAATGTAGTTTCTATTATGAAATACTTTGATGTTGCTAAAAAGTTAGGTAGAAATATATGTATTATCATATAATCACCTATTGGGCATATGGCTAAATAAATGAAGTACATCACAGAACAATACATATGGTTATGTAAATTAATGCATCTGTCTGTTCTATATTGCATGCATATGTATATATGTAAATGCATAGAAAGATGCTCAGAAAAATATATACCAAATTGTTAAATATGGTTAGTTTTGGAAAGGGGATTGAGTTAGAAAGGGGTAAAGGAAAACTTTTAATGTTTTGTCTTGTGTAATTCAGAGAATTTTGGCTTTGAGCATATATTTATATAAACTTGCAGGTTTTAAGGCAACCATGTGAACTATGACAGAAAATTCACAAGTTAATAAAATATCATCATCACAACATTGGGACAAGAATAAGAGAGAGATTCATGAACTGTTCAATAACAGAAAAAAAAATGAAAGCTTAGCAAAGAAATTAGAAATTGTTATCAACATAAAAGAGGATTTTGAGAATAGTTAAAGCAACCAAATAATATTAAAAAGGCACACATTATTTGAAAACTATGGAAACCACTACTAGACAATAGTTACTCAGGGGCAGGAAATGACCACGGTAATTAAGGTGAACCATTTTGAGAACACATTTTATTATAGGGAAGGAATCAGAGTGGATGGAAAAAGATGAAGTAACCAGGTTAATAAAATATCCATCATGGTTCTTGTACAAAAGATATTTGCCTAAGTCAGAGAATCAGTCCGGTCTACATTTTTTAAATAAAGGACATGAACAATGATAACTAAAGTGAAATCAATACATACTCACTTCATGTTTAATAGGCATCTGTTACTGATTTGCACTGTGGTACAAATACAACATAAGGCAGTACCAATGCTCCTCTACCCCTTTGGTGCTTACCATATGGTAAACATTAGGGATCCTGGAATTAGGACTGGAAGGAGAATCCTTAGACTCTAGCATCAGGTATATGCCTAATGGGTGACATCCATAAGTGGCATGGTGTTATAACATCGGTCTCAGACTAGTGAAGGGCAAAGCATAGTTAATTTCCACCACAACAGAAAATTACCAAATAGTGTACCAAATGGGGCTTCAAGGAACAGACTAGAGACAAAGGTCACACTAAGGTCACATAGACCATCATGCAGCCTGAGAAAGAAGACATTCTAGGGCACGAAAGTGCATTAGCAAACAATGTGAAGGCTTATATGTTACAGTTAATAAAAAGCATAAGTCATATCTAAAAGTAATTTAAGAATGATACAGTATGAGCACTGAACATAGAGTAGCATAGCATCAAAAGTTTTTTTTTTGTTTGTTTGTTTTAACCAGATTCTAACTGATCAGGCACTAGAACGCTAAAATCCTGTTGTGCATTCTCCTGCATCTATTTTTGCTAGATAAATATAATTAAGTGGTATATATTATTAAACATAATTAAAATGTATACATTGCTCATTTAATCTCAATTAATTGTGTGGGTTGCCAAGCTCAATTCTTTTGCTATCTTATTAGATCTCCAATTAAATAATTCCTTCAGGATTACTGCATAAGAGAATTCCTCTTCCTACCTAATGTAAATATCTAAGCTAATAAATAATAAAATACTTTACAGCAGCATATTTTATAATTGTGTTTTATAAAGATTTTTAAACATTCCTTTTTTTCATTTGATAGTACCATAAAAATTAAAGTGTAAGAGTTACCTTATTAAGCTCACAGGCAGATGCACACACCGAGAAAATGAAAAGGAGACCAAGTTAAAGACATCACCTTGGAAATCATGATTCAGCAAAAAAAACTTGAACTGAAGTGAAATGTAAACTAATAATTGTCATCACCTGTAATAAATTGCATGCCCTTCAACAGCATCAGCAACCCAAAACAGACAACCAAAGGGAAATTCATGCCTGAGGACCCATATCCTTTCTGCTGAAGTGAGAACCAAGCTTCTTAAAGATTCCCTTTGTTTCTCAGATGAGCTGATAAACATCATGATCAATATGCATAAGACCATCAGACACCTGCCAACACCTAGATCTGGTTCTAACATAATGATTTTTTTTACTTTGAATACCCCATACAGACTTTGAAGTTATTTGATAAAAGGGTTAATATGAATAAAAGATAAACCAATATAGGCTTCAGGATATCCAAACCTAATTTTATCTCCATTCTTAGGTCATGCTTCTTCCTGCTTCTTCAGCCTCGATCACATGGCACCTTGACTCTCTATTTTTACCCAAACACACCTCATACCACTGCTGCTACCATCAGAATAAATGTTTGTACCCACTGGTGTTTGCATGGTATTTTTCACACGCTTCATTCTTCACACAGAGCATATTTAAGCAGATTGAGAAGGTTTTAATGGTGGGGAGCAATTAATTTGTCTTTGTATCTTCAGGGCCTGGCACAGAATATTATATGCCAAATAAAGGCTTGTTAAATTGTTTATTAAAATCAGAACTGAAATTAGTTTACTAAGTACCCATTGGGACAAACAATTGCTATAAATAGTTTTGCATGTAGGTATATTTTCCATTATTCATTAACTTTCAATTATATTTTCCTTTTCTCTATTGAGAAATTAAAGTCTTCACAATATTTAAAATTCCACTTATTTAAATTGCTAGCAATAATTGTGTCATTAAATGTATTTACTGGGATATAATGTATCTCATATTTTATAATATGCATTCAGATACATAACTTTGGTGATCACCACCATTGATATACAGTCATAGGAGTTATAAAGAGGTGCATATACACTAATGAACTCAGAAAAATTAAACACTACACTGAATATTCTTTTTTTTTTCATCATAGTCTATGTAGATTGTATTTTAGACTAGTGGACTGTAGAATCTATTTTAAAACCTAATAAAGCTGGCTTTGAATTAGGGATGCTCCCCAAACATTTTAACATTCATTTTCAACTCTTAAATGCAATACTATAATTCTAGGAACAAATAGCATTTAGCTATCTTCCAAGGAAGCTACTCCATAAAATGGTATTATGAAGGCTTATATTCCATGGACATTTGTCAGGTACATGATATAGCCTCCAATATTACCAGAAAATGAAAGATAATATGTCTAGCTGAAAGATGCAAAACTAAAATAAACTTGTCTTGAGTCCTGAAGGCCTCTACAGTTATCCTGAAAATAAGGAGTAATAACACTGTTGAATGGTTTTATATTATAATTGTATCATATAATTGAAAAGGGTTTTTTGTTTAGATTGATATATTTGATTGATTTATTTTGATATGAAAACATATTCCAGTTATATCTGTTTGTAATTCAACATGGCAGATAGTCTCAGTGAAATGTATTAATATAGCATGAAAACAAACCCCAAAAAACAAAATCATAAAAACAACAGCTGGATTGGAAGTCACAGTAAAACTTCCTCTCTGATACTTGTTAGATGATCATAGATAACTCACTTAACTTTCTGAATCAGTTTCCTCCTCTATGAAATGAGGGTAGCAGCACATTCTTGCCAATCTGAAAATGTCTTTGAGGGGATCATGTATATTCAGGTAGCAAAGTACTTTCCAAACTGCAAGGAGCTGTACAAATTTCTAGTCATATAAAATTGTGTATGTAAGCTTTATAGGAAAAAGTAAAGCACAAAGGAAAGGGGGAGCACTTTTCTGATTACCTACATTAAGTTTCCCATATAAGAAAATTACTGCAATCTTAATAGACATGCCAGGAGAAGAATATATAGAGAGAGACTTTCTTAAATCACTTGAAAATTGATATTTCTTGGTAACAAATTCCTGGGCAAACTGTTTATTTTAGAAAGGAAAAATCAGTGAAGATATGAAGAATAAGAGGAATGGCATGAAGAGAGCTAAAGAAAATAAAGAAGGTGGGCAGGGCATCATTGTTCCTGGCTCATATGAGAAGGGTGAACATGGCCCCTTTAAACACAAAATAAGGTGTAGTGGCACTAACCACCAAATGAAATACCACATAATAAAACTGTTCCTTGAAAGATTAAAATGACAAGGTCCATTTTGTAGAAAGTCTTTTTTTTACATAAACCGTGTCAACCCTGGTTCATGTCAACTAAAAGCTCCATAAATCATGTGGTAAAAGCACTGATCAACAGTACAATTAAAGAGTAAATCGAGAACAATGTTAACCCCACAGTTAGAAGACAAGCATGAAGATCAAGTTATTGAAAAAGACATGAAAAATGTGATGAATGAATACTGCTAAGTGGTGTGGGGGATGATAATCTGGAGTATTCAGAAAATTAAAAAGTAGACATTGGAAAATTACTCACTTGCTTAGCAAGAACATTGTTCTATTTATAATGTCTTCCACATTATGCTATATTTGGAAAAACTGTGAATCTGTTACTCTGCACAATTGGAAGGCCATTCCTCTTTAAATTACCTTGATTTTCTGGCAATGCGATTATTAAAGTAACTGAAGCTCCGTCCTTGGTCAACAATTTCCACCACACTGTATTTCACCAAAATGCATCTTATAGGTTGGCTAAGAGAAGGAAGTGAAGTACTGAGAAATATTCCATTTACATCTATAAACTGGGGAGTGCACATACTTAAGATAATGGAATAGTGCCTGTATATATATCTTAAAGTTAGATTGAGATGGATATGGAAATTTTATTTTTAAACATTTTCAGAAATGTAGGCTGTGCGAAAAGCTGTCACCATTTCATAACTTGTTCATTCATCTAGATCTATGAATATCTACATACACATATGTGCAAACTACTGGAAATTATTGTAAATTGGTATACTGAGGAAAGCATATTCCAGTATTTTGTCCCACAATGGTACTGAGGTATAAAATTGAGCTGAAAAGGATCAAAGGATAGTGCATTAGTTATGGAATTCAAACTGCTTATTTTACAGGTCTTTTTAAGAGTGATCTCTGCTGGTGGATACTCCTGGGTCCCTGCTATCTTCAACACACACTAAGAAGATTATCAACATCTCTGTTGTTAGTTCATTGCGGACAAAAAGGGAACAATATCAACAGCTATCTTGTAGTTTTAGAATGTTGAATAAGCTTGTTTCCAGGAAAACCCATGGCACATTATAGTGGCTCAATAAATGTTTGCTCAGGGGGAACATATGTGTTTGTGGTTTATGTGCATGTGTATGTATGAAATTCTACTCTAAGTCATATCTTCTTTCAATTTTAAAATCACTTTTTCCCACACAATAATCCTTTTCTTCTCGATCAGCAATTTTTGTTCTTATCAACATGACTATTTAAATCAAAAGTGTTGGGGTAAAACCTAACATCCAACATTTTAATTATAATTGCATGGTACCTAGTATTCATGAAACATATGATGTTCACATGGAGATTTTGCTTTTCATAAAAGAGTCAGTGTGAACCTTGCCAGTTCTAGGATAAATAGTCATTGGTCACAACATGGAAAAATACACTTGAAACTTATTTCCTCCTGACCCATCCATTAGCATGAGTTTGGACTCAGCATCTTTCCTCAGCACAATCATTTAGAAACAGTATTAATTATAACAGAAAGTGCAAAATGTTGGCTGGACAAAGAAGTGGAATCTCAAAAGTAGACCAATAGAGGGCTGTTGAGAAAGAGTCAAAGAATAAAGCATATTCTGTCTAGAGAAGAGAAAATGTTCAAGCTGATGAGAAATACCCTTCAAGTAAGAGTAAAGCAGTTGTTTGAGAGCTATCTTATCACCCTTGTTTACACTGGACAAGAAGATTGCGGTGAACCATACGTTGGCAATTGTTCATTACTGAGAGATGGAACCTCTCTTTCTTGGGAGACTTTAAGGTTGGGATAAATTTTCCCCTGAGTTTTAGTGAAAATCAACTATTTGGATAGAGAAAGCAGAGATCAATGAACTTCACAGTCTTCAAATTCCCTATAAGTCTTCGATTAGACTTCATGTCACTTGTATTAAGAATAAATCTGTCCCAGCATCACTGGAAGCTCTAAGTATCAGCCTCATAGTGACCTACCAAGTTTGTGGATGAAAAAAAGAAAAAGGTGTCAGTAACAGACATGAAATCATGAGGATTCTCCAGGGGAGTTCAAGGTTTTTCATGTTTTTAACTTTATTATCATTACTCTTTTCATTTCTCCAGGTAGAGTGAGGTTTATTACCTAAAGAATCAGATTTTACACAACTAATCTTTCAGAAGTAAAACAATTAATCCTGGAAAAATCAGCTTCATCCTGTTCTTTTCCCAAGTCTAATTAATAAAATTCTTTGATCAACTGAGTATATTGCTACAGGTTTTACCGAAGTCCTTAGAGACTGAGGCTTAAATGTCTTCACCATGCTGATTCCAGGACACTCTCCTAAGAGGCAGTAGTTTCTCAAACAACCCCTGGGGTGAATACCAAACAGGAAGAACACACAGGCATACAAATAAATAGCTGAAGGCCAGCTTTTTACTTGCTAAGATTTAGTGCCTTTTGATCAGAAAAAAAGAAATTTAAGCCTTAGAAAATTGCTTCAAATTGGAAATCCTTGACAATTTTTATAAGATATGCCTTCTCCCCAAATTAAAAAAACAAAAACACGAAACCTTCTGCCAGTATGTTATGTACTTCATGCAATGCAGTCTGATTTAAGTTTTGTTTGTGCTGGTATCTTGTTTAATTCTCAAAACACTGTCAACTAAAATTTCCCAAATTTCTACTAGTTCCTATTTGCATATAATTAGAATAGGAAATCAGGGTAGAGTTTCCAAGAGTTGCATCATAGCTTTTATATTTTGCCACACTGTAAGAAAGAATTTCATATTTTCATTGAGATTTGTGTGTGTTTATTTGAAAACCAGATGTATTCAATGTAGACAAATGTAATTCATTACAAGTAAACTCAATTCATAAAACAAAAAGAAGTATTATAAAATGTGTTTAAGACACAACTTATATATCTCCTCCCAGGAGTAATGATTTATTTTGAAGCATATTATAAGAGTGTCAATCGGCAAATAGTTATTGAGGGCCTGTAGAATACACAGTGCTGTGCTACGTGATATAAAGATAATGATGCGTGTGAAATGATGAATTGGTGAACACTTTTAACTAATGTTTACTGAGCATCTTCTATACACCAAGCACTTTGTTAGACATTGGTAATATAGCAGTTAGAATGACTGCTATATGTAACTCAGTTATGAAAAGAGCACTTGGAATGTGGGGAACAACATAAGAAGAGATCAATGAAGAGCACAAAGTATCAAGGGGCTGGGAAGTGTAGTTCTTTTTCAACTTCAAAAGTCTTAGAAGGCTTCCAGTGCAACCTCAATAGACTTTGAAGATGAGTTGATTTCTTCATGAGTTGAAAATAGAACCATCTCCATCAGACAATGAAAAACTCTTAAGCACTGGCTGATGCAAGATCCTGCATCAGAGGCCAGAATCAGGCCAGAGAGAGGACAAAGCTTTAGCTTTGTTAGAATAGTAGCAGTGGGTTTACTATTTGGCTATTAATTCTTCCTCTTCTACTTTTTTCCTCAGAAAAGTCAGTAAGGGTTTACTATTTGGCTATTAATTCTTCCTCTTCTACTCCTTTTTCTTCTTCCTCCTTTGCTCATGTATTGCTGATAAGTCTCCAAAATGGCATAGCTCTCAAGACTATAACTATAAGCTGAAGGTGGGGAGGGGCCCAGGTAAAGGGAGGAGTGAGTGTAATTATGCTCCTCAAGAGTTGGATTCCCTAGCTAAAAGCAACATTGCTTCCCTGGTGAGCATATCCACACCCTGCAGAGAGTTTGCATGTCATTGATCATAACCAAGCTGATAATTTTTGCTAAGGTAGCACAAATAACTATGATCCTCAACTTGCATTTTCTAAGTTTTTACTTTATATTACTTTCATTTGTTGTTCTATTGACTTGAAAATAAAGCTATTAATTCCTGATAACTACATTATTTGAAAAGCTTAGAGAGTTTGAAAACAGGGAACAATCTCCTAATTTTTTATAAAAACAGGCAGGAAATATTTTGATGATACTTTTTAAAGATCACTTATTATTTCTAAAAATCTTTTATGTTTTTAGAAACCTGGGTGGAATCTTTCTAATGAAATGATCAAAAATTTAATTTAAGTATTAAAAAAAACTCTAAAGTTAACATATGAAGTATAATATAAGATTTCAGGGAATAAATATATGAAGGTTTCACTAGTAAAACTAAAGATTATATTTGTTTAATTCACTTATACAAAACCATAAATTTTAAATAAGTAAAATAAAAAATAAAAAGCATCTAAATACAGATTCATGTGGAGTTCTCTCAGGGAATCTTGAGAGACTTCTTATCTCTCACTTGAAAGATTTTATAGTTGACTAATCATGCAATTCAGAAAAGAAAACAATGTGCAGCCAGCAACTTCTAAATTAACACAATCATCTTGAGTTTTCTGCTCAGAGAAAACATCCAACCTGGGATGATATAAAGAGACTTGACCAGCAATGAGAAGGCTTGAGTTAGTTGTTGAACTCCACTACTAATTAAGCTGCTGAGATTGTTGAGTCCAATAATTTCACAGTAACTCCAAGTTTTTCCCTTTTATCATCTATTGAAAAGGAAAATAAAATTCCAGCTTTGTTTACTTTTTACTGTTTTTTATACTAATCTCATTCACCATTGCCTCTACAGCAGACTATCTTTCAAAGTACAGGATGAGCATCAACTTTTCTGAATACTCTCCTTACTCCCCTTCCCCTTCTGGGAGAAATACAATATTCTCTCCTTTGTATTCCTACACTGTTCTGAAGTCTGAAGTCTATCACTACAATTTAGCATCTTATTTACTACCTATTCATTTCCCAATTCATTCTGTGAATGTCTTAAAATAAAGGAAAATATCAAGCTATTGTTTTATTTGAATTCCTAGTATAATCTGCACTACATAAAATTAGTCCAATTTTTTGTATGATATTTTTGTTAGATGAAAGAATGGATGAATGTGCTTGTCTAGGTATTAGGAATGAACAGATAGGCGTGAAAGTCAGAGTAATTTACAAATGGTAGCCGAGGGGAGGAGAAACTGAGATACAGCAAAATTGGGCAAGTCTTTAGTTCCTACCTTCCTAGATGTGGTCTGCCTCTTTGAATCTGCTCTGGTCATGCTACAACAAAGTATGAATTAGAGATAATTCCTGCAGCTGGTTCCTGCTCTATCTACTTCTGCTAATAGTATTTAGTCAGTTTCTTTGTGACTAATTTTTTTAGTTTTTGTCAAAGGAAATTATACCACTGAGAACTAAGAACAACTAAAGGACTTAGTTGTAGGTAATTGAAGGCTCCAGAAATTATTCACAAATAATGAGTTTAGGGTAGACTCAAACTTTAGTTCACTGAACCAGGAAAGATTGTGTTCAACTGGGACACATTTCTAGGTGAATTCATGACACAAACTGAAGGACACTTATAGTTTACAAACTGACCTTAGGGCTGAGTGTGCAGGATTACCTTGTGGACAAGTGGGAGCCTGGCAGGATCAGGACAATGAAGGAGAGGACAGCAATCTGAGGGGAGGGTGGGTGTCTGAAGATGGAGCCACAGAATCATTGTTTTGTGTTTCCTGCCCTGTACTATACAAGGGCGCCAGGTTTACGAGTAAGCTGAGAAAACTGGAAGCTGAAAAATTCGAAAACAAAGTTGATGAAGTAAGGATAAAATAGATTTATTATTGCAAGTGCAAGTGTTTTTAGAATTAGACAGGCATACTGTCCCCTATTCCAATGAACAAGCTACAAAAGTAGAAACGAGAAATGCAAATCCTTAAAGCCCTAATCCAGTCCTATATAGCATTAGGCATTCTAGCAAATCATGCTTTAACAAGATATAAAGGTGTTTCTGCTGAATTTTTAAATTTGAGAACTACTCACCCAGATGATGTTAAAGTGGGTTTTAGGAAAGAGTACTCATGAGTAAAGATTCCATATTAATTTAAGTAGGATTTACCAAATACATTGGCTAGAAAACTCAATCTGAGTTGGATCAATGTAAGTTCAAGAATACCAAAATAAATAGAGCAAAAAAAATACCTATGTACCCAAACTCTGATTAAAAAATTAAAATCTTGGATTAATGTAAATGCACTAAAGAAGAAAGAATGTCAATAAGCAATATAAACTGTCAAGGTAGAAGCCTGAGTAAGAATTATGCATATTCTTACCTGAATCTCTGATCTGCTACCTGTGGCCATAACTTCCATTGCTGAAAACACTCCCAGTGCTAAGATCAACCTTAAAGTATATGTGGAGGGTTGGGGGAGTGAAGTAGTGGCACATGCCTATACTGCCAGAGACTGGGGATGCTTCAAGCAGGAGGATTGCAAGTTTAAGGCCAGGCCAGACAACTTAGTGAGGCCTTAAGTAATTTAGTAACACTCTGTCAAAATTTAAATAAATAAATAAATAAATAGAAAGCAAAGGCGATATAGCTCAGTGGTAAAGCACCCCTAGGTTCAATCCTCAGTATCAATGAATCAATCAAGTGTGAGAAACTGCTAATTTATGCCTTATTATTTGGCTTTTCCAAAGTAGACTAGTATACATGGAACACATCCAGGACTGGGAGAGGTGCACTTGATGTGTCAAAACAGGCAGGTAGGGACAATTGATTTGAGATACCTTAAGCCCTTGGTTTAATTCTCACAGCCAAAGATAACTTCAAGGAACTTTTAAGTAATATATTGACCTGATAAAATTTGGGTTTTTCAAACATCATGGCTACCTCTGACAAATGGATTGGGGTAGGATAGTGCAATGGCGTCAGCTAGAACAAACAAATTTCACTGTCAGATCTCTGTCAATTAATCTCTGTGAAATTCATAATAATGTGCTTCTCAAAGAATATCTGATGTTAAAAACATCTGAATAACCCAATGAAGTCATAGCAAGCATAATTAAGAAAACCATCTAGTGAGTCAGTTTGAAAAGGAGCGTGTTTAAAAAACCACACTCATAAATCATAAACCCCTATATCTTTTAGGATACTGTAATTGCCCACCAATCTCTAATTTCTCTAAGTATCTCCCATTCTATCCTATTAATGTATAGTTTAAGAAAATGTTCCTGAGTTGTGTAGCTCAGTGTTAGAGTGCGAGTATGCATTTGGCCTCAGTTTGATCCCCAGCATTGAAAAAATTAGAGACTATTTCTTAATATGAATATTGATCTCTACCACCTTCAAGTATACAGATATCTATCATTCTCATTTGTAGTTTCACTCTGTAACATCTAGGTACTTTCAACAGCCATTGCATATTCATTTAAATAATATTGATTGTTTAGTTTTATCCAGTTTGGATTTTACTATGAAATAGAAACTGAATTGAATTCGGAAAATCCCATAAAAGCATCATTTCTAATGGCTTCCTTTCTTTCAATAAAAGGTACCTTCACCTAATTTTCTAGATTTCCTCCAAATATTTTGTTTCTCTATAGTTTGTCCATTATGATTATAGCATCAAACGTAATGAAAAAACGCCTCGAATAATTGTACACATAAATTTATAAAGCAAAATGGAAAAAAATCTCTAAACATAACAAAACTGGCTATATAACATACAGAAATCTAGTTAAGTTTAAATTTCACATAAACAAAAAATTGTTTTAAACATGAGACTATAAAAAAACATATGCAACATACTTTTTATAAATTTTTTTGAATTTTATCTGAAATTCAGATCTAAAAATACATGAAAAGTGGTACTAGACAAAAAAGTGTGTGTGTGTATAGGTGTGTGCGTGCATGCATGCACACGTGTGTGTGTGTGTGTGTGTGTGTGTGTGTGTGTGTGTTAATTACTGGGGATTGAACCCATTTATTTTGAGAAAGGCCCTAAGTTGCCCAGGCTGATCCTGAACTTGCAATCCTCCTGCCTCAGCCTCTCAAGTAGCTGGGATTACAAGTATGCACTACTACACCCAGCATATTAGAGCACCTATAATGCATTTCCTGGTTGAAATCTTTTTACATCTTTTAAAATCAAGCCTATAACTGATTCTTTTTATAAATATGAAATATTTATATATTAAAATAAAGCAATAGCCAGAATTAAAATGACCTCTGCTCCCATTTATATTTTAGCCAGTTTTGTTCTTATTATATACTAAATATAGGTGGATCAGATCATAACACACAACTTCTTTTAATTTTGCCAGAAATGAGTCCCAAGGGGACATCCTCCTCCTGTTCAATTTAAGCCCTATTTAGTATTATAGTGACATTATAAAACTCTTGACTACTGTCTCCTTGTGGAGTTTGATTTTATGCTTTGCCATTGAGAACATTCTCTTACATTTCTTAAGGGAAATATGAAAAGTGGAATTTCATTCCACTTTTAAAATATACTCAATTTGAAAGTCACTTGATAGAGACTGAGAGAGAGCACTAGATAATTTTATGAACCAAATTTAAACAGAGAAAGTAATTTAACATAGGTTTTGTTTTAATAACATGATATAGGACAAAGTTGCATATGACTACATTAATGGAAATCAAGATACAACCTGGAAGAACATGGTGTCACATGGCTCTGCTAAGGTTCAGATGCCCTGAGCTTGGCTTCAAACTAAGACATGCAGAGTGCAGGAAAGGTATCAATAGTCCAAAGTGTATCTGTATATATTTCTAACTTATTTACAGAATGTTAGAAGGAAAAAAAAACCTTAAGAAATATGAAGATCATTTTTTTCCTTTTAAAGCCAGTCAGTTGAAATGCAAATATATATATCATACAATGTATAGGTAGAATTAAAACTTTTCAGTCGACCACTTTCCACTGTTTCATAAACTGCTTACACCCCATCTATTCTGTAATCAAATATAGATCCATAAAAGAAAAGCTATCTTTAGTTAAATGTAAGGGTTCCTTGAGAGTTGATGTTGTGTTTTTCCTTCATAATCTAAGACACATTGTACACTGAACACTAGGGGGTGGTCTGCAGAACAGGATAATCTAGTTTTTATAGGTGATGATATTTGTGTTGCTTCTTCACTTTAATTTTCAGTAATATTATATTTATATGATAAAAACTTGGAGGACCTAAATTAGAAGTGTACCATGTCTTAATATGACTTCTTTATATCCCTGATCAGGCAATTGATGAATCTCCATGGTTATTGGAAGTTATCATCAAAGCAGCACCATTATTTATTGTTCTGAAACTTAAATTTCACCATTTGAATCTATTACTTGGTGAAGACATTGCTGCTAAGTTTTCAGAGATGTGCCATTTTCCTGAATACTGTAATCTAGAGGATTTATTAGCAGGCACGTTGCAAGATGATCATGTGTAGAGTTCATGATGAAGCCTTGCGAAGGGGACTGGAGACTGAACCAAACTGACAATTTATAATGGCCCAAGAAAAAGCCCAGGCCAGAGAGATTGTATCAGTCCGTGTCACAGACATGAAAGCAGCAACTTCTAATACGAATTCTGCTCGTAATGCAAACCGCTCCTGGCAGCAGGGCCAGGAGAACACTTTAAATACATATCCTGTAATATTTTAGATCCAGTCAAACATATAAATTCTTAGTTAAACTCTGGAAGCTGTGCATAACATATTCTAGAATATAGAGCAGTGCAAAGGAACTAACTGCTAAGATTACACTGAAATGGAGTGAATTGAAAGCTATTCCATGCAGCTTTCTTGGTACCAGGCATCTTTATTCTAAGATAGTGAATCACGTTTAGATGGTGAAGTCTAAATTACTCAGACTACTGCATTTGATGGAGATTAAAGTCAGTGAATTATTAGACTGAGAATCCAATGAGGGTAAGGCACCAGAGAACTGGGTGGACGTTGAGTGGTGTGGTTTATAACATTTTTTTAAATGTAACTTTTCACAACCATTTTTTTCTTTTTTTTATTGTTGTTCAAAACATTACAGAGCTCATGATATATCATCTTTCATACATTTGACTCAATTTATGAATTCCCATTTTTTCCCCAAATACAAATTGCAGAATCACATTGGTTACACACTCACATTTTTACATAATGGCATATTAGTGACAGTTGTGTTCTGCTACCATTCCTATCCCCTATTATCCCCCCTCTCCTCCCCTCCCCTCCCATCTTCCCTCTCTACCTCCTCTGCTGTTGTTTAATTCTCTCCCTTTTTTCCCTCCTCCTTTCCCCTCACAACCTCTTATAATATTGTGTAACATTGAAGGTCTCCTACTTTTTTCCATATGCTTTCCCTTCTCTCTCCCTTTCTCTCCCCCTGTCGTCTTTGTTTAATGTTAGTCTTTTCCTCATGCTCATCCTTCCTTTTCTGTTCTTAGTTGCTCTCTTTATATCAAAGAAGACATTTGGCATTTGTTTTTTAAGAATTGGCTAACTTCGCTTAGCATCATCTGCTCTAATGCCATCCATTTCCCTGCAAATTCTATGATTTTGTCATTTTTTAGTGCTGCATAATATTCCATTGTGTATAGATGCCACATTTTTTTTTTATCCATTCATCTATTGAAGGGCATCTAGGTTGGTTCCACAGTCAAGCTCTTGTGAATTGTGCCGCTATAATCATTGATTCACAACCATTTTTCCATAAGAATCTCTTTCAGCAATTATTAAGGCCACCATGTATTCTTCAGCTCTACAGCAACTAAAGGCCTGTTTTGGATGTTGAAGACTCATTGTGACTTCCAGAGACAGTTCTAAACATGATGGAAGGGAAGTCAGCCAAAACCTTTTGGGGAAAGGAATTGAAATCCTACTGAGAGTTGGAACTTCTCAACTATAAAAACTTGAATTCATAATCTTATGATTACTTTATGAAGTATGGAAAGGAGATCCAGAAAATTAAAAATCGAGATATCATTTCAAGGGAGAAGGGTCAATAAACACAAATATTTCACTGCATAAAGTTTTCTCAACTGGTTATATATTTGTAATGGAATATATACACCAGACTCTGTGTAAACAGTATTAGAAAAAACTAAAAAAAATTGGGAGGCCATACCATCCCTGTAATTCCAAAGGAACAGCATCTTGACAAATATGACTAAAGTTAGGGCACTTTTGGTTGAGATGTTACAGGAGTTTTCTTGTAACTGCCTGAAGCTAAAGGGGAATTTGATTGGAAAGATGCTAAGAACGGGTGCACTCCTGGGCCTCTGGAGAAGACTCAGGATATGGAGGGGTCTAGTAATACTTGAAATTCTTTCCCAATCTGTCACATGTACTGCCCTGGCTCATCTGTTTACTTCTTCCATTTAACTTGCTTTTCCCCTCAGGCATACAATAGAGCAGACCCTTCATTTACATCTACTTTTCCTCTCAATTTACAAGGACTGGAAAAGATCTTTTTAGAAAATCCCTGCACCACAGCACACCCAAATTTAAAATATTCCTGGGAGTCAGTAATTATCACAACTCTAAAACACACATTTGTGATTTCTTTTATAAATCTCTTTCAAATATAGAATTACTACATTAAATCTGTCTTCATATCAGCAGGGCCAGAAGAGTTTATCAAGCTTCTCTTTCAACATTGAGGTGATATTTATGGTAGGGTTTCTTGGTATTTTACAAGCAAGAATAGATGTAAGGTATATGTTAGGGGTGTTTTAAAGCTCATAATTTATTACTCTATAGTTTTTGTAATTTAACAGGGCAAAACCTGGATTGGAGTTTAAACTACAATAGTTTTACAGAAATGTAGGTTATTTTATAGAAATGCTCTATCTCTGCTTTATAGATACCCAACATTAACAATTTAAACTCCAAACACATTGTTTCAATAAATTGGGGAGGGGAAGGGGTACTGTCATAATATATTGATTAAGACAGACTGATCTAGAAACTTTAACACATTATGTAAATTTGATCTCCTTAGTCACGTATTTTTTTTTAAATAAGGACTGTATATTCAGGTTTTTCATATCAAACAAAAATAAAAAGGCCAGATATTTACAAGGCTTATTATCTTTATGTTATTGTCTTTTCCTTCCACACAAGATAGAATGATAAGAAAGGAGAGGTGTGTTTACTGCTAGCACAAACTAATATTTGAGTTTTGTAGCATCCTTCCTGATGCTATCAGAGTAAGTTAAAAACTTACAATTTGATAACTTGGACAATCCAAGTCAATATACAGTTGAGCCCAGTTTTAAACTTAATTGTTCCATGTGATACATGTCTCCATTTATAGAACTCATGATATACAAAAAAAAGTAAAGAAACGTGAACATGCATTTATTTTAATATTTTCATCATCTATTATTTATCTAGGACCACAATAAATTACTTGTATTTTATTTGTTGGTTTATTGCTATAAAATAGAAACTTCTGCTTGATTGCAGCAGAATAGATTTATGGAATCATTTTTTAAAATATAGAATCATGTAGGACAACTTTGCCATTTCATAGCTAGAGAAAATTCAGCTCATAACTATTCAATGACCTGCCCAAAGACATATAATAATTTGCTCTTAGGTTTCAGTTATTATTTTGCCTAGTTGAAATCATATTTCTAAATTTCAGTGTGCACAAATATGCAGTTTGTGTATGAAAATTGGTGTTATTTACACTAATAATGCATCATAAAGAGACTTGCTTTTCATGAAACATTTACTTAGGGATTAACACTTAGGGATTACTAAGTGACAGGTATTGTTCTAAGCATATATATCAATACACAGAAATAAAAAAATGTGTATATATAATTTAATCATTATTAAAGAGTTATGAGGTAGGTAAAATTGTTATACCTATTTCATTAGTGATGAAACTAGGGCACACATTATTTACATGACTTGTTAAATATGTATAACTAGTGTAGAACTTAGGCATTCTAGCTTCAGCAACCAGACTCTTTAGCACAACATGATATTGCCTCCCTTAAAATTCAAGAAAATGTGTTAGCTATAGGTTGTCATATAAATAAAGCCTCTCAGATACAATCATTCTTCCTAAAACTATCAGGGGTTCTACAAGCATAAAGACATTGAGATATCACTTAGTTTAATTTCCTGTCATATGGAGGAATCCCTTATAGGATATTAGAGTTAAACATATTTTCTATCTGTGATGCACTCTCTAAAAATATTGTAACAATATCTAGGCTGGAGATGTGGCTCAAGCAGTAGCACGCTCACCCGGTATGCGTGTGGCCTGTGTTCCATCCTCAGCGCCACATACAAAGATGTTGTGTCTGCCGAAAAAATAAATATTAAAAAATTCTCTCTCTCTCTCTCTCTCTCTCTCTCTCTCTCTCTCTCTCTCCTCCCTCTCTCTTTAAAAAAAAACCCAATATCTTATAATTATTCGTGGGTAGTTTTTAAATGTTTGTTTCAATATTTTAACTTGAACATTAACTTGTTATAAAATGAGAAATAATGATGCATTTCAAAGCAAAGGACATTTTCTTAGTGTATCTGGTATTGACTTAAATGTTGCTAAGGGATATTCTTGTACTCTTTGTAATTGCCAAGTTGCAAGGTACACAATGCAGTGAAATTTTGATATCACAGGCTTAAATATACCATTTACTTGTTTTTTGGAAGCAAAGCTATTTTATTCACAGTTGACATGATTCTATAATGTACAAAAATCTAAGTTGTCCTAAAAAATATTAAAAATATTAAAATTCAACAAGGATAAATGATAGAAAACCAACGTATAAAATCATTTGTATATGTACAAGCAAAAAAAATCTGAAAAAGAAATTAACAGTATAATTCACAGTGGTGTTAAAATAATTAAATATTAAAAATGTGCAAATGTTATGCACGTAAAATTATAAAACATTGGCAAAAAAGGTTAAGGATCTAAATATTTTGAAAGACATCCTGTGTATTGCAAGACTCAATTTTGTTTTTTCTTTTGAATTTTATTGGTTCTTTTAGTTATACATGATAGTTGAATCCATTTTAATATAATTGTATAAGTATGGACTATATCTTATTCTAAAACTTTTAAAATTGTTCATATTGTGTTGAAAACATAAGTGATCAAAGTGTGCATAAACTCAGGATTTTGAAGAACCTGCATCTATGTGTATAGAGTATACGCAACTTATACAATCTACTTTGTAAGTTCTTTTCTTCCTATCTAGTATATGTCTGGTCCCAGGCTACAAACAATCTACATCTTATATTAGCTATATATATATTAAATATAGACAAGAATGCAGTAATAGGCAGCTTAGTATGATATTTCAACACAAATAGATGAAGTACCACAGTATAAGAGAAAACCAATTTAAATGAATATTATAATTTTAATACCAAATTAATACCAAATTGGTCAAAATTTCTAAGCCCCTTTGTGGCAATGAAAGGCTATATTTTATATAAAACTACTATTTGAAAGAATTCTTAAGGTGAGATTTTAAAGTTTTACTGACTTTAGAAGGAAGTTCTTTGAAAATCAAAATGATCATATATTATTATTCAACTAAAAGGAAGAATAATTTGTGTTTAATTTATAATGCAAAATATTTGCATCTCAGTTCTAGAAATTATAAGTATGCAAATGACCAAAAGCAATGTAAAGGTACAAATAACAAAATAATAAATTTAATCCTCAGAGGATTCATAATTCAGTTTCTAATATAGATATCTCAAGATGGAATATTTAATTCTTGATGGAGTCTGTCTTATGGATCAAATAAATTTTATCCTTGGCTATGAATGTAGTTTAATTCAAATATCCAATTTTCATAAAGAGTCCCTGTTATTAATAGCAATTGCCATCAAATGAATTACATTCTATAGGAATGATGATCCATTAGAATTCAAATTAACCAGATTTCAAGGGCCTCCATTAAGTTACTCATGCTATTGTTAGTAAAAGCCTGTCATCATTGCTTCAAATATAAATTTTCTTTTTTCAGTGATTTATAACTAATTAATATAACCTGAAACATGCATCAAATTTTAAAGATACCTATTAGTCCAAGCTGGATGTTACTGGAGGTTGAATAAAACTCATGTTGTTTTGGTGAGTTTAAGAATTATCTGCTCTGTCTGCCCCAATTAAGATAAATTGTGAAGTTCACATCTAGCAATTCTGGAAGTGGGCTGGGTTCCATCAGAGTGATCTGCATCTTCCTGTGGCTGTGTGGATGTCCTGAGGTCCTACGCTGATCCCCAAGTCCCTGTCACTGCTGCCTAATGGAGCAAAGAAGCAAAAAAAAAAAAAAAAAAAATTCTTACTCTTGTGTGTTTTAACAAAAGCTTATAAAACAAAATAAATGGCGCATATGTTTTCTTTAAAAAAAAAAGTTATCTGTTCTGCGTATATGTGTGTGTTTATGTGTGTGTAAATGTGTTCTGTTTATGTTATCATTGATAGCTGATCCATCTATAGCTTCTAAAGCATCATATATTTACCCATATTGACTGGCTGAAATAATCTTTCATTAAACAAATCACCCTCCTTTATTCAAATTAGTATTACTAATAGTAATGCACTTAACATATTACCTTGTATGCCATTAATTGGAAAAATTAATTTACATTAAAGAAATGTTAGATGATATTCTACAATGTTCCATAGTCCACAAATCTATTTAGCCACTACCTAAATACAGTAAAACAAATGGAAATATATTTTTGCCAAAATTATAATTTATTTCTTTGGTGTGATTCCATTTTTGCATGAGATCCAAACAACTGGTCAAAGATATATTTCTACAGTGACACAGTCACATCAATACTTATAGCATATCAACTCACAATAGCTAAACTACGGAACAAACCTAGGTGCCCTTCAACAGATGAATGGATAAAGAAAATGTGGTACATATACACAGTGAAACATTACTCGGCCTTAAAGAAGAATGAAATTATGGTATTTGCTGGTAAATAGATGGAACTGGAGAATATCATGATAAGCACAATAAGCCAATTCCAGAAAACCATAGGCCAAATATTTCTCTTATATGTGGATGCTAATTCATAATAAGGGTGGGAGGACTAGGAAGAATAGACTTACATTGTATTGGGCAGAGGGAAGTGAAGGGAGGGGAAAAGGGTATGGGGGTATGGGGGTATGAAGGATAGTAGAATCAATACCCTGTGTGCATATATAACTACATGACCTGTGTGATTTTACATCAAGTACAACCAGAAGAATGAGAAGTTATACTCCATTTGTGTATGATGTGTCAAAATGCATCCTGATATTATATATCACTAATTAGAATAAATAAAACTTATATGTCATTTCATGGAGAGGATAACTTAATAGGTACCATTTTTTTTTAAAGAAATATATTCTCAAGGACAATAAACAGCTTCTCAGCTAGAAGTTCTGATACCCTCTATACACAACTTTGCTGACCACAAAAAACAAAAAATGGTAAAGGAAACATATCTGACAATGTTTCAACATTAAATAAAATTAATGTCAATACCTCTATAAAATTAATTTTAAAAATATTTCAAGTCTTACTGTAATATCTACAAGAGCTCAGCAGATAACATAAAATGGAGCAGATATAATGCAATAGAGTATAGAGCAGAGGTAGGAATCTGGGGAGGGCATGTACTTCCTAAATGGAAACTAAAATGTAGCTCTACACAATCATTGACATAAAGGAATACAGGCCTTTTGTTAACAAATATTTAATATTTTATAATAACTTAAAAGTTCACATTTTATTTGACATTTCCTAGATTTTCCATATTAAAAATTAATTTAATAAAAATATGCCCAATCACTCACTCCTCAGGACCACTGCGTCAGAAATGGCTGTGAGTCCAGGCTCCAGCTTGCAATAAAGAGTCTTGTGTGCTTGCAAATATATATATATATATATATATATATATATATATATATATATATATATATATATCCAACCAAGATATGTTTTCATACTACATTTTCCCTAATGACTGATCACATAAGACAATCTGATTTAAAGTTACCTATTTAGCTAAAATTTTGTAATCTTTGTAGTCTTTGTATTTTTCATCTGCTAAGGGAAGATTTTATAATTATAGCTATTAATGTGTTCTTGACTGGAATTTCTCTCTTCCTCTTTGTTCTCTCTGTACTTCTCACTTTATTGTGGCAATGACTGGTCATATTCTCTCTTGTGTCCTATCTGTTTATGATTTTACTATTCCTGACAGATTTTATTTCTTAAAAACAGAAACATCTTATAATCTGTATGTACATTTGCATGAACATATGCAAGTGCATCTCTATTTTTTTCCAAGGCACTGTTTCATTGCCATGCACTCAAGAGAACATACTTAACAATGTAAGCTGAGTTTAAGCTGCCTGCCCATGCTTTACATAAAAGAGAACAAGCAACTTCAACGTTATAAAAACCATGCTTTTACAATGCCCATGTTGCTTAACAAGAAATCATATTATTTTCTCAACACTAAGACATTATCATAGATAAATCCTTCTTCTCAACTTGAATACAATGATAATCCTATTCCATTTTATGTGCAAATGTTTTTGGTCTCATCTCTGTTTCCTGTGACTTGAAATAAAGCACAGAATTTTACCCTCTGTCATCACCATGTATTATATATTCTAATAGAAAAAAAATCTCACATAATTAGAATTTAGTTTGTAAAGAAAGTGGAAATTTTTCTTCTGTTTTCTTTAGGAGGTTAAATGTTTTTGTTTCAGAACCCCACTGCACTTCAAACCTCTGGTCTCTAAGTGTATTCAAGATTTCATAAAACACACATCATTCTAGGTTTTGAACATACTAAATTTTGATAAGACTAAATTAATGTCCTACTGTTTTTCACAAGGAAGCAGAGAAACAAATGTACAGAAAGGCAATACGACATGTTCATGCTAGCTGTGAGTGCCTATCTGCTTTTGAGCAGGAGAGATCAATGTGACTGAGAGAGCCAGAAATGACCTCAAAGGAAAATAGAGATTTATAGCAAATCTCGAAAAATTATTAGGATTCAACAGGCATGAATTGCTTCAAGAGATCAAGGTAGGAGAAGAAAAAAATTCTAGGAATAATAAAGAATGAGTGAAGGCACAAATGTATGAAAACATATAACACATTAAGCAATTTTGTTCAAATAAGAGCTGATTGCACCTATGAGGATGCTTGATGAGATGAATCAGAAGTAGAGCTGAAATTTAATCTGAGACCAGATCATAAAAGTCTTGAAAATATGTTTCAGGGATGTGATAGACTGACGTTCTTGACCCTCCGAGTATCATGCTTCCTTGAACTGTTACCTTTAAGCAGTCTTCTTCTTTCACTGCGAATCCTAGACTTGGCCAAGTGACTGTATCATTCATTTGGCTACCAGCAAGTGTAATGTAAGAACTGATAAATAACTCTTAGACCCATTTTAAATATGAGAAGTACAGGATGGTCTCCTTGAAGACGAGGGACAAAAAAGTAAAGAAAGACCCAAGCATCAGAATATCAACTGAGCTAGTTCTTATCTGTCATGTGAGTGTGACTATACAAGTCCCACCATGTAAGAATAACCCAAGCACTTTCCAGTCAATTCACAGAGACACTAAATGTTATAGTATTTTGTTATGTACAAAAATGGGGGTAGATTTTTTTCATCTGGACAATATACAAATATCAAAATCTTGTCATTATTTGTTTTTCAAGTGAGGTTGTTAACATGGCAAGAGTTGTGTTTGCAAATACACATGGATAGATGTGGAAGGAGGATTGGAGCCTTGGTGAATGAACACAGAAAAAATAGAGCATCTTACATGTATCCTCATAAGTGATAATGGAGGTTTAGGCTGATGGAGGAGTCAGAAAAATTTTCCTAGGAGAGACTAAATAATAAATATTTTAGGCTTTTCTGGACATATGGTCTTGCAATCTCTCAGCATTCTTGTTCTATGATAAAAGGAGCCTCAGCATGTAAGTTAATGAATGAGTAAATCTGACTGTATTCCAAGTTTTGTTTACAAAATGGCCATTGAACTATATCTGTAAGAAAGCAAAGGCAAAGAGAATAAAAATAGGAAAGGCAGGTGTGCAACTCAGCTAAGAGTATGTGTTTAGCATGCACAGGGCCTGGGTTCTATTAATATCAACAACGACAAAATACAAGACAGATAGGATTTTATAGTTAGACTCACTGTGCTATAGCAATCAAAGGGAAGGGAAGATTCAACAATGACTTATAACTTACATAACCAAGATTACATTGGTGATTAACTGAAATAGAAGCGACAGTGCAAAGAAGGTTTTAGGTATATCTTGTTTGGTACAGTTTGAATTTGAGATAGGTCTCTTGAGAGAAGTATATATTACTTCCCTGAGAATGTAAATATGTTGGACTTGATCTAGAAGGGATATATATCAGTGTTAATAAGAGATGGGATTTAAAGCCAGGAGTGAAAAAGATCAAATTGCCATGCTGAGCTTATGTTGCTTATGGAGGTATCTGACATACAGGAAGAATTCAATAAAAATAATCAATAGAAAAGAACAATGATAACAAAAAAATGCAATCAACCATTGCTCGGATTTCAATTGTATTTATCAGTTAAAAATTAATAGGAGTAATGTAAATGGGGTTCTGAAAGATAATAATATGTAAGAGGTAAAGGTTTGGAAGAGAAATTACCAGAAGAGTCAAGAAGGGGAATCCTCAATGGATTAAGGAAGATACAGTATCCCTTCTATATTTTCAACTTCATTTTCTATGATTTTAGCTATCTGAAGACAACTGTGATTTGGAAATATTAAATGGAAATTTTCAGAAGTAATTGATTCATATGTTTAAATTGCTTGCTCTTCTAAGTAATGTGGTAAAATCAACCTTCTGTTCAGTGTGTCCCCACTGTATATGCTACCTGCCTATTAGTCACTTAGTAGCCATCTCTGCTATCAGAATTACCACTGTAAAATCACAGTGCTTATGTTCAAGTAACCCTTACATAGTAGCTTAATGTTATACTCCAGTGCCTACATTATTCACCTCACTTTATGTCTTTGTGTTTTAGTTAGCTTTCTTCAGTGCTATGACCTGATGAGAACAACTGTAAAGGAGGAAAGGCTTATGATTTTAGAGGTCTTAGTCCACAGAAGGCTGGCTCCATTTCTTGAGGCTCAAGGTGAGCCTGAACATCATGGCAGAAGAGTGTGGCAGAGGGAAGCAGCTCACATCATAATCAAAAAGCAGAGAGAGAGAGATAGAGAGAGAGAGAGAGAGAGAGAGAGACTATTTGCCAGATGTAAATATCATACCAAAGGCCATGCCCCAATTCCCACCACCTCCAGCCTTAATCTACCACTCAATTAATCCTTATCAAGGGTTTAAATCACTGATTGGGTTGACTCTCACAACCCAATCATGTCTCCTCTGAACCTTCTTGCACTGTCTCACACATGAGATTTGGGGAGATACCTCACATCCAAACCATAACATATTGCACAGTATTGACTTATCTCATATTATTACAAGAAGGATAATTACAGTATATCAAGATATTTTGAAGAAGATATAGTCACATCATGGTATATTGCTATAATTCTCTTTTATTATTATTTATGATTGTTAATCTCTTAATGTGCCTATTTTATAGCTTGAACTTTATATTAAATATTTGTATATAAGGGAAAATTAGCATGTATAGAATTTGGTAGTAACTGCTATTTCAGGCACCCTCTAAGGGTCATGGCAGGATCTGTGTGAGGAGAAAGATGGGGTTAGGTTACAACACAACAGACAGAAAAATTTAAATCCTTAAACATTATCTCAAGGTGACAAATCCCATAGTTTACCTGATTGCTCCATCCTTTTAAGTTTAAATAGTGATTTCTTCATGTGATTGTTTCTTTTAATTTGCCCACATACCTCTATTACTTTCTACTTATGTCTTCCAACGTGCTTATTCCATGGTGATACAGACTACGACTAAATATTTCCTGTTTTTAAGGAGTAGTGCCCATATGAGTATATGACCCAAAGAGACTCTCCAGGAGATGCTTTTCTGAAACTGGTGGGAAGATCCTTAGTGCCCCTTATTCTTAAACTAGTCCTGGTTAGGTTTCTGTCTTTTGAACTGATCTAGACATGACTTACACATTTCTGGAAGGGCAAACTCTAAGAGGAATATGTTAATGTGCCTTATAATACAATTAGTGGCAAACACTGGTACAGTCTCCTTCATTAAATACAAATGGCATTCTCAGAGTTAGTTTTCTTATCATTTGATGTCATTTGATGTCTCACATTGCAGTCCTCAGCTAATTTGCTTTATTTCTAGATTTTTTTTTATTGAGTATTTCTTAGCTAAATTCATGACTATGGATAAGGTTCAAACTATTTAGAGAAGCAAAGTTCCTGAGGGAAAGAGACAGCATCTTATTGTTCTTCATTATTTATATATTCCCCTGTATGTTTCCCAAGTACTTAACCCAATTTACATTTTAATGAACTACCATACTGTAGTTACCAAATGCTTAGTAGGTCAATACTGCAGGTCCCATTTTAGGAATCAGAACAAGTAATAAATCAGAAAGAGAACTAACCAGAGTACTGGTAGGACGGTGGGGGCGGGGGGGGGGGGACTCTTCAAATTTCAATTAGGATTTGTGCCATATCAATTTTATTTTTCTGTAATTACTTACTTGGTGTATGAATTTAAATTAGATGATTATGTTTGCTTAAATACATGCATTTAAAAAAGAAAACATACTGGGACACACACCTGTGATCTCATCAGGAGTATTGAAGGTTTAAGGCCAGCCTCAGTAATTTAGGGAAACTTTGTTCCAAAATTTAAAAAAAGAAGAAAGAAAAACAAACCTGGGTATTGGGGATGTAGCTCAGTGCGCTTAATCCCCAGTATGATCCATACCATGACATCTTATCTCACCACAAATGCAAATGAAATAGAGCCAAGTGACTGTGAACTAAAACATCAGGAACTATGATCCAAAGTAATTCTTTCCTCTTTCACATTGTTTTTCTCATGTATTTTCTTACTATTATGAAAAGCTGAGTAACACACAAATGTTTTCCTGTATCACTTAAAGATATTCCTGGGTCTCCAAAATAAATTCCTCATATTTAGAAATATATTACCTTTGGAAACTGAGATAGCAAACACATTAGTTAAAGAGAACAGGCTTTAGGATTGGTAAATATGCATTTAAAATCTCAGTTTTACTTCTACCTGGTCCTTATGTTTTTATACAACTGAAATTTCTATTTCCTCTTCAGCATACACATCACATTTCAGTGAATAGTTATTGAACAGAATTCTTTTGCTCTAGATTAAAAGTGCTATGAAGGCAGAAAGTATACTTTTTATTTATTCATCACCAGCATCTAGTTTTTTAAACACAGAGTGCATCTAGTAAATATTTGTTAAGAGTTGGGGTCTAGTTGGGGGAAATCAGGCATTGGGGTGTACATGTGAAAGCATTTTGTCTCTGACACCTTCTTCTCTGTCTTTGCTTCCCACTGCTACTGAGGTGAGCACAAATGGATGAATGAATGGATAAATAATCGAACAAAAGCCCATCTGAACCTTCATTTCTTCCTTTGATTAAAAAAGGCATGCTATACATAACAACACTTAACCAAGAGTTACAATATGGTACTTAGTGTAAAACATGGTTAAAATAGCAGACATGAAACATGGCACCCATTTCTAATAAGGGGTCAGACTCAAAGGCTTATATCATTTATGGAAAAGTCACTTAGCTATATTTCGGGACTCTATCAGCCATCTATATTACAATTCTAAGTACATGCATCCATTTAGTTGTCCTTATCTTTGTATAGTCTATGACTTCAAATGAACATCCCCATCCCTCTTCTAGCTTCCAATATCAGGTGCACATCATACTTGTTATAGGTTATTCTTTCTCCAAAATTCAAATTTGAAGTATCAATGATCTGTTATCAGAATATGACTGGATTTGGGCACAGAAACTTTAAAGAGGCAATTAATGTTAATCAAGGTCACTAGGGTGGACCCTAAACCAATTTAACTTGAGTCTTTATGAGAAGAGATTAGGATATAGACATAGGCAGGGGGAAGCCCATGAAAAGACAAAGATGTGAAGACTATCAATTGTAACCAAAGAAGAAAGGCATCTGAAGAAATCAACCCTGCCAGCAACTCAATCTCTTTTTATTTATTTATTTATATTTTTGGTGGTTATTGTTTAACCACCCAGACTTCAGTGCTTTGCAATAGCAGCCTTAGTAAATGAATACACTGCAAGTTCAAGATCAAGAGTCTTCTCTGGAAGTCTATCCCTAGACAGAGATGTTTTTCCAATTTGGGGACTCTATTGCATTGTGTTATTCCTGCCTGCATGCAAGAGTTACCCCATTTCATTGTAATTATCCACTTGGAGAATACCAGTCAGGATGAATATTACAATCAGACTTGAGATCTAATTTCCAGATGAAAGAAGCAAAGCTTTTTAAAATCTTCTACTAATACATTGTATTTTGCATACTTCTACTTGGTAGATTTTAAAAAGTAGGATAATTTCAAAGCCATTCTTTTCTTGAGTAATTTTAATAAGCTGAGGTTAAAAATATGATTATTTTCAATCAGTAAATAACAAATGTGTAGGCTTTACACATTTTTCTTAAATTTTCCCTAATATATGTATTCTTATACACATTAGCCTCTTCATTAGAACTTTAGCTTCATGAGAGTGGATTTTGTATGTAATTCACGTGTTCAACCCACTGTGTAGAACTGTCAATACAATGTAGCAGGTGCTCAAGGGATATTGACTACTGAATCTATCAACAAATGAGCAAATGATGTTTTGGTTTCATATGTAAATTATTTATGAGAAAACACAATACTTATTTTCAAAAATACAGAAAAGTTCTTTATAATGTAACGTATTGGGTAAATGGATTAAAAGAAAAATTTTCTAAAACTCTGTCAAAGGCAGGATCTTTGACCAAGGCAGAGGGCAGGGGATGGCTGGAGGTGAGTGTGGAGTGGCCAGAGACAATATATTGGAAACAGACTACCTATGATAATATCCAGTTTATGTGACTGGCGCAGACTTATCTGATAAAATCAGACTATTGCAGACACACTATAATAACTATTTTTTAGTTAAAAGTACAGCTTGTCAATGCAGTGAAATAAAAAAAAATGCATCCCTTACTCTGGAATTCTTGGTAATTAGCTCCCAATTGAGAATAAGTGTGAAGTTTCTCAGTTCAGTCCTAATGGGCTATCTCTTATTGTCACAGATTCCAAACTTCTCAGGTTCTGCTTGAAACTGTGGATGGGAATGTCTGGAATGTTACAACCTCATTCTCTTTCAACATTATTACTGTCCAATTTTTTTTCAAAATTGAACTCTTAAAAAAGGTATCTTGATTGGATTAAATTTAATAGGCAATGTTATCCTGTGCTGCTAGCTCAGCCTTTATTCCCAGTAAAGTTTATGACCTCTTTTATTTCAAAGTAGATGAATTTTGATAAACACTAATCTACTAATTTTGTCATGACTCCCATGTATAGAAATTTTTGGGATATGAAAGAATAATATAACAATTAGTAAGATAAAGATTTCCAAGGTCAATTTAGCTTTTAAATTAAAATTACTCTTGAGAAGAAATGGTCTTATTTATAATTGTTCATTTCATAATAAGTACAAGATGATCACCAAGATAATGCAAATAGGAGAGTGATAACCAAAGGCTGGGTTTCCTACAAGCAGATCATGAGACAGGGATTCACATACAAGTGTATTATGTAGAAGATTCTTCATTAGGTGACTAGTAAACGAATGAAGGAGACAGAGTAGGAAATGGGAAAATACCAAGAAAAGATGGATCTCAGGCAAAGCCTTCAGAGAATAATGTCAGTGTGATCCTGCCGAGGACCTCTTCTAAAATGAAATTTCAACCTCAAGTTATCCTCATGCAAGATGAGATTTTTGGAGTTTAATTGCATATGATAGATGTAAAGGCCAGAATGGTAGGAGGCAGGGGTTGAATGTGTGGAAGCTATAGAAAGATGTGATAAACCATTTTTTGGTGTTAAATATTTAGAAAGTAAGAATATCAATACTCCATTGCATTGTTTTACAATTATTTCTGATACTAAGCTTACTGTTCAATCATCACTTGGCATAGGTAAAAGACTTAATTCAAGTTTGTTTTCCAAGCATTTATCACATTATGTGGTATAAAATAGGTTGTATGTAAATGAGTATTATCATACTCATCCTTCATTTCTAAGCCCACCCAACATTTTCTTTTCATTTGGAAACAATATTCACTCATTCAGTGAGTACTCACTGAGCATTTATTCTCTATTTCATATTTATCACAAGAACTGGGCTGTATCTTGGAACTATAGTGACTAACGAGAGACACAGTGTCTACCTCCATGGAACACTCACAATACCCAGGGAGACAGATACTACAATAATATATTCATGCAAACAGTTAATGAAATACATTGGTGATTAAGTTCTAAAATGAGAAAAGCATACCAATATTTTCAGAAAATATTAAGAACATATCAACTATCAATTTCCAAGACTTCCAGTGTTTCAGTGTATGAAGTGGCTTCTACTCCACACAGAGAGTTCAGAGTAGCTAAACTTTCCTTAAATAAAAGAAAGAGTTTCAGTTGAGAAGAGTTCTGCTTCTCATCACAGTAACCATTCAGTGACATTTCTGATGTAGTGGGAGAGCTTGAGGGTACCAAGGATTTGTAGGGGTAGTACAGAATGTCCACAAGGGAAAAGAAGGTCATCCTGAGATGGATGAGGGTGCGTGGAGTTCAAGTTTGGCCTATTCTGTAATGTTATTTTTGGTCTTCTGAGCTCCTTCCTGAAGCAGAGATTACAAAATCAAACAGAATAAATTCTTTATGATTGGAGGACTAAAATAATAATGCTTGGGTCTCACAGAGTCTTCTGTGCCTAGATTTATATAATCTGCTTTGTAAAAACATCCAGAGTCAAGCACATGAAATCTATTTATTCTAAATCTCAGATGACAAAAAACTGTTTTATGAAGATGCTTAATGAATGGAATGGCTAGGGAGGAATTACATAAAAAACCAAGACATGTGATAACTGAAATACAAAAGTAAACTGAATCACAAAGACCTTTTTTGAATCCCTGTGAGTCAATGATGCTATTATAAAATAAATGACAAAATAAACAGGACATACCTAATAGGAGACGACTAGAACTTTAAAGCCATGTAAACAAGGACACAATTGTGGAAGGATGTGTGTTCATTATGGAAGATTCTTGTCCCTGTGACTTCCCTTCTCATTGGGTTGAGGAGAATCTTGGTACCACTGTACTTTGAAACCCTGCATTTCCAGTTATTCTAAAAGTCTCCTTGTAGCTATTGCTGACTATCTCCTGCCCTAATCAAACTTTCACATCACTGTAAGTTACATTGCCTTAAAATATGGGTGAGTGATAGAGCAAGTTAGGCCTGGATGTCTTCTGCCTTCAAGATTAGTATTCATTCTACTTTATGATGCTTCTTTGTATAAAATAAATGTAGAAGTAATTTACTCCAACTCTTTCCTATACACACAGCCTCTTCTACAACCCTGAATGCGTTTTCCTACTGTTTACTTAAGTACTTCCAGCTATGAGGATTTTAATACCCCCAAAAAATGTTTACTGCAATATAGAACACCTCTAATTGTGAGAAAGTCTTTCCTAAAATAAACCTCACCTCCCTGCAGCTTTCAGCTACTCTCTAAATTGGATATCACAACTCAGTTCCTTATTTTGAAAAAAATAAAAATAAAACCTTCTGATGTTTGAATAGATCTATTATTTCTCCCCTCAATTTCCCCTTCATTAGGGGAAACATGCCTACTTCCTTCAACTCTTAAATCTATAACATGTTTTTGTATGCCCTCTGGAACTATTATAGGTTTCAATGTTTCTTTTAAAATGTGTTATCCAAAATGGAATACAATAATCCAAACACTGAAGGGAATGGGAGACTGGTAAAACAATGTGAGAATTTTTTTTTTTTAACAGTTGCAGTGCAATTGGGGAACGTTATTGTTGTGGATAATAGTAGTTTTTCACATGAACTTCTATAATTGGGTGATTGATAATTTGAACTTGAAGCTATTTATAGTTTCCTTTGTTAATCAGTATCTGTTGATTTTAACTTAGTCCCTATTCCTGAGATCATTTAAACTCTTGATTGGATCACTTGTCTGAATTGTCCTAAACTAAGTATGTGTGGACTGAAAATTTAGGAGTCATACCATTAATACCTCCCCCAACTCTTTGGAAAAAAATATGTTAAGCAGAATATACTCAATGGCAGAAATTTGGGGCAGTCCATGGACATGACTCATTCAGTTTGGCATCCTAACTGAATGTCATGTATTTAAATCCCAGTCTTTCTATTGTTAATACTACTGAGTTTCCAAAGCACAATGATGCTCATTCATAGTCCTTAATCTCAAAAACAAATTTGGAACAGCTATGACTTTCTGAAATGAAAAGTATGCAGAGTTTTAAAATGGCAAGTTAACACTTCTTTCATATATAAAGACCACCACTTTTTATGAATCCCTGTTAATCTCTAGAGCACATCCTTTTAAAGAACTAGAAGTGTGTACTTAATAAACATTTAAGGACCAGCCTACTAGATAGTAGTAATTTTCTGAATCTGCATCCTTTGCATGTGTTGCCTGAGTCATATGCAGCATCATTTCTCCTGTCTTCTGAGTACAAATTCATTCTTTGTTCAATATAACTTTACAAAGATAACTGCCTCAATTTTAAGACTGTAATAAATACTATTAATAGAAATTATTATTTTTAAATACAATAAACATATTCACAAAATTGTTTCTTTACACTTGAGACTGTCCTATAGTATAATTAAAAATAATCATAATATTTAACATTTATCAACTCCCTAAGATGTGTTAATTGCTTTACATGCATGATTTCACTTAATCTACAGAATAACCCTGTGAGGCAATTTTGTTCTTATTATCTCGTTTTCAAATGAGTAATTTGAGGTTTTTAAAAATAAGAACATTTTTTCTAGGGAATATATGTAATAATGGTATAACAGGACCCAGGATCCAGTTTTTTCAGAAACCAAATTCCTTTACTACATTGTAATGAATATATTTCTAAAAATATAATTTACTTTATCAAAGTATATGCAGATTAAATATTTTGCTGGATATTAGAAATTACTTTCCTAGGAGTATAAGACAATTTATAAGCATGTTGATGATGTATGTTATTGCCCTCTACAACACTGTATGCTAATAACATTGTGTTTTCGTCAAAAGTTTCTTTTTTGTGTTGATTATATTTTTATTCACCCATAATTGAGAGTTTTGAATGTGTTCAGGCAACTTTTCTTTTAATATTTTTGTAAACTGATGCTTTGATATCTCCTTTTTATTATTTTTCTTTTATTATATGTATTTAAAGTATATGACATGTATTTTTATGTAAATAGCTAATGAAATAAATCAAGAAAATTAAAATACATTTTTTCTTTACTTTTTTTCATGAAAATGTATGGTCTTATTTATTTGTAGAAATTCTTTGTATATAAATATGAATATAATTTATAATATATGAACTGTAAATATTTCCTTTTATTTTTACACTGTATTCTATTTTGTTTAATGTGTCTTTCATACTAGGATATTAAATTTTTAAAAATCACTTCTACACATTTGTAGTATGGTTTTTGATACCGGGAATAATTCTTAGAGGACCTCCAAAGGATTCCCAGGTGAACAGTTCCCTTCCTAGATCATGAAAGCTAAGGAGAGACTGCAAGTGTTGTAGTTTTCCTCAGAAATCCTTTAAAATACCCCCTCTGTGTGTCACACTTTATGGTTGATAGAGTCCCTAACTATTTCATAACCTGAGGTAAACCTCATGGCCCACATCAGGATTACTGTCATCAATCTTATATAGGTTTTGTTTGTGTTTTAAAGTATATCCTAAGCCCCAGGAGTGAGTTGGGAAAATACTCCTACTCTTGCATACCTTCCTAAGACAGAAGAAAAGACGGTTTTCCTGGATCCCTCTAAATTAAATATTTCTTTGCTTACATTCTCTCAGGTCCAACTCTTGTTCTACATGATCTTAAATATATCCATGTTCTTCCCTTGCCAAATATATTTTCTGTGATCTTCTCAGTCAGATTGTAAGTTTTTAAGAAATAACAGAATGAAGAATTTGTTTTCTTTTTTTATTGGTTATTCAAAACATTACAAAGATTGCAGAATCACATGGGTTACACATCCACATTTTTACATAATACCATAATAGTAACTGTTGTATTCTGCTACCTTTTCTATCCTCTACTATCCCCCCTCCCCTCCCCTCCCATCTTCTCTCTCTACCCCCATCTACTGTAATTCATTTCTCTCCTTATTTTTTCCCATTCCCCTCACAAACTCTTATATGTAATTTTGTATAACAATGAGGGTCTCCTTCCATTTCCATGCAATTTCCCTTTTCTCTCCCTTTCCCTCCCACTTCATGACTCTGTTTAATGTTAAACTTTTCCTCCTGCTCTTCCTCCCTGCTCTGTTCTTAGTTGCTCTCATTATATCAAAGAAGACATTTGGCATTTGTTTTTTGGGGATTGGCTAGCTTCACTTAGCATAATCTGCTCTAGTGCCATTCATTTTTCTGCAAATTCCATGATTTTGTCATTTCTTAGTGCTGCGTAGTACTCCATTGTGTATAAATGCCACATTTTTTTATCCATTCATCTATTGAGGGGCATTGGGGTTGGTTCCACAGTCTAGCTATTGTGAATTGTGCTGCTATGAACATCGATGTGGCAGTATCCCTGTAGTACGCTCTTTTGAGGTCTTCAGGGAATAGTCCGAGAAGGGCAATAGCTGGGTCAAATGGTGGTTCCATTCCCAGCTTTCCCAGGAATCTCCATACTGCTTTCCATATTGGCCTCACCAATTTGCAGTCCCACCAGCAATGTACAAGAGTACCCTTTTCCCCACATCCTCGCCAGCACTTGTTATTGTTCAACTTCATAATGGCTGCCAATCTTACTGGAGTGAGATGGTATCTTAGGGTGGTTTTGATTTGCATTTCTCTGACTGCTAGAGATGGTGAGCATTTTTTCATGTACTTGTTGATTGATTGTATGTCTTCCTCTGAGAAGTGTCTGTTCAGTTCTTTGGCCCATTTGTTGCTTGGGTTATTTGTTTTCTTATTGTTTAATTTTTTGAGTTCTTTGTATACTCTGGATATTAGAGCTCTATCTGAAGTGTGAGGAGTAAAAATTTGTTCCCATGATGTAGGCTCCCTATTTACCTCTCTTATTGTTTCTCTTGCTGAGAAAAACTTTTTAGTTTAAGTAAGTCTTATTTGTTGGTTCTTGTTTTTAACTCTTGTGCTATGGGTGTCCTATTAAGGAATTTGGAGCCCGACCCCACAATATGTAGATCGGAGCCAACCTTTTCTTCTATCAGATGCCATGTCTCTGATTTGATATCAAGGTCCTTGAGCCATTTTGAGTTAACTTTTGTGCATGGCGAGAGGAGGGGATTCAGTTTCATTTTGTTGCATATGGATTTCCAGTTTTCCCAGCACCATTTGTTGAAGATGCTATCCTTCCTCCATTGCATGCTTTTAGTCCCTTTATTGAATATAAGATAGTTGTAATTTCGTGGATTGGTTTCTGTGTCCTCTATTCTATACCATTGGTCCACCCGCCTGTTTTGGTACCAGTACCATGCTGTTTTTGTTACTATTGCTTTGTAGTACAGTTTGAAATCTGGTATCGCTACACCTCCTGATTCACACTTCCTGCTTAGAATTGCTTTTGCTATTCTGGGTCTTTTATTTTTCCATATGAATTTCATGATTGGTTTCTCTATTTCTACAAGAAATGCGGTTGGGATTTTGATTGGCATTGCATTGAACCTATAGAGAACTTTTGGTAATATTGCCATTTTAATGATGTTAGTTCTGCCTATCCATGAACAGGGTATATTTTTCCATCTTCTAAGATCTTCTTCTATTTCTCTCTTTAGGGTTCTGTAGTTTTCATTGTATAAATCTTTCACCTCTTTTGTTAGGTTGATTCCCAAGTATTTTATTTTTTTTTTTGAGGATATTGTGAATGGAGTGGTTGTCCTCATTTCCATTTCAGAGGATTTGTTGCTGATATACAGGAATGCCTTTGATTTATGCGTGTTGATTTTATATCTTGCCACTTTGCTGAATTCATTTATTAGCTCTAGTAGTTTCTTTGTAGACCCTTTTGTGTCTTCTAGTTCTGGACACATCCAGTCCCCACATCTTGCTGCCTCCCAGATGTCCACCCAGAGGAGTATGTGGGCTTTCAGCCTCTGACTGGGATTCTGAGCCTTCCTGCCATCTGGTAGACCATCTTCCACTAAGACAGTGGACTTTCTTCATCTCCTCATGTCCCTGAAGAGCCTTCTCTTCCCACTGTCCATGGCTCATCCCAGAAATGAAGAAAAATACTCAAAGACACACTCTCTCTCTCTCTCTCTCTCTCTCTCTCTCTCTCTCTCTCACACACACACACACACACACACACACACACACACATACACACGCGTTGGCTACTGTGCTGCCTTGGCTGTTGCAAAGCAAGATGTGCTGCCATGTTGTTGGTCCAGGATGCACAAAAACCAGGAAGCGCTGCAACTTCCCACCAGGAGAGGGCCTCACCCAGGGTGAGGCTTGAACAAAGCTTTGAGAGAGTGAGGGGGAACCGGCAGGGCATGCAGTGACTGCAGCTTCTGGGATGACGAACAGAGCCAGGCTTTTCTTCCACCTCTTAGGGGACTCTCCTCACACAGCCATCAAAGGAAAGTTGGTCTTGAAAAAGAGAAAAGGGAAGGAAAAACAAGGACACAACCACAAACGATGAAGAAAACCTCTAAGGTCGCATAACTGAGGTATTGATAGCTCTGGATTTTGTCAGTGTCCATCAAGGGCACGGGGACCCAGCCGCGACCATCTACTTATTCTTGCCCAGAAGTGTGTCCACCTCCTCCTCCGGCTTCAGTGAGTGCCACTGGGCGATGGGCCTCCGGGGGTTGGCCAGCATATCAGACCAGTGTCGCAGCTCTGTGCCCGTGGCATTGCTGCCCACAAAGATCTTACCGATGGCTTCATTCTTGCCCAGCTTGTCATAGTCCAGCACAGTGACCACCACCTGGACTTTCTGCAAGGGAAGCCAAGGAGGGAGGATGTTGGAAAGTGAAGACATGGAATTCCAAATCCAAATTTCCCTCCATCAATATTTACTCCAAACAATTGGGAAGAAAGGCCTCCCTGGGCTCCTTATTGCCTTCCATCTTGGGCTCCCAATAAGACTGAATTTACATGGAGGCAAAGGTCACACCTTTGGGGACAACCTGTGTTGCTACCAACAGCATTTTGTGCACCACAAGAAATGCTCCAGGCACTGTCAGTACTTGCAGAGGGGATGGGAGGAGGAAAAGATGAATTTTACCTCTAATGACATCAACATGCACATAATCAAAAAATTGCCACACAAAATAATAAAGGTTATGCTAGAGAGGGGAACACCAGGTGCAACGGAAACTCAGAGGAAATGACAGTCCTGCTTGGGTCAATACAAGAAGGGCTTCACAGACCGCAGAAAAGAGAAGAGAGTTCCAGAAAAGAAGATTAGCCTTGGAAAGGGCACAGAGACAGTAGAGTGCACTGGTAACTGAGAAACAGAAGTTTAGATTCAATGAAGTATAGATTGAGACACAGGAAGTGAGGTCAGCTGGGTAGGAAGTGAGGTCAGCTGGGCAGGATGGAGTCAGCTAAGTATTTGCTTTTTATCTATCATTCAGATAAACAGTAGGAAACTCCTGAAGACATAAGAAAAGGGGTGGCATGGATCTGTTAGGAGAACCCTGGCCCTGAGGTGGGAGGAATGGACCTGATGGCTAGGGGTCTGCAGGGATGTATTAGTGAATGTGAACCAGGACAGTGGGGATGGGAAGTCAGGGCCAGACCAGAGAGGTATTTAGAGGAGAGAATCAAGAGGACTTGGTGATCATTTGGACTTGTTGAGGGGACAGTCAATGCCTTTCTCCCCCCTCCCTACCAACTCAGGCTCATCTCTTAGGGCAAAGCTTTCTTTGCAAAGCCTCCCCTAAATCTTAGGCACACTGAAGCCACCATCCCACCGTGTTTTCTGGGCCCCTCCCACTATGAGGGCCTTGACACCAGGTCTGTGTGTTCTATACACTTATTTTCCCATCCACTAGCAAGTGCCTGGCACTTAGAAAATGCTCAGGAAATATGTTGAATAAATGGGAAAAGAAAAAGGACTGGGGTCTCAGATGAAACTCAGGCTTCTGACGTGGGCCACTGGCAAGATGTGGGGTCATTCATTGAAAACAGAATTTAGACAAAGCAGGTTTGGATGGGATCAGGGAGGGAGAAGACCATTATGTTGGCTTTGGACTTGTGGATTTGAGATGTTTGAGCCACATCTGAAGCTTTCCATTGTGAAGATTCCTCTGGGGATCACATCTTTGCTATTCCCCTGAAGATTCCATAAATGACATTATGGACACCTCAAACCGGACAACTTCAACCCTGAAGAGCCCCTTGGCACTCTTGCCCTTCAAAGAGGGAGAAGAGGGGGAAGGACAGCTCCCCTGAAGAGAACCACCCCCCTGCAAGCCCCTGCATCTGACTTCCAGCCCAGAATGGTCTGTGTCTCCCACCTTACCAAGTCCAGATCCCAGTCCCACCCAGAAGTGGAGAAAAACAAACCTCATCTCCACCATGTACAGCACTTTCTGGTGGGACAGAAGAAAGGGATGGAGGAAGGGAAGGAAAGAAAAGTGGGGGGGGGAAGAGGAGGGAGGAAGGGGTTAGAGGGGAAGATGGGAGCAGACTTAGGAAGCAGGGAACATGGGGGCAGGGATGACCAAGGGAGGATGGAAGGGAAAGAGACTATTTCCTCCTTAGTCACTTCCAGTCTCACTGGTGTCACCCCCTGGCCCATATGTACAACCATGTCCTTCCAAATTCTAAAGGAGCACAGGACAGGAAACCCAAAAGACACAGAGGATCCTCAAGGCTGGCAGTAGGTTTCACCTCAAGGACCAGTTCTGACTGGTTGCTTGTGGCTTCCTGGAGTTTCACATTGAGGAAATTTCTGCTTCTAAGTTAGGCCTGTGAGAGAGTATGGGGCTCAGCTGGTGATGACTGTGCTAGGCAGGGGCACCTCTGCCTAGTCCTGATCCTGCCCAAGTCCATCTTCCCAAACTTGCAGATGAGAAAGTAAGACTGAAGAAGGGAAATGATCCATCAAAGGTCATATACTGGCTCAGTGACGAGTCCAGCATAGGCTGATTCTCTGGGACAGCATGGCAGAGACAGGGGGCTGCAACCACCGGTACCTGGTGATTCAGGGTCGGTCCCATTTCTCACCAGGTAAGTCTAAAACTCAGCATCCGCCATGTACGCATGGAGTCCCTTGCCAGGGCAGAGCCAGCAGAGCCTACCGCCTCTCCTGGAAGTGTCCCCAGTGGGGTGGCCTGATGGAGAGGCCCACTTTGGGTAGGCCTCATCCACTTCCTACACTTCCCTGGGAGAAGCAAAATCCTGTCACTAACTCATTGAAATCTCTCTGATCCTCTGTAGCCCACCGGGCATGGCCGGGGAGCACTGGGAAGACACCTCAGACAGGGGGTCAGAGCTCCCCTGCTCTGAAGGCAGACACCCAGGTTCCAGGACAGGAAAGACCTCCTCCTCCTTGCTGGGGTGTGCAATCTCCTGGGGTTCTGGGCCGTGACTGGCTCACTGGTGCCACCCAATGGCAGCCAGAAGCTCTGCATGTACCTGAAAGGCCACCCACGTCCATCTTCTTGAGGTTCTTGGCCTCCAGGATGCAGACAGTGAACTTCCCGGTCGTGGGCACGTAGCGTAGGGAGGTGCAGATGTCTCCCAGCTTCTCTGGCTGTCCAGGGAAAGAAGTGGGACTCAGGTCACCTCAGCCATCCCACTGTCGTTAGCATGGCTGACCCCATCTTGTCAAGACTAGCACATCCATATTGCCTTCTCCCTCAGTCCCTAGTCCCCACAGCTGTGATGGTTGAGAAGGTCCTACAGTGTCTGACCTCAGGGCCTGGCCTAAGATGCAGTTCACAGCCGCATCCTGAGGAGGCTGATGGGTGAGTGGAAGCTGGGGCAGTGGGACCAAGCAGTCCTAGGCAGGTGTGGGAAATGCTCAGCCCCTTCCCCAGGCCCAAGTCAGGTGGGAAGTCCAGGAGCAGGTATAAGGTCAAGTGTTCATTCCCAGGGGAACTGGAGACTGCTTATCTCAGAAGTCTCCTCCCTGAGCCATCTCCCCTGGCCAACCGTTCCCCTTGCAGAGTGGTTTATGGGTTTCAAACACTTTTCCTCCTCCTCCTCCTCCTCCTCCTCCCTTCCTCCTCCTCCCCCCACCCCTCCTCTTCCTTCTTCTTCTTCTGTTACTGGCACTGCAGTGTGTGTAGACAGACAAGGATTCTTTGTGACCCATGAGAAATGGAGACTCTCAGAGGGAGATGGTTTCCTCAGAGTCACACAGCACTCTGGCATTGAGGACTGGATGAGAACTCGGGGTTCCTGATTCCTAAGGTCTCTGCTAAAATGGGGGTTTGGGCACACGGTCAGTGCTTAGCGAATATGTGGTGGCTGAAGGAAGTGTCCTTAGCAGTTGCTTGAAGGACACGCTTCAATGCTGAGAAAACTTTAGAGCAAATATGAACCTTCCTGGTGGGTAAACTGAGGCAGTCATGCGTCCCTGGCCCTAAGTGACAGCAGAATCTAGGAGAAACAGTAATAATGACTTCCTTATTTGGGTGGACAATACCAGGCGCTTTACACGGACAGTTAATCTTCACCTTGGAGTCTAAAGGAGAGAGTCCACACCCAGAGAGTCTCAGCAACTTGCCCAGAGTCAGCAGCCAGGCATGTGGAGCTGGACCCTGACCCTGGAGCCCGACTCGCCGTCCACCCTGTTCCCATCATGCTGAGCGAACCAGGGGAGAGAGCCCAGGCCAGTAGTGGCATTTCCTTCCTCTGGGCCCGGCCTACTCCTGCTCTCACCTCCTCCTTCTCTCCGCCCTGCAGGTCTCTCCACTCCTCGATGGGCTGGCCAAGGTCCACGGTGTTCATGGGCACCTTTACATCTCCAATGATGTCATGTTTGGAGAAGCAGTCAAAGTCGTAGATGGCCATCACCAGGGTTTTGCCCCCCAGCTCCTGGTATGGCACCTGTCGGGCACAAGGGGATCAGAAGGCGAGGCTGTGGGCAGGTGCCTGAGTCCCTGCTCCAGCCATCCCACAGGGCTCCCAGCAGTGCTCAGAGACAGAGAGGAGATGGGGGCCTGAGGGAACAGTAGGAGGGAGCCCCATCCTCCACAGAGGTCTACAGGGACTCCATGTTGCCTACACCTGGCCTACCACTGTCGAATTGAGCTGGTCCCAGGGCCCCAGCCATGGCTAAGCACCAGGGAAAGGTCTGCAGAACTCAGAGGCAGAGAGCGGGCTTAGCCATTCTCCTGTCCTCCTTACCTTGAAGGTGAAGGTCTCATTGAAGGCAGGGTTTAGGGTCTTCCGATGGACATTGGTCTCATATTTCTTCTTCTTGTCTGGAAGAAGGAAGACTTTGACGTAGGGATCTGAGGTGCCGCCCATGTCCAGGGCAGGTAGCTCAGCAGCCTGCAGAACGACCACCGTGAGCTGTGAAGAGAGAGGGAAGGGCCTGAGTACCTGCTGCCCCAGACCAGGTCCCACCCCATTCCTAGCCCTGCCCGTCCCTCCCAGCGGGGGCAGCTGGAGAGCAGGCCAGGCCCCTGCTGGAGGGCAGACTGGTCTCCATCTCCACTCCCAGAAATTTGGAATGATGTTTGGAGAACCTGAAGTTGAGAGATGAGTTGCTTTACCTGAGCTTGGTGGGCAGGTTAATAGCAGAGTCCCCCTGGAACCTCCCCAGATCAGATGGTGGCCATGCCAGGGTTGACCCCAAGGTGTCTTCCAACTTGCCCCTGTGTCTTCCAACTTGCCCTCTCCATGGAAAGGGACAATGTCCGCAACCTCTAGAATCACTGCGTCTATCCCCATCCTGCCCCAAGAACCAAGCCCTGCCTTGCCTGTCCCCGCCAGCCCCACCCACCTGGTTAGCCTGAAAATCATAGTCCAAGGAAAACTGCAGTTTGCCCAGGTTCTCCGGCTCCTTCTCCTCCTCCCCTTTGCCTTCCCCCTCAGTCAGGCCCGTCTCATTGTCATCGTCATCCTGGGGACCTGAGGATAGGGAAATGGGTTAAAAGGAGAGAAGAGAGCAGCTTGACCCAGCAAGAGGTGATGGGAACCTGGCCCCTCTGTGCCAGACCCTGAGCCAGAGCTGAGTGGGGCCATGAGGGAAGGTGGGGGGACGCCGCTGCCCCCCAGCCCACGGGCAGCCCGGGCACAGCCCAGCCCTGCATGGGGAAGCCAGGTTCTGGGCGTGGTGCCTCGCTCCCCTCCAGGAGCACAGTGCCAGGCGGCCAGGAGCTCTGCCACGTGGCAGAGCTTGCTTCTGGAGGCAGGGAACTCACTTCTGTGACAAGAACATTCCCTCACACTTTACCCAGCTTGGACCCCCCTCCTCATCCTGGGCAAGACATACCAGCAGGGCATCCCAGGCCAACAGGAGCAGGGCGCGTCCACACAGGAGGGAAGAGAGGAGAGAAAGTGATGTCAGAGAAAAGCCTGTGGCTCAAGCCAGCCCCTGATGTCACCGCCACAAGGTGAGCTCAGGACGACTTGGCCCAGGTCACTCTTGGACACACACACACACACACACGTGCACACGTGCACACCCACACACACACACTGCAGGCTTCTTCTGGTCCGTGTATACACGTGCACATAAGCACTCAAGACCACGATGACTTCTAGTCAAATTCTTGAGGCTGCCTCTTCCTTTCAACCTCCATCCTGGTTCCTTGAGCGAGAGATGCCACCCCGTCATCCCCGATGAAAACATGGGGACCATGATGCACACAGGGGCCTCTGTAAACTTGAGGCTTTGGCATATTAAGGGACCTTTTGAGGTTGACCAACACCAAAAGACAGTGGTAAATTAAATTAAATTATTATGATGAACCACGCATGCCTATAACCCCAGCAACTCAGGAGGCTGAGGCAGGAGGATCGTGAGTTCAAAGTCAGCCTCAGCAACTTAGGCACTAAGCAACTCAGGGAGACACAAAAAAAGAGCTAGGGGTTTGGCCCAGTGGTAAAGTGGCCCGTGTTTCAATTCCTAGTACCAAAAAATAAAAAACAGTTATTCTGATGAGTCATGATTCCATTCACCCCTGACCTGGTGCCTGAAGACCTTTCTCCCGGCTCATTCAACTCCTCACCCCAGCCCAGCCCAGCTAGATGCCTGCAAACAGGCACCTGCTGTCCTTCAGTCTCTCCTGGTGGGAAAACACAGGTCACCCGCAGTGTTCTCCTGGTGATGGAGGGGTCTCTCTTGCCCTCCTCTGTTCCAGTGGCTGCCTGGGATGGGGGCCTGGCTCTCTCCCTTTCCTTCTCAGGGATGAGCTCATGCTGTCACCTGGGTAAGCTCCCCTTGCCACTAACAGACGGTGGATGAGGTTACCCTAGATGTAGCCCACAGAGCCCTGTGGAGTCTTCAGGAGGAGCCAGCTTAGCTGTGGCAGCCCCGGAGCCACCCCGTGGTGGCCGGCAGACGCCCAGCCACCCTCGCCTACCTGGCCCCCCTTCATGTCCTTCATATTCATGGCGTTCTTCATGCCTTTGCCCTTCTCCTTCTTGTTCTTCTTCTTCTTGCAGCAGTATTTCTTGCAGATGCAGAAGCAGCAGGTGAGGAGCAGGAGGCCCGCGACCATGGCGATGGCGATCAGAGCCCAGGGAGGCACTGCCGACAGAGAAGAGCCCCGGTCAGCACACTGGGCCTTGTGGCCTGGAGCCCTCAGCACTGGCAAAACAGGGGCCCGTGACCCCCAACCCAATGCCCGCGCTGTCCCTTTCTTAAGCCACGTGCCCAGTGGTTTGCAGAGTTGCGGTGCTCGGGCGACTGTCCAGCAATGCCCTGCTCTTCCCAAGCCTGTGGCTCTGGTGGAGGAGAGAGCGACGGGTGCTGCTCAGAACACCAGCTCGGCTCCATGAACAGGAGTGTGTCTACTTTGATCCTCGGAGAAGCTCACGCTGGAGCAGATGGACTAGTCCTTATCACACCCGTGTGAAGGAAGAGTCCCTTGGCCCCACCACTAGCGTGGAGAGGGCTGACTCACCGACAGAGGCTCTTTAAGGTTCTGGCCACCAGGAAGCCTGGGCTTTGCAAGGTCAGGTGTTCCCAGTGGGGGTGGGCTGCTCTCCGTGGTCCTGAAGCACTGGGTCTCACCAGTGTGGCTGCCCCCCCAGAAACTGGGCCTGTGCAGACAGCCTTGGCCAGAATTCAGAAAGCAGCAGGACTTTTATTTTCCATATTTCAAAATGAAGTGGTTTTACTATACTACCGAAAACTATGATTTCTACAAAATTTTTCCTTTTAAAATAATGTTCTAAATTGTAAAATATTTTCCCCTTGCTGGGAGTTGAGGCACATAAACTAATCTCCTTGGTCACCCCATTAGTTCAAGACCATAGCCCCCCTTCCTAAAGGGGTTCTGCAGAGAATCCAGGCTGAGACCCACGCTTCAGGAAGCAAACCCATCCCAGGGCGCCCCCGCCTGCAAGCTCTGCCCTGCCCACAGGCCCTCCCCAGAGTCCCCTCTCAGCCCCCAGGGCCACTCACAGGGGATCTTGTTGATCTCGTTGAAGAACTTGTCCTTCAGCTTGGCGAACATGTCCTCCTGGCTCTCCCCCGCGCCCCCGCGCCCCCGCTCCCCGTGGAGTTGTCTGCAGGGCCGACTGGCAGCGGGGCAGTAGTGGTGGCAGGAGCCACAATGGGCTCCTGATTCCTCTTGAAGATGTTCCTCATGGTGGCAGAGGGGACAGCTGGGGATGAGAGGGGAAGAGGGCAGGGTGAGCATCCAGAGACCCCGATGCAGAAAGCGCTGCCCAAAGGACCAGAGAAAGCTGTCTTAAGAGCTTGTGTGGACGTTAGAGAGGACAAGGAAAGGGAAGGTGTGGGGTCTCATGAAAATCAAAGGGAGGTCAGCAGAGTGGAGAGGACCAGGGGAGGGAGGAGGGGAGGGAAGAGGGAATACTGGGGAACGCTATTGGCCAAGTTACACCGTCATACTGTATGCACGCATGAATATGTAACCACAAATCCCACCACTTCACACAACTATAATGCACCAACAAAAATGCAGAAAAAGCCAAAAACTATTAATGGCAATCCCTTTAGAGTTCAAAGATGTTCTGCATAACATTAACACCTGTGCAAAAACACAATAGCCATCACGTCAGTACACATTCAGGGGCTGCGCAAAGTACTCTCCATGTATGACCTCGTTTAATCTAAACAACCAAAGTATTATTGTTCCCACTTACCAGATGGGGAAACAGAGGTTCAGAGAGGTTAGGAAATATTGCCAAAGTAATTCAGTTGAACAAGTCGGCTCTCTGACATCTTTGTCAGACGCCAAAACCTAGAAATCTAATCTTTTTCCCAGATTCACTTAAATCTAACCCCGCAGCAGGTCTGGGAAAGGGCAAGGTTTTCAGGGAGGTCACTTTCAGCTTCTGTCCTCCCTGACTTCCATGACAGTCACTTTACCCTGATTCTTTGCCTGTCCAAACAAGGCTCACGCACAACACTCCTACTCACTGCCCGGCTCTGTCTCCTCCCCTGTCCTCTAGGCCTCTCTCCTAAGCCCTCTTTCCCTCCCTCCCCGTCTCCCCCAGCACCCACCTCTTCCCTCAAGGCTGGATCTCCATCCCTTGCTATGCCCCTCCTCCACCTGCAAGAACTGGATTCACTAATAATAAATGTGACCCAAGATGACTGCAGAAAATCTGGGAATGGAGGCAAAATTGGGGGATGAAGGAGAGAGAAGAGGGGAGAGGAAGGAAGGGGAGGGAAAGAAGGAGCAAAGGAGGAAGGAGAGGCCACATTTCCACCATCCAGAGACATAAGGTGAGCATTCAGTATATTTCATGCCACTATATTTTTCTGGCTGTTTGATTTGTTGAGACCACGCTATATATAATTTGGTGTTCTACCTTTTGTTTTTTACCTAAAATATTATCAGAAACCTTTTACTTTATCCCTAAATTTTTCCTTTTTCATTAAATAGCTAAATTATATCCCACTGTAGAGTAATTGGTTAGTCAATGTCAAAATGTCTGGACGTTTAGATAGTTTCCAACTGTTTGCTAGCAAAAATATTACTATGTGGCTGAGTATGTAGCTTATTGGTTGGGCTCTTGCCTAGCATGTGCAAGGCCCCAGGTTCAATATCACACACACACACACACACACACACACACACACACACACACACATATGCTATACCACCCACCACCTGGATTTTTTATTTTATTTTTTTGAGACAGGGCCTTGTTAGTTTGCAGAGACTGGCCTCAAACTTGCAATCCTCCTGCCTCAGCCTCCTGAGTTGCTGGGATTACAGGTGCATGCCACCATGCCTGGTTGAGGTTATATTCTTGAGTTTCTGCCTCACCCCCAATCGTGTGTCCAAATGGTATTTTTGCTTCTCACGACTGAGTGGGTATGTGCCTCCTCCCTCCACACCAAACACACCATGGGTTCCAAGGAGGTGTCCATTGGCTGCTGCACCCCAGGAAATCCAGCAGTGTAGACACAGAGGCAGACCAGCTCATAAGAATGAACAGCATCCGTTTCACCTAATGACAATTTTCCATTTTTTTTTGGCTGAGGATTGAACTCAGGGGCACTTTATCACTGGGCTATATTCCCTGTCCTTTTTATTTTTTGAGACAGGATCTCACTAAGTTGTGGAAGGTCTAAGTTGGCTGTGAACTTGTGATCCTTCTGCTTCAGCCTCTCCAGTCACTGGGATTGATTACGGGTGTGAACCATCACACTGGACTCCAATGATTTACAATATATTTGAAATTAAAACAAGCAAGGAAATACACATGGAGTTACAAAAACAAGCATGGAATTACAGAGCAGGATGCACCCAGTTTTATTTTATTTCATTTATGTTGCACCAGGGATAGAACTCAGGAGTGCTTAATCACTGAACCACATCCCCAGCCCTTTTTTTAATTTTTATTTTGAGACAGTGTCTCACTAAGTTGCTTAGGACCTTGCTAAGTTGCTGAGGCTGACCTTGAATTTGCAATCCTCCTGCCTCCTGCGTTGCTTGGACTACAGGTGTCCATCACAGTGCTTGCAGCAGGATAATTTTAAAGGAAAAATGTGAGACTGTTCTGGTCGGGTCAATTCTCCACTGCACTGAGTTCTGAGAGAGAGTTTTAGGAGTTCTTAAGTTCTGTCTTTTAGGGCCCCCTGGACCTGCTCTCGGGCTGGCAGGCCCCTCAGGTTCTCTGAGAACTGCAGTCAGCCCATCACCAAAGAAAAATGAGAGCCAGGTATGCCCACAGCCTGCCCAACTGCCCAGGACCTTTAAAAAAAAAAAACAAAAAAACAGCTCTCCCAAGTTTATAATTCATCCACAATATAATTTACTTGTTTAAAGTATTCAGTGGTTTCAGGGTGGTCAAAGAGTTGTGGAACTACAGCTATGAGCTAATTTTAGGACATTTCCCCTCCCCCAAAGGAAACCCCACGGCCACCAACTGCTACTCGCCACACACACTCTCCCCCTAGCTCTCGCCACCAGCCATCTTTCCATCTCCATAGATTTGCCTTTTCTAAACATTTCATATAAATGGATTCCTAAGCTAGGCGCAGTGGCACACACCTGTAGTCCCAGAGTTTGAGGAGGCTGACACAGGAGGATTGAGAGTTAGCCTTAGCCACTTAGAGAGGCTCTAAGCAGTTTAGCGAGACCCTGTCTCTAAATAAAATGTAAAAAGGGGTCAGGGATTTGGCTCAGTGAGCCAAGGAGCTCAATCCTTGGTATCCAAAAATCAGTAAATAAATAGATGATAGATAGATAAATGGATTCCTTACACGCAGCCTTTGGGACTGGCTTCTTTCATTTAGCATGATGTTTTCGGGGTCCACCATGGTGTAGCGTATATCAGTTCTTTATTTCTATTATTGCCAAATAATACCCTATTGTATAAACAGGACACATTTTTGTTTATGTATTCATTCATTTAAGGACCTCTGTATTGTTCCACTTCGGGGTTATCATCAGTCCTGCTATGAACATCCACGTGTGAGTTTTAGTGTGGACATGTATTTCCCTGTCTCTTAGATACACACTGAGGACTGAGACTGCTGGGTCGTGTGGTTACTGTGTTTGACATTTTGAGGAATTAGCGAACTATCTTGCAAGGTGGCTGCAAGGAATTGATGTTCTTTTCAGCAACAGATGAGGGCTCCACATTCACCATATCCAGGACAATACGTGTCATGCCTTTTGTTTACAGCCTTCTTAGTGAGGGATGAAGCTGTATCTCATTGTGGCTTTGATTTGCATTTCCCTGATGACTAATGATGCTGAACATCTTTTTATGTGCTTATTAGCCATTTGATTGTTTTCTTTGGAGAAATGCCTATTCAAGCCCTCTGCCAATTTGTTAATTGAGTGTTTGTCTTTTTATTATTGAGTTGTAAGAGTTCTTTACATATTCTGGATACCTGTTCCTTGTCAGATGGTAGAGGGTGGGCGGGGGAGGTTCCAGTTTAACAGATTCCCAGCCCCTGCCCACACTGCTTCAGGAGCAGCACGCCCACCCTGCAGGGGACCAAGAGGGTTATCACATATATGACTTTTGATGATGACCAGTGTATTTCTTTTGTTGCTTATGGTTTTGGTGTTGTATCTAAGAAACAATCACATAACCCCAGGTCACCGAGATTTGCTCCTATGTTCTCTTACTCCTATAGTTTTACATTAAGATCTGTAGTTCAATTTGAGTCATTTCTTGTGCATAGTATAAAGACAGGGGTCATCCCAAAATCCCAGGCACATTGGTGCATGCCTGTAATCCCAGAGGCTCCAGAGTCTGAGGCAGGAGGATCGTGAGTTCAAAGCCAGCCTCAGCAACTTTGTGAGGCCCTCAAAAAATAAAAAGAGCCGGGGTGATTAAGTGCCCCTGTGTTCAATCCCCAGTATATTAAAAAAAAAAAGAATGAAAAGGAAAGGGTCCAGATTCATTATGTGGATATTCATTTGACACAGTACAATTTATTGAAAAGACATTCTTTCCCCACTGAATTATCTCAGTAGCCTTGTAAAATACAAGCTAACCAGAAATGCAATGGTTCATTTCCTGGACTCCCAACTCGGTTTCGTTGATCTGTCTGTCTCTCCTTATGCCATGTAACATGCTATCTTGAAACTGTTTTGAAATCTGGTGATGTGACTCTTTCAACTTTATTCTTTTTATAAGATTTTTTTACTATTCTAGGCCCCTTGCATTTCCATAGGATTTTCAGGATCAGCTTATTTATTTATATAAGAAAACTAGCTGGGGTTTTGGTAGGGATTGTGTTGAATCTGTAGATCAGTGGAGGGATTATTGCCATCTTTTTTCTTTTTGTTTTTTATTTTTTCTAATTAGTTATACAGGACAGTAGAATGCACTTTGACATATCATACACACATGGAGTATAACTTCTCATTCTTCTGGCTGTACATGATGTAGAATCACACAGGTTGTGGAGTCTTATGTGCACAGAGGGTAATACCGTCTGACTCATTCTACTATCCTTCCTACCCCACTCCCTCTTCCCGTCCCTTCACTCCCCTCTGCCTAATCCAAAGTACCTCTGTTCTTCCCTAGCCTCTCCCCTACTGTGAATTAGCATCCACACACCAGAGAAAACATTAGGTCTTTGGTTCCTTGGGATTGGCTTTCTTTGTTTTTAGCATGATAGTCTCCAGCTCCATCCATTTACCGGCAAATGCCATCATTTCATTCTTCTTTAAGACTGAGTAATGTTCCATTGTGTATATATGAAATTTTACAATGTCTTTCCATTTATTTAGGTCTTTAATTTCTTCAACATTGTTTCCTAGTTCTCAACATACAAGTCTTGCCTATTTTGTGATATTTATTTTAGGTGTTTTATTCTAGTGTAAATAGATTTTTTTTTTTTACTTTCATTTATTTATTTACTGGGGATGCTGGGGATGAAACCTAAGAATTCACATAAGCCAGGCATGGGTTATTGCTGAGTTACACCCTCAGCCTGAAATTGTTCTCTTGTGAATGTGTGTGTGTTGTTTTACTTTTTTTTTTTTTTTTTGGCACTGGGCCTTGAACCCAGGGACACTTTTCCACTGAGCTTCATCTCTAGCCCTTTTATTTTGAGACACAGTCTGGCTAGGTTATGAGGCTGACCTCAAATTTTCAATCCTCCTGCCTCATCCTGCAGACCCACTGAAATGACAGGCAGGCATCACTGTGCCTGGCCCTGGAATTATTTTCTGAATTTCACTTTCAGGTTGTTCATTGTTTGTGTATAAAACTACAATAAGTTCTTGACAGGCACAGTGAAACACACCTGTAATCCCAGTGACTTGGGAGGCTGAGGCAGGAGGACTGCAAGTTCAAGGCCAACCTCAGCAACTTAGTGAGATCCTGTCTCAAAAAATAAAAATGGCTGGATGTAAGTCTGTGGTAGAACGTCCCTGGGCTCAATCCCATACCACACACACAAAAAGAGAGAGAGAAATACAATAGGTTTTTGTTTCTTGATCTTGTATGCTGCCACATTGATAAGCTCATTTATTTATTCTAATTGTGTGTGTGTGTGTGTTTGGGGGGTGTATTCCTTAGGACTTTCCAAATACAGAGTCATGCAAATGGACACTGTTTTACGTCATCCTTTATGATCTTAACCGTCCTGGCTAGAACCTATGTTGACTGTAATGTGGGAAGGAACATCTGTCTTTGCTCCTGTCTCGAGAGGGAAATTTTCAGTTTTTCTCCATGAAGCATAATGGTAGCTCTGGGTCTTGTGTAGATGCCACCACTCAGACTGGACCCACATGGCCATCTGTCCTGGATTCCACACTCTCACGTCTGGGCCTGGCAGTCCTACTCCTCATCCTGCACCCAGCTCTGCCACCGCTCACACGCACCCCCCACCCCGCCATTGCTTGGTCCCTGCGGTCCCCCAGCCCCACCCCACCCCCACCCCGGCAGAGCAGCACCAGTTGGGGGAGGGCTGAGGAGAGTGCCCTGAACATACTACACATGCTCAGGTGACGCCCCACCAATCCCTTTCCACAGCTTCATTTCCTTATAGAACAATTGCAGAAAATGATACCTATTTTTTCAGAAACTTTTTGAAAATTTCGAGAACACATTTGACCTTGGCTGGCACACATCCAGTAAATGTAGGTTGGGTCTGAATCTGGGAAGGGCTCCTGGGGCCCCTTAGGAGGTGTCTAAAAATGGCTTCAGCACAGCAGAGAAACCCAAGGTCCATATTAGATATGGACCTTCTCTCCACGAGCTGACCACCAGGAATCAGTCCCCGGGGCAAAAAGAGCCGGGAATGAGGAGGTCGGGGGCTCCTGGGGTTCAGATCCCCCTGCAGACCAAGATGCCCAGTGGGGAAGGTACATCTGTGGAGGTCTAGAAGTCCAGGAAATGGAAGGTCTATGAGCAGAGGACCGACCCTGACCTGCTAAACACAGGACTTTGGGAAGTTAGCACAGTGGGTGGGGAGGGGAGGCTGGTGACCAAGGCCAGTAGGAGGCCAGATCAACAGACCAGAAGTGAAACAGACCCAGACTAGGGAAAGAACATAGGAGCTGGCATAGAGAGAACATGCGAGAGAGACTCACTCATTCATTTAAGTACGTGTCAAACTCGTCCCGTGCTGTCCTTGTGGAACTTATCATAAGGTAGATGTGAAATATTTGCACACATATGGATGTAAAATTGTAACAGAAGTGCCAGGAAGGAGAGGCAGCTGGTGGTGGGAGCTCCACCTCTACCTGGAGTACCACAAGGGCCTCCCATCTGGATTGAGCTGTGACCCGAAGGAAGAGCAGGAAGTGTCCAGGTAAAGAGGCAGAAAAAGAGCAGCCCTGGCGGAGAGGGCAGCACGTGCAAAGGTCCAGGGGTGAGAAGAGTGTGGTGAGCACACAGCCTGGAACTTCACGGAAGGCCACGGAACCTGGGTTGGAGCGAGCATGGATCCCAACGAGGCCAGCAGGATATGCCAGGCCAGACCAGGCACGTACATTTGGGATGCATCTAGGAGTTTTGTCCTTCCCCAAGAGTGGCAGGAAGATGTTTGAAAGACTAGAGGATGGGGGTGGGGTTACACGTACAAACTTCTGTTTTGAAATTTCCACTTTGGCTTAGTGAGTGAGGAAGACTATGGAGCCTGACCCAGAGGGAAGGGAGAAAAGGGGAGACAATCAGCAACGAAGTTCTGTCAGCCCGAGCTCTTATGAGACATGAGGCTACGTTCCTGGAGATGCCTCCAGAGGGAAATGACTTACTGCTGCCAAGGGGGGGGGGGTCCATTAACGGAGCAGCAGAGGTGGACAGGTGGCTTTTCCAGGGCCCAGAGCCTGGACCACCTTTAAGCCCCTCACTGAAAAACACCATGGGGTTGTAGCTGCCCAGAGAGTGAGAGAGTCATGAGATGCTCACAAAGGTGACACATTTGACCCTGGATAAAGGGCAGGTATGGGGCAGCACGTCCTAAGAGGTGGAATAGATTCTGCTTAGTCAGACCTCCAGGAAATGCCACCAGGTGCTCAGACCCACAGCCTTGGGGTCACCCCTCCTGTCCAGATGGGGCCATCCCAACATCCTGCCATGTGCAGACTGGACAGCCCAACTCAGTGTTTTCCAAACCTAGCCACCTCCTACCCCTCCATCTGGAGTACCACAAGGGCCTCCCATCTGGAAGCCTCCATTTCCCAAGCTCAGTCTCATCTCCACCCTGAAGCCAGACTGATTTACCTGAAACCACCCACGGCTTCTTGTCACGCTGCAACCAAGAGCCCTGCTTGGCCTGGTTGGCTCTCAAGTGCATTTCTTGTCCCCATAGCACCCTGTCACTCACCCTCCCAACAGACCCTATCTCAGCCTCTGCATCTGCTCCCTCAGGCTCAGCCTCACGTGGTCTTCTGTGGAAGTCTCTTTGGGGCTACCATGAGCCCCTCCTATCTTCGTTTCCCCCTGTAATTATGTGACCTTCCCCCAATCCCCTACACTCCCTTGGCTGCTCTGTTCATGTCACTCAGCTGACAAGATGCCAGCCCTGGAGAAATGCCGCCATCAGCTTCTCCAGCTCCAGGGTTTCCCTGGGCACTGAGCACCACAGGGCAGAGCCCGGGCAGCACCGAGGCTGAACCCCAGCACCACCCTCCACTGCCACCTCCCCAGCTTGCCCTGCCTCCTTCACAGGGGATCCCCAAGGTCCCCACCTCGGTGGCCTGCAGCTCACACACCCTCCCCTCCCTCTCTCCCTCTCTCTCTCTCATCTGCTATTACAAGAAAAAAATTGGAAGCCATTGGAGAGAAATCTCCCCAAATACCCCCTCCACAGCCCAAAGCACAGACAAATGTACTCATGAGCTGTCATGGGCAGCTTTTTCACTGCTGGGACTAAAAGACCCGACCAGAACCATTATAAAGTAGGAGAAGTTTATTGAGGGCTGCGTTTCAGAGTCTCAGTCCACAGAAGGCCGGCTCCATTCCTTGGGGCTCAAGGTGAGGCAGGACATCATGGCGGGAGAGTGTGGCAGAGGGAAGCAGCTCACATGGTGGTCAGAAAGCAGAGAGACTCCACTTGCCAGAGACAAGTGTAGACCCCAAAGTCACGCCCCCAATGACTCGCTTGCCTCCAGTTACCACCCAGCTACTCCCATCAGGGGATCAAGTCACTGGATGGGTCAAGGTTCTTGTAAGCCAGTGATTTCTGCTCTGAACCTTCTTGCATTTTCTCACACGTGAGCTTTTGGGGGACACCTCACACACATCCAAACCACACCATGGGCCACCCTTTCTCCCGACCCCGTGGCACTGGAGGGCTTCTCCTCCTGCTTGAGGCCAGTCCCTGTGCCTGTGCAGGTGGCCTGACCAGATCAGGAAGCCTTCCCAGTCCCCAGTGGTCTAGTGCCCCAGTACACCCCCCCCAAAAAAAGTGAAAATAAGATTAAAAAAAGCAAAATGCCGCAGTCCAGCTGGGCAAAATAACCGGGAGGTGACAAGCAACTTGAAGGTTGAAGCGGGAACTGCTTTATTGCAGGGAAACTCAGTGGGAACTGAGTGGGAACTCAAAGTAGCGGGCACCCAAGCAGGAGCCGCCTTATTGCGGAACAGCAGAGGTATAGATACCTAACTGATTACACACAGCTTGACTCAATTAGCATCATCTAGCTACAGCAGTCAGCCAATAAGGAATCCCCATCATCTTAATGGCTCGGTGGCGTTGCCTCACAAACCACTCTTCCTGGCAAACTGCCAGGCACCATCTTGACTTGATTTGCTGTCCCCAACAGCAAAACATGATTTTGTTCTAATTATTTCAACCATGAACATTATCCATCAAACTTGGACTTGGTGATATAGATCAAATTTTTTTTATATTTTAAAATCTCAATCATAATTACTGATTTTTTTCCTGTCCAATGAGGGTGGGTCTTAGTTCTGTGTGTCTTTTAAGCATCGGTGTGGATCATCAAAAGTGGAGTTCTGATTTATAGAGCAGGAATCATAGATAGCACCAACTCATTTTATTTTTTATTTTTTGACAGAGTGTCCCTCTATTGCTCAGGCTGGTCTTGAATTCCTGGGCTCAAGCAATCCTCCCGCCTCATCCAACTGAGTAGCTGGGACTATAGACAGGTGTGCACCACCCCACTCAGCATAACTCATGTTCTTTCTCTTCAGAAAGAATCAGAATGACCCACTAATTTTTATTTTATTTTTTAGTTGTATTGGATACAATTCCCTTATTTATTTTATGTGGTGCTGAAGATTGAACCCAGTGCTTCATCTGGACTAGGCAAAAGCTCCACCACTGAGCTGCAACCCCAGGACCTAATGTTCATTTTTGCCTAACAACATGGCCTTAGAGAAATCACTTTCCTAAATATTCTTTGGATTATCTATAAATAAGCTCTAATTTGCTAATTAAATCACTAGTAGTATCTGCCTGATTAAAGGATTTTCTGAAGGTTAATGAATGAAATGTGTAATGCTCTTTAAGCCCATCAGGGATTAATTTCAGTATACATAAGCCTTCATTGATTGCACCTGCTATGCTAGGCACCATGCTTGATGCTGTGTATACAAACATTGAATAAAATATAGGTCCTTTTAAGCTCAGTCCTAGTTGAAGAGACTAAATGCAAATAGTTGTGCATCATGTTGCATACAGTGATAGAGGTGTGTTCAAAGTGCAAAGAGAAGGCAAAAGAAGGGAACAATTGATTGAGGTTCGATGTTCACTGAATTAGGAACACACATCTTTTTTTTAATATTTATTTATTTATTTTTAGTTTTCGGTGGACACAACATCTTTGTATGTGGTGCTGAGGATTGAACCTGGGCCGCACGCATGCCAGGCGAGCGTGCTACCGCTTGAGCCACATCCCCAGCCCCAGGAACACACATCTTAAGTGTAATTAGCTTCTCAGAGCTAAAAATATGGGGCATATCTTTCCGATGCTGTTTTTACTGGCATTAGAATGAACAAAATAGGAGGTTCAGATAGGAGGATGGAGTGCTTGAGACAACCCTGAACAATGTAGCCAGATTCTGCCATAAAATTAAAAAAATAAAATAAAATAGGGGCTGAGGATTAGCTGGGGATGCGAGGGGGCAGAATATTTGACGTAATGTCCGAGGCCTTGGGTTTCTTCCTCAGTAGCATACAAACACAAAAGGTGTTTGGTTATTGCTTATATTTTTAACTGCTCTATTTAGGTTTTTTAAAAGACAAAATTTTAAAGCTTTTTACTTTTGTCTAATTTTTTAGATTCACTCTATGTTGCCTAGGCTGGTGCTATTATTCTGGATCAAGTGATGTGCTTCCCTCAGCCTCCTGAGAGCTGGGCCTGTGGGTGAAAGCCACCATGCCCTGCTGAAGACAATATAAGATTTTGAGTTACCTTCCCACTATTTTAAAATTACTATGTGTTTGATTATTGGGCACTAGGATGGGATGCAGGACTTTGTACATGCCAGGCAAGATCTCTACCATTCAGCTACTCCCCAGCCCCCTGAAATAATTTCTTAGGATATTTGGGCCTATGTTCTCTACAAGGCAAGAATAAGGAAAAAGTATGATATTAATTGGCTACTTGCTGCTTTATTTTCCCAGCTATTGAACACTGGTCTAAAGTAGTTAGGCCAAGTGAATTTTCTGGATAATGATAAATACGTTTTCTATTGACTTATCTAGATGGCATCTTTGCTATTTGCTGAGTAATAGGATGTCAGTGCCCCTATTCTTTCCTTAATTTCTGATCCTCCTCCTCTAGCAGCTGCATGAATAGCCTAATGAGGACTGTTTCTTACCACAGTCCCTGTTTTTTGCTACTGTGTTTTAAACAAATTTATTTCTCAAATCCCCTTCCTCTTTTTGGGGTGCTGATTGTAGAAGCCATTTCTTCTTGTCCCTTGTCTTAGATGATATCCAGGTCCAAGCTAAAGGAAAATTAAGAATACATTCAACTTTTTAAAAGATTTTTTTTAATTGTAGATGGAAGCAATGCCTTTATTTTATTTATTTATTTTACTTGGTGCTAAGGATCGAACCCAGTGCCTCACACATGTGAGGCAAGTGCTCTACTACTGACCCATAACCCCAGCCCCTACATCCAACTTATTTAGGGGACACAAATGTCAGAATTAAATGTATTACCCTGTTTGTCATCCCTTGTTCTTTGTGAACTATAGAGGAAAAGTTTTTGTTAGTTCTGTAAAACTTTTTTTTTTGCTACCCCAGTGCAGGGGATATAACCCAGGTCCTTGAGCACACTGGACAAATGCTGTCCCACTGTGCTATGTCCTCAACCTTTTGCAAAACTCCATCGCCCCTCACCACCCCCCGTACTGGGGGATTGAACCCAGGGCCTTGTGCATGCTCTGTGTAGAGCTCTTAACTGCTCTGTTCATGATTTCTGATCAGTTAACCAAAAGCCAGGGGAAGGTTTCCTGAGAAAAATACTAGAATTAAAGAATGCCAACTTACCTCTCTGTTCTAACGTGCTAATTCCAAGCCCACAGGAATCAGTAATCACCTTGTGCTTTAGGAGGACTCTTATGATCAGTATGAACCAGACTGAAGTTAAGGACAATTTCCTGATAATGTTTTCTGCATCCCAAATTTGCTCATAGTGAGAGTAGACGCTGAAGGTCTGTACCCACCTGCAGCCTCGTGGACAACAAGGAAGCTGGGAGTGCAGATTACCCTCTGCACCCACCTGTCTAGCACAGGCTCACTTCATGTGTGTATCATGTGGCTTTTGTTTCTATAAATTGTAAGAGTTTCTGTGGGACCAGCAGGGGAAGCATTGAAATGGTTTCTCCTCATTTTCACTAAACTGTATAAAGTTCATTTTTGCATCCTTTGCCTATTTCTTATGGTGGAATCCAATTCACTGGGATCCAGACAGGGTCCTTGGGGTAGGCTTAGAATAGTAATAGTAATAAAATTACAGAATATTTTAGATAAAGAAATGCCACTGCTGACCTGATTCATGTATTCCCCACCCAAAGGCATCCTGATTCCTCCTGTGTTTCTGTCACATCTCTCATGGGTTTGTTGTAGAAAACAATGAACCCAGTGACACATTTGAACCACAACAGCCATTAATTTTTCTCAGTCTTTGTGCTAATTCCCTCAATACTATAAAAGCAATGCCTGATCCTTGCCCTTTTCCCTAAAGGTGTGCTATGTAGACATTTGACTTTTCTCATTTTAAGAGCTGTTATAGAGAAATAAAAGGCTTTATAGGTTAAGAAACTTCATCCCTTCTCTTTCAATTTGTCTTTTCACACAACTTCACTTTCACAGAAATTGAGGTGGTAGTCATCAGCCAGAGGGCAAGAGGCCATCTGATCACTAAGAGGTTCAACTTTCAGCCCATGAATAAACCCTCACCCAACAGTATCCATGTGAAGTCTCAGCAAAACACTCCATGCCAGAACCAAGACCTGACATCACTTATAACCTCCAAACTGGGGTGCATTAGGAGGTGTGTTTTCCATATTAGAATCTCCACTTTCTAAGGAGTTAAAAAAAAGTTTAGCCGTAATTTTTGCAAATATTAGTTGAGCTTTGCAACATGTCCCCTTGTTCCAGTGCCCTCACACACTGTCACAGTTCTGATACCTATTCATACGCCTAGCTTCCCATGTTACTGATTGTGGAAACCTTATCAGAAACTGTAATTTTCCTAAAACCTTTTGTATGAAGGGCAAAGCAATAATTTGAATTACTCTGACTTAAAGTCCAGTGTTTTTTGTTTTTGTTAAAAAAAAAAACACTTATGACCCTCCAAAGCAGTATTGACAGACAGTTGTACCAGTTGCTTACTGTACAAGGGCAGCTGGGGCAGGAGGCTGCAAATGTCAGAGTGCCATCTGTGCCCTGCTCACCACAGCCTTTTTCTAATTTCTGTAAGATACTGTGTAGGCTCTTCCAAGTACATAGCATGTTCCATTACAGAAAAAAAAGGAAGGTAATTTCCAGGGATTCTAATCGCAGCTGATCTTTGCTTTAGATGCTGAAGGAGATGCCTTGTGGGTGCAGAAGAGCTGACTGTGCTGGTGGCTTCTCTTGCTTTCGTGGTTAATGTGTTGAGTGGTTTTGCTTGTAAGCAAGGCTAGGCATCCTGACACAGAATCATCCTCAAGTGTTAAGCGAACCAGGTGCAGGTGGCACCACGGCACATTTTTCTCTCTTTCCCTTCCCCTAGTCCTTGATCCTCTGTTCCTCCTCCCTGGCTGATGCCATAGACCTGTAGTGTGGATGTGGAGCAAGGTGGAGAATACCTGTAGGCTTTACTCCCTACATTCAGAGGTCACGACCAGGAGAACTGACCACACACATGTTGACCCATGACCTCCCAGTGAAAACCCTTCCTCTATAATCCACAACACAATGTCACATCAATTCTTGCCTTGCTAATAGAGTCTGACTCTATATCAGGGAAGAGTGAAATTCATACACTGTGTTGTAGTTACCTCCTTTATCAAGAGGACTCCATGGAGAGTCAACAACTGTCCTGTTACTAAAATATCAATACATCCCATCTTCCCTTTAGCCCCCACCTGGCTTTCTTGTTTCCTGGTCCTCCATATGTTGATGTTTATTCCACAGGACCCCAAGCAGAAAGTGGCCTCATTGTAGCTCACATGGGAGTTGTTCTCAGGGATATTTACAAGGCCTTGTCATAAGCTCACAGTAGCCACTACTGAGTCTTACCCTGCTCCCATCTTTTCTGAGGGAACCTCTTATAGTGATATTGTTAACCTCAGTGGGTGATCTCTACACCGCCAGAAGAAACAATGTTCAATTTAAACCAAGTTTTTGACATTTAAAAAAAAATATTTTATAGTTATACATGGACACAATATCTTTATTTTTAAAATTTATTTTTATGTGGTGCTGAGGATTGAACCCAGTGTGCCTGACATATGTGAGGCAAGCACTCTACCACTGAACTACAACCCCAGCCCTGGTTTTTGACATTTTTACTGGTTTGCTACCCCATGAAAAGGGAGTTGAAGTACATGTTCCCTGTTGAGTCTGTAATGGGTCTGCTCCTTCCTGATTTCTAGTAAGAGAATTGTACTGTGAGCTGTTGGCAAGCATCAAACGATTTTGCCTAGTCATATTTTCCCTGATGTTGTAGTCTTCTACTTTTCTCTTCAGATTAAAAGTGTCCATTAATACCTCATTTCTTTTTCTGAACTCAAGTGCACTTGACCACTAAACCACATCCCCAGCCCTATTTTTAACCTTGCTCTATACTCAAGAAAGCGTATCAGACACAGAATGAAAAAAACTGACACCAAGACCTGTGTGAGCTGTATTAAATGGTGGCCAAGGATATTAATATAAGTGAAACAGCAGAAGGTCAAGATTTTATGAATCATCAGTGTGATAGAAAATAGTCTGAAATTACTTGCTGTTCAGATTTCTTTTCCATCAGTTTAAATTTGATTATTTTTTTCAAATGGCTTCTTTTGGATGAAAATCTCTCTCCTAATGAGCCTAATTGTAATGACTGCTGCATGTATGAGTGTGTATGGAGGCATCTGTGTGATTCACCCTATTTCTACTGTGATATAAATCTTTATTTTTAAAAAAAGCCCACTCAAAAATATTCAAAATAATAGTGTCACTTAAAGATTTATTTCAAATGGTGGCCTTCATACTGCAGGCAGCATCTATTGCTTTGAGTATTTGTAACCTTTTGGTCACACTGGATACCCAGCCCTGGGGTGGTGTGTGCTGAATGCTGACCAAAGTAGGAGATTTTTCTTTTCTGATGAATTCAAACTCATTTTTTTAAACACTAGGAACAGCTTTTATTGGTTGCAACGGTGAATGGGAGAGCACATGATGGCTCTTGCTCCTGAAGTATCATTCACAAACAAGATAGTTTCCAAAAGCAAATTTAAACTCTTAAGGAACAGAAAAAAATGTTTCTGGTTAAGAAGAAACTGTGTATTAGTCCCTCTGTGCTCTTGTCCATAAGTTTCCCCTAAGTAATCACATTGTTTTGTTTGTTCATTTTTTTTTTGTTGTTTTTGTTTTTTTTCCAGGTTGTGGGGATTGAAGCCAGGGGTGCTGTACTACTGAGCTGCAATCTCAGTCCTATTCATCTATTTTGAGACAGGGTCTCACTAAGTCGCATAGGCTGATCTTAAACTTCTGATCCTCCTGTTTCACCCTCCAGAAGAGCTGGGATTCCAGGTGTGCACCACCACATCCAGACCAAAGCATTACATTTGCAGACACAGAACTTTACTGTTGAAGGTGACACAAGTGATGTGGGCTCAACGCACATCATCACCCTTCCAGACTGAATCCTAGACCGTGGCTTCCAGGTGTGAAAGGCCTATTCTGAACCACTGCTAACCTAAAGCTTTTCCTTCCATAAAGGAAAGGTTCTACCTGAGTGAGTTGGAGTTACCCGTATTTATTTGGACCCTGTCTCTCAGAAGGGGAAGCACTTCACCTGCATAACTGATAAATCTAACAGTGTTTGTCTTTTATGCCTAGAGGCCTGTTCTGTCCTGAGGCAGATTCCATGCTTGGATGAACTCAGTGCGGGTTGGGGCTGCAAACAATTATGATAAGGCTATTAATAGGACATCTGGCATTCCATGAGCTTCCAAATGTTACCAAAGCATTGACTTCTTGGAAAGAGGAAAAATATATTTAGCTACTTGATTTTGGACACAGTGGTTTACATGGGCCCTCATATTGCCATGACACCTTTTAAATAATTCTCTTGACTCAAACACAAGGAAATTGGGCTGGGGTTGTGGCTCAGTAGTAGAGCGCTTGCCTAGCATGTGTCAGGCACTGAGTTCAAATTGCCACACCACATAAAAAAATAAAGATATTGTGTCCATCTACAGATAAAAATATTAAAAACAAAAACAAAACAAACAAACAAACAACAACAACAAAAAAAAAAACCCCAAATCCACAAGGAAATCAAACTAAACATCTGTGTTGAGGCCAGAGTTTGCCATCGTCTGGGAACAGCACCTTGGACCAGAACCTCTGAGCCATTTGGCCAGGATTTCACACAGATTATATTTTTTACTCTCTTGGAAACATAATGTCCCCTGCTTTTAGCAGAAATTTTAATATGTATGGGGTATGTGCAGTTCTCCTCCTTAATAAACAGCAATTTAAAAAAATCAAAAATCACTGAGTATGTTTTCCCTTCTGCCTTACAACTTACTTTTCAATGTAATTTACAAATGGGAGCCTGTAAGCTGTTGAGATAAAGGCACAAGGTACACATGTAGGAGATGGCAAATGTGTGCAAGTTGACTTTTTCGTCCAAAATACATCAATGTAGAAATTTCTAAATGGGTCACCAGCTGAAAATATCCTGAAATCAGGGAGAAAGAGCTCTTCTTCAGGCCTCTCTTTTCTAAGATGTCTATTTACGTGGCCATGGCTCCTCTCTGGAGGCAGCTACACTGCTGTCACAACGTCAAGTTTAGCCTGGTGTGCTTCTGCAGTCATCTATTCAGTCCATCTCCTAAGCAAGAAAAGAACACCAGTCAGAATAACCAGTTTAATTCACAACCAGGATTTAGTACTTAAGACATTTACTAGTGTCTTAACAGGAGGGAAGCTGGGGTACAGAGCCTCCAGATCCTGTTAATCCTATATCCCTGCACCCTCCCTTTTGTTACACAAGGGCAAGTACAAAACCACAGGCTTTCCAAAGGCTCAGAGGTAAATTCAAGCCTCTCCATAATCACTTCAGTTGTTAAGACATGTTAGGAGGTCAGAGGAATCACTATTCCCTTTAAGCTGTATCTATTTGGTACCCAACAGTACAAATGTTAACATTTTGCCTCTTATTCCTCAAAATGGTTGTTGGTTGGGGGGAGACCTGTTCAGAGGCTTTCTCTGGCTTCTTTCAAGAGTTCAGCATGTTTTACCCCCTATTTTGTAGATGCCTTTATAACTGAATAGCACGCAGCAGAGGCATTTAAGGCCTATCAATAACTATTCACAGGGTTAGGTGCTATTTTATTTAAAAAGTAAGCCTGAATAATGCTCTAACATATTGAAAAAATTCAGACACTGATGTTTTAAAATTTGAAATAAGAAACATCCACCTATCTTCCACTGGGGTTTTTGAAACTGAAGCATCAGTCTTCAAGGATGTCTTTCTTACCCTTCTTAGGCAGTGTCATGAAGACTGACTTTTAATGTCTTGGTTATGTGACAGATATGCTCTCTGTGTATAGGAAAATGCACATCATCTCTGCCCCCCGACCCTTTTTGACTATTCCTTTTGGTATCTCTCCCCATTCTCCTCTGTAACCATATATTCTGAGAATCTGCACTTATGTTTGTGACAAGGTAAAGCTGAGGGCAGACTGAGGAAGCTCAGTCAAGGTCCCTCTGGACACTTTCTTTTATGCCCACCATGCTGCTATGATTCTATCCATGGTGTGAGGAAGGCTTCAAGTCCCTCCTGACAGCAACATGTCTTGTCACTGCTTTCCTTGCGCTTTCATCATTCGGGGAGATCAGATTGAGGAGGGCTGAGAGAGGCCCCATAGCAGAGGGCTCTGCTGGGTTCTAGGGTTCTTTGAGGAAAAAGGTATGGGAAGCAGGCAGAGACCAGGGGACTCCAGGAAATAGAAAGGAGCTGGCATCAGTGATTCTTACATTTCTGACTAAGTCCCGCACGTAGGCGAATAGGTTCTGGTTAATAAAGTTGACTGTTGCATGAAACACATCATGGAGTAAGGATGGTGTATGATTGGCCACCTTTTTGGCCAATAGCATGGTCATAATAAGCATGGTCTTCTCGTTCTCCATGTCTTTAGGATAAGTTTGCATTGCTGCTTTCAGGGTGGTGTCCAGGCAGTTGCTTCTGTCCTATACAGAGATAAAGACAGTTTACTAATAGTCTTTCCTCTTACAGTTCCTGGTGGTAAGTACAAAGGGGCATCTCAGAAGGAAGTATTGATGGAATAGCTAAGGCTACAGGACAGAGAGAAGGATAGACAATTTAGTTTTGAGGCAATGCAAAGGGAATAGGAGACTACTTCCTGCAGGGAATGCTCATTAACCTAATACACATTTACTGAACACTGTATGTTATTTAATGGAACACAAGGAGCTGAAGCCATTCCCTTTCATAACCTCAAAAGACTGATAACTATCTCCAGCAACTTAGGCCCATCTTACTATTGTGCACCCTAGCTTAAGGGGACAAGCAGAACCTACTCACCAAAGGTGAGAGGCAAATACTAGACCATTGGACTTGAGAGACCTTAGGCTCAATGACTTACATGCACAATTACCCTTGTGGGAGGTGTCCCCAGGCAGTGCATAGCCAGATGCTTCTGTATTCTTAGACAGCTGCTGGAGAATAGCAGATGGGGAGAGAATGCCAGACTGAAGACCAGCTGTCATGGAAGGGGGCGCCCAACAAGGTAGTGAGGTTATCAGCCTTCTCAGTTGGTAGAAGTCAAAAGAATTAAACTTTCTCTCCTCTCACCTCCTACAGCTACAAGTATTTATTTGAAGGCTTTAGGGTGTGACCTGCACCAATCTTTGGATGCCCCCAGAGGTCCATGTGAGCAGCAATATCTATGTAACTAAACACAGCCATGAAGTTGGGAAGAGGAGAAGGCTAAACTATCACTGTTTTTGTTATACCTGGGAAAGTAACTGAAAATTCTGTGTTGGGATCTTTACTCTCCAAATCAGAAAAAAAAAGTTATTTTGGTAAGAGTCAGATATATTTTGCTGGGGCTGGGGATATAGCTCTATTGGTAGAGTGCTTGTCTCTCATGAACAAGGCCCTGGGTTTTATCCCCAGCACCACAAAATATATATATATATATATATATACTTTATTCATTTTTCTTGAGTCTTCTATCCCTCTCACTTATAAAGGTTCAGGTTTTCTAAATCTCCATTAAATTCTCCTGAAAGACAATCATGTTCTAACTCCATTCCCAATTCTCTTGTCAAAGTTCCAGATAGACAGTCATGGAGCTATCTCAGGGGACACTGGTCTTCTGATGAGAGACAGAACAGGCCCTGGCTCCAGTGACAATCATAAAAGCCCATCTTGGGGCTAGGGATATGGCTCATACAGTAGCGAGCTCACCTGGCATGCATGCAGCCCGGGTTCGATCCTCAGCACCACATCAAACAAAGATGTTGTGTCTGCCAAGAACTAAAAAAATAAATAAATAATAAAAATCTCTCTCTCTAAAAAAATAAAATAAAATAAAATCCCATCTTACTCAGAAGTAGCAATAGTGTATTCCCTCACTTACTTCCTCTGACAGTCCAGTATTCATAAAACATGCCACCAGTTCATTCACCAGTTCTGGCTGGATGCTACGGTCCATTTCATCCCCGACTTGGGCAAGATGCCGGGCAATGTTCTGTATAACTTCTTCTTGACTTTCAGAATCTGAAAGGAAGAGGGCAATAAGGACAAAGACGATTCAGACAATGGCTCCATTAGATACTCTCATCCCCCTCCACCCCACCCAACACAGGAAAGGAGTCTGCTTTGGAAGAAGGACAGCTCCTGCCTCCACAGCACGCGCTCACAGTCCTCACTAACATTGGCTCCACTCAGCTTGAGCCCCTGTGTGACTTCTGGACTGGCTGTCAGACCAGGGAAAGGCCTGAGTGAACAGCAGACCAGCTCCAGAAGCAGGCCTCTCCCTGAACACAGACTCAAGAACTGTCCCCAAAGAGGGTCAGTCATGTTCTAGCAGTCTTCACCATGGGCCTCAAAGAAGAACCTGGCAGCAATCTTCAGGGCTATCACCTGTTAAGTGTTGATGTATAACACTTAACAGGTGTCAATCTTAGAAGCTTTTAGGAAGGAAGATTTACAGTCAGACCAGGTTTGAGTCCCCCCCACCTTCCTGGCCATGAGAATTTGAAGCATATGTCCTACTTCCTTACAGGGAAGAGGTGGAGCTGACTCCCCTCCCCAATCTTACCTCATTAAGTAAAACTCCAGGTTTTCTCTATCAATTTCCAGGCCCTATATGATCTGCCCCACCTGGTCAACTAAGATTCTGCTACCTGATGTTAGTCCCTCCACAGTATTCCTGGCCTCCACACATGCTGCCCCTTCTGCCTAAACGCCACTCCCCAACAGAACACAGCTCCTTCCTCACCTCCTTTATTCTGTCCCAGTCTTCTCCTCTTTCTTTTCCTTCCTTGACACGTTTACACATTACCCTAAACATAACTCTATGATTTGTTTGACACCCCTCAACCAGAATATAAACTCCCTAAAAGCTGTAATTTTTTTTTTGCAGGGGGAGGGGTCTAGTACTGAGGATTGAACCCAGGGCCTCATATATACTAGGCAAGCAATACGCTATATTCCCAGCCATTTTAAAATTTTATTTTGAGACAGGGTCTCACTAACTTGCCCAAGCTAGCCTCAAATTTACTATCCTCCTGCCTTAGCCTTGTGAGTTGCTGAAATTATAGGCATGTGATACCATGCCCAGCAAACCTATAATTCTGAAAATCAGTTTGGTTTACTGTTAAATATTCAGCACTTAAACTGACACAGGCGCACAGCAGGTGCTCAATACACAACTGTCTGGAAGCTGGGCATTATGGCACATGCCTATAATCCCAACAACTCAAGAGGCCGAGGCAGGAGGATCACAAGTTGGAGGGCAATCTCAGCAATTTAGCGAGGTCCTAAGCCCTGTTTCAAAATAAAAAGTAAAAAGGGGCTGAGGATGCAGCTCTATGGTAAAGCACCCCTAGGTTTAATTCCTGCAAACATAACAAAAACCAACTACATGGGGCTGGGGGTGTGGCTCAGTGGTAGAATGTATGCTTAGCTTCAATCCCCAGCACAGCAAAATAAATCAAAGCAAATAAACCAAAAACCAAATAAGTGCATAAATGAATGAACAGATCCTGTATCTAGCTTCTGATATCAATAAATGACAACTATTGTTATCTCTCTCATTAAGTCCTGCATTTCTCCTGTATTTGCAACTCCCCTCTGGCTCCTATTTATCCAGGACGGAAACCTGGCTTACCTGAGGTCTCTGCTATTCCCACTGCACCCTTTCTCAGTGCGTTGTCAGGTCTGATCTTAGAACTCCTATCTGCTGCTGCCACCCTTTTCAGGGTTTTCTCTGAGCTCTCATCTTGATAACATTGTCCTTCAGTCTATTTTCCTCAGAAACAGGAGGGCATAACAAGCACTTGGGCAGGACTGAAGGAAGCAGTAAGAAGTCTAATATGCTTACCAACCTCAGGGGTAAGAGCCTTCTTAAATTCTGCACTCTAGGGATTTCATCTGCCCCTCCTTCAGTCTTCTTTCTTTCTTTGTCCTATTAGGCCTCTAAGGATGGAATCCAGGGCCATAGACACACCAGGCAAGTATTCCGGTCCACCACTGAGTCGCACCCTTAGCCTCTCACCACAACAAGATACGACACTGCTTCTCTACTCAGGACCTTCCCCATGCTCACTTCTACTTAAGTGGTTAAGTCATCTTCTAGCTTCCAATTCCCTTTAATTCTTTCTACTCTTGTAATGTTCTAGCCAAATCCAAACATTTTCTGTGTTTCATAGCCTTTGGGCTTTCCCATCTTCAGGGTTTTGCTTAATCAATGGCTATTTCTTCTTCCCTATTTCCAAAGAATTACATTGTGCCATCTTTCTAGACCTAGCTCAACCTCACTTGAGTCATGAATTCCTTCCTGATTCCCTTCAGAGCAAAGGGTCCCCACTTCTCCTTATAGTTCCCTCAGAAATGATGTGTGCCTCACTTACTTGCCAAAGCCTTTCCACCTTATTTTTGTGAATCATGTACACATCTCTCTTCCCTCTAACCACCAGATCAGCAACATCAGAAATTATATCTGATTTTGTTTTGAGGTTTTCAGAGTCTCTATTTTGTTCCTTGCCTCCAAAACTTGTCAGGTACTTAATTCATAGGCCAATGTTCTCTCAGAGCACTAGTAAGGTCAGTATACAGCCCCATTAATCTACTTTTCAAATGCCATTTGGGTCAAGTCAGGATTTGCTGTCTAAAGGTAAGGGACAGTGTAGAGAGCAGCAAGAGAAAAGCGCAGGAGACAGACTCTGGTTGTAGTTACTGCTGTATCACCTTCTGACAGTGAAGCCATTCGGGCCCATGCCTGTCCTCAGTCCTTCCTACAACTTTCCAAGAGATCAAATGCTTTTATTCAGTTTAGGACTGTCAGAATACATACTGGTTAGGCTCAAAGAAAGTTTCTGGCATACCTTGACTAGTGGGAAACACTGGGCCACATTTCCTTTCACCAGATTTAAGATGAGATTGGGCAAAAGGCAGAATCAATTGTTGGTCTCCCCCAGAGCCACCAGGGGGCACTGGAATCTCGGTGACAGGAAATTTCAGAGTAGACAACCAGGTTGTGCAGGACAGGTTGGAAGGTCTGGGTCACTGTGGAATTTCAGGGCAGGGATTTTTTTTCTTTTGCAGTGCTAGTGGTGGAACCCAGGGCCTTGAGCAATAGGGCAAATGCTCCACCCCTGAGCTACACCCTCAGTCCCAGGGCAGTGATTCTAATCAAGGTCAGAATCACCTGGAAGTCTTCCACTCTAACAGCTGACCTGGGTCGGTGGAGTAGACTCAAGGCCTGCACATTTTGAAAAAGTTCCTCATGTAAAGTCTGTGTGCACACTACTGAGAACCAACGTCCTGAGCTCCTCAGCTTGCTCTTTCTCCAGAAGCAGCACTAGTGGCTCAGTGGTAGAGTGCTTGCCTAGTGGCACTGGGTTTAATTTTCAGCACCGCATATAAATAAATGAATAAAACTGAGGTCCATCAACATCTAAAAATATATATACTAGTAAGAATAGAGGCAAGGAAGAGAGCACAGGGATTAAAGTTCAGAATGGTAAAATCTGGAAACAGGTAACAGGAGGCAGCACTGATTATGATGGGAGGCAACCCAAGAAGTTCAAGAGGGGTCTGGCTCAAGTACTGCCTTGGACATACCCATCAGTTGAATGGGTCTAGTCATTTATATGTCCCTGGGCCTGAGTTTCCTCATCTGGAAATGAGGTTCATAATACTTCAATTATTCCCTTCCCTCCCTTTGTGCCAGGGATCCAACCCAGGGCCTCATGTATGCCAGACAACCACTTGAGATCCCCTAGCTCAGTTTTCTTATATTTAAAAAAAGGAAAAATGTGAAGTTCTATATGGGATACAAAAATTCCTTTAAATACATGGATTGGGACCTGCTCAAGATGGTGTAGAGCTGTGTAAGAATCACCTGTGGGGCTTTTACTCACACCAGTGATGCCCCAGATCTATCAAATCAGATTGCCTAAAGATGGGACCCCAGCACCACTGTTTTAAAGCTTTCTGGTTCTTGAAACTACATAAACCCAAACTGGGGAGTCCTTCAGGTTATTTAATACAGCTCAGTGGTTTCCAGAATTACTTGGGAAAACACTTTTCATATTGGTAGATGAACATAAGAAGGTAGATGCTGCACCTAAAATAAGTTCAGCACCACTAGAGGCAATCAAACACAGATCAAACCATATAATATGAACATATATAGTAGCCTAAAACTCCATGGGTCAAGACTGAGCCCAAATGTCCCTTCTAGCCCATGGATTGTGGGAGGCCAACCTTACGGGTGACTGAGTTACACTCTCCAGCTAGGTGCTGAGGCGCTCAGTCACAGAAATGGGTGTGTCTTGCTACAGCCTCATGGGTGAAGCTATGCTCACCTGTTCCTTTGTAATATAACCCCTTGCCCTGTTTTGGATAGAATCTTCCATGGAAGTGCCTTGTGTGTGTCCCCTCCTCTTACTGTGCCCTTGGGTGTGGCCTACCCAAGTGTCAGTCAACCTGCTAACAGTGGACATCATGAAGATAGACTCAGCCCCCTGAAACCTGACCCCTTGCCTCATTTGAATAGCTTCTCCTCAATAAAAGGGGTCAGCATGTGCTCTCGCTCTCTCTCTCTTTCTGTGGACCCTTAAGGTCAGAGGAGCCGGTCACAGCAACCCCAAAGAAAAAGGTATTTGTGTCTCTTGTGTGGTTATTTCGTGCATCCCAGTTAGCCCAGTTTAACTAGAGTGACCCCTTAGCCTTTTAGTCACGAGAACAGAAACCCAGCAATGGATATCCCCAGATGTTACTAGTAACAACAAAGCCCAGGATTGGCACAAAGGACATGGAGTCAGGTGCCTACCTGCCTCTATTCTTCCCATGAAGAGACTGGCATGGTTGCCGTCAGTCTGCAGCTCATCTTCACGTTCCCCCTCCAGGTAAGTTCGCACAGGTAGTTCCTGGCCCAGAGTTCTCAGCTCTTGGTGAAACTTACAGTCAGAGAAGCTTTGGAGGAAGTCAAGCACCAGCAAGTTTGTGATGTATTCATCCTGAGGCCTGAACCATTGCTGACCTAAGATAAAAGAGGAATTAGGAAGGCTCTTGGGAACCCAGGCCAGGGCCAGAAGCCCTTCCTGTACCTGAGCAGACAGTTCTATGGGGTACAGATGGTCTTGAAAGAACCTTACTGGCCTAAGAGGTGAATATCATGTAGATTCAAGATCCCTGCAGCAATGCCTCCGTAGATGCCAAAGAGAGAGCTTCAATTCTACAAGTGATTCATCCACCATTTGCTTTACCTGAAATCTGTGGCTGGGGTGAGTTTCCTATGCTACAGTCTGATTCAGGGAATTCAGGCAAATATCATTTAGATGCCATCCATGTATTTACATTATTTTTTTAAAAGTACCAGGGATACTTCACCAAATAAAATCCAGCTTTCCTGGCTATTCTTCTAGAAGTTAGCAGCTCTTTCTTTTCCATAATCTCTTTTGTAGGCCTAGGATGATACTGGGCCAACAGAAGACTCTCAATACATACTGGGGGTGGTACCCACAGGTCAACATTGCCTTTGGCCCAGCTTGGTCTACTTCTAGAGGCTTAATTAATGAAAACCCCAGAGTGCTCTGACCAGGAGGGGCTGGAGCACACAGTCCCCACTCACTGTCCATCTCTACTGGTAACACTTAAGCCGCATGCAGCTCCTGCAAATGCCTGCACTATGGGAGCCAGGAGGGGCCTTTCTAGCATGCTGACTGCATGTGAGGATGTTTTTTGAAAACAAAGGTGAGTACCTATAGCATCAGTGGCACCATGTGCCCAGAGCAACCATAGCTCTAAAATAAAGAGGGAATAAGTAGTCTGGAAGGCTCGGGATTCCAAGACCTGTCCAGATGTATGCCAAATATTCACAGGGGCTGTAAGAACAAAGGAAGATAAAAGTGCTGGTGAAAAGATATTGTAATCCTCTAAGTCCTTAATAATTTGCATCAGAAAAACAAAACAACTTTTTATTTGTTTATTTATTTATTTATGTGGTGCTGAGGATCGACCCTAGCAACTCGCATGTGCTAGGCGGCCGCTCTACCATTGAGCCACAACCCCAGTCCCACAAAAAAGTATTTATTAGAAAAGTAAAAAAAAAACTCCCAGGACAGCTTTTTTTTTTTTTTTTTTTGGTGGTGCTGGGGATTGAACCCAGGGCCTTGTGCATGTGAGGTAAGCTCTCTACCAATTAAGTTATATCCCCAGCCCTGAGAAAAGTTTTTTAATAGGACAAAATAAATAAAACTGCTGATATAGCAAGTACTTAGCATGCAATGAGCCCTGGGTTCAATCCTCAACACCACCAAAAAAAAAAAAAGGTTAAATAAAATATGGTACTTGAGAGGCTGGGGTTGTGGCTCAGTAGCAGAGCACTTTCCTAGCATATGTGAGGCACTGGGTTTGAGCCTCAGCACCACATATAAATAAATAAAAAATAAGGTACATCAACAACTAAAAAAATATTTTAAAAAAATATGTGTATTATTGCTCTTTGGCTGTTACTTCTTCAGGATTACTTTCAAATAAAAGCAAACTTTATGTAAAAGTTCTACTGAATCTAATTCTTACAATTCCTGTACTATGAGGCCAAGAGGGTACAAAACAGCTTAGAAACTCAAAAAACATGGCCATTTCTGTCACAAGGAGATGTCCTGATTAGAAGAGAAGAAAGGAACCCGGGGGCAGTATCATGGGTTAAGTGTGTCTCCACTAAAAAAATGTTCAAGTCCTAACCCCAAGTACCCATAAATAGGATCTTATCTGGACATACTCAAGTTAAGAAACTTCATCAGAGTGAGCCCTAAGTCCAATGACTGGTGTCTTTGTAGGAGTAAAATATATATACTACGACATGCAGGGAAATGCCACCTGAAGATAGAGGCCAGAATTGAAGTGATGCATGTCCAAGATAAGAAACATCAAGGATCACTGGTAATTCCAGAAGCTGGGACAGAATCTCCCTCAGAAAGAGGGAGCAACCACAATGATGACCTGATTTTAGGCTGCTGGTCACTAGAATTGTGAGGGAATAAACTCCTGGGTTTTTGTGTTTGTTTTTGGTGGTACTGGGGACTGAACTTAGACACTGAGCTACATCATATCCCTTTTTGTTTTATTATTATTTTTTTTGGTACTGGGAATTGAACTCAGGGGCACTCAATCACTGAGCCACATTCCCATTCCTATTTTGTATTTTATTTAGAGAAAGGGTCCCACTGAGTTGCTTAGGGCCTTGCTAAATTGCTGAGGCTGGCTTTGAACTCGAGATCCTCCTGTCTCAGCCTTCCGAGCCTCTGGGATTATAGGCGTGAGCCACCGCAACCAGCCCTAGCCCTTTTTATTTTTTGACACAGGGCCTTGCTTTTGTGGTGAAAGCTGGCCTGGAACTGATGATCCTCTTGCCTCAACTCCCAAAGTTACTGGAATTATAGGTGTGTGCCACCACGCCCAGCTTAAACTCTTGTCCTTAAAAGCCACCCAGTTTGTTTCAGCAGCCCAAGGAAATTAATAAAGGTGGTCTTTGCCCAAGGACCACCTTTTGATCCAGAGTTGGTAAACAAGAATCTGAAGCCTGAATGTGGAGATACAGCAGCTGCCAGTCATGCTAGATCAGGTTATCCAATACATTCTATAATCTTTATTACATAAAATAAAGAGAGATGGCCGGCAAAGGAAAGGGAAGTATTTCATGTTAGAGAATGAGGGATCTGGAAATGTTTAGTTGCAGTGAGCTGAAAAGCCAAGAGGACAGGCAAGTGCCATGAAAAAGGAAGTGGTTTGGGAAACAGAATTTATTTCATTCCATGAACAAACAGAGCTTGTGACATGCCAAGTATGGAACTATACTTCTTTTAAATCTTCCAGTAATAAAAGCTGAAGAAGGAATTTAATATTTATCTTTTTAGATCATAGGAAAAAATATATTGAGAGAAATGAGGAACACTTAAGAAATTCTGCTATATATTTTACATAACTGATGCAATGAAGTAAAAATAATTCTTATGCTATAGAATCAGTTCTGATGCAGAGAAAGACGAAAACCTCCAATGCATTTGATAAATTAGAATAAATCTGGTGTTCAAACCTAGCAAAAAGAACACTAGATAAGAGTAACAAAAAGTGAAACCAGTCTCATTTGTTTTTACAAACATATATATCTCAAGCCAGATATGGTGGTGCATGCCTATAGTCCCAGTTACTCAGAAGCCTGAGGCAGGAAATTGCCAGCCTCAGCAACTTAGACTCTGTCTCAAAATAAAAGATTAAAAGAGAGATATAGCTCAGTGGTAGAATACTTGCCTAGAATGAGTGAGGGCCTGAGTTTGATTTCTAGTACTGCAAATAAATTCAAAGAAGAATGCTGAGTGAAATAAGCCAGTCACAAAAAGATAAAAACTGTATGATTTCACTTATATGAGGTCCTTGAACATAGACAGAAAGTAGAATGGTAGCTATTGGGGGCTGCTGTCGGGGAGGAGTTAAGTTAGTGTTTGATGGGGACAGTTTCAGTTGAGCGAGATGAAAATGTTCTGGAGCTGGATGGTAGCAATGGTTGTACAACAACAATGCATGTAATGACCCTGAACCACACAGTTAAAAATAGTGAAGACAGGCCAGGCATGATGGCACACACCTGTAATCCTGGTGGCTCAGGAGGCTGAAGCAAGGGGATCGCAAGTTCAAAGCCAGCCTCAGCAAAAGCAAGGCACTAAGCGACTCAGTGAGACTTGTCTCTAAATAAAAATACGAAATAGGGTTGGAGATGTGGCTCAGTGGTCGAGTGCCCTAAGTTCGATCCCCATTGCCAAAAAAAAAAAAAAGAAAAGAAAAAAAAAGTGAAAATGGCAAATTTTATATTATGGGATCTTACCATATTTTTTAAAATTCCAGAGTGGGGGAAAATATCTGAGAAAGTCAAAGTATCTACAATAGGATGAAAGTTCTGATAGTGACAGAAAGACCAAACCCCAAAATGTAAGAGAAAATTTTTGCTCAGTGGTTCAGTGAGAATCCCAACTCTGTAAAACACTGGGTAACCTTCAGTGTCTCAGCTTTTTCACCCAGAAGGTAAAGAAAAAAACAACAGTAGGAGTAATGACATTCACCCTTCCTATCCTGAAAGGGTGTCAGGAAAAGTGCTACCTTATGAGAGGAAAGATTGTCTAGGGTGCTATGCAAGGAGGATGTGGCAGTTGTGTTTTAACCTGAAGACATCTCAAGAATATGGGAGAGAAGGCAACACTTATTGGGGTCCTTTCTTGTCCCTGCCAGAGTTCTGTTTCTATTCTTTATACCTGGATAAATTCTACTCCTTGCACTCTGGGGAAGGAAAAAAAAATATGGGAGAGGAAGTAAATGTGGTGGACTGGAAGACACAATGGGCAAGTTCACCTGGCACCAACATAGAATACTATCCACACTGATAACTGGTCCTTATGGGGACAAGTGGGAGCTCTAAAATTTCTTCTGTCTATGCAACTAACATCTCTCCAGAGCCCACTAGGTAGTGGGCTCTCCAGTTATCAACCTGAAAAATCCCACAATTCCCATTCTTCTGAAAGGATATTCAACAAGTACATACTGAGACCTGCTATGGTTTTGATTTAGAATGCCCCCCAAAAGTTCTGTGTTGTCCTTGTGTTGAAGGCTTAGTTCCCAAAGCAGCAGTATTCAGAGGTGGGGCCTATGGGAGGTGGTTGGATCATGGTGGCTCTGAGCTCATCAGTGGATTAATCCATTAATGGATTCATAACTTAATGTGCTTTTTTGAGAGGTAGTAGAAACTTTAGGAGGTAGGGCCTAGTTTGGGGAAGCAGCCACTCGAAGATGTATCTTTGAAGGGTATATCCTGTCTCTGCTCCCTTCTCTCTCTCTTTCCGAGCTGCAAAGAGGTAAGCAGATTTGCTGTATCACACTCTCTCTGCCATGATGTTCTACCTCATCACAAGCCCAGAAACAACAGCGCCACGTTACTACGGAATCAAACTTTGAAACCATGAGTCAAAATAAATCTTACTTTTAAGTTGAATTTTTCAGATATTTTGTCACAGTGACAGAAAGCCAACTAACACAAGACTTTTCAGGCACCGAGGGTACTGTCCATAGGCTCAGGGATGTTGAAATGGTAATTCTGTTGTAGATTTGTGGTTCCTCTTAGCAGAGCTTTCAGATGGGAACTGGGAACTGGGGTCAGGCTAGATCAGCATCCACAGGCAAATGCATGAAGAACAAGCCTACACTCAACCCTCTAACGTCCCCTTTCCAAGAATTCCTCCAAAAGAATTCAGGAGTCTGACCTCAGAGTCCATGGCACAGGCAGCACCTGGTAGCTCCAACTCAGTTTTGGTTCACGGAGGTCCAAGATCACCACCTAGAAAAGGACACACATAGAGGGTGGGTGGCTGTATCCTGAAGGGATGCCCCACAGGGTAGAATGGAGAAGACGGGCCTCAGCTCTGGCTCAGGAACTTTGGCCACTGCAACCGAGCAGCTGAGGTCACTGTTGCCAGCAGATGGTATTCAGTCGGGTTCCTTTCTTTCCCCTTGGCACAGAATTGTGGGCCACAACCTACTGAGCAAACTGAAGTTTTCCTGGATCTTCCCTGAGACTTGCCAGATCCCTTAGAACTCCCCAGGGCCAGTCCTCCATCCAAGAGTAAACTCTCCTATTCCATTCTCAGGAAGACCTCATGGATCAGGCCAATGGGCTGATCTGGCTTACAAACTATTTTAAAGTAAATATTTACATTAGTAAGTTTCCTATAAGAATATACTCAGTAAATAAAGTATATCTGTCGCAGTCTGTCTGGGCACAAATAACCAAGCTGCCACAAAGCCTTGTAGGTTCAAACAGCAACTCTTTATTCCCGAACTCTACACACACTTCCCGGGAATACACTCCCTCCACAGGGCTCCACGTGCCAATTCTCCCAGAACCCCGCGAGAACTCCACGGGAACTCCAAAGTAGCAGGCGCCTGAGGCAGCAAGAGCCGCCCTATTACTGGTGTAAAGGTCTAATATACAATTGAATCAATCCAGCATCATCTTAATGGCTTGCCTCTCAACCATTACTTCTGGCAAAATGCCAGGGGCCATTCAGACTCGCTGTGGCTCTCAACATATATCTAAAAATTTCCAGGAAATCTATCTCCTCAGGATGACAACTATCACAGCAATTCCTTCCAATAACAAAGATACCAACCCATATCTTTGACAAGTTTTATGATCTTGCATTCCACACAATGTTGCTGTGCAGACAGCATTGATCCTGACTTAAAAGGGAGAAAATATAGTTTTAGGAAGAATTTTTCTTGAGGCCACAGAACTAGTAAGTGACAGGAGGGGGCAGATCAATTCCTTCGATCAGGTCACATGGCTTCAATTGTTCATATTATGAAGAAAAAATTTCCAATAAAAATGATGAAAAAAGAGACTGCATTTGACATACAAAAGATTAAGTCTTACATTGGACACACATGACAAACTAAATGACCCACTACTAACTAGACAAATGCCAACTGAGAACTGAGGTCAAAAAATACGTCCTGGCCAGACAAGTGGTACATATTTAAAATCTCAGCTATTTGCACAGCTGAAGCAAGAGGATCACAAGTTCAAGGTCAGCCCATGCAACTAAGCAAGACTTTCAAAAGTGAAAAGGTTGGGGATTTCATGCAGTGGTAGAACAACTCCAATACCAGGAAAAACAAACAAACATAACTATTATAGACTGTTGGGGATGAACATATACTTTGAAGAACAGTATAAATATTCCTCAAAATAATAAAAATAGAATTACCATATGATCCAGCTATCCACTCCCAGGTATATATCCAGAGGAAATGAAATTGGCACACAAAAGATACATCTAGCTGGGTGTGTTGGCACACATCTGTAATCCCAGCAGCTCCGGAGGCTAAGGCAAGAGGATAGCAAATTCAAAGCTAGCCTTAGCAACTTAGTGAAACCTTGTCTCAAAATAAAAAATAAAGAGGGCTGGGGATATGGCTCAGTGGTTGAGTGCCCCTGAGTTCAATCTCCAGTACCAAAAAAAAAAAAAAAAATCTACCTACCTACCTACATATTTATTGCTATACCATTCACAATAACTACTAAATGTAATCGGCCTAGGGACCCATTGATGGCTCAATGGATAAAGAAAAGTGGTGTGTGTGTGTATAAATATATATACATATACAGACACACACACACACACATATATCATACATACATACGAACACACACACACACACATAAATGGAATAATGTTCAGCCATAAAAATGAATGATAGCCTATCATTTGCAGCAAAATGGATAGAACTAAAGAACATTATGTTAACTGAAATAATTCAAATGGAGAAAGATGCATGTTGTAGATCAATGGTAGAGCACCTGCCTGGAATGTATGAGGCACTGGGTTCAATCCTCAGCAACACATTTAATTAATTAGTTAGTTAGTTAATTAACGGTTAAAAAAATGCCCTATCTTAAAAAAAGAAAAGAAAAGAGTTGATGCAGGCTAGAAGTGTGGTTCAGTACAAGCACTTTACTAGTGTGAGTGAGGCCCTCTGGGTTCAACCTCCAGCACTACAAAAAAAAAAAAAAAAAAAAAAAAAAAAGCAAATGTTGACCTGAATGTAAAACAGTGATTACTAGAGGCTGGAAAGGTGGGAAGGATAGAGGAAGATTGGATAACAAAACAAAACAAAACAAAACAAAAAAAACCATAAGAAATAAGTCCCAGTGTTCCATAGATCAGTGAGGAAACTATAATTCATAAAAACCTATTATATATTTTATGAATAACTAGAAGAGAAGAATTCTAAGGCTTCAAACACAAAGCAATAAGAAAAAAAATCTTAATTACCCTGATTTGATCAGTATACATTGTACACATGTATGAAAATTTCACACTGTTCCTCATACTTATATACACTATGTATTAATCAAATAATTTTTAGATGTTTATAAGAAATGTCAATGACCCTGATTTTTTTTGTGTGTGAGAGGGGTACTGGGGATACACACAGGGCCATACACATGCTAGGTAGATGCTCTACCGCTGAGCTCTACCTCCTGTCCAACTACCCTGATTAGATCACTACCCACTGTATACATGTATTAAATTATCACACTGTACCCCATATATTTGTACAATTAAAACAAAAATAAAAATGTATCTATACAATTGAATACACATAAAATCATTAAACAGAATAAGAGTTTTGTTGCGTATCAGTATTAAGATGTCCAAGAGGGGTAGGGATGTGCTCAAGTGGTAACGCGCTCGCCTGGTATGGGCAGGGTGCTGGGTTCGATCCTCAGCACCACATAAAAATAAAATAAAGATGTTGTGTCCACCGAAAACTAAAAAATAAATATTAAAAAATTCTCTCTGTCTCTGTGTCTCTCTCTCTTAAAAAAAAAAAAAAAAGATGTCCAAGAGACTAAACAAAAACGTCTATGCAATAGTTGGAATAGGGTAATTCTATTTAGCAAGTAATTGTATATGTGAGTTTACACAAAATATCGGGTTAAGCCAAATAAAATTTTTATTTTGAAGGGCAAAAACAATATTGGCAATTTCATAGGGTTCCTACATGCATAGGACATAAAAAATAAGCAGGAGAATGAATAACCAACTTGTCCTGGGGAAGAAAGGAAGAGGCCAGGAAGGAAGCTGGCTATAACAGGGATACTCAGCCTTCAAAACCAGGCATGGACCACCCCACTCTCAGCACTTGCATTTCCTGTCTCAGATGCTCACTGACCTCAGGCACCCTGCACAGCTGGAGGCTGTGCTGGCTCTCCCACTGGGATATATTTTTATTTTTGTCTTAATTGTACAAATTTATTGGGTACTGTGTGATTATTTAATATATGTATACAGTGTGTAATGATCAAATCAGGGTGGTTGGACTCGGGGTGTAGTTCAGTGGTAGAGCATCTGTCTAGCTCTACCACTGGTGGGTGGGTATGGTACTTGTTTGACAGAAAAAGGTCCAGAAGCAAATGATAGAAGTGTATATGGACGAATGGAAGGATGGCAGCTCGAGGGCAAGGGGAAAACTCAGAATCATTACCAGCATCAAGTCAAAGATTAAACAGAACCTACTCCTCAGGAAAGAGGCCACAGAGATCAAGCCATTTTCCCAGTCACTGCCCAAGTAGTGGCACAACGGACAATAACCCAGTCCTCTACCTCAAGGTCTGAGCTCTTTGTCTTGTTCTACTACATCTTTTCGAGACATCTGTCATGGCAGGGATGTAGTTCAGTGGTGCAGAACGTGCCCAGCAAGTGTGAAGCCCTGGGTTCTATCTCCAGTGGGGTTCAATCCCTAGCACTAAAAGACAGAAGCGGGGTGGGCAGCTGGGGGAGGATTAATGCAAACATTGATCAACTTCCTTCTAGATTTTAATACTCAAGCTCCTATATCTACATGGAAACTTTCATATCTTGCTATTTTCACTCATTTTTGGTCATTTTCTCACTTAAATAGTCTTTTGGGGCTGGGGGTATAGCTCAGTAGCAGAAAGCATTCACAAAGACCTTGGTTCGATCCCCAGGACCACTAAATAAACAATCTTCAAAAATATTCTAATGCCTACAACTTAATGTAGTAGTTCTCAATCAGGGATGATTTTGATCTTCAAAAGCCATCTAGCAGGGCTGGGGCTGTAGCTCAGTGGCAGAGTGCTTGCCTAGCACATGTGAGGCACTGGGTTTGATCCTTAGCACCACATAAAAATAAACAAATAAAGGCATGCTGTCCATTTATAACAACAACAACGACGAAAGCCATCTAGCAGTGTCTGGAGGTAGTTTTGATTGTCAGAATGGGGAGAAGGGGCTCCTAGCATCTAGTAGGCAGGGGTCAGGGAAGCTGTGGAATATACTACAGTGTCATAGCAGCCCTTCACAACTTATCCAGCCCAAAAATGTCAACAGTGCCCCAAACTGAAACCCCTATTTGTGTGTGTGTAAGTGTATCACACACAACAAAATATAATGCATCTCCATCTCCTGTTATTGGACATTTAAATAATTTGAGTATTTTCACCACTGAAAAATAGAGCTAAGTCAGCTGGGAGCCAGAGTACACTCCTGTGGTTCCAAGTACTTGGAGGCTGAAGTAGGAGAACTGCTTGATCCCAGGAGTTCCAGGTCACTCTGGGCAAGACCCCCCATCTCAAAAACAAACAAAATAATCATGATAAATACCCTGCTGTGGCATTTTCCTATTAAGTCCAGAATCAAATGATGCCAGATGTGAAAGTAAAATATACCTTGTGTACAGGTCTCATGGTAGTCAGGGGACTGTGACTATGGCTCAACTTGGGCTGTGAGGACATAGGCAGGCTCCTCTAGGACAAAACCTAGAAAGAATTGGGGGGTGGGGATGCTGTATTCCCTAGGTCAGCTGGGGCTTTGGAGAATGTGTAAACTTTCTGAGCAGATGCCCTGCATCTGGCTTCATTCATGATTTAGGAAGAAATTCAATGAATCAACTGTCTGCTATGAGTGGGCCCAGGAGGATAGGGACAATGAGGCCCACAAAAAACCAAAGACTTCTGAGTCAACAATAATTCTATCTCAACCCCCCAACTCCTGACCTAAGTCACCAGCAAGAAGAAAAGCTCAAGTAGCCACCAGTATATCTCCTCCCTTCTGAGAACCAGTGGGAAACTGGCTAGGTGGGCAGGAAACAGGAAATAGTAACCTGCCAACTTACCATTGATAATGGATGAAAACATGCTTAGGAACCAGAAAGCCTTATATAAAGTGGCCCCATGCAACATGCAGACTGAGAACTAGGAGGCCTTTTATGCCTTATCTCTGTAGTACCAAGATAGCAAACACAGTCACCCCTCACCATCCTTGGAGATTTGTTCCAGAACCTCCTTATATACCAAAACTCAATGCCATATAAAATGATGTAGTATTTTCATGTAACTTAAACACATTCTCTTATATACTTTAACTCTCTAGATTACTTATATAATATCTAATAATGTAAGTGCTATGTAAATAGCTCTTATACTATTTTATTTAGAAAAGATAAAAAAATATCTCTATGTGTTAAGTACATATATGATTAAAAAAAATAAAAATAAACCCATGCTTCCATACCTTGCAGATATGGAAGGTCAACTGTATTATTACTGATAACAAGGAGCCCATGCCCAGGCTAGGTACATTTGTGAGGGCCTATAGTCCCAGCTCTCAGGAGGCTGAGGCAGGAGGAATGCCTGAGCCCAGAGGTTTGAGGCCTGGGCAAAACAGCATGACCTTGTTTCAATCACAAAACAAAACAAGGAAACAGTACCTACCATTTAACAGTGCCTGAATGCAACAGGCCTGGTACCAGGTGGGCCTCTGCCTGTGGATGCCCAGCAAGGATACTGAACGCCTTGGCAGCTGCAAAGTCACCCAAGCTGGGGGTGTGAGCCACATGAACACTCACCTCAGAGCCAGTTTTTCAAGAAAGATAAACAGACAACAGATGTAAACCTTTTTTAGAGGCCCCAGGAACCTCACTCACATCTGGAAAGCTAAATGTCCCTGAATTCAGTGAAACCCCCAAAGTTCTCAAAAGGCCTAGCCCTGTACCATCACACATGGTCAAAGCAAAAGACTGGGCCATACTGGGGCAGGAGCAAGCGCACGTAAGGGTCAATGGAAATAAAAAGGTATTTCCTTTTGCCTTTTTGTGATACTGGGAATTGAACCCAGAGGTGCTTTACCACTGTACTACATCCCCAGCCCCGCCCCCCTTTTTTAAAAAATATTTTTTTTAGTTGTAGTTGACACAACACCTTTTATTTATTTATTTATATGTGATGCTGAGGATAGAATCCAGGGCCTTGCATGTGCTAGGCAAGCGTTCTACTGCTGAGCCACAACCCCAGCTCTCCCAGCCCTTTTTATTTTGAGACACGGTTTTGCTAAGTTGCCGATACTGCTCTCAAACTTGTGATCCTCCTGTCTCAGCCTCCCAAGTAGCTGGGATTACAGGTGTGCACTACTGCAGCTACCCAGTGTCCCAAACCTGGGCAGGGCAGCATCTCCTTGGCTAATATATGGTCACTCTGTCCTCATAGTCCTATTCAAAGATGATAGCTGACTCCCAGAATTTCTTACAGAACAAATGAATATTAACTGTGTGCACCTACCTCTCATATCCCCCCACCACCCACAGACCTTGAGATCACTCAAATATGGCACTGCAAGAACACATGAAACAGAAGTCAGGAGAACCCAATTCTGCTCGTCTCCAGGTCCATCACTTAGCTAGCTATGTGTCAATGTGTGCCACATCCACCATTAGCCAGCATGGACCCATGTCCAAGGTACAGCACTATGAACAGAAGAGGCACACAAAGGCAAATATGACCTATAAAGGGTTTATGTACAAAATACATAATTATAAAAAAACTATGAAAAAAGTGTGTTTTACATTAAGAATATGGTCATTAATTCATCCATCAACTATCCAAGTGTCCACTATATGCCAGGTGCCAGGAAAAGCTTAAACTGTATGATATAAAATAAGGCATGGAAAAAAAATGAGGCATAAAATTCCACCTACATTTGGAATCTGGAGAAGAAAAAGTGCCACCTAGATTTAGGGCTGATAAGTATGAATTAACTAGAAAAAGGAAAAGAAAAGGCACCACTAACACTTTGCTTTTCTGTTCCTTGTTGCCTTCATCAAAAAAATAATGTTCTAGGTGCAGTGGCACTGCCTATAATTCTAGCTTGGAGGCCAAGGTAGGAGGCTGGAGTTGTAGCTGAAGGTAGAGCGCTTGTCTTGTACATGTGCAAAGTCCTGGGTTCAATTCCTAGTACCACCAAAAAAGGAGAGAGGAAAAGGGGGGGCAGGAAGAATGGGCTTGGAGAAGGGAATTCCCCCTGCCCCATCGTCTTAAATGAACACCTGTTGAACATTTTATTTAGCTCATTATTTAATGGGGAAAACAATAAAATGTTAAAATTATTCAAAAGAGCCACATGTATAAGCAATGGGAAATCAGAAAAAAATAGAGATGCAAAACTGGCCAATATCCAAAAGGTGATAATCAATTGCATTCAACTGGGCAAAGTTCATTTGCACTTTTTTTTTTTGAGAAAGAGATTTTTTTTTAATATTTATTTTTTAGTTTTTGGTGGACACAACATCATTATTTTTATATGGTGTTGAGAATCAAACCCAGCGTCCTGCACATGCCAGGCGAGCACGTTACCGCTTGAGCCACATCCCCAGCCCATCATTTGCACTTCTATGAACAAAATCATTAGTCCGATCATTTGTATTGACAGTTTTCTATAATCTGACAACAATAAAATAGCTCAAAGGCTGTGAAAGTATATGGAAAAGACCCAGTTGCAGGGCTAGGGATGTAGTCCAGTGGTCAAGTGGTGCTTAGCATGCTCAAGGCCCTGGGTTTAGTCCCCAACACCAAAAAAATAAAAATAAAAATTCTAAAAAAGGTCTAGACTTGTTAGATGGACATAATTCTTTCTTTCCTTCTTTCCTTTTTAGTGTGTGTGGGGTGCGAAGGCATTCTACCACTAAGCTATATCCCCAGCCATATATATAGTTTGTTTAAAGACAGAGTTTCACTAAGTTGCAGAGGCTGGTATTGAACTTTTGATCCTCTTGCCTCAGAAGTAGTTGGCATTACAGGTTTTGCCACCTGCCGGGCTTACCTGATAATTTCCATAGGTGCAGCAAGAGGGCTAACAAGCTAAACCTCCTTATATTTCTTTTGCAAATATAAAATCATAATACAGTATAGAATAAATGCTAAAGCCATAAAGGCAACTTCTGTCTGGAAATTTTCATAACGTATCTCTCAGATTGGACTTTTTTTGGGGGAAACTAAACTAGCTACACCCTTATCCCTTTTTATTCTGACACAGGATCTCAATAAATTGCCCAGGCTGGCCTGGAACTTGTAATCCTCCTACCTCACCCTCTAAACTAGCCAGGATTACAGCACCCAGCACAGACTGGAATTTTAAAAGCTTCTAGTATTTGCTATTCTGAGGGAAGAATACCATATCTAAGAAACTGTACCTAGTTTCACCCACAAAATCTGTAAATGTTCTGGAATTCCTGTGTGGGATAAATGAAGGCCAACCAAATGAGAGGTACAAAGGCAATTTATTCAGAGCTTGCTATAGCAGGGAGTCAGTCCCCATCCCAAGAGGTAGAAAAAAGGAAGGCTTTGATGTGCCTTGGCTAGAGGCTGCTGGCATGGGGAAGCTGGAAGTAGAAGCTGGGCATCCCACTGACTGATTAGGAGGCATGTGTGGCTTTCTCAGTTTGGTCCCAAGTTGGAGACAGGAACAAAAATTCGGAAAGCTGTCAGTTCTTTATCATATCCTGGCCAACTGAGGCTGGCAGAAGTCATTGTTTGGTTTGATGAATTGTTACTAAAGATAGCAATCAGGCTTCCCACAGGTTGCCTTATACAGCAGGCTGGCATGAGGGCAGTTTGTAGTAGATAAGGGGCTGTTTTTCCAAGCTGGCTTTTGCAGACTTTATGTCAGAATTCTGGGTGGGTTTTGTTTTGTTTGTGTTTGTTCTTTTGAGGTAGGGTCTTGCTATGTTGACCAGGCTGGTCTTGAACTCTGGAGCTCAAGTGATCTTCCTGCCTCAGCCTCCTAAGAACTACAGACATGTGGCATGACATCTGACTGCAGCTCTATTTTTATATATGGTCTGGTCCTTGTCTGTATATTCAGCCTTTTATCTTCCTTATTCAAGTCTCCCAAATATCTTAAATTTCTGGGCCTACTAGGAAGTGACCTTCCTTACTTCCCTATAAGCCAGGGACTAGGCCAATTTTCCTGGAGGGAGGCTTTGTAGGTATTTGTTTACAAAACATCAGTCTCAATTCCTTTAAAAATGGCTTGTCATCGCTGGGCATGCCAATAATCCCAGCAACACAGGAGGCTGAACATAGTAAGACCCAGTCTCAAATTAAGAAAAATAAAAAGGGCTAGGAATGTAGCGCAGTGATAAAAACACCCATTACATTTTATACTCAATACCAAAAAACAAATAAATAAAAATGGGTCATCATTGCTGATTACTTGAGCATCATTAAAAAATACGCTATTCCAAGTAAGGTTCTGTTTACACTATCAATTCATCCAATTATATCCTAGTTTTTAAAAATATGGGCACAGATGACAGTTCCTTAAGAAAATCAGCCAGGCATGGAAGTGCACACCTGTAATCAGAACAGAAGAATGGATAGTCAAATTCTGAGAGTATGACCAGTACGTAACTATCATAACAAATTTGATCAATGCTTTCGCTAAGAATAAAAATGTATTATGGGATTGAGGGTGCAGCTTAGTGGTGGATGTTGCCCAACATGCAAAAGGCACTAGGTATGATCCTTAGCACTGCAGTAAAAGAAAGAAAAAAAGATTAAAAACACACAAACATTGGGGCTGGGATTGTGGCTCAGTAGTAGAGCGCTCACCTAGCACGAGTGGGACCCGGGTTCGATCCTCAGCACTACATAAAAATAAAGGCATTGTGTTGTGTCCATCTACAACTAAAAAATAAATATTTAAAACACACACACACACACACACACACACACACACACATGCACACATGCACACATACACAGAGCTGCACTGCTGGTACAGTTATTTTTCTTTTTCATAATGCAAATGACCAAATATTTGAGATTTTCCAATGGTACTAATTTAGAGTCTTTTTCTGTTTTGTTTTTTTTTTGATACTGGAAAACCTGGGTGTTTTACCACTGGGCTCCATCCTCAGCTCTTTTTGTTTTTTATCTTGAGACAGGGTTTCACTAAATTGCTTAGGGCCTCAATAAGTTGCTAGGGCTTGTCGTCATCCTCCTGTCTCAGTGTCCCATGCTATCCTAAAAGGGTTGGGATACAGGTCAGTGGTACAGTGTAAAACAAAACCAAACAAAAATCTCACACACACACACACAAAATAATTCTTCTAAATTCAGGGTATTATCTTTGGAAGGCAAGGTCAAAGTGTTGCCAGGTGTCTTGATAAGACACTATCAAGAAAGGATCATACATGCCTAAGAGAGGAGACTTGGTTATCCATTAATGAAATTCACAAACCTTGGCTCTTTCATAAGTGATGAACCTTTGTTCTTTGGTTTTCCCCTTAAAAAAAAAAAATCAAGAACATAACAAAGTCAACATTCGGCCATACAGAGTCTCTGTTATCCCGTGGATTATGGATAAAGTAAGGAATAATCTTTCATTTTGAAGTGAAGGCATTAATGAGTAAAATAAAAAAGTAAACACCAAAGCAAGCAAGCGATGACGTATTTCATAGCTTCTTTTCAGACTCAGGTGTAATAAGCTATCATGATAATCACTTTTCAGGTTCTGGCCTCTACTTTTGTCCCCCTGTATTATGGTATACACTGGGAAATCACTTTAGGAGAGGGTATCTGAGGCCCTTTTCAGAGAATCTATCAGGTCAAAAGTATTCCGTAATAAACTGAGTGCAGGGACGTCTGTAGTCCAAGCTAACGAAGAGGCTAAAGCAGGAAGATCCTTTGAGCCCAGAAGTTTGAGACTAATGTGGGCAACATACCGAGACCCCATCTCTAAAATAAATAAATAAATAAATAAATAAATAAATAAATAATTCACAACAATATTAACATTATTTCTCTCACAAAGGCATAGTAGAGTTTTCTAGAGGCTGGAAGATATGGATATTACAACAGTCTGAGAAGTTAGATGTCTTGCGTTCACCCAGATATTTAAGAAATTTGCAAAATAACATGAAACCATGTTGTTCTTCTCAATAAAAATGTTGTTTTTTAAAATACAATTACTGTTTAAAATATTTATGCTAACAAGCAATTTCATACATTTCAAATGACTTAATAAGCATTTAAAATTTTTGTTTTAATTTTAACATAGAAAATATTAATAGATAAAACCCATTTAATTAAAAGGCTTTTGGTTCCTAATTTTTATGTGTAAAGAGATCTGGAAACCAAGCAATTGGAAGAAATATACTACCCCATTTCTTTGAAAAATAAAAGCATATCCACAACTGCTTTTGTATTCCATACTAGTTATAACTAATTATTATACGTAAAAAATAGATATATTAGTTCTAATGAACTGGGAGGTGACAATTGGAGAGCTATCTGTCACATACAAACATTTTAGCAGATGTTTATAAACACAACTTTTTATAGCTACACGTCCCTTTTATGCCTTTTTTAGTACCAGGGATTGAACTTGGGGGTGTTTAACCACTGAGCCACATCCCTAACCCTTCTTGTGTTTTGTTTTGAGACAGGGTCTAAGTTACTGAGGCTGGCCTTGATCTTGTGATCCTCCTGTCTCAGCCTCCAGAGTCACTGAGTACAACACCATGATGACTTCTTTTATGCTTTCTTTCTTAAGTATTATTTTTGGACACAATACCTTTATTTATTTTTTATGTGGTGCTGAGGATCGAACCCAGGGTGTGCACATGCTAGGCAAGTGCTCTACCGCTGAGCCACAACCCCGGCTCCTTCTTTTATGTTTTCTTGAAGTGAAAAGTACATTCATTAACACCAGCCAGAGATATAACCTGTTTAGAAATTTTAAAAAGTTTAAAAGTGCGGGGTGTGGTGGCACATGCCTGTGATCTCAGTGACTCAGGAAGCTCAGACAAGAGGATCACAAGTTCAAGGCTAGCCTAAGCAACTCAGGGAGGCCCTGTCTCAAAATAAAAAATATAAAAAGGGCTGGGGATGTAGTGGTAAAGTGCCCCTGCATTCGATCCCTAGTGCCAAAAGAAACAAACAAAACCCAAAGTCTAAAAGTTATGCCTGATAATCAATGTTTTGATATTCTGTATTATAAATTATGTGGATATAAAATGACAACTCATTAATTATCTCAATTCAGTTTTTAAGTTATCTAAAGCTTTACCTTCCCATACCATTAAAATAGAAACAATTGTCAAGGCGGGGATGCAGCCTGTGACACAGCATGGTGCTTGGCATGCATGAGTTCCAGTATTTGATTCCCAGAACCAAAATAATTAAAGTCAAAGCATGAATGATTTAATTTAACTAAATGCAAATTTACAATTTTTAAATTTTTTTTTATTTTTTAGTTGTAAATGGACACAATACCTTTGTTTATTTTTATGTGGTGCTGGGATCGAACCCAGTGCCTCATGCATGCTAGGCAAGTGCTCTACCACTGAGCCACAATCCCAGGCCCAATTTTACAATTTTTATAATGTTAAACATTGAGTAATGTTAGCTGGTCATGGTGGCACATGCCCATAATCCCAGTGATTTGGAAGGCTGAGGCAGGAGGATCTTGAGTTCAAAGCCAGCCTCAGCAATTTAGCAAGGCCCTAAGCAACTTAGTAAAACCCTGTCTCAAAATAAAAAGCAAGGGCTAGGGATATGGCTCAGTTGTTAAGCACCCCTGGGTTCAATCACCAGGTCCCCAAAAAAGGAGTAATGTTAGCGGATTTAAGTAAACCTGTATAAGTTTAAGGTAGAGGGAAAGCAAGTAGAATAAAATAAAATGTATACTTGTGGGTTGTATCCCCACTACTGGAAAGGGAGAGAGGGAGGGGGAGGGAGAGAAAGAGGGGGAAGGAGGGGGGAAGGAGGGGGAGAGGAAGGAAGGAGGGAGTGGGAGGGAGTGGGAGAGAGAGGGAGTAGAGGGAGGGGGAAGGAGGGGGAAGGAGGGGAGGAGATGCCATGTATAAACAAAAACCAAGAGGAAACACAAATTGAAGGGTGGGGCCCCAAGAGAAACTTAGTCAACAAACTTCTTAGTCAACAAAGTTCTTCTGTTGCTTGGAATTCACCTAGGACCAGGTGGATCCACTGAGTAAGCTTTTCAGTGGCTGATCTTCAAAACTGCCAAAGGGTAGTTTAAAATAAAGTGGGCTGGGGCTGTGACTCAGTGATAGAGCTCTTACCTAGCATGTATGAGGCCCTGGGTTCAATCCTCAGTGTCACATAAAAATAAATAAATAAAATAAAGGCATTGTATCTATCTACAACTAAAAAAAAAGGTGAAACCTTGACTTTGATACAAATATAAAATGACAAAATGATATGTGTCAGAGATTTCATCTAGCTAATTAATTAATGAAGGAATCAATAGGATGCTTCAACCATTCTAGGATTACTAGGTGCCTGCTAGTTCTAGTACACACTTCCATGGATATAAAACTAACAGTACAGAGCTTCAAGAAGACAACCTCTGCCCTTTGTGGGGGTGACACTCAAGCCTTTGGGTGCTCACAGACCTAGACTTCTCCTTCCCATGGTCTCTAGGACCACAGTTTGCCTAACTGGCTGACTTATTCCTTTGGGTATTGACACTTATCAGTTTGGTCAGGGGTTTTTGCTGACACTCTCACTCCAGAAAAACACATGAGGCAGGCCACACTTCCAATCACTCAGCCAAACTGAAATTTACAGTAAAGAAGAAGCTGGCATTTAGAGCAATGGTCCAGTCCAACTCCTTTGTACCTAGGCTAGTCTGAGCTCCCAGGCCCTGGAGTCTTTTCTGCAGACACTAGTGACATTCCTTAGAAATGCAAATGATCTCTTTTTACTCTGTCTCACCACCCCTACTTCATTTTCAAGGGCATGGGAACTACTTATCTAATCACCCTCTGGTTTTCAACTCTGGCTGCAACTGGAACCAATGGGGAAGCTGTTAAACATACTAATTCAGCATGAGTTTATATACAGAAAAGCCCAAAGAATCCACCAAAAATTATTGGGACTAAAACATGAGTAAAGAAAAGTTGTAGGATATAAGCATTTTCAGAATCCATTGTATTTCTATACACTAACAATAAACAATCCAGAAATTAAGAAAACAATTAATTTGTGCCAGGCATAGTGAACATGCCCATAATTCCAGCAATTTGGGAGGCTGAGGCAGGAGGATTGCAAGTTCAAGACCAGACTTAGCAATTCAGTGAAGACCTTAAGCAACTTAGAGAGACCCTGTCTCCAAAAAAAAAAAAAAAAAAAAAAGGCTGTGGATGTGGCTCAGAGGTTAAGCACCCTGGGTTCAATCCTCAGTAACAAAAGAAATAAAAACAAAGAAAGAAAACAGAGCTGAGGGTATAGGTCACAGAGCTCCTGGTAGAATGCTTGCTTAGCCATGTACAAGGCCCTCGGTTCAATCCTCAAAACTGCAATACATACATACATACATATAGCAGCTGAGGGAGGGTAGCATAAGGAAGGAGGGGCCTCTTTATCAGATAATTTGGAACATCCCTTCATGAGTGTCTCTGGCACCACCAGGCCCACAGAAGTCAGGCATTCTGTATGTTAAAGCCCTCCGACACCTAATCTCCTGCTTCCAGGCCCTGAGTTTTCTAAAAGGCCTGTAGACACTGAGTGGGGCAAGATAGGCCAGCAAGGAGGGAGACAGTTGTCCCAGAGGCCATTCTAAAATGTCTACATGAGCTTTTGTCCTACTACCTTGTTCCTGAACTCTCTTTTTCTTCTTTTTAGAGCTTAATTATGGAGAAAAATGGGATATTGCCAGGGATAAAGCACAGCACAGAACCTAAAACAGACAGGGGGCTGCTACCCACACTGTGCTTAGTCAGAGCTGGCAAGGAACAAGGGAGTCTACTGGCTAGACAGAAGGGCGTGCATGGGTATCAGCAGTCCTCCTGCCTCCCAAGCTCTGGCAGAAAAATTTCTTTCCTCCGCTGTGAAAGGGGTCAAAGACCTACATCAGGGTGCAGGGGTGTGGGGGGTGGGGGGGCAGATTACTAGAACATAAAAAGATGCAGCTTTCACAGTCATCTCACAGATGTCTCTGGAGATGGTCACCATGGGCCCCAAACTCAGCTCCCTAGTCGACCAGGTAAGGATTTTGGAGGTAAGAGATCTCTAAGGTTCCTAATGGATACCCAGGAGAGAAAATAAGGCATTTCAGAGGTTGTACACCCTTTGGGGCCAAGTGGTCTTAGAGCCTGCTAGAATTTCTAGAGAAGTTTCAGTCAAGATTGCTCTATCTTGCCAGGTGTGGTGGTGCACACCTGTAATCCCAGTGGCTTGGGAGGCTGAGACAGGAGGACCTTGAGATTAAAGCCAGCCTCAGCAAAAGCAAGGTGCTAAGTAACTCAGTAAGACCCTGTTTTCTCTAAATAAAATACAAAATAGGGCTGGGTATGTGATTCAATGGCCAAGTGCCCCTGAGTTCAATCCCCAATACAAAAAAAAAAAGAAAGAAAGATTTTTCTATCTTCTCCACTATACCAGGGCTTGCCTTGATGGACTCCAGAGTCCCCAGATGGTGCTTAGCCTGGCTGTGTTCCCTCTACTTCCTACACACACATGTAGAGGCAGTTGAGTCTGGAAGAAGAGAGATAGTCCTAATGCAGTGACTTTCCTAGAACTCAAAGCTTAGGGTTCACCCACTGAACCCCACAGTGACTTCCTGTTCCTTGTCTCCAAAGAGATGAATGCCCAAGGCAGGAGCCTCTCCAGCCCCCTCTGATGCCAAATCTTATGTTAATAACACACTGGCTGAGCTGAGGCTGTGGGTGGGGAGTGACTCATTCACCCAGCTGGCTTATGTGCTGAATTGAGGTACATAGATTTTTGAGACATCTATGTTCAAAGGATCAGAGTTCCTCAGCCCTAGTTCACTCTCCCAGACTGTCTACCAGGAAGGACACATGCCTACCACCTCACCTTCATGCCACAGCCCCAAATGCCCCTGGACCCTGCTTCCCTTCCTGGCTCTGAGTCCCTAGTCTTATCCAGTACTCCTGCTGCTCTCAAATCTTAATGGATCTTCAGTCCTCCCACTCTGACCTCAGCCAGCTCCCCCTACAGAAACAGCTGAACCCCACTGAGATCATATGCATGTTAAGAGGCTCAGGTCTTTCAAGCCCAGAATAGAATTTCTAAAGGTAAACAGGTCCTGTTTGGTTTGAACTTGCAATGTAATCTCACTTTCCCCATGTGGAAAAAGGACCACCTCCTGCCTTGTGGGGACCAAATGGAAAAACAGAAAGGTCCCCAAATGCCACTTGAAGAAGGTCTTCCCCTTCTCTTTGGCTCTGGAGGACAGAGACTCAAGTAGGAGCTCTTGGGACATGTTCTGGGCTCAGGACTACAGTCACCTCAATGCTTATCCATGTGGGATGCACATTACCATTAATGGTCACAACTGTAGAACTTCACAGAATTAATGTAAGAATTAAAATACAGACTGTCCCAACTTTTATTTTTCCACTTTCTGATGGTTGGTGTAAAAGTGTACTCCTACAACTATTACACTTTTCACTTTCTGTATAATATTCAATAAATTACATGAGAGAGTCAATACTTTTTTATAAAACAGGCTTTGTGCTAGGTGATCTTGCCCAACAGTGGGCTAACATGAGTGTTCTGAGCACATGTAAGGTTGACTAGGCTAAGCTAGGATGTTTGGTAGGTCAAGTAAATTAAATGCCTTTATAACTTAACAACCATTTTTTAATTTATGATCATATAACAATGATTTGGGGAGTCTTTTTTTTTTTAAGGTACTGGGGATTGAACCCAGAATTACCACTGGACTAACCCTTTTTATTTTCTACTTGGAGACTCAATAAGTTGCCCAGGCTCACCTTGAACTTGAATCCTACCTCAGCCTCCTGAATCACTGGGATTACAGGTATGCATCACCAGCCAGGCAGGCTCCAAAAGTTCCCTTGGATGTGATAAGGAGGCAACTCCAAGAATCCAAGAACCCAAGTGAAGGAGATGATGATGCTCTTGAAAGAGGGAGCCCCATGGATTTTCTGCTTTTTGTCCCACTGAACTCCCTTTTTCTTCTCATAAATGCTGTCTATGCCCTTAAGCCCTAATGAACATAGAGATTTGATGCGAAAAGATTATCTTTGTCTTCCTCAATGCTAGCTTTGAAGGTTGTCTTCTTCCAGCAACTTCTGTCTCCAGAGCTTTAGTAGAGTGATGTGCAGTAGAACCTTCTACCCCAATAATAATGGGTTTAGTGGAACACAGCCCCATTGTAAGATGAGGAGCATCTGTATATATTCATGCAAATTAAATGAAATATGGATGCAGAGATGCCTAATAACAAAAATACAAGAATATTATTGTAGCCAGGTGTGCTATCACACCTGTATTGCCAGCAACTTGTGAAGCTGAGACAAGAGGATCTCAAGTTCAAAGCCAACCTCAGCAACTTAGCAAAGAACTACTCAACTTAGCAGGACCCTGTCTTAAAATAAACAACGAAAAAGGATGGGGATAGAGCTCAGTGATAAAGCCTCTCTAGGTTCAATCCCCAGTACCCCCCCTACACACAAAAGAACATTATTGCTGGCCGTGTAATAAAGACTTAAGACTCTTCATTTTTGCCTGTAAATATTAAGTGGGTAACTAGTAACTAAAAATAGGATTAAAAACTTGGCAACTCTGCCTCCATTTTGCATGTGTCTTCTCTGCTCTGAGTTACCTTGGATTCTAGGAATAGGTCTGATTGGTAAATATCTTGTGATGAGTAGAACCCTTCTTCCCCTTCCTAGTAAAAAACAGTAACTTTCTTTTTGCTGACAAGACCCTCACTGACCAATCCAAATGTAATGGACCAGATCATTCCTGTCCAAGATTATAAGAGGAACTTAGGCAATGATTCTTAGACCTGCAGATGCTCAACCGGTAACTAAAAGTAGGGTAAAGTTGGGCATCTCTGCATTTATTTCATATCTGTCTCCTTTAATCACCTTCAATTTTGTGATCTGCTCAGCTCTTCATAATCATTTAAGGAATGTTCATATAAAAACTAGTAATAGTCCTAAATTTACCTAATCTATCTCATCCCCCTTCAAGACTGAGGTAAGATTTGTGGGGATACCCTCTTTTAGGACCCTAGAGGAGTGCCTAGAAGCTTCCAGTCATTTCCCTACACTTTCCATGTAAAGTAGATCCCTACAGGCAAGTCACCCTATAATGCAACTGCCCTCCCCCAAGCAGGAACAATTGTCTCATGGGAACCAAATTGCTTCCTTCCAGGATCACTTAATAGATAAATATCCTGAGCAGCAAATGGAGATGGCTTCCTCAAGTGACAAGGACTTAGTCGAAGCCACCTCATAGAACCAGAAATAAAATAACCAGACCATAGTTTAACTAAGGCTGCTTGAATATGTGTAACTCTTGCCCTTGCCCCAATTCTTCCTCTGTTTAAACCTAAAGTTCCTGTGAGCATCAGGAAGCATGTGACTCTGCCTTCCCAATATGGTCATTTGATTAAAGTTTCTTTCTTTCTTTTTTTTTATCATTACCTTTTCTGTTTGGTTTTTGGATCTTGGAATTCCTGGAGTCAGCTATCTCTCCTAGGGCTTGGGTAATAAGATGAACCTTCTTTGTCAGATGTGCGAACCCTCTAGCTATACAAATCCCACTTTCTTGCCCTTTTTTTTCTTTTTTTGTTACTAGGGTGCCATACCACTGAGCTACACCCCCAGCACTTTTTATTTTTTGAAACAGAGTCTTACAACATTTGCCCAGGCTGGCCTAGAACTTGTGATCCTCTTGCCTTAGTCTACTGAATCATTGGGATTATAGGCATGAGCCACCACATCTGGCCTTCGTTCCCCTTTCTATAAAACCCTGAATTAACTGTCATCCCCTTAAAGGTAGGGCTAAGGATGTAGGTCCTCTTGTCTTCCCAGTGCACTTACACTGATTCAAGTTCCTCTCCTCTGTTTGGTTTGTGGGGAAGGTGGCTAAACCTGATTTGCTGGGACCCTCAACCCTCTAGCCTAGGACTCCAGTAGCAGTCTCAGATAAAGGCTCATGGTCAAGGGTCCATATCAGACAAATTGGATTGTTCCAGCTCATCTACCCATACATTGCATTTGGAACCTCAAAGGCCAGCCTACCCCCACCCACCCACCCAGAGCACAGTACTGACTTCCTTCCTCTAAAGAAAGAAGACTGGTAAGCAAATAAGGAAGAAACCCAATCCTATGGTAGATGGCAACCTGCTCTGCTGGTCACCAGCATAGCCATCAGCATGGATGATTAACTGCAAGCTGGGGGATCCCATCTAGATGAACAAGTCCAGGCAGGAAGCTCTGCAGAAAGTTCCATGATGATCTGGACATCAAAGCAGATTGAGCACTAGTCCCAGACGACAGGGATCTCCCCAGGAGCAGCTGCCACACTGCTATGCTGCCCACTCCTGAGCCACAGCTGCCATGAGAACCCACACCCTTTCACTAGGGCAGAATGTCTTTCCAGTTATTCTGCATACCTAAGAGCAACCAACCCCCTCTTTAAGTCTGGTCTATGTCCAGATATAGTCTTTTAACCTTCAAAACTCCTCCTCCCTACAGGAGCCTATGATCCCAGTTACTCAGGAGAGGATTGCCAGTTCAAGAAAAGTCTGGGCAACTTGGCGAGACCCTGCCTCAAAAAAAAAAAAAAAAAAAGAAAAAGAAAAAGAAAAAGAAAAAAAAAATAAAAGAGCTAAAAAGGCTGGGATGTAGCTCAGTGATAGAACATCCCAGTTTCAATCCCCAGTACAGAACAAACAAACAACAAAACAATAACAAAAAACTCTCTCCCTCCAAAGCTCACAAAATTCAAGGAAGTCCATTTGTAATACTGATAGTGGAGGGTAACTTAAACAAAACACTTCTTCCTTTTCTTTGGCCCCCTCCATTTCCTTCTTTCTTTATTTCTGCAGTGCTAAGGGTGGAACCCAGGGCCTCAGGCATGCCAGGCAGGCTGGTGCTCTACTACTGAGACATACCCCAGCTCTTCCTCTTTTTCTTAGTTGGTGTGTCTTTTCCAGAAAAGATCATAGGCACAACACCCATAAAGCCAACCAAGCAATCAATTTCAGGCAGAAACACTTCCAGAAATGGTTGCTTGAGATTCACTGAGATGGCCTTTTATTTAAAACATTACTATTTAGACCAAGAGAGGCAAACAGACAAAAAAGTGTGGGGGTGGGGGGAGGATAGAGTTGCAGGTAAAGAGTTGTGGGAATCTGCCAGGATAGTTCTTGGGTAAAAATTCCACCAATGGGAGTCCTCTCTCACACACATCATTAGCTGCCTGTAACTTCAGAGGCCTGTCTGCCTCCTAAGGTCTAGCAAGGGAGGAGTCAACAGAAAGGCCATGGTGGTTGGGGTAAGTCAGTGGTACAGTACTTACCTAGCATGTCCCAGGCCCTGATGAAAGAAAAGAAAGGAAGAAAGAAAGAAAAGAAAGAAAAGAAAAGAAAGGCTACAGGTCATGGTCATTCTCTCTGCCGCTTACCCATGAATTTCTAATAGGCATGAAGGTGTGCAGGTAAGTAGGTTGCATTTAAATAGCAGAACAGAGAGAAGCCTTGGAGGTTGGCAATGTGGTGCAATGGTTATAATTAGGGCCCTGGAGTCTGAATCCCTCAGTTGTGGCCCTGGGCATATTATCTAACACCCCTTTTTGTCTGTTTCATCATCTGAAGAATGGTGATGCTAATCTAATCTCTGATTACTATAAAGCCTAAATAAGTTAACTAATAAACATATATAGCATTGTGAGGTGGAAGTTGCAACTTCCACCTATAGTTCCCACTACTCAGGAGGCTAAGGCAGGAGGATCACCTGAGCACAGGATTCAAGACCAGCCAGGGCAACATAGAGACCTCAACTCAAAACAAAAACAAAAACTTACAAATATATCTTCTGTGTATCAGGTACTCTGTATGTTATGGTTGGTTACATCCCCCACCCTTTGAGCCTTAGTTAGCTGTCTTCCTTAGATCTATCAGTGGCTTTAAACAAGGATACATGTGACCTCTTGGAGTGACCAGCCAGGTGGGCTAGCCAAGGAGCTGTTAATCCTGTTAATTGTGGAGACCAGATGAGATGAGCAGGGGTAGACATATCAGCTGGCCTCAGGGGGCACTGCAGAACTGTGCTGTCCTTCACAGCTGCAACCTGGCCAGAGATGCTGCCACAGAATGTGCTTCCAGAAGCCACTGTTCTACATCCTGGCTCCTTGCAGATTGACTTCAGAGCCAGCACTCTTGGTATTACCACCATGATTCACTCAGTCCCTGAGTAAGAAGGCTGCCTGTCCTTGAAAACTGATGGTTACAGACTCCCATTTGGTCACCAACCCCTCCACCTTGCTAGAAAGAGGACAAAAGGGAATATCAAACCACCCTAAGATACCATCTCAGTCCAGTAAGATTGGCAGCCATTAGGAAGTCAAACAACAACAAGTGCTGGCGAGGATGTGGGGAAAAGGGTACTCTTGTACATTGCTGGTGGGACTGCAAATTGGTGCGGCCAATTTGGAAAGCAGTATGGAGATTTCTTGGAAAGCTCGGAATGGAACCACCATTTGATCCAGCTATTCCCCTACTCGGTCTATTCCCTAAAGACCTAAAAAGAGCACACTATAGGGACACTGCTACATCCATGTTCAGAGCAGCACAATTCACAATAGCAAGACTGTGGAACCAACCTAGATGCCCTTCAATAGATGAATGGATAAAAAAAATGTGGCATTTATACACAATGGAGTATTACTCTGCATTAAGAAATGACAAAATCATAGAATTTGGAGGGAAATGGATGCCATTAGAGCAGATTATGGTAAGTGAAGCTAGCCAATCCCTTAAAAACAAATGCCAAATGTCTTCTTTGATATAAGGAGAGTAACTAAGAACTGAGTAGGGAGGAAGAGCATGAGAAGAAGATTAACATTAAACAGGGATGAGAGGTGGGAGGGAAAGGGAGAGAGAAGGGAAATTGCATGTAAATGGAAGGAGACCCTCAGGGGTATACAAAATTACATACAAGAGGAAGTGAGGGGAAAGGAGGAAAAATATAAGGGGGAGAAATGAATTACAGTAGAGGGGGTAGAGAGAGAAGAGGGGAGGGGAGGGGGGAGGGGGGATAGTAGAGGATAGGAAAGGCAGCAGAATACAACAGTCACCAGAATGGCAATATGTAAATCAATGGTTGTGCAACTGATGTGATTCTGCAATCTGTATATGGGGTAAAAATGGGAGCTCATATCCCACTTGAATCAAAGTGTGAAATATGATATATCAAGAACTATGTAATGTTTTGAACAACCTACAATAAAAATTAATTAAAAAAAAAGGGAATATCATTCATTGCCTTTCACAAGGCTGAGAATGCTAGCCTAGAAGGCTCTATCATCAAACCTCCATCCTCCTCCTGGTCCTCATCCTTCCTTCAAAGTCCAAAGGCCTGGGTGTGGCTGGGGCTCCTTGCAAGGCCCATTTATACTCATTTGCAAATAAGTGTTCCTCCCCAGGCATTCCTTGCACAGCCTGGACTCCTGTGGAAAAACCATGCCCTTATTCATCCTTCAGAGAGCCCCAGTAGTCTGGCCTTCTTTGCCAGTCCTATCCTACTGCAGATCAATTATAGAAACATGTCCCCGCAGTCTTAGGTCTCCATTCCTGAGGCAGCACTTTGTTCCTCAGGAAAACAATCCCAAGTGAGATGCCTGCTCTTTTCTTTTTTTTTTTTTAGATTTTACAACTTTATTTTTTTATGTGGTGCTAAGGATCAAACCCAGTGCCTCACACATGCTAGGCAAGTGCTCTACCACTGAGCCACAACCCCAGGCCAAGATGGCTGCTTTTAAACTTCAGCTATTAAGTGCTGACCCTACTCTCATTCCATCCCTGGTCTGGAGGGACAGAAGAGGCAAGGTCACACTTAGCTGCAGGTAAGGCTTGGCATGTGTCATCTTCCCAAGAAGGCCCCCCTCACTATAGTTTGGTGCTCGCTCTCTCTCCTATTTACCCCTGGCTGCCAGACCACATTCTCTTCCAGGCACAATCATGGCTAACTCCTAGGGATGTCAGGCAGTCTTCAGGGTCTGTCCCAAGATGGCAAAGCCCCAGCGCAGGAAGCCCTCCCCATCTCAGAGCCTGCCAAGTGCCCTGACCAGGTGGAGATGGAATGTGGAAAAACCATATCTTTTTTGCAGCTTCCACTAGCTCTCTTCCATAGCAGGTCAGCTGAGCTACTACTGGCTTTGAAGATGTCTCAGAAGATTGGTCAAGTGTAGCCATGAAATAAGTCAGGGGCTCTGGGATGTATCCCCAGGTCTGCCACATGAAAGCTAATCCCGGCCAAGAAGGGGCAGAGCTACAGAGCCCTTCCCTGTGTTCCTCAGTCTATCCCCTCACGGCCATCTCTGGTCTTATCCTGACCCCAGCACCAGCTGCACATTCATATTTGTTGAATGAATGAATAAACCCTTGCTAGTCCAGCTACTTGGTGGATGAGAGTTTCAGGACTCTTTGGGGTTTCCAAGCGGCCCTGTGGGCTGCCACTCCCGCCACGTTTGTGGAGCCATGGAGCTCTGAACTCTGAGGCACCAGCAAGTATAGGGGAAGTGCCCTGGACTGGAGTACCATCTGCATCTGTGCTGGGGTTCCGGATCTGCCACAGAGCAGGTGTGAGGCAAGAGCCTGTCCTTCCTGTTAGCTTTCTCATCTCTAGAGATGGCCGGGGCTGAACAGTCCACGGAACCCTGGCGGAGGTGTCTGTGGCCTCGCCTCTCCCAGCTCTCTCAAGCACCTGCGGGTGAGGGGCGCGGCCCGCCCGCCCCGCCGGCGTCCACGTGAAGAGAAGACAACAAAGTCAGTACCGCCGCCCAAAGGGAGGACCATTGGGCCACAGATGAGAACATGGGGTTCCGCTACCTTGTCCAGGACCCCTGCTGCGGGGCGGGCGGGCTACAGGGGACGCGCTCCCGCGTGTGCGGGCTGCCCACGAAGGGGCTGGGCAGAAACGAGGTTGGCGGCGGGGCGGACCCACGGCCAGGCTGGGGGCTCTCATCCGACGCCAGGCGCAGGGCGGCGGAGTGCTCCGGGAAACACTTTGAGGCGTGCGTCTCTCCAGCCCTCCCCTGGTCCCGACCCAAAGCGCAGACAGCCCGAGACCGAGATGAGGAGAACGGGGACGGCGTGCCCCAACCTGAGCTCGGTGGAGACCCCTTAGATGGCACCGAGCCGGGGAACACAGGGCCGGGCGCCCAAGAGCCAAGGCATACTCACCACCCAGACGCCGCGCAGGAATTCGGGCGCAGGGCGCGTCCGCACCAAGGCAAAGTCCCCAAAGCGCACGGAGAGAGCCCGGACGCGGGCCGGATGACCAGCTTCCGTCCCTCGCGCCCTCACGCGGCGCCCCGCCTCCGACCGCGCCGCCCCGCCTCCGACGCGCCTCCAGCTTCCCGCCTCCCGCCTGCCTCTGGGGAAACTGAACACCGGCCAGGCTGGGAGTGAGCGAGAAAGGGGAATCCCAGAGCCGGCTGGGGAGGTCTCCAAATCCGGGATTCTGTCCCGCCACAAGGGCTGCCACGGCCTGATTCTGGCCCGGCACAAAAATTGGTAGCAATGAAAATGACATTGGCTTCACTCATCTCTTGTCAGGGTTGGCACCTTCAAACAATTGTTATAGCTGTCAAATTTGGCCACTTATTCCAACGTTGCCAGGACAATTCCTAAGGCTTTTGGTGAGGAACTGCTTTCGGAGTCCTCCCAGGCTATTTTGAGATAACCTCTGGGGTGGCAGTTCTCAGTTCTCAAGGAACCAGGGAGAAAGAAAAAGATGCAAAGCCCTGTGGGGTGCAGATAATCTAGTCCAGCCACTTGCCAGTCCCCTTGTCCAGATAGTTCCCACTGCTGGGACAGGACTGTGGTGTGGCCAAAGAACAACTACGTGTAATGCCAACAAAAGAGAAACAGAAATAAACAAAGAAAAAAGTTTCTGAAAAGAATGAGGAAGCAAATAGGACCAAGAAAGTTACTGTATCAGACCGGGGAACACAGGAATAGAAACTGAATTTGGAAAAAAAAAAAAAAAAGAATGAAAAGAAGAAAAACACATGGTTACATAGGGATAATAAAATCCCATAGGTTTTCTTCTGTGCCTTTATGTTTTTTCAACTTTTCTGAAAATTTTTGAGACATTCATTTCACAAGGAATAAAAACTATTATAGTAAGAATTGTGTAATGAACTAATTTGTTAAATTTAGGCTGCAATTTGATTCTTTTTCAGAATTGCATATCCACATAATTAAAGAATAAATAATAAGGGGCTGTGATTGTGACTCAATGGTAGAGTGCTCCCCTAGCACGTGCAAGGTTCTGGGTTTGATCCTCAGCACCACATAAAAATATAAATAAAAAAAATGAAGGTATTATGTTCAACTACAACTAAAAATAATATTTTTAAAAGAAGAATAAGTAACAATATTTTTGTGATAATAAATATTTATTGCTTTAAGATACAAAGTTTAAAACAAAAGATATGAAGTTTTAGGGTAATTTGGAATATGGCAGGAAGTTAAACAATTCATGATAATGCTGCTTCTGAACATTTCTGTATTCTTCTCTTTTTTTCTCCAGTGCTGCAGATCAATCCCAGAGCCTTGTATATGCCAAGTGCTCTGCCACTAAGCTTCATACCCAGCCCCAATTTCTAGATTCTTAATGGTACTCACTTCTTGGTGTGTCACCATTGCTTGTTCTTAAAACAGTACATACAGGAATCATTCTATTCATCTCCAAGTCACAGAAGGCTGTTATCAGCCCTGTAGCTAAAAGGATATTGGGTGGAATTGTCTGGTAATAGCAATTTTGAAGAGTAAGGATGAAAAATGTAAGCTGATTTTGACATCTTCTGGAAATCTTTAAGCAAGGTAAAGACTTAGAATGATGCAGTGGAGAGCCAGTGCATGGCCCATCAAGAGAATATTTTGGCCAGTGAGTTTCTTCTTTAGTGAGTAGTTGGTGAAATTTCTTCAACAGTAACAATACTCTGAGTCTGTCATAATCTGGACAGTTACACCACTGTTAATGAGGTCCTTAAGTCCTTGCTGGTTGTGCTGATCCATGTGCTGAAAACACTGTACTATATAAATAACCAGAGTCGGGAGGGAAAACAGAAGCAGTGGGGATGGAAATGGAGCAAATTATATTACATGCATGAATGAATATGTCAAAGTGAACCCTGCTGATGCATATGACTATAATACACAAATAAAAACATTTTTAAAAATTTATCCCCATTTTTTAAGAGATATTAAGAGGGTAGAAACTTTGTAGTATTGGAGGTGAGATCTTTGGGAAATAATTAAGATTAAATGCGGCTGGAAGAGTGGGGCCCAAACCCAATAGGATTGTGGCTTTATAGGGAGAGGAAAAGAGAGGCCTGAGTTAGGACATTCTGTCTCTCCTTGTGATACCTTACACTGCCCTGGGATTCTGCAGAGTCCTTCCAGCTAGAAGGCTTTCACCAAATATGACCCATCAACTTTGGACCTCCAGAATCATGAGCTGAATAAACCTTTATTCTTTAAAAATTACCCAGTTTGTGGAATTCAGTTATAGCAACAAGATAAAAAACTGAAGGTCTATATATCTGTTTTTAATCTTTCTCTAACTAGAAACTCTTTTAAAAGAAAGAAATAGTTTACACACAACATGTTTTAAGACAGGTGTCTTAAGAAGTTTTTGGTTCTAAAACTTCTTGAGAATATGTGATAAAGTTTGCATTTTATCAGTTAAACATTTATACTTGCATGTTAGTTGATTACCAGACAAGCAATCAAAATAAACTTTTAAGAACACAAATGTAAATTATAATAGAGAAAAAAAATAAAAATAAATAAATAAATAACCAGAGTCATATTAGGATGTTGACTCAAAAATTCTGATAGCCTTGGAACATTCCCAACAAGGACTCCAGAACAAGAACCAGGTGATCGAACAGCTGATGGATGGGCAAAAATGTCTTTCTGCAGTAAATTTTTCTATAAAATTCACTTCAACATTGGTGGTGTTTTTGCCAGAGTTTCGCTAGATCTTGTGGCTTGTGCCCCATTTGATTTTGTAAAGCAGACAGTTCTCTTTGTGAAGTTCTCTGGGGTCAAAGATGACTTCAAATTCCCAGGGTTCAATTCTCCTCCTCAGAGTGTCATCACCAGTTGAAGGACCTTGGTCTGAGAGAAGTCGAAGCACATTCTCACGGACACCCAGCTCCTTCATGTAGCATAAAATCTTGGGAGACCCCAGTGGTTGCTGCTGCCTCTCGATCTTGGAGAATTTTCTTCAAGATAAAAGGCACAGGTTGGAATGTGTGGGGTGAAGGCACCTTGTCTATGCCCCAAAACTGGAGAAAGTCATGCTCCAGTGAAATTGAAATGTATGGCCCATGGCTACAGTTAACAGGAAGCCAAAAGCTAAAAAATGGCAGGGAAAGAAGCATGGCCTCTGAGGTGGGACCTAAATAACAATATTTTGAATGGGGTTATCTGCGAGGTTCCTGGAAGTCAAAGCAAAAAAAGAGATTAATTTTACAGTTACACAAAGAAAGGATGAAGCACACAATTTTCACATTAAGAGTCCAACTTTAGGGCTGGGTTGTGGCTCAAAGGTAGAGTGCTCCCCTGGCATGCGTGAGGCACTGGGTTCAATCCTCAGCACCACATAAAAATAAAGGTATTGTGTCCACCTATAACTAAAAAATAAATATTAAAAAAAAGAGCCCAACTTTATGGCTTAAATTTATGAAAGTCTTCCCCCCCCCCAAACAGGGCCTCACACATGGTAGACAAACGGCGCTACCACTGAGCCACATGCCTATCCCCCCCCCCTTTTTTTTTAGAGAGAGAGAGAGAGAGAATTTTTTAATATTTATTTTTTAGTTTTAGGTGGACACACATCTTTATTTTATTTTTATGTGGTGCTGAAGATCGAACCCAGCACCCCGCGAATGCCAGGCGAATGTGCTACCGCTTGAGCCACATCCCCAGCCCTATCCCTTTTTATCACTTAACTTTAATGAAGCTTCTGGATTTTGTGTGCAGTTTTAATTGACTGAAGTGTCAAAGAGACAGTCTAGGAATGTTGAATGAAAGCAGGTTTATTCAAATACATTCATTTCCTCCCTAGGTGCTGGTGTGAAGGGATAATACTCATTAGGATGTCTGAGCTCACAGAACAAATGATTTTATTAGTGATCCCAGCTCAACACTGTGTCCTCAAAAGAAGAAAGGTAGAGTGACAGTCACCTTTGTTCTGCACCTAGTATACCCGTACACATAAGCTAAAAATGACTTCTGGCCCAAGGTCTAGGCCTGTAAGTACATTACTAATACCATATGTGGACCACCCAGACTGAATTAGGCTCCAGTAGTTGTCCTCGGGCCTTCACTGCATACTCTTGTTAGAAGTTTAATTTCTAACAAATGCATATAACTAGTAATTCTTGCAGTCTCAATACTATTCAACTCTCCTCTTATTCCTCTCATCACTTCCAGTTGTTGAACTTTGAATGATAAATTGCATACTCCTCTGCCCTCTAAAATAGGGCTCTGGGGCTGGAGTTGTAGCTCAGTGGTAAAGCATTTGCCTTGCATGTGTGAGGCACTGGTTTGATCCTCAGCACCACATAAAAATAAATAAAATAAAGGTATTGTGTCCATCTACAACTAAAAATATATTTTTTTAAATGGGGGGTTAGGCTGAGACTATAGCTCATTTAGTACAGTGCTCACCTCCTGTGCACAAGGCCCTGGGTTCAATCCCCAGTACCACACACACACAAAAAAAATAGGGCTCAGAATGTAATTTCTCTCTCTCTCCCCCTCTCTCCCCACCACCCTTTGGTACTGGGACTTGAACCCAGGGGTGCTTAACCACTGAGCCACATCCCCCAGGCCATTTTAATTAATTAATTAATTAAAATATTTTTAAAAATTGTTGATGGACTTTTATTTTCACTTATTTGCATGTGGTGCTGAGAATCGAACCCAGTGCCTCAAGCACGCTACTGCTGAGCCACAACCCCAACCCCATTATTTTATTTTTTGAGACAATGTATCACTAAGTTGCTTAGGGCCTTGCTAAGTTGCTGAAGCTGGCTTTGAACTCGAGATCTTCCTACCCCAGCCTCCCCAATTGCTGGGATTACAAGTGTACATTATGGCACCTAACACAATTTCTTTTTTTTTTCATAATTTTTAATATTTATTTTTTAGGTGCAGATGGACACAACACAATGGCTTTATTTTTATGTAGTGCTGAGGATCAAACCTGGGTCCCACCAGCGCTAGGCGAACAAACGCTTGACCGCTGAGCCACAACCCCAGCCCCCTAACATAATTTCTTTTTGTTTAGAGACTGAGGGCCATCATGACAAACATGACCTCCTGTACTGTGAAATACAGCTCCAGGCTATTGTGGAAAGTCTCCATAAGAACATGCTGCTCAACAACCCTAATGTTCCCAGATATAGTTGGTATGGCTAGCACTACCGCAATCACTCTGTACAAATTCTTTTTGTGAACATAGGCTTTCACTTGTCTTGAGTAAGACACCTAGGAGTTGGAACTGCTGGGTCATAGAGCTGGGAGATATTTAATTTATTTCAGTACAGGGAATTGAACCCAGGGGTGCTCTACTGTTAGACAAGGACACAAGAAAAGACCACTGACTCCAATTAAAATCAAATTAAAGCAAGTTAATTATTTTGACGGGCCGGGCTGCCTCTCCCTCCCAAAACCGGGAACAAGACAGCACCCACAGCTTTCCTGCAGCCCAGCTTTATAGACCAGAAAGTTATACAAAGGGGGGTTACAGATAACAGAACTCTGACTAGCGTAACACAAATTGTAGTTTACATTTTTGCTGGCCCCAACATCAGAATTTATGAAGGTCATTAGAGCCTCAGAGAGGGTAGTTATCTGGCCAGGAAAGGCCAAGATTTGTGAGGCATCACTAAAGTTTCAGAGAGGGCTGTTATCTGGTCAGAGAGCCAGGCATGGGTGAGTTCAAGGCACGGGCAGGCATTCAAAGCAGGTTCAGAATTTGCAGTAATTTATAGTAAAGCCAAAATTAGCTTTTCATGGCTTTGTGGCGAGATGGCTCCCAATTTTAAGAAAAGATCAGGTTGGGTCTATCACTACCACTGAGTAACATCCCCAGCCCTTTTTATTTCTTATTTTGAAATAAGGTTTCACAAAATTACCCATGCTGACCTCAAATTTCCTTTACAACTGCTTCAGCCTTCACAGCAGCTGGAGTTACAGGCATATACCATCATGCCTGACTGGGATATTTTCATTAAACAGTGCTGGTTTCCCAAAATGGCGATGCCATTTTGTGCTCCTACCAGTATATGGACCAAGTTGCTCCATAGCCTCCTTTTGGCACACCTGCTATGTTACCTCTGCCACCAAGTCACCATCCTCTCTCTCCCTCCTGGATTGTTGCAATGACTTCCTAATAGGTACACCCACCCCCTCACCCCTCTCTCTCTCTCTCTCTCTCGCTCTCTCTCTCTCTCTCTCTCTCTCTCTCTCTCTCTCTCTCTTTGGTACTAGGGATTGAACTTAGTATTTTTTATTTAGAGACAGGGTCTCACTGAGTTGCTTAGTGCCTTACTTTTGTTAAGGCTTGCTTTGAACTTGTATCCTCCTGCCTCAGCCTCCCTAGCTACTAGGATTACAGCTGTGTGCCACCACACACGTCTCCTTATATTTTTGTTCCCTACATTTTTTCTCTTTTTTTTTTTTAAATATTTATTTTTCAGTTTTCGGCGGACACAACATCTTTGTATGTGGTGCTGAGGATCGAACCCGGGCCGCACACATGCCAGGTGAGCGTGCTACTGCTTGAGCCACATCCCCAGCCCCCATTCTTTCTCTTTTTATAAGAGGTCAGATTATGTTGCTTTATGTTTTTTGTTTGTTTGGGCGTTATTGGGAATTGAACTCAGGGCATTCGACCAGTGAGCCATATCCCCAGCCCTGTTTTGTATTTTATTTAGGGACAAAGTCTCAATGAGTTGCTTAGCACCTCACTGTTGTTAAGGCTGGCTTTGAACTCGTGATCCTCCTGACTCAGCCTCCTGAGCCGCTGGGAGTACAGGTTTGCGCCACCAGCGCTTTATGTTTTTTTTTGTTTTGTTTTGCTGTTCTGAGGATCAACCCAGGGCCTTGCATATGGTAGGCAAGAGTTCTACCATTGAGTTTCACTATCACCCAGCTCCTGTCACTCCACTTTTTAATGCTTTTAAATTTTTGTTCTTGGAGTATTGGGGATTGAACCCACGACCTTGCTGTATATTCTTGTTTCATTTTTACATATTCTGGACAAGCACTCTACCCCTGAGTTATATTTTCCTAGCCCGTTTTTAATTTTTGAAATAATGTCTTGCTAATTTGTCCAGGCTGGCATCAAACTTGTGGTCCTTCTGCTCAGCCTCAGCTGGAATTGTAGGCATTCACCATGCCTGACTTGTCACTACACTTTTTAAATTCTCTATGATAGAATAAAAGTCACTGTCTTTTCAGTAGCCTGCAAAGTCCTATGTGGTGTGCACCCTCTCTAAGGTCAAATCCTACCCCTGTGCCCTATGATGTTGTGAAATACTGTGTACATTTGGTCTTTGCCCATTTCCTGACATTGAACTCTTAAAATCCTTGGAATTTCCAAACTGATAAGTATCTTGTATGCTAATGAGATGCCTGCCTATAGGCTGTAGTCCCTAGGTGATTTCAGGGTGGAGGTGGTCACCAGAAAGACTCAAGGCAGTATTAGAGGTTTGGGGCTTTCAGTCCCATCTCCCAAGTTTAGGGCTGAAGGTTGAATTGATTGCCAATAGTCAATGCTTTAATCATACAAGCCTATGTAATGAAGTCTCCATAAAATCAAAATGAACAGGATTCAGAGAGCTTCCAATAACTGAACACATGGAGGTTCTTGCAGGGTGGTGTACCTGAAGAAGGTACAGAGACGGCTCTGTCCCTCCTCTGTACCTTGCCCTGTGTACCTCTTCATCTGGTATTAACCCCAGTTTTCTTTGCAATATCCTTACGATAAACCAGTAAATGTAAATAAGTACTTCCTTGAGTTCTGAGTCACTAAAACCCAAGGAGGGGGTGTGGGAACCCCAGTCTACAGCTGTCTCCAACACAGATAAACCACTCTGAGCTTGTGATTGACATCTAAAGTGGTAGGGTGAGAGTCTCGAAGCCTGAACCCTCAACCTATGGGATCTCCAGATAGTGTTGGAGCTTGGGGAGTACCAGCGCCACTCTCCTGCAGTTGGCTATGACCTAGGCTCAGGCCTGGAGCCTCAGGGCAGTTCTCACTACAGACCTAGCTTCTAGGAAGAAAGAACCAAGGCCTAGCCTTTCCCAGTGTGACATCTGCAACAGACACAGGTTGTGGTAAGGTGGGTAAAGCATAGGGACTTGGTGACAGCTCTGTTTGGAGTCCCTGTTTATGGTCTTTCATGTTCAAGGTTGAGTGTGGGGAGCTGAGAATATGGACATCCAGATGTCTGGTCCTTGTGTGAGGAAGATAACTCAGATGGGGCACATGTGCCTGTAATCCCAGCACTTTGGAGGTCTCAGGAAGGAGGATTGCAAGTTCAAAGCCAGCCTGGGCATTTAGCAAGACTTTATTTCAAAATAAAAAATAAAAAGAACTGAGGACGTAGTTCAGTGGTAATGTCCCCGGGTTCAATACCCAGTATCACCACCACCACCACCACAACAAACAAAAAGGCCAGGCGTGGGGGCGCATGCCTGTAATCCAGCATCTTGGGAGGCTGAGGCAGGAGGATAATGAGTTCAAAGCCAGTCTCAGCAAAAAGTGAGGTGTAAGCAACTCAGTGAGACCCTATCTCTAGAAAAAATACAAAATAGGGCTGTGGATGTGGCTCAGTAGTTAAGCGCCCCTGAGTTCAATTCCTGGTACAAAAAAGAAAGGTGGGGGGAAGGAAAGAGGAAAACTCAGGGCTGGAAACTGGTTTGAGGAAGATGCATCTAATAATATCTGGCACAATTTCATGTGGAAACAGAGAGGAAGACGAACCATCCTGCACATCACATATCGTTTATTTGTATATAACCTGGTATTTTCTCAAAGGCATCTATTAATATGTTTGATATCATTTTTTTCTTCTTTCAGCACTGTTTGTAACATTCCTCTATGTTGCTACATACATTACTTTCTAGTGCCTCAGAGTGCTTCAATGTGGGCATCTCCCACATTTAATACATCTGTTCCCCAAAGTATGGAACCCAAGATTACCTTCAACTTTCTGTTGTGACAAATAACTCTCAGATAAATATTCTCAAACATGGACTAGGAGCTTGAATGAGAATTTCTTTAGAGAGATATCTAGGAACAGACGGCCAGGAACAGAACTACTGACATGAGATGGACCTGAGCAGGTAAGACCAGCCACTCTCCCCAGCAGTTGAACTCCATCTATGTTGCCACAATAAGGCTTGATGGTCTTATTTTTCTCCATCTTCATCAGTGCTTGGCATGATCTAATTTTCTAATTTTTACTAGGCCAATTAAGAAGTAATATCTCAGGAGACTGGGGGGTATATGTCAGTGATAGAGCATTTGCCTGCTATGCATGAGGCCCTGGGTGCCATCCCCAGCACCAAACAACAAAACAAAACAAAACAAAAACCTTACCATGTTTTTGTTTTTGCATTTCTGTGGTAAGCAATGGGTAACATCTTTGTACAAAAGTGCTTTGGGTTTCATGTTGCATGTGCTGTAATCCCAGCACACCTTGGAGGGCTGAGGAAGGAGGATTCCAAGTCAAGGCCAGACTAGGCAACTTAGTGAGACCTTATTTCTAAATAAAAAATAAAAAGACTGGGACAATATCATGCATTTATTAAGTCACCGAACTGGGCCTCTACCCTCAGTCAACACAGGAACAGAAAATCCAGAAACAGTGGTTAAGTGTACTTTAGCACACACCTCTTAACATGCTCCCTGTTAGGGAGCATGGAGGGGAAGAGACAGCCTAACTTACCAGAGGGATGGGTGCTTAGATTTGGGCCACACCTTGTATTACCAGACAAAGTTGCCATTGAAGTGAAGGTTACAGAGGTTTGTCTGGTGTGGATTTAGTTTTAACAGTGAAGTGCTTGAGCTGAGAACATAGGCTTTGAACCTTGTGTGGTGATGTTGGCCTGTAGTTCCAAGCTAATCAGGAGGCTGAGGTGAGGGAGATTTAGACCTGCATGGGCAGCCAGGGCAGAATGGTGAATGATGAAGGGACGGGCAGGTCCAAGTCTGGACAGAAAGAGTAAAAAGGGTCTCCCAATGAGGTCAACGGCCTAGCTCACAAAAGTGCTTATGGATATGAGCGTTGGGGAGGTCCAACAGAAAGATTAAGATGCATGGACATGGGGTACCAGTGAGTGATAATAAGGAGAGTGTGGAAGGGGAGAAGATAGAAAGAGGAGGAAGGGCCTGTAAGGGTAAAAGAAATTGAAGTTAAAGTGTAAAAGTTAAAGTGTAAAAGACCGGGCATTGTAAAGTTTCTAAGCTGCAAGGCCTGAGTTAAAAAGTAAAGGACCAGGTATTGTTAAGTTCCTCTGCTACCCCCAAAAACCTGAAATTCCTGTAGCTGTTAGGACAATACCCAAACTGCCCAATAATTATTCCCCCTGACTCTCTGTTTAATAACCTAGGACCCTGTGTAGCCTGGCACGTAGGCATTCAGGCCCCAAAACCAATCAGTTTGAATGTGTACCCCGCTTAGGAGTGACCAATCACCCTCGCCCAACCTGTTCCCACCAATGAACGTACTAATCATGTCTAAGAATTGTTGTTCAATTTTCCCGTGCCTCATGATGATTTGTTCCGATGTATGCAAAGCCCCCGCCCTCCTCAAAAAGTGTACTTAAGCGCTGCTCAACCCCTTCCTGGGGCTCTTGGCTGCTCTCCCTTCCTGAGTGGGCCGGGAGCCCCAGCACGCTGGAATGGATCCCCAATAAATCCCCTTCTGCAATTGCATGAGCAGTCTCTTGGTGGTCTCTTTCTCCGACGCTTCGCCAGACCCTTAGAGGCCAAAGCCCATGAAAAGAACAAATCAGTACTTTCCTATTGATTCCCCTGCTTCTGGGAGAAGTCTGTTACTTTGTTACCTTTCTTCTTACAATAACATGCTCCTTGTTTAAAAATAAAAAAAGTAATTGGGGATGTAGCTCAGTGGTAGAGCTACTTCAGCATAGAAGTAGCTTTATTATAGCTGGGCATGGTCACATATGCCTGTCATCCCAGTTTCTCCAGAGGCTGAGGCAGGAGGTTACCAAGTTCAAGGCTGGCTTTAGCAACTTAGTAACACCCTGTCTCAAAAATAAAAAAAGTTAAAAAGGACTGGGAATGTGTAACTCAGTGGTGAAGTGGCCTTGGATTCAATACCCAGTACAGAAAAACAAAAGAAAAAAAAAAGGAAAAGAAGAAGAAAAAGATCTTGGAAGGGCTGGGGATGTGGCTCAAGCGGTAGCACGCTTGCCTGGCATGCGTGCAACCCGGGTTCGATCCTCAGCACCACATACAAACAAAGATGTTGTGTCTGCCAAATACTAAAAAATAAAAATATTAAAAAAAAAGATCTTGGAAAAAAAAGTAGCCATTTGTATCCTCTGGTAAACAGACTTTGAGAAAAAGTTGGAGGGAGGTGATATCTGAGAAAGAAGAGAGGAAAAAGCTGGGTTGGACAGAGAAGACCTCTAATCGCAATGCTAATCTGAGAAAAAAAGAAGGGAGGAAGTAGAACTCCATTGGCTAGTTGGCTGAGTTCTAAGAAGTCAGGGACAGGGTTGAATTGTTCACAATTGGCCCCAGGGCTGGAATATTGTTTCAGGCTGTGAACGAGTCCATTATCTCTCTTGCTTTTATATATCTTGTCCCTGCAAACTGCATGTGGAGAGGCCTGCTGTGGGGCCTCTGACCTCCCCAGAGACAAATCCAGATGGGGTGGGGCTCTGGAGGCCCCACCTCCCAGTGCCCATCTCCTCACACCCCTTTCTATTCCAAGCCCTCAACTGCTTCCTCCTAAGACTGAACTGACCTCTGATCTGTGGAATTAAGGCTTTCTCTATCCTGGCCACTTCCATCTTCTAACCTCTGAGAAGGAAACTGACAGCCAATCTCTGCCCAAGATCCAGGGTGGCAAAATGGAGATGCATATATACCATCTGGGGGCCGAGGGGACAGAAGAGATACAGGGCCATGTGCAGAGCACTGCCTACATTTAGATCTCCATAGCTGCTCACTATTACAAGGTCTTAGGGCAGGGGGCTGGGCCCCCAATGGCTCTCTCAGCCAACATCAAAGTTGCAGAGAGCAGAAGGATGGTGGTTCATTTCTAACGACCACAGCACTCTCCAAGACTCAAATAGTAAGCCTCCCAGAGCTCCCCCCCTGGCCCCCATCATATCCAAAACAGGTCCAAAAGGATTCAAAGGAAGAGTCAGGCCAGTGTCTCTTACCATGGGTCTACAGAAAACAATGAGGGTAAGGTGCCTGCTGTCTAAGAAGGCCAGTCTGGGTGGCCTGAAAAGGGCTGAAGGAAATGTGCCTGAGGCAGGGGAAGAAGTGGGTGAGAGGAAGGGATGATTATCCTGCCCCTAGGAGGAGGCTGGGTGCAGCCTGTAGGGGCAGGATCCCTTAATGGTTGGCTGGTTGAGCCAGCTCCCCAACCTCCAAGGTACTTTCCCACCACTCTGTCTAACCCTGGACCTTGAAGGATAGGTGAGTTTTGGAAAGTAGAATTCTCTTGAGAAGAAAGGCAAACAAATCCTGATGGAGGAGAGGAAAGAGATGGTGAGATTCAGGAACAGGATCTGGGATAAAAGTAATGTCTAGCACTATACATCTGAGCTGTCTCAGTGGACTGGAAGGAGGGGCAGTCTGCCCAGTCCCATTCTGTAAGCTACCAAGTAGGAAGGTGGGTGTGGCCCTGGGGAAGCTGTTGGAAGCTGGCTCTGCCCTGTGTGACTCAGCATCTGCACTGAGCTAGCAGACCAGTCTGGGATTTCCAAAATTACCTTCAGCAGTCCTTCCTCTTGGGCTATTCTATTTGGGCCAGAAATCATAGCTGATAGATAGTAAGGCTCCTTTCAAGGAAGTAAAGCAGAGTCATTTTAGAGGGCTAACTTCTAAGGCAAAGAAGCTCTGGAAGGCAAAGACCTTTCCAGAATTTGGCTATGGCTCAGACAGGCCATAGTAGGGGCAAGCAACTTTCCTAGGGGGGAGTGGGATTGACTCTGCCAAAGAGATAGGCCCTCCAGTATTTGGCCCCCAGGAATGACCTAGTCATGAGTTCTGTGCTATCTGCCATCCTTCATCTTGTTCCTACCCTTACTGAAGTCAGTCCTTTGGATTATTGGCAGAATCCTATTTATAAAGGGAAGGGAGTGGGAGGGCCTGGCTTGGGGTGGCTATAACTGGCTTAAATGTGCTCTATGCCAATTATTAGAGTGAGGGATGGTAAGAAAGAGGGGGCAAGTCACTATATACAGAATTATGTTCTAAGGTGCACAGGTGATGAATGCCATGTGTCAGGGTGAGTGGGTGCAAGAGTGGAACTCTGTCCCTTGAATGAGGGGCTGTGTTTCTCCCATTCCTGTAGCCTCATGCAAAGCAGAGGCTATGGCAGGATTTGTTATCAAGGCCAGGAGATGTGTGCCTTCCCTACATGAAGATTCTATCACCTTCTGTCCTGTGCCGGATTTTCCCCACATCCAACCCAACACCATGACTTCCTGTCTTTCCTATAAACTGCACTGAGATCCAGATGTTATCATAAATTTCCTGGAAACCAAACTTGAGCAGCTGATGCTGGTTCCTGTTGCAGGTCCCTTGGTGGGGGCAGATCCTGGGGCAGCCTACAGGGAGGGGATACCCATGTTTGGCTCTGGTGGCTGGCATATGACTGTATGACTCAGCAACCACAGTACCCCTCAAAATTCAGACCACATTGATGGTCCCTTTTCAGCCCCACTTTATGGGGCAGGGATGTAAATGTTATTTTCACTATTTCAAGGGTAGAAAACAGGTTTGGAGAACCATGCCTGAGATCAGCCAATCAGGTAGTGGCCAAACTGGGCCAGATGTTAGAACAGATTCCTGGCCCAATGCTCATTTCATTTCTTGGTCGAGTGACCTCCAGTAAAGAATTTTATTCTTGGGGAGGGGAAGAGAAGACTTATGGGTTCATCTTTAGAGAGGTATAAGGGACCACTCAGAACCTATGGGACCAAGGATACCCTCAGGGCTGCTTGGAAGAGGTACTGCAGACACTTTTCCCAGTGTAGAGAAACCAGCTTCAATAGTATACAGTGGCCACTGGCTCCCTTCCCTGGCTAAATTCCTTTTTCAGCTCTCAAAGTTAAGGCCACTTGGAATTTTGAAACCTGAAGATTTGACCACATATATTTATGCCTAAGTGCTCCTCAGTTGCCAAATATAGGGTTATAGTCCTAAACTCAGCTGGAAGAGGCTGTTTAGCATCCTCTGTTGCCATAGAGTTTGCCTAGCTCCTGCTGTCAATGCTTTCTCCAGTTCTCCCCTTGGGTCCCTGGAGACCTCTTTGGAGAGAAGTTGGGGAGGGAAGTCTGGGGGCTGGGATGAGTGGTCTGGGGGGTGAAAATTTTTCTGTTGCCTCCAACTGTTGTTCTTCATCCTTTTCTCAATCTAGACATGGTAGGAACAGGAAAGCACAACTTCCCTGTGGCTGGTTGGGCTGGGCGGGCAAGGTGGTTAGGACATACCTGGATGAGAATAGGCCCTTTTTCATCTTTCAGGATTCCAAAGGGCCCTGGTGGCTGCACTCTATTCGGGACCATCCAAATTCTTCTGTTTGTTGAGGCCTTATCCCGGGTCAGTTCATTAATGTCCTTATTACAGTTCTGACTCGAAATAGGCAGATTCCTCATTTTTCATCCATGATCACACAGTCAGGTTCTTGAGCTTTTTTTTTTTTTTTAAACAATGTTGGGGATGGACACCAGAGCCTGGCACATGCAAGGAAAGAGCTCTACCACTGAGATACACAGCCAGCCGCTACCATATGTCTTTCTATTGTATGTCAGACCCCTTCTATCCTGTTTCCCTATAGCAGAGTAAACTCCTATATGAAAATGGTTAGCTTTAGCTATAATCCCCTTATGACAGTGATGAAAAAGCATTAGGAAATGTTCATAGAAATTCTGGGAAAGAAGAGAATTTTTCTGCCTACCATATTTTGTCAAGATATATAGTAATATGTATAATAATGTAGTAGCTGAGCATGGTGGTGCATGCCTGTGATCCCAGCTACTTTGGGAGGCTGAAATAGAAGGATTACAAATTCAAGTCCAGCTTCACAGATTAGTGAGACCCTGTCTCAAAAAAAAAAAGAAGAAGAAGAAAAGAAAAAGAAAGAAAGAAAAAAGGTGGGGGTGGGGATGTAGCTTAGTTGTAAGGTGCTTGCCTTGCATGTGTAAGGCCCTAGGTTGCATCCCCAGTACCACACACACATGAATATAAAAAGATAAACAGGGGCCGGGATTGTGGCTCAGAGGTAGAGTACTCACCTAGCATGTGTAAGGCACTGGGTTTGATCCTCAGCACCACAAAAAGTAAAACAAAGGCATTGTGTCCACCTATAATTAAAAAATAAATATTAAAAAAGATAAACAGAGGGACTTGGGTTGTAGCTCAGTGGTGGAGTGCTTGCCTAGCATGTGTGAGGTACTAGGTTGGATCCTCAGCACCACATAAAAATAAATAAATAAAGGCATTGTGCCCATCTACAACTAAAAATTAAAAAAAAAAATTTAAAAATTTAAAAAAGATAAACAAATGCCAAGGGAAGGACAGGAAGGAAAAGTCTTACTAGTTGGCAGTGACATTCTTGCCATCACAATAAACAAACAAATAACCCATGGAGGTCTGTGGGAGGGGAAGACATCACAGGAACTTGTGGGGGGTGCAGAGGGGATAGCTCTCCTTACTTCGTGGGAACCAGCCCCTCGCCTAGTAGGTAGGTATTCCCATGTTGAGGCCTCAAGTCGGGAAGCCATCCCTGGAGCTCCAGTTTTATGAGCACATCCCAGCTCCTCAAGGGTGTAACTTTGCTTGTTAAAGGGAGAAATTATCCTTTTCCATACAGAAGGGAAAAAATAATGATTAACTTTATTTCAGTTTTTGGCCACATGAGGAATGCAAACAAGTCAATGAAAATCAAAGGAAAAATGACCACATTTCCCTCTTTCCTCCCAACAGAACAACTCCAAAGATCATGAGCAGGATTGGTGGGGATGTCCTGCTCCAGGGGAGTGGATCTCTTCTCTGGAATGATTTCACATACACTGGCTGGGACATATTTTGTATTTAAATTACTGCAAAATTATTGCAACATGAAATTTTCTCCTTTACCCATTCTTCTCAGGTACAGTGTTTGAGAAAACTTGTCTGTTCTCAATGCTTCTGCACAATATCTTTCTTTAAGGGAATTCTAGAAGGCCCCAGGCTGCCTCCCAGGGACAAGGCTAAGGCCCTGTTGGGTAGCTGGGAGGAAACATTTGGGGCAGCCACTACTCAGGAACTGGGGTTCTGCTGACTCTCACCTGCTTGCTGAGGTGGTTGAATGACCAAGTGCTGTCACAGCCCAAGGACAGGGCTGCAGGACCAAAAATGAGGGAGAAATGGGGGCAACTCTTCAGCTGGTTGTTCCCAGTAACTCATGGAGTGAGGGCTCAGGCCCATGACTGTCCAACATTGCGTTGGCAGTCAGCCCAGGAAGTGGGAGTCTTAGGCCCACACTCCTTGACCTGACCTTCCTTTTCCCCCAGATTTTCATGGGTTGGGTTAAGAACAATTTCTTTTATTTTCTTCTGATGCTGGGGATGGAACCCAGGGCCTTGCGCCTGCTAGGCAAGTGCTATACCACTGAGCTTCACCCCCAGCCCAGGATAAGAACAACTTGTCGAAAGCTGGAAACCTTCATTACTGGTGCTAGAAATGTTTTCAATCACAATATGAAGCTGTCATTCAGTGATCTGGCCCTGATAACATTTGTAAAAAATATTTTATTTTTCAAAAACATTTTTAAAAATAGTTAAATAAAATGAAATGCAGCTGGGAGGAAGATATTGGTTGTCAGCTGCTACTGCATCCTTTTTATTTTTTCCCAAGGAGAGAGACATGGCATCTGGACTGTTGGAGAGAGACCTGAAGAGAGGCTGGGAGCCCACACCTTCCATGTTTAAAAGGGCTCTCTCCTGCTTCTTTCATTGCCTGCTGGACCAATCACCTGTGTATACGAGACCCTCATTCCTTTGGCTCCTGCTCAGCACCCTCACGCTCTAACCTTTACCTGGAAAATCTCTTATCCTTGACAATGGCTTTGTGGAGGACGTCCCCATGGCATGTTCTGGAGCTGTTTTGCTGGGACAGCAGATCTGATGGAACTGGCTTCAGGGTCAGGGAGGGTGGAGGCCAATATAAATGTTCTGGAAGCATATAGCTTACTTATATTAACCTGATGAGTGTGTGAGAATAGACAGAGGATTTGGTCTAACACTTAAAATAAAAAATGAGTGCATAATTATGTTGGCTCACAAGATAGTTAGGAAATGACTTTGGGACTATCTGGTCAACACTCAGTTTACCTGGAGGTTTATGACCCCTTTTCCAAGATGCACACCAGTGACCAGTATGAGAGAGCTATGTGCATCTACACAGGCTTGACTCAAACCCTTTGAGCTATTGTCCTCCCATGGATCCTGCAGATTGGTACAGTCCCACCTTAGAGAGAAAGAGAGGCATTGACTAGTTTAAAGTGATGTGCCTAAGGATGAAATCAGGAGAAGCAGCAGGGTGAGGGTTACACATGAATGTTAACCCCACATTCACTGATGCACACTCCCTAATACTCTCTCTTGGCTGGGCAAGGACACCAACAACCTTGTTCTCATTTCACAGCAGCTGAACTTGGCAGCTCCACACCACTTATAAAGGACCTTCTCTCTAGGTTTGGAGTATACCATAACTGCCCACTATGGAGACCATTCAAAGCAAGCTGTAGTTTTGTCAGGCCCATTATTTATTTTTTCAGGGAGATCCTCAACTCAGATACTGCCTAGTTTTGAGGCCTGGGCCATCTCCATAGCTGGCCCACCCTTGGTTGAAACCAAAGGTTGAAATCCATACCTCAGAATCAGCTGTCCATTTTGATTCAGAAATCCTATGGGGGCCTGAAAAGCACACACACATCATGGAGACAGTCTCCTTCTCACACTGGTCTGGGTAGCAGATGGCTTGTTGGGCAGAGCAAGTGGCACATGTAACTTACCTACAATAGCTGAAATTCCAATTCCTTTTGAGCCCCACCTGTAAAAAGACCTTAAGAGTAGGAAATAAAAGGAGGAGCTGCCCCCAAATCACTACCTGGTGAAGCTTAGCTGTGTGACACTGTCTGGGAGCCTTAACAGAAGAGCTATGTGGCTCTAGGCCCTGGTCTAACTGGCTCCCTGGCTTAGCAGGCCATGGAGGTTGGTTTCTTAGTCTTCACTTGATATTACCAGGGAGGATGATCTGAGTGGGTGACACGAAAGAGGGTATTCTTAAGAGGGCCAGTCTGGCCAGCTTATGAAGTGAAATGAGATGGCACATTCTCTCTTTTCCTCTCTTTTCCACTTTTGAATGTGATTCCTAGGAAGGGACTCTGAGAAGATTCGGGGTTCAGGTGAGGTTTTGGAACTATCAGCTCTGGCAGTTTGTTGGGAGGAGAGGGGGGGACTTCTAAGGTTTCCCCAGTGGCCTACCTTAAACAAAATCGCCTTTTCCTGCCATCAGGTGATGCCATCAATTGTCCTCAAATCCTGCTTTTGGGTGCTCTGGTCCAGAGAACCCCTCTGGAAACAATAGGTGACAGGGACCAGGTGCCCATCAACTCTACTTGGGCCATGATTATCTTTCCTGTCAGGAGTCGAAGGCCATCATATATTCCCACTTGAGCCGGTTATAAGATTTTATCCACTGGGGGTTCAATCCCCAGTACCACATACACAAACACACACACAAAATGTGTGTGTGTTTGTGCTTTTCTTTGTTCTTCATATTCTGCTTCGGGTTGTCACTTGAGACACTATCTGAGGCAAACACCCACATTAGGTAAAAATCTGCCCTTTATAACTGAGCCTCAGTAGCATCTTGTAGGAAAGCATATTATTTGAAATAGAGATTCTCAAAGTTTAAGCAATCCTAGGTTCCTGGCAGCCTTCCTTCCAGCTGACCAGGGAGCCCAGGGGCTTGAGATTTGTAGTCTTCAAGCTCAGATCATTCACATGTTTCAATATCCCCAAGTTCATTCAGTGCATAAAGTCCCAGAAGGGGTTGACATCACCTTTTGGCCTGGAATCATCCACAAGAGAACAAAAGGAAAAGTGCTGACCAGCTCTTTTCCCTCTGTTCTCTGAGAGTCCTCCAAGGCACATTTCAGTGCCATTTACCCTATCTGTGATATATTGATCTGTCAGTGAATAGTAGTATCTCTGAGTTCATGATCATGGCTCCTTTCTAAGAAGTAAGGAAGCAGCAGAAAGGGACAGACCAGCAACAGGAACATGAAACTGAACTTTGCAGACGTGGAACCAGTTTGAGTCAGTCACTGCAATGGAAGGTGCAGCCAGAGCGTTCCAGCTACTCCAGAAGGAAAAGGGTCCTGGCCAGGACAATGGTGGGCATGGTAGGTAGGAGAGTAGGACAAAATCTTTTTGTTGTTATTTTCTGGCATTGTTTTTGTTGTCATTTTCAGCATTGGAAATTGAACCCAAGAGCATTCTTCCACTAAGCTACAGTCCCAGCTCTATTTTTTTTTTGGAGGGGGGGTACTAGAAATTGAGCCCAGGGTTGCTTAGCCTATGAGCCACATTCCCCAGCATCCCCAACCTGGCTTTTTTTTTTTTTAGTTGTAGATGGTCATAATACCTTTAGTTATTATTTGTTTGTTTTTATGTGGTGCCCAGGATCAAACCAAGTGCCTCAAGCATGCTAGGCAAGCGCTCTACCACTGAGCCACAACCCCAGCCCCTCCCCAGCCTTTTTTAATGTTTTAATTTGAAACAGGGTCTCACTAAGTCCTTAGGGCCTTACCAAGTTGCTGAGGTTGGTCTTAAGTTTGTAATCATCCTGTCTCAGTCTCCAGAGTCACTGGGATTACAGGCGTGCTTTTTGATTTTGAAATAGTCTCACTTAGTTGCCCAAGCTGGCCTCAAATTTGCAATCCTCCTGCCTTAGCCTCCTGGGTAGCTGAGATTACAGGGGGATACATCCTCAGCTCTTTCTATTTTTTATTTTTTTAATCTTTATTTATTTATTTTAACTGGACACAACATCTTTATTTTATTTATTTGTTTTTATGTGGTGCTGAGGATCGAACCCAGGGCCTCGCACATGCTAAATGAATGCTCTACCACTGAGCTACAATCCCAGCCACTCTTTGGACCTTTTCCCCCAGCAGCCACTCTAAAGCTGATTTTGACCAGCAATGATAGACTATTCTTAACACTTTCAAAGGAGAAGAATTTTTTCAATGGAGCAGAAAGGAGGAAAGAGTTAAAACAAATTCACAAGTTGAGGGTGTAGCTCAGTGGTAGAGTATGCACTTAGCATGCACAAGGCCCTGGGTTCCATCCCCAGCACTGCCAAGAAAAAAAATGTTAAAAGGTGGTAATATCTGACCCACAAAGGGAAATGGACTGTTTTATGCGCAATAAAAGTTTTTAAAATAAAGTGTATTTCTTGAGTCATTTTAGTGTACTTGGCAATGAGCCAGGATACATTTTCATATCACTACCTGCCTTTCTAGATAGGTGATATCTGTGTGAATCTTATATCTAGTGTATATATGTGTGTATAGGGTTATTTAATGAATACAACTTGACCTTCTTAGTCAGTGGCTTGATGAGTTGTACACACCCGTTCTCTGGTTGAACCATGAAAAATGAACAGTTTGACTTGTAGAGCTAGTTACATGGTACTTATTAGCCCTTGCCACCTCAAGAAGATTCTAATTCAGGGGAGGGAAGACAGGGCTGGAGTTGCCTGTCGGTGAGAGACCAGCCTAAATGTTGATACTGGCAGCAGCACATGTTTTCCTGTCTGGCTGGACCTTCAGCTAGGCTGAGGGAATTCCTATCAGTCAGACAGATCACAGGAGCCACTGGACACCCTCTCAGCCAGCTAGAAGAGGGCTTATCCCCAAATCTTCTTTAACTTATGCGTGGAGGGACATAAACCCTGGCACCAAGATTGAGAAAACAATGGGTCTACAGAGCCAACATTCCAACAGCGAGAGACCGGCTGGCATCTTTGCCTTTCAGCATGGCTGCTGACAGTGCTGAAATGTATCCTTGACAAGTTAATGGTCCTGATGTTAAAGTCCAGTGCCACAGCAAGAGCAGGGTGCCGGTGGAGGAGGAGAGGGCTGGACACAGTTACAGGGGGACAGAAAAGCTGTGAGCAAGGACCCAGAGGGTCTCAAGCTGCTCCCTGATGCCAACCAGATCAGTAACACTATGAAGAAGGCTAATAAATAGATGCATATAACAAGTGTTCGGTCAGTTTTGATTCAGGCTGTGTAGGACTTAGCAGACCTCTGTTACCCCTACATGTAGGTGCCAGGTGATCAGTGTCTCTAGTAAAGATATAAAAATGAAGTTGCTTCTTTTCAAGTATTAAAAAATAAGTTAATTGACAAAAAAGATCTGAAATGGCTGAGTGGCTGAGCATCTTGCCAGGTCCTCAACTTCATTTCAATGTGCAAACACAGGAAAAAACACCAAGGAAGAAGGGAATCTCTTGCCCCACTGTGAAGCGCTAAATTGTGACAATGCCTGTCTGTCAATGGGGGGCTTGATGTGGAGGGTCCCCCCGTCCCCAAAGTTAGTACTTTCCAGTGTCAAAATGGTTGTGAACTAAAAGCAAAGTGCAGCAATCCATGGGCTTCGGGCCTCAGCCAGAGAGAGGCCTGGGGCATTTGGCCACTCGGAGTCCAGTGTGTTGTGTGGGGGCTGGGGACAGACCCCTCTTGCATTCTCATAATTTGCATAATGAACTCAGATCCTGCCTATCCCTCAGCTTCCCCTGCAATGCTGGGGCGGTTACTGCCCTGACCGGTCATTGCCCCTCTCCCATACTCTATCCACATCTTGCTTGTGGGGTGTTTTTTTCTTTCTTTGGTGGTGCTTCAGGGAGCATGAAGAAGGCAGCTGCCCCATTCTGTGGGGTGCTCTCTGTAGTGGCGGTGTCTTTGAAGAGAAGGAGCAGCTCCCTTCTCTTACCAAACATGCTGGCGGAAGGAAGGGGCACCAGGCAACAGGTCCTCAGGGACTGTGCGGGGTTCCCCCACTGCATCGTACATCTCTTGCTCTGCTCCTCCTTCTTGAGTGGGAAGTCCAGGTGGGCCTCTTCTCAGGAGGTGGAGTCATCTCAGATAATCATCATCACCTGGGGTTTCACCATAGCACATGAGCATGTGGGTGGCTGAATGCAAACTCCCAGGAAGTGCCAGGCTTCCTTGGACCTTAGATCCAGGTGGTTTGGGAGAACATAGCCAGGTGGATGCTGACATTCCAAGTAGTGTAATGGGCACAAACTCAGGACCAGTTCAGGCTGAAACCCTTTGACAGCATGGCCGCCTCCAGGTCCTTGTCCTCCTCTTTTTCCCGGAGCCGCTGCTTCTCCAGCAGGGCCACTAGAGAGTCTCTCTGCTCCACAACTTCCAACATCTCGTTCAGGATCTTCTTCTCCTCTGACAACTCCTCCTCGGTCTTCAGGTGATCTGAGGAGTAGCCAAAGTCACAAGGTGTGTGGCTTGGGAGGTGGAAGCCCATACCAGCCTTCCCCTGTGCATCTCCCCTCACCCACTTACCTTCCACTGCCATCCGCTCCCGCAGTTCCTGCTGTAGTCGGCTCTGCCGATCTTCCAGCTCTAACTCTCGGGCACTGAGATGGGGAAGGAGACAGAGACAATGACTTGGGGGGCAACTACTCACCCCACCAAGTTAGGATTGGTATATCTATGACAGACCCAGTACCTATGTTCCCTCATGAATAGGCCCCCAAATCTCAGACTACACACAAAATCATCAGCTCCGACTCATAGAGCACCATGGCATTTTTTTCTTGCACCAGCTTGAACCACTCTTGCATCAGCTTAGGGTCATCCTTTTTGCCCATGCCTGCCGAAAAAGACTGTGTGTCAGGCAGCAAGGGAGGGTATCTTGGTCTCCCCTGGCCCACAGGAATCATCACACTGGGGCAAATGTGCAAAGAGAGCCGAGCAAGATGCTGCCGGAACACTCCCAAGCCAGGTCCAAAGTTTGCCTACAGCCTTGGGGGTGGGGGGTGGGGGGCAGATAATGATAGGCCCCTGCATTGTGCAGATCCCAGGGCCTAATGGAGCCTATGCTTTTTGTCTGTTCTGTTCAGTCCAGGCCCTGCCCTCATCCCTGCCAGTAATCCTGGCTGGTTGTGACTGTTCCCTCCTCATAGGCTTGTTGTTACTTTTTCTGCTTAGAAGCTTTCTTTTGTATGTCTTAAATTGCTTTGTTCTTCCTTCTTAATTTTTTTAATTCATTTAATATTTATTTGGCACTTGCTATGTTCTGGGTCTCCTTGGAGGAGAAAACCAGTCTAATAAAAATGGCAAATTTAAATTTATAAACTACACTTTACTCTTTCACCCTCATTTAACCTAGTTCTTTCCTAGGCTGTTGCTCTTCTCTGGGGCCACTAATATTGAGGCCTCATAATTGCTTTGTATCCTAATCAGAAAGACACCCTTTCTTCTTTTTTGTTTTGGTAACAGGGATTGAACCAGAGGTATTTAATCACTGAGCTACATCCCCAGCCCTTTTTATTTTGAGATGGGGTCTTGCTAAGTTGCTCAGGGCCTCACTAAATCACTGAGGCTGGCTTTGAACTTGTGATTCTCCTGCCTCAACCTCCCCAGATGCTGGGATTATAGGCATGTGCCATTATACCTGCCAAGAAACCATTTCTTAACATGTGGCTGGACATACTTCTTGACAAACACTCTAGAAGGGACTGTGTGGTAGACACAGGGCATCCAGGATAGCTGTCAGCAGACCACCAGCAGACCCACACACCCTAGAGACTGAGGAAGGTGGCCACCCCCTGTTCTGATCCAGTCCCACCACCAGTTTTCGGGCCTGGTACCTGACTGCTGCCTCAGGCCAACCTGAACCAGCACAGGACTAGTCTCCATAAGGAAGAACACAACCCTCTGGGCTTAACTGCAGTAGGAGGATACAGGAAGAACCTTACAAGGAATCACACCATCCAAGGAGGAAACAATCTCCTTTCCTTGGAGCATCAATCTGCTCATGGTCAAAGTTTGGTCCTGCCTAAGAGACAGACTATGTCAGTGGCTCTTTAATATTTTGCGGTTACAAACCATTTAAAGCATCTCATGAAAGCTAAGGACTTTTGCTAGAAAAATGCTTATATATATGCATTATTATTATTATTTTGTGGTGCTTGTGATGAAACCCAGGACCTTAAGCATGCTAGGGAAGTGCTCTACCACTAAGTAGTGCACTCTACACTCCCATTACAGCATCAAACAATTTTAGACAGAATTTCAGGGTACTCAGGGGCTTTCTGAAGTATATCTATAGGTCTCAGGTTAAGAGGCACTGAACTGGGAAATCTCTCAAAGTACGCTCTATTTTCTGAGTTGCTTGGTTGGATGTCCCAGCACAGTGATTAGTGTTATAGCCCAGGAGTATGTACTATGTACATCCTCAGGTGGGTGGCTCTCAGATTTGCTCCTTACTCATTCTTGACCGCATTCTATCATCTGGCATTCTTGCACACTAATCAAAGACAAAGCTCTTGTGATGTTGTCTTCTTGACTCACATAAGGCCTAAGTCAGTCAACCAATGGCCCCACTCTAGAGAGGCAGAGATGCACTGCGTTCACACAAGCAGGAGTTAGTGTCTGCATTGTGCCCCAGTGAACATACAACTTTGCTCCTGAGGTGGCATGCTATCTCTGAGCTCTACTCTCAAGGATGGAAGCTCCCCACTTCACAACCCCTGGCCTGTGGAGCCTGCGACTGTGCAGTGCCGCATGTGTGTCTGGGGGCCTGAGCTCTCCTCACCCGATCCAATAGACTTGGGTCTTTGGCTTTTAAACCAGCCTACAGCTCAGTTCCATGCATTCCTTCCGGAGCGTCTCTGCACAGTGTGCCCACATGGCCATGAAGATGGAGCCCTGAGACATGCAAGCCTGTCCAGTGTGGCAAGCTGAGGGCACACCGGGAAGTCTCTCCCTCCTTCCCACCTTCCCATGTATAAAGACAAAATTTCCACCAGGGTACATCTGAACACTGCTCATGAGCCATGGTGGAGCTTGTTCACAGCCGATGAGTAAGGGGATGTGGTGGCGAGGGTGAAGATCACATGTGAGAGCCATGGAGAGCAGAGTAAGAGATTAGCAAGGGTTAGTCATGGCCATACTCCCCCTTCCCCTGCCCACATGCCTTGTCAATGACAAAAATCTTATCACCACAACAGACTTCAGTCAGACCAAAAAATAAACACCAAAAAACAAAACAAAACACACTCAGCAAGACACAAAGTAGAGAAGTTTGCTTTAGTGTTTGTTTTGGTAAAGAACTTGGGGCCATTTGTGTAGATCAGTCTTTGTAAGGACAGTATTCCTTGACTCTGTCAATACAAGTCCATCTGGTGAACCTGAGGCTTAAAGGCCCAAGTACAAATGGTTATGGGGGATGGGGGGAAATGCTGCAGAAGTTCTGCAGGCTATAGGAAGTCTGTAGACTTCAGTAGCCGGGCCTGGAGGCTCTCCAGCTTCCCTCTGTACCCGGGTCCTCCCCTCAGATAGTCAAAGGGATACTGTGCCTTGTCAGAAACTGCCACATATTCATGACATTCTAAAATTGGACTGTCACATATCAGAGAGAAAGAGAAATAGTTGGGCTGTGGCTCCCTGTGGAACTAATGTGGCTCTGACCCTCGGAGGCAGTGGGATGATGTGGGTGAGGTTACGTTACCTTCCTGGACACAGCAAGGGCAGAAGGAGAGAGGTCTATGCCGTGGAGTTCCGCCACTGGGCTCAACTTCAAAAAGGACCAAACAAGGAAGAGGAGGAGGAGGAGGAAACGGAGAAAGACAAAAAAGGAAGAGGAAAAGAGGAGGAGGAATTTGGAATTGGAAAGGGACAGGGTGAGGGTGAAATAAAAAACAAGCAGAGGACAAAAAGCATAAAAAGTGAGAAAGGAACAACAGGAGGAAAAGAAAAAATACAAGAAATGGAGAAGCAGAAACAGGGGAAACAAAGTCTACAAATGAATTAAGTCCTTTTTTCAGCACAGAAACTGAACAAGAGTGGGCTCAGGCATCAGGAGCAGTCACTGATATGGGTGTGACTTGAGGGAGGGATGGTGGGGTCCTCCTAAAGATGCAGATACTCCTTTCATGCAGCAGCAGCTCACAACCAAGTGGGCTGTGCCTTCCTCTTCTATAACTTACTGGTAGCATGTGAAATTTAGGTGGCCTTCATGGTCTTGGGTGTTGAGCTCCCTCCTCAAAAATGCCCAAAGCCCCTGGGTATGTCTGCCTACCTCTGTAAAACACTGTCATGAATTTGGGGGTAATATTGTTTCTAGGTAGGAAAGTGGCGCCAACCAAACCTAAGTGAAATTTTCTAAGATGTGCTCAAAATTAAATTAACCTTAGATAAGTCTTAAGGGGCAATGAGGGGTCTGCTACCTTCTGGTGCTGTGTCTATAGAAAGGACCTGAGTCTATGGAGGCGGCACCCTAACTGTTGGTGGGCCTGCAGAGCTCTGGCACCTGCAGTGTTTAAATTCTGAGCCAGGACAATTTTGGGAAAATGTGGACACACAGAAGTGTCTTCCATTGGTTTGTATCACTATCTCTTCCACATGCCAGGGAGAGCCAGCCACCCCACCTTTTCTTCTGGCCTTTCCATTTCTTGGAGGGGTTCAGTGTCACAGCTGGGGGATGCTTTTGGATTTAGGATCAAGAGGGGTGTGCTGACAGGACAGGCCAACAACTCACACTAATGTTGTTGGTAAGAGTGGGGCAACTGAGAGGAGACAGTGTGCAGAGAGACATCTCCAGACCAGTTGTAGGGGAGACCTGATGGTTACTCAAGGAAGAGGGAGAGGAGCTGAGCAAGGGACCATCACAGAACCACAGCAGCACACACAGGGGACAGTGAAGTCCAAGAAAAGGCTTTGGTGGGGATCGAAGGGGAAGGGCTGCATGGGTGGCTTATAATGAGAAGGGAGTTTAAGTCAACAGGAGGGCCAAACAGACAAACCTTTCTACTTTGCAATGGAATAAATGCAGGGATCACTTTTTTTTTTTCTTCTCAGACCTTCGCCATTCTGCACAGTGCTTTGTACAGTCAATTTGATACCGGGTACAACTTTAATACGAAAGCCAGATACAGAAAGCGGGTGTGTGAAATGGTGATTACATTCAGTGTTCTCAATAGATCAGACCATGATGAGCTGATGCCTGGTCACATGGGAGGAGGATTTCGTTCTTAAAAAACTCTGTTTGCCTTAGAGCAGACTTATATTCAAATTTCTTGGTTTCAAAGTGTAGAGTCTGTGTTGAGGTTCAGAATACCTGGATAAACCCCTTAAATAAAATGTCAATAAACCACTTCTGTTACTTCCTAGAACCAACGTTATATGTAAAAAGGCTGTGTGTTGTGCAGTAGAATAGCATCCATATTGATTAGCAAGGGACAGTGACACAATATACAATCAATACACATCCAAAATCAAGTAGGAACAAGCATATGCATGTATGTGTGCATTTCTACTTTTTGGACATCACAAAATATAGCCTTTATCTCCTTTTATATAGATCACATTCCTCTTATACCCTTTCTGATACAGTATACAATTTGAGATAACAAGATATTGAAAACAGAAATTAGGAAACAAAATTAGAAAAAGGGGGCATCAGGTAAAGCATGTGTTTAAAAAAAGAAAAGGAAAGGGGGAAGGCACTGTGATAACAAAAGGCAAAAGGAAGGGTATGGAAGACTGGAAGGGCTGGTTCCTCTTATCCCTCAAGGAGGAGGTGAGTAAGACTGGTGCTTCAGGGCTGGTACTTTTTTCTTTAGTGTCCACAATTTCCACAATGAATTTGTACTGCTTTTATAATCAGAAAGGACACCCACTGGATATTATTTTAGGAAGAAATAGAAGGGAAAACCCAATTGAATGGGGAGTTCCACACCGCAAGAGAATCTGAAAGGACACTCAAACGAGGCACAGGGGCACCAACTGATAGAAGTTTCTTTGCCTTTTAGGGAGATGTGAGAAACAGATGATCTGGTTCATTGATTCTAAGAGCAAAGGCATCACCCCAAATAGAAGACCACCCCCACCCTGGCCCTGTGCTGGGGACGCAATCCAGAGTCAAGCATATGCTATGCAAGCACTCTACCTCTACCACTCTATCTGAGTTACATCACTAGCCCTTTTTATTTTGAGACAGGGTCTTGCTAATTTTACCAGACTGGCCTCAAACTTGTGATTCTCCTTCCTTAGTCTCCTGAATCATTAGGATTACAGTGTATGCCACTATGCTGGTTTGTTTTTTCTATATTTCTATCTTCATCCTACTTCCTCATAAAGGTCTCTAAGATACTTTATCTCAACATGCTGTATCTTCTCCCCCCCATCCTACGAGTTAACAGAATAAAATGTTTTGGTAGCTAGAAAAATTAAGCAAACAAGCCAGTTCTCAAGATATGGAGCATGGCTACTCATCTGAAATGAAGACAAACCCCACTTTACATTTTTAGTACTCAAAATCCAAAAGGCCCTAACCCTGAGGCTGAGAGGTAGAAAAAGGTTTAGTGCCTTTCTTTTAGGAAGTAAGGATGTGATAATGAAGTCTGGTGTGGCCAAGAGCAAGGCCTAACTTTACTCACAGCCCAGAAAGCCTAGAGATAACTGCTGTGATAGGAGCTGACCTAAGGCTTTGTACTCCCGGTTCAGTCATTTGATTCTGCCTGGTTTTATTTAGCCCACTGGCTTCTACACTGGTTCTAATATCAGAAATAACTAGAAATACCTTAAAAAGATCATGGGCTTATTTTAAGACAAGGTGAGAGACTAATTACTTCATAAAATATGTTTGCTGAGTACCTCTAATTAACCAGGCACTATGAGGCCATCCATTAACTCTATTTTCTTTCTTTTTTTTGGGGGGGCGGGGGTGGGGCGGTACAAGGGATTGTACTCAGGGGCACTCAACCACGGACCCACACCCCCCAGCCTTATTTTGTATTTTATTTAGAGACAGGGTCTCACTGAATTGTTTAGAGTCTCACTAAGTTGCTGAGGCTGGCTTTGAACTTGCGATCCTCCTATTTCAGTCTTCTAAACTGATGGGACTCGAGCCACTGCACCCAGCTAAACCCATTTTCTTTAAGAGCCAAAGCCGGGCACAGTGACACACACTTGCAATCCCAGTGCCTTGGTAGGTTAAGGGAGGAGGAACATGAGTTCAAAGCCAGCCTCAACAACTTAGTGAGGCCTTAAGCAACTCAGGGAGATCCTGACTCTAAATAAAAATATAAAAATGGGCTAGGGATGTGTCTCAGTGGTTAAGTGCCCCTCTGTTCAATGCCCAAATCAGGAACAAATTTCTGTTGTAAGATGAGGGTAGTTGCAGCAGGAAGGCAAGTTGGGTGGCCAGTCTCAAGGAGGACAAAGAGGAAGTGGATGATCAGGGAGCTGGCCTGCAGCTGAGAACTAGCCCTGGGATCTGCCTCATCTTAGAATCCATCTCTGCCATCATCTAGGCCCCTAGATCCTCCCTGTGAGAGAAAGGAGCCATCACCACATGCTTAAAGCTGGAAAGGTCTCTTTAGCCAGTACTTGGCAGACCCTGGGAGGGTTTATTAATGGGGCATCTAGACCTGAGAAGTCCCAGCCTGGAGTGTTGCATTTCCTCAGAACTCACTGGCTAGGTACTGGAGTCTCTGTTCACAGAGACATTATAAGGAAAATAGGCTTTTTATGAGCTGAGTCACCATTTATAACTATACTTCTATGGGAATAAAGAATTCTAAATAATAAGATTATAAACATTATAGAATATCATCCTTTTATAAGTTGGAAGTTGGCTCATAACATCTTCCTTTTTGATACACTAGAATTTGAGCTAGATTACTCCCTTTTCAGCTATACTTTAGGTAGCTCAGTGGTAGAGAATTTCTACCACTGAGCTACCTAAAACCTCATCTTTTTGGTTTTGACTTCCTTAAGGTCTCTGAACAACTTCCTCCAAGGTGTCAGAAACAGGCAATAGGCATGCTTATTTCTTAATTGCATTTTGAGGTTCTATTTTCCTACCACATGATCTCTACTCAGACTGTGTATCCCTCATCTTGCCTGAGGGGACTTGCATTTCTTCTTTGTTTTGCAGAAAGGCACCATGTTTACTGCTAAGGAATCCAATGCCTTTTAATCCAATTCAGTGATGCTACAGAGGTTTTTGTCCACCTTTTCCTCAGAGACCCCAGGGGTTTTCCCCAGTCATTACCATGCTCAGTCACCCAGATTAAACCTGCAGAGAACAACATGTCTAGAGTTGTAAGAATTTCTCTTCCTTTTTCCTTGTGGTGCTAAGGATACCAGGGCCTTGAACATGCTGGGCAAGCATTTTGCCAGAATCACACACTCAACTCAGGAGAATTTCTTTGTGATTCTCATGTAAGAAAAAAGAAATGGGGCTATAATTGATTTTTTTTTCAGTATTAGGGATTGAACTGAGGGATGCTCTATCACTGAGCTACATCCTCAGCCCTCCATATTTTTTATTTAGAGACAGAGTCTTACTAAGTTACCCAGGCTGCCCTTGAATTTGTGATCTTCCTGCTTTAGCCTCCCAAGGAGCTGGGATTATAGCATGTGTCACTGTGGCTGCCTCTATTTTGTCTTGTTCAAGTTTCATAATCTGGGTTTTTTTTAATCTTATTTGTTTTGGGTGGGGTTCTTTTTTTTGTCTTTTTTGGAACTGGGGGTCGAACCCAGGGCTTTGCAAATGCAAGGCAGACGCCTTGCCACTGAGCTATATCCCAGCTGTCAAGTTACATAATTGGCAAAAGCTTTCTTGACTAAGACTATATTCAACTATTCTCACTCTCCAACCCAAAAAACCCATTTGCCCAGCCAATGGCATGCCCTAGAACGCAGGAGCCTTTGTGGGCAATAACAAACACTGAGGCCTTATCAGGGCTGTGAAATGGTGAGAAGGATAGCAGGTCTAGCCTACATACATATGACAGGGCTGGGGAGATGCTTGTGCTACAAAAAACTCAGTGCAGAATGAATTTCTAGACTCTGAATGTGTGGGATGGGGTGGGGTGGGTGGAGAGAAAGTAAAAAACAAAAAGGTTCATTTAAGAACTGAGATCCAATACATACAGACACATGAATGTTGGAAAATGTTGGTAATTTCAAAGTTCCTAAGCAAAACTAGCCAGGCTAATGCTCAGCATGAGCAGAGATGCAAAAATCTACTAACATCAAATTAAGAGAAGAAAATAGAAGACAGTCACTCAGAAGGTGGGAAGGGGCAAGGCCTGGAGTAGGCCTCCCTGTGCCTCCCACCCAAACTTCCTGGCAAGAATGAAAGATCACTTTCCAGGAATTCATGTTATATTTCTAAACCTTCCATTTCCCTATGAGACATAAATCAAGAGGTAAGGTCCTGTAAAATCAGGTGTGGGTCTTTTTAATCTAAAAGTTTCAGAAGAAATATAGTTTTTCTTTATATTTTTTTCAGAAAAAAATATAGTTTTTCTTTTATTTATCTGATATAGTGCAACAAAGCATGGTGGATTGGGCTACACCTGTTCTGTGTTCTCCCAGAATAGGAGGGAAAGACAATGGCCACTGCAAACCCTTCTTTTCTGGACCAAGGGTCATTATGTCTCTGTAAAATGGTTTATTTTCTTTTCAAATCACAAGATCCAGCTATTTGAGGAAGTGAAATCTTTATTCTCTATACTCCGTGGCTTAAAAGGAGACTACTTTTGGGTGTTGGGGATTGAATTTAGGGTCTTCCATATGCTGCCATTAAGCTATAAACCCACCTCAAAATGAGCCTTTAAATAGTTAGCTGAAAGCCACTAAAGACCCCACTGAGACACTATGGTGGGACAGACAGAATACTAGGGGTCTGAACTCCTCTGAGCAGGATATGAAATTCCTAATAATCTGAGTGTTACTTAGAGCTCTGTGTCACCCACATGAGAAACAAGATTGCTGCTATGACCCAGAAATGAGGTTGATGTAAGGCCTTTTGGGGAGAAAGGGTAGAACAGCAATCTGATTCTAACTACATTTCAAGCTCCAGATTCTAAAAGGTCCTCTCCCCTGCCCACCCAGTACTAGGGATTGAACCCAGGGGTGCTCTATCATTAGCAACATCCCTAGCCCTTTTTATTTTTAATTTTGAGACAGGGTCTTGCTAAGTTGCCAAGGCTGGCTTCTGACTTGCAATCCTCTTACCTTGGCTTACTGAGTTGCTGGGATTTACAGATGCTCTCCACTATGCCCAGTTCAAAGGGTATCTTTTCCCCACTTGATTAATGAATATTATCAACTGCCCTGAGAAGTAAACATCAGCAGAAACTGAACAGGGATCTAACTGTGGTATGTAAGCTTCCTCTTGGGGCTTGATGAGGACAGGGCCTGGTGACCTTTACCCTGTGCCTGGTGTGCAGAGTGACTCCCTTCACAAAGGAATGTTTCTTCCATACGTCATTAATAGGCAGTAGCAGCAGCCTATATGGTGAGCAGAGCTCACAGGAAGAGTCTGAACATTACATACAAGTGAGAGTGCACTGACAAAAGGGGAAGTGATGATAACCAAGTAGCAGGGGTCATAAGGTGTCTGATGGTAGGGTACTTTATAATTTGGAAGAACACTAAGTTTTTTTTCTTTCATATATTTCATTTCCCCCTGGAACTTGTTGGCATTCTAGATCCAAAGAGCTAAGAGCTGTTGTAAAAACGGCCTACTGCATTTTCTCAGTTGAACAGTGGGGATGAGAAAACAGAAGAGACATATATGAGACTCACTGTGAGGCAACAACAGGGCTCCAACTGGGAAGGCCAGGCAAGCATGAGCTCAAAGAAGTGGGCTTTGAGAGCTCCTTCTACAAGGTTCTAAATGTAATAATGTCTTCTTGCACATTAAGATTTATTTAGAATTGACATTACCATTGCCCAGGAAGTGTTAGGAGGAGTGGGAAGGGGACTGGGGACATTAGACAGGGAATGGGATAAATGGGATCTGTTAAGTAGGGTGTAAGCATCAGCCCTTTTTCAGCATCAATGGCCATGAGTGTGGAGATCCCTCAGTACTCCAAAAGCTCCAGGAGCCTGTAGAGGGGTGGGATCCATGGGATCAAGGGATGAGGGACACAGAGAACAGAGACCACAGTCCCACCTATCCAAGGAGCCAAGGGCTCCAGCTGCTGGTGGGTGGAGGTACTCTAAGGATATGGCACTGTCCTATAATAGGAATCAGAATTACAGCCTTGGTCCTCCCCACCCCACCCCTTGGCAGTGCTGGAAATGGAACTCAGGACCTTATACATGCCAGAAAAATGCTCTATCAGTGAGCCATACCTCCAGTCTTGGCTTTGGTTTTAAAATGAATGAGCCAAGAAATGATTCTCTTAAAAGGATGGCGTTGGAATAAAAAATGAGAGAATTATCTTCACCAGCTCTTTTTTTTTTTTTTTTCAGGCCAAGCTAGAAGCACTGAATCTCTACGGAAAGAGCAAGAGACTGGATTGCTTGATTGAAGACAGGGAACATAAGAAAAAGAAAGTGTGCAAGCTTTAGAATGAAAAAAATAAAATCGCTACTATTTGCTGAAAAAAAAAAAAAGAAGACATGGAACACTAAGCAGGTGCAGAAACCCTGAACCCCTGCTTGACATTCCTGCCACAAGGCAGCTTTCAAGGAAAAAAGATGCCCAAAGTTTAGAAACAAGACTCATAGATTGGTTATTTCTCTAAGCCAAAAAAAAAAAAAAAAAAAGATAAGTCTCGTACAGAAAAACAGCAAATATACTGAATTCCTTTCAGCTAGTGGATCTCTGGTTTTAGAAGCCACATGAATCAGCTGCAAGGTCTGCTAAAACACAAGATACCATAGCCTCATCTGCAGAGTTTCAGATTCAGAAAGTGCATGATGGAGCCTGAGAAAAAGCCCCCAGGTGATGCTGCTGCTGGTCTAGAGACTACACTTTGAGAACTACTGCCTGAGGCTTCTCCTGTCTTTATCTAAAAAAGTATAAAGTAAGACACAGGATGTGACAAAGAGGAGGGCCATCATTATGGACATCTCTACTTATAAACTCAAGTCTGATGAACTTGGGTCAAAATCACAACAGTGGAGCCTTTTGCATGCACTGGGATCTTTTGGGGGATACATGAGCCTACCCTAATGAAAATGATTGAGGCTGAGTTCTTCATGTTTGTGTCATCTATTTTTTTCTTCTTTTTCTTTTTTCAGTGCTGGGGATGGAATCCAGGGCCTTGAACATGCTAGGCAAGTGCACTACCACTGAGCTATATATATCCCCAGCTCCATGTCTGCCTCTAAAGTGTGATTGGCAGTGAGCTTCATAGTAGATATGATACCTACAAGTTATGAAAGATAAGATTCAGGACAAAATTTGTGTTGGATTTGAGTGTGTGTGTACCTGCTATCAAACAACCAAACAAGCGGACTAGCAAAGGGACTGCAAGGTTGTTGAGGTGGGGTGGATAAAGTCTTATTATGAGACATTAGAAAAATTCTGGGCAGCAAAAGCTATCTTAATCTTCCTCTGGAGTATATATGGGCAGCAGAGAGGATCTGACATGCTGCTCCTTTTTTTTTTTTTTTTTTTTTTTTTTTGGTGGTATTGGGGATGAAACCCAGGGTCTTGCACATGTAGGCAAGTGCTCTACCACTGAGCCTGGAAAAGGGTTTGTGCTTTTGCCATTTGGTTATCAGGTTGGTTTCTTCTCGATATTTGTGAGGAAGGACTGGGAGAAACGAAGGGGAAGGGTGTCAGAGGGATTAGTACCAGCAACAGTTGCTGCTATACATACCACCCAGATGCAAGTCGATGAGGTCACTGTAATAAGACTCTCCCCAATAGTCTACAACAAGGAATTGGTGAAGAGAGAGTTATTTGACCAGATGACCTTGTTGTCCCCCACACCCAAAGCCATCAATGACATGAAGCATACGAAACATGCAGATATATATAGCAAGAGGGCAAAAAGGAACAGATAGAAAGCATGCATGTCTATATGTACATTATATGCACACATGCAGGCCATCTCTGTGTACCTCATGGTGTGAAAGGGGATTAACTAAAATCAGTGGGGGCAGAGCCAACAATCACTACCAGTGTGATCCTTTTTCATATGTTGGCTCAGTAAGGACAAAAGGCTTTGGCTTTGTTGGGAAATCTGACCCTACAGGAACTCAGTCTTATAAAAGAAGATTTAAGAAGTTCAAGAGTGGATAAGGGGCTATTACTTCCTACTTATTTCTGAACATTAAAAACCCCAGGCTGAGGCCCCAAGATGTGAACACCCTAAAAAAGCCCTGGAAGAGCCCCAACCCTTGGGTTTAAACACAGTTGGCAGCACTTCCAAGAACTCCTGTGTATGGCCCCATTAGTGACTGTAGCACACTCCTTGCAAAATCACGCTGCTGGAGGAGCTTAAGATGGAGGTTCTGTCTCTTCTGAGGTTTAGTCTTATAACTTTAGTCAGTCTTCTGGAAATGAGCTGAGTCTTATGCAGATTTCTGAATCTGAAACTATTTGCCCTGAGGCTCTTGGAGGTCTGCTGGCCACCAGCACTCTTAGCCAGCACTTTCAGCTCCTGTGGTAGCCCAGCAAGGCCTGAGATGTAAAGTCTGGAGCTGAGCACTGGGTTTGAGCAGGTGATCCTCATCTCTCCAGAACTGTAAGGAGGTACAGAGCACAACAAAACTCAGTTGCTATTGTGTCACCCTTTCTCTAAACCTCACATTCTAAAAGCTGTTCTTGGCAGCCTTTTTTTCCACATGGGGTTTCCTCTTCAAGAATGGACATACATCTGAAAACTGAATGCAATCCTGCAAAGTCTTCCCAGCTCAGGCTCAAGGTTGATCCAGTGGTTTTAAGTTTGAATCAGTGTTCCAGAAACAAAAAAGTGACCTGGATGTCCCAGGACCAGAAATCACATAAAAGTCTTGGTCTTGTCCTAGGCTTGAAAGCTCTGAAACTAATTCTTGAGCTCTGAATATATAGAAGCCTTTGACAAATAGAGATTAACTGGGTAGCAAGTCTGTATCAGATCTCTTCTCTGGAAGGGCAGGTTGGCTAACAAAGTCTGATCCCTTCAGACACAATGGAAGCTTGAGACCATCAAGTGAGACAGAATGGCAGATTTGGCTGGTTTGGTAGTATAGCCCTTAGGGATGGGGCTGACCAGCATGTTGGAAAATTCCAGATTTTGGACTCAGCTGAGGATATTTCTTCAAGGTTCAACTAGGTGCATTGAGACTAACAAGGATGCAATGCACAAGCAGGAAAGAGTGGCCAATGTGCACACTTAGCCTCAAAGATGGTATCTGCCGAGTAGGAATATGTCCACTGGGAAGTGACATTAGACCAGCCTTGGAGGGGATATATTGAAATAAGAAAAAGACAACATATTTGGAGATGTTATGGTAGTAGCACTATATCTTGAGAGTTAACTAATGTAGTGGCACCTCTTTCTCTACAGAAAAGTGTAACTGGGCTTCTCCAGAAATCTTCACCATGGCTGATTTTGGGACTTTCAGCAAAAGAATCTCTGCATAAGAGTTCAATGTAGATACACTTCCTACTTTTGCATTGCCCTGTTTTACTTGGCCACTGGCTGGGAAGATACCAGCACTCCAGTTGCTGGACACCCCCTTACTAGTTTTTCACAAATATATCCAGTATAGTAGTTTGTGGAAATGTGCAATCAAATCCTCTGGCCTTGAGCTGCGCTCCACAGAGATGTTTACATTTTTAAGATAAGTTACCAACTGGGCTCCATCGTAACAGCTAGCAGGGGGAGGAAAGAAAGGGGACAAGAAGCTCTTTCCTTCTCAGATGTTGTCCTTGAAGGGTTAACTTGCCCAAAATAGTTAAAGAAAAAGCTGCTTTTATGTGAATTTCTGCAGACTGTGAACTTCTGAGCCCCTCCCCTTACATGCTGGGCATAAACTCTGAAACTACCTGAACTCAGGGTTCAGGGGATTGATTGATTGCCCTCTGAACCTGTCTACAGCCAAATAAAACTGTTTCCTGCTATCTTCGGTGCCTTGCCTCATCTGTTCCTACAACACTAAATGCATCATGGGGAAATATCTCAACAGAGTTACTGAGGTGCATCTTTAGAGAAAGCACAGACTTCATTTTGGTTAAAGATATTTTGGCAAAGTCTCATCTACAGGAAGAAGTTGGATTAGAACAATGATTTTCAAACTTCTGTGGAACCCTAGGGTTCTTCACAATGTTCTAGGGATCTTCCAAGAACCTCAAATGCTTTTACCTCTTTAAAAAATGTTGAAAATGTATACCATACTCAATGCTTAATATGCCAACTTTTAACCCATTGAACGAATTAATTTGTGCAGCCAGGTGAACTTGCTTTTGTGGGGCCCTCAGGACCAAGTTTCTTCTGCTTCCTGTGTGCAAGTATCTGCATTCATTGTAAATGTGTTGGTAAAAAAGAAATTATGTAATTCATTTAAATCCTGGCCTGCAAGTATAGTGATGCCAGCCTCTCAGAGCATGCACTTATCAGCATGTCACTAAGGGTGGATGACACATTATGTCATGATATCATAGTGAATCTGGGTTTCTTGCTTACTCTAGGAGCATCTTTGATTGGTTCTTTATCAGGAATACGAGTTGTTAGATTTGTTAGTGATTCAACTTGGAAAAATGCTACTGTTCTGTTTTAAAAATTCCAGTAACTACATCTTTAAATTGAAAATACCCTGAGAGTTCCAGGTAAGTCATTAAAAACACACTGTTGCTATTTACAGCAACTACTGGTGTATATCAGTCTGTTCTCACCTTTGTTCCCACAAATGAACTGGATGCTGGTGCAGCTCTTGACCATATCCTGTGTTGTCAAGTTTTGTATATGTTTTAACTTTTTAGGGCAATTATTTTTTATTTTAACTTGAATCTATAATGTTGTAAAAGGGCTCTTCTGCTAAAAGCAAGTTTGAAAAGCACTAACTTGTATGATATTCAGTTGTACATGGTCATGAAAATATAATTTATCTAAACAATTGAAAAGAATAATTTTGGTAAAATCCTCTGCCAATTTGGTGTGTGTGTGTGTGTGTGTGTGTGTGTGTGTGTGTGTGTATTGGGATGGAATGCAGGGTTCTGCATTTTCTAGGTAAACTCTACCATTGGGTCACATCCCAGTCCTCCTCTGTCCATTTTTAATGGTGTTATTTTCTGGCCCTTATTCAGCAGCTGGAATAACATGATTGTTACAGAAGTGCTGAAGTATTGCTGTAGACTCCAACTGCATGCAGCTGACAAGGATCTGAGTTCTTTACAGAAACCATCAACCCAGATGGCAACCCTCTTCCCTGAAACTCAGAATCTTGTATGGAGGGGTATAGTCCCCCTTTCCTGGGGAACTCTTACCCTGAATGTATGTGCATACAACTGTGGAGTTATTCTCGCTATGTGTTGTGAGATCTACTTATTACTTTCCATCTTGGCAGAAGTGATCTATGAAATAAAAAGCAATGATGGGTTCAGGGTCCCTCTTGGTATCTTCTGCAAGAGGTAAGCAAGGAGGGTAGGGCCCTGTGGGTCTATTTTAGTTGGCACAGGACACCTCTGGAGGGCTAACTCCCTCTGGGGAAAGTTTGACTAGGAAGCCAAGAGTGTGCAGGGCAGGGAAAGGAGTCCCCGCAGACTGGTGGGGGACATCATGGTTTATTGGGAAGGCTGATTACCCTTCTAAGTGAACCTGGATCTCCACTTCTTGGCACTGGAGCCAGTGCTTGCCAGGTGGTAGCATCCCAGTCTTCTAGTTTTCTGGATACTAAGTGATTCAAGTTTTTGCATTTCCTTTGGTGACCCAGACTTCAAGGGTTAAGTCCAGCATTAGGTGAGGCACAAAAACCAAGAATATCCACATTCTCATCTTTCTCTACCAGCCCTTTTCACCTGAAGGTCATCACTGACCTACTGATAAACTTCAATTTCTGGGCCTTAAAGGGCCTGACAAGAGGACCTGCTTCTATGCTTCATCCCCACTCCCCAACACATGAACTTCAATCTTAAAAAATCCATCTTGATACCAGGCACATACCATAAAGCCAGCTCATTGGTCACATGGCTGCCCCTTACCAGTTCTTCTTCAGTTCCACACACAGTTTACCTGCCAGGAGATGTACCACCCTGTTCCCCTCTGCCACTCTAGAATAAGGAAGTGGTAAGAAGCCACTGCCTTTCTTTATCTCAGCCTCACAATCTGCATGCTGAGCCTGGAGGCCTTCGTTTTCTTTTGTAAAGAGATGGAGGTTCCTCATCCAGGGACTGGATGAGATTCTGGATGCCTGAGAAAGCAGAGATTGGTCACTTCATGCCTGAGGCTGGGGCTGGCCCAGTGGATGCAAGGTCTTGAACTAGCAGTTTCCTAGACTTTGGTCCAGAGATGACTTTGGTACTCCCTTGCCTTCTCTGTGCCAAAATGCATAGAATAGACTCCCGGGAGCAGTAGACAGGACTGCATTACATTCTTCAGCATTTCCTTTTAGAGTGGTAGTCATAAACCACAGGCTCTCACAGCTGCTCCTGGTGTCTACCCTGTGCTAGCACATCATGTCCCCACCCCCTGTCTCTCCTTAGTGAACATCAAGCCTGGGCTGAGCCTGGGAAACACAAGAGTATCAAGAGTACCTGTAAGCTCCACCCTCAGGAGATGATAAGGGCTCTAAAGCTTGGGCAGAAGGGGCCCACAACACTAAGGATAGGAGGAGCATGTAGGGGAACAGCTGGGGTTCTGCTCAGTGCAGTTCTGTGATGGTTCCTTGTGATACAATCTCCATCATTCATAGGCATTTTTCCCCCAGGGAAAATGATGGAGTGCGAAAGGAGGAGGAGAAGGAAGAGGAACAAACCCAGAGTTTGCCATCAACAGATGATGGGGGCCTAAGATTTTGTTCTGTTTGGAAATGGCAAGCTGTAAGATGGGCTATACAGCAGGATTGGGCCTCAGGGCTGTCCCAATGCATTTTTCTTTTGCTTAATGGAAAGCCCCAGATGTGATGCAGGGACCCAGAAAACCCCACTGAAGAAGGACTGAATTTCACGTGATGCAAAACTGGCTTCCCCAGTGGGGAATTTGGGGTCTCCTTCAGAATAAACTTCCTCACAAGGACCCAGACTGTACCTGCTTCACCTCGGAGTGCCTTCTCCACTGCAACCCCTCTCTCTTCCAGCTGCCTCTGCTTTTCTTCCACCTGCTCCAGCTGCCGTTGGATGATCTGTCAAAAGACAGCCGTATGAGCACTCAGCTTTCTAGTTTTCAGGAGGAAAACTAAACTTGGCAAACTCAAGGAGGGAGAAAGAGAAGTTATGTCGAAACGGTGGAAAGAGCTCTAGTTCATGGGCTGCATCCCACTTGGATCTGAATCCCCCAGGGCCTTGTTACTTAGCAGACTCTGGGCCCACTGTTCTAAGTCCATGGAATATGGAAGCAGCTGAAGCAGATGTCAGCCCTCTCTAGAGCAGTTAAAGGGCTGGAGGAAAAGAAATTCCTGCAGGAAGCCTTTAATACTATTACCTCACAATTTCTTTCTTTTTTGGGCAGGATACTGGGGACTGAACTCAAGGGCACTTGACCACTGAGCCACATTGCAGCTCTATTTTGTATTTTATTTAGAGACAGGTTCTCACTGAGTTGCTTAGTGCCTTGCTTTTGCTGAGGCTGGATTTGAACACATGATCCTCCTATCTCAGCCTCCTGAGCTGCTAGGATTACAAATATGGGCCACCGCATCTGGCACCTCAAAATTTCTTTCTTTTCTTGACACTGGTGATTGAAACCAGGGATGTTTTACCATTGAGTTATACTCCAGTCCTTTTAATTTTTTTAAGTTGGTGAGGTTGGCTTTGAACTCATGATCCTCCTGCCTCAGTCTCCCAAGTTCTTGGGACTACAGGTGATGCTACTTGCCTGGCTACCTCAGATCTTTCTGATAAAAAGACTGCTAAACTGGATTAAAAATCTTGTCTCTACAAGTTTAAAAAAAAAGGAAAGAATGGTCTAGGATATGAGGCCTTAAGACAGAGGCTGATACCTACAGGATAACTCTAACCTCTCCCACAAAGTCCAAAGTCCATGGTAGGTCACAAACTGATTTTTTCCCCCTTTGTACTAGGTATTGGATTCAGGGGTGCTTTACCACTGAGCTATATCCCTAGCCCTTTTAATTTTTAATTTTGAGACAGGGTCTCTCTAAGTTGCCCAGGCTGGCCTCGAACTTGCAATTCTCTTGCTTCAACCTCCTGAGTTGCTGGAATTACAGGTGTATGACATGTACCCTCCCACAAACTGACTTCTGACACTATTGCTCACAAGTAAGAGAACTAATTGACTCTAAAATGACTATTCTAGACCACAGAATTTAGGAAACTCAAATGTGGTTCTTCCCTTTTTACTGATGACTTTGCAAGGATGGGGCCACTACATCTGCACTGAACTGTACTTTGCGGCTGTCATCTCAGATGACAGGGACAACTCATCTGCTTCTACTCTGCCTTCTTCACCCTCCTTCCTTGTGGATAGGGGTCAACTGGGTGTACACAAAGATGTGGTCACATGGCTTTCCACCTGTGTATTTTGACTGGCTCACTGTCTGTGGTTGTACCTGCGCTCGGTGGAGCCGCTTGAGCTCCTCTTGCTTGGCCTGTCTCCGAGCTGCCTTCTGCACACGCCGGGTCAGCTTGGCATTCAGCTCTTCTTCTGTGTAGGTTCTTGGCTAGTGGGAATGAAAAAGATCTTCTCAGTCAGGTCCGAGATCCATTTGTGCAGCAGCCTGGCAGGGGCATGGAGTAGACTGACTCCTAAGTGGGAGCTGGTGGCTGGCATACACCAGTGTGAAGCTCCCCCACTGAAGAGACTTCCCTGGCACCTTTCCCTATTGGAGCTCCAAATGCCACAGGACACACCTAGATACCCCCAAGGTGAGACATTTCCCCTCTGTGACCAGGAAAGGAGTCTATGTGGGGAATGAGTATTGGGAGCCTCCTTTATCATTGAGATCACTTTGTTTGTTTCCTATTTAAGGAATTCTGTGCTTTTTAAAGACCTTGAGGGGGTAAAAAATGTAAGTAAAATGTTTCCCAAGCCTCATGCTTCTGAATATATGGGGAAGGAAAAGAAAAAAAGGATAAACCAGAATCCTTTTATTTTCTTGCTTGGAATCAAAAGCCACTTTCTTCAGATGAGTGGTATTCATGAGGTTCCTTTAAGAACATCTGAACTAGAAAAAACAGGAATGCTTCTATTTTAAATTTGGGGAAACCCCAAACCAATATAGGCTGAAGAAGGAACTGTGGAGGTGACCCTTGATGGCCTCTGGGGATTGCATAGGCAACAGTTGCCACAAAAAGGAAGGGAGGAAGTGGCCTGGCCAGGTGGTTGTGGCTAGTGCCATCAAGAATGGAGGAGGTGACTGGGCAAATTTAATGCAGGTTGAAGGCTATGGGGAGAATCCCACGCTTTGCATAGATACTGGGCAACCCCTAAGAGGTACATGTTGGGGATTTGCCTTCATTCACAAGGCCATCTGTATTGTTTCTTAAAAAAACAAAACAAAACAAACAAACAAACAAAAAAAAAAAACCCAAACCAAAACAAAAAAGAAACCAAACTAGGAGATTTTACAGATTTTAAAGAAGGCTTCCAAATTCAACTCAAAGTCCAGGCTCTTTGTCTTTCCTCTAAGAGTTTTAAAGACAGTGGAGTGTCAAGTGAAGAGGCAACAGGCAGTCCTTAAGGACAGCTGTGGCATTCTAGTGCCCTGGGAAGCTCAGGTCTCAGTCCACAGAGCTGAGATGAACAACCCCTCTTATTGTGGTGCCCAGACCCACAGGGGCAGCTCTGCCTCCCTCCCAGGCACCTGGAGCATTACCACATGCACTCCAGTCAGTGAAGAGCGGGTGTGTCTCATCCTCCTTCTTCCTCATGACATAGCTAAAGGAGGTCTGGTGGCTACAGCTACATGCATGTATGAACACAGTTAGTGAGGATGTGGCCACAGGTCCTGGGCTCAGGTTGCTCTGGGTGGTTAATCACAGACAGGCATGCAATGACGACCAGCCATCAGGAATGAGATACTACCTTTGATGAATAGGATCTCCTGAATGCCAAGGCGTGTGGTACATAAATCGACTTTTAAGGGGATGGTAACAGAAAACAAAACAGAACAGTAATGACAATGATGATTTAAAAAATTAAAATGACACACAGAAATGGAGTAAAATTAGAAGTTTAAAACAAACATACAGGACTTAAACATGATTATTTTCCACAATGTCACACAGGACTGTGCAAGGAGAAATCTGCATGTACAAACTGCATGTACAGCTGCATCTTAGTGAACACTGGTTTTGAGTAAGACTGGGGTTTACTTTTCTCCTGAGTAGAAACAGCCTCTTTATCATTCCCCCAATCTTCTCTTTTCTCAGTATCCCTTTCTCCTTTAGTATCCCATTCCTTTACTTGTGGAAATTTAGAACACTTCTTGCTGCTAATGTATGGGGGTGGATGAAGGAGATTCCTGATGTCAGACACAGATAAGAGGGAAACGAGGTACTGAACCTCATACCCTCTCCCAAAAAGCTCTCTCCTGGCATGTTCCTAAACCATGGGACACAGGGATACAGGCTACTTCTTGATTATACCTGGTGAAGGGAACTGAAATAGCATAAATCACTGCTATTTGCCCAAAGTATTTCAGATAGCAATGTTAACTGACTTCTTTTTACTCCATTAAACATTGAGTGGAGCTGCTCAAGTACTGGGGTCAGGTACATTTGCTCCTCTGGTCTTCTTATCAGTTGTATTAAGTAGTTAAAAGGCCATCAGGGAGCCAGGGAGGGAGGTGGCTTGAGTCTGGTAGCCTATAGGATAAGGAGATTCTGAGAGCAACAAGAAGGCCTGCAGTACCCTGCTGCCTGTGCTGCTTCTGACTGTCATGACCGTGACATAGTGGGGACTCACATTTCACATGCATATTATCCTGGAAAAGAATGAATATGCCTCTCAGAATAGGCACCTTACCTCAAACTCACTTCTTTCACAAAGCAGACTGAAAGGAAGATTTTCATTATTAGAAACAGGCTAGTTTTAAAAAAGGAAAGGACAAATGATGTCCTTGAATAGCATGGGAAGAACTCATAGTAGGATTATAGGTTAGGTAACTATACCTTAAGGAACAGCATGGACACTGTACCTGGCTGCTGTAAATATTATGGGGACAGGGTAGCACCCTCCTTCTCTATAATTTACCCATTTTTGGGACTGGTACCAATTCAGAATGAAATCATGACACAATTTTCATGTGCTCAAGAGATGAGGCCAGCCACAGGAACTGACATTGTGGCTCTGAAACAGAAAGAGAGGCTGTCAGAGAGCAGGCCCAGCACCCTCGGATGGGCCAGGGTGGCCAAGAAACAGCCAAGTTAGTCATATTTAAAGTCAGATGGAAGTAAAGAAAAGAGGTCAACATGAGTTATTTCTTGTTGACAGGGCTGTAGGTGTTTTAAAAAATCCTGCACTTGCATTTTTCAAACAAAAAAGTTATTATCATTACTTTTTAAAGATTTCTTTTTTAGTTGTAGAGGAATACAATACCTTTATTTTTTTATGCGGTGCTGAGGATAGAACCCAGTGTCTCACACATACTAGGCAAGCTTCCTACCACTGAGCCACAAACCAGCCCCAAAATACAAGTTATTTTTAGTTTTTTTTCCTTATTATTATCAAAAGACCCTGTCACTTGCTTCACCAGTGCTTGACTCAGGGCTGTGTCTGAGATACAAGGGGAGCTATCTCTTCCATCTCTGCTACACAGTGGCTCTGTGGCTGGGAGCCTGGCCTCTTCATTCAAGCCAAATCCCATTTTTACTTTTAGCTCCCTTGCTCCTTATACTTCTTATTTATTTATTTATAGTTTTCGGTGGACACACATCTTTATTTTATTTTTACTTGGTGCTGAGCATCAAACCCAGCGGCCCGCACATGCCAGGTGAGCACACTACCGCTTGAGCCCCATCCCCAGCCCCTCCTTATACTTCTTATTCTGAAAAATTTCAATCCTACAGAGATGTTGAAAGAGAAAGAAAATGAATAGCTGAATACCTATCACTTAGATTTCCCCAATGTTAACATTTTACAGCATGTTTCATAGGCATGTGTGCATGTATGTAATCTTTATATTACATGCATACACACCTTTTTTGTTGTTGTTGGTACCTGGGGTTGAATCAGGGGTGCTTTACCATTGAGCCATTGAGCTGTATCCTCAGCTCTTTTCTGTTTTGTTTTTTTTTTTTTTTTTTTTTTTTTTTTTTGGTACCAGGGATTGAACTCAGTGGCACTCGAACACTGAGCCACATTCTCAGTCCTATTTTGAATTTTATTTAGAGGCAGGGTCTCACTGAGTTGCTTAGCACCTTGCTTTTGCTGAGGTTGGCTTTGAACTTATGATCCTCCTGCCTCAGCCTCCGGAGCTGCTGGGATTACAGGTGTATGCCACAATATACAGCTATAATCTTTTCTTTTTCTGAATTATTTGTAGAGACCATAAACTTTCACCTTGAAAAATATTAGCATGTACTTCCTCCTAAGAACAGAAACATTTTCCTACATGATTACAGTACCTCTGTCACTTGCAAAAAACTTGATGTTGATTGGATGATACATTTATACATACTACACCATTTATGATCAAATTTCTTTAACTGTTTTTTTTAAATATTTATTTTTTAGCTTTAGATGTATACAATATCTTTATTTCATTTTTATGTGGTGCTGAGGATCGAACCCAGCGCCTCACATGTGCTAGGCAAGCACTCTACCACTTGAGCCACAACTCCAGCCCTCTTTAACTGTTTTAAAAGCATCCTTTATAGCTGTTTCTATTCTGCCTTAGCTTCCATGTCTTGAAAACATGGTGATCTGCTTTCACTTGGTCCACCTCCATGTCATGGCAGGACCTGGGTTAGCAGCCTCGTAGGCCCTCCCTTGTCTTCCACATTCCCTGTGTGATCTCTAGTGAATGGCCCTGTCCCTATAGAGTATGCCTGGTATGTGAGGTCTCCATAGTCCTGTGGTTCTAGGAATCTATAATGGGATCCTTGACTCGCTCACAAGAATAGGGAAATGAATTTCTTTGTTTCTGGTGCCTGTGAGGCCCTACGAAAGTCTATCGTCAATGGGAGGTGGAACCGAGATAATGGCCTTGGCATAGCCAAATGTGGGAAGACTGCTGATCAGCATACTGTCAACAAGCTTCATTAATTTGTGGAGAAGCAGTGGAGAAACTTGACCATAATAGCAATCACAGCTGTATGTTTTTTTAAAAACTTTATTATATTTATTTATTTTTTTAATATGGTGCTAAGGATCAAACCCAAGACCTTGCATGTATGAGGTGATCGCTCTACCGCTGAGCCATAACCCCAGCCACACAGCTGTATGCTTTTGACCAACATGACATGAACTATCTGAACATCTGCACGGTCACCAAGGAGGTTAAGAGAAACATTCTCCTTTCTTCACAGACCTCCTTAAAAATCCCAAGACAGAGCTGGGTTTTGGCTCAGTGGTAGAGTGCTTGCCTAGCATGTGTGAGGCACTGAGTTTGCTCCTCAGCACCACATAAAAATAAATACATAAAATAAAGGTATTGTGTCCATCTACAACTGAAAAAAAAAAGAATTCCAAGACACCCCCAATGTATTTAGAGACCTACATGCAAATCCAGAAGCAACCCTCAGTTCAGAACCAACAGTCCTGCCTAGAGATTCAGCAGGGGGTACTCAACAGGATGCACATAAATTGAACCCTCTCTTCTTCTTATGCTTGACCTGCCCCTTTCCTCTGCTGCAGCTTCCTCCAGTTAAAGCATCACCAACCAACCAATGGAAAGCATCTCCACCTCCACCCAGCTGTCGGGTTCCCCTCCACTGCATGGCTACATCTGAGAAAAAGAGGGAAAAAGAGGGAAAGTCATGGGTGACAGCAAGGTCAATGAATTTCGACTTGATTGGTTTAAGAGATGCAGATGATTAAGAGGCTTCTACACACCTAGTGAGGGTGTGTCTAGGAATGATTGGCATGTGAGATAGCCAACCGAAGTGGAAACCCTCCCTAAGCGTGGGCAGCACCGTCCAATAGGAAGATGGCTTGGATGGAATAAAAGTTGGAAGAACAAGAGAGCAGCCGCAGCCTCAAGCCAGATTGCTGCTGCCATCCTCTGGGGATATTGGAATCTGGCGTCTTCACTCTTCCAAAGCGGACTCTGCCAGTGATTCTCCAGAAGCCTCCCATCTGGGACTAGGGTAGCCCTGTTGATCCCTCTTGCTCTGGGCCTTCAGCCTCCTGGACTGCGAAGCCACTGGTTCTCCCAGCCCTTCATCCTGCAGACAGCCATGGTGGACTGTCCAGCTTCCGGTCACCTAAGCCAATCTGATAAATCCTCTTTTTTACAACTGCATTTCCTGTTGAATCTGTTCCTCTGGAGAATCCTAATACACCAGGAGAATTTTGAACTTTGCTGAACTTGACCTCTCCCTGTTTTTGCCACTTGACCACTGCTGCTTCACTCCCTTGTCACCCCCTGGTTTTCATTATTTTCCTGACTGACCTTCAGGTGCCCGGGGTTGCCCTTGGGACCCTTTTCTCCTGCCCTGGTGGCTCCTGGTGGTGTCTCCCCACGCCTTGGCTTCAGCTGCACTCCATTCTCATGACTGATGGAGCCGGAGTCACTCCCAGCCCCTGAGACCCCACTGGCCCCTGGACAGCCACTGAATCTCTTGCTGCGTATCCGTACCTCCCATCAGCTCTGCATTTGCCTCTGAAGTGTTCCCTGTAAAATGCAAGTCTGGTCACGTCACTGTGGTCAGAACCCATCCCAGGGAGACAGGGCAAAATCCTTTGGTGGCCTCCAGGGCCTCCTGTTCTGAACCCAGCAGCACCTCACCTTTCCCTCCCCAGGGTCCTTCACACCCACCACACTGACTTCCTTTATTTCCTCTAATGCACCGTGCTACCCTCCCCTACCTCAAGGCCTTGGCTTGTGCCCACCCCAAGCTCCTGTCTGCATCTGTCTCAGCTCAAACAGCAGCTCCCCAAAGAAGCCCACCACCTCACGTCCCCATCCAGGCCCATCAGGGCCCTGGCCTTCTGTGTCCCAGCTCTGCCAGATCCTCAGAATGCTCATGCAGTTGGTGACCATTTAAGCAGACTATTTGTTTGGGGATAAATTCAGCCCAATACTTCAATTTTTTGTAAATAGATTTTTTTTTTTTTTTTTGGTGGTGGTACTAGGGATTGAGCCCAGGAACACTTAACTCTTAAACCACATCCCAGCCCTTTTGATTTTTTCATTTTGAGATAGGGTCTCACTAAATTGCTTAGGGCATCACTAAGTTGCTGAGACTGGCCTTGAACTTGCAATCTTCCTGCCTCAGCCTCCCGAGTCGCTGGGATTATAAGCATGCACCACCACACAGGGCTGTAAGTAATATTTTATTGGAACGAAGCCATGCTCAGTTGTTTATGTATTCACTATGGCTGCTTTAGCCCTTCAACCCCAGAGTAGACATAATATAATAGAAGACATAGAGCCTGCAAGTCCTGAAGTCACTGGCTTTGTGGTCCATCAGAGAGAAGCTGGCCACTGTGCCCCAGTGGATCAGGGGCCGTCCAGTGCGGAGCAGACAGCTGGTGGATCTGCAGCACATGAACAAGTAAACAACCGAGCAGGCTCTCTGATCGCTGGGTCACATCATGTCATTCACAGTGGCCTTCTCAGTGTCACCAGTACATCTGAAGCTGACTCTGCATTCAGTGTTCTTTCCACAAACTGGGTTAGGAGTCCAAAGCTCCAACAGTCACCAGGCTGAGCCCAGGGGCACCCACCCAGAATAGATTGAGGGAACTGAGGTCTGGGGCATGTGTGTGCATGTTCCCACATGAGATCCCCAAACTGGCGTAGTGGGGGGTGCTGTGCCCAGCTCTGAGACCTACCCACCCCCCTCCCTTTGCTGCAGGCGTGGGCTGTGGAGAGTCCCACGTGCCCTCACCACCATTTGACTTTGAGTGGTTTCCTTCCCTCTCCGAGCATCAGACTTCTTAACTGTCAAGTGCAGCTCAGTTGCCAAGGCCTGGAGGGGAGGCTGGATCCAGGTAGATAATGCCTGGGGGAGATCACACTTCTGCCTGCAGCCGCCTCAGCCCAGAGCACAGAGCCCGGACGCTTAGCTTTCCACCGCTGCCCTTGGCCGCCGTCCACTGGGAGACACTCCAGTAGCTCTGAATCTAAAATTCCTCCAGCATATTCTCTCTCTGATGTGACCTGTAACCCCTGTCCCTTAGCTCTGCACCCCTACCAGATAGAGGCAAAGAAGAGGGAAGGCGGCTCCCTGGGCACCCCACTGTCCCCCAGCCCTCCCTTCAGGGGGGGGTGCCTGTCAGGACCTGGTGGACATGAGGCTCCTGGCCGGTCTCCTGCTGTCCCTCTCACCCTCCCAGGCTGTCCTCAGTCCACTATGAAAACATAAGACCACGGCAGAAACTGGGAAATGAGATTGATCAAATTATGTTATGTGCATGTTGGACTATGGCATAAAGAATCCCACTATCATAAGTTTTTAAAATAATTTTTTAAAAAAAGACCCCCACAGGGGCTTTTTATTTCCCTCAAAGTTTATTTTCCTTTTTATAGGCTTCAGGGCCTTCACATGTCTGGTGGGGCCCTTACTCCTCTCCTAGAGAAACCCTCCTCCTCCTTCCAGCCACCCCAGGCTCTCTGCACGGCATTCAGCTGCTGTTCCCTCTGCCTGAAACCCTTCCCCACAGCCTCCTATCTAGCTCTCCTCCTCAGCTCCATGAGGTCGTCTGTGATAACCACATTTAAACCTGTCACCCACCACGGACCACATCTGCCCACTGCCCCCTCTCCTGGTTCACTGCTGTCTACAAGACCCCCACTGACACTCTATATATTCTATCAATTCTATTTGTCCATCTCCCTTCACTAAAATTTAAGATTCACAAATACAAGGATTTTTGACTAGCACTTAGTAGGTGCTCAAAAAATGTAGGATAAGGAATTGGTGGGGTCTTTCATATCTACGATGCCTATGCTCCATCCTCTTATCCCTCTGCCAGTGTGGATGCTTGTGAACCACCAGCCCTTTCTACAGCATGTAAGTATTTCTTTTAAAAATTAAATAAATAGACTTTCATCTTCTCTCTTTAAATAAGTATAAAAAGTAGGTGTTTTTCATCCTCACACATCCTTCTAGAAGACAAGGGGGAAAAGATGCTGAGACTTGGCATGTGTTTGCAAGACTCCTATAAGGAGGGGAGGTTCAGAGAGGTGTAGTAACTTGTCAGAGGTCACAGAGGAATTTTGGAGGCAGAATCCAAGTCGCTGAACTAGCAGTCCAGCACTCTTTCCCCTGCTGCACAGCAGCCTCCTTCCTCCCCAGGACTCACCCCACCCGCCTCCATTTAACCTGGGGAGATGGACAGAACAGCATGGGGCAGAGGCCCAGTCCTCAGGGAGCCCTGGCTTCCTCCGCCTCCCCCAGGGCTTGCAGCAGCAGCCCCAAGGAGGTGGCCAGCTTGAAGGGCTGAGGATGATAAATGATCGGGGCTCCAGGGACTCCCAGGACAGAGCCGACTCCTCTGTCTGGTCAGATTCACCCAAGCAGGAAAGCATGAAATGGCGCCATTAGGCAGAGAAGGCCGCGGCCACCCCAGAGGGCGGCCAGCTGGGCAGTCCGTGGCCTGCAGGGACAGGGGCAGGGCCGGAGGAGGAAGGGGCCTGCGACACCCCACAGAGAGCAGACATGGGGGGGGCCTGGGGAGGGTCTCTGGAGCCCCCCCTCCAGGGTCTTGTCTGGATACAGACTGTGCAGCTCTCCTGCCAGGCCACCCCAAGCCCCAGGCAAAGGGCTGGACCGTGCCTGCAGTCTGCTTTCCTCTGACCTGTGGCCACTGTGAAAAGGAGGTTCTGAGTACTGTGGAAAGACACGGGGAGGAGGTCAATGTCCAAGAGCAGATGCTGGAAATAAAAGAAGTGTGAAAGGCCCCATGGCCCTGCGGATGCCTTGCACCCGCCTCCCCCAGGTGGCATCTGGGCGGGCACAAGGAAACTGCGGGCAATGCCAGGCTGGATAACGGCAGCTTCCTTCAGTGGGCACGCGGATGGGCCCATTATCCCGCTGGGAGAGGGCACAGTTATGAGCACCGTTTTGGAGAGAAGGTGAATTTCTCCGGGACGGGCTAGTGATCTGTCCGCAGTCACTCGGCTGATGGTGAAAAGATTGGAGCCTCCATTTGCCTGTGTCCAAGTCTCCCACTGTTTCCCAGGGATGAGATTGGGGGAGCTCCAGCACCTGGAGGAGGGGGGTAAGCAGGGAGGAGCCTTCCTCCACCCACCCCCCCACCCCGTGGCCTGCTGGCTGCCATCCACCTATCAGGAATGGCCACTTGGTTCCAGTGACTATGTCAGTCCCCAAGGCACTCCAGCCAGGACTGCTGGGTGGGGTGGTGAGCAGGACCAGGCAGAAGCAGGCATGAGCTGGGTCTTTTCCCAGGTGGGGACTGAGAAGGACAGAAGGGAAGAGAGCCTTAGGAAAGGCCAAGGCCTGCCATTCCCTGAAACCCTCCCATTATGAACCTTCTTTTGTTTGTTTGTTTGTTGTGTTTTTTTGGTACCAGGGATTGAACTCGGGGGCAATCAACCACTGAGCCACATCCCCCGCCCTATTTTGGAGACGGGGGTCTCAGTGAGTTGCCTAGTGCCTTGCTGTTGCTGAGGCTGGCTTTGAACCTGCGATCTTCCTGCCTCAGCCTCCTGAGATGCTGGATTACAGACGTGCGCCTCCACACCCCACTCATTATGAACGTTTGTAATGAGCCCCCTGCACGTGTCTGGAGGCTTCATCTTCCCTAACACCAAACATAGCTGCTCTGCGCTGAGCGCAAGCCTGGATCTAGACTACAGGGGGACTTTATGGGCAATAATCTGTGGAACAGGAGGGAAGGACAGTTAGGCCAGAGGTGGAAGTGGGTGAAGGGACCTTGAACATGCTCCCACTGCCACTCACGGCAGGTCTAGCGGGCAGAAGCGTCACGGAAGGCTCCAGTGCTCCTGAGCATCCCCCTTTGTGTTTAGATCTGGAATGATCTCCCAGGGAGACTCTCAGTCAAAGAGTCAGTGCACAGAGGAGTAAGTAGGATACCTTTGTGCAGGCTGGGGGACAAGGACGTGGACCCTTACACATCCATAGAACAGCTCTGGGAAAGACTCGCAGGAGTCGATGACATTTGTTGTCATTGCCTCTGGGGTGGGGACTGGGAAAGGAGAGGCTGCCAAACACTTCACTGTGTGCTCTTCCGAATTTCTTCAATTGTGAATCCTACAAATATATCTGCTGTCCCTTCTCCCAATCCCTGTTACTGCAGGACCTAGGAGCTGGGTCCCCAGCCTTGCAAAAGACAGCGATGAAGAGGTTTGTGCAGCTCACCCAGGAATGGCCCAGCCTGCCCCAAGCTGGGAGACCCGCAGTAGGAAGGACATCCCCAGGATGTTCCCTCCACCCACAGAGGTTACCTTGGACTCCACCCAGCTCCTCCTCGGCCAGTCCTAAAGAGGTTGGGAGCCCTGAAGCCTCATTCTGTCCTCCAGCACTGCTGGGCTCCCTCCGTGACCTCCCAGGTGCGAGTTCCTTCAGAATAAGATGCTGATCACATGACAGATGAGGACGGTGGATTCCCACCCACGTCAACAGCACACATGGGCATGCGCACACACTTCCAACTGTAACCCCACACCAATTAAACATGATTTGGGGATTATGCACTTCTGTGGATTACCCTGCTCTGCCCTGACCTCAATTAAGGCAGATAATGGAGAACTGACTAGATACCACTTATTTAATCTTTCTCGGCATTGTATTTGCAGAAGCCAAAGTAATGAGATGGAAATAGATTAAGCAGTAAGATGCCTGTCGCTGAGGCTAGCAGGCTAAGAAAGATCAATACTTAAGGATAAATTTATGGCTGTACTTTTTGCATCAAAGCTCCAGTCCAGCATTTGGTCCTGGGAGGCAGAGAATAAAGTTTTAATGAATTAATTCTTTAGCTCATTTTGAAAATGAATTACCCATTTCTTTGCGTTCCTCGTACACCGAGACCTAAGGAGCCTTACTGGGTCAGTTCGTGCACACTGCTACTTTGGAGCTGGGCTGAGCTCTCACACATGGAGCCAGAGCCTACTCCTGACTGGGCCTACTCCAGATTCCTACTCTGGCTTCCTAAGAATTGGAAAATCCTTCCTAGGGTCTAACTTCTATCTTCCCAGCTGCAGTGACACTCACTTTCTTTTTCTTGCATCTAAATTGAGGTTCACAAATCCCAAACCACCTAAAAAGAGGCCTAAGGCGGAGGCCACCGTCCTGATGGCAGTGAGCATAACCTTGGGCTGGCTCAGTTTGCCTCCCTGGGCCTCAGCTTGCACATCCATAAACGAGGGTTAACCGCCCTGCTCCGACTGGGATGATCCAAACAAATCTCCTGAGCTGGGCCCTGTAGACCCGGACCTGCCACGGATTAGTTCTCTCAGCCCAGACCCCAGGCACGATATTCCTAAATCACAGACAAGCCAAGCCTTGGCCTGTGAGCGCCTCAGGACCTTGCAGACAATGCATTGCAAAGCGCTTGCTTGAAAGATGGAGAAACTGAAGGCCAAAGGGACAGGACTTATCAGATGTCTTGCAGATAAAATGGCAAGCTGGTGGTGGCGCTGTGTGAGCCTGGCCTCTGTTGTCCCCCAGTCCACCCTGCCAAGCCCTACAGGTTCCACTTCCCTCCCCACTATCTCTTGCAGGGTGCTGGAGTGGGGGATGCCCAGTCAGGCAGGGGTCCTCAGCACCCCGAGCAACTGAGGACATGGGGGGTTTCTGCACAGAGATCATCCAACAGCTCAGTCACTCCACCCACCAGTCTGTCTGTCCAGCCACAAGCCCAGGGGGGCAAACTGAGCCAAAGCTGAGCACCCCCACCCCAGGGCTGGCAGCCGCCAGCCACCTTCAGGGTTCCAGGTACTCCTGACCCCGGCCTGCTGCTTTTCCCAGAACCCTGTGCCCTTACCCAAAGACCCACTCTCCAGCACCCTGCAGCATGGTCCGAGCCCACAGGCAGCTCTCCTGGAGAGGGAAGGCTGCCCACTGTCTGGGCATCTGGATGCTTGGGAGCAGCGTGGAGGTGGGCTCCGAATGGGTGACAGTGGGAATAGATGAAGAGCAGTGGAGTGTATGGGTTGGGTCCCCAGATGTGTCAGGGAACCTTGGGGGACTTTGGTTGTGCATGCTCTGAGGGATAAGAGGCAGGACGGGGGGTGGAGGTGGGGGACTCTGCCCAGCCATGATCAGGCACTACTCTCTATAGAGCTTGCAGGCTGAGGAAGCATCCCCTGGGGCAAGAGGGACTCTGGAGCTGGGTGCAGTGGGCACACCTGTGAGCCCAGCAAGGCAGGAAGATTCCAAGTTCGAGGCCAGCCTCAACAACTTAATGAGGCCCTAAGTAACTCAGTGAGACCCTGATCAAAATAAAAACTAAAAAAAGGACTGGGGATGTGCCTCAGTGGTAAAGAGCCTCTGGGTTCAATCCCCAGTGCCAAAAGTTAAAAAAGAGGGGCTCTAGGCCACTTAGCAGAGACTAATGAGCTCAATCAATGGGACACTGGTTACAGGGTGAGCAGCTCTGCCACCTGGGAAATGCACTGTACCTTCCAAGTGTCCCGTTCTCCTTCATGCCAGATGCACATCTTCATTTTGAGCTAAAAACCATCAAAAATCGATGCATGTTCTTTCTAAACGTTACAGGCTTTGCACACAGAGCTCTGCCAAGCTCCACCCCTCTGTGGGCTCAGAGCTGTGAGATGAGAGGAAAAGTCTTTTCATGTGTGAACACAGAGGAGGGTGTGTGGGGGGGGTAGTGGAGTAGGTGGTTTGTGTGTGTGTGTGGTGTGTAGGGATGGGTGTGTTTCATGTATGGTGTGTGTGGTAAGGTGTGTCTGTGGTGGGTAGGGCATGGGTAGTGTGTGTGGTGTATGGTGTGTGTGTTGTGTGGGTTGTGCACATATGATAGGGGTGTATCAGTGTGTAGTGTGGTGTCTTTGGAGAGCATTGCATGTGGGGTGTGTGTGGTGGGGTGAGTAGGAGGGCGTGTGGATGTATGGGAGAGGGAAGAGGGGACAGAAGCAGGAAGGCAGCTGACAAGTACCAGAAAGAGAGAAGTTAGGGACTCCAGAGCTCCTCCCACCACCTACTTCTCCCCGCCCCAGTCAGGGCTGGCTTCTGAGGCCCAGCAGCACCCCCTGATGGCTATAATGAGCCACAGCCTGCCCCCAGCACCATGCCCCATGCCCACCTTCACACACAGTCGAGTATCCCAGCCAGGCTGACTGACACCCAGGCCAGAGTCAATGTTCAGGCCCTGGAAAGGAGGAGATAGGCAACTAGGGAAAGGCCGGAGGCAGAGGGAAGCTCCATTAACCAAGTAATGGAGCAGAACATCAGCTCCAGAGGCGATTGCTAGCCCAGCACCAAGGGAAGGAAGGGTCTGCTCTCCATTTCTCAGGCCTGGCAGAGATGCAGGACAGCAGCAGGGGAGTATCATAAAGGCTGTGTGTGCACACACACGTCGGTCACCATGAGTGAAAACACCACAGGAGGATGGAACACGCATGTACAGGTACTATGAACGTGTGCAAACAAGTGTGCAGGTGTAGTGTGCAGGTGTGTTACACAGACATATGTGTGAGATACAGAAGCCCTGGGAAAGGGAGAACTGGGGTCTCTGGCCACACCACTTGTCCAGGAGCCACGGTGGTAGTCAAGGTCCCTGTACTTGGATAATGTGGGTTGCAGAACCACAGTCTCAGAGCTGGAAGCCACAGGGCCATCAGCCCCCATCCCTACAGCCTCCCTGTCATCCCTTGCCAGTTTCTCCAGAGAGGAGGGGTCTCTGTCTGTGGCCTGAGTTTGGGACCTGCACAAGACATCATGGGGTGGGGCAGTGATGAGCACCCAGTGATGAGCAGCCAGGTCTTCTTTCCAGTCCCACATGGGAAAACCCTGCAGCCCTGGGAGATGAGCTTGTGGCTCTGGGAATAACTGCCCCAGCCAGACAGAGGGGATGAAGCTTAGAAAGCATGTGCTGGAACAGAGTGGACCCTAAACAAATGTCCATTTCCTTTCCTTGGTCCTCTTGGTAGGACCGAGTCCATATTAGCCATGTGTACAAGGTCAGAAGAGCCATGTCCTTGGAAGGTGGCTACAGTGCTGGCTAAGCCAGGGATTCTGACTGCTAACCCAGGAGCTGTCCAGGAGGAGAAGGTGCTGCCCAGGGTGTGTGGCCGGGGAGACAGGGTCCCGGAGCTCTCCTCCTGGCCCTGTACATTCCGCATTGCTTCTGACTGGTAAAGTCACTTGCGTGAGCAGCTCAGCTCCCTGAGGACCCTAAGGACTAAGAGGTCCAAGAGCTGCTGTCTTGTTCACCTCTGGGTTTCCCCCATCCCTGCCATCCCTGCCCAGAAGAGCAGACTGGCTGCTGGGCCTGGCAGCAGGTGACTGAGAAGTTGGGGGGGGGGGTGTCTCACTAGGCACTGGCCCGTCCCCTCTGGAAACCTCTGTCCCAAGCTCCCAGTCTCATGGGGGAGGAGCTGGGTGCACCTATCCAGGGCAGACCTTCACGCCCAGGTCCCAGTGGTCGTGAGTCATTGGTGGGTGGGTGGGTGGGCCTGTTGCCTCTGGTACACTGCCAGACCAGGAGAAGTGGGCAAACAGACCCTCCAGGGCCACGAGCTCAGGGAGGGCACGAAGACTAGTTCCCCCAATCATGCCCATCTTATCCAGACTTCAAAATAACCCTGGGCACGTCTGTTCAAAATCTCCTTTTTCATCTGATTCTCATTTTTCTCTTTCCTTCTTTCCTTCCTTCCTTCCTTTTCTGTTTTCAGTACTGGGAATTGAACCCAAGGCCTCATGCATGTGAGGCAAGCACTCTATCACTGAGCTATTTTCATTATTTTGAGACAGGGTCTAAGTAGCCCAGATTGGCCTTGAACTTGTCAATCTCTTGCTTTGGCCTCCAGAGTAGCTGAGATTTATAGGTGTGTGTGCCACCATGTGGGACTTTGATCCTTACTTTCATTTACTCCAAATCCCATGCCAGGACCTGTGATAAGCACTTCTAATACAAGATGAATAAAACTCAATCCTGTCCCCAAGTAGCTCGCCAGGGAGATGACGAACTCAGGCCCCTGTAGAAATGGAGATGTGATTCCTGCCACTTGACAGAGGAGACAGCCAAGGCCTCACTGTGAACTTGGGCCTGACTTCCTGGCATATCCAGCCCTAGACTCTCTCCAACAAACAGCCCAGCCAGCTTCTCAAGCACTGGGAAGTCAGGTCTAACAGGGGTTGGGGGTCACGAAGACTCAGGGTCCCATGGGGGGATGTACTGGGCAGGGGAAGGAGACCCTTCAGTACTGCCCACCAAATGCCAATGCCACATTTTGTTTTAACCCCCACCCTGTGGTAGTCACTGTTCATCCCATTTTATGGAAGAAGAAACTGAGGCCAAGCAAGACATGAACAAAAGTGCTCATTCATATCTGGGACATTTCATGTTTTTCGAGGGATGAAAAGGGTTGCACTCCCCAAAAGTAGACCGTCTTATCTGTGGGCCAAGCTGGGGGCTGGAAGAGGCTGGGAGAAGTCTGGGGAACCCCCCTCCCATCTGCTCTTCATGTGCAATGGCAGCTGGCACCCAGGGAGGGGCCAGCCAAGGAGGAGGCAGCCTGATCTTCCCTTTTCTGCAAGTGCCTCCTCCTTCCAGATGCCAGCCAGGCCTGGGGACACAGATGTGCCAGTCACTCTTCCAATGGCGATGGCCATTATCACCAACACCTATGACAGCTCATGGTCTCCAGAAACTGAAGTGGGTCATGCAAGTCCTGGGAGCACAATTAGAGCCCCCAAAGAAGCCAACTTTCTCCTTTTCCAGGGCTGAGGCAGACCTAGGAAACACGAGCCAGGAGAGAGGCCGCAGAGCCTCTCAGTGCCCACAGGGTAGAGGAGGCATGCGCTGGGGGAAAATTCCACTCTGGAAAGTCCCAACTTGGAATTCGATGTGAATCCAACTAGGAGACAGCTCTACTGAGGGACAGAAGCCAAGTCAAACATCAGGTGAGCCAAGTGGGTATATTTGCACCTGGACTCATGGCAGACAGACCCGTACAGGTCTCAGCTCTGCCAGTGTTAGCCATGCAAATCTGCACCGGGGGGCCAGCCCTCCAATTTTGCAAGATGGGAATCAGAATAGAACTTTCCTCATGGGGTTGAGGGGCTTAGGAACAATTTTTGTATATTATGGGAATAGGCCTTTCAGGAGCACCCAGGATGGCTCCAGCGGGGGCAGGTTAGGGGGTCTCCCGGTCGGCCACCTTGTCATGGCCCAGGCTAAGCTCAATACCCTTTTTATAATCCTGGTAGAATCAGGCCTCTTCAGCCGCAGCAAGGCCTCCTTAATTAGCTATCCTCTTCCACCCAGGCCTGGCTCCAGTCCAGCCAGCCGCCTTAAGGCCCGCCTCTGGCCAAGTCCTCTCTCTGAGCCACTGCTCTGTCCCTGACTTCTTCCCTGCCTGGGTCCAGAAACTGCCATTACTCAGTCCCACCTGCAGTTGCCTCCCCGAGGCTCAGGCCTCTCTGGGCACCTAGGTCCTCTCCCACTGTGTTGCTGCATCTCCATTTTGGTTGCTCAGATTTTAAGTGATGTGTGGGTGTCTGGCCCATGGTCCTGGCAGAAGTTAGCAGGGTCTGGCTATCTCTCCTCTCCACCAGTCCCACCCTACAGAGGATGACACTGGAATTCAACAAGACAATGCTGCCCAGGCCCCCAAGGGGACCCCCAAGGAAAGCTAGTGCCAGCAGATCAGTGGCAATCCCGGTGGGCATCTGGGTGGGCATCTGTGTCACACAAGAATGAGCACCTGTGAGACTGAGGCTCTGGAAGTCATTAGCACAGGGAGAAAGGGGCTCAGGGAAACAGTCACCTGGGGAGAGGGTGGGTTTAAAAGAAAAGTGAGAGATGGGTTTGGGAGACATCCACATTTAGAGGATTTGAGAGAAAGAGGAAATGGAGGCCTGGCCACCGAAAGGAGGAAAAACCAGTAGAAAACTACTCCAAGGTGCCAGGAGGGAGGCTGGTTATAGGCGAGGGATGAGCAGGGCTTGGGAGGGGAGCCAACAGCCCTCTGGAGAATGTCTTTGTTGTTTATATAGGTGCATATACCAATAAATTGAGCACTTTGCTGAATCTAAGTTATAAGCCAAACAAAAAGAAAAACAGAACGTGCAAAGGAGAAGGATTGGGTGCTGATCCAGCCCGGCACCCACACCCTCCAGGGACCTTTGTGCTGGAGGACGCCACACAGGGAAATATGGGCCCTGCCCAGAGCAAGGGACACCAAGCTGCCAACCTGCCTCCCCCAAGGTGTGTGGGTGTCCTGCCTAGGGACCACAGGAGCTCCACTCTAGGGAGGTTTCCTGAGAGAGCAGCACTGAGCCAAGAGTGGGCTCAGAGGAGCTAGCCAGGTCCAAGCCAGGGACAGACCTAGCAGGGGTCCTGGACAGGCATCTCTCAACTACCAACCAGACAGGCCCCACTCGGGGTCTCCATCCTGGAAGGCGCAGAGCTGACAGCTGCCTTGGGAAGGTGATGGTGCAGGAGAGCACCCCGGGGAGCCCACCCCCTGGGGCCCGCTGCACAGAGCCTGGCCTGGGGTAGGAGAGCCCCTTGGGCCGGATCCCGAACCTCCAGGTCTCCTTTCCCAGGAGTTGAGGCTTCCGTCTAGGCTCACACTGCCCAGCAAACCGCAGGCATGGCCCCTGCCTGGCTAAGAGCAAAATCCCCAGGGCTCCAGCCTCTCTGCCCTGGGCCAGAGGAGGAGGAACAGGAAGCGAGCAGAGGACTGTCACCTTCACATGACTAATGAGGACATCGTGCCTTTCAGAGCACAACCGGGATCAAGAACATCCACCCACAGATATGGCATGCAACCCACAAGCCCAGACACCCACATCCCTTCTGAAGGGACACACAACATGCTTTCCAGCCAGGAAAGTAGAGCCAGAAAGAGTGACTTGACCAAGGTCACAGAACCAGGAGGGCGGAGCCGGGTCCCCATCCAGAGCTCCTCAGAGCTCCTGGGCCGGGGGCATCTGAGGCTCTCTGGAGTCTTAAGGGGTTCCAGTCACCCTGTGGCACAACCCCTGGTTGACACTGACTGTAGCTGGTATTTCTGGTGTGGCTCCTATCAGAGCCCAAGTCTCTAGAGCTGGTAGCGGAAGCCGGCACGTGACGGCCTCCACAGACAGAGCTGGTTTGTCTCAGTTCTGATTTTCTGTCCCAGGTTCAAGTTCCTCACTCTTATGGGGTGGGAAGGGCTGCAGGCCCTGACCCCAGCTTTTCCAAAAAAACATCTTGTCTCTTCTCAGTGGCCCCGCCCACTGAGGACTCCAGCCGAGTTCTCTCAGCAAAGATCCCACCACATCCCCAGCCCTGGGAGGTGCCTCTGCCCCTGCCCAAGACACCACACTGGGTGTCCCCATGAAGAGGGACCCTCAGCTCCTCTGATTCCCCTCTCCTCCTCCAGCAGCAGTAAGGGCTAGAGGAAGATGCACCCACTGTTGGGGGACAGGGAGTGTCCCCTCTTCTTGGTGACACTGATTTAGGCTCAAAATGATTAAGAATTTTTGCATAGTCAGCACCATCTGATGGCACATTGGTCTCTGGAGGTGACAAGTGTCCCATCATTGGGGATATTCAAGCCAAGGTTAGCCACTACTGGGAGGGATGTCAGGTGGGGGACACAGCATTGGCCTAGATGAACTTCAAAGTTCCCTCTCCAACCCTGAGTCCCTAAATCTCTGACACTGCCAGCCCAGCCCTCGCTGCCAACTGGCCACATTCCACCACCCTGCAGCCCCCAGACAGCTCTTCCTCAGGAAGCCACCAACAGTCACACAGGAGCTCGCCAGTGCTCTCTGTAAGGTCCCTAAGCTCACAGGAATGGGTGAGGGTAGGAAGGGAGAAAGGAGAGGGACGGTGGCACAAGGAGAAGGGCTGGTTCCTTGGGGTCTGAACCCTGCAGGCAGCCACCACCAGAAGTCAGAGCCACCCAGCAGGGTGGCCAAGTCTGAATCCAGATGGGGGCTGAGGGTCTGGCCTCCTGTAGGGCTGCAGGTGAAAAGGGAGCCCAACCCAGATCCAGATCCCCGAGGTTCCTTGGAGGAAAAGGTGAAGCTGAAGACACGTGTGCGGCTTATTAAGCCCACGGAGCTTAAAACTAGTGAGAGGTGCAGGCGTGAGGGGGAGGGCCCCCACAGGTGGGCACAGCCACCCCAAGAAGGTTGCTGTGTCGCTGTTGCTCAGGGGAAGCTCCAGCTCGCGGCCCTCTCTAGGAGTGTCAGTGGGCAGGCTGTTGCATAGGGGGCGCTCACAGGTGTCACTACATAGGCACCACCGGGCTCTGCGCAGGGTGAAAGAGACAGAGCCACAGCCCTGCCCTGGAGGAGCCAAGCCCACCTGCCCAGACACAGCACACCCAGGTTCCTTGGGCCCTTCAAAAATCCTTTGTCTCTTTCTTATCCTTCTAGTGATGCAGGCTTTGGGACCTGATGGTCTCCACTCAGACCCTCCCGGTGCTTCCTACCAAGGCACTGTCCTTAGGGAAGTCATTTCCCTCTCTGGACTGTTTCCCTGTCCATAAAGTTGAGATACTAAAAACCCTACCACACACGGTCAGCCACACCATCCTGTATGTCACACGCCTGGCACCCTCCCTGGAGCTCAGGGGGAGCACCCACCATTCTGGGAAGGAAGGAATATGGAATAAAGGGAGGGCCCAGGTGGGGCACAGTGGCGCATGCCTGTAATCCCAGAAGGCTCAGGAGGCTGGGGCAGGAGGATCTAAGCAACTCAGCAAGAGTCTGTCTCTAAATAAAATATAAAACAGGCTAAGAATGTGGCTCAGTGCTTAAGTGCCCCTGGGTTCAACCCCAGGTACAAAAAAAAAAAAAAAAACTGCCCAGGCTAGAAGGTGCAGAAAGGTTTGGTGGCCTTGCTTGGTGCTGCACCCGATGGAGGTCAGAGGATTCAGTTCAGGTCCTCATTGAAAAAGCCTGGGGAAAAGCACACGGGGAGGTCAGCGTCTACAGGAAGCCACAGTTCCAACACAGAGCTGGGTTCCACTCAACCAGCCCACTCTGTGGCAGCGCTTGCCCACGGATGATCCCATCAGGAGCTGGGCCAAGACTCAGAAGGCAGCTGGGCAGTTCACTGGTAGGCGGGCTGCAGGTGCCCCAGAGGTGTGGGGTTCAAGAGAAGGGGGGCCAAAAAAGTGGGGAGGTACCTAGGCCACATGGCTTTTCCCTGGCTTAGACCATGGAAGGTCCCTACCCATGGCCAGGGCTCTGTGACCGAGGGAGCCTGTGCTGGGTTCCCCCTCCTCCCCCGTCACCCCCACCTGGTCTGTTGCTCTGGATGGGAGAAGTGTTTCTGAGAACAGCAGTGAGCCCAGGCTTGGCTCGTTGGGGCTTGGGCTGTGGGAAAATGCCAAACTTACATAGGAAATGAGAACTGGGAGGAACCTTAGCACTAATTATTCCAGCCTCTATTGAACTGCGGTGAGACCAAGGCCCAGAGAAGGGATATCACTTCCCTTCCAAATAAGAGAGCCAGAACGAGAATCCAGGACTCTGTCCATGATGCTGCACACACCCCTATCAGCCCTCCTCTTATTAAATTCCATGTTGGATGCTTTACATATTGAGGGGAACTGAACTGAGACTCAAAGGGACACAGTCCTATAAAGCCACATAGAGTCAGGCAGGGAAATGCACGCTGTCTTGTCAGATTCCCCAGAGTCTACAAATATTTATTCAGCACCTATTTTAGGGCAGGCATGGCTGGACATACTTGAATAGTTCATCTCACGTAAACCTCACAAGGGAGCAAAATAGTAGAAGAGCTAAGGGCCTGACTGCCAGGGTCCAAATCCTAGCCCTATTATCTAAGTGTCCAGGGGACAAATTCCTTGCCATCCTGCAAATGATGCTTCGGTCTCTTCACTTTGGCAAAGGGGCATAGTAATAGCACCCAGCTTGTAGAGTATTGTGACCATTAAAAGAGATGGTTCATATAAAATACTTAAAACAGGGCTGGGCTAGGGCTTAGTGGTAGACCACTTGCCTAACATGTGTGAGGCACTGGGTTTGATTCTCAGTGCCACATATAAATAAGTAAATAAAAATAAAGATCCATTGACAACTAAAAAAAAAGTACTTAAAAAAAAGGACTGGGGCTCTAGCTTAGTGGCAGAGCACTTGCCTAGCATGTATGAGGCACTGGGTTTGATCCTCAGCACCGCATAAAAATCAACAAATAAAATAAAGGCATTCTGTCCATCTACAACTATATCTACAACCATAAAATTAAAAAAAAAAACACTTAAACAGAGCCTAATATAAAAATGCCTTATTTAACAATAGACTGTTTGACATGGCAATTCCAATCCTAGGTATACCCCCCCAGAGAAATGAAAATGCATGTCCTTACAAAAACCTTTACACAAATATTTATAGCAGCATTATTTGCAGTAGTTGCAAAGTAGAGTCAACCCAAACGTCCATCAGCTGATGAGTGGATCAGCGGAATGCAGTCATATCCTTACCACAAAATGTTACGTGACAATAAGAAGAAATGAGGTACTGATCCACACTTCCTCGTGAATGAACCTTGAAAGCATTGTATAAGTGAAAAACAAAACAAAAACACCAACAGTCACAAAAGACCACATGTTGTATGATTCTGTTTCTCTGAAACATCTGGAAGAGACAAATCTATAGCCAGAGTAGATGATTCGTTGGTCAGAGCTGGAGTGGAGATGAAGGGAATCATGTGCATAGGGCTTCTTCTGGGGGTGGGAAAAAAAGTTCCGAAATTAGATTTGGTGGTGGTTGCTCAATTCAGTAACTATATTAAAAGTCATTGAATTGTGCGTTTTAAATGGTTGAATCATATGGTATGTGAGTTCTATCTCCATAAAGCTGTTTTTAAGTAAATAGATATTTATGAACCTTTGTAAATAAGATAATAAGTATTACCAATCTCAATTCAGAAATGAGGCTCTGAGATTTAGCAATTTGCCCAAAGTCACATGGTTAGTAGACTGAGTTTCCTTTGCCGTTGTGTTAATTGCAAATCAGGGCTCATTTTCTAAAGTTTCCTCTAAGACTTAATCAAGTCCAGATTTATGAAGACCAGGTCTGCTCTTAAATATCCTGGGAAAAGCCTCCATTCCCTGCCCCAATGAGACTACTCTGAAAGTTCTACCTGTTAGCTAATCTAAACACTTTCAATTTGTGGAGGGATGATGTCCAGGGGATTTGGGGTCAGGACCAAGGTCCCAGGAGACTGGCATGGAACAGGATCTCTACATTTCTAGCCAATGCTGAAGTCTTCTTTAAGGAACCCTGGGGAATGGGGCAGATGAAATACGGCAGACTCCAGGCCATGTGCTCATGGCTGACTTTTCAGGTGACCTTGGAAGGCAATTCATTTCTGGGGCTCTTGGTGAAATGACACTTGGGAAGAGACTCAGAGGACAGCTCCCAAGCTAGACACTTCCAAGGCCCCGAGTAACTGAAATAAAGTGGCCTCCCTTCTCCATCCCTGGCCTCACTCCAGAGGACCAGGAAGGAGGGTGATGGACATCGACAGCCAGGTCACCGCTGTGGTCTTTGGCAGAGGATGTTAGGTATCATTTGAGAGGCCAGTGGCTTAGCCATCAATCTAGTACTGCCAGAAGGCCAGGTGGCTCCACCCTCCGCCCTGGGAATGAGGCAGGTGAAGGACAAGAATGCCATCAGTGGGTTGCTTGGCTTCTACAGCAGGAAAGGTGCCGGATGTGCATGGAGTCCATTCCCTGCTCCTGGGCAGCACCCCTGAACTGGGGGACAAGAGAGCAGGGGCTCCCGCGTTTGACGTCCGAGGGAGGCATTCCCTGGGGCTCTCAGTTTAGAGGCAGTTTCCCTCATCCCAAGTTTCCTGTCCCAGTGAGAAAGAACAGAAAATGAGGGTCCAGTTTCAGCCAAAGCTGGCCTCACTGGGAGAGTGGCCCAGTAGGTTTGGTGCCGTGGCTTCAGCCAGGAAGCCTGCATGAGTCCCAGAGCCAAGACCGAAGTGGCCAACCTGTGCATCCGCCAGGCCTGCTGGCTTCCTCAGACCACGTCCACCTCACAGATGCCCAGGGCATCTCAGGAGAGGTGAGGGAGGAGGCCTCTTCTCCACTTTTCAGAGGAGCACCACGGAGGTCCGGAAATGGGAAGAAACCGCTTTGCTTGCAGTCATGCAGATTCATGGAGGGTCCACTGGGTTCTAGATCCTTCTAATCAAATCTAATCATATCCTGCCTCACCCCACTCCCAGCTCTGGCAAAGTTTCTGTATCTTTAAAATGCCTCTATCCTTGGCGTATGCCTGGGATCCTGGCAGTTCAGGAGGCTGAGGCAGGAGGATCACCAGTTCAAGCCAGCCTTAGCAACTTAGCCAGGCCCTAAGCAACTCAGCAAGACCCGGTCTCAAAATATAAAAAGGGCTAGGGATGTGGCTCAGTGGTTAAGCACCTCTGGGTTCAATCCCTGGTACCAAAAAAGAAAAAAAAAAGAAAGAAAGAAAGAAAAGAAAAAAGTCTCTTTCCATTTTAAGAAACACCATGATAATAATTTTGGTAGCATTTTATAACTAAATATATTTATAGCACTGTCTCCAGTACTTACTATCCTCAGACTGGATGTAACTGTTAATACGTTAAATACTCATGTGGACCCTAGGACATACAAACTATTTTATTTCCACTTTACAGGTGAGGAAACTGAGGTAACTAACAAGTATTAAAAAACTAGAGGAGTTGAATTTGAACATGAGCAATACAGCCCTGGTGCCTGAGGTCTCACACCTGAAAGGCACAGGGCTCCCACCTCCCCGGACCCACAGAAGATGAGCTGGGGTGTCCCCTGTGCAGAAGTCCACTTTAGTTTGGGCTCTGGGCTGTGCTTGTGCCCAGGGACCAAGTGCTAGGGGAGGAGCATGGGGACAGGCTGCAATCTGTCTCTGAGCACCGGCTGCTCTCGAGTCTGGGCCAAGCGGTGGGGAGCAGGTTGAAGGCAAGCTTGGAGCTGGCAGCCTCGGCCTGGCCCACTGTGAGCTGCAGCTTTGAGAGACGCTCATGCTGGCTGCTCCGAGGTGCTGGGGTATCTGTCCTGGCCACAGGGCTGGCTGGACTGAGGCCCGGCAAGGGCCCCCTTGCCTTCCGTCCCTCCCCAGTCACTCAGGGAAGCTTCCCTCAGCCCACAGTGCAGACAAAACAGGGCTTAGGAGGTCACTCTGGCTGTGTGGCCTCCTGAGACCGCCAGCCCTGGTGATCAACTGGGGGCTGCCCTCAGATCACAATGTTGGTTGATGCCTGAGAGAGCGGGCGAGCTCGGTAGATCACCTCCCACCGCTGTCCACCTAGCAGATTCAAGAGCTGGGAACTCCCACTGTAGGAAGTCCCTCCTCGAATCTCATGTAAGCCCTTCCTGTTGCAGCATAGCCCCATTACCTTGTACTAGAAATGCTTCTGCTTCCTAATGCACCCTTTGTTAAATTGCTAAGACACATTCTACAAGCAATGGCAGCAATTGCAAAAACCATTAAAGCAGCCGGCAGCTGCTACGGGTTCAAGAATTTCATTGGAGTTGGGGGAAGGCTGAGCTCCCTGGCTCTCCTCCCCACACCCCTTCTGCCATCTCAGGACACAGAGAAAGGGAGCAGGATGCTGAGAAGGAAAATGGAAAGACAACCAAACAAAGGCACACCACTTCGCACCGCACACCCACTTCATCCACCTCCTCCTCGCCCCTTCAGGGGCGAGCGCCTTCGCTTTCCAGCTAGTGTCCGGGTCCCCCCGCGGAGGCACAACGGCCTCCGCCGACTTCCCCCCCGCGCGGTTCCGGGCTCGCGAGGAGAGACAAGTGGAAGGGCGAGGGGTTCCCGGGGTAATTCAGGTCACCTCTCCAGGGACTGGCCAAGCAAGTGGATTTCCGGAAACCAGGCTCCCACCGTGTGCACCGTCTTGCAGTTAGTTTGTCCGTGGTGAGCGCCAAGCTCAGAAAGTCAGAGAGTCCCAGTTTGGCGACCACCCACCCGCCCACGGTGCAGAACCTTGGGAAGGCTGCTGGTGGTCGGGGCGTGCCTTGCTGGGGACCAAGGGCTGCCCTCGCAAGGTGCCCCGCCCGGGCTCCCTCTTACCAGGGACGTTCGGGGCAGTTCGGTGAGAGCTGGTGACAGGAAGAACCAAGGGGACCCCCCGGGGTCCTGAAGCCGAGGTCCCTCTTTCCCACTTCGCAGCCGGCCGGGCCTCTGCGGCTCTCCTCCCGCCTGCAGCTCCCTCGTTTGCTAGCGCGCGCTCTCTCTCTCTTGCTCGCTCTTCTCTCTCTCTCTCCCTCTCTCTCCCTCTCTCTCTCTCTCTGCAGTAGTAACAACCTGATCCTGCTTCCCCCGCCGGCCAATTGACATGCTCCTCACATCCGCCTGCACACAGCCCATGCTGGCCCCTCAGAGGGCGATCCCGCAAACCGCAGGGACCCCGCCTCAGGCGATCCCATGCCGGGAGGCCGCCTCCGCTCCGCGGCCTTCTCCAGTCGGGACGGCCCAGCCCGCGGGAGGGGGCACGAGGGGGAGGGGAGGAGTGTGCACGGGGGAGGGGGGTTAACCTGGCAGGGCGGGCGTTACAGAAGTTTGGGGCGGGCGGGGCCGGCTTTGGCCAGGAGCCCCCTGGGGCTCCCCGAGCTCTGCGGAGGAGTCCCCGCCCCTCAGTGCCCTCCTGCAACACTCCCCACCCCATCCCGCCACCCAGGAGCTTTATGAGCCTCTCCGTGCGGGGATTAGCTGGGGGAGGGGCGGGAGGAAGGGGACCTCCCTGCTGTCGAGCTGTGAGGGGAGGGGTGGGGGAGGAAGGATTTGCTTCAGGGGACACTGATGAAGGTTTCCCCGAGTCGAGGGAGAAGAGGAAAGGGAGGGAGAAGAGGAGACGGAACAAAAGGCAGACTCTAGAGGGGAAGGGGAGTGGGGGTGTTTGTCCATAGGACTCCCACAGTCCGCGGTCCCCTGCGTCAATTCATCCGAGAGGGCGGAGTAGAATCTTCCAGGGCTCTCCTTGGGTCACTTGGGGAAAGAAGAAAGGGAGGTGGAGTGAGCCAGGCAAGGGAGGAGGCACGGTGCCTTCTAGCCAAGGACCCTGTGCTCGCTGTCGCTGTGGGACAGGACACACCAAAAGCGTTCTGCCCTGGAGACCAACTCTGCCCCACCAGGCCCACTCTGCACTGTCCCTCCAGAGGAAGGCAAGGCCTCCACCTACCATGGGTAGGGGAAGGGCCAGAGGGCAAGGAGGCCCAGGAGCCTGGTGTCCCTCTTGGCCTCATTGCACCTCATCTTCTCTTCAGCACCCACCTGCTAAGGCCTCGGAAGAGCTCAGCAGGTGGAATTTTGTCAGGCCACTAGCCCTCCCTGGCCTTCCAGCCCTCAGCCTCCTTCACAGTCAGCAGCAGCTCCTTCATTTTTCCTCCTGTTCTGCACACTCAGAATCATGAATTAAGTTTAGGGCTTGACCCAGGAAGTGATCCCCCCCAAAAAAATTCCTGTAGGCCTGTGTGTCTGGGCACTCAGTCAGGTCTTCTCATCCCCACCCAATCTGTAGAACCTGGGAAATTCCCCACAGCCTCAGCGAATCCCCTCCTCCTCCCTTCCTCCACTTGTCCCCAGCCCCAGGATGCCTACATCACTCCCAAAGCTGTGCCACTGCAGTGCTGCAGCAAGCCCTGCTCCTGCGCAGGCCGGAGCCTCTCTTTAGAATGGCAGCAGCGGGCTAGTCATGGCCCCAGGTCTACAGAAAAGCTGATTCGGGGATTTCCAGGCTTCAGGCCCTGGGAGGCAGCATGAGCCAGGACGGGACCCCTGGCAGGAGTGCTGTCAAGGGTGTGTGCGTGTGTGTGCGTGTGTGTGTGTGCGCACGCGCGCACACATGCTAAAGGTAAGAAATGACTCCTGAGATCTGGTCAGCTAAGCTGACCCTTGCCATTCTTAATATGGAAAAGGGAACCTGAGGGTTGAAAGCTCAAGGGCAATCTGCTCAGAAGAGGGCATTAGAGATTCCCCTGCTGCATGTGCGCACACACACACAAACACACACACACACACACACTCACACACACACACACTGATGGGGTCCCTGTCACCTGAGATGGGTGGTCAAGCAGAAGAACATTAAGTGGCTTCTTCTTTCTGCTTCTCCTTGGAACCTCCCTCCTTCCCACCCCCATCACCACCACACTGAAGACGTAGCAGGTTATAGTCAAGTTAGACTTCAGAACTCCCTGATGCTGAGTGTCTGTGACACCATCCTAGCTGACAGAGAAGGCCTATGCCTTCAGGACTGGAAACCAGCGCTACCTGGATGCCTGTGGATGTATGGAATGATCCTTTTGGTTCTTATCATAAAATAAATCAAAAGATCCTTCAGCCTCACTCATGGCTGCTTTCAGTAAAACAGGGTCTAATGACAGAAATGGCAGAGTTCCTGAAGGCCATATCTGTGCCTTCAGAAAGCACCTGGGTTTAATGTCTGCTGCCTGCCCTCCAGGGGCAGTGGAATCTGAAGGAGTGTGGAAGGATCAGGTGACATTTGCACAGGAGGGGCTAGGTCAAGCTTGGGGGGTGGGGTTGGAACATCCAGAGTCCCTTTGAGTTTTCCAGCTGGATTTGCTCAGGGCCTCCTGAGGTCCTCTCTCCTTATGGTCTTAATTTCACTAGATGCTCATAAACAATCTCAGGATGCAAGAAGGGGTCAATTATTTGCTTCATTAAGGCATAAGAAGTCCCTAAACATGGGTGACACACCCAAGGGCCCAAGGTCACAGATTATGGAGCTAGCTCTTGGGACTCTAGACTGTGATCCTCCCCAATCTCCATGGGCTAGCTACACCCTCCTCCCTTGCAGCTCCTATGTCCTGTTTGTCCCTCCTTCCCTGTCCTCTTCCTGTGGGATTCCTGCACCAGCATCTCTAGAAAGCACCCTTCGCCCCACTCTGGCCCTACCAAACTCTGTGCACAGCAGAGCCTGGGCATGGTGCGCTGTCTTGAGCGGCAGGGTCCTAATAGTGGAGGACCCCCATCCTTTTCACCCCCTTTCCCATGCTAGCCCATCTTCCTCATGCCAGTTTGGCCCCCTGGCCCCTCTCTTTGATGCACCCTGTGCCCTTCCTCTGCAGCCTTGTCACTCTTGTCCTATCTTACTCTTGACTCCCCTCCCCCCTAGACTGTAAGCTCCACAGGGTAAGGACCCACTTCTCCCCCAGCCCCGGGCAGCCCCTCCATAAATAGCTCAGTAGCTATGAGGCTTGGTGTCTTCGAACCCTGCTGCTGGCCCTTGTACATTGTGTGACCTTGGGCAAATTCTGTCTCCTCCCATGTCCCCCTCTCTCCTGGTCCCTGAAATTCCAACTCCGGCCCCAGGACTCCTGGAGAAAGCTGCCCCAGCCGCCAGCAGCTTCTGTCCCCAATGCCAGCTCTGCCTCTCAGGGCTGCAGTCCAAGCACAGGTTTCTTGGCCTTGTTCCTGGCTTGGCCTTTGATGTCAGCCCAAGGCAACCCAGGACTGGGGGCCATGTGTCAGTCAGTGGCCGAGCTGGGGTGGTCAGGGGAGCGAGGGCTTTGGCCTCCTTCATGATCTCTGTCAGCATCCCCCGCAAAGTCACCTCCACTAAGTCCACAGACTAAAATAAAATGTTCTCCCCTTCCTGTTCCAGTGAGATGGCAACTCGCGCTCCTCCCACACACAAGTCCCGGAGCTGCCCTGGAGCTCTGGGCCCCAATCCTACCCTGCAGGACCAGGTTCCTGGGTGGCAGGGTCATGTTAGGAAGAGATGTCCCAGAGAGGACTTTGCAGTGTCCCTGAGCTGTCGAGATATTCCCCCCTTTCTATCCAGGTGACCTGGGCCTCTCTGAGGCTGCTGTTGGGAGGCTGGCATCCTCTCCCGATGGCGGGTACCCTGCCAAAGAAGCAGAGAGTGCTGCCTACAGAGTGGGAAGGCAGCCTGCTGGTGACCACTCCCTGCTGCGGGTCCCAGCTGGGAGCGGAGGGAGGCACAAAAGGGAGGCTGATGTCCTTGTTCTTTACCTCCCCCCTCAGACCTAGGCAGCCAAAACCTGGGCTCTCAGTACTTCCCTTCTGGAAATGCAGCCACTGCAGTCTGAGGGTTTCTAAGTCCCACCACCTCGACCATGACTCATGCTGAGGGAAACGCTGTCCTCGACTTTCCACCTTCTCCTTCCAAAGCACTGAACACCCAGAGCATCAGCCCCTAGCGCTTGCAGAGGACCAGATTATATAGAATCATTGGAACCCTCAGCAATCCTGAGCGAGAGTGTGGACACTGTGTTGGTTAAAGTTACAGGATACAAAGCCAGACGGCTGGGTATGAATCCCGCTACTTAACTGTGTGGCCAGGCAAGTTACTTTAACCTCTCTGTGCCTCATCTATAAAATGAGAACAGAAACAGTCACTGTGAATTCTGCATGAGTTAATACATGTTAAAAAAAAAGAAAAACAGTAAGGGGCTGGGGATGTAGCTCAATGGTAGGATACTTGTCTAGCATGGGCAAAGTAAGGCCCTGGGTCCCATTCCCAGAAGCCACAAAATAAAGCAAAAAACTCAGAACACTGCCTAGGCCAGAACAAGGGTACAGAAATGTAAGTTGTTATTTCAATATTATCTCTACTTTGCAGATGAGAAAACTGATAGAAATAGCTGTTTATTTAGTGCCTACTACATGCCAGGCAGTTCACATGTCTTGGGGACAGAGTGAGGAGTTCAGGATGGGTTGCAGCTGAGGGTTATATGTAAACCTAAGGAGTCTACTGACACCCCTCTTCTGAGGTATGTATTTGCATCCACTGGCTTGCAGGGGGGCTAAAGAGTGGTACCCCCAGCCATTGCTAGGGGAAATCTGAATTGTGTCAAGGGTTCCAGACATATAGGAATGGTTTTGGCAGTCATTAAATGGGGGTTCCCCCAAAATAAAGAATACTGTCAGCAAAACAAGCCAGATTTCACAACAGGACTTGAGGGTCAGTGGGAGAGACCCTCCAGGTTGGGTAGAGTGGCTGTCACTTGACCCTGTGTGACCCACTGATCCTGGAAAGAGAATGGCTGTGTGTAAAGAGGATGAGCGGCCCTGGAGCTAGCTCACTAAATCTGGCCCTTGAGGTCCCCAGCAGCCTTGATGTGAGGCCCCGCCCTCCGTGTTCTCCTCACCCCGGGAGGTGGGCTGCCCTCCTCTCTTGGAACCAGGATGCTGACATGGGGCCATTGCTCTAAGGAAGGTGTGAGGGGTGGGCAGGTGGGGGGCCACTGAGCAGTGCTTAGATGGTGGTGCTGGGACCGCGGACACTGAAACCAGAGCAAGTGGCAGCCCAGACAGAGGGAGGCAGGTTGAGGGGGCTCCCAGAACCTAGGCTAGGGGGCGGCATATTTGGGGAAATCCAGGTTTCCCACAAGAACAGGCAGGTGCTTAGAACTAATGAGATGTGCAGGGCATGGGGGCACGCACCTGTAGTCCCAGCCACTCGGGAGGCTGAGACAGGACGATCTTGAGTTAAAAGCCAACCTCAGCAAAAGCCAGGCACCAAGCAACTCAGTGAGACCCTGTCTCTACATAAAATACAAAATAGGGGTGGGGGTGTGGCTCAGTGGTTGAGTGCCCCTGAGTTCAATCCCCTCCCCCCAAGAAATAACTAATGAGATGCAGGTGTCGAAATGATGCTAATGAAGATAACAAGGAAGACATATGGGTGCTTTCTATGCGCCGGGCACTATTTTTTTAAAAAAAAATATTTATTTATTTTTATGTAGTGCTAAGGATCAAACCCAGTGCCTCACATGTGCCAGGCAAGTGCTCAACCACTGAGCCACAATCCCATCCCCTGTCAGGCACTATTTTAAGGGTTTAACATGAATGTCTTTAGTTAATACTTACAGTAACCCCAGAGGAGAAAATTATCCTTATTCCCGTTTTATGGATGGGAAAATTGAGTGAGGCAAAAAAGAGGTAAACTAACTTTCCCAAGGTCACAGAGCTAGGAAATGGAAGATGCAGAATTTAAACCTGGGGTCACACTCCAAACCCCTCTTCTATACACCTTACCAATCACTACCAAGCACCCTCCTCATTCCTTAACCTTAAACTGGGCAGGGTTGTAGACACTTGGATCTTCCCTAAGTCTTATAACTACCTTAAGAAAAACATGTCTGTCCTCATTTCACAGCTAAGAGGACTGAGGCTCAAAAGGTGCAAATGAGTTGGACGTGGTGGTGTACATCTGCAAACCCTGTCTGCTTGGGAGGCTGAGGCAGGAGGATTGCAAGTTTGAGACCTCCTTAGCAACTTAGAAAGGCCCTAAGCAACTTAGTGAGACCCTGTGTCAAAAGAAAAAATAAAAGGGGCTGGGGATGTGGCACAGTGGTTAATCACCCCTGGGTTTCAATCCCTGTACTCCCCACTCGCTGCCGCAAAAAAAAAAAAAAAAAAAAAAAGTGTAAATGACTTGCTCTAGTCTGCATGGCTGGAAAGTGCCAGAACCAGGATTCCAGTCCTGTCTGTGGGGCTCTAAAACTCACCCACCTCCTGGGGAGTGAGGTGACCTTCCCAAGATCATAGGGCTAACTTCAGCGTTTTCCAGGTGACCATGAACCAGCTCCAGTCTTCCCTGCTCTCGAGGAAATATATCTCCATCGTCTATAAGGGGAGCTTTACGCAGACAGGACCAGCAAGCCCCATTCTCTGAATTCTCTCTAGACTGGAGCCACAAGTGGGCCATATATGAGGGCCTCTGATGAGGGAAAGGGAATCGGGGATAGGCTCAGAGGACCTTCCAAGAGAATTCAGGAAGCCAGGTGTGTTAGCAGAGCGTCTCACCACTGTGACCAGAACACCTGGCAAGGACGACTTAGAGAAGGAAAATTTATTTAGGGCTAATGATTTCGGATGTCTCAGTCCATGGCCGACTGGCTCCAAGGCAGATGCATCGTGGTGGAAGGGTGTGAAGTAGGAAAGCTGCTCAGCTCACAGCAGCCAGACAGAAGGGTCAAGGACAGGAACAGTCTGAAGGCCATGTCCCCAGTGACCCACCTCCTCCAGTCATGCACACCTGCCTAAGTTACCCCACCCAGTTGTCATTCAAATTCTTAATCCATCAAATGGATTAATTCATTGATGAGGTTACAGCCCTAGTCATGGCCTCTGAGCCTCGCTCTACTGGGGACCTTCTTCTAACATATGAGCTTCTGGGGACATTAAAGATTCAAACCATGACATCAAGACAATCAATTCCCATAACTGTGGGTGGGGAGCTGCAGTCACGGAAACTCTACCTGGGTGAGCTTCATGCTCATGCGTGCCCATGTCCTCTGCCTGCCTGAGATGACCACCTGAAGGGGCCATACGCTGGTGCATGGCTATGCTTCTGTCACCACCTACTGACCAGGGCCAGTGTGTATGTCCCTGTTAGTGTAGCTGGGTCTTTGAAAGGGGACAAACACTGGACAGGATCCTCTGCCAAATGTTCACTAGGTGTCTTGCACTCCGCCAGGGACTGGGATGTGACATACTCTGGGCCATGATCCCTGCCCACAAGAATGTGGAAGTCTGTTGGGGGAGACAGGCGTGCAGGGAGATCATGATGCAGGAGTAAAGGGTCCCCAGCAGGTGTGCCCAAAGCACCCTGGAGCAGGGCAGCTGGAGACTCAGTGGAGCCAACTCTGGAGAGATTTCAGGGAAGATGGCTGCTCACTGGCACGCCAGGGACACTTCTGATCTGCTCCTGAGGAAAGGGCAGGTGATCCAAGCAAAGTGCTCAAGGGAGGAAGCAGGAGACACTGGACAGAGCAGGAAGGAGTGGCCAGGGTTGGGGCTGGAGGGACATCAGACCTGAACTGGAAGGCCTTGTTGGTCAAGGGGCCGGGCTTTGGCAATGGGCTGGGGAAGGCTTGTGGCAGAGCCAGGTGAGGGAACCCCAGGCAGAGAGGGGCAGTGTCAGGAAATAAGGGGTAGGTGATATGCCCAGGCTGCAAGGGCCAGTGGGAGTGGAGAGGCAGGATGGGTCTGCGTGTCTAGAAGGGAGACTCCATGCACATGGGCCTGAGGCAGACAGCACCGAGGACAACTTCTGGGCCTCCGATGTGTGTCACCAGAAGGATGGGAAGGGCATTCACCAATAGAGGGAGCATGAGAGGCTGTGAATATGAGCTCAGTGGGGGAGCCTGTGCCCCATTCAGGAGGAAACTGTCGGACAGATGCTTAGAACTAGGTCTGGAGTTTAGAAAGAGGTTTGAACAGGTCACATGCCTTTGGAAATCAGTGACTCATACAGAGAAAAACTTGCTCAAAGATATTGATCACCCAATATGTGGCTGGTTTCTTCTGTCCACCCCAGCGTGTTATCATCAGTAGTCATTACCTCAAGGCTAAGAAATCACAAACTGCTTTTGCACAATCTTTCTTTTTCTTAAGCTTTCAAAAAAAGTTTGAAATTATTCCACCCATTTTACACAATTGGAATGGTGAGGTATATACTTAAAGAAGCCACACAGGTGACTTAGTCTGAGATGGTGTCCAGTGCAGTCAAACTGTCCACCTGGACTATCTCTGGGAGGAGTGTTTCTTTTTTCTCTTTCTTTTTGTGGTGCTGGGGATTGAACCCAGGGCCTTGTGCATGTGAGACAAGAGCTCTACCATCTGAGCTCTATCCCCAGCCCTGGTAGGAGTGTTTCTGCACAGAGAATTGGTGGCAGCTGCTGACAGTGGAAGGGGTCCGAGGAGCTATGTGTTCATCTGTTGAGAGGACAGTCTCCCTCCCCTTTGTCTGTCTTGGATGAGTGGCAACTCAAAAGCTGGCTCCTGAGGGAGAAGTAGTAGGTGTCAAGGGTCATGGTGATGAAAAAAGGGGATTCCCAGGACCACACATGCATGCAGGTGACAGGAAAGTGTCAGTAGGTTCCATTCCTGTCTTTGCCCTCTGGGGACCCCCCTCCCCCGGTTTCCTAAGCTTTTCCTCTCTCGCTCCTCCCTGTGACTTGCTGACTCCTGCCCTTCTGCAGGAGGCCCATCCCAGATCAACTTTAACGTATCCGTCTTTATTCCCTGCCTTGAGCGTCCTTGACAACAGTGGATTTAGTGCATGGACACAGGAGTCAGTGCCCACCCGTGATGGAATAACTGGAGCCTAGGGGCTCTAGGAAACAGCTGGCCTCAGAATGATGGTCCTCAGCCTCTCTAACCATCAGAGTCACCTGAGGAGCTTAAAAGAAAGGTGCCAGTCCCCTCTCCCGGAGACTCCCTTTCAATCAGCCTGGGAGGGGACCAGACTTCGGTCATTCTCTGTGGAGCCAAGAGTGAGGATGAGAGCTTCCGAAAAGACCAATAGCTTCAGAATCCCACCAGGAAGTGTGGCCCTGCCTTGTGTGAACTGTGTGACTTGGATAAATGACTTATGCTCTCTGAGCTCCAGTTTTCTTTTCCTAGGAAACATCCATCTCCAATTCCCTTAAGATGACCCTCGAGAGGTGCACGGCCTGGGACTTCACCGAGCTGGAGGCATCTAATTCTCCTTCCCACTTTGCATCTCCCTTGGAGTCTGATTTCCTCCTAAACCAGCATTGCAAGTAAATCGTCCCTGCTCAGCAGTCCATGGAAAATATGGCCCTCCCCAGTGAAATCCCCTCCCTCTGTCTCATCACCTCCCACCTCAATGGCTAGACACCTCAATGTCATTGTCCTGATTGAACATCATGAGCATCGCCTTTTGCTCTCTTCCAGCTGCACCTAGCCCAAATGCGACCTCCTGGCTGTCAAGGCCCTTTCCCAAATGACTCCATCTGATCACTCCGACTCCCCTGCCTCGGTCCCCGGCATGGATACCCGTGAGCCCCCAGCCTGTCTGCACCTCACTCTGCTTACTCCCTCTGAGTATTCACCCGAGTTCCTGGGAAGCCCTTTGTCCTCCCTCAAGCCCCCATCCCACCTCCCCCTCATCAACTGTGCTTACTCACCAGCTCAGCTGTCCTTACACACTGACCTCTGCTGCTCTCTGGTGGCTGGCCTGGGCCTGTGCAGTCACCCCTAACCCTGCCAAGCCCAGCATCTGGGCATGTGGTAATGTGTGGTCAGTGCTGCCTGGTGACCTCAGATGGGGTGAGGAAGAGACCAGGACCTGTGCACCCACAGATTGTCCCCAAGGGGTTAGGGTAGGGAACAGGGGTATGTCCAAGACTGGTGGCCTCGTTTTTCCAGGTAGGGAAGAGACTGGGTCCTGGACCCTGGAGTGGATATCAGGCATCTTGGTTCTGGATGCCATTCTAGGTGAGCTGTGTTGTGCAAACCTGTCACCACACTCCCTGGCCTCTGTGGGTCAACATGGTGACTGGCATGCCTTCCCTTCTCCCTCTGAAGACGAGGTCTGGTGTGGGAGGCTGGGAACCCGGGCTCTGGGTATGTCCCTGGATCTGACTTGCTGTGTGACCTTGGCTAAGTCATCCTCCTGGGAGTGACATCTCAGTCCCAGAAATCCTCCTAATCATAAGGGTCAGTCAGAGTGTTAAGGTGGCCACTGGGGCCTCTGTGTCCTGATGGCCTGCTTTTTCCTCCCCTCCAGGCCCCTCTTCCCCTCCCACTCCCAGGATCCAAACAGGGGAGACTAATTGAGTGTTCAAGGCTCTTCCCTTGTCCAGCCACAGCTGAGCTTACTAGGGAAATTAGGGTGACATTGGTGCAAGTAATTGAGTGTCTTTCCCAAAACAGTCTTCAGGCCCCGTTGCTTTAGCTGCTACTTAAATGAATGAGCTAATTAACTTAACTAATTGCTCCCAAGGACTAATATTTTCAGTCACGTGACCCAAGTAGGCACATTGTCCGTGGCCACTGCGCTGCCTGCTCTCCCCAGTGGACCAGCATCCTGTGAGCCTGGAAGAGCTGCCTCACACACTCCAGCCAGCCATGCCTGAAACCTGCACCAGAACTCCTCCCCCAGGCCTCTGTCCACGCAAGGCCTGACTCTAGACTCACCCCAGCCAGTCTGTGGAAATTTAGGAGCCTTATATTAATTGACTATTTCATGTGTCAAATGCTGTGCTCAGTTCCTGGGGAGTCAATGGCTGGCCATTGACCATACCTGCTCACACACACTTGTCTGATCTGTGGTACAGCTGGTACTGTGAAGGAACTCTATCATAAAGGAACTGTTGACTTCTCGGGGGAGATCAAGGAAGGCTTCCTGGAGGAAGTGGTGCTTGAATTAATTTGACAGCTGGATGGGAACTAACTTGGCAGAGGGTGAGACGTTCATTCCAGGCTGAGTGATCAGCCTCTGCATCATCCAGAGGAGGAACAGAAGCTAATGGTTGGGCCAGGTGGCTGGGGATGAAGACAAGAGGGCTCCAGGGGGAAGAGCAAAAGGTGACCGGCTCTGGGATTGAACTGGGCGCAAGGGGAGAGGAGCGGGGGACATTAATGAGCAACTCCTAAGCTCTGGCTTGTACTTAGATGATGGAGGGGGAACTGGTGAGCAAGCCCCTGGGGTACACATGAAAGGGAAAGGACAGGTCTGGGTGGCATTGTGGCAAGGTCCTCCAAACCTGAAGGTGCAGGGACTCTGTATCCTACCAGCTACCATCCTCCACCCCCCACACCTGGGCCCTAGCTGAAGGTCAAAGGCTGCGGGTCCAAGTTTTATGGGGACTGTGAAGGGCTCAGGAGGAGACTTGGCAAGAGAGGCTTGGAAGCCCTCCCCGCTGCAACCCCAAGAAGGCAGAGGACCAGGTGCTGAGAAGTGTCATCAGTGATGCCTGGGTGAGGGAGATGTAGCCCTGGTAGACGTGGACTCTGGGATATTCACATGCACACACACACACACTCACACACACATGCACATATGCACGCACACACACGTTCCATTCACAACATCCCATGGGGAGCATCAGCCTGGCCAGGGATAACCCAATGGCCAGCCAACCTCCGGGCCTCCAGATTCTCAGCCTCTGGGTGGCAGCTGCCCTCCTCCTCAGCTCTGCTACTCTTTATTCTCAACTCAGAGCAGGGGAGGGGCAAGTCTATATGGGCACTCAGTCCCTCCATTGTGCCCCAGGCCACTGAGAGCCCGAGACTCGGTGTCGAGTGGGATGAATGACAAGAACAAGGACTGTGGACCAGGCAGCCTGGGTTCCAGCCCCAGCTGCTGCTTTCCCAGTGGAGGACTCAGCATTAACCTCTCTGAGGTTCCTTTTGTTATCTGTAACAATAAGAAACAATAGCTTTTTTGGCAGGGAGAGGTGACGCTCCCGTGGGCTGTATTGCTTGTTAAATGTCAGATGCCACACATAGGTGACAGCCCAAGAGCACCAAAGCCAGGACATGCATAAGTCCTCCCTTTGCCTTCCCCCCTCGCTGTCTCCAGCTCAACCTCCTTTCTGCTCCGTGGAGGAATTCCCTGACCAGCAACTGGCCACCCGCTCTATCACAAAATAGCCTTCCCGTTGTTTAGATGTCTCTAAGAGTCAGAGTGGACTTCCTTCTCTTGAACTAAAATTGTGAATCTGTGGCTTCCACGGCAGACATGGCCATTCTCCAGCTCTCTAGAAGAAGCCCCTTGGGTGGCTGCATCTAATACCAAGTGCTCCTTCCACCCTTGTTCAGAGTTTCCCATTGCCTCTTCTGTCCCGGCCAAATTCTTTTGGACAAATACAAGACTCAGTTTGTCCATATCCTTCTTAAAATGAGATATTGAGAAGAGAATGATCCCTACCTAGACCTGAGCCCTCTTGGTGAGTTCCAGAGGTCAGACTGAGGTTGGGCCACCCGCATCATGGTCAGTGGCACAGAAGCCTCATCACTGCCTGTCTCAGGCAAAGTGAGTCCAGACACACCACAAAGAGCCATGATGCCCACCGTGCTCCGGGCTGCCCACAAGAAGAGGCCCAAGGGCAGCCTTCAGAATGCCCAGGACCTCTTTCCCACCCAGTTCTCTGTCCTCCCATGCAGACCTAGATCCCACTTCTCTGGGAAGTGATATCAGGACCCTGGACAGAGCTGTTCCCAGATTCTTGGGCCTTCAGAACCTAAGGCTTGCAGGGATGGGGTACCACTAGCTCTAGAGGGAGGTCCTGGAGGGAACAGGCAGATGGTTCTGTGAACCGGAAGTTGTTCGTCGTCTCTGGTGGTCACTGTGTTTTCCCCTTTCCTCCTTCATACTAGCATGCTGAGAGCTGGCTTGGGAGTCCTGTGTCAGAGGACACGAGGTGCTCCCCTGCTTGGCTTCCCTGTTCCTCTGCGGTCAGCACCCCCTCCAGAAACAGTGTGGCCAGCACAGTGGAAGGAGCCTCTCCTTGTCCTTGACAGGCCCTAGGGATGGACTGGAATTGGCAATTGGAGGGATGCCTAGAAGCTGAGGGCAGAGGGCTGTAGTGGGGCCAGGCCCCTGGGAGAAGTGTAGAGAAGGCCATTGAACCCTGATCCTGCGTCTCCTCCTCAGCCGCCTCCCACAGCTAATCAATGAATTCATTAAACAATGAATTCTGAGCGCCCTCTCACTGGGTTTCCCTCAGCACTTCTTGATCCACATCTGGCCCCACATTCCAAGATCAGCCATCCCTCAGCTCAGTGAATGACCTTGGGCAAGTCACCTTGCCTCTCTGGGTCATTGTTAATAGAAGGATGGCACTAGATGATCTCTTCAGCTCCTTTCAGCTCTAAACTCCATAGATCTCAGTCTGTGAGCTGGGAGCCAGAGGCATGTGGACAGTAAGGGCCCCTAAGGAGGAGAAAAGGATGAGGGCTGGTAATGGGCCACCCGGGCTTCATCTGAAGGGGTCCTGGATGACGGAGAGAACCAGAGTCCTGCAAAGGGCAGTGGAGGCAGCAGGAGGCCAGCCTCCTGGCCTGGCCACCCTGTCCTCCCCCTCCCTAGCTCAGAAATCCCCACCTCTATCTCTACTACCACTGCCTCTTGGATCCTGCTCTGGGTCAGTCCAGAGCTAGGTGACACAAAAGCCGGTGCCCCCTCCCCTGCCTCTGGTTCCAGGGCTGTGACAGCACCAGTCAGGGGGGTGAGGAGACCGGTGGCCTAGGTGCAGGCTGGGTGAGGACATGCAGCGTGTGTGCCTCAAACACAGCTGGGCAGCCTGCACCAATCTCAGAGGCACTGCAATGCAGTGGTCGGATTTTTTGTGTGTGTGTGTGTGTGTTCGTTTTTTTTTTTTTTCCCCTAAAAGTCCTCATTTCCCAGGAAAATGTGCAGCCAAACACTTCCAGAAGGGGGTGGCCTGGTTGCGTGGGAATGTGTCAACCCTTCCCACTTAGGGCACCTGCCTCTCAGCCCCGCATGGTGCAGCCCCCAGCCAGCTCCTGCCACAGTCTGGAGGTCTAGGGAGGAGGAAGGGGAAGTGGCGGAGTCTCCCTTCCTAAAGGCTAGGGCACTGGCTGATTGAACTTAGATGATTGCTGGATGGAAGACTTCTCCTTTTCCAGAACTCCAGGGGCTCTGGCGTGAGACTCCACTCAGAGGCAGAGATGCCTTTCGTTTTGAGGAGGATCAACCTCTCTGTCTCTCTAAATGAGCCTTCTTTCAGGGAGGGGTGGGCATTGCTCCTCCTCCCTTGGAGGATCAAATGCCAAATCCCCTGCAGGGATCTCAGGAAAGGCATGAAATGGAACGACTCTGTCTCTCTGGTTCACTGGTGGAAGGGACCCCTCCCGGTCCCTGTCGCATGGCATACTAATTTCCCACAAACTCTACCTCTGTCTGTGTTCTTCTGCTCTTGAGTTTCATTTTAAAGGAACTTTTCATCCCAGCTCTGTTTTCCCCATTAGAAAAGTAATGAGTTCAATCAGCTATGAAAAAAATGCAGAAGGGCCTCACGGAACCGGGGGCAGACCCACCCACACCGGCTCAGCCCACCCCCTTCTCTTCCCGTGGTTCGGGGTTTCCAGGGACTCTGATTGCCATGGAGAGACACCAGGGGGGCTCTTTGCTGACAGAAGGCAGCAGAAAGAGATGGCTTAGACTCAGGGTCAGGTCGCAGTGTTTGGCTGAGCAAGAGGCATTTCACAGGCTTTGAAAGCCCCTAGCAGGGGCTGCGAAAGCTGCCCCTCCCCCCCGTGCGCTGGTCTCAGGTGCCCTCTCTGGGCAAAGCAGGTGTGGGCACCACAAGGTTCTGAGCCATCTCTCTCTCTGCAACCTGAAGGGCTGTGCAGGGTCCGTCTGCCCTTCTCTGATGTTGGGTCTCCCTTGGGCACAGATGGCTCTAGCTCAGGGGCAGCCAGGGCACAGCCAAGCCAATCTGGGTACCGCTCAGGGAGAGGTGCTGCCAGTCAGCCCATCTGCTGAGCAGGTGACAGCTGCTGATATGTAAGTTGGGGGGTGATCTAGGATGACAGGGTCAGAGCTGCTTCCTATGGGACTTCTCCAGCTGCCATCAGACTCCCTGGGCAGGGCACGTAGGTCTTCAGTGGAAACAAATTGACAGTGCCTAAGAGAGGCCGCCTCCTGCTTCTCGCATTTCCATCAACACACAAGATGGAGCAGAATCACTGCCCCCGTGCAGGGGACAGCTCTCTCCTCCCTGAAGTCAGGACAAGGGACTGGGGTTAGCTACCAGGCAACAGAAGGAACCCCGTGAGGCAGGACAGCGTAATGTACAAGCCCAGGCTTTGGTCCTGACCCTGCTGCCTTCTAGCTGTGTGACCTGGGGGCAAGTTCATTCACTTGTTGGAGCCTCAGTTTCCTCTTATATAAAGAGACAGGGAAACCTTCACCTCACAGGGCTCTCGGGAGGATCATGCGACATAATGCATATCTGCCCTCGTAAGTGGTGGCTGCTGTTTATTTTGCTCTATCCCAGAATAGTAGCAGAGGAAGGCAGAGGATCTTCTCCCCAGCAGCCTAATCAGCTCCTTCCAGACCTTAATGTGCATTAAAACATCTTTTGGGCCAGGCAGTTGGTGCATGACTGTAATCCCAGAGACTCCCGAGGCTAGGCAGGAAGATCACAAGTTCAAGGACAGCCTCAGCAACTTAGCAAGGCCATAAGCAACTCAGCAAGACCCTGTCCCAAAATGAAACATAAAAAGGACTGGGGATGTGGCTCCATGGTAAAACGCCTCTGGGTTCAATCCCCAGTACCAAAAATAATCTCTTGGAAGCTTCTGTAAAGTGCAGATTCTGGGCTCAACTGCAAAGATTCTGATGCAGTTTGATGAGCTTGGGCATCCTGTGAGAGTCTGAGCTGGTGGTCTATGTACCACAATTTGAGGAGTACTGCCCTAGAAGAAAGGAGAGATGGTCCCAAGGCCTTTGCCTAAGGACAGTACAGATGCAAGTCCATGCTTAGCCATGTGTTGAGCCCTGCTTCTGCCTCCTTCCCCAACCCTGGCCTCCCTTTTACCAAGTTCATTGCTTTTTTTCCTGCCTGACTCATACATTGGCACTGGCTTTCCTGAAGCCATTTAGTCATTCAGCAAATACTCAGTGAGCTGCTACTCTATCCCAGACACTGTTCTGTGTGCTGGGATAGAGCAATGAACAGAATAAGAATACTTGCCTCCATGGACCATATGATTTATATACTAACTGACTGACATTCATTCAGTAAATACTGCTGCGTGAGCCAAGCGCAGGGGCGCATGCCTGTGATCCCAGTGGCGTAGGAGGCTGAGGCAGGAGGATTGCAAGTTTGAGGCCAAACTCGGCAACTTAGAGAGGCCCTAAGCAACTCAGTGAGACTCTGTCTCAAAATAAAAAAATAAAAAAGGGCCGGGGATGTGGCTCAGTGGTTAAGCGCCCCTGGGTTCAATGCCCAGTACCAAAAAGAAAAAAATACTACTGGATATCTACCCTCCTCCAGGATTATGCTGATGCTAAGGCTAAGTGAAAAGCCTTCCTCAGAAAAGATCAAGGAACAGACGGCCCTTAGGGACTGCCTGACCCTGAGGACCCTCACCTCCAAAGCCTGAGACAGAGGACAGCATAGGGTTAACTGGGGTTCCTCTGGCTGACAAAGGCCACCTGTTGCCAACGCCCCTGGCAGGAGAAGCTGTGGAAGAGATGAATGGCTTGGCCTTCTTCCCCAGCTCACTCATCGTCACTGTGGGTACAAAGCATTTCTTTTTGCCTCTGCTCTCGGCCTGTCCCTTTGCATAATTCTATGCCTCGTAATTACATGTGAGCACTGGCTAATTCCCCCAACATGGTGTCAGGCCATCGATAACATTCCCTCGAAGTTGCCCTGTGATGCTCTGTGGCCCTCGAGCCACCTGGCAGGGGGAGCTCAGCCTGTGGCCTCGATTTTTCATGCCAGTCCTGCATCTATCACCAGCCTGCCAGCTCTGGTCTCTGCTCCAAGGGAGCAGGTGTTCGAAGGGAACACTCTGCGGGTGCTGGCCGGCTCCCTCCACCCCTGCTGGAGTGTTTGTAAAGCAGGAAGGGTCCTTGGAACTCATTGGATCCAGTCCCCAGATTTTGCAAATGAAGCCATCGAGGCTCAGATGGGAACTAGTTTGCTCAAGGTTGGTCAAAAAATGAGTCATCTGCTTCCTCCATCCAGCCATGCATTTACCCATTCATTAGTTCACTTGGCAAACACCTTGAGAGGCACCGAGGCTGGGCTAGTCTCTGGACATAAAAGAATGACAAAACATGGTCCCTGCTGTCACGCAGCTCCCACTCCTGTGAGGAAACCCACGTGATCACAGTAGGACATAGTGAGGACAGCGGTTAGTGCGGCAGAACAAAGGTGCTACCCAGCCTGCGAACCAGGGGCCTGAGAACAGGAATCACACAGGCACCCAGAATGGGAAGGACATCGCAGGCAGAGGGCATCTCCTGGGTGACAACCAGGAAATGGCAAAGAGATGTTGCATACATGAGGCAGGGAGCAGAGCTGAACGAGGCCAGCACCACCAGATTCCAGTATGTTCATGCCTCTGCAGCCTCTCAGCTTCCTGGAGATGCAGAAATGACTCGGATCCCCCCTCCCCCCGTGGGGAACTGGGTCTGCCTGGGGAGGACTGTGTGCACTTGGACACAAAATTCAACCTTCTAATTAGCGGTGACACCCAGGGCAGCCTCCAAAAGGGTTTTAAAATCCAAAAGAATTTTTTAAAACTCTCTGGGGTCAAGGCTCCTGAAGAGGTGGAGAGGGCACAGCCTCGGCCCTGCCAAGCATGGGCCCATTCCTGCTCAGGTACATGGTTAACTAACTGATAGGGTGGGGTGGACCCAGGTGGCTGAAGAGACCTGGGTCTCCCAACCTCTGGAGCCGAGTTCACAGACCCCTGATTCTCTAAGCGCAGGCCAGGTTCACTGGGAGACGATGTATAGGGTGGTTGCAAAGAATGGCTTGGGCCATACGCAGAGCTTGGTTCTTCACTCAGACCTTACTAAGTTGCCTTGGGGAAGTCAGGAAAGCTCTCTGAGCCTCAGGATCATCATCGGTAAAAGAGGATTACTAATATCCACCTAATAAGGATTGCTGAGGATTAGAAATAATATATACAGAATGATTAGCAAAGCACCAGGCACAGTGGGCAGACTGTAATAATGGTGATGGGGCCGGGGTCAGGAGGAGGCCTGAGCTTGTTCTTTGCCAGTGGAGACAGGCAGCAGCAGGACGCAGCAGTGGGTCCTTGGATACACTTGGCTGTGGGGACTTTTATTACGTGCTTAGCCTCTCCTGGAGTCATCGAGACCCTCTTCCCTGGAAGAGTCCTTTATTTGCCTGGAATCAAGGGAAGGTGGGCAAGGGACAGTGGCCAAGGCACTCACCCAGGACTGGGGAGGATCCTTTCCTGGGCACCAAGAAACAGAACTCAGGCCACCCCTTCACCCCAGGAAGAGCAAGGGACACGAGGCCCTTGTGATAGTCACCACAAAGGGGAATACCCCACCAGAAAAGTCGAAGGAGCCCCACGAGGCAAAATAGTCCTGCAGTAAGAAAGTCCCCGGGATAGCATGACCAGCGGCCATTCTCATATGTACATTAAGTCACCACCGGGCAGTTCAGCCTGCTCCCAAGCCCTGGTCTCTCCTTTCCAATGTTGGCCAGACATTGCATCCGCATCCACACACCACGCTCCCCAGCAAACACGTCACCTCTGCCTCCAGATCTACCCCCTCCCCCAAGAGTTCTGGTGTCTACTCTCTGCACCACTGTGTCTCTGTTCTTGAGGGCACCATTTTTAAAAAGATCTTTTAGTTGCCAGGACATAGTGCCACATACCTGTAATCCTAGTGGCTCAGGAGGCTGAGGCAGGAGGATCACAATTTCAAAGCCAGCCTCAGCCACTTAGTGAGGCCTTAAGCAACTTAGCAAGATCCTGTTTCAAAATAAAAAATATAAAAATAGCTGGGGATGTGGCTGCATGGTTAGGCGCCCCTGGGTTCAATCCCCAGTACCAAAAAAAGAAGTACTTCCCCATAGGTCTCGAGTTTAAATGCCATTAGAAAGCCCTCTATAACATGACACTGTCACTACTTGCATAAATTAATGCTTTGTGTTATCTTCATATTCAAACCTCTCTGATGGGCTCCAAAATGCCTCCTTACAGGTGTGAGTTCACACGTTGCCTTTGGTTGTTGTATCCATTACATTCCTTTTATTCTAGAAACTTCTTCAGGTGGGGCACTGGGCATATTATTATGTCATTCATTAGTTGGACAAAGCAGGTCATTTATCCCACATTCCAGATTGGACCATTGCTTCCTCCTGAGACCATTCAGCTTCCTGTAAACTGATGCTGGGCTCTAACTGGAGGTGGATCTAGTGCTCGCCACCATCCCCTGTCTCTCACGCTCAGTGCCATCAGCCCCAGGCCCTACAACCTTACTAGACTACTTGTAACTCTTGCAACACAGGCCCTTATCACACCTCTGGGCCTTTGTACCTGCTGTTTCTTGGGTTTAGAACACTCCTTCTTGTGCGTGCCTTGGCTACATGTAGCCGAGTGGAATTTAACTGTCTTCAAGGACTCAGCTCGGCCCTGCCTCCTCCCAAGCCTCCATTCTGCATTGGTGCAGCCCCTCTGGAAGCCCACACTGCCTGCTTCCCCATGGACCCTCACCTTTGTACTAACCTATTTACCTCATGGATTCCTGCTCCAGACTGGGAGCTCCAACACAAGACTTTTAGTCCCCTGACTACACCAGGTGCCTCCCATGGCGCTGGGCATGCACTGAGTATTTAATCTGTGTTTACAGAGTGGATGTAACCCACCTGGCAATGACACTGGACTTAAAAGGCTGCAGGGAATTCACTGGATTCTAGAAACGTCTTCAGGTGGGCCACTGGGCATACTATGAGCATATGGCAGCAGCGGCGGTGGCAGCAGGGACCCAGGGACAAGGAGAGATCTAGTTAGGCTCCCCTCAGCAGGCTTTCCCACACTCCAACCACTTGCTGTCCTTCAGTATCTGGGCAACCGACACTCCCCAGGCACATCCGCCCGGGGGACAGGGCCTGTGGGACACAGGGCAGAGTCCCATGGAGCAGCAGCTCTGGGGACCTGGCAGGGTAGGACGTCAGCCACCTTTGGCATATGATCTTCCACCTTCAGGTGTCTCCTCTGTGCAACACAGGTAGGAAAGATGGGCTCGCCCTCATGCTGAGTTCCCCACCCAGGGGACATGAATTCAGAGGAGGCAGGGGAGGGAGGGCCTTCCATCTGCAGCAGTGGATTCCAGGGCCTTCTTTCCACTGAAGTCCAGCCTCAGCTCCTCATTCTGATTCACGCTTAGCCAGGAGGAAGGCGCTCATCCCCATCCCATTTGGGTCCCTGAGAGCACATGACCCCAGTGGGCCCCAGTTTTTCCTTCACTGCCCCTATTTTTACATTTTCTTTTTTTTTAATTAATCTATTTATTTGAATTAGGTATATATGACAGCAGAATGCATTTTGATTCATTGTACACTATTTTTACATTTCTAATCAATTGCATTGAGATAAAATCCAAAACACACAATAAAACACACTAGTTTGTGTTGACTTAATGAATCTTCAGTGTATACCCACTTCACCACCACCCCAATCAAGATGCAGAGCATTTACAACCCCCCAAAATGTCTCCTGGGCCTCTGTGCCCTCCAGCCCCCTTCACCTGGCCCCAGGTCACTGTGGTTTGTGCTTCTTACCACAGAGAAGGCTCATCCATTTAAAATGCCCTGTCAATGGAATCCCACGCTCCACACTCACTCCCCTGGGCTGCTTCCTGTGCTCAGCATAATTATTTGGACATTTACCCATGGGTTGCAGGAAACAAACGTCTTCATTCTTTTTTATTACTGAATATAGTACACCATCGCGTAAAGTGCCAATTTCAGTTTGAAATTTTAATTTCAATTTGAAATAATGTGAAATGTATTCATATATACTCCCTTGTCCTTTCCACGGGCTCCTGTTCTGCATTTTAAAAGGCTGAGGAGTTTGTCCCTAGGATGAAAGTGGGAAAGAGAAGAAAAAGGAGAATCTTTGCTTCCACAGCTCACAGGAAGTATGGAGTCTAAGGTAGCGGGGCTGTGTCCTGCCTGGAGAGAAGCTGAGCCAATGGCTTTCTATACTCCTTTTCATTCTTCTGATTCCCTTTCTGGGTTAACATCAGAAAATCTGAGGACTAAGCCAGGCAGGGTGCCCCCCCACCCCCGTCAACCCAGGAGGATTCTGAGTTCAAAACCAGCCTCAGCAACTTAGTAAGGCCCAAGACCCTACCTCAAAAATAAAAAAAAAAAAATTAAAAGGGCTGAGGATATGGCTCCATGGGAAAGTGCCCTGAGTTCAATCCTAAACAGGAAAAACAAAAAGAAGGAAGGAAGGGAGGGAGGGAGGGAGAAAGGAAAGAGAGTGTGAGCACCTACTATATTCTGAATCCCAGGAAAAGAATTTATAACCTGGATTCTGCCTCAGGTCACTTGTCAGGGAGGCGAGCAATTAACCTGTGATGACTTAAGGTGCCCACGGTGGACTAAAGCAACCAAGAGAAATGTCTGCTTGGGGACCTGCATCACAGCTGTCAGATAGAGTCAACAGCTGGCAAAAACAAGGCTACCTTAAAAGGCTGTCATTGCAACTTCCCAGAAGGCCTTGAGAAAGGGCGTTGCTTCCTGAATGGCACCTCTTTCTCCACATTCCTCTCGCCTTCTCTACATTAAGGTCTCTGGGAGGGCCTCAGAGCACATCTTTCTCTTCTCCCATTTGCTTTTCCATCCCTTCCCACATATGACCCTCCCTCCCCTTGGTTCTTTTTTTTTTTTTTGGAAGGGGGGGTACCAGGGATTGAACTCAGGGCACTTGACCACTGAGCCACATCCCCAGCCCTTTTTTATATTTTATTTATAGACAGGGTCTCACTAAGTTGCTGAGGCTGGCTTTGAACTCTCGATCCTCTTGCCTCAGCCTCCTGAGCTGTGGGGATTACAGACCTGTGCCACCGCATCCAGTTCCCCTTGGTTCTCCCCACAATACTATCATCAGTACAAAGTTTTTACTTTTATTATTTGTGATACTCAGGGAAAAGAGTTTTATCTTCATAGTTCCTAATTCAAGAAGCAAAAGAAATGGACATAAGTTGATTTCTTTAAAGAGTTACTTTTTTTTTAATGAGTTAATTTTGTCAGCAGCTCTCAGCAGAAAAAAAAATTTTACCTAGTCCCTGGTCCACATGATGCCAAACAACTAATTTAACTTAAACTTGCCCAGTGATCTGACAGCTTGACTAGCTGTTTCAGCAGAATCAAGAGCCAATCTGCTCGTCAAAATGGCAATATTTTCCTCTCTCAGAGAAGTTTCCCACCAGGAAACTGGGACAATCTGGTTTCCTTCTGCACAGACCAATCCTGGACACTCAGGAGCCTGAGGTTCTGTATTTCCTTTATGTCCTACAATGAGATGAAGAGAGGCCACAGGGAACTAGAGCCATAGAGGAGAGGGGACTGCAGCCAGAGAAGCCACTTGAGTTATGAAGGGATTCTCCCTTCCAGTCTCAATCAATGCCTACCTGTGGCTAAACCTGCACAGAATACTGTATGTCTTTATTTTATGGGGCCATGCACAGCCACAGGTGTCACTGGTAAGACAAGGGAAAGTACTCCTTCAATGACCTGTGGGCGCAGCTGAGTTTCAGCAGGGCTCTGCCTTCCAGACACCCTTCCTCCTCTTTCTGGATCCTAAGGGGGCATCACGCGGAGCTCCCTGTGATCCGAGGGCCAGCTGGGCCTGGATCTGCTCACGTGCTCAGGTCGGAGACAAGCAAGGCCAGTCGAAGGTCTAGCCAGGTGCTTAGCAGCCCATCATTTCTGCCAACCATCACTCTCCCGATGAAGCAATCAGACCAGAGACGCATAAAGGCCTTGCCCACTCATCTCCAGCAGCTTCACATCATCGCCACTGGTCCCCAACCAGTGTGGGGGGGACAGGGACGAGAGGAGCCTCTCCTTCTAGAAACAAAACTGTGACCATCCTCTCTCATCGTTGGAAACAAACAGGTTGGAGAAAGAAGGAGAATCGGAGCCAGCCACATGACCCATGGTGGCTTCAGAGTCAGAGCCAGAGAGAAAGAATTGTGATTGCTACAGCTTTCCTGGGACAATTCACGGCTGCCGGGGTTCATCTCCGCATCAGGGCTGTGAATGGCCAAATGCACCTGGGCCGGGACAGACAGACCCACATTCAGCAAAGGGAAACTGGATAATTGGGAGCAACCTTCCCTCAGTGGACAACTGAGAAATTTTTAGTGGAATACAAAAATCATCTTAGCAGCATCCATGACCTAACACAATGCGGAGGAAACACTGGGTTGAACTCCAGAAGACAATAAAGACCCAGAGCAGTGAGTTCAGACAAAAGTGTTTGAGCCCTGAGGGCCTTTGTTCATCAGGAAGAATCGCTGAGAAATTCAGCAGCTGCCCGCCTTGCCCTGTGGCAGCCTCTGGGGTAGAGAGATAAAAGCCAGTGCCCAGGGTCCACCAAAAGGGGGACCTTGATAACTACCTGTTGTTTTAGACCAGGACTCCAACAGGCTCATCCTCCACACACATTCCAAAATGAAAGCAGATGAGCTTCCGGGCTGTCTTTTCATCTTGGTTATGGAAACCTAAGCCTTGAACTTAAATTAAGATGCCTTGAACTTGAATTAGAATGCCCGGCACTAGGAATGCCCCCAGGCACCCCGCAGATGCCAACAAGATTCTCTCTGAATAAAAGAGAAAATTAAAATAAAGGGAGGAAAAGTCCTGTCTGGAGGAAGATAGCAAATGATTTGACAAAAAAATAAAAAAGTGCTTAGCACATAATTAAAATAAATCAAGGACACAAAGAAAAAAGAGACCTTGAGGAAGAATCATATGAACAACAGGTAATAAAAAGAGGGGAGGGACTCCAGATATTGAAATTAGTAGATATTGATTACAAAATAATTAAGTTTTCAATTTTCAAGTAAATAAAAAGTTAATTTCAGCAGGAATATGAAAACTAAAATTTGCCACATGACAGCTTTGAAACAATGAAATTATAAAGGCTTCTCGTTGATAAATGTTATGGAATGAATGTTTGTATGTTGAAACCTTAACTCCCAATGTGGTGGTGTTTGGAGGAGGAGTCCCTAAGATATAATTAGGTTTAGATAGTCATGAAGGTGGGGTCTTCATGATATGAAGAAAAGAGAGACACAGTCCACCCACCATTTGATTCAGCCAGAAGTTAGCCATCTGCAAACCAGGAAGAGGACCCCCACCTAGAACCAAACCTGTGAGTACCTTGATCATGGACTTCCAGTCTCCAGAATTGTGAGAAATACATATCTATTGTTTAATCCACTCAGCCTGGGGTATTTCACTTTAGTAGCTAGAGAAGACCAAGACATACAATAAAATAACATAAGAATTTAATGGACAGATATGACCAGATTTAACACAGCTGAAGAGAAAATTAGTGAGCTGGAAGAGAGATCAGAAGAAATGGTCTACAGTATAGTGGCAAAAACTGGGCAGATGTAGGGTAAAAGAGGATTCAATGAGAAGAAAACGTCCATTTAATTGGAATTACAAGCAGGGAATAAAGAACAAGAAGAGATCCGAGGTCATACTGGGGGAGATAAAGACTGAAAAAGATTTCCAGAGCTGATAAAAGATATCAATTCGCACATTCAAGAAACCAAATGAAGGGGCTGGGGTTGTGACTCACTGGGAGAGCACTTGCCTAGCACGTGGGAGGCACTGGGTTCGATCCTCAGCACCACATAAAAATAAATAAATAAAATAAAGGTATATAGAAAATAATCTACCAAAAAAGAAAAAAGAAACCCAGTGAAGAGAAATTCAAATCAAAACTACTTTAAGATTTCATCTCACTCCAGTTAGAATGGCAATTATCAAGTATACAAGGAATAATAAGTTTTGGCGAGGATGTGGGGGAAAAGGTACACTCATACATTACTGATGGCACTGCAAATTGGTGCAACCACTCTGGAAATCAGTATGGACATTCCTTAGAAAACCTGGAATGGAGCCACCATTTGACCCAGCTATCCCACTCCTTGGTCTTTACCCAAAGGTCTTAAAGTCAGTATACAGTAGTGACGCAGCCACATCAATGTTTATAGCAGCTCAATTTACAATAGCTAAACTGTGGAAGCAACCTAGATGCCCTATAACAGATGAATGGATAAAGAAACTGTGGTATATACACAATGGAATATTACTCAGCATTAAAAGAGAATCGAATTATGGCATTTGCAAGTAAATTGATGGAGTTGGAGAACATCATGCTAAGCAAAGTGAGCCCATACCCAAAAAACAAAAGCTGAATGTTCTCTCTGATAAGTGGATGCTGATCTATAATTGGGGGAGAGTGCATGGAAAGACTGGAGAAACTTTGATTGGGCAAAGGGGAGGGAGGAGAGGGAAGAAGGCACAGAGGCAGGAAACATGGTGGAAAAAGATGGACATTGTTACCCTAGGTACATGTATAACTGCACACAACGTACCAGGCTACTTCACGTACAACCAGAAAAATGAGAAGTTGTGCTCCATTGTGTACAATGAATCAAAATGCATTCTGCTGCCATATATACCTAATTAGAGTAAATAAATAAATGAATTAATTTAAAAAAGAAACCTAATGAATCTTAAGCAGGGGAAAAAAAAGAAAAGAAATTCACATGTAGACGTATCATAGAAAAACTGCAAAAAAACTAAAGAAAAGTATCTTACATACATAGAGACAAAACACCCAAGCCAGCAGTTAGGAGGGCAGTCGACACTCAGGACATCAGACAAGTGTGTCAACTGAGTGTAGGCAGGTTCCACCCCCCACCTGGACATCTGAGCCTGTGGACGGGGCAGGAGGTAACGGAAAACCTTAGAGATGGAAAACTAAAGGAAATAACAAGTGAGCACCACCCAAGTGTGGAGGTGGGCCCTGGATTTATTAGACACAATAATAAATGATCTGGAAAAGAGAAAATGACTGGGCTGTAAGTACCATTAAACCTTGCTCAGAGATTGAATTTGAGAGGTCTTCTAGAAAAACCACAGGACTGGGTGTATCGGATCAGCTTCAGCATTGGAACATGTCCATTAAAAAGCAAGGGAAAGACTGGGAGTGTGGCTCAGTGGAGGAGTCCTTGCCCAACATGCACGAGGCCCTGGTTCAATATCCTGCATTCCCAAAGGCGGGTGCAGGGAGGAGTTGAAAATGGACCAAGCAATAGCATAAAATCATGGGCCTGGAAACTCACTGACATTCCAAAAAAGAAGCAGCAATTTGTGTCTGAATTAGGCCCAAACAAACCCAAAACCATTGATGCTTGCTTGGTCTTGGTACCTGCAAAAATAGTTCAGAGTGAGATTCTCAAGGAGTGTTCTACCTCTCAGAATGGGTCAAAGGAGATGGGTATTTCTGTGTCGAGAAGACCAACACTTAACCTTGCGCGTGGGAGGGGTGCAGACAGCTCAGGCTGGAAGAGCGCATCACTCAGGAGGCCACGTTTACCTTGGGGTGACCTCCAGGAAGAAGAGGTGCCCACATTCTCACCTCCCTCCCTCCTCCCAGGCAACTAGAGAGCCCCAGGGGCTGCACAGATTTACTACTCCGTCTCCACCACCGTCTCCAACCACCTCTAGTTCCTCAGCCTTTAATGCATTTTCTACATCTGTACAAGATTTATTTGAAGCAGAGAGATTTATTTAGCACATTCATGCTCAACAGAGAGGACAATTCCTCACAGAGCTCTGATCTCATTTGTCGTTAGAAGCCTGCAGGACATTGCTCTGGTGATGGGCGGCGAGGGTTGGCTGGTCCTGGGCCAGAGTGACTGTGTGCACATTTACATAGATGTGGGAATTGTGTGTAGCACAGGGAGACCTGTGTGGGCAGCTGAGTGTGTGCCTTGTGTGGGTACGTGTGGGAATTTCTGAAAAACATGAAAGCAGAACTGTATTTAATTTTGCACGTGCCCAGATGTCATCATGGCATGCTGGAGTCGGTGAACATCTGTGTGAAGGTCTGCATGTAATGTGCACACGTGTGTGCATGTAGGAATGTGAGCTTTAATAAGAGTATGTCAGTGCCCTACCTGTAGGGCTGGTGGGGGTACAGTCCTTCCTCAGCCTCTTTCTCAACAGTAAACCAAACGATCTCCTCTCAGCCTAAAACTTACCAAGAGTTTCCCCCTGTACTTAATATAAAATCACAGTTCCTTCACCTGACCTTTAAGGCACTGGGCAGACGGACCTGCCCACCTCGCTGACCTCTCACTCCCCATTCTCTTGCTTTCAAACGCTTCTCTGGTCATACCAATGTCCCCTCCAACACTATGCTGGTTTCTTCCAGAGCCAGTCCCTCCACCTGGCAGGCTCTGCCCGCCCCTTTATTCCACAGTCCCTTTGTACAACCCCAGTGCTGGCTCAGCAGGAGGGTCACCCCCACCCCTACCCTGTCAGTCTGCTCCATTGCCTTCTGAGCCCTTGCCAGCCTCTGGAACTGCCCTGATAAGATCTTTACCTTGACTGTTGTCTGCTGGTGTCTCCCAAGTAAGTGTAAGCTGCATAAAGAGGATCATTGTCCTTTTGGTTATCACTGTGCCCCCAGAAATGTGCTTGGCACATGGGACAAAGCTCATAAAAAAATCTATTGGAATAGCATTATGAGAATCCTGGAACACTGGGATGGAACCACCAATTGACCCAGCTATCCCACTCCTCAGTCTAAACCCAAAGGACTTAAAAACAGCATACTACAGGGACACAGCCACATCAATGTTTATAGCAGCACAATTCACAATAGCTAAACTGTGGAGCCAACCTAGATGCCCTTCAGTAGATGAATGGATAAAGAAAACGTGGTGTATATACACAATGGAATACTATTCAGCATTAAAAGAGAATAAAATCATGGCATTTGCAGATAAATGGGTGGAGTTGGAAAATATAATGCTAAGTGAAGTTAGCCAATCCCCAAAAGCCAAATGCCAAATGTTTTCTCTGATTTAAGGATGCCGATTCATAATGTGGTTGGGGTCAGGGGCATGGGAGGATTAGAAGAACTCTAGATAGGGCAAAGGGGAAGGTGAGGAAGGGAGGGGACATGAGGGTAGGAAAGATGGTGGAATGAAATGGACATCATGTATGAAGACATGAATGGTGTGACTCTACTTTGTGTACAACCAGAGATATGAAAAATTGTGCTCTATATGTGTAATATGAATTATAATGCATTTTCTGTCATATATAACAAATTTCTCTTAAAAATCTATTGAATGAGGACAGTATATGTGCCATCAAATAAATTATGTAACAGAAAAATAGACACAGTGAACATTCGAACTTGTTGGGCATGTGACTAGAGACAGTCCTCGTGGCCATTATTTAGCGTATAGCCATGTGTTCAACAATAATTACTTCTCATCAACAGCGCGCCATACCCAGATAGCCCTGCTCTCACCAGGAGAAACACAGTAAATAATTAAAAATTATGCTCAGCCTTGAAGGCAGAGCATGGAGCTTTAACAGTACTTGAGGAGATGTGGTGGAGTCGGAAGCTCAGCAGAGGCTTTCCGGAGGGCGAAAGTCACAGCTGACAGCAGCAGTGACCTGGGAAAAACTGGGCTTTTCCATCATGGTTAAGTCCACTCGCAAACCTCCTCCTCAGAGCTCCTGAATCCCGAAAAAGCACTTCCAGGATGAAAGGAGCATTCACGGATGCCCCGCTGGGGTCCCCTCTGGCCTCCTGGCTGGTCTCCCCCTGCCTGCCCCTCCTCTAACCAGTCCAGACTGCCAGGTTCAGCAGCCAGATCACCTCAGGGCCAAATTCCAGCTCCTCCGCTTAGCATTGGAGGCACCTGTCCTCTGTCCCCAGCATCAAGAGTCATTGCTTCTAACCTGTTTCTAGCACTTGCTGAGGGTTAAGTGCTAAATACTTCATGGCATTTCATTTAACCCTCCCTGGGCAGGAATTCCCATGCCTATTTTACAGATGGGGAACAGAAACCTTCCCTGCCCACCATCTCACCAGGAAGTGGCAGAGTCAGGTCCCGACCCATTGCCCTGCTCACGGGTCCCTGCCTTTCCACCCCTGCACCATTCCCAACAGCCAGTCCAGTGCCTTGCCATCACTCCAGCCTGGGAGCTTGCAGGAGGTCAGGCTGCGGCCTAAGCCATGGTAGATCTGCCTTCTCCCCTCCTCACCCAATTCAGAGTTGGCCTGGGTCCTACACCCTACAATTAACACACAATCAGTGAGCCAGTGCCCTTTGGAGAGGTGGAGACAGGAGGCTGATGAGACTCCCTCCTGGGCTGGAGGCGACCACTGGGCAGAGCACCCTTCCCAATGCTGGTTTTCAGCTCCCAGCCAAGCCGACCCCACCCTCTCCCAACTGCCCTACTCAGTTCACAAACCTTCTTGCAATCCATGGTGCCGGTGTCCTCTGGGAATGGAGGACTGGTTTCTCAAGAGCAAGAACCCTGTCTTATATTCTTCTGCATACCTGACAAATCCTAGCACGCAATCCCTCCCTCAACTTACACTCACTACTTTCCTCTTTCCCTTTCTTGATGAACTCACACTGAAACAAGTGGCAGCGTCTGCATTTCACAGCAGACAACCATGACTGGTTTTGCATATTAGTCCTACCTACAGAAGACTAAGCTGAACCCAAATTCATGATATGGCTTGAGGCTCTTCCCAATACCAGACCCAAACACCAGCTAGGACATATGTAAAAATTAAAGTTCAGCTCTAAATTTCATAAACACAATGTTGAATGAGAAAAAAAAAAAAAAAACAAGTCAAAGAATATAGACTACAGCCAGGTGTGGTGGCACACACCTATAATCCCAGCAGCTTGGGAGGCTGAGGCAGGAGGATCAAAAGTTCAAAACCAGCCTCAGCAACGTGAGGCGCTAAGCAATCAATGAGAACTGTCTCTAAATAAAATACAAAATAGGGCTGGGGATGGGGCTCAGTAGTCGAATGCCCCTGAGTTCAATCCCCAGTACCAAAAAAAGAAAAAGAATGTAGACTATGAAATCCTGTTTAGATAAAAATTTTAAGCACACATGTGGCAGACTGTAACTGCCCATCTCACATGTTCTTCATATAGAATAGGACTTAAACATTGAGAGAAAGGATATGCCCCCTTTCCTTGAAATTGGATAGATTCTGTGACCCATAACTGGTGGCAGAAGGGATGCTACATACTAAGGCCAGGTGATGGAAATGGAATTCATTTCTACATTCTTCCCCACAGACACTTGTCCTTGAGGACCCGTTGCCACACTGTGAGGAAGCTCAAGCAACCGAGGGAAGTTCAAAGGAAGAGATCAGAAGGCCCTGCTGAGCTCCCCATTTACAGCCAGCACTGACTTGACATCCACATCAGTGAGCAATCTTCAAAGTGGGTCCACCAGAGCCTCAGTGAAGCCAACCATGTGCAGAGAGATGGACCACCCTGCTGAGCCCTGCTCAAACTGCAGTCTTCTGTGCAAAGCAAATGATTTTGAGTGGTTTGTATCAAGTGTTCATCAGGCGTTATCAGGCAATTTTTGCCCCAGGTTTATGTTTTTATACAACACACCAAAACCAATACTCTGTGATTTATAAAGTATAGATAGTAAAATCATCATGGGTTCTTTCAAAGATGTAGATAGGGAATAAGATTGGAGGTGATTTGCAACAGGATTCTAGCTGTACTATGTCATACAAAAATACCTATATTTTCTATAAAGTAGAATGAGTGCATATAGTATTTATGTTGTTTGTTCAAAATATATAGAAAAACAACTGAACAAGAGTTGTGTTCTGTGAAAATGGATTATTATACTTTTCTGCTATCTTAATTTCTTCTCCCCCCAAAATTTAATATGGTAACTGTAAAAATTCTCTATCTATGATCTATGTGAGTCCACATTTAGATTCTGTGACTTGATGTGTTTCTGCCAACATATCTCCAACTCTCCACCTCTTTTCCCCCTCTCCATCCTGAGGGTCAACCCAGTACCCCCAGGATCTCTGGGACTCTGCTGCCTTATGGCTTCCTTAATGCGACCTTGATCCAGACTCTCTCCAAGGCTTCCTTCCTTTCCCATCTGCCCAATCTCACAGGGAAGGGGACAGTCCTTAGTCCTTGGTGAGGCTGTACCTCCATATAGCCCTTCACCAACTCTTCCCACCTCCTCTAGGATCCTGCTCAAATTATCCCCAACCCCTCTTCTACCTTCCACTTGCCTCACCTCTTATATCTACATGTAAGTTCAAGTTTATCCCATTTATAAATTAAACCATAGCTCCTCCTACCCACACAGCTCCACCACTGTTCCCCGTTGCCACATTCAGAGTTCACTGCTGATCCATGATCCCACAATCCGACACAATGTGTCTCTGGCCATCCTTAGCCAATGAAACAGCTTTGCTTTCACTGAGGTCCCCCATGGCCTCCAAAGGGTAAGTTCTCAGAGACATTTTCTGCCCCTGCCTTGTTGCGCTGCATGGGCTCTGGACAGGGGCCACACTCCCTTCTGCTCTATCTCCCCTATCTGGAGCAACACATCTTCCCACTTGCTGCCACTCTCTTTCCTCCAGCTTGGCCTCCTCCTTGCTGTTCTCACTTGGTTACTTGGCCTCTTGATCCAAGGATCCCTGCTCTCTCCCTTCTCTGTCCTCCCTCCAGCTCCTCTCCCCAAGGGTGAGACTCCCTCCCTTCTCCCTGAGCTGGTGCCTCTCCCGAGCACCTGACCCAGACTTGCAGATGTTTATCAGTAGCTTCCACTCAGTCACTGCTTTACATGTATCCCCCAAAGTTCCCATTTTGGAAACAACCCCCAATGAAACAGTGTTGGGAGGTGGTGCCTAATGAGAGGTGACTAGGTCATGAAGGCTCTGCCCTCATCAATGAGTTAATATTCTTATCACAAGAGTGGGCTAGTTATTGCGTGATACGTTGCTACAAAATCGAGTTCACCTGGTCTTGCTCTCTGGCGCTCAGCCTGTCTTGCCCTTCCACCTTCCACCATGTGATGATGCAGCACGGAGTCCCTCTCCAGGTGCCAGCACCATGCTCTTGGACTCCCCAGCCTCTGGAATTGTGCACCAAATAATTTTCTGTTCCTTATAAATTACCCAGTCTCAGGTATTCTGTTATAACCTCAGAAAATACACTAAGACAGCTGTCCCAGAAGTGCCTCAAACTCACCATGCCAAAACTAAACTCATTCTCATCCTTCAAATTAAACCTGCTGCTCCTCCTCTCTTTCCCTGCTCAGCTGAAGGTGCCATCCCTGAGTTGTCTGGTTCAGGAATCATCCCAGGGCTTCCTTATCTTTTATTTATTCCCACTCATAACTGGTTAACAAGTTTGGTGTATTATTCTATTCTTCCTAATTATCTCTCAAATGCAGACTCCATCTCCCAGAGGTCCAGACCCTCATCATTTCTCACCTAGATTCCACGATTATCTCCTGACTGCTTCCCCTGCTGTCTGCGCTGCTTCCCTCTAACCAGGAATCACATCTCTGCCAGAATAAACTTTCTAAAATGCACATCTGGTCATATTGCACTCCTGCTTAATATCCTCCAGTGGATAAAATCCACATTCCTCAGCCCAACATTCCACATTCCTGCCCTTCCTGATCTAGCCTCAACCCCAGTGGTCCCTCTCTCACACCCCATGTTTCCTGGAGGCCCCAGTGATGCAACTTGCCCTTCTGCTTTTTGTTCTCTCTGCCTATAGTACCCTCTGTTCCTCAAAGGACCTCAACTCTTCCTTCAGGACATTCCCTTTTTTTGTGGTGCTGGGGATTGAATCCAGGCCTTGTGCACATGAGGCAAGCACCCTACCAACTGAGCTATATTCCCAGTCCCCTTCAGGGCATTCTTAAGCATCACCTCCTCTTCAAGTCCACCAGTTCTTCCTTGTCTGACTAGTGTCTCCAGCCCCCAGAACTTCCTCCTGTCCTGAATTAACAGTCTGTGTGGCAGTTTTCCCAGGACACACGGCCCAAAGCAAGAGCCATGGCGATTGGCCTCTGTATCTCCCAATCCAGTAAAGAGTCTGCATGAAGTTGGGGCTCTATACATGTTGTCTAAATATAGAGCTTCCCTAAATTCAAACCTGAAAATTCAGAGGATTCAAATCCATATAGGCCATGATGTCATTGTGAATAAAATACGGAACCAGAAAACACCAGTCCCTGCCTCTAGAAGTTGGAGCAAAGAGGACCTGACTATGGCCTCTTTGGGAATGAGGCTTCCTTTCATATATAGGATCAGTTGGGAATGACATTTATTGCTGTTTTGGCTGGTAGGCAAGGGAATGAGGTAAGAATGGGAAGGTGCCCAAGAAGAGAAAGGAAGAATTACCCCAACCCTGCCTAACTACCCAATCGCATCATTTCCACACTTCCAACCTTCTTCCCAGCCCCTCCTTGCTTTTCTTCATTTAAGAACATTCCCAGTGTTGAAGCCTCAGCCCATGTCAAATGCAAATGGTGTCCAACCAGGCAAGTCCTGAAACAGACAAAGCACATGCAGACAGAGGGCATGGGCTCCCGAGCTCCCGCACAATGCCCATGGCCATCACTGCTTGCGGTAGACCCTGGGCAAATAGGGCTGGGCCAGACTAGGCTAGGATGGCAGGTGATCTTGGGGGCAAGACAAGGTCCCTTAGCAAACACTGAGCCATTGGACCTGGAACACAGGTCACCCTCACTCCAGATGCCCAAGGCCCAGTGGTATGATTGCCTCTGCCGGGTAGGGGTGGGGGCTCTTCCCAAGTCCCTGGCTCAAATGCAGTCTAGCTAGTGTCTCATGAAGTGCCAGGTCATCTGATGACCAGATCCCCTGGCCACGCCGCCTCCTCCACCCCCAGCCCCAGCCAACATCAGGAGCCCACCTTCCTTCCCTTCCTGCCCCAACCCTCCCACCCTCCTTGAGCCCACTCAGTCACCCCCTGACCAGAAGGCTTCCTTGGCGATCCTCCCTCAGGCTGAATGGTTGCAGAGAGGGAGCAGGAAGAGCTGAGGGGCCAGAGACCAGGGAAAGGAAAGCGAGAACCAGCAGCTGCAGAGAACTCTCCTCCGCCCCACCGCCCTGCCCCACAGGTGTCTCGTCTTATTTAACTGGAGAATCCCCAGGGCAGGGTCCTTAACTCCTCCAGCACGGCTGCAGACAGCGAGCACTCAGGAAACCTTAAATGGAATCTCTAAGAGGCTCCCCACGAAGGCCCTTGATTCACAGGGATAAGAAAAAGCTCCAGATCAGAGCTCAGAATCTTCAGCCAGGAGGCCCCGGATCAGAGAGGAGCAGGACGGGACACCCTCCAGAGAGAGGGCAGGTGCGTAGAGCCCTCCTGCAGGCAGTGATGCTATCCTCTGGGAAAAGGGACGCAGGGCCTCAGAGGGCCCCTGTGATGTGGCACTGAGCCTTTCCTCCTCCCTTCAGGGACAGCAGCACCACTACGCAAGCTGAGCAGTCAGAGGGGGAATGATTCACATCTCCCTGCACCGCATCACCAGAGAGGGGGGAAGCAGGGTGCCTGGAACAGAGGTGAGCCATGCTGCTTCCTGAGAGCCACTTGAGCCTCCACAGGGATGAGATGTGAGTCCCTGATCAGACTACCTCCTAATGAGGGCCACAGTAACCCAGAGACCTCCCACCCCTCAGCCTCCCTGACCCCTCCCAGGAGCCCACGCTTGCTCCAGCATCATCTCTGTGCTCCCTGCCTTCTGTTGCTGGGGAGACTGACAACCCAGATGGAAAGTAGCCCTCGCTGCTGCATCCTGATCCCCCACCCAGCTCAGAATCGGGCACACAGGAGGCACCCAGGGAAGCTGACTGAGCCATCAGACCTGGTGGACAGGCAGGGCATGCTGAGACTGTCCCATGACATGACTTCTGGCCACCCCATCCCTCTAGACTCCCAACACACAGCGGGAAACAGAGAAGGCACTGATTTCATGGGGAGCTTGGACATTAGTGCACCAAAGGTCATATCACAAGATCAGTCAACAATAGAAGAGGTGTCACAAAGCAAAATATAATTAATTGCTCCAAGAGGCAAGCAGACAAGGGCTGAGGCCGGGTAAGAGGAACCATGGTGAGCTGTGGGAAGGAGGAAAGGGTTCCAGGAAGTGGAGGGATTTAACTGGACCTTCAGTAAGACAAAGGATTCCTAGATAGCATTCTAGGTGAAGAGACACGTGAGCAAAGGAACACAAGTGGCCAAGTACCAAGTGGTGTGGGCTGGATACAGTCTCACCTGACCAAGGGGCAGACTTCCCAGGGTGAGGAGGATGGAGAGATGAGAATGGAGAGCCAACCTGCAGCTGGGCATGGCCCAGGCTCTACACTACACTCAAAGCAAATGTGACACCACAGGGAGGTGATGGTGGGATCCTGGGAATGTCACATTAATCAGCTAGATTCTAGGTTCTGAAAGCATCCCAGCTTTTCTACTTTAGGAAGAAAAGCCCAAGTGAAGTCTTAGCACCTAGGCTTTCAATACAGGTGGGCTTCCTGCCCACAAATACATATGCAAAAAACAATTCAGTCAAAAAATGAGCAGAAGACTAAAATAGTGTCTTCCAAGAAGAATATCCAAATGGCCCACAAGCAAATGGAAGAGGCTGGACTTTTTCAGTCATAGGTGAAATGCATGTTGAAATCAAAAAGAGTGATAGCCTCTCCACCCACCACCAGTATGGCTAAAATACAAGACAGAAAATACCAAGTGTTGACAAGAATACAGGTGCAGCAGAGATTCCCCATCACCGTCGATGGAGCGTAAGTTGGCACAAGCATTTTGGAAAACACAAACCCTGCAGTGACATACATACACACTCTGACCTGACAAGAGAAAGGCAGTTACCAAAAGGTATGTAGAAGAAGCAAGCTTATAGTGGCATTAGTAACAGTAATGGACCCTAACTTGAAACTCCACAAATGTTAATGTTAATGAACATTGAGGTACATTGATACAGTGTAACATGACACATTGATGAGAATAAATACATAACAGCTACACGAAACAGCAGAGTGAATGGCACAGATATAATCCTGGGGAACAAGCCAATTACCGAGGAGCCCATGCCTTATTATTCCAGTTCAAACACAGGTCAAGCTAGTGGACAGCACAGGACACCCTGGCTGGGGAAGCTGAGGCTTCTCTCATCCACCTGGGATGGTTTCTTCCCTATGGGGTGCTGGAGAGGTTCTCTTTCTTCAGCTGGCTGCAGGTCACACAGGTGTGTTCAGTTTGTGAATATTCATTCGTCCAACTCTACACTTAAATCATCTGTGCACTTTTCTGTATGTGTATTTCAAACTTTTAAAATATTTATTGTACGCATTAAAGGTGCCCTGCATGATGCTCTCATGCACATCCACATAGTGAAATGATTGCTACAGGGAGGCAAATTAACATCGCCATCACTTTCCACAGTCACCTGTACCTACCTCCACTCTCCTAGCAAATTTTCAGTAGATAATGTTAACGGTGGCCCCTGCTGGACATTGAATCTCTAGCTTTATTTATCTGCCTTAATCCTACATAAACATCTGGGCAGGGGCATGAAATGCTCAAAAGGTGTTTTTGGAGAGGTGGATCCCCGGGGGTAGTCTGAGCTCTCCAAGAGGGAGACGGAGCCTTTGACAGATTCAGGCTCAGGGGTTCAGCCCTCTCCTGGCAAACTTACCTTCTGGAAAAGTGGCTGCCAGGAAACAGCGTTGTCACTTCCTAACAAGTAAAGTAAGCTGAAACGGAGCCCTTTCCACGCTCCTGGCTGGCCTTAGTCATCTCGGAGCAGAAACTATAAACAGGTTATCAGAACAGAAGGGCTGCACTTCCACCAACCAGAGATGGGCGCATCTCTCCAGCCCCATCCTGTTGCCACCATGGCACACACCGACAAGTTTCCATTAGCAATGAGGAGAATCGATGGCCTTTAATTATTCAGATCCAGGCATCGGGCACTTTAAATACACCCATTCTTACCTCCAGACTTCTAGAGTCCCATTCTTCTAGAAATGAGAATTCCCAGGTCTCCTGGTGTCTCCGGCCAGCGGCCACACTGGCATGGTGCTTACTGAACACCCGTAGCTTCTTGCCAGGTACCACGCATCTCCCCATTGTAGCACATTGAGGGGTACTTGAGTGGGAAAGAAAAGAAAGTCTGGGGGAAATGCTTCCCTGGGAAGCTGGTGTTGGGGTGAGGTGCCCACACTCTTCCTCCTTAATGCTCTGTTGCAAAATATGCTGCATCTTTATTTCAATCCACACTGAAGCAAATTTCAGGGCAAATTTCGTATTGCCTGTCACAGCTCAGGGGAGAAATGAATGCACATTTCCCCAGCTCCATTAACTAGGGAAACAGGCACACACTGCTGGAAGGCATGTTCCCTGCAGAGATGAGGGAATGAGATCATCGGAAATGGTCTCATAGGTCCTGGGCACAGAGCCTGCAGGTTCAGGCAGGCCTCAGCTCTGCCTCCGGGGGGCAAAGGCCGGGAGCCTGGGCAGGTCCGGCCACATGTGTCAGAGAGTGCCTCAGCCCTGCCACCCTCATTACTGGGGCACAGGTCCTCCCTGGCCCTTCCTGCCCCGCCTCCTTCTCCCCACCACTCTCTCCACCCTAACCTCAAGCTCTCGAGGAAACCGTGAGCCCTCAGCTGCTCCCTTTCCTTGAGCTGAAGTCCTGCTGCTTGATGTCTCCATGGGACAAGGACGAGTCATCCTGAAACACACTCCCTGTACTTTGCTGAGCATTAGCAGACAGAACCGCCTCACTCCTACCAATTCCTGCCACCTGTCACCTCCTATGGCCATTGTTCCTGACGCCTAGCTCTCTGCCTCTTACTATACCCTCCATGTTGTTCTCTCAACCTGCTCAGGTGCACATCCTCCCTCTCCCTCTACCCTGCCCCACAGAACCCAGCATCATGGCATCTCTGGGCCTGGCCCTGCTCTCCGCCGTGTTGGCTTGCCCCTGCAGGCCCCCACAGCCCACTGAGGCTCTGCACCCTCTGAACCTTCATTCTTGTGATCGCCTCTGCTACACACTTCCTTTCCTCTTGTCCATCTGGAAAATGCCAGAAAACGCTGCTCAAGGTCCTCCTGCTCTGGGAAGTCTCCTCCAGCGCCCTTGGCAGAACCTGCTGCTTCCCTGCTAGCATCTGCCCTGCATGTTTGGGGAGCACAGCACTCACACATCTTCACATCCCAGCACTTAGCAGAGGCCTGTCCCCGGGGTGCGCACTATACATTGCTGGCTGCATGGATGACGAGGATCCCCAAGGCCCCAGGAAGAGGTGGGCCCAGTCTAAGTGTCCTCCTCTTTGAAGTGTCCTTCAACCCAGCCCTTAGTTTCCTCACCATCCTTGAATTCCAAAATCCCATCTTGCTAAGATTCCTCAGGTGGCACTAAATGCCCTTCCCTGTGACGGGTCTGTGTGGCCGTCCCCTGTCCCTTTCCTGTCTCCACTTGAGGTACTCTGAATGCCACAGGCAGGGAGGGGCCACTCTTTTCTCAAGCCCAGTGCCAGGTTGGCTGTGGGGTGGAAATCAGTTCAGGTTGGTGACTGAGTGGCTGACACCAGAAGGGGGCCCTCTCTGTGGGGAGGGGGCTCCCCGGGACCAGATGCGGAGACAGGGAGCCCTGCTGGCAGACAGTGATGCCAAAAGCACACGGGGCTCAGATGAGCAAGGGCTCAAAGGGCTCAGTGCAAAGCAGCCCTGGGTTCGTGTATTTGTTGTAAGATGGATCCTCTGGCCAGGCTTAGCGGCGGCACACACCTGTAATCCCTGCAACTCAAGAGGCCGAGAGGCAAGAGGAGTGAAAGTTCGAGGCCAGCCTCAGCAATTTAGGGAGGTCTTGTCTCAAAACAAAAATAGAAAGGCCTGGGGATGTGGCTTAGGGGTAGCATGACCCCTGGGGTTCAGCCCCCCCAGTGCTCACCTTAAAAAAATAAATAAGGATCTTCATCCATGGCATTAATTTTTCCCTTTGGGAACCTGAGACATAAAAAGATAAAAGCTCACCCTTCCTCCCCTCCATTCCTTTCCAAGTTCTTTGTTCCTGACACTGAAATGAGCAACAAAAAAAAAATGTCTTTTTAGTCATCACAATGCAGAGGACACATTAATGAGATGGGACAGAGATTCTGGGTGGCAACACCGGCCTGCTGCACGTTGCCGCCGCCTCAGCCAGAGCCTCCTGCAGCAGAGGCCCCGGGCAGGGGACCCCCTCCATGGCCAAGAGCTGGACTTCCTGTCACCATCACACTTCACTTCCTGAGGCTGGATTTCAGGGCAGACCCCCCACACCAAAAAAAATTTTCTCACATTCCAACCTGCAGTGTGAATCCAGGCACAGCACTTTACTCTGAATCTCAGTTTCCTTATCTGTGAAATGGACAGTGTGATGTGCCATTGAAAGGCCCCAAACAAGGGTGCACCCCACCCTTGGCTCTGCCAAGGGCTCTCTCAACCATTTTTCTCCATCCCCACCACCATAAGAGTGGAACCAGCTTGTGGTAAAAGCTCACTGAGGTCTTATTCACTCCTTAGCAGGGATGACCATGGATTACCATGCTGGGGCCTAACCCAGTGTGAGGGCCCAGGTCTGAAATAGGTTGAGTTGTAAGTAGCAGGGGACAGCCAGCAGGTCCTCATTGTTTCCTCCTGCAAGGATGTTCTGATTCAGCCCCCTGGACAGGGCCCAGGTATAGAGCAGAGAGATGTGTCAGGTTGGAATGAGAGATAACTATGGAGGGAGTTGGCTCTAACCCCAAAATCCTGAATTGCATTTTCCTCTCTGTTAAGCAAGCATTACTCATCCATCTCCCACGCTGGCCATGTTACCTGAGACCTTGAAGGGAGAGATTTGCAGCCCAAGAAACAGAAGGATGTATCTGGTGGCAGCAGGAAGGCCTCAGACTAGAGAGCAGGAACAACTTCCTACTGATGGGAGCTTGATTTTGATACTCAGAAATGGATGGTGGGGTGCACCCTTGTTTGGGGCCTTTCAGAACTGGTGAGAGTGGACTGAGTTAAGTTGCTCATCCCTCAGGGAGGGATGCCTTCCTGTGACCTCCCCATCCAGGCTCCAACAGTGATAGGAGACGTGAGAACAGTGTGGCAGAGGGAAGATCCAAAGCAGAAGACAGGACATGCTGGTTCTCCTTGTGGCCCGGAACCCCAGGGAGGTTAAACCCTCATGGGAGCAGCCCCAGAGGGACCACATCAAGCATAAGAAGGGGCCTCCTGCAAGGCACTACGCAGTCAACCCCACCTCTGAGTCTGGTCTGTCTCCTCCCTGAATCCTGAGGTCTGATCTGTGCTGATCAGAAGGGGCAGAGGCAGGTGTGACCGGAACCCTCTTAGCCCTAGACTCCTGAAGTAGGGGAAGAAGACTAGCACACCCTCCGAAGTACACATATAGCATGCCCCTTCATACATGCAAGGATGAGGCTGTGGGCGTGCATGCGCATGCACGCGCGCACGCACACGCGCATACACACACACACACACACATACACACCCATCACCCCATCCCCCAGCGCAGAACAAACAGCCCTCTCAAACACATGGCAGCTGGTGGCTGTAATTCCATCCTGGGATCCCATGACATCATTTCTACAGGGTCAGTGACAAAGGAGAGGAGAGGATGAGGTGGTAGTGGGGTGGAAAGAAGAGACCAAGGCACTGTCATGGCGGACAGCACTATGGAGGAATGCTGTGGGTGGAGCCAGCTCTGTGGAGCAAAAGCTGTAAGGCCTTAGAGTCATTCAAAACCCCAGGCACCCTTCCTCATTTGCATAATCAGGCTGGTCTACAGGGATGCTTTAAATGTCCAGAGTCAGCATCCTACTATCCATCCCAATCATTTTGGTGTGTATGCAATCCCTATGTTTGCTGCTGGCAACCCCTCCAGGTAGTTCCCCAATATTCTAAATGTTGGTCAGTGTAGACATTCCACAAAGAAGACACATCCAGTCCCCAGAATTATGGACTGTGGGGCTCCCTCCCCAGTAAAGTGCCCCCTGAGAAGGATGCCACTCAGCTCTCTGCACAGAATCCACTTATCTGTAGGGAAGGGTCCCCTTCCACCCCATGGTTCTGAGAGTCAGGGAAACCCAGGAGTCCCACACCTACCAGGAGGGCAGCGTGAAACATCTGATTATACAAACCTGCCATGGTCCCTGCTGAATATTTCATACAGGAGCAACGATCCATTAGTCACCATCAATTATTCATCCCTGTCAGGGCCAGAGCCAGGGAGGCAGCAGGGAGCAGCTGAAGCTGGGACCCACCCCCACCCCACCTCCAGACCCCCTGAGACAGTCAACAGTCTCTCCCATGTTCCACCCACCTGGGGCTTCCTGAGCATCCACTTCTGAAAAGTGTATTCAGGAGTCAGATGGATATCGCTCAACTGAACAGATGGCCCAGACACAGGGCAAGCTGAGACTGCAACCTAGAAGCTCGCAATAAGGATTTCCAAGAAAGGAGAGGCAGACATGCTCTCCTTACCCAGTTTGACAACAGGTTGATGTAGCAGAGGTAGCAGGGCAAAAGGTGCTGCATAGCGTGTCCCTGAGTGAGACACCTATTGCTTGCTCAGCTCTGGCCTCACTCTGAGGTCTCCATTCTTCAAAAGAGGTCACAGAATCATGGAATCTCAAAGCCGAAGAGAAAAGGTCCTCAAGCCATCAATGGTTCCTAAGTCCCTCCAACACCTGGCCTCTGCTCAACTGTGCCCAAGCACAAGTGTCCATATCTGAGGCCGGCCACTGAGTCTCTGGACAGTGCTAATTCTACAACATCACAATTAATTACTGAATTTCAATGCACCTGGTTCTGAATGAAGCACCCGCCTGGTTTACAACTGAAACAGGCCAAGTTCTTTCTCTGTTAGAATCGCCTTCCTGACAGAGGGACAAAATCAGTCCCCAGGTTGCTGATGCTTCCCATGCCTGCTCGGAGATGGGGGAGATGTGAATCAGTTCTGCTTATACCTAAAGCCATGAGGTCCCTGCTCGAAGACTGTGGGACTCAGCCTGCTCCCCCAGGCTGGGCTTGTGCCCTGGAACTGCCCTCCTGATCTGGGCAACGGTTTCCAGAGCAGGACCTGAGCATTGGGGAGCCCTGGTTTTAGAGGTTTGAGCCCCCGTCCACCCCCTAGAACACTGTGCCCGCTCCTGTGCACCCCTGATGTCTCTGCCAGCCAAGAGTCTGTCTCCACCTCGCCCAGACCCCTTGACACCTAAGAACTAACTTTGGGTGAGGTAGGTAGTGAGCCACCTGGCGGCACGAGTGATACAGGGAAATCCTGCCTAGAATATGTTCCCCAGCAGCCTTGGCAGTGCCCGGATTCCCAGCCTGCTTACCCAGCCTTTTCTGGGTCACTTCACTGCATAGTCAACATGCAGGTGTCCCTTGGTGTGGGAAGAGAATGGGGGGGGCGGGTGGACCATGAACCTGGGCCTAGGGCTATAAAATAAAACACACCAGACTGTTCTACTGGCTGGAGGAGGAAGATGAGGTGAGCCTGCAAGTGACATCAGGTGTACCTGTCATCTCTGAGGGGAGCTTAACGGCAAGAGCACCAAAAGGGTTGGTGCAGGTAACTACACACTGCCTGGAGTCTCCCCTTTGCTGTTCAGTAGGTCTGGAGGGCTCCGGGTTACCCCTCTCAGCAGACAGGCCTGTGCTGCCTTCTTGTGACTTCTGGGGATGACAATTGTGCCTTCTACCCCAGGCTAAGTGCCCTGGACAGGGGAACCAACAGGGCTTGGATTCCTAGCATGGTGAGAGATGTGGAGGTCAAGGAAAAGACACAGAAGTGGGGAAGATGGGAAGAAGAGCGAGAGGACAGAGGGGAGGGATGTCCCATCCCTGTTGGGTGACCTGAGGGCTGGGAACTGAGGGATGACCCTGTTCAGACTCATCAAGAGGCCAAAGCCTGGTGCAGCCCTGCTCCAGGCACATGAGGACACAGCCACAGTCTGGCACTCAATCCTTTCTCCTACTGTCACTCCTACAGCCCCGAGCTCTGGAGAGCTGCCAGTCTCCACCCAGCCCTGCCCTCGCATCTGGCCCCACGCCATTCTATCCAGTTGCGCCTCCTCCTCCCTCTGCAGGATCCTCTGCAGTCCAGCCCTGTACTGAGGCAGAGCCACTGTGACAGAGTGAGGGAGGGAGGACCCTGCTCAGATACCTTGCCCCCATCGCCAAGGCAGCAAGGTCTGGATTCTCCCTCCCAATGCCTAGGTAGCCCCCTCCCCCCCCAGGTGTGTCTACTCTGCTCAGCCCCAGCCTGGATGGAGGCTCTACCCCACATTAAGCTTCACCTGACCCACTGCCACCACAAAACTTGCCTCTCCCAACAACCCAGGACAGGTTTTGCCCATCAGCAGAGTGGGCGGTGGGGGATCTGGAATCATGAATATGGCAGAGAAGACGGCCCTGCCCTACATGTTGGAGAAATATGCATGACACTGATTTGGGGGCCATGGCCAGGATGCAGGACCTGGGATCAAATATCCTTCCCCTTACAGGCCAGAGTAGCTCTATCCACGCCTCACAGGTTGAGATCACTCATAAAGACCCTCTGGGAAAGACATTCACAGTCACTCAAGCTCACAGTAAAGCAGAGCCCTGGAGTTCAGCCACCTCGTTTTACACATGAAAAAGTGAAGCCCAGAGACAGGAAGTGTCTCTGACAAGGCCTCACCTTGTAAAAAGCAGAACCAATATCCTACAACACCGATTTTCCCTTGTCCCTGTCTCTACCTCCAATAGTGGAGTCAGGATTCAGCTTTGTGGCCTTCCTGTCTAGAGGAGGGAGGTGCTCAGCTCTGTCCATGGTCCTGAAACTTTTCCAAGCCCGGCTGCGCAGAGGTGCTGAGGATTGAACCACTGAGACACACCCCCAGCCCTTCTTGTTTTTATTTTGAGACAGGGTCTGTCTCACTAAGTTGCTCAGGCTGGGATGGCCAGTTGAGTAGCTGGGATTAGGTGTACCACCATAGCGGGTACGGACTGCATTTCTAAGCACAGTTGGGGCTTCTAGCTTTGCAAAGGCACTATGCAAGAGACCTGAAGGCTGAGAATAATTCTAAGGGGATTAATAGGCAGATACCAAGATCACAAAGAAAAGTAGTCTAGAGTCCCAACCTCTCACTATCATCTTGAACTTGGCAGGACAACCTGGCCCTAAGACACTGAGAATCAGACCCTTTCCCAGAAGCCAAATGTGATTAAACAACATGATGGATACTAGTTAGCCAAAAGGAACACTTTCTAAAAAGGGGCTGTAGCTTAGTGGTAGAGCGCCCGCCGTGCACATGTGAGGCACTGGGTTCGATCCTCAGCACCACATAAAAATAAATAAAGATATATATATATATATATATATATATATATATATATATATATATATATATATATATATATATAATATATATATCTACTAGAAGGAAGGAAAGGCCAAGAGAAATTTGGAGAACATGTACCTAACAGGATATGGGGTGATTTAGGAAGGTCCTACCCCGAGGCGGGAGATTTGGTATCAGGACATTTCAAGGTCACACTTCCAAAATCCAGAATCATGATTGTGACCCTTCCTGGATTGTGGTCCCAGGAGTCAAGTTGGGAAGATCACTAAAAATATTAATGCACTGGTCATTCAGCCTCTGTGTTGGTAGTAAAGTAACCTGAGATGAGGTTTATGCATTTTCTGGCTGAGACCCCCTTAGAAACATCTGGAATGACATCAGAGTTGTATTAGAAAAAGAGCTAAAGCCAGGAGGTGCACACCTGTAATCTCAGCAACTTGGAAGGCTGAGACAGGAGGATCACAGTTCAAGACCAGCCTCAGCAACTTAGGGAGATTTGTACCAAAAATAAATGAACTGGGGATATAGGTCAGTGGTGGCACAGCCCAGGGCTCAATTCTCAATGCTGCAGAAAGAAAGAGAGACAGAGAGGGGAGGCGGGGAAGCGGAGTCTATCCTGACACCAGGCTGGAGTCCTCCTGAGTGAATCTGGAAACTGTATTCTTCACCAATCCAGGCTCTTCATGCTCCCTTCAATATTGAGGCTCAAGGATCGTGGCTTGCTGGCTGGGTAGATGCTTAGCGTGTGTAAATAGACTACACACAAAGGATGGGACATGCGGCACCCTGAATTTAAACTGGCAGCGCTGCCAACTCAGCTGGGGCTGGAGAGTCACCTGCAGGTCCTTGTGGCAGGTTTGACTCTCCTAACTCAAGTTTCCTGACTCACACACTCACCCACACAATGTCCCTGAGCCCACAGATAACACCATGACACTGCTAAAAAAGGGCTTCCACTCTGCTGAGCCCTGTTACGTCCAGCATTACTCTCCTCCTGCCTCCTCCCTTCCCCCAGCTCCTCTCTCCCCTGACACTAATGCATTCACTGAACACACGTTCATGGACTGACAACTGATCTGTTCTTCCTATCTTGTCTAGACCCACACTCACACAAACCTTGGTATGGGAGAAATCTTGTCAATTTTTCCTTCCCTGATGTCTTTCCCATCTGAGGCTTCTCTTCCTGTTGAAGGATGTCTGTCTCACCACCTGCTTGGTCTTCTGTGACAATGTCTATGTTTAATGTCTGGAAATTCCTCTTTCCATCTACCTGATATTCTTCATGGTAGAGCTAATCTCATTGCCTTTCTAACAATATGAATCATGTTTTTCAGATGCACAGTATGTTCCTCAGTAGAAGCTGAGGACTTTTCAGAATCTGAGTGCAGACATGTGCATAAAGGTAACACAGCCAGGCTTGGTGGTGGTGCATGCAGTAATCCCAGCAGCTAGGGAGGCTGAGGCAGGAGGATCACTAGTTCGAGGTCAATCTCAGCAAATTAGTGAAATCAAACTCAGCAAGACCCTGACTCTAAATAAAACAAAAATGGGCTGGGGATGTGGCTCAGTGGTGAAGTGCCCCAGGTTCAATCCCTGGTACCAAAAAAAAAAAAAAAAAGTAATAATGACACACGGAGGACCTGTGTCCCTGGACAACAATTTTTTTTTTAAAGTCCAAGGACACAAAGGACCTTGATAAGACATGGGATCCATCCCCCTTTATCTAGAGACATAACTGCCCTGGTGCCGCCTGAGCAGAAGGCTTTATTGGCTACCCAATGCCACACCCTCGAGGAGTGCATTCTCAGATCTCGTTTCTGGGTCAGAAACATGAAATGCCTCCCAGCCCCCAGGTTGCCAGAAACTAATACACTTTTCAGAAGCCATGTTTCTATTACAGGAGGACACAAGGGCAAAGGTGTAATTGGCCTCCATTTGATTGAGGGTGACAACTGCACAGTTAGCCACATGTGTCATCAAGAGATGTGAATCGGGATAGTTTATGCTCAAAAACTCATTTCCAAGAGGACCTGACATCTTCCTCTCCCAGACACCCGGACAGCACTGACATCAGTGGCAGCGCCAGGAAAGATTCATGGACTTGTCTGGGGAGAGACCTTGTAAGGTCACCCATTGCCCCTGCCTCCACGCAACCATTTCCCTCTGAAAAGCTCTTTCTCTGCTTTTTATGAAATAGCTATGACACTCACTCTCCTTCAACCTCTTTGGTCGCCTGCCAGATGTCTTAGTATTATAGGCAAGAAAGTACTGCCTAATATCTAACCTAAACCCTGCTTGCTGTAGTTTTCAACCACTGCCCTGGGGTCCCGCCATTAGTACAAATCTCCCTGATTCCAGCCACTGTAGGATGCACCTGTCATACCCACACCCCTCCATTTGTGCTGTCAAAGGACCATGATCTCCTGACTCTGGCTTGTTCTCCTCCCTATCTGTCGTTCTCTGGAGTGAGTGGCTGAAGATCCCATTCCTGAGTTCCTTTCTAGGAAAGAACTATGGTTTGTCCCTTGGAAACTGATGCTTTTCTGGGATTCTGGGAAAGGCCATCAGAAAATTTTGAGTAAGATTTCATTTGAACTAACTAAAGGCAGAGCCAGAAATTCCAGTTCTCTTTACAAGTCGGAGTGATGTTCCTGCCCATGCCTTCCAGGTGTACACACTCGGGCACTGCCAGAGAGCGGCCTGACACCCCTCAAGAAGGCCCAGGAATGCCCATGAGCTGAGGTGGCCACAAACCCATTCCCCACTATAAACCCTGGAAGCATTAAGCATTTCTCTCTGCATGCCAATGACCACAGCTGCAATTACATGAACAATTTTGTGATTCTCTTACTTAATGTCTTGCTTCCCTTGGACAATAAGGGCCAGGAGGACAGGGACCTTCTGTCCCATCTTCCTCACCATTGTAGTGGCACACAGAGGGGTTCCCTGATTTTTGGTAGCCTGGAGGAGTTATCCCAGGGAAGGGTGGCCCTGAGGCATGTGATGACCTGGAGGCATCCATAAGTGAAGGGCTGTGGGGCAGAGGTCCCCGTTCCTCTTCCTGGTTTTAACACTGGCAAGAGTTTCCCTTTTCTACAGAATTTCAGGCACAATAAAAAAAAAAAAAGAAAAAAAATCTTCTCACTATAGGGTGAAGCATGGATCAAGCTAGCATCTGGAGTTGGTGAAAGGACCCAAGGAATCTACACACTTTCCTACCTACCTTTCTTGCCTCCCCCTTGCCTTCTCCTCTGCCACCTCTGTCACTCAAGCAGTGACTGGAGTCCCGGGCTTTGGTCCCAGATACACTGTCTCATTCACCTTCCTCCTGACCCAAGTCCCTCTCCAGAAAATGCTTCTCCAAACCTCGGTCTAGAGTCTGCAAGCAGGCCACACAACTGCCCAGCACCAAGCAGGACCCAGAGCACTGCTGAGCCAAGCTGGGGCAGTGGCGTGTGGACTGGGGAAGGAGGCCCTGTGTCACCTGAGGAGTCTCCTCCAGAGACAACACAGAGATGAGGCCTCAGGTTGAATTTCATTCTCGATTTCCAAGGAATGAGAGAGGGAGGGCCCCTGCCCACGGGCACCCTGCCAAAACTGGGCCTAGGCGGTCTGGTGAGCTGGTGGGACGTTGTTCATCCTTCCCCCTCGGAACCAAATTTCCCAAGGTGCCATCAACCCCAGATAAGGAGATGCTTTCAGAAAGTGGGGTACCGATGGGACCCTTCCAGGAGCTGCTTTGGGAACCTGTCTCTGTTGTTTTGGAGGGGGAGGTGGCCAGAACCCTGTGCCCCAGAACGGACATGACAGGTGGGTCCTGGGGGCACCCACTTGCCCCCCAAGTCCTCATCCACACTGTGAGAAACAGAAAGTCTCGTGGTCCATTTTCAGAATACAGTATAACGCCTGAACTGGATCCGATTGGAGCCCTTCCCTTTTGCCCGCCCCAACTCTAAAATAAGCCAATCGCGTAGAAGGTAACCCTGAACTCGTCCAATCAGAGTGAAGGGAAGAGCTGCGTTAGAATAAAGATAAAAGCAGGCGGGCTGCTCACCCGGGTCACTTGGTAGCCAGGTTCTAGGAGCAAGTCCTCTGCCAGGTGCAAAGATGTGCCTAGCTCACCCACTTGCCACCACGTGTTTGATTTCTTGTGGCACCTCGTTCTATCTAACACACACACACACAAGGTATTTATGTGTGGTGATGGATGTGTTGATTAATTTTACTATGGTGAATATTACACAGTATGTACATATACCAAACCATCACATTGTATACCTTGAATAGATAGACTTTTTATTTGTCAATTATACCTCAATAGAGCTTGGGAAAAAATGATTTAAAACAATTGTAATCCTGCCTAATGAGCTGCCCCAGCCCACCTCTTAGCATTTGCAAATTCAGTGTTGATTTTCCCCTACCTGACGGCTGCCAGCTCAGGGTCCTTCTACAGTGCTGCTCGATGTTGTGGAGAGGAAAGGAAAACACAGCTGGGGGTTCTAGGAGGGTGAAGGCTCAGAGACCCCACTCCTGCCATGGTTGGATGACCTCCGTGGGCAATGTCTGCCCCTCCAAAGCAATGTCCAAGGAAAGTTCAAGTGACCCTTCTCTCCCACCCGGCCCCCCATCTTTTACTATGTCTTGGTCTTTCCCATTCCTGGTCTAAAATGGGCAGTGAAAGCAGCCCTGCAGAGGCACTCAAAAGCTGGGCAGCCAGGGATGCTCATGCAGAGGAAGGAGCCGTGTGTCAGGACAATCAATTATGTCAGCCTGTTCTGCTCAGGAACTGAGGGAGGTGAGCTCCCTGTTAAGCCAGATGTGCATGAGCAGATGTGCATGACCCCGCATGAAGGTGGCTCTTCTGCTGTCCTCCAGAGCCTCCCCGCCCTCCACTTGTCCTTCCAGGATAAACTGACCACATTTTCTCAATGCCAGAGCCACAAAAGCCACAGAAGAGACACGAAAACTGCCTGGTCTTCTTGTGGGAAAAGCAATTACCTCCAAGCCTCAGAGATCAGGGTCTTGAATCTTCATTATAACAGGTAGGTGTCCAGGTAGACACAGTCCATAATCTGCATCTGGCTCTGAGTTGTTCTCTAAACTATGTACATTGACCCCCCCAGACTCACTGGGTAGGAGAACTGGAAGAGTGGATGGGAAGTGGAAATGGTTAGTCAATTGGCAGCAGGAGGAATGTGGCTAGATGCCTTACCATTAGAGGTTACTAGTGTTAAGAACCAATTTTATTTACTTCCTGAAATTTTTATTTCCCAGACCCTAGAGGACCTGCACAGCAAGGAGCTTTAGGTCTCCTTTAAATTAGGCAATGGAAGCTCCCCGTTCATGCAGTTTTACCCTGGAGAAGAGCAGAGATCCAGATCTCCTCAGCATCCACAGAGCTGTGTGGCCAGAATCATGCTCAAACTGGACTGACATGACCAGCTCTTGTGACACCAGCCTTCAGGGGTGACATTTGCCCACAGCCCCCAAACAATGGACCAGCTGACCCTCTTCTTTGCAGTGTGCCCTGGGGAATGTGGCATGGGAAGACAAATAAACTTGAATCTGGGTGTTAATTCTGCCACCCATTCCCAGGGTGACCTTGGAATTTATTCTACCTGAGACGGTTTCTCTCTATAAATGGGGTAAAACATGCTCTAAAACTGGATTCTAGTAATGATTTTCCATGCTGTAAATTTACTAGACACTATTGAAATGTGCACCTTAAACAGATGATAATGTGATCTTCAAATTCACCTCAGCAGAGCTCAGCCTTGTTATAAAGATAAAACTGGATGACACGCAGGGGGCATCAGGATGCATGCCTGACCATTTGCAGGGCCCCACCACAGAGTACCTAGGCGCTGTGGGCGGAGGCGCTCCAGTTACAAGGGACTGTCTCAGGTGTTGGTTGTGACTTGATCACTGCTGAGTTGATGGCTCACTGTGTTTTTTTGAGAAGTCACTTTTCCTTTATTGGTCTTGTCTTTAAAACAAAGAACTGGGGCAGTTGAGGGGGCCAGTCCCTGGGTATCCTCTCTCCCAACTCCAAGAAAAGCAGTCCAGGAAGAGCCCCTGCCCCAGAGGCCCTCATGAAGCCAGTAGGCTAGGTATCCCCTGGGGCTTCCTTGACCCTGGATGTGCATCTCTAGGGGCCAGCTGGTCTCATGCAGGATGCCCATCAAGGCTACTAGGTAACCCTGGACATTGAAGACACAGAATGTCCCAGGTTCTGTCCCACAGTACCAAATCCTGGGAAGTCAGGAGCTCTGAGGAGCAAGCAGTCTTTGTCTGGCATTTACTGGGTGCCCAGCTACCAGCTTGCCTTCACCTAGGATGGTGTTCTCAAATATGGTCCCAAGACCCATTGATGGAGAACCCTCCAAGAGCCTGTGGTTATGTGGGTTATAGCTACCAATAATTACCATATTATAAATTTCTAACTTTATTTTTTAATTGTAGATGAACAATACCTTTATTTTATTTATTTATTCATTATTAATTTTTATGTGGTGCTAAGGATTAAATCCAGTGCCTCAAGTGTGCTAGGCAAGTGCTTTACCACTGAGCCACAACATCAGCCCCTAATGTTAGAAATTAAAACTGAGAAATTTCTAAATTATTATATTAATAAAGCAATAAACTCTTTATATAGTATCATAATATAGTTCAATAAAAAGTAACTGTAGGGCTGGGCTGGGGCTCAGCAGTAGAGCACTTGCTTGGCATGTGTGAGACACTGGGTTCAATTCTCAGCACCACAAATAAGTAAATAAAATAAAGATCCATCAACAACAAATTAAAATATTTTTTTTTAAGTAACGATAAGCTAGGTACAGTGGGGTGCATGTCTGTACTCCCAGCAACTTGGTAGGCTGAGACAGGAGGATAGTAAGATTGGCACCAACCTCAGCAACTTAGTGTGATCCTGTCTCAAGATAAAAAAAAATAATAATAAAGGCTGGAGATATAGCACAGTGGTAAAGCATTCCTGGGTTCCATTTCAAGTACCACAAAAATAAATTAATTAAAATTTTAAAAATAATTTAAAAATAAACACAAATAAAAAGGACTGGGGATATAAATGGGTGGTAGAACACTTGCTTATCATGCAGAAGGCCCTAGATTCCATCCCCAGTGTATCTCTCTCTCTCTCTCTCTCTCTCTCTCTCTCTCACACACACACACACACACACACACACACACACACACAGTGGAAGTTCTATCTAGTAAGAAGGCCTCATTTTACATCTCCACAAATGTCTCCAATGGCTGGTTTACTAGAAGGCAGCTAAATTCTCATGCCAGCTTCTGTGTTCAATCTGTTGCAATAAGTTACTTTGATTGAAGGAGAAAAGAAAATCCAAACTTATACAGAAGTGTAGCTGTGAAAGGGGAGGAGGATTTGCTAAAGCCTTTGCAGATCACTGTGGATATTCTTCTTTGATGGGACACCAAAACTCAATACATGGTAGTTTCTTAAAGGTTTAGCGGCAGTGTGGAATCTGAAACCTTAAGTTTGGAATGGATCTTTTAACTCTGAGCATGATTTTATAACACCATAATTTATCATTTTGAAGATACTGGTTTGCTCAGTTGTGCAGATCTTTCAGATATTGAAAAACTTCAAAATATTGACAAATCACATCCATTAATATTCTAGCTAATCTAATCAGAAGTCTTTTTTTTTAATGGCAATAGATGTGAGTTTCCCAAAATTCTAATTCTTTTGCTTGAAAGCTTGAATTTTATCATTGGAAACAAATACTATCAGTTGATTTTCTTGAAGTCACAGTCTGTATTCATTCATTTTTGTAAAAATGCCTGCTCAACACCCAATTCTAAATAATTGTAATTTGCCCGTCATTCTTTCAAGTAAAAATGATGTCCCCCACTAAATGTGATTAGTTTAGCTTGTAACTCAAACAAATGCATAGATATTGGTGGTGAGTTTTTGTTTTGTTTTGTTGTTTAAGATACTAAGGATTGAACCCAGGATCTCGTGCTTGCTAGGCAACTGTCTACCACTGAGCTATATCCCTAATCCTTAATCTTTAGTTTATGAGAGAATTATTTCAGTATGCAGAAGCATACTTCTCATTTCACCACAATGACTATTTATAAGATGTGTGCTCCAAGCTGGGTGTGGTGGCGCACACCTATAATCCCAGAGGCTCAGGATCCTGAGGCAGGAGGGTTGAGAGTTCAAAGCCAGTCTCAGCAACTTAGTGAGGCCCTAGGCCACTTAGTGAGACCCTGTCTGTAAATAAAACACAAAAAAGGGCTGGGGATGTGACGTGGGTTCAATCCCCAGTTCCAAAAACAAAACAAGATGTGTGCTCCAGGAGCTGGAGATATAGTTCAGCCTAGTATACGAGATCCTAGATTGGATCCCCAGCACTGCAACACACACACACACACACACACACACACAAGGAGAGAGAGAGAGAGAGAGAGAGAGAGAGAGAGAGAGAGAGAGAGTACTACAGAGTCAGGATTTAATAAAACCCTACCATCTGCTGCTTGATCAAAGACATTCTCAGGTGAAACTGCCATTTCCTCATTTACTGACTTATTTGTGGTGTGTGGTGGGGAAGAAGACAATGACCAGTAGAGTTGACGCCACAACCTTGACTTCTGCAGAGGTGCCAGCAGTTTTGCCCACAGTTGCCTCAGTACCCATCACCATCACGTGTGAAAATGTCAATAACTTAGGGTTATTACGAAAACTTCTTTGACCTTGGGGCTCCCTCTGAAAAATTCTTGGGGGCTTCCAGGTATCTATGGATCCCATCTGGAGAACTACTGTTGTAGGACATCACATGTTGTCTTCCAGAGCCACGTGTCCTATGTGTTACTAGCTCCATTCTCAGAAGACCTTGAGGTATAGAAAGTTTAAGTGACTTGCCTGGGGACACATGGCCAGGAGGTGGGAGTATTGGTTTAAACCTAGGCCACCTGACTCTCTGACCTACACCTTCTTTGGAGGTGTCTTTTATAACATGCAACTGGGGGCATGGAGCCAGGGGTGTCAAACGCCTCCTCTCCCCCTTCTCATTCCTCTCCTCCTGGGGTCTTTGGGGCTCACTGGACACCTCCCAGCCTTGCAGCAGTGAGAACCTGGGCTCCCCGTACTGCCTGCATCCTGGGTTCCCCGTTGCCCCTCCACCAGCAGAGCCTGGATGGTAATGGGGGCCAGGTCTTCCCGCAGCCTCAGACCCCTGGAACTGGGCTGCCAATGGCTGGCTTAGACCTGGCTTCTTCCCTGCCTCCCACAGCAGCGGAGCACAGTTCCCAGCATCAAAGAGCTAATCTGATTTCTCGGCTGTGTCTCCCCCTTTGCCTCCTGCAATGCCAGGATTGATTTGGAACCAGGGCAGCCTTATTAAAGTGATGCTTTTTCCTCCTCCTAGGAGACTCACACTGGGAAAGAGAGGCCTCCCGCCTCACCAATTAACTCCGTGCTTCCTGCTAACGCGGATCCTAGCCACAGGCCGCCCTTGACTTTCCTGGGGTTTAACCTCTAACTTTTCTTGGCTCCTAATGGGGAGGCTGGATTTCAGTCCCAGGTCTGCTTCCCCGCAGGACCCCTAGCACTGAACCAACAGATTCTCGTTTTCTCCCTCCACTCCTGAGCTGTGGAGTGGGTGATCCCATTCCTCCTGGCATCTGGTCCCAGACCCTACCCTGGGACGTGTGATATGGGTTCATCTGAGTTGGCACAATGAGTGATCCACGGTTGACAATCAAAACAGGGAACCAGACAGCCCCAGGAAGGACAGAGATAAGGGACTATGTGTTTGTTAAATATTCTCTTTCTAGATACACACAAGACGCAGAGGCACACAGAGACCTCCACCACAGTCAAGGACCCTCCATGACCCCCCTGCAGGCTGTCTCTCAGGCTCTCCTCCTCTCTAAGAAGCTAAGGAGCAGCAAGAGAAGGTGAGGTCACACATCCTTTCCATTAAGACATAAAAGCTCTTTCCCCAGACACTTTCCAAAACAGGAAGCAGCAGCCCAACGCATCTGGACCATTAGTTCAGAGCAGAATCAGCGGTGAGGAAAAGATACTTCTCTCAAATCCTCCACCTCTTAGGGAGCAGGGGTTGTCCAGAGGGTCCTTGGAGCCCAGAGCACTGGCTGACCTTGGGGAAGCCACATCTGCTCTGAAAAGGGACAAACATGCACCGTCCACTAACTCCAAATGTCCCCTCTTGACTTGATCCTGCACCAACACATCTGGTCTCATTTGGCTTCAGAAGAAATTGAAGCCAGGAGTAGGAGTGAGGAGGGAGAGAAAAGAACAAGAGGAAAAGGGAAGGTCAGGTGTGAGGAAGGCACCGTCCCCTCTCTCACAGTTGGTTAGGACTCACTGTCTGCTTCTCCTCTGCCCCATGGCTTCCACCACCACTCCCTCCGCACCTGCAAGCAACCTGAGCTGAAGAAGCACATAGAATTTGAAGTTTCCCAACACATGCACACACACACACACACACACACACACACACCCTGCACGCACACACAAAATGATAAATGTCTGAGATGCCGATTTCCCTGAGCTGATCATTACATATTGTGTGTGTGTGTGTGTGTGTGTGTATATATATATATATATATATATTTATATATATATATATAAATGTCACACTATATCCCATAAATATGTGTGATTACTGTGTGTGAACTAAAATTAAAAGTAATTTTTTAAAAAGGCCCAGGGTGAGCCTGGGTGATTTTGTCTCAGTCACATCTTACAAATGCGACCGGCTGCTTGCATCTCCAGATCATTCCTCAGCTTGGGCATGTAAAGGGTTAAGCTCTTCCCAGCCCCACCCCATGCTCAGCCTGCAAGCCCCTCACAGCATCCCTTCATTCATTTCTATCTTCCCAGCTTTCTAGTGCCACGCTAATAGTCACAACCACTTACACTAGATATTAAGATGCATGGAATAGTAATGGGTAAGTTCTGCCTCTAATTGCAATATTCCCTAATTGCTAAATTCCAGAGCTACCACATCAGCCCCATTATGAAAGCCCTGCCAGTGTTCACAGCCTGACAACTTCCTGTCACACTCAGAGGCACCTGGTCCCCACAAATGCCTCCAGGGAGCCTTCCTGATTCCTCCCAGGATCCCAGATTGTGCAATCAGGAAGCCTGGGCTGGGGGAGCAGTGGGAACCCTGCCGCCCCACACAGGCCATCACGAGTGCTCCCTCTGGGTCCTCGGGGATCCAGGACAGGGGAAAGAGTTCCATGCCCTGCCCTTGAGGAGCTCCGGGTTGGCAGAGGAGCCGTGGTTAATTTGAGCTCCCTTTGCAGCCGTGGGTACTTAGTTGAGTTGAATGGAAAGTGGAGGGAAGAGGAGGATGGTGGGAAATCGAGAAAGCACAGGGCACTGTGGCTCAGACTGTGCATGGTCTCCAGCTACCCATGCATCTGAGGGTTGGTGTTGAGGCTGCGCATCCCATGGGGATCTGACTTCTCGAGCCTGGGCTCTGAAATAGAAGCAGGCTCCAAGGAGTTCCCATTTCCCCTGCCTTTGCAGCTAATCCTAAGACCCAGCACACACACACACTCACACACATACACACACACTCACACACACACACACACACACACACACACACACGTGCACACACACTGTGCCAGGCTCCACAGGCTGCCACATGTCTGGCATCTCAGACATTTATCATTTAATCACCAAACTGGGAACTTGCAGAGGCTCAGGTGCCCAGGGGATCAGTGTCCCATTACACCCAAGGTGGCTGGCAGATTCAGATTCAGCTGCAGCGGGCATCCCATCAGTCACCCCAGCAGCCTACCATGGCTCCTCCCTATCCCCTTCAGAGCAGGTGCTCCAGAAGAAGATGCCCGAGCCTTTATGGAGAATCCCAAGGAAACCCTGTGGCAGGGAAGGAGAGCCAATTCAATTTCTCCAAGTCTCACTGCCTAATTTTTTTCAAAAAATCTGCTGCCTGATTTCAAACATCTAGTCTCCAGTTTACACTCAAAGTAACAGTAACTTCATCCCCAAGGGCCCCCAAGAATTCCCCAACCCCATTCTCTGGCTCCATGCTGTAGGCAGAACTGGTGAGGATGGGGAGGGACTTGACCACAGCAGGCCAACTCCACTCTGACCAGTCATCTCCGTCCTGCAAGGACCCGTGGCCTGGAGATTTGGGATATGTCACACCATGTCTCTGGGACCTTGCCTCTCTGTTGTAAAATGGGGACAGTGATGGCTGCTCTGAGATCTGATGGTGGTACTGGAAACCCTTTCTGAACTGCTGTCTCGTGGGCAGGCAGCATGCTGCAGGTGACAAGGGGCATGTGTTCAGCCAAAGCTGAAATCCTGGGGCCCCAGATAAAGTGGCCAAAGAAGGACCTCTTGACTTGACGGCAGCAGGCAACTCCTCTCCCTCTCTTTCTCTCTCTGTCTCTCTGTCTCTCTCTCTCTCTTTTCCCGAACCCTCAGATGTGGGGGCAGGCTAGAGCATCCAACGCTCTGAGGTGCAATGCTTATTTCAGCGGCCCCCATTCCTCCTGCCTTCCTACAGTGCAGGATCTGGAAGGGACCTCCAGAACCTGCACTCCTCGTCCCTTCACTGGGGGACTCCGTCCTCATCTGGAAGTTCATCTGAGGCGGTTCCACGGCAGCTCTTGCTTGCCACACATTTCAGAGTCCTCCGTGGAGTTGGATCTCAGAGCCAGTCTGTAGGGGGTGGTGCCACCAGTTGGGTGCCCCCTGCAGGCTGGACTCCACTCACTCATCAGGTCCCTCTGGGTTTGCATCCAAATTTACTCTGGCTCCCTCTTGGAAATGTCTGTTCCAGGGATGAAGATGAAGGATTGCCAGGACAGAGCCTTCCCAGAAATCAAGCTTTGGCAAGAAACGGCTTGTTAGCCATAAAGAAGCCCCTGGAAATCGCAAGGATGAAATATTGCAGTGACCACCAAGGCAGTCAGAGCAGCATCTTTGTTGAGTTTTTAAGATGAACAGAGGTGAAATATGGTCCCTTCAGCTGAAGATCCCAGGACAGAGTCCTGTCTGTGGGCAAGGAAAGGGCTGTGAGGAGCACCATGACAGAAAAGCTTATATGACTCTCACCCTGAGCAATGCACTTTACAAGATTCAATTCATTTACTCCTCACCCACAGAAACCTAAGTCAGAGGCAGGAATGTTAGTTCCATTCTACAGATGGGAATACTGAGATTTAGAAGTTGATTAACTTGCCCAAAGTCAGAGCAAGTGGCAGAACCAGGAGGAACCCAGGCAATCTGGTGATAGTCACTCTACTGCCTCTTAGAAAAGAAAAAAAAAAGCCAGGCACGATGGCCCCCTCCTGTAATCCCAGCAACTTGGAAGGCTGAGACAGGAGGATTGAAAGTTTAAGGCCAACCTCAGAAACATGGTGAAGCCATGAGCCGTTTAGGGAGACCCTGTCTCAAAAGAAAAAAATAAAAAGGGCTGAGACTGTAGCTCTGAGACAAAGTACCCTGAGTTCAATCCCCAGTATCAAAAAAAAAAAAAAAAAAAGAATAAAGAATGACTGACATTTCTCCGATGAAACTGAAGCTGTCATTTATCACAGGCTTTCTGACCCAGGACTGAATCCCAGCTTCCTGGCCTGGCTTCTGACCCAGTGGAGGATGAATAATCAACTTGTTGCCTGTGTAGAGATGATTCATGCACAGAATTTAGAAATGCATCTGTCCAGTGATCCAGGGACTATTTTAAAGATGAAATTATAGTTATTTATACAATATTACCCTGTAAGGTAAATAGTATTACTTATTCTCATAGAGAAAACTCTCTAAACCTGGTCAGGCCACCCCATGAAATGCTCTCGGAGTATCCTGTATTATTGCCATGATACTTATCAGGGCTGTGACGATGGATTCTTGGTGTAATTATTCATCTAATTGTTTGGAATTCACTAGATCATCAGCGCCACGGGCAGGAACCAGGTCTGTTTTGTTGCCATCTGAATCTGTTGCCTAGCATAGCTCTGGACACAGCAGACTGTCAAACAGCAAGAACTGAGTGAGTGTGGAAAGTGACATCAGGGTGGCAAAGGATACAAAATCCCAGATTGACAGGAATTTTTTGTCTATTGTGCTCACGGCTGCATCCAGTGACTAGAACATCGGCACAGAGTAGGTAGAGTAGGTACTCACTAGTAAAAATACTTGTGTGAATGAATGAATAAGGCCACACCATTGTAATTCAGGACCCAGGGATCTGAACCCAAGCCCAGCTGGCTCCGGGCCTCTCTACTTTGCTGCTTCCTGTTTTAACCACCATCTATGTAAAAGCCCTCTCTGTTGCTCCCTCTGGCTGGTCCTTCCAGTTCCTAAAGAATAATCTCAGCAAACTGGACCATCTAAGATGTTTAGCTCAAGATAAGCAAATCCAGCTTTAGTAGAACCTGCCCACATCAGGAAAGTCCCCACAGCAAATCACAAAGCTGAGCAAAGCAGCATTTGTACTCAGCCGCGGCCTTCCATCATCCACCAGGTGCCTCAGTGCAAGCAAGGGATTGACGTGTCATTCCTCCGGCGCACTAGGCCCAACCACCACCACCACGCCTGCCCATACCCCTTCCACCACTCAGCAGAGAAAGAGGAGATCCAGGGGTGACAGGACAAAGAACAAGCAGAGGCCATTCAAGGTCAGGCACACCTAGGCTGGGGAGGACTGGGGTGGCTGGCAGGGAAGAGACTTCTCCAGCCACCTCCGAAGCCCACCCCGCCCCTCTCCACAGTATCAGGGGTGGCCTGGCTGCATCTGCCTGGAAGATGCCTGTGGAGGAAAGAGCTGGAATTAGCTCCATCTGCAGTGTAGGTCCAGCAACCCAGACCCAGCTCTGGAAAGGCCTCTCTGGCTACGCAGAGACTATGGAAAGGTCCAGGGATGTGACCAACCCCAGTCACAGGTGAAGCCAGTCGGCCTCCTCTATGGGGAAATGGGCAAAGTGTGCACCCCCCCACACCCTTGGTTTGAATGAAGACATTAAGCCCCAGAACTAAAAGAAAAAGAAATGTGCTTGCACAATCCACCCCCCTCAAAACAATAACAACAACAACAACAACAAAAGATCCCAGGTTGAGTGGAAAGATCTCACGAGTAAAGCTGACTCACAACACAATGGTCTGGTCTCTGCCTCTCCAGGGACGCAAGGCCAGTCTATGGGAGGCTGTAATTGGAACACCTACCTCTGCCTCCCCCTTCGCCACTTTCCCAAATCTCTTTGCTCCTCTGTGGGCCAGGTACAGAGGAGAGATGGTGAGGAGGAAACCCAAGAAGTCCCCAGTAAAAGCCAGACCCTGAGGGAAGTCCTAAATGTGTCCTAAGATGTGTCCTAGATGAGGAAGTCCTAAGGATGTGTCTGGGAGCCGAGCAGGTCAGAGGCTGGCCATACTGAGGGAGGAAGCCCAGGAGTGGGGGTGCAGCCCTCATGGGTTATTCCCCAGGGGCAGGAGGAAAAGAAGGTCTGGGGCTGGACTCCCAGGGCCAGGCCTCAGTGTGCCTGGCATGGACCCCTGACGCTGACTCACCCCCTGAGGCCCTGACACAAGCTGCAGCTTGCAGTGCCTGCCAGGCCACTGCCACTGCTCGCTGGCCAGGACGCCAGGCATGTCCCACTGCATCAGAGCCTCCCTGCCCCCTCCACCTGCCCCTTCCACTCAGCCCCAGGGGCACAGGGCATGGCTATTTTTTTCAACACCTCTGATGATCACAGGGATGTTTCCAGCAGCCCAAAAGCTGAACTTGGACTAAGTAGGGGGAGATGGCTGGAAGGACTAAGGGCCATCCTGTGCCTCCTTGTCACCCCTTGTAATGAAATGCCCAGGTTGCCAAGAGCTGGAGCGACTGGATTGAGGACAATTTATTACACAGGGAGAGGACCCCTCTGGGCAGAGGAAGGAGGAGAGGAGGTTAGCGCATCTACCCCCAGGCTTTCTGGGTCAGGCCCCAGACCACCTTCTTGCCCCGACCCCGGATGCTAAGGATTTCCTCATCTCCTGCCCACCCCATTCCCACCTAGGCCTCCTGCACCCAGCCAGCCTCTGCCCTCTCCACACTGCAGTGGTCCCTCCGGGCTAGTGCCTTCTCTGTCCTTGCACTGGTTTCTTCCGCTGCGGGGAGTGTAGAGGGGAGGGCTCTCATTCCTCTACTCCAACAAGAAACCCCATGCCCACTTGGGCCGCGTGGGCCAGGGGCGGCAAGAGGCACCTGTGGAGTGTGGAAATGAAGGGAGGATGCCTGGGACTAGTGGAGGGGAAAGGATACAGCTCCTCTTTGATTCACATAACCCCGTGCCAAGGGAAAGGTAGATGGAAGAGTCCAGAAAGAAGAGTGAGGCTGTCTGCACCTGGGGACAAGGGCTGGAGCAGGAATGGGACATCCTAGGTGATGCAGAGTCATGAGATTTGAAGGGAGGCAAGGGGCTCCTCCATCCCTGCTCCTCCCTGTCCCTGCTCCTCTGGACCCTCACTTCCAGACAGTCCCTGTATCTGGCTCTGCAACCGCTCCCTGATCCAGGGGCTCCGGTTCACAGGGCTCGCGGACCCTCCCTTCTCCTCCCACGACGACGGAACCCGGGGTCCCCACTTGGTCAGAGACCGTTCAGGCGGGCGGGGGAGCGCAAGATGCGCATAGGGGGGCTCCGGGAAGCAGCAAAGAGGAGCGAGGGCGCAGGGGTAGTTGGCCCCCTTTCCTCCGCAGCTCCTCTCGGGGAGGCGGGAGAGGAAATCTGCTCCCTCTTGGCCCCAAGCCCGCAGAGGAGCCGGCCCCTCGCCCCTTGTCCGGCTCCCCTAAACCAACCTTCTTCCCCCGGACGTTCCAAACTCCCCCAGAGGCGGCGCGGGCGCCTGGACCCCTTGGCCTCAAACTTCCAGAGCGCCACCCTGGCCCCTCTAATTTGTAGCGGGGATGGAGAAACTTTGGAGGGGGAGGTCGATGCCCCCAAGGATGGGGTACGGACTTACTGGAGACAGACCCCCAGGAGGAAGGAGGGATTTGGGGTCCCCGCTGCGAGGGCGCGTCGGGTTGTAAGGATGCGGCGCTGGCGACAGTGTAGCAGCGGCGTCCGTTCCCCCGGGGCGCGGAGTCCCCGCTCCGCCCCGGCCCCAACTTGGCTCCGAAGTACCTTTGCCGCAAGACTTGCTGAGCTTACCAGTCTGCGCCGAGGCGGCGGCGGGAGGGCCTGATCGATGGGCGAGCGCGGCGAGCGCTGCAGTGAGGGGAGGAGACCAGGCGGGCGGCGCGGGAGGGCGGAGACCGCGGAGGGAGGAGGCCCGCAGGAGGCGGAGGGAAGGACCTGCCTGCAGGGACCTGGTTGGGTCTGCGCAGCCCCCTCCGCGCTCCGCGCCCACGCCTCCTGCTCAAGGTCAAGGCGGCTGCTCCCAGGGCAGGGAGAGCAGGACAAGGAAAGGGGCCGCCTCCTCCCCACCCGCGACGGGTTGCCTCGCTTGAGACAGCCTTTTCTTCCCAATCTGCAGAACCCTCTGCAGCTCAAGGCTAAGTTATTAGGCTCAGGACCCCCCCCCCCGTAGCCATTTGGGGCCCCTGAATCCCTTTCTTTTCTCCCCGCCCCAGTAAGTCTACCTACAGTGGTCACCGGGATGGTGGGGGCCTTTCAGCCTAAAGGATGAGTGAGGAAGAGGAGGATCTCTGGGAGAAGATAAAGGTGCCTGGAGCCTGTGACAATAGGGTGGTGTCCAGGAAGAGGGGAGGAGGTAGGGAGGAAACCCCTAAATGATGGATTTTCCCTACGTGTTAGTTTGCTGAATATGTGAGACATCCCTTTCTTAAGACATCCCTTTCTTAAGATGGGTATTATGCTTAGTTTATAGATGGGGAAACAGTTCAGGTACAGTACTGGACCAAGGAGCCACACACAGCAAGTGGTGGCAATGAGGGAGAGTCTGGGGAAAAAGAGGATTGCAAGCACAGGGTGGAGCCCTAACCTACTCAGGATCCCTGGGGGCATGAGGAGGAAGGCACACAACTCACACAATACAGCACAACTCCAATACCCACTTTAACTCTTCCAGAGTCAGTTTTTATTAGTAGTGGTATTAGTATTAGTATTTATTGATTTATTTTACCACTGAGCTGCATCCCTAGCCCTTTTCGTTTTTGAAACAGGAACTGGCTAAATTGCAGAAGCTGTCCTGGAACTTGTGATCCTCCTGCCTCAGCCTTCCAACTTGCTGCAATTACAGGTGTGCTCCACATGTGCAGAGTCAAATTTTAATCAAGGAAGATGTGACTGTCATTATGTTGTTGTTCCCATGCAAAAGAGGATGTCCAACCCCTCTCTGAGCCAGGCATATTCAAGGACTTGTTTCATGGACACAGGGACAAGCTCTTCTCCCCTTGCTCTTTCATACTCCTAATACTGTCAGTGTGTAACTACAGGACTGCAGTTCCCATGCTAACGGGGCTAACACACTTCAATTCTAAGGCAGTTGGCGCAGCTGCGCGCATGCAATGAAAGCCTGTGTCAATCTGGTGCCCCAACTTCTCCTAAGCTTGCCTGGGAACCTAAGGTCAGGGGAAGCCAGCCTGCCTTCCCAGACTATTAGGAAGTCAATGCTGCAATCAATTTTGTTAAATGAAAAATGTGGTGTCCCTGGCTACAGCCTTAATGTTCTTTTAATTCATCAGGACCAGTAGTGTCTGAGTTATAAACCTAATCACGAGCTCAGCATCCCTCTCGCTTATTCCCCCAGGAGCTGGAAGAGCAAAGAATGGAAAAGACATCCACTCTCTCCACACCCAACCTATTATTATTTTCAACCACTCATCATTTTTAAAAGATGAGCCCTTGTAGTCTTAGTCCATCATCACTGATTTGCATGACCACTAGGGCAAACCCTCTGCCTGTATGCAAGATCATTCTGAACCCATGAAGGTAGGGGTCAGCCCATATAACATAGAGCTATATGGGGAGAAATCTACCTCCCTTGATTACATTGTTTTGCCACTTTCTACTAAACACTGCTTCCTCATAGCTTCATTCTCTAATTTTTCTCATGTAGGAAAGAAGAGAGAGCAAGGAACCAATTTCAGCATCTCCCTCCAAACAACTCTCTGGGGATGCAGAGTCTCTGTGCCCCTCCCCCACTTGCCACTAATCGGCACATAAAGCCCAGCATTTTTGTCCCTGGTTGCTCCCAGGTCTGCTAGCACTTACACTGAACACCTAGATTGCTTCCCCCTCTATCCTGGGAAGGTCTTTGTTCTCACACAGCTTTTCAAAGCCCTGCCCCTTGTCTGTCCTTAGAGTAAACAGAAGAGATCAGGCAGGAGCACCCTCCTTCCTGTCCACCTGCAGACCTGGCCAGCTCATTCCTGCCTCCTCTCCACACACTCAAACACAAACACGGGGCCAGGGATTGCCGTTCCCATCCCCTAGCCCACAAGCATCCATTTTATCTCTGCTTGTTGTTTCCAACAATTAAGCCAATAAAGGCTGGACCCGCCTCTGAACACACCTGCCCCACTGCAGGCACTCAGTATATGGGTCTATAAAACTGACATGCGGTTCCTGTCACTGAGGTCTTCTTCACTAGTGTTTTCTGCTCGGATTTTGTACACGTAGCAAGTTTGAATATATCTTGGTTTTATTTATATATATTTATAAAGTCCACTTAATTTTTAGACATCCTATAAAAATGCTTTCAATATAGAAGACACTAATTCAAGCCAGGCACAGTGGTGCACATCTGTAATCCCAGCAGCTCAGGAGGCTGAGGCAAGAGGATCATGAGTTCAAAGCCAGCCTCAGCAAAAGCAAGGTGCTAAGCAACTCAGTGAGACCCTGTCTCTAAATAAAATACAAAATAGGGCTGGGGAGGTGGTTCAGTGGGTGACTGCCCAAGTTCAATCCCTACTACAAAAAAAAAAAGAAAAAGAAAAAGAAAGAAAGAAAAGAAAAGAAGAAAAAAGAAAGAAAGAAAAGAAAAAGAAAGAAAAAATAGAAGACACTAACTCATCAGACAGAGGAGGATGAAACATGGGTAAAATAAAGTTAAATATTGTACAATCCATGTGATATAAGATATCTTATTTTTAGTTGTAACTAAAAATAAAAATCCTGGTTTCCTAACAAGTGGTGAAGGCCAGCTTTTCCAGGAAGGCTATTAAATGAATTGTAATTATTTATGATCTGTGCAGTGAACAAAACAATAAAACAAATAACACGGAGCACAAATAAAACTCTTAAATACAACAGAATGGGGAGGGCTATTTATTTATAACTTAACACTCCTAGAAGGAAAGTGTCTGGAAGTTTTCAGGACCATATGACATACAGAAGAAAGTTGAAAAACTAACCACAGAATTTTATTAGATCCCAGGGACGAGAGGACATCATGAGGACTTCATGTTTTCACATTCTTGTCCGAAAGTAAAAATGATTCTCACATTCAAAGGGAATAATCTAAAACACCAGAGCAGACTTCCTCCCTCCTCAGTGGAGTCCCTGTCACACAGATTTATGTCCCAGACAAGTTATACTGAGTCTAAGTTTCTGCCCTTGTAATACAGAATAGGGTTCTGGACTATTCTACCTAATGTGAAAACTGCCACTTTCCCCAGCCACTCCCCCTTACACTCTTATGGTGACTCTAAAGATGTGGAAGAGATGCTGTGCGCAGGGAGGTGCGTACCTTCTGGGACGTGAGGAACAAATGGCTCAGAACTCAGATCTACAAGGGCAGGATGTCTTTCCTTTCCAGAGGGCAACCGTGTGCTTCGAAGCTACCCATCAGAAGGAGATGGAAAGCAAGTCAGTTGAAACACTTTCTGGAGAATTAATCCTGGCCCTTTAATATCCCAGCATCCATTAAAACCTTTCATACATTGGGGTTGTAGCACAGAACTGCCTTTGGATGAGCCCCAGCTGTGGGAGGTGAGTACCAGAAGCCACAGCAGAGGACACCAGGGAAGAGCTCTAGGATTGACACAGTCCTCTTTTGGGTTGCCCAGGTGCATCTGCCACCCTTCTCTGCACCTCTGGAGCCAGTTCTCTTAAGCTTCAGATCATCCATGTCCCCATTGGCTACCCAGTCAGCATTTTTTCCACTCACCTCCTAGGACAAGGTCTATTAGGACCCCTGCTAGGGGCTGGCAGTGTGGAGGGGACACTTACACACCTCCAAGAGTTCACAGCCTCCTGGAAGCAGGGAGTGAGATGATCAGGGATAGGAAAGTTAAAGGTACCATGAGAATGGCAGTGAGAGTCTCCAGGTCAGCGTGGCAGGAAGGCGGAAGCCATGACAGCCTTCCCTCCTAGAGGAACCTTTCAGCTACCTCCAGAGGAAGGACTAGTTCTCTGGGGAGGCAGTGAAGTCCAAGGCCGGCCAGGCAGAGACAATCCTGGTGTAAATGGGTAGAGTGAGCTTATCAAAGCGCTTGAGCTTTGTAGGGGGAAAGCTCTGTGACCTGGGATACCTTCTGAAACCTCAGCTTCCTTATCGTTGAATGGAGACCTCACCATCTCCCTTGAGGGGTTGTTGTGAAGATTAGGTGTATGTAAAGATTGAGCAGTGCATTAGCAAAAGGTACTATGCTCAGGGAAGTGAAAATAGTTCTGTGAGGTTGGAGTGCAGAGTGGGCTTGGGGAGCAGGGAGGCCAGGGCAAGACCACGCCAGAGCCTGTTGACCAGCTGTGTGGATTAGGGCCTTACATTCAGGAGAAACTTGATCCATTTGTTTTTGTTGTTGCTTTGTTTTTGTTTTTGTTTGGCGGTGCTGGGGATTGAACTCAGAGCCTCACACATGTGCTTTTACCACTGAGCCACATCCCCGCCCACACACACACCCCTTGTTGTTTAGGTTTTCTGGTACCAGGGATTGAACCCAGGGGCGATTAACCACTGAGCCACATCCCAAGCCCCCTTTTTATATTTTATTTAGAGACAGGGTCTGCATAAATTGCTTAGGGCCTCACTAAGGCTGAAGCTGGCTTTGAGCTTGCAATCCTCCTGACTCAGTCTCCCAAGCCACTAGGATTAGAGGCTTTTGCCACTGCCTCCACCAAAACTTGATCCACTTGATTTTAGAAAAATCACTCAGTCTGAAGTTAAGTTGAAGGACCCATAAGGACCCTTTTCCTGATGGCCTCTCAAAAGAGCCCACATAGCATAGTACTCACCATTTTGGATTCTAAAGCCAAACCACCTGATTTTGAATCTCAGCTCACCTCTCACAGGCAGTAAGACCTTGGTCAGGTTAGTTCATTTATAGAAATATGCTGAGAACCAAACTAGGTAATCTAAGTATGTTAGTCAATCTTTTCATTGCTGTGACTCCAATAACTGACAAGAACAACTTAAGAGGAGGAAAAGTTTATTTTGGCTCATGGTTTCAGAGGTTCGGTTCTTGTTGGCCAAATCCATTGCTCTAGGTCCAAGGTCAGGCAGTACATCATGGCAGAAGAGCATAGAGGAGGAAAACTATTCAGCCCAGACAGACAAGAAGCAGAGAGTGCAGGAGGAGCCAGGGACAAAATGCGTAATCCCAAGGTACGCACCCAATGACACCACCTGCTCTAGCCATATGCTCTACCGCATACAGAAGCCACCCAGTTTGTCCATTCAAATTATCCATCATATACCAATAATGAATTGGCTGAGAAAGAAATCAGGAAAACAATTCCATTCCCAATAGCCTAAACAAACAAACAAAAAAACTAGGAATGAATCTAACCAAGGAGGTAAAAGGTCTCTACAACAAAAACTATAGAATATTGAAAAAAAGAAACTAAAGAAGACCTCAAAAGATGGAAAGACCTCCCATGTTCATGGATAGGCAGAATATTGTTAAAATGGCAGAATTAATATTGTTAAAATGGCCATACTACCAAAAGCAATATACAGATTCAATGCAATCCCCATCCAAATACCAATGACATTCTTTACAGAACTATAAAAAAACAGTCCTAAATGTCATTTGGAAGACTAAGAGATCCTGAATATCCAAAGCAATTCTAAGACAAAAAAAAAAAATGCTGGAGGCAATACCTGACTTTAAATTATACTACAGAGCTATAGTTAAAAACAAAACAAAACAAAACAAAAAACACTCTGCCTGTTGGGCTGGGATGTATGTAGCTCAGTGGCAAAGTGCTTGCCTCACATCTGTGAAGCCCTGGGTTCAACCCCAGTTCCAAAAGGGGGAAAAAAAGACCAGAGCCAAAAAAGAAAAAAAAATGCATGGTACTGGCATAAAAACAGATGCATAGACTATTTTACGGTCGTCTGATTCTTGACAAAGGGGCCAAAAACATACATTGGAGATAAGACAACCTTTTTAACGAATGGTTCTGGGAAAAATGGTTAATGAAACTCTATCCTTATCTCTCAGCCTGCACAAAAATCAACTAAAAATGGATCAAAGACCTAGAAATTAGACCAAAAATTATGCAACTCTGAGAAGAAAACATAGGGTCAATACTTCAGCATATAGACACAGTAAACAACTTTCTCAACAGGACCCTAAAGCTCAGGAATAATGCTGAGAGTTAATATATGGGATGACATCAAATTAAAAAGCTTCTGCATAGCTGAGGAAACAATTAGGAATGTGAAGAGATAGCCCACAGAATGGGAGAGAAATCTTTGCTTGCTACTCCTCTGACAGAGGATTAATATCTAGAATATATACAGAACTCAATAATTTTTATGCCAAAATGCCAAATAATCCGATTAATAAATGGGCAAATTAATTAAACAGACATTTATCAAAAGAAGAAATGCAAATAAAAAAATGTTCAACATCATCAACAATCAAACTATTCTGAGATTTCATCTCACAACAGTCAGAATGGCAGCCATTAAGAACACAAATAATAATAAGTGCTGGAGAGGATGTGGAGAAAATGTAACTTTTACACTGTTAGTGGGAATTGTAAATTAGTACAACCACTATGGAAATCAGTATGGAGGTTCCTCAAAAGATTAGGCATGGAACCACCACAAGATCCAGCTATACAGTTCTTTGGTATTTATCCTGAAGAATTAGTCATCTTACTGCAGTGACACATGCATACCCATGTTTATAGCAGCACAATGCACAATAGCCAAACCATGAAACCAGACTAGGTGCCCCTCAATGGATGAATGGATAACAAAAATGTGTTATACATACACAATGGAGTTTTATTCAGCCATAAAGAAGCATGAAATTATGTCATTTGCAGCAAAATGGATGGAATTTGGGACCATTATGTTAAGCAAAATAAGTCAACTAAAAAAGTTAACGGTCATATTTTTTTTCTCTCATATGCAGAAGCTAGAGAGAAAAAAATGAAAGGAAAGGTGGAGGCAGATCTCATGAAAATCAAAGGGAGATCAGTAGAGAAAAGGAACCATGGGGTGAGTAGGGAAAGAGCTGGGGAGTGATATTGGCCAAATTGTATTGCTAAATTATGTGCATGGATTATGAATATGTAACAACAAATCCCGTCATTATGTACAACTATAATATAATAATAAAAACTGTGTGGTGGGGGAAACAAACTATTCATCAAAGCCAGATGTGATGCACACACCTATAATCCCAGTGACTTGGGAGGCTAAGTCAGGAGAATGGCAAGTTTGAAGCCAGCCTTATCAACTTAGTGAGACCCTGTCTTTAAATAAATAAATAAATGATTCAGAATGTAGTTCAGTGGTAAAATGCCCCAATTCAACCCCCAGTACCAATAAAAAAATCAAATTATTCATTAAATGAATGAATCCCTAATTTGATTACAGCTCTCATAACGTAATCATTTCGTCTCCGAACATTCCTACATTAACGGGAAATTGGGGGGATACCTCATAATCAACCGATAACTCTTAAGTATCCAACATGGTGGTAGATGTTGTAGCAAGAGCTGAATGAATGTTGGGCATTATGGTAACTTATTCCTTAGCTCCAGAAGGCCAGCAACTGGAGATTCCCCACATCATTTGCCTCGGAGAGGCTGAGTGACTTTCCCAAGGAAACCCAGTGAGTCTAGAAATCTGCTTACCACCTCATTCTCAGTGGCCTGGCTGGGGGAAGGTTTGAAGACCATTGAATGCCCTGAGCTAGACCCCCCCACACACACAGAGGACATGGCATCAGATATGTCCTCCTTTCTGCATGAATGATTGCCCTGTGTGTGCAGCTAAGACCCACCAGCATGGCAGTCTGTGGGCTTGGCTACCTGGGTTCAGAGCACTGAGTGCGTGCTTCACCTGGTAAGTGTCTGACACAAGAGAAGCTTGCCTCAGGCCTGAGGTTCTCTTCTTCCAGTCAGGCCAGTCACCTTGAGATTTTCCACTTTTACTTATGCAATTCCATCTCTAAAGGTCTGAGCTTTCTGGGACTGACTTGCTCTTTTTGCCAAGAACAATGAATATGCCTGGCCTCAGTCCCAATTGAGGTGACTTTGCTCACAGTGGCTGGAGGCTGAGGGCTGTGGTGGAGCTGCCACCCACCTGCCAGCAAGTTCCTGAGGGCAAGGTCCCAGCATAGACCTGCACACCTATCTCCTGCGTGTAGCAGGCACCGGAACCTTAAAGAGGCTGCTGAATGCGTTTCCAACGTGGCTCAATTACCCGTTTAGTAAAAAAGAATGTTCACTGGGTTTTCTGAAATGAGGCTTTCATAAGCCTCACCAAACCTGGGGTAGAACAAGAAACTCACAGCCTATGGGGAGTTAGTAGCTGTGTTGGGGAGTGTTTAGGAATGGCTTATTGCTTTGGAGAGCCACATGCCGCAGAGGCGAGGCTCAGGGGTACTCAGAGGGTTTTCATTTTGCTTTTGAGGTTCAGACTCTGGGTTCAAATTCTAGTTCCTCTACGTACCAGCTAGATGGCCTTTTACTTCTCTGAATTCAAGTTTCTTATCTGTAAAGTGGGCATGATAATACTGACCCCGCTGGGATATGGTAAAGATTGAGCCTGCATTAGGCATTGTGCTAGTTTTACCATTTTTCACGGTTATGGGTGTCATTTGAAATGCCTCTTCCTCACCTTTCCCTAAACACACACCTTCTTCTGGTCATTCCCTAAAGATACTGAACACAGACTCCTAGGACCATTTCATTTGGTTCTTCTCCACTCACATATCCAAAATTTGTTCCCAGACTCAATACCCAAAGGTCCTCCTGGGCCAAAGCCTTTACTGGAACAATTTGCCATCAGTGCCTCTGGCTGATCTTAGGTACCACTTAAGGGAGTGGCAATCAAGCCAAACATTTAGGGAGAGGGGAAATAGGGCCCAAATGACACTGGGGATCTCATAGCCAGTCTTATTTTTCTTCTCTAGTTCTACTACAATTACGTATTCCCAGGAGAACAAGAAACTAGAATGATCTGTTTTCTTAGTTCCCTCCTGCACTCAACTTTGAGTTCCTTTGAACACAGGACTTATATTCCTTAAGGTCATGAATCTATAAAACCCAGTGCAGGGCTACGAATATAGGAGATAGGTGCTCAATGTGCTGGGCAATTCATTGAGATCATCACTAGCTTAGGGCTTGCCTCCTATCAATCAACTGAGAGAACAAGGATTCAGAGCTTCGGTTTTAGGTCAATAACCAATCTTCTCCCAAACAGCAAGCAAGTTAGATTTAGATGATGAACTGAAAGACTACACATTGCAGAAGACAGATCCTTACCTCTGGCTTAGGGTTGGCCATGTAGATGTAAACGAATGCAGAGTGACCTTGGGTACCTAAGTGTTTCTCTCTACAAGGCCTAGCTCAGGTCTGGGAAATAGGATGGGAGAGCAGTTTAGTCTTGGTCCTCTGCTGCCCTCTTCTGTTGTTTATTAGAAGTTCCTGGTGGCTTTAGCTTCACAGTCTGAAAAACACCCAATCTTCTAATACCCCTTCTCCCCACACCCTCATGGTTTCAGTGCATGAGGTTAATATTAGAAGCAAGAAAGCTGTGATTGCCACAGTTTCTAGTTCAGACTAGAAAATAGACTATGGTCTTTCCAGGCAAAAAGCACCAACATTGAGCATTTCTTCCCTTCTGAACCCTGTACTTCCCTCCACTGAGGATCTGGCAGACATGGAACAAGTACATACATGCTCCTAAACTCTAAAGCTAATACTTAAGGGCACAATTATGCATCGAAATTCCATCCTTACCTACAGGGAAATATTACCTTGTGTTTCAAGGATTAAATATACACAAAGTCCTAGGAATAGTATCTGAGGCAGGAGGATCACAAGTTCAAAGTTCGTCTCAGCAACTTTAGTGAGGTTCTGTCTCAAAGTAAAAAGGGCTGAGGTTGCAGCTCAGTGATTAAGTCTCCATAGGTTCAATTCCTAGTACCAAAAGCAAAACAGGCTAACAAAAAAAGAGGGCCTCGACCTTATTTTCCCTTGAATTGAAAAACAAACCTATCCAAAGACACTTTGGCCCTGCATGGTGGCACAGGCCTATAACCCCACAGACTTGGAAGCTGAGGTAGGTGAATCATATGATCAAGCCAAGCCTCAGCAATTTAGTGAAAATGTAACTCAAAAGGGCCCCATGGCTCAATCCCCAACACACACCCCCACCCCAATAAAAAGACTGATTTGGGAGGAAAGCAATGTATAGAGACCCAATGGCTTTCTCTGCTAGATAGGGCTGGAACCCAGCTGGGCCTGGTGACACACAACTATAATCCCAGCTACTCAGGAGACTGAAGCAGGACAATCACAAAATTGAGGTCAGCCTAAGCAATTTAGCATGACTGTTTTAAAATAAAAATTTAAACATTTTTTTAAAGGATTTGGAGGTAGCTCAGTGGTGTATTGCTGAAAAATCAAAAAACTAAAAATGGCTGGAGCCTTAAAAGCCCTAATAATCATATTGAAGTTTGCCTAAACTCACTCTAGTTTGTTTATCTCCTTGTGACCAACCTGAACAGGACCAACCTACATGGACAAGGCCAGAGGATCCATGGCACTTATAGAAAGCAAATAGTGCCATCTGGTGGCCACGCCAGGAGTGGCAGCTCCTTAAGTCTAGCAGTGGCTCAAAGAGGGTGTGCTCAATCAGTGGAAAATCATCACCGAGCTGGGAGCTTGGACACCCAGGCACATCACCTCCAAATCCTCCTCTGATTTGCTTTCTGGACAGCGCTTCTATAGTCCTCTAGGATCCTGGAGGAGCTTCTTTGAGCAGTGGGTGGTATGGGGGTGGGGGATAGAAATGGAGAGAGCAAGGAAATGAACAAAGTCCAGGAACTTGTGCCCAGGGTCTGCTTTCCCTTGTGAAACTGCCTGAGAATACCAGCAGTATCTAGTGGGGTTAGTTATGAAACACCCTGTACTGACTATGTGTTCTCAGTCTCAGTAGGGAAAAGGAAGTAGGGTATTGGGCCTACGGAGGCGAGTGGGGGGTGGTGTCGTTCTAGTGTTAAATGCTAAATGTGGCTGCTAGTTTTCAGACATCTCTAAAACACAAAAGCACCTCCCAACCAGGGCCACAACTAAGAATCCAGTGGTTGGAGGTTAAATCCTGAGTCACATCTGTCCACTCTATTCCCTTCAGGCTGGGAGAAAGGGGAAGGTGGAAGACTTAGAAAGGAAGCAAGATCACCCACCTGAGTGCCCATATTCTTGGTTCTCTGAAACCTGTAGAAAGTTGTGGAAAGGAACCTGCAAATCAGAGCAACAGGCTCTGCCCTTAGAATAGGGTGCCTACATCAGTCTCATCTTATGCCCAAAGTTCATATCTCCTATCTTGGCAAGTTACCGTCTTTCAGTTTTCAGACCTGTGAAATAGGGAAATCAGGCTCTTTGCCACATACACCCTGAAAGGTGATCCTCAGGAATTGTAGACCAGCTTTGAAGAACACAATTCCAAGCAGACTAACTACCAATGCATCACAGCTGCTGCAGAGGAGTTGCCTCATCTGTAATGGCAGTTGTCTCCTGGGAGCTTAGAACATTTTTACAAACACTGAACCACATGATTTAAAATTATAGATTGACCCCAATCCTATTTCTACATTCCTTCTCTAACATGTGCATTCAGTCTTGGCCTGCTGAGCACTTAAGTCTGCTCAGGTCCTCATCCACAAACTAAAATTGTTTTAAAATTTAACTGAGTATTTTTCATCCTTTATTTTTGCAGTACTGGGGATTGAACCAGGCAGGGGTGCTATATTATCTAAATATATCAACCAGTCCTTTTTAGACTTTAAGACAGGGTCTTGCCAAGTTACTGAAGGTATTATCAAGTTGCAAAGGCTAGCCTTAAACTTGCAATCCTTTTGCCTCAGCCTCCTGAATCCTTGGGATTTACGAGTGGGGCAGAGAACAGCAGCTTCTAGCCAAGAAAGTTTGCCAGGAGCTGAAATTTTTGGTGTATCCTAAAACAGCAAATAATGTTTCCTTGGAAAGGCTTTTTTTTTGGGGGGGGGTGCTGGGATTGACTCATGTTCTCCTGCATTTTGGGCAAGTGCTCCACCACTGAACGGTATCCCAGACCCAGAAGGGCAATTTTTTTTTTAAAAAATGTCTGTTCCTTCTGAAGGGAAAGCAAAAAGAATAGTCCTTTGGCCTCCACTCACCTGAACAGATCAAATGATCTCACCATTCCAATTCCACTTTGGTAAGCAGTAGGTTATCCTGAAAATTAAAAACACACTCAAACTCACCAGATCACAGCCCTTCACCTTATGTAATTAACCCCAAACTAAAACAGGGAGCTGGATTATCCATTCTGTTGTTGGCTCTCTATATATTCCACTTATACTAAGGAAAATGTACAGGTGCATTCCAATGTCAGCAGTATTTAAACATGAAAATTTGTTTACATAAATTTCAAAGTGAAATATATACTTTACAAATTGTTTATGCCTTAAAAATAGATTTACAACAGTATTGCTTTATACAATTTTTTGTTTAGGCAACTTTCAATAACATTTCTAGTACACAAGTTATACATGAAACCTCTCATGTGAAGAGGCTTAAAAAGCCACGTGCAGAGGACTGGGAACAGAGAGCCATCAAAGATGAAGCCATCGCTCAGGTGTTTCTTAGACACTAATTGAGGAAGGACCCCGGTCCTTAAAGGATTCGACACTGAGATCTTCACTGCTTTCCTCAGATCTTCCTCCCAACAGGCAGCATTTCCTCAGGAGGGAATTCAGTTTTACACAGCATCACAGCAGGGAAAAGCCAACGTAATATAGGCTGACCTCTAGCACATGTAAGTAAGCCTGTACTGAGTGAACAGCTCGGGTTCAATGCCTGGCATACAGGCAGACTCAAAATACTCAGTAATTCCATTTCCTATTACAGGAATATAGCACCTGTGATCCATTCCAGATTGAGTTGAAACCTAGGAAGGTTGAACCCACAAAGACACCTGTGGGCACTAAACACCAATCAAGGCTTATTTCAAGCTAGAAGCAGGTCTTAATGGACTGCCAAATATCAGAGGGGGGAAAAAAACCATGGGGGTGGAGGGCAAGAGGTGGGGGCAGAGATCCACTACACAATGGTACATAAATGCCAAGTTTTAGCTCCTTTCAAGTTGGCATCTGCTCCGTTCTCAAGTTTATCTTCCACTGATACCCAAAAGCTTGTGTTGCTTTTTATGGTGGGTATAATGGCAAATCAGGTGCATCTCATTACTGAAGATTCAAAGCCTCAAGACCTTCACATCTTATTTTCTTAAGCTCTGCATGGCAGAATGAAATAGGGTAACAAGTCTGTACCCACCTCCACTGCCCAAAGTGGCACCTCTGCTTTAGGTTCATTCACCTTGAGACAGAAAAGTGAATCCTACCTCTTAGAGGACCTAGGAAGTTGGTGATAAAGATGTTAACCTCTCTTACAGCTAGTCCAAATGACACAGTCTTTATTTTTCCGCCAGGCTGGAGGCTTTTTTAAGAAAGCCATTTATTTAATATAAGAAATCCCTTAAGTGAGGCACAGTGGCACATGACTTTTTTCCCAGCTACTTGGGAGGTTGAGGCAGGAGGATTACAAGTTTGAGGCCAGCCTCAGCAACTTAGCAAGACCATGTCTCAAAGTAAAAAAAAAAAGTGGCTGGGATGTGGCTCAGTGGTTAAAGTGTTCCTGGGTTCAATACCTAGTACCAAAAGTGGATTGGGGCGGGGGGGCGAGGGGGGGTCTGGGGATGTAAGCTCAGTAGCAGATCGCCCCTGGATTCAATCCACAATACTGCAAAAAATAAATAGAAATAAAAAAGGCTAGGGACACAGTTCAGTGGCATAACACCCCTGGGTTTAATCCCTGCTATCAGTCAGGGTAGGGAAAAGAAAAAAAGGAGATCTGGAAGAAAAAGCAACCACTTCACAGGTGAAGTGGCAGCACTCCTCATCTACCCTTTGCTGGCGACGTCCCCGGACTTGCTCTTCACCAATGAGTTCCTCCTGGCTCAGGCTCTACCTCCCTCAATCCTTCTCTCTGAGATCAGGGGGCTGCAGAACTACTGAGATGGAAACTCAAGTATCAGTTGGTGTGTATCTTCCTCATATTTCCAGTAAGGTCAGAGGTTTCTCTGGAGTCCAGGCCAGTTTTTAGATAACAAAAATTAGTCTGTGGTCACATTGGGTACGCAATGGAAGCAAAAACGTGCTCTGTTCATTTACAGTGTTTGATAGCGTGCAAGACAGCAGAACTGAAAGAAAATGCCAGGCATTGTCATTTACTGGCAGTATAACTGTAGGCAACCGATGCTGTCTATATCTCTAGCTTCAGCACATGTTTAAAAAAAAATGATCAGTGGTTCCCACCTGGGGGAGGGGTGACTCAAATACACACCTGCCTATCTTTCCCCCTCAGAGATGAAGATAATACCTCACCAAAGAGGCTATTGTTGGAGATTGTGCACAACTTACAGATGAAGAAAGACTATTGGGGTTGGATGGCAGGGAGGGGTGCGGGTGTCTTGTACAACATGGGTGAGAGCTCTCTAAAGGCAAAGGCTTTATTTTAGCAGCAGTCTTCTTTGCCCCTTGCAACGCTGGGGGTGAAACCCAGGGTCCTGTGCACGAGCTACTCCCGAGCCCAAGCTTGTCCTCTTTCAAGCTTTCTTTCTCAGTGGAAGGTGAGGACTGGGTCAGCTGGTATCTTGTTCCAACACCAGGGGTGGGGTGAGGTGGGGTTAAGAATTTGGATACTAAAAAGGCCAAACCACTGTTATTCCAGATTGTGCACTGGAAGCTATGCATTTCTTTTGGCCCCATAACCCCCATGAGACAAGGAGAGACATCACAATAACTGCAGGAAAACTGACTAGAAGTCATTCTTAAAGAGATTTAATTATTTGAATTGCATAAAAGGGGGTAGTACATTTAAATCTCTGCTACATCACAAACTGCTTTTTGTTGTTTTATTTTATTAAAGACCCACTAGAGTTTTACGTCTGCAGGTTTATGGCTATAGAATATGGGAGAAAGAGGAGAGGAAGAGTGAGCAACAGTTTCTTCTGTTGACCAGGATGCCCTCTCCACTGCAGAGGAGAGCTCTTTCAAAAGAAAAGGAGGGAAACAGATGTGGCAGTCCACGCCCCATAACCATCCAGCTCCAGATCCAGAGTTAGAAAGGGACAGGAAGGAAACCAGGAAGGCAGAGCCTGGGCGTTCACAAGTTTCCCTTCAGCCCTCACGCTAAACCCAACCCTCTATGAGGATGAAACTTCCTTAGATTTCCTTCCAATATCTTAACCCTAAATCAAGTTTCCCTGTCAACTGAAATATAATAGGTGTCATTTCCACAAGGAGGGCTGACTTGAGGGTTGACTCACCAACATTCTGAAGTGTTTATTAAAATAGAGCATGGCTTTAAAGACAGGTTCTTGTCTTCAAAGACTGAGGGGTTCTTTTAGTGGGGCCTGGAGGCATATGACCCACCAAAAAAGAGCAGGATGCGAAAGAGGAAACCCCCATGTTGTTCGCAGGCATACACTCACTGCCACCATAGCCTGGCTGGGCAGAAGTCAAGGCAAGCGACCCCTTCTGGTTCTGCAAGCCCACAAGGCAGAGGAGCAAAGGAAGCTGTTCTAATGACTCTAAATAACCAGCATATAGTGTAGTATTAGGACCAAGGATTTATTCCACAATATAAACTGCAACATTTGATACAAGCTAACAAAAAATAGGGGAGGGAGGAATGGGCAGGGAGAAAGCCAAAATACAGCTGTGGCAATTACTTACAGAGCAGTCTCTTTTCTACATCACTAGTTCATCAGTGACACTAGAAACTAGACATTTGCGTTCTGTACATCAACCAAATGCTAAAGCACCAACACACTGTTCAGGAGTTTGTTTTGTTTTGTTTTAATTCCAGCCCTGAAACCAACATAGAAGTTACTGCTCAGATAAATAAACCTAGTCTACCAGAAAAAAGAAAAGTGGATAAAGAAAGGAAGAAACAAACAAAAATCCCAAAAGTGGAAAAACTTAAAATCCCCAATGTGGTAACAGAGTAAACAAGAGAAGGATTCCTCAAATGAGGATTTACTGGAATTTCTGGTGCCTCTCTGGGCACTGAAACTGAGTTGGGTCTTAATCCGGTAAATCCCAGACAGAGGTACAATTTCAATGCTGTACATGAAAAGGTGCAAGCTTCAATGCCTTCCAAATTGGTGGTAACCCCTGCAAAAAACAGTCAGCGTTTCAAACCTCAACAACCACAAACAGCTCTTAAGGAAAAAAATACAAAAAGTGTCAAAAAAATTTTTAGTTGTTTTTTCTTTTTTTCAAAGAGTTCTGGAAAAATGATCCCATGAGGAATAGAAATAGCACCATGTACAGACTGGCTTGAACACCAGTCCTGTAGCTTTGCTGAGATTTGAGGAAATCTTCTTGGTTGGAGTCCTGAATTACATTAAGTGGGGGTGTTTGTTTTGTTTTTACTTCCAGCTTGGTGCGTCCTTCCCAGTACAGCGCACACAGATGTAGTCTTCTTTCTCTGCCATCTCTGGAGAAACACCAACACAGACCTGATGAAACCACGGATTGCAGCTGCCATCACACTGGACCCAGTCCACCTGGTTACAAAGAGGAGGAAGATGGGGTGTTCAGAGGAAAGAATGCCATTCAAAATTGGGCAGGCCAGCCTCAAGATATTCAGGCCATTTGCCATTAACAGCCACCGTCCCACCACTGGGACCAAACGAGTGTAGCTGGCCCACCAGCCAAAGCAACCGAGTCAAAGTCATCTTCAAGTCGTGACTGCTTTGGGGTTAAGACAGTGCTGCCCTGTGACAGTAAGCAAAAGGGCATTACATCAGCATCCCTCCCACCTTCTTAGCGCTGGGACGGTGAAAGCTGGAGGAGCAAGAAAAGGAAAAAGGGAAGAAAGAGAGTTTCTTCAAGAGAAGGGAGGAGAACCAGGAAGGATGGTAAGAGCAGAAATATCAGTGGGGGGAGGACTGAGCAATCCATTCAGATCAGCTCAAAGCAGATAAGCAGAAGAGAAAGCCCCAGCGAGATGAGGTCTAGCTTACAGGGTTTCTGAGTTAAGGGAAAGCACGTCCTCTACGGCCCAAACCTCACTGACCTCATCTCCTTCTGGCTGCAGGCAGCTCGCAGCTGGACAGATGGCATCTTCATCCTCAGAGTCTTCCTGTTCCGAATAGGACATGTCTGAGGGCAGGGAATGAGTTTCAGCAGAACGAACTAACTCATAGCTACACTCTCTCTCTCTAACTTGAAATTGTTCATGTCCTTAGGGTGGCTCAGTTAGATTTTCTTCTTTTTGGGCATCCTCATTTTTTTAACTCGATCCCACCGTTCACTGGAGAGGCCTTCTCTCTCCAGGCGTCTCTTCAGTTTCCTCTCAAGATTGTTGATTCCATCTCTCCTCGACAGCAATCATTCTGGGTGGAAGATGAGCAAATTCAATTTTAGCCTACAGTTTTCCTACTACTAAAATTAGTGAAGCTAAAGGAAATGGGCGAATGAGCCTGGCATGGTGGCACACACCTGTAATCCCAGCTACTTAGGAGGCTGAGGCAGAAGGAACACAAGTTCAATACCAGTCTGGACAACTTAGTAAGTATTTGTCTCAAAATAAAAAGGGGTGAGGATGTAGCTCTGCAGTTGAGCACCTGCCTGAAATGTGCAAGGCCCCAGATTCAATCCCCAGGACCACAGAAAGGGAAAATAGGTGAATAAAAAAACGAATTATTCCCCTGGTGAATATCCTGCATCCTAAACATCACCACCACCTTTCCCCTCCAATTCTATGGACAACCATTTGACTTTAACTTCCTTCCTTCCTTTTTGTTAGTGCTACAAAGAAGACTAGGAAAAAATAATGATTTGCCTTAAATTACTCAACCAGCACCAGGAGATGCAAGATCCTTCCAAAGATTCTTTTCATCAAATCAGGGAGTGACTGGCCACTTACATAGTTTCTATCTGGGTGTTTATGTCTACCCTTTGATCTGCTGGCTTCTAAGGAACCAGGCTATTAGTTCCTTCTTTAAAATCATACACCCCTACCCCTCATAGAAACATTATCTGAACACAATAATGGTGCTAGGGGCTGGGATTGTGGCTCAGTGGTAGAGCACTTGCCTAGCATCTGTGAGGCACTGGGTTTGATTCTCAGCACCACATATAAATAAATAAAATAAAGGTCCGCCAACAACTAATAAAAGTATTAAATAATAATAATGGTTATTTGCTATCATAATGAAAAATAAATCCTAAATGCTGGTATTAGCCCCTGTATTATCTTTCATGAGATTCTTCCCTAATATGGCTTCAGTCTTCCTGGTAAGTTTCTATCCTGACTATTTTCAGGGGCCTGAAGTGCCAGGTCAGTTAGTTCACTAGAAGGAAGCAGAAATAGTGCCCTTAACTAGGCTAAGAAATAGGACAGTGTAGAGAACCCTTCAAGTCAGCCAGCATTCAAGATGAGCATCCTCAATCTTCACACCAGCTGCCTTGTTCAGGGAGTAACAAAAGCATTTGTTCAATGTTGACTCTGGAATTATCTTTGATTTTTGAAATTGTTATAATTAAAAGCCCTCTCAGCTATAATTATATTTTCACCTCTTAGTATTTCTGTGATAGGACAAAAAAAAAAAACACTAACTCTCACTATTATCACATGGTAATGATGAAACATACACCTTACTAAAAAGAAATTAAAAAAAAGAAATTCACACAGTCACCTCAAACAAGACCCAAACACAGGCCATAAGCTTAAACTGTAGCAAATGGTGGCTGGTGCCTACCTTCTCACGGACACCCTTAAGAGCAAGCTATAAGGCAGACACCAGGCACCCTTTTGTGGATTAAAAATATCATCTCAAAGCCTTTGTGCTTCTGCTGCCTCCAGCAGCCTCAGACACTCACCTTCTCACTGCTGGGTCTAACTGGTGAGTTTCGGTCAGTTTGCTGAGCAGGGCTTGGCTTTGCAAGTAGAGTCTGGTAAAGTTCCTGAATTTCAGGAAGGGATACCTGGAGCAACTGGGCTTCCATCAATAGCTCATTCACTTCTGGACTGATGCCTGTTAAAGACCAGACCCAATCAAAAGGATGACAACAAAGAGTGTTCACACATGTGCATTCAGGCCTATGAAATTTACAGAAGGACTGCCTTTCATAACACTTCCACCCTCTATCCTCCTTAAATGGCATTCAGTTCAAGCTAAGTTCACTTAATGTGCCCAAAGCCCCAAACTAGATTTCCTAAGACTCCTTATTACTAGAGAAGTATTAACTTCATCCCTTTGCTAATTGCTAATACAGAAAAAACAGTACCTCTACCCTGACAGCTCTACTAGAAAACTCAGAAACAAGCTGCTAGCTCAGGGCATGAATAATCTGAGTGGATCAAGGGGCTCTGACCACAAGACTAGATGCACACTGAGAAGGAGTGATGAAGGCTCAGGATTCCAACTGCAGCTTTTGGCAGAAATCATGGGGTTGTCATTTATAAGTAAGAAAAAGAAGGTAGGCCAGGCATAGTGGGGCACACCTGTAACTCTAGCTACTCAGCAGGCTGAGGCAGAAGGATCACAATTTCAAAAGCAGCATGGGTAACTTAGCAAGACTGTCTCAAAAGAAAATTTTTTTAAAGGGCTGGGTGTAAATCAGTGGTGCAGCATCTGCTAGCATGCATGAGGCCCTGAATTTGATTCCAAATAAATTGGGATGGTGTAGGTTTTAAATGTGTATTATCTCTGAGATCCTCCACAAATCTCTTAGGTAATTTAATAAGACAGTCCATGACTTAGCACCTGACTTAAATACTTTCTGCTTAATTATTAGTTGTACGGGACTGATCTTTCTGTCCCTGAAAGCAATAGACAAGGCCTTTCTCTCTGTTTCTTTCGCACTTATAAAACTTAAACATTATCCCTCTTCCCTACCTAGTGAATGCACATTAACCCATATCCTACATTTAACAATGAAGTTCTGCTGGGTGCAGTGGTACATGCCTGTAATCCCAGTATTTTGGAAGGCAGAGACAGAAGGATTGCCAAGTTTGAGGTCAGCCTCAGCAATTCATCAAGACCCACAGGAACTTGAAACCCAGTCTCCAAGTAAAAAAATAAAAGGGCTGGGCATGGGGTGCAAGCCTGTAATCCCAGTAGTTAGAGAGGCTGAGACAGAGGAAAATTTTAAAGCCAGACTCAGCAACTCAGTGAGGCCCTAAGCAACTCATTGATACCCTGTCTCTAAAGGACTGGCGTGGGGCTGGAATTGTAATTCAGTAGTAGAGCACTTGCCTGGGTTGTGTGAGGCCCTGGATTCAATCCTCAGCACTAAAAATAAAGATACTGTGTCCATATACAACTAAAAAACTATTTTTAAAAAGGGCTGGGGATGTGGTTAATGGTTAAGTGCCCCTGGGTTCAATCCCGGGTAGCAAAAAAATAAAGGGGTTGGGATGTAGCTCAGTGGTAGAGCATCCTGGGTTCCATCCCTAAAAGACAGTACCTCTACCCTGACAGCTTCTACTAGAAAACTCAGAAACAAGCTGCTAGCTTGTACCAAAAGGAAGAGAAAAAAAGGGGGCTCAAAGATGATTTTCATTTTATTTTTTCCCTACCACTGAGCTACATCTCTAGCCCTTTTTATTTTTTATTTGAGACAGGGTCTCAATAAGTTTCCCAGGCTAGCCTTGAACTTACGGTCTTCTTGCCTCAACCTCCCTAATGGAAGGATAAAATTTTTTATTGTACCTGATCCTCTACAACAAAAGACTTGGTTATATCTAGATGACCTGTTACTCTCCAGCCCTCAAAAGAGCAGCAGTAGTAGTAGTAGTAGTAGTAGTAGTAGTAGTAATGATAATAATGATACACAAACCATGGAGAGGGACACAACTCCGTCCAGTAGAGAAGGGAGAGTGTAAATATGAGGTCCTATTTTCCCAGTCATCAGGCAAGGAAAAAGAGGTTGTACCAGGAGGCTGAGATACCTAATGGAAGAAAAACATCTTACAACAAGGCCTTTTCAGGATTAAAAATACTGGCACCAACCAAAGGAAAGTAACTTGGGTTATCAGGAAGGTAACTGGGAAAAAGAAAGACTAATTCTCCCAAACTGAAGAGTCTCCTGGTGTTTCTAAACTGACTAACTCAACAATTCTTTGTCAGGAAGACCAAGCCTTTAATCTTCCCAGTTTTACTTGGACTGAATTCAGAAAGGTAAAGAAGACCACTGGGAAATAAGCCACTTTCTCTGAGAACAATCATATAACCTTATGTAATTATCCTTATTGAAGATTACAATACAATAAACGTAGTCAAGTACTGCTCTGAACAGATCAAAGGAGAATTTGTCAGAATCATTCACATTCACCTCCCTATCTTCTTCTCCTGTATTTAAAGGAAATAGGGAAACATTTCTTCGACCATGATTTAATAAATAACAGTTGTGTCCTTTGCCTTTACTGATATAATCCTAGCAAACCCTGTGTAAAAAAAAAAAAAACACAAGCAATTCCACGATATAGATAGCTCCAATTTATCTATGCAGTGAGTATTGAATTGATCATCTGGTATATGCCAGGCACTGTATTTTTAAGGCCTGGAAAGAAATAAAAACACAAAAACCAAGGAAACAAATATGACAAGGGCATTTTTGGTTCCTTAACCCTTAAGTTGCTGAAGATTTAATTCATTTAGTTCATGTCTGTTCTTAATGGCACAAGAGCACTATAATTATCTCAGATAGAGAAATACGTACTAGATTTAAAAGTCAAATTATAAAAGGACTGACTATTGTCATTCTGACTGTGCTTTCCTGGTATCTTCACATTCTTCTCCTGCAGCTTCAATGGAGGAAGACAGAAAACGGCCTACCCCTTCCAGTGATGGTCAGGGAATCTGGCTTTGGCAGAAAGAATGCACAAGGTATTGAAACCCACAGCCTTTCTACTGAAGAAATAAAGGACTCCAATACTTCCAAAAATTATTCTTTCTCAAAGGCTGAATACACAGAAGGCAAAAGCTCTTCCACTCTCAGCAAATTCCATGAGGGAAAAAGGGGGCAGGTGCCACATTTGTAGTCAAACAATAATTTAAAATACACACATATGGGCTGGGGTTGCGGGTCAGTGGCAAAGCATTTGCTTAACATATGCAAGGCATTGGGATCGATTCTCAGTACCACATACAAATTAATGAAATAAAGGTCCATTAACAACTAAAAATTTTTTAAATAAGATATATACACACATGAAATACACATTTGGGTTAACAGACATATAAATGGAAAAAATACTTGTATATATGAAAAGGTGAACATGTGTTCTGTGGAAATGGAATGCCTAGGCAACAACTATTAGGAGCAGAGGAAACTAAAAGGATATGGCAGATGAGCACATCCTTCAAGTAGGAAGCTGTAGGTGCCACGAGTGCTGGTAACACAAAGTGATTACCAAGGGAACAAACAGTGACACCATAGCTACTGACACCAGGATCAGGAGAAAGGTACAGAGATTCCCAAAACCTGAGGAGTCCAGACTCACCTTGTTGGTCTCTGACACCTGTCCTGCTGAGGCTTGCCATCTGCTATATAACAGTCCTGAGACCACACGGTCTTGCACAAATTTTAGATTCCCTGACAAGAGAAGTTGCTGGGCTCTGTGTTGCCAGTTCACGGTTCTTTCGATCATGTATCGAAGTGCATCTCCCTCAGGAAGGCGAACTCGGATTCGCTGCAGGGAGGCCAGCAAGGGAAGAATTTTGTCTAATGGAGGTTTCTCTGACCTCCGACAATGGGGACAAAGCCAGATTCGGAGGCTTTGAGAAATACTGGGTACCGCCACACAGCTAGTGTGGAAAGCATCCCTGCAGAGTTCACACTGGATCATAGGGGTAGCTGGGGCCTTCTGACATAGGCAGACTTTCATCTCCACATCTTGGGCAGGTGATAGCAACTTCCCTTCATTGGCAAGTCTAAGAGACTGCAAAGCTTCCATTTCCCTTAGGCGAGCTTCCCCAAGTGTTGCCATCTGAAAAGAGAGGATGGTATCATAAAGAAATTGACTTCCCCAGAACTCAAGGTCCTAGTAGTTAACAGAAAGGGCCCCACAGTAATTTATCTGCATTCAAAGCCTGGCTCAGCCTCACATTGTAGTGCAAGGAACTGTGGGGAACATATTCCACTCTCTATAAAATAGAGATGAAAATAGTGTGCACCTCACAGGACCGCAATGATGATTAGCTGTGATACGTGAGATAGATCACTCTGCCTGGGGCATAGGAAGCACAGTATGAGCAATTACTTAACATACATAACTTCTTAAAAATCCAACATCTATGTACATTTATCTCCTAGAAAATTTACTTCTCTGTAAATAGAGACTTTTTTTATACTCCATGTGAGCTCATTTCTGAGGCTCTCCACTTGTTTTCAGTCCCATTAGCTTTTGCATTCTTCTAGAAAGGTACATGAGATAGAGGTCTCTTAGGCCAGCCATTACATAGTACTAGTGTATGTCTAACTGCTCTTCAATGCTGAGGTCTTCCATGTGTGCTGAGTACAGGAATTACAGGCAATGAAACTAGAGTCCTCATTAAAAAAGAAAAAAAATAAACCTTTTAACCAGATTTATTTTTTTCCTCCCTCCCTCCCTCTCTCTCCTCCTTCTTTCTTTCTTTTCCGTACCAGGGATTGAACTCAGGGGTGCTTAACCACTGAACCATGTCCCCAGCCTTTTTTTTGAGGCAGGGTCTCACTAAATTGCTCAGAGCCTTGCTAAATTGCTGAGGCTGGCTTTGAATTTTTAATCCTTCTGCCTCAGCTTCCAGAGTTGCTCATACAGGTGTTTACCACCATGTCCAGCTCAGATTTTATTACATGTACACATGCATACTAAACTAAGATCATTTAATGCAAACACAACAACAAGTAAACTGCAAAGCTGCTGTTCTGCAGCAAGTTGAATGTATTCATAAAGCCTTTCTTCTTTATTAAAGAAAGCCAGCACCCAGCAGAGTTCAGTCACCTTGTCTTGAAAACAAACACAATCAACTTCATAGTTATTAAGCTGAAATGACCATTTAAAGCTGCCCACAAGTGAAACTTTTTATATGCAGAGAATAAAGCACTTTCTATCTATAAGGCCTCCAGTAAATAAGCAAGCCCAAGCATTACAGATTTATTCACTATCCATCATGAAGTAAAAGTAGAGTATAAAGGTGGCAAATTTAAATTTGTACCACGTCAGAGTTGGCCATAACTTCAATCAAAAGCTGGACCATTAGAGCCCTCCTCTAGCACATTACTAAAAGAAAACAGATACATGAAGGGAAACAGATTTTTTAAAAAAGCTATCAGATGCAGGACCTATTCTATTTTCTCAAGTCTTTAAAATGTTAATTTGTCGAAGGTGAAACCATTCCTAGTGATCATATCCACCCATCCTCCTTCAGTCACACCATGAATTATAAGACCAGAATGAATTATTGTCTCTTTTTGAGATTGAGGAAGAAAAATCTATGGGGGGGGGCAAGAAAAAATAGTTCCAAAAGTATACTAAGTAACAAACCTGTGATATATTTCTTTAAAAAATCTTATTGAAAATGAACATGATGTTCAGCAATATATATGTTATCTAATAACAAGGTGTCCTCTTGTAACCAAAAAATGGAAATCAAGTGACTGACCTTTCAGGGTTCTGCCATGCGTGCATAGGAGGAGCTCTTAAACCAGAGTCCATGGACTAGATGGGCAGAGACTGACTACACACAAAGTTTCAGACAGACATATATGCATTTCAGGGAAAAGGGACTATGACTCAGTCTTTACAAAAATGAAGCACAGATATAATAGTGTAGTTCACTATTATATCTGAGAACTACAGTAACTGCACCAAAATAGTGCTTGGGTTTCAGAAATATATACATATACCCCAAAGAAACAATGTGTCAAATATATAAATAAACCAATGCAATCCCACATCGATCATAAGAGGTCAGTGAGCTACAAAAAAGCAAACAGGAGAAAAGGTGCCCTGGCCCAAAGATGAACTCATCCAGTCACGTTCCAACATCAGGTTGCTTGCTACATAATGTTATGGTCAACAATAGACTGTATATATGACAGTGTTCCTGTAAGATTATACTGCCTACTGACACTGTAGCCCTATTAGTTGTAAGGGTACACCTCTATGATGTTCACCCTTCCCAGAACTTATCCCATCCTTAAGCAACAGGTGATGTATTCCTGCTCTGTAATGGGCCATACTTTGTGCCAATAAAAGCATCCAAATCAGGCTGGGAGTATAGTTTTATAGTAGAGTGCTTGCTTAGCATGTGGAAAGCTCTGGGTTCAATTCCCAGAGCCACACAAAAACAGCTTCCAAATCATGCAGCTATCTTCTTTTACCTAATACTGTTCATTGAACATGAGCTTGACTTGACTCATTAACTTGAAGATGATATCTTGAATCAACAGTTTTACTAAATGCAGGTCAGACTCAGATAAGCAGTGCTGGGCATCAAACCCAGAGCCTTGTGAATGCCAGACAAGCACTTTACCACTAAGCTAATTCCCCCGATCCCTGACATCTTTCTGTGTTGGTCAGGTTTTTTGGTTTTGTTTATGATGATGTTGTTTTTGTTTTGTGAGATAGTCTATGTTGCCAAATCTGGTCTTGTGACACTCTTGCCTCAGCCTCCTAAGTAGTTGAGATTATAGGCATGTGCTACCATGCCAGGTATCCTGGGAAGTATAAATCTTTTATACTTGACAATTTCTAATAAAACTGAGCACTTTATTCTACTTGCCTTCCCAGTATACCTGTATATCTGAAAGGGTTAAAAATTATCCTTCCCAAGGCTGGGGCTGTAGCTCAGCAGCAGAGCTCTTGCCTAGCATGTGTGAGGCACTGGATTCGATCCTTAGCACCACATTAAAAATAAACAAATAAAATAAAGGCATTCTGTCCATCTACAACTACTATGTATATATATATATATATATATATATATATATATATATAGATAGATAGATAGATAGATAGATAGATATAGATAGATCTATATCTATATCTATATCTATCTATATCTATCTATCTATAGATATATATATATATATAGATATAGATATAGATATATATATATATATATATATATATATATATATATATATATATATATATCAATAATATTCCAATAATAAAGGAGAAGAAAAAACCCTACTACGCATAGCCGAAGCAGTCTCTTTGCTTTCACTTAAAGCCCTCTCCAGGTCACTCAAACTCTCCAATTTGGCGCTTTTCTTCTTCCCACTTGGCAAGGGCTTCTTTAACTTTCTCTGCTTCCTTTTCAGTCCCAAAAGGCCAATATCACATTGAGGACACAGCACCTAATGTGGGACAAAGCACAAACATCAGCAAAATGGGTTTCAGATAAAGCTAAATAAAAGACTAGTCTATTAAAAAAAAGAAAGAAGGAAGAATGGGGAAAGGAAAGGAAGACAGGATTGCTTACAAAATATTTACTTTGATTCCAGATTCAATTAAATAGGTAAAAATATGCAATATAGGGCTGGGGATGTGGCTCAAGTGGTAGCGCGCTCGCCTGGCATGCGTGCGGCCCGGGTTCGATTCTCAGCACCACGTACAAACAAGAATATTGTGTCCGCCGATAACTAAAAAATAAATATCAAAAATTCTCTCTCTCTCTCCCTCTCTCTCTCTCTCTCTCTCCTCTCTCACTCTCTCTTTAAAAAAAATATGCAATATATCACAGACTCTAGTGATGGTGCATGAGCATCAGCTTAGAAAAAAATATAGTAAAAAAGTACAGATAAAGCACTTTATGAAATAGGTGCTTTCTAATCTGGTAGTGAAGTAAAACTAAGTTTAAAAGTACAATTTCAACAAAGATAGAGGAACTTAAATGAGAACATGGTCTTTAGACACTGAATGCCAACAGGTATCCAAAAATAATTTAAGATTGCTAAAAACAATTCAGAACACAGATTCATATGTAATGATGTTATTTTTGTATATGATAGACCACATATTTTACTAAGCTAGGAGATTTTAGTGCTTCCAAGTGAACCCGCTGTAAACTTACCTTTAAGAGAGAATATGGAGAATTTTCAGTCAAGAATGTATTAGCAGCACATTCTTTCCAAGCCTGAACTTCAGCTACTAGTGATTCCAGTCTTGGCAAAGAATTTAGACGAACTGGGATAGATCGACCTCTTGTAACAAGTTCTATGAGCGTGTCTAACACTGGCACACGTCCTCCAGCCTAATAAATTAAGAAAAATTACAGCAATTTAGGGAAGAAAAAAAATATTCCATGTAAAACAAGGAAAGAATAATTCAGATGGTCCATGATCAATGGACCAATTCAAATTACTCAGTGACTTCAACATGTTTAATTCCCAGATGTTCCATTGGAATGTCAACATGACAAACACTGTGGTGTATCTTTGTTCTATTTATGTCATTCTAAATTGACTTGTTACATTGGTCCCTATGGACTGTCTGAAAAAACTCAACAGAAATAAAAACTTACAGTGGCCCAAGCCTTTCATATGCTGATTTATATTTTAAAAAGCAACAACAAAGTATTTTTCTCCAATCCACTCACCAATGATGAATTAAAGTAACCCAGAATAAATTATTCAGGAAACTAAAATCTGAGTTGAGAAAGCCCAGTGGTTCTTAAACTTTAGCATGCATAAGAATCATCTGGAAAGCTTGTTTAAACACAGTTTCCTGGGTCCCATCCCCAGACATTCTGATTCAGTAGGTGAGGGAAGGGTCCATGAATTTGCATTTCTAACGAGTTCCCAGGTGATGCTGCTGCTGCTGGTGATGCTAATGTTGCTGGTCCAGGAACCACAATTTGAGAATGATAATGCCAAACTGGAAGAAGCATAAAAGCATCAGGTTATGGGGGATGAACTGCACCAGTGTTGCTCTAATACAATGGTAAAACTTAACATGGCTAATGGTCAATCTTCCAGATACATCACCACCTCACATATGGATGTATTTATTCGAGTTAAACATATTTAACTCAAATCCAGCAAGGCTTTGAAACTAACTTTGAAACTATAGAAGACAGAACACACCACAAAGTATCTCTTAACCAGACAAATATAGAAGGTGGAGCATACCTCAGGAAAATTAGACTGGTCAGTGAAACCGGGGGGGGGGGGGATGGGATGGGGAGAACTCCATGACTTTAAGAAAAAAAAAATAAAAAGAGCTATAGGTGCAATGGATTAGACAACCCTAAACGACATTTCTAGGGCAACAGGGTAAACTGGGCAGTTGAATATTTATGCTCTTTTATATTTATTCTTAAAGAAATGAATCTGTTAGGGCATAAATTTCTGATGGACATTTAAAATAAAAGCATTGACTCATGAGTCACATGCCATTCCAATCATTGTTATTCAGAAGAAAATGGAGTGGCTGGGTACTGGCCACGGCCAGCGGAGGCAGCTAAACTAGAGATCTCTCAAGCAAATTTCCTAAGATATCAAATAAAACACAAATGCACATTTACCTTTAAATTTGGCTCCTCTGCCCTCAGCCTCAAGCTCCCTAAGCGGGGAAGCGAGGAATATCATAAGAGCCTGGCGAGAGAGAGTGAGCATGTTTCGGAGTGGACTTTTATTGGGGGGACTCTAGATTCTTTAGAAATTTCCATCCAATGAAGGTCAAGAAGGGCAGGGTTACAAGGACAGGTAAGGTAACTCAATTCCTGGGGAAAGAGGAAGGCATGCCCATGCATGGAGACACATTTGGCTGCATTTTTACTACCCTCAAGATTGGGGCTACCATCTTCAGCCACTTAAAAGTAGCCAGATCAACAGGGATGACTGATAGTGCCTCAACCAATCAGGAGGGAAAAACGCTGGTCACATGATATGACAGCCTCCCACAGCTGGGCACAGCTGTGCATGCTTATAATTCCAGTGGCTCCAGAGGCTGAGGCAGGAAAAAGAATACTCCATAACCTTCTAAAATAAATAATCTAACTATCAAGTGGATTGGTTTCCTGTTGTTAATCAAATCTATGTAAGAAAAGGCAAGGCTATTTTTTTTCAAGTAAGAAGCAAAACTTGCTTTTTGGTCTTAAGGACACTATTGCAAAGAAATGAATGCAATATACCTATCCAGAAGCATTTCCTTGCTTTCTGATTTAAATAAGCTAGCCTCTCCATTTGCATAACCTCACCTTCTGGTTGCTACCAATCACTGAGTGAAAAGAGGGCCATGACTACAACTAATTACTATAACATCAACAACTATTGAGAAGAGCCTGCAACTACAACTCCTTGGGCGTTTACATGCATGTAAAATACTTTTGTCTTGCTAGGATTACATTTTAATTACATAATATCCCTCAAACAATGTATCTTCTTTTAAGCCCTGTTAACCAGAACAGAGGCCCAGATATTTTGTTGCAAACATTTATCTACAAATGTCCCATTTGGTATTTCTTATTAACAAGTGGTCAATAAGCATCAATTAAAATTACACAAATATTTAGAAAACAAGAGTGTCTTATTACTAGAATCTGAAAAGAAAGCTTGAGGCTCTTTTTCCTCCCTCAAAAGGTCCATCAAACCTACAATAATTACAAAGATAAAAGAAGACACCCATTTCCCCCACCAACTGCTTTTCAAATTGTTATCCAGCTAAAAATTGGGTAAATCATAGAAGGCATTTTTTCTGAACCTTACTAATGTTTCAAGTGAACTGGAGTTGGGGGTGGAAGGAAACACAGCAGACAGTACTGAGGATTGAACACAAGAGCTCATATATTTTAGGCAAGGCCTCTATCACTTAGCTACATTCCTAGCCCAAATATAACTCTCTTTTTAAAACTTTATATCCAAGTCAATAACATCTAGCAAAAGGCCACATAATTACTTAATTGGTGATAATTACTTTGGATATAACTTTGAAACCCATTTTCTTTTGGTGGGGGGATGAGAGGATAACCTTTTTCTCTCAACAACTTTTTCTTTTCTTTTTTTTCCCTTGATCTGCAACCAAGTACTCAAGAAAGACTCCAAAAAGTGGGTTGAATTGTCTATGCTTTAAATATTTGATCCAATTGGTCAGGATAATAACAGGTAAGTATATCCCAAAAGGCTGAAAAGAATCAGTATTTGGGTCTCAACTCTTAAAAAAAAAAAAACAATCTGTGCAGTGAAATAAGATTCCACACACCATCCTTAATAACATGTCAATTATTAGCTGGGAGCCATGGCACACACCTGTAATCTCAGTGACTCAGGAGGCTGATGTGGGAGGATCCCAAGTTCAAAGCCAGCCTCAGCAACTTAGCGAGGGCCTAAACAAATTAGCAAAACCCTGTTTCAAAATAAAACATAAAAAGGGCTGGGGAATGTGGCTCAGTGACTAAGACCCTTGGGTTCAATCCCTAATACCAAAAAAATATATATCCTACTGTAATTTTATTACTCCCAAACAGGACTGCCTACCACTAACTGAAGATTCTATTCCATTTATTTCTAGTACCAAAAAACAAAATCCAAAAACCAACATGTGTGTGCGCATGCGCGCACACACACACACACACACACACACACACACACACACACACACACCCTCTCCCCCCAAAAAACCTGCTTGTCAATTATTGCTCTTCATAGATGCATTTACAAATCTGGGACATTTTCTTTTGTTTTTAAACCAACCTGCAGAGCCTCGACATCCTGAAGCCAGTCTCTGTCTTTTTGCACTGAATCTTTCAGGGCTGCACCATTGGGCAGATATGCGGGGATCTCCTGGATCTCCTTTACAGCTGTAGCAAGGCTTTTCAACGAATGCCGTGGTCTACATAAATTAAACAAAAAGACTTCTCAGCATTTTCTATGAAGGTTCATTTTTCTTAAAGCTAAAACAAACCCTCATTTTAAAAAATAAGAAATTAATTATGGCAAATAAATCTGCAAATGCAAATGGCACTGGTTATTAGATATAAAATTAAACTTTAATTGCTCTATAATCACAAATAGGATTAAAAAGCAAATGATTCAGTAAAGCATTTAAGCTCTACTTGGACCTGATCTTATGATGGTATAAACTCAAACTTCCATCTGCACAAGGTAAACAACTTACTGACAGACATCTCTTCTACGTTAAACTTGATAAACTGTCAGAATTGAGAGTTTCACTAAGGACAAAGTGAAATTCTACAGGATATTAACACATTCAAAGCAGAGTACCAAAAATTGCTCTGTTCAAAGACCTCTATTTTAGGATTACAAAAGAATGTCTATAACCTAGATAATTTCAACGCTTTATGTTGTCAAGAGGACCAACAAAAATCTATCAGAAAAAGCAAGAGTAGGAAGAAGCTTCATTCTCTCTTCTCCCTCAGATGGTTAGCCTGTGTATAATCTAAATCTAAACCTCAAAAACAGATAAAAGTATCCTGAATTACTAAATCAACAGCACAAATGTACAGTCCTGTTTCTATAGAAAAGTTGCATTATCTACATGTTATCTCTCAGCTATTTCTCTTAAGACTTCCTGACACCCCACTTATTGGTTTAAACATTTCCACCTATTTGTAAATGTTTTCTTCTCTTGAAGACAGTCTCATTGGGATCCAGAAAAATTTCATTAAATCTTATCCCTAGAAGAGGTAGTTCATTTAAATCATTAATTTCATCATGAGTAAAATAAAATAATGATAATAATAATAATAATAATAATAATAATAATATTCTTCACCTAAGTTGCAAAGTAGGCCAAAATATCTAAGCTATTTCCACATGTATTCTATATGCATTTTAGCAACTGAACACTTGCAAAATGCCAACAAATATGCTCTCTGTGCTTTAAAATGTAACTATCATCCAACCTTCCCCAAGATAGGGATATGGGTTTACTATTTTTACCTGGCCTTGAGAAGACTCTTGGCTTTGTCATCCCAGTGCTCTGACACTGTAAGCAGTTCTTGCAGCCGGGCCATAGCTTTCTCCACTCCCGAATATGGGGCCAGCCCCACTCCCAGGTCTATGAGACATCTCATATCATCTAAAGTAAGGGAGCTGGGATCTAGATAAGCTTGCTGAACTTCTTCTAGCCAATGGGCCTGCTCCAGGCGTATCCGCATCTCAGCAAGCTGTGGAAGTTCAACGTCAAATTCAAAGCTAACATCTAGCAAGTCCTGTAGCTCAGCAGCACTAGGCATTTCCTCAGAGAGTAGTTTCTGGCTGTGTTGTTGGAAGTCTTCTACACGGTTCAAGAGATCCTAAAAGGAAAAAAGCAAACAAAAACAAATTGCATTTGGTGCAAATGCAACAAATTACAAGCTGTCCCACCAAAGTAGTAATTTCAAAGCCAGACGTGGTGGTGTACACCTGTAACCCAGCAAATTGGGAGGCTGAGACAGCAGGATCCCAAGTTCAAGGCCAGCTTGAGCAACTCAACAAGGTCCTAAACAACTAAGCAAGACCCTATCTGGAAAAAGATAAAATAAAATAAGGGCTTAGGATATGATTTGGTGGTTAAACACCCTTGAGTTTAATTGCTAATAAATAAACAAGTAATTTCAGAAATTGGCTCCTTTCAGACTTAAAATCTTTAATTCACATTCAATGTGATCCTCTGACATCATCCCTCCTTGATTTTACTAATAATATAAGTAAAAGAGGCAACTAACATAAGCCAACTGTAGCAAGTTTCTTGCTAAAACAAGAGACTATGTTTAAAAAAAAAAAACAAAACCTTACACCAACTGTAAGAACTAGCTGGTGGTCACTTTCAAAATAAAAATTTTGAATTTTCTCTCTCTTCTACAGACATATTATAATTTCTTTATGTGCACCCAATTTTAATGTATATTAAAATGTATTTGAAATAAATGAACAAAGTAATTAGGAAAGATAATTTAATGATTAAAGTTTATTTACAGAACACAGAATTAATAATGTATTCCCACACATCCTCTATAATTACCGTTAGCAGTGGTGTTTGACTGAGGACACACGGAAGAGCATACAACTGTGTCACAAATTGTCGGAGTTCATTCACTGTCAACTGATTTTGGGATTTTCCTCCACCAGATCGATATCTGCAAAAAAAAAAAAAAAAAAAGGTCCAAGGAAGCTGTATGAGAACCTTATTCATCACTCACAGGTTCCAAAGTCAAAGAAATCTGGGACAGAAGGAAAAATCAGTTAAAACAGGTTTCCAAGTTTAGGTGACAAAAATGATCAGAAGTACATACGTAGTTTGCCTTTTGCCATTAAGCAACTGCTGGGCAACAGAGGCACACTTTTCTGCATCTTGTGTGACTAAGTGAAGGTGATGCAAAAGATCATTATCTGGGAATTTCTTCATTTCCGATTCTTCAATTAAAGACTTAAAGCTGACAAGACCTAGGAATAAAGAAAAAAGTCACCTTTTAATAATTATTATATTTATTAGTACTGTCATAGAACTGAGAGGGAGAGATTGCTTTTATCTACTCTTATCTATAAACATAACTTGAACACTATTGCAATGGTCATTAATAAATTTGTTCATTTGAAGTGGGCATAGTGGCATAAGCCTGCAATCCCAGCAACTTGAGAAAAGCTGAGGCAGGAGGGCTGCAAGTTCAAGACCAGCCTCAGCAATTTAGCGAGGCCCTAAGCAACTTAGTGAGACTATCTGAAAATAAAACATAAAAAAGGGTGTTGAAGATGTGGGTCAGTGTTTCGATGCCATTGGTATCAATCCCCAATACCAAAACGTAAAAAGAAATTGATTACTTAAATAAACTTATTCATTTGAGTGGGGGGTGGGGGTGGCAGCTGGGCAAGAAACTGACTGGCAGGGGTGCAGTGCAGGAGGTACTGAGGATTGAACCCAGTTCCTCACACATGTGAGACAAGGGTTCTACCAATAAGTTACAATCCCAGCCCTGTAGCCCTTTTGATTTTGAGACACAGTCTCACTTAGGCTGGCCTCAAACTTGTGATACTCCTGTCTCAGACACCCGAGTCACTGAAATTACAGGCATGCACCACCACGCCTGGCTGGAGAAAAAGATTTTAAACAACTGTTTAGATGTGGTCTTCAATATGAAAATATTAAGATCTACTCAAGATGGTACACACCTGTATGTATATGAGGCTGAGGCAGGAGGACTCTAAGTTCAAGATCAATGTGGACTACTTAGCAAGACCCTATCTCAAAGGAAGAAAATAAAAAGATAGGGATATAGCTCAGTGCTAAAGTGCCTCTAGCTTCAATACCACAAAATAATAAATAAATAAAAGCTTTCCCAAGATTCTATGTGAAATGTAAAATGCTTTCATCTCTGAAACAAAGAGGTGTAAAAGGTTATTGTGTTTCCTAACAATATTGTTAAATAAACTATCAGGCACAATTCATATACTAAGTCATCACTTTGATGTAAGGGTATCTGCTTTATTCACTCTGGGGTTTTAAATGTGTTGCCAATGCTCTAGAAACCTGGCTGCACAGAGGTGGTAACCAAGGATGACTTCAGCTCTTTCTAATAATCTGTTTTGTTGATAACTTTAAGTTGTCTGCATCACAATCAGCCCCAATTTGCTATTCAGCCAGCCCCACTTTCTGTGCCACATACTTTTCTTCTTATTGATTTTTGCCTCCAAAACTTCGTTCACATTCAAGGCCCATTCATTGTAAGATTCTGCTCGAAGCTTCAATGCATTCATCATAGGGTAGAGATCATCCAGAGTGTATCGAAAACTGGAAAGAGAATACCAGACAGCTTTGAGACACATGGCTCTGGAGAAAACTTAATGTTTTATACTTACCATTTTAGCCCGAGAACAAGAAGATCACTGAGCTTTTAATAAAGATTCCATGCTATTCATAAAGGGGGGAAATCATTCCTCTTACTTACCGCAGTTTATATTTATAAGGAGGACAGGAACACAATTCCTTTACATGATGCAAGCAAACAAGCAGGCCAGGTTTACAAGAGCAGGAGATGGCAGACATGAAGCATGTTGTTTTGCATTTTATACACTTTCGCTCATCATCTGGCAACAACTCAAAATCCATTCTCTCCAAATCAATTACTCCTTAAAATGAAGTAGACTTTAGAGACTTCTAAAGGACAATAATCTCCTTGCCCCCAAGACTAACAAAAAAAAAGTCTTACCAAAATACAGAAGCAGGGCAAAAATGTGTGAATACAAAGTAACAAGGACCTCCACCTTTTTGAATAACGTAAGGTCTTATGTTTGGCTTTTCTGATCTAAGTATAAAAACAGAATGTACTAACAATGAGTAGCTGCTTATCCTACTCCAAAATGGCCTTGTCCACGTCTTCAGCAAAGATGGGGATAAAAGAAATAGATAAGATTTCTATTTATGAGAAAATGCTACATAGAGCTTCATAGTGATATTCCTGGATAATCTATAAAAAGAATAAAAATAAAAGAGCAAGTGGGAAAGATACCCAAGCAGTAACTGTTTACTAAGTGGTCTCTTAATTTTTTACAGAAAAAGTTATCTGCAGTGATATCATTATCTCATGAGGTTATAAAATGTGTGTAATAGAAGAGACTAATTTCAAAGTAAGACTCTCAAGGGAAAATAGTCTTAAGCAGTGAATTTCACCTGTATTCTACACCATCCAATTTTTAGAGGGCCCTAGTGGGATGTATCTTTTGCCACTCAAAGCCTAAACTCTACCACCTATTCTAATTATCTGCTTCTAGATCCAAATCCAACTTGAAAATGCCAGTCCTGAGCCTTCTGTTTTATTTTAACCTTTTGGCTATTTCACTTCTAACAAATATATTGACCAACAAAAACAAGGAGAGTAAGGAAAATGCTAATTAATGTTTTTTATAAATATGTAATTTTTTGGTCTTACATCTATAATTGAGAATGTCATGAATAGAGACAGTTGAAATTTTTTGTTTAAAATAAGATTAGCTACAATTACTAATGTATGAGCTTAGTAGGTCATTTAAATCCTCTGGGCATAGCTTCCCCAACTATAAAGTATCAGGGGAAGGTAGATATCCTGCAACTAATTCATAATGGACTTCAGAGAGTCAACATTTCAGCATACACCCAAAGAAGGCACATTTTTAAAAAAATTAACTAAATTCTACTTGAAGACTTGTCCCCAAAGATATCCATTAAAAATCTATTAGAGGGGCTGGGGATGTGGCTCAAGTGGTAGCGCCCTCGCCTGACATGTGTGCGGCCCGGGTTCGATCCTCAACACCACATACAAAAAAAGATGTTGTGTCCACCGAAAACTAAAAATTAGATATTAAAATTCTCTCTCTCTCTCTCTCTCTCTCTCTCTCTCTCTCTCTCTCTCTCTCTTTAAAAAAAAATGTAAAGAATCATTGACAGCCTATACTTGTACAGTTGTTTTTTGTTTTTTGTTTTTAAATCTACTAGAGGGCTGGGGTTGTGGCTCAGTGGTAGAATGCTTGCTTCACACGTGTGAGGCACTGAGTTTGATCCTCAGCACCACATAAAAAGATAACAAAAAAGGTACTAAAAAAATCTACTAGAAATGGCCAGGCACAGTGGTGCATGCCTGTAATCCTAGTCGCTTGGAAGGCTGACACAGGAGAATCGTGAGTTCAAAGCCAGCCTAGGCAACACAATGTGCTAAGCAACTCAGTTGAGACCCTGTCTCTAATATAAAATAGGACTGGGCTCAGTGGCTGAGTGCCCCTGAGTTCAATCCTGGTACCCCACCCCACCCCCACAAAAAAAATCTACTAGAAATTAAAAGTGAGTTTAGTGAGGTTGCAGAATACAATTAATCAGTTGTATTTTTACATGTTAGCAATTAGAAAATAAAAATACTTTAAAGTGTCACTTATAATAATGCCAAAAAAGAGAAAAACATAACTATACCATGTTCATGAACTAAAAGACTCAGTATTGTTAAAAGTATCAATTATCCCCAAACTATTTATAGGTTTAATAAAGTCCCAAACAAAATCCTAATGAGTCATTCTGGTAGAAATCAATCAGCTAATTCAAAGAAAATAAAAGAGACAAAACTATTTTTAAAATAAAGAACAAAGTTGTAAACCAGGCAAAGTGGTGCACACCTGTAATCCCAGAAACTTGGGAGGGTGAATAAAGAGGACTGCAAGTGAGACCTTGGCTCAGAATGCAAAATACATAGGGGCTGGTGATGTGGCTCAGTGTTAAAATGTTTGCGTTCACCCTGGGTTGAACCCCCAGCCCCCAGTAGGGGAGGCAGGGGTGGTTTTGTAAGATACAAAATTTTAAAACTTCTTAGAAAATTACAATAATGAGGAGCATATGGCATTAGCAATAGGACAGATGTACATATGTATGAAGTGATTTTCAACCAATATGCCAAGGTAACAATGAACAGAGATACTTTTTTCAAAATATGATGCTGGAACAACTAGACATCCACATGAAAAAAAATAGCTTTGACCAATACCTTATTACACAACAAAAATTACTTGAAATGGATCAAAGGCCTAAATATAGTCTTCAAACTATAAGATTCTAGCCAGGAGTGGTGGCACACGTTTATAATCCAGCCACTCAGGAGACTGACAGGAGAATCTAAATTTCAAGACCAGTCCCAGCAACTCAACAAAAAAAAAAAAAAACCTGGGGGGGGAGGGTAGTGCTGGGGATGCAGCAAAGATAGGAAAGTAGGACCCATACCCCCCACCCCCCCACCCCATGATCTACAAAAGGAAGAAATCTGGCTGGGGATATAGCTAAGTTAGCTGAGTGCACACCTCGAATGCACAAAACCCCGGATTTAATCCCTAGCACAGCAACAACAAAGGAAGAAATAAAATGGACTTCATTAAAATGAATACATTCTATTCTGTGAAAGACAGTGCTAGGAGAACCAAAGATAAATCAGACTGGGAGAAAATATTAGCAGAACACTTATCTGATAAAGGACTGGTATACACAATATATAATGTACTCTTAGAATAATCTAATTTAATAAATAAAAAGGGCCTAATATGGGCTGGGGTTGTGGCTCACTGTGAGGCACTGGGTTTTATCCTCAGCACCACTTAAAAACAAATAAAATAAAAGGTATTATGTCCATCTACAATTAAAAATATTTTAAAGGAGGGGTACAAACATTTGAATACAAAGATAGAGAAATAGGTGGCAAATAAGTCCACAATAAGATAGGCAGTAAATAAAAACAAAAATGATATATTACTATACATCTACTAGAATGGCTTTCAAGGAAACTAAATACACTAAAAAAAGACTTCTTAAAGTGTGTAAGAACTTTAATAAGTTATACCCGGATGACATGCAATTAGGTGAGGAGAAACCTTACCAATTTACGAACAGTCTCCCTTAAGGCTTTCTCATCTTCAATCATAATGGCCAGGTCTTCCTGAACAGTTGAAGCCACTACAACATCTAGTACATCAGCCTTAGATGCCATATTACATATCATCTCATCATGGGAAAACACACAGTAACGGTGAAGCAGGCAGTAATGCTCCACACACTGTCGGCCTAATGGCAGCTGTGTTGAAAGAAAGGAGGAGATACACTCATCTTCTATTTCCCAAAACTTCTAACTTGTACTATCAGTTAATCAAATGTTGCATTCTGGGTTAAAACATTTATCAACTCTAAAACCAGACTAAGATACCAAGACTAGACCCAGACCTTATATATCTTTGGATCTCAAAGATCTAGCATATTGGGTACCTTAGTTGAAAAGTGGTATTAAAAATATCACCAAATATCACACTATAAAATATCATACTAGCATGTATGAAGGCAATGGAATCTCAGCACCACATATTTTTTTTTTAAAAAAAAGGCCCATCAACAACTAAAATATACTTTTTAAAAATATTCAACTTTATAACTAAAGGAAACCAAATGTGTCAGTAAATTGCAATACTGTGAATAATTTAAACCAGTATGGACAAAGTTCCAGACCAGAGTTTCAGAATATTAATCAATAGCCTCCTTTCATCATTAAGTCAGGATACTGAAGAGGCTAAAGAAGGTCACTTGAGCCCTGGAACTTGAGGTGAGCCTGGGCAACATAGTGAAACCCCATCTCAAAAGAACAATAATCAAAAACAAAAAACAAACAAACAAAAAGTCACAACAACAACAAAAATAAAGTCTTGCTACAAAAGAAAGAAAAAGTTAGTGGAATTAAATAATTGTGATTATATTACATATGCTTGATTTACAATGTGGTACAAAGAGCCTTATCTCTTTATGGACTGGAAAACAATTTGCAGACTGTCCAGCTGAACATCAACGGGTTATAGTAACAATACACAGGGCAGGTTTGAAAGCATTATATTCCATTTCCACAGTTAGAAAAAGCTCACTAATTTGTAATTACATACCCAGTCAACAGTGCAGAAGTTAACAGCCTCAGCAAAATTAAACCCTTGGTTAAAACCACTGTGGTAAGCTCTTGGAAATGTAATCACAAACTCTCCAGCACACTGATTCGTTCAATAAACCTAAAAAGACAGACAATTAGAGATTTTTGAGGTTCTCAATTACACTCTCACCAAAGATAATTTGGACATAAACTATTAGGTGATTCTCCAAAACATGAAGCTTTCTGCCAGTTAAAACTGAAGAAAAAAAGAAAAGAAAAAATATAGATAGAATGTCACCTAATTTCTGCCACAAGATGGAGCAAGTACCCCAGGCTACCATAGTTAGTTACTCTGAACAAAAAATATGGCTTCCAATACAAAACTTTGACCACATCCAGGATCGATTTTTTGATCATTTTTCTAAATGCAGCTACCATAAAGAATATCCTACTGAGTATGATGGTGTAATCCCATTATCTCAGAAGGTTGAGGCAGGATGATCACAAATTCAAGGGCATACTCTGGAAGGCAAGCAAATTGGCAAGACCCTGTCTCAAAATTTTTTAAAAAATTAAAAAATTTAAAAATAAAAGGGTTGGGGATGTGGCTCAGTGGTTAAGCATCCCTGATATCATTTAAAAAAAATTCTAATGTAATTTCATTAGCCCCAAACAGGATAGCCTACCACCAGCTGAAGATTCTATTTCAAGAATATCATAATAGGGCTGGGGTTGTGGCTCCATGGTAGAGCGCTTGCCTAGCTTGTGGAAGGCCCTGGGCTTGATCCTCAGCACCACATAAAAACAAATAAATAAAGACATTGTGTCCAACTACAATTAAAAAATATTTTTTTTAAAGAATCTCATACAGAGCTCTTCCTGATTTGGATCTCAAATTTACTTCCTATCATTCCACTCTTTGGATTAACCAAACACCAAAAGCACCTGTATTATTCAAGGCACACAACTTTTACACTGAACTTACATAAGAGCACACAGCTTTTTAAGCCTCTGTATCTCGAATTTATGGTTGTTCCAACTGTGGTCAAGACCCCAAAAAAATCAGAAATTCTAGTGATGGGGCCCAGACATATGCATGGTAATGACTCTATTGGGGTTCTCATAAAGACAGACTGTGTCACATGAGCAAAATCCTTTCTATCTGAACTACTTTCTTCCTCTCCTACTCTTTGCCAAACACTGATAAGCAGAAGTTCAAACTCCTACTTCAGATGGCATCTAATTTATAAGCCCTTTCTGAATCTCAATAGTCTACTTGACACTAACAAACCACACCACCCTTTCCATTTTCTACATAAACTTTGTCCCTTTTCCCCTTAATTTGTGAATCCCTATTGCACAAGGAGCTCACAAGGAGCTCATTCATCTATTTTGTTTGTTTGGGGTACAGGGCATTAAACTCAGGAGTGCAAATTGGCAAGACCCTTTTATTTTTGAGACAGGGTGTCTCACTAAGCTGCTTGGGACCTCACTAAATTGCTGAGGCTGGCTTTGAACTTCTGATCCTCCAGCCTTAGCCTCCTGGATCACTGGGATTATAGGTGTGAGCCACTGCACCCAGCTTATTCATCTACTTCTGTAGGTCCAGAATGTAGTCTTGCATGATTTGCTCAAATACTAAAGAACTAGAGCCAAGTCTTGCATTGAGCAAGCTACTTTTGACAAATGGGGCAAGACCAATCCACATTGGGGGGGGGGCAGGGATCAATGAGCAAAGTACTAACAATGAAAGTATGGAAGAATTTTAGTACTTATTGGTCATTATTTTATCAGTTATAGCCCATGCATAACTTATGATACCTCAATGAAATGTCTTTTCAGTCTATTCCCATTGACTAACTAACCTGTGACGCCAAAACAGATAAAATTTAGGTCACAGCAAGATCAAGAACTCACTTTAGGGCTGGGGTTGTAGCTAAGTCACAGAGAATTTGCCTAGCACATGTAAGGTATTGAATTCAATCCTCAGCACCACATATAAATAAATAAGTAAAACAAAGGTATTGTGTTCATCTATAATTAAAAAAATAAAAATAAAAATAATTCATTTTAACACTATTAGTCTATCATTTACATTTTATTTAGCTAATTAGGATGGACTCTTCAATTCCATACATCTCAATATAGACTCCCAGGCTGGGGATATGGCTCAGTTGGTAGAGTGCTTGCCTTGTATACACAAGTGCACAAGGCCCTGGGTTCAATCCCAAGCACCAAAAAAAAAAAATCAATATAGACTCCCAAAATATCTTCAGAGTATTATCCAAAAGAAAGCAAGCATATGAATGTTACTTTATGTAACAGCAATCTCAGAGAAAATATCCACAGCACCTTCCAAGTCAAGACTGGGAGCCCTGAACAAGCTCAAGACCTAGAAGTAAATTTTCACTTAAAATAAAACTTGGGGATAGGGGTACAATATAAATAATTTCTATTAAGAATGATACTTTGGTTCACCATTCAAAATGAAGATCATATAGATTCAATATCATTATTTTTCAAATAGGGACAGAATATAAAGAATTCTAACACCACTCTATTTATAACAAAATCTAGCCATTTTCATAGTAAACTATGTATACTGACAGATCATTTAAGTTTTTGCTTTAGGGCTGGGGTTGTGGCTCAGCAGTAGAGCGTGCAAGGCCTTGGGTTTGATCCTCAGCACCACATAAAAATAATAAAATAAAGGTATTGTGTCCAACTACAACTAAAAAATATTTTTTAAAAAAAGTTTTTGTTTTATTGATTGTAAGACTGAAGTCATAAAAAAAATTCAGTCTAGAACATATTAGTGGTGAGAGTTGCACAACCTATGAATATACTAAAGCCATTGAATGAACAATGAGAAAGAAAAAAAGAAAAATATCACACTTTTTTTTTTTTTGGCAAAGCAACACCATTCAGTTATCCAGGTATTAGCTGCAACAAATCAGTTTCTGTGGTATTTGAGTGACTACCCCCACTGGGTTAATGCTATATATATAATACCAACTTGCATCAAGCACCTGTTTCTGCTATGAAGTATCCTATGGAAAACAGGTAACCAAATCAACTTCATTAAAAAGTAAATAATAGGGAATAAATGGTGAATTAGTAAGTTGGAGTGATAGGAGGATTAACCAGAACATACAGGCACTTCATGAGTCATCAGGGTATTGGGGTTCATGATGGTCACAAGCTGATGGAGGAGATCTGGTTGGGACACAAAGAGCTCTGGAGCTAGTTTCTTCATTACATTTTCCAGCTGCTCAGCAGCATACCCTGGGACTCCATACAGGTTTTTGGCTCACCCCTGGAAAGAGATTATAAAAATAAATCAATCTGCAATACCAACACAAAACGAAATGTTAATCAGTTCGTATTTTTCAGACCCTGCTGTGTAAGACTTAGTTACAAAGGAATGTTCAAATTGAGGAAGTATCATTATAAATGTGATCTGAACATACGTAATGCATTTTCTACCTTCAAGTATAAGTGTAAGCATGAGACTTTTTACCTGAGGTCCATTCCTCTCCCAGCTCCCACTTTTAACTAACTAACCCTTTAAAAAATGCAGATATTCAGAATTTGTAATAATAAGGGATCTACAGGATATGAAGTTCCACGGTTTCCTACAGCAACTGACAAGAGATGGCAACTCTCCATCTTCCTCTTCCCTTGCCCATTCTGACAGATGAGGTTACATCAAAAATGATAAGGCAATTAGCACTTCTAAAGAGCTCTTATTCTTCAAAGCATTTTCAATTGTCAACCAATTAATCTGTAACATCCCTGTGAGATATGATAAATATCATCTTCACTTTACAGCTGGGAGTAACTGCCCAGGGAGGAAGAACTGATGCCATACGTATATATGCCATCTCTTCTTTCTTGTGGTACATTCTTGAATTCCTTATATAAGGATTTAAGTGAATTATGAATCTTCAAATATTTTTATATTTAGAAGCAAGATGAATAAAGGGGGGAAAACAGATGTGAAGAAATGGCTTTGAGAATAGAGATCCAAGTATCTGCATCCACAAAATTCACAGACACAAGGATGAGGTTCCCTCAAAGTGTTGTGGTGACAGAATTCCACCCAACAAAAAGGAAGCTGGCATCCCAAGGACCTGGAAGATACTATGTACCTATAGCCTGCCTCTATTCCCAAATTGCCATTGAATACAATTTTCTATAGGAAAGTACAGTCCAAAGCTTTTTTAACCATTCTATGAGTAAAAACTTACTCCACAGAAACAGGCTACACTTCTCAGGCTACAGTGTACAATTTAGAGGATCCATGTACTTTCTAGGAAGCTTTATAAACTACTACTGCCTTAATAGGATGCCTATTATAATAGCAGTGAAAAAAACTAGCTCATCAGTCTTCAAACATAGCTGAGACATATTTGAGAGGAACAGAAAGTTTTTCTACCCGGTTTACATACTGCTTATAATTTCTATGTGGGATTTCTCACCAGTGCAGGTATTTGATGGAATAGCTCCAATGGTCTTCAATATGCCAACAGAATGAAGAAAAGCACATTCCCACATACAACCAAGGGAGTTTCATGCCACATATATCAGCAGTAATATGGGCAAGGACAGACTGCTCCATCACTGGCATATTGTTCAAATTCCAGCCACTATCAAGATATTCCTAAAAATAAGAAAAATGAGGGTAAAGTTTTAGCTGTACCATGTTAATACTTTAGAATTCTATTTCCAAAGGCTGTCTGGAAAATAATTTCCTTCCAAATAAAAGGGAGTGGGAAGTAGAGGGGTCAACATGCTCAATTTTAGGATGCCCATAGATTAGTTCTGCCACATTTGAAGCTTTATATAAATGGACTTGTTCCAGGATTGGTGGAAAAGGCTGTAATCCTAGTGACTCAAGAGGCTGCTGCAGGAAGACTGCAATTTCAAAGCCAGTCTGGGCAATCTAACAAGACCCTGGATACAGAGATACTAAAGTTCAAAAATAGGCAAAGTAATCTCTGGTATTGGAAGTCAGAATAGTGGTTATCCTGAAAGAGGTAAAGTAATGAAGGAGAGAGGGCAAAGGGGGAGTTGGGCACCGATTCTTAATTCTTATTCGACTGCTGGTTACATGGGTGTGCTTAGTTTGTGAAAATTCATCAAGCTATAGATATAGGATTACCCATTTCCTGTGTGTGTTAGAATATATTTATATATTTATTTTTTTTGTTTACTTCCTAACAGGATAGAATTTTTTTAAGAAACCTGATGGTGTAGAAAACAATAGACTCATAGACATAATTTTAAGATAAATAAATAAATAAAACTCTTAGATTTTCTTCAGAAGGAGAAATTAAGTTATACAATCTGAAGGCAAAGTTATTTTCCCTTATCACCATGATATAAAATGTAGTGGTACAATTAGGACTAGAATTGTTCTATTGTCTTCCAACTTTTCTTGAAATCACTAAAAATCTGATAATTAAGGATCTGCTGAAAGTAATAATAAATTACTTCAAGGACCAAACAGAATTTCAATAAGTACTTAAACTTTCAAGCCACATACATGGACTTTCATTTTTTATAATAAGGATGCTGGGGTTGGGGGGGTGCTGGCTGGGGTTGTGGCTCAGCAGTAGAGCCCTTGCCTCACATGTGCAAGACCCTGGGTTTGATCCTCAGCACCACATAAAAATAAGTGAAATAAAGGTTTAAAAAAATGATCCCATTAAATAATAATAATAATAATAATAATAATAATAATAATAATAATAAGGATGCTATTAATCCAGTAGCAGGCTCTTTAGATCAAGGATATGCTGCATCATAGCTTTAAATGCACAAGTCTCCCTCAAACTAAAAGTTTCTTACTATTTGGGCCTACCTCGTCCTCAGGTGAAAGTTTGATTTTTCCATCTCGAACAGGAAAACCACTTCCAAATTCCTTTGAAGCAATATCAGCTCCATATTCCACTGTGACATCCTCTTCGATAGTGCCTACCAATCGCCAGAATTCTTTCTCCACAGTTCTGTGGGAACCATCTAAAAATATAATAAGAGGAAAAGGTGAGTTTTCTTACTCATTTACAAACTGCCTATGACTGATGTAACTAGGTAAATTAATGACAGGAATCATGGACCAGACTTCTAAGGGAAGATTCTCTCCATATCATTCCATAATTGATCCCAGGCAATTCAGGAAACATCTTTATTTTCTAAAAGGAATTTTATAATTAAGGAGCATTAAGAGTTGGGTACAATGGTGCAATGCTTATAATCCCAGAGACTCAGAGTCTAAAGCAAAGATTGTAAGTTCCAGGCCAACCTGAGCACCTTTGTGAGACCCTGTCTTAAAATATAAAATACAAAGGGACCAAGGATGAAGCTCAGTGGTAATGCATGCTGTGTTCCATCCTGGTTACCAAAAAAAGAAAAGAAACGGCAACATAAAAATTAAAAATTCAGGGGCTGGGGATGTGGCTCAAGCGATAGCGCGCTCGCCTGGCATGCGTGTGGCCTGGGTTTGATCGTCAGCACCACATACAAAGAAAGGTGTTGTGTCCGCTGAAAACTAAAAAAATATATATATATATTTTTTAAATTCTAAAAAAAAAATTAAGAATTCATGTTCCTCTATCACGAACCTGGCTATGATTATAAAAAGTAGCTAAAGAATGTAAAATGCTGATATTCAAAAATTGGGAATGTTTGTCTTTTCAGAAATGTAGTACACAACTTGGTTGAGGACAGTATAAAAATAATGGTCATCTGTGTTTAGAATGATGCTTTATACTTCAAGAGGCTTTTGAACACATTGTCTTTGAGTCCATCCATTTTTTTTTACTAGATATGAAAAGAAGAGTAAAGTAGGTAATGATGATTAAAAAAAGAGACAAGGTTGCAGAGTATGAACAAAAAGAACAATTAATTTGGGCAGAATGCCCTATAAAAAGGCACCAGACTGTCAAGGATCTGTTGATATCTGACTTGAGTACACAGTCAAGTAAGTAACTTAAACATCTTTCATCTTTTAATTAAAATAAAAAGCCAACCATAGATAGGTTGCAAGTCACTAGAATTGGCTGAGCAAAAACTGGCAAATACTATAATATACAAGGAAACAAAAGACCTAAAAATTCAAATGGAGAATAAATATAAGCCAATTAAATAAACAAACATTTTAGCTAATGTTGGTGATAATAAAGAAAAACAGGCTAATTAATATATACTGCTGGATGTTGGGACTGGGAATATAGCTCAGTTGGTAGAGTGCTTGCCTTGCATATACAAGGTTCTGGGTTCAAATCCCAGCACCACACACACACACACACACACACACACACACACACACAAAAGTAAAGCTGGAGTGCCATAAATTGATGGACCTGTGGGGGTAGGGTAAGGAATAAATATTCTTATTTATGAGAACATTAGATCTCAGCAATCATTCAAAGAACATAATTCAATTACAGAGATCAACATGGATGAAGTGTTTGCTATAGCATTTATTTAGAACTGAGGAAGACCCCAGCTTTAAATAACCAGAATTACTAAAGGAAACCATTTAGTTTTGTCATATTCATTTGATAGACTATTAAATGCTGAATGAAGCATGCTTATAGTGCTAGGTGAACCAGGGAGAATTAAAACAAGAATCCTATGCAGTTCATAATACTAACTTACATGCAACTAGCTAATATACAACAAATGCATTCCCAAGGCAAAGCACACAGCTTGGCACATAGTAAGTTGTCAATAAATGTTTGCTGTATTCTTTAAATTACATGCATTGGGCTAAAGGGACTGTAGGTGATTTTCTTTATTGCTATTTTTACTACTGCTACTGTATAATCTCTGTGAAAAAGGTATCTCTAGTGAAATTCTTAGATGAATCAGAATGCATTTTATTGTGGAATTTTAATATCATTAAAAATTAAAAGTGTCATTTCTGTCTCCAAAGTTATTAAAATCCTCTATCAAAGCAGTAAATGTGTACATACATGGACTGGCATGTTGAAGTAATCAGATTTGAATGCATCTGCCATTTCCCCAAAAGTACGAAGGGTGTAGTCCCTGGCTGTTTGTTCAAAGCCAAATGCTTCTTGTGGTTTACTACATTCCTGCAAATAAAAAAGAAAGTTTGTGTTCTAGGTGGCACCTGAAAATGTCAAGACTACAAGTCTATCTGGTCAATCATCAAAAGGACAGATTTTCTTTAAAAAAAAAAGTTTTATTTTTTTTTACTTCTATGCAATGTCTCCGTTTAAAAAAAAAATCAATCTGCCTGAAATTTGAAGGGTGTTCTAGCAAGCAAATAAATTTACTTAAATAATCACATCTTTGAATAATTTAAATCTCTATAAAGAAGCATCCTAGGCTGGGCATGGGGAAGCTGAAACAGAAGGATAACAACTACCAGGCCAGCCTGGGCAAATAAGTGAGATCCTATCTCAAAATAATAAATTTAAATGGGGGGATATAAAGCAGTGACTAGGAATATAGCTCAGTGGTACAGTTACCTGAGTTCAATCACCAATTATTAACTCTTTGTCCCCAAACCCACATACACACACAGAAAAGAGGCAGCCTAAAACCTTGCTTCTTTCAGAACCAAAAAAAATGTTTTCAATAATGAGAGGAATAATGTCCTTCAGAGAGTTAAAACTAAGAAAAAAATCAACACATAATATATCATCAAAATAGAGATAAAACACTTGATGGAAGTAGAATGGCTCTCTGAACAGCATTAGTTAATTATATCCTAACTATGCCATCAAAAACAAACACTGAGCCAGGCACAGTGGTGCATGCCTATAACCCCAGCAACTTGGGAGACTGAGATAGGAGAATCCCAAGTTCAAGGGCAGCCTCACCAACTTAGCAAGGCCCTAAGCATCTTAGTAAAATCCTGTCTCAAAATAAAAAATAGAAAGGATCAGCAATGTAGTTAATTGGTAAAGCAGCCCTAGGTTCAATCCCCAGTACTAAAAAAATAAAACTAAACATTGAGAAGTTAGCAGGCAGTTACAGGTGGCCCTAGATTATAGAAAATTAATGAATTTGAATATTCCAGACCATCTTGCAAGTTCAACCCTATTTTTTTCAAAATATTTTTTAGTTGTTGATGGACATTTATTTTATTTATTTGTATGTAGTGCTGAGAATCAAACCCAGTGCTACCACTGAGCCACAACCCCAGCCAAGTTCATCCCTATTATCCACCTTATTATATAATCTAATCCTAACTCAAACATAGTATTCAAGTGACTGTTTCATTATAAATAGTATAAAATAATCCTCATAAAAAGTGATGGCAAGTATCAGTAAATACACAAAAATACTTTAAAAAGTAGATCACTAAAATTGCTTATGTAATGTAATTTCATTTGTTTAAAATAGAAGAGAGTCTGGATGAATATACACTGATATGATGGTTATCTATGCACTGTGAACTATCTCTATTTTCAGTTGTTCAGTGTTTCAAGAATTCTTGCTAAGAATATGCAGTGCTTTTTAGAATGAGATTTTTTTAAAAGCAATGTAATTATATCTTACATTTTTTTTACTTCCCCCCCCCCTTCTCAGCCACACTGTGGAATTTACTTCTAAGACTTCTATCCTATTCAGGGTCAATCCAATTTTCTTCCTGAACTTCACTATTATCCATTGCCAAATCTAAACCACCAGGCAAAGAAAAAGTACTCCAGAAGACATTTTCTAATGTTACCACTGTCTTTAATTTTTACCTGAGCCAAACACTTAGGACACCTCCAGTCTCCCTTGGGAACATCATGGAGTGGTGGAATCAAGCAAAAGGTATGGTAACTGTCATCACAGCCATCACATAAGAGAAGCCGGTCCTCATCATTGCCACTGCCACACAAGAGGCAGACATACAGGTCCACCTGCATCAATGAAAAAGAGGGTAGAACAAAGCAGAATGAGCTATTACTTGATTTAGTGAAACTGTAAGAATGAAATGGATCTAAGACATGTATGTAGTCTTTCCAGCCTGCTTCCAGTTGTACAACTTCTATAAGGGATATTTAAAATAAAAAAAAACCCTTCATTTTCTATAAAAGGTATTTCATAATACTTCATGCAACCTCAGTTCCAAAATGTGATCTCCCAAGTTTCTGAATATTTTTTCTCAATTGTCCTATATTTACATTGCTACCTTTTGGTAGTTTAAAAATAAGTCTTTCAGGGGTGAGGTTGTGGCTCAGTGGTAGAGTGCTTGCCTAGCCCCTGTGTGGCACTGGGTTCTATCCTCAGCACTGTGTTTATATACAATTAAAACAAGTATATTTTAAAAAGCTTATGACCCAACCTTAAAAGAAAAAAAAAAGTCTTCTAGAAGAATAAGGTGCTAGGTAATAATTACCCGCTAACCAAAAGTAGAATTTATGAAGGAAAAATTCAATTTTGCCATATTTAAAAGAAGAGAAGTTTTAAAGTTAATTAACTACATTAAACTACCACTTCAAATTCTAATTAAGTAAGGGTCAGTGTTTAAAAGTTCCCCCAAAATACCCACTGGTGAGGTATATTTACCGGTGTGGGAGCAGGAAATGAGGGCAATCAGAGCCTAACACTCTAGTTTCACTTTAAACAAAAGTGTCTAACAGAGTAAACAGCTCCCCATCTCTGCCATGTCCTACCCACTAATCCCTAGGCTCCTTTCTTCTTATTTCCTTCCTTTCTCTGTTTTATATTTCATTTCTTTTTTCTGTTCCTTTCCCTTGCTAGATGGAAAGTTGGAAAACACCAAACTGATTTTTGAGATAGCCTTCAGCTCATTTGAAGGTAGGTTCGTTGATTCAATATATGATACAGCTCGTTTACTATTCAGTGCTCAACAGAATGTACTCTAGAAAAACAGCTGCCCCTACCACCTCCCCATATTACTACACTGTCTTTATAAGGTTCTCGTGTATTTCTTCATTTACAAACTGATAGTATAAACTGACTCAAAAAGATCTTTTCATTGTCAGGCAGTAAGTTAACCTAACCTAAGTATGGCACAAAAGTATAAGCTTCAGGGTAAAGAGACTCAAAAGGAAGAAATGAAAGGAGAAAAGAAGAAATGGGGGAAAAGAGAAAGGAAGAAATCAACTCACAGCATTGGTGGATTTTTTAGATCGATTCTTGGGCTTTTCCTTCTCACTTTCTACAATATAATCTTTCTTCTCAGTGAGTTCTTCCTTGACGTTACTTTTCATTTCTTTGTCTGTGGGAGGCAATCCAAAGTTAGATCTTTCTGTATTATGCTGTTCTCTGCTTCCTTCTTCACCCCATCACCTCCTTCTTCCTTCTTTTTTTATATTGGGTATTGAACCCAGAGCTTCCCAAATCTAGGCAAGCACTGAGCTACATCCCAGGAAATTTTATTTTATTTTGAGACAGGTCTCACTATGTTGCATAGGCTGGTCTCAAACTTGTGATCCTCCTGCCTCAACATCCTAAGTAGCTGGGAATACACCGTACTCAGCTATGTTTTCTTTCTTATTTATGAATAAACTTTCTTACCATTTTCACATTTTAGTGTTGGACAACCCATTCGACGTCTCAGATTATGAGTTCTGGCTTCTGTTGTCTCTTCTGGCTCTACTTTAATATTCATGGCCTAAAAGAAATTATCATATATATGAATACTTTCTTTAAAAAGAAAGAAATCTTTAAAGAATATAAACTGTACAGGTTTATATAATCTTACAAACTATATCTGTTAATCAGGAATTCAAAACACACTTCTCTCTTCCCTTGGAGACCACCTCATCTTTGAAACAACTCTTTTTTTTAATGTTTTTTAGTTGTAGATGGACACAATAATTTTATTTATCTTTATGTGGTGCTGAGGATTGAACCCAGTGCCTCACTCATGCTAGGTGAGGGCTCTACCACTAAGCCACAACACCAGTCCTGACACAACTCTTACTTAAGGTATAAAGGAGAAACTTAGAAGTTAACAGAGTATTCTCCACTATTTTATGTTTTGAAAAATAAAAATAAAATAAAATAGGCCCTTTCCCCACCAAAAATAACAATGAAAAATCAGGAACAAATTATGGGAAATATTACTACTCAAATTGGAAACAACTCTTATTTTCCTCCTGGAAGCTTATTTATTTTTGTTGACTTCTTTTCAAGGTCTACCAGTATTCACAGAAAATTCAGCTTCTAAAATTTTCTTCAATTCTTTTTACAAACCATCATTATAAACTATACTTTAACATCAATAAACTATTAAGTACTTCCTTCTCATTGAGGGTATATAAGCCAGTCTTGGTTTCTATTGTTTCTCAAAGTACTAATATTTATTGGGTTTTGTTGTTGTTGTTGTTGTTTGTTTCTTTTTGCGGTGCTGGGGATTAGAACCGAGGGCCTTGTGCATGCAAAGCAAGCACTCTTACCAATAGAACTATATCCCCAGCCCAGTACTGATATTTTTTGGGGAAAAAAAAACCAAAATTATTTTTGTGATCTGTTAACCAAGTAGTGTTTCTGAAACTATATATCAATTTGCCCTTGTTCATTCAGGTATATTAAGGATGTCCATAAGTAAGAGATTTTCTTCTAAAGGTGTCACTGAGGTAAGATGTAGGCATCCATATCCCAGGACATGTGTCTCAGTTATTTCATTATTTCTTTTATCTTTTCTTCCCCCTTTGGAGGGGGGTGTCCAGGGATTGAACTGAAGGGCACGTGACCACTAAACCACATCCCCAGCCCTATTTATATTTTATTTGCAGACAGTGTCCCACTTAGAGTCTCACTAAGTTGCTGAGGCTAGCTTTGAACTTGTGATCCTCCTACCTCAGCCTCTCTAGCTGCTAGGATTACAGGCATGTGTCTCCACACCCGACTATTATTTTTTTTTTTTTGAAGTAATGAGAATTGAACCAAGGGGCCTTGCTCATGCTAAGCAAACATTCTGCTACTGAGCTATATCCCTAGCCCTTATTTATTTTGAGAAAGGGTCTCACCTATGCCAGATTGGAGGGAAACCTGTGATTCTCCTGCCTTAGGCCTCCTAAATAGCTAGAATTGCAAGGGTGTGCCACCATGCCCAGCTTATCTACACAATTATTTTTTATTAGAGCATTATAGTTACACATAGTACTTAGGTTTATTAAAGATCAAGGATATGCTCAAAAAAACTGATTCTTTAATTAACAAACTTAATATGTTTATGGCTTTTGAATAACTATTTTCCTATTCTAGATAGTTTCCCTCATTCAAAAAATGGGGTTACTAAAGTTTTTCATATTTCCAACTTTTCAAAGTAAAAAAACACTTCTCTTATTTATTCATTTTCTCAGAAAGCAAAATGGCTGAGTCTTTTTTTTCCATCTTTGTCAATGATTATTAAATAGTCAAGAGATTGAGAAGTGTGGTTACTGCAATATGAAGCTTCTCATTTCTAAATGTTCCCTATATATTCTGAATCCTAAAACATACATGCTATCAGACAGACTATACAGGAATCCAAAAAGTTTACACCTCTGTATGGAACAAGATAACTGAAAAAATATTCTTTCTTTTCCAGGGAAACTTCTTATCAGTCTTTTTACTATTCTCCTGATTTTCCTTTTATTTCACCTCATATATTTAATGCTACTTTAAGCTTCCCAATTCTCTCTCAGCTAAGTATTTGACATTGGTTCCATGCTACTTTTCAGTAAGTCTAAGAATTATGGCTTTCACTCTCTAACCTGTTTTAAAAAACTAACAACTCCCCATCTTCACATCTCCCACCCTTAATCTCCAATGTATATCACCTTTGAAAGTACAATGGGCAGACTGGGGTTGTAGCTCAGTGACAGAACACTTGCCTAGCACATGTAAGGCACTGGGTTTGATCCTCAGCACCACATAAAAATAAATAAATGAATGTATTGTGCCCATATACAACTAAAAATTGAAAAAAAAAGAAAGAAAGAAAGGGCAATGGACAATCCAAATAGAAGCACAAGAACACCCATTCTTCCTAAGTATTGACTAGTTACAACTCAGCAGCTATCCAGGCAACATAAGCCCAGAAAAAGCTCTTCAATTTCTTATCCCTTTGCTGGAACAGTTCCCACCACCCCCACCCCACAAGTGTAAATGCTGGAATACACAAAGCCTCCTTGTGTGAGATGAATAAGGTTCAAAACAATAAAAAGCATAGGTACAGTTGTTGGACAGCCGTAGCACCACAATTCCACAATGCCTGCTAATGGACCTGGAGAAGCTCTCACCTCAGCTCTCATGCATTTCGCTCTTCGGGCTGGGGGACAGGTTTCTGAGGGCTGCACAGACTGCCTCTGGGGAATATCATGGGGTTTGCACTCCTTGTCCTTTGTGTCTGTGGTCAGGTTGGGCTTCTGTAGACACTAAACATAAAATAAATTGCATTAATGAATCTCCCTTCTTTTTTTTTAATCTGGTTTTGATGTATTTTTACATGGTACAATTATTTATGTAAGTAACATACAGGTCTATTTTTTAAAATCTAAATACAAAGACAAGTTTGCATCTGTTTTAAAAAACTAACAACTAATAATATACACACATGTAATAAGTACAACAGCTTAAATTTTTTTAAACAACTAAATTTGGTTTCTTCAATTTATTTCATTGATCTCATTAAGTCACAGGAAACCACAGCAGGTTCCAGACACTCCCAAAGAGCCATTTGCAATTTCCCTTGCTTGCAACTGTCAATTAATTGAAGACAAGTTGTTAAAAAGACCCCTAATATGTTCCAAAAATAATTTCCTACATTAAGACTATCTTATTTTTCAAAAAGTGTTTGGAGTAATAAAAAGGGGAATCCAATAGGTTTTTTACAATTTTACCATCTTGTAGTTTTAGAAATAACTAAGCAATGCTGTCACCAAAATATACCACCTGAATTGAGAAAACAGGACATGTGACAAGCATTCCAAGGTTTGCATATCTCCAACAAAGTCTAACTCACAAAGCAAAGATTAATCAGTAGCTCAAAGCAATAACTGGCTCATCATACAAGTCTCTACTTATTCACTTTCTCCTTTAGTTTAATTCTAAGCTGACTAAAACATGGTATTTAATGACAATACAGCATAACACAACAAAGTATCACCACTGAAGCTAATATGAATTTTAAGTTAGCACTTCCATTTCATAAGAGAACCCACAAACATCTTAAGCTTTCGGGAGGTGGAGATAGAGGAGATTAAACCCAGGATAATTTATCATTAAGCTACATCCACAGTCCTTTTATTTTATTTTGAGACAGGGTCTCACTTGGTTGCTTAGGGCCTTACTGTTTTAAGTTGCTGAGGGTAGCCTGCAACTTTAGATCCTCCTGCCAGAGGCCCAGAGTTGCTGGGATTATAGGTGTGCACCATCCTACCTTGCATGCAAAGCATTTTTTTCCCGCCAGAAAGGTAATATGCCATGTCATAACAAGGTTGAGAGGGAGGCACATCTCACACAGGAGCATGAACACCCAATCGTCACGCTTATGAACCGAAGGATCATGGCAAGGATTTTTTTAAAGTGAGTTCCAGCTAGGCAAAGTATGCACATTTATAATCCCAGCAACTCAGAAGGATCAAAAGTTTCAGGACAGCCTCAGTACCTTAGTGAGACCCATCTCAAAATAGAAAATAAAAAGGGCTGAGATTGTAGCTCAGTGGTAAAGTTCCCCTGGTTTCAATCCCCTATACCAGCTGTGCAACACCCCCTGCAAAATGTTCCAAAATGTAACCATCTAGAGGTTTTATATCATTTGTATTTGGTATGATAGGTACCAAAATAACAAAATTCCAGAATTATTGGCATTATGGATACCACTATTACCATATAGTCTTATTTACATGTTTAGCTCCTTTTCCTTTACATTTGCAGAGAAAATAGAGACGCTGTGGGGAGAATAAACAAAAGAAACCATAGAGAAACAAATTATCAGTCTATTTTCTAATGTTTAAGAAATATAATATATAAAACAGAACATCAAGTGATTACTTAATATCAAGTGAGGAATATACCAAAGACACAACAACATAGCAATACTAAATATTTTGTTCTTTCTAAGTGATTTTATTTGGAAGTCAATTATTATATCATTAATATTATAATTAAACAGTCTGAAAAACTTATGAATAAAATACCAATAATAAGTGAGAGAACCTGAGTTTTTTAAAAAAAATTGTTATGAAATAATATCTACCATTCTATAACAAGTCTTCTATTGAGCATCTGGAGCACATTTAAAGAAAGCAAACAGAGAAGAATAAACTTGCCCATCACATAAATTAACCCATTTATGTGTTCTATGAACTCTCTATTTGAGACACCAAAGTTGGGAAATACTAATTACTGTAAGGATGGTCAGAAATTCAGATACTAAATATTCAGACCATTTTTATTTCCCACTAGTTTCAATGATTTCCATTATCTATGATCAGTTCAGTTCTATAGGGACTCTATATATTGAGACCTACGAGCTTAGCAGCTTTTTAGAATATACACGAAGAGGGCTGGGGATGTGGCTCCAGCGGTAGCACGCTCGCCTGGCATGCTTGCGGCCCGGGTTCGATCCTCAGCACCACATACAAACAAAGATGTTGTGTCCGCCAAAAACTAAAAAATAAATATTAAAATCCTCTCTATATATATAAAAAAAAGAAATATGCATGAAGAGCTTCATTATTTTGTTCTGAACCATAAATCAAAACACACACCTGAAGCCTTGGTTTTATATCTAATGCTACCACAAACACTAATTTTAACCTTTACTTGAGAAACAGAAATTTACAAATGATTAATAGCATCACACCATAAGCACATCATCCCACAGAGTAATCCCTTAAGACATTTAAAAAACATGATGATGCAAGATGGAGACCTGTGTTCTATAATGCCCATATATCATTGCTCAACTTTACTCAAGTTTCTCCAAATTTAGGCAATAAATTTGCAATAAATCCTTCATTATGTGCACTTCTTTTTTAAAACTCTATATTTTCTAATTCTCCTTTACCATAAAAACAAATTTTGACAATGAGAAATGAGCATAGGGGCTAGAGGTGTAGCTCAGTGGTATGGCTCCTGCTCATCATGTGTGAGACCCTAGGTTAAATCCCAGAACCCCCATTCCCTGTCCACGCCCCCCCCTCAAAAAAAGGGGGACCAATATAAACCAATATAAACTTTCAATAGTAGGAGAAATTAAATCAAGACCTGGATATAAAATGGAAAGCCACCATCATTCAAAACTGTGTTTTTAAAAACATTCAATGACATAGCAGATGCTCATGTCGAAAAGACAGGATAACAATATTGTATAGGAAGAACCCATTGCCAATTTGTATATACATGCATAAAAAACAGCCAAGAGAAGTAACAAGCAGGAGGATTAGGGGCAATTTATTTTCATGATACTTCCCTGTGTTTTTAAATGCTTTTTAAACAACAAAACTCCACTGCCTAAGTATACAGATGGCATATTTCTGAAATGTTGGAACTTTAAAGCAGGAACTTTCTCTCCCCTGAGTCACTGCAACCTCCACACTTCAGATTCAAAAAGAGAAAATCTATATGGACAACTCTATCTAGGTCTGATTATAAAACAGAACCATACAAGTTCCAAATTCAATATTGTTTTTAATTTCATCCATGGACTCACTAACCACTCATGTAATATACATTAAAACAGCTGGGCATGGTGGCACATGCCTGTAATTTCAGCTACACAGAAGGCTGAGGCAGGAGGATCAAGTTTGAAGTCAGCCTCAGCAACTTAACAAAAAGACCCTGCCTCAAAATTGGGGGGAAAAAAAAGTAAAGGAAAAAAAGGTGGGGGCAGGTGGTAGGGTAAGGATGTAGCTTAGTAATAAAAGCACCCTTGGGTTCAGTTCCAAGTAACAAAAATAGACACATAGCTTTCTGAATATCAGATTGGTCACTTTCTTCTAGGCTAAAATGAAAATTTACTTGAAATCAAGAAAGGAGAAAGGGAAGAAAATCTATAGGATTTAAGCATTACAAATGGTACTAGATTATAATATTAGAACAGGGTTTTGATTACTGGTTTGCCCTCAGAAACCATGTTATTATCTACCTTTCTATAACAAAGAAACAACTTTTAAGATTATAGGGCTCACTGCTCTAGTCTTAGAATAACTCAAAGGATTTAAATAAATTATGACTCTCTTTTTTTTTGCCAGAATCTTGAAATAGGTGGGAAGTTTCTACAATATTGTTTTACCTTAATTAATGAGAACAAAAGTGTTTATCTGAGTAAATTCACAAATACCATTTCTGTATGGAAACAAACATGGCTAGGTAAGAACTACTGAAAAAGGAACCCATTAGCTTCAAAGCTTTTGGGTTTTTTGGTTTTGTTTTGAATTGTGTTACAGAGGATTGAACCAGGAATGGCATATGCTAGGCGAATCTTCTACCACTGAGCTACATTCTCAGCCTTTTTTTAAATTTGATTTTGAGATAGGGCATCATTAAATTGCCCAGGTGGTCCTAAATTTTGTATTCTTTCTCCTTCAGCCTCCCATTAACTGGATTACAGTTTTAAATCCCACCACACACCCTGAAGCTATGCAGTATTTTTAAGTTCCTTCTCCTTTACAAATATAAGCATTCTACATGACCCTTTCCTTGGGAATCTCTGCTGGCAAAAAAGAACAAATAAATTATTTTCCAAGTTATACTTTCATAATATGGGAACCAGGGATGCTTTAAATAGCAAGCAAATGCAAAAGTATAAACCTAACAGTATACAATAATTAACTTCTTGCTGTAAATAAACACCTGTTGTGGAGTAAATACAGATTTCAGGTTTTGACAGTAAAATAACATGTCCTCTATAATCTTACTCATTCTAAAAACAAATGTCTAAGTATGGTTGCTCTCAAAACAGAATAACAACACTGGAGAAAACAGCCAAAAACCAAGGTCTTCTGAACAGTGTCATTCAAATACAACTAAGGCTTTTTTATTCCCCCTAAAAGATAATATACCAACAAGCAGTAAATGAAACAGGTATGTGGCGAGCCCCAAAACTCCCCCTCAGACTGTCTCCAGACAGGAATAAATTGTAAGGGTTGAGAATTCGTTCATAATGCCCTCTGATATGTGAACCCACAGCTTTGCCAGGAGCAAAACCCATCTTGGTGGCAATTTTGGTCCATTTTCTATCCTTGAAAACAACTGCAAATCCACCTTCTTCTGCAACTAACTGTTAAAATAGCAAAAGTTAGAAACACTTATGTGGAAATCATGCCTAGGTAGACTCCAAGAACAAAATGTTCTTGGCTAATGTTATATTTTAAAAATACTTTTCCCAAGTAAAAGAAAAAATGCATGTGCTGTTAATATCAAGCTAGACAATTAAAACATTTTTTTAACAATATGTTCATAAACATTTTGTCCCTCCCAAAATGACTTCTTGCTTCCCCAAAGCAGTCATCTTAAAAGAATCATAATCAAATCTCTACTAAAGCAAAGGCCCTAGGGACTTGGTCCTACTCCGTGACCCTTAAAATCTCCACAAACTAAGGGACAGAAAGCCTGAAATAATGTTTGGTGGAAAGAATGCAGGCTTTAGATTAAAGTGGGACCTGGGGGGCTGGGGTTGTGGCTCAAGTGGTAGTGTGCTCGCCTAGCATGGGTGCGTCCCGGGTTTGATCCTCAGCACCACATACAAAGATGTTGTGTCTGCCGAAAAATAAAATGTAAATAAAATATTTTTTTTTTTAAAAAGTGGGACCTGGAATTTAACTATGAGCTCAGCCATTTTAACTGGGTCATTTTTTTGTTTGTTTGTTTGTTTGTTTAAATCCCCATGAGCTTCAGTTTGTCTGTCTATACTAAAATGGAAAGAAATAGTTTACAGAATTATTGGTGAGTTTAAAAATGACAAAAACGGGTGGCAGCAAAATACACAAGACTTCCAGACCAGACAGATGGAACCTGATTCTTATCACTCAACGGAACTAAAAATCTCACTTTACTTTGATTTTGGTACCAGGGATTGAACTCAGGGGTGTTTTACCACTGAGGCACATCCCTTTTTATTATATTCAATTATTTAGAGACAGGGCCTTGCTGAGTTGCTTAGGGCCTTGCTAAGTTGCTAAGGTTGGCTTTGAACTAACAATCCTCCTGCCTCAGCCTCCCCAGTTGCTGGGATTACAGGAGTGTGCCATTTCACCCAGCTTCACTTTATATATTTTAAACAAGTTTCTTCACAAGGCAAAGAAAACCAAATGCACTGTTCACAATTATATAAATGAGTAAGATGGTCATTAGCCCTTTACCTTATTTAGCTGAAACAAGTCCAAGATCTTCCTCTCCACATGTGGAATTTTTAGAGTACTTCCCTGTAACTCCCAGTACTTTGCAATCTGGTCCAGGAAATTCAATTTTACACGAGTTTGAGCCTAAATGACAAAAAACTGAGCATTAATCTCAGATATTTTGTTTATGTGTTTGTTTACTTATTTTTGGACATGTCTCACTATGTTGCCCAAGATGAGCTTGAATCCCTGGGATCAAGGGATCCTCCCACCTTAGCTTCCTGAATAGCTCAGACCACAGGCACATATGCCTGCTTATAAAATAAACTTACCTAGTTTTATTTTAAAGCTCATGTCTATTACCTGCCTGTGCCACATTTTCATTCTTAGAATATTTAAATGCAAAACTATTTCTGAATTCAAGAGAAATAATCAAAGGATACAAGATAAAGCTGATTAAACAATCATACTTTAATAGAGAAATAGCTGAAAGTAAATAAATGAAGTTTGCTAAAAACTTATATACTAACTCAACAAAACCTTAATTTAGCCCTTATCATGCATGTGTCAGGCAAGGAGTTCTACACTCAATAAACAGTCTTATAACATAAGTTCTTACCCTAAAAGGTGCTTCATTTAAGAGGTACCAGAGTAAACACAATTTCATTTTACAGCTTAAGTTACGTGACAAGTTTTTATATGCCCACCTTGGTTTTTTTACAACAAGATTTCAAAGGCTTGTTGCAAGTAGAAATTTTCTTACTTGCTCAAACACAAATCTAAAACCAGATTTATAATAGTGCTTCTATAGCAAATTTTTTTCAATGGTCCTGGGGATTGGACTCTGGGCCTTGTGCATGGTAGATAAACACTGTACTGCTGAGCTACATACATCCCCAGCTCTGATCCTCCTAGCTCAGCCACCCAAGTATCTGGAATTATAAACATGCAACACCAGATGCGGTCTATATCAGTTTTTAAAATATATATATATTTTTGGTTGTTAGAAGATCTTTATTTTTATTCATTTATTTATACGCGGTGCTGACAATCAAACCCAGTACCTCTCACATGCCAGGCAAATACTCTACCATTGAGCCACAACCCCAGCCCCCATATCAATTTTTAAAAGTGCCTATAATTTAAAGATAAAAAAGGAAACTTTTTAAACATATTATTATTATACAGTCATTTTTATTTTTACTCTCTTTGCCAAATATAAGCTGGACAGTTTGGGGAGATTTAACTTGAAGCCAGACCAAAATTTGGATCAATATTCAGATATTCTCAATCATACCAAGATTTCAAGTTAGTAATTATCTTCTGTTTTCAGGTTTAATTTGAATTTGAAAATACACTGAAATTATTTACAGTATACACATTTTAATCCTATTATCAATGTCTATAAAATTCTGTTGGATATGTGCTCTGTTTCAGTTAAGGATGTTTAGTTCAAAATTAAAATCAGATTTTAAAACTAACAAAAAACACAAGTCTTATCTACCCTGCTCTTGGTGGCTAGAAACTGAAAAAACATCTGTTCTCTAGAGAATGTTCTGTGTTCCTCACTCTTCCTTAGGAAACTAAAGTGTTATTAAATCTAAGTGACAAAGTTATGCATTTTGAAGAAATTAGGACTATAGAATCTGTTCTACTGTGTAATTCTTTTCAAAACCTAAATTCTAATGATTATCGCCTTAATATAGGATTTACTAACAGACCAAAAAGTGTCTGACAAGTATCATTGCTTTTAGTAAAATTTGTCTGTTTCAATGGCCTTACTGCAAATTGTTTTACCATGATCATCAACTATTGGACATAATTTCTTTCCCTACCAGATTGGTGACAAAGCCTCTTCAAAGTGGACCCCTCAGGAATACAGGAAACAGGAACAATAGTAAAGACATTACCTCCAATTCATTCAGCCTCTGGATCCGTGGAGTAAAATGAATTTTATCAACATCACATGCAAAAGGTGGCTGCCAATCCTAGGAGAGAGCAAAAGCTCTTATTAGAAGAATTTATAATTATTTGACATTTAGTAGCAGAATATATACACGAATGAATGATATATCACATATACTCCCCCCCTTCCCTGCTGAGCCCAGCAATATCACTAAGCGCCAGCCTGTGTTGAAAAAACAGGTTTAGGTAAAGAGACTCTAACTTCTTATTTACTACAGAAGTATCTTACTACAAAACAGCTATATCAACACCATAATATATATTTTTATATATTTAAACTTCTAGTCACATTAGCTTTTATTAAAAAGTTGAAGATAAGTTCTTCAATAGGGGGAAGGAGAAACTGACATCCAAAACCAATTTTCACTATCCTTAATATGTCTATTCATATAGATACCTGATCTCTAGAGAATCCTTCTATACTGGGAGAACTGAGATCATGAGGAAAGAATCAAGCAAGAAGAAAAACATATAAATTTACCTATGTGGAGCTAAATACAAACAAAAATCTACAATAAGGTAAGAGCTAAAATATTTTAAAAATGCTTTTTAATGAATTTCATTTGAAATAATAATGAAAAAGTCCAGAGATGGATAGCAGTGATAGTTGCACAACAATGTAAATGTATTCAACCAAAACAATCATAATCATAATTATAGGAACAGGGAAATCAATAAAGTAGATCAAGGAGATCAGGAAAAAAAGAAAAAGTGGCTTTGAAATAGAAAAATAAAATATTGAAAAGATATAATTCAAGGAAGTTCATATCCTTTAACCGAATTTCATACACAGAAATTTATCCTAAGAGAATAATTCAACCAGAGTGAACAAATTTCATGTGTGAAATTAACTGCAGTATTATGTTAGGAAGAAATATTAGGATATTAAAATAACAATGAATAACATACAGCATTTGCAAGTTCCAGATTTATAAAGAATCTCTGATCAATAAGAAAAAATTGGGGGGGGAAACTAGGGTGTAGCTCAGTAGTGAGAGAGCATGCTTAGCATGCACAAGGCCCTAGGTTTAATCCCCCGAACCAAATTTTTAAAAAGAAATGGAAAATGACCAATCATCCCAAGATTAGTGTCCAAATTAATTCCAAATAAGAAATAATCAAAGCTTATATTGTTTCTACCTATCTTACTTAGCAAAGACTGAAAATACACATACCATCGATATTAGAAATTTGTGACAAACTGTGCACTCTTAATGGTAAGATATTTAGGAAGCTTATTAAGGCATATGCCCTCTGACCCAGAAATTCCCTGACAGCAATTTACAAATATGCATTAGTATTCACAATAACAAGATGTAGACACAGGAAATTCACTGTAGAATTGTTTCAACTTAAAACCAAATACGTGGGCCGGGATTGTAACTCAGTGGTAGCATACTTAACTAGCATGTGTGAGGTACTGGGTTCAATTTGCAGTACCACATATAAATGAGTAAAATAAAGGTCCATCAACAACTAAAAATAAACATATAAATTAAAAATTATTTAAAAAAAAAACACACCCAAATACACTAAGATGGGCTTGGTGGTACACACAGCTGTGATCCCAGCTAATTGGGAGGGTGAGATAGAGGAATAACTAGTTCAAAGCCAGCTTGAGCAAAATAAACAGAAAGCACTGGGGACATAGCTCAGCAGTAGACAGCCCCTACGTTCAGTCCTCAGTAAACAAAACAAAAATAAATGACAACAAAGCCCTAATATGTATCAGTGAGGAGTAAGTTAAGCAAATGTTGGTACATCTGTAAATAATAAAACTAATCAGCGGTAATAAATAAAATATCTAGGCATTCAACATTGAAAATAGCTAAGATTCAATGAGTAAACAAAAACAAAACATGAAAAATTGTGTTCACAGTTTTATGTACTTTAAAGACTACCATAACAGGAAGAAGGAAGAAAGGCTTTTTCACCTTTCAAACCTATACTGCAGGAATTTATCACTATAGTTTTTTTGTTTAAAAATAAAAAAAGCCAGGCATGACAGAGCAACTCAGGAGGCTGAGGCAGGAGGATTAAGTTCCAGGATAACAACAGGGCAATTTAATGAGACTGTCAAGAAACTGGGGATGAAGCTCAGTGGTAGAGCACACTGGCATTCAATCCCCAGTGGTACCAGGGATGGGGGTGGGGGGTAACAAAAAATAGAAGTTTAGTTTTGTTTTAGTGATATAAAAGACTTCAGTTGAAATGCCCACCTGCAAGTTCTAACACGTGAGGGTTAGTTGTTTAAGAATACAATGTTTAATGCCATTTCAGTCACACTGCCTTCTCAATAAAGACTATGACATCCCAGCAGCTCAGGAGGCTGAGACAGGAGGATCACAAGTTCAAAGACAGCCCCAGCAACAGTGAGGCGCTAAGCAACAGTTGAGACTCTGCCTCTAAATAGAATACAAAATAGGGCTGGGAATATGATTAAGTGGCCGAGTGCCCCTGAGTTCAATCCCCGGTACCAAATAAATAAATAAATAAAGACTATGGCTAATATTTAAATGGTAGTTATGTTCAAGTTAAAAATACTCCATACTAGGGCTGGGGATGTGGTTCAAGCGGTAGCGCGGTCGCCTGGCATGAGTACGGCCCGGGTTTGATCTTCAGCACCACATATAAAGATGTTGTGTCCACCAAAAACTAAAAAATAAATATTAAAAATTCTCTCTCTCTTTTTAAAATAATAAAAAAAATAAAAATACTCCATTACTAGTCAAAAATATGAAAGTCTAGGGGCTGGAATTCTAGCTTAGTGGTAGAGTGCTTGCCTAGCATGTGTGAGACCCTGGGATGAATCCCAGGCACCACTTAAAACTAAATAAAATAAAGGTGTTGTGTCCATCTTTTTAAAGATGAAAGTTAAAAATACTCCATACTAGTCAAAAAGATGAAAGTCTAGGGGCTGGGGTTCTAGCTTAGTGGTAGAGCACTTGCCTAGCATGTGTGAGACCCTGGGATGAATCTCAGGCACCACTTAAAAGTAAATAAACAAAATAAAGGTGCTGTGTCCATCTTTTTAAAGATGAAAGTCTGCCAGGTGCAGTGGCACACACCTATAATCCCAACAGCTCAGTAGGCTGAGGCAGAAGGATGGCAAGTTTGAGGACAGACTCAGCAACTCAGTGAGACCTTGTCTCTAAATAAATACAAAATAGGGCTGGGGAGGTGGCTCAATGGTTGAAAGTCCCTGGGTTCTCTCCCTGTATCACATATACGAACAAGTGATCAAATATTTAGTTTTATCATACCATCCAAAAGGATTTGAAGGTGATATAAATTATTCCCTAACTGATCAGATAGATAATAAACCTTCTAATCTCTAAACATAAACACATGATATAGAAATTTCATGTCCTGATAAGCCTGAAAAACTTTGAAAAATTAAAGTATATCTTTATATTTCTATAAGTAATTTATGCTTATTTTAGCCTGTAGCCTCAAATAAAATGAATACTAAAAGTGACACATCAAGAGTCCCTTCAATTATATTTTATAATGACACATCAATTAAAATTTATAATTAAAGGTTTCAAAAATCATTTTTTTTCATTTTAAAATATCTACTCAAATGTTTGCCTCCTCTTTCAGTTGCAAATTAGAGGAAAAAAGATAAATGCCATTCCTTTTGGGACTTTCATTTTCAGTAACAAAGGTGTATCCAATAAAAAAAAAAAAAAAGAACTGCATGGTGCGGTGGCATGTGCCTGTAATCCCAGAGGCTCAGGAGGCTAAGGCAGGAGGACCACAAAGCCAGCCTCATCAACTAGAGGTCCTAAGCAACTTAGTGAGACTCTGTCTCTAAATAAGATACAAACTAGGGCTGGGGATGTAGCTCAGTGGATGAGTGCCAGAGTTCAATCCCCAGTGTTAAAAAAACAACAACACAAGAACTGCACATTATTTGAATGCTCACTATCCTGGGGAACCCAAGAGAGCCTTGGCAAAGTCTGGCCTCATTGGGTCATGTGTTTTAAATAAGGATGGGAAAGCCATTAAGAAAGAAAGATAAGAAACCATTATAAAAAGGCTCTAATAAGTAAAAATTAGGGGAAATGATTTTCAGATTAAGAAGTCAAATAATAAGATCTCCACTTACAAACATTTTGAAATTTTCTATCTCAACACTTAATCTAAAAGGAAAATATCATGTAACCTAATCAATAAAGTGATTAAAGGCTGGGAATGCAGCTCAGTGGTAGTGGGCTTCCCTAGCATGAATGATGCTGTGGGATTCATCCATGGCAATACAGAAAAAAGATTTTTAAAAAATTTTAGCCAGGCATGGTGACGCAATATGCCTGTAATTACAGCAACTGGGGAGGCTGAGACAGGAGGATCACAAGTTCAAGGACAGCCTCAGCAACTCAGTGAGGCCATAAGCAATTTAGCAAGAATTCAATCTCAAAAAATAATAATGGTTGGGGGGGTATATCATTGGTGAAGTGCCCCTGGGTTCAATTCCCTGTACACCCAAAAACAAAAAGTGTCATTTTTTATTTTTTTTAATAGTTGTACACAATACTTTAATTTTGTTAATTTTTATGTGGTGCTGAGAATTGAACCCAGAGCCTTGAACATGCTAGGCAAGCCCGCAACCCCAGCCCAATAATAAACCATTTTTCTTACAGAAAAACAATATTTTCAGTCCATAAAGTAATAAGAAATCATAGATTACAAGTGGTTCTAAATAAATTCCCTGCTGAGATTTAATTTCCTTCATTTTTAAAACTTTAAAATATAGTTTTAACTTTCAAAATAAAAACTACAAGAACTATATTATTTAACACTTTCCTGTTTTCATATATGTATACACGACCAATGTAACTCCAAATCATGTACAACCACAAGAATGGAAAGGTAGGCCAGGCACAGTGGCGCACAGCTATAATCCCAGCTGCTTGGGAGCTGAGACAGGACAATTGCGAGTTCAAAGCCAGCCTCAGCGACAGCAAGGCACTAATTAATCAGTGAGACAGACCCTGTCTCTAAATAAAATACAAAAATACTTCTGGGAATGGACACAGTGGTTGAGTGCCCCTGAGTTCAATCCCCAGTACAAAAAAAAGAAAAGGAATGGTACATAATGGTAGGATTCATTGCTAACACATATGTTCATATATCATTCCCCAGGATCTCCTCTTAACCTTCTCCTCCCTCTCACTGGTCCCTTTATTTTACTCTACTGATATCCCTTCCTTTTTCATGAGACCCCTTCCCCCAACCTTTCTTTTCCTTTCTCCTCTCTAGCTTCCACATGAGTGAAAACATACTGACCCTCTAACATTCTGAGTTTGGCTTACTTTGCTTAATATAGTGTTCTCAAGTTCCATCCATTTTCCCGAAAATGACACAATTTCATTCCGCTTTATCACTGAATAAAACTCCCATTATGTTTACACCACATTTTCTGTATCTATTCATCCACTGAGAGACACCTAGACTACGGTTCCATAGTTTGGTTATTGTGAATGGTGCTTCTATAAACATGAGCATGCGTGTATCAGTACAGTTTTCGGACTTTAATTCTTTAAGATAAATAGGAGTGGTCTAGCAGGGTCATATGATGGTTTCTCCATGCTAATTTCCATAGTGGTTGTGCTAATTTACAATCCCACCAAAAGTTTAAAAGTGTTACTTTTTCCTCCCATCCTCTCCAGCTTGTACTATTACTTGTATTTTCTTTCCTTTTTTTTTTTTGGTGTGTGTGTGTGGGGGTAATTAAACCCAGGTGGGCTCCAAGACTGAGCTACCTCACCAATCCTTTTTGTTTTTTTGAGACAGGATCTCTCTAAGTTGCTTAGAGCTTCACTAAATTGCTGAGGTAGCCTTGCACTTGATCCTCCTACTTCAACCTCCCAAATCACAGCTGTATTGTTGTGTTTTGATTTGCATTTCCCTAATTGCTAAAGATGCTAAGCATTTTTTTCCATATATTTGTTGGTCATTTGTATGCTTCTTTTGAGAAGTATCTGGTTTAATTCTTTTGAGAAGTATCTGCTTAACTCATTTATTAATTGGATTAATTTTGGGGCCTGGGGTGTTAATTTTAAATTGAGTTGTTTAAATTCTCTTTTCACCACTTTTAACAAAACTTGGTAATTGGGCTGGGTTTTTAGCCAGTTAGGCCCTGGGTTCAATCTTCAGAACAATAAAAAGTACATATATATGCATATGTATATATAAACTTGGCAATTACAGGTCCTCAAAACCAGAAGAAAATATAAAATGGCTCTCAGAGATCTTTTTTCATCAAACCTCAAAGAAACAGTTTCCTGTCAGGTCACTTTATAGGAACTAGCCAAGTATCATGTTGTTCATAAACAGTAGAGTAAGGGAGCTAACTAGACCACATAGATACCTTACCATTCCCAAATTTACTCATCAGAAGTCTCCCAAAATCACCTACTGAAATGATTCATACAGATTTTGGCATATCCTCGAAAGTCTTTTTTTTTTTTTTTTTAGAGAATTTTAATATTTATTTATTAGCTTTTGGCAGACACAAGATCTTTGTTTGTAAGTGGTGCTGAGGATCAAACCTGGGCCGCAAGCATGCCAGTCGAGCGTGCTACCGCTTGAGCCACATCCCCAGCCCCTCCTTGAAAGTCTTAACAGGCCTATAATGAAAATATCTTTTTTAAAATTCACGAAGAAGGATTCTAAAAAAGCTAACTGAATCCCTGGAACAAATCACTTTCTACCCAAATGGACTGATAATCATGATGTGGGCTAATCATGACAAGTTAACAGAAAACTAATATTTCTTTTCGGTCACTCATAGTTATGATATGTAAATCACTGGATGGGACCAGAAGAAACTTTAGATTCTTCTTCCCTACTGTTACCAATACAGGCACACATTATTTATTTTGGAATGCTAACACCTAGTCAGATTGTGACCAAATAGTCAGATTGTGACCAAATAGCTGTAACACCACAGCTTTTCTCTCAAGGAAGTTGTTATTTATTTATTTTTTATTTATTTATTTTTTTAAAAGAGCAGCCAAGACCTTGTCTTTCTTTCTTTTCTTTTAATATTTATTTTTTTAGTTATCGGCGGACACAACATTTTTGTTTGTACATGGTGCTGAGAATCCAACCCGGGCTGCTCGCATGCCAGACGAACGCGCTACCACTTGAGCCACATCCCCAGCCCCAGAAGTTATAATTTAATAAGTAGTTTTGGTTCAGTTTTCTTCCATACTTAAGATCCCAGTAAGGAAAAACAATGTCTGGCAGAAAATTGAAGTTATCAAGGTTTAGAAAAGACCTGTTAATTTACCATCTTAAGTGGATGTGCATCATCTTAAATGTTTGTGTCTCAATACATCCTTTATTCTTTCAAACGGGCATCTATCCTTGAAGCCTGGTCACTGTCTTAATGTGTTTATGCTGCTAAAACAAAATCCTGGAGACTGGGTAACTTGTAAATAATAGAACTTTATTTTTCACAGTTCTTGGTAGGTTTTGATATTTGGTGAGGGTTAGGTCTCTGTTTCCAAGATGGTGTTTTGAATGCTGTGTTCTACTTGGGTGGAAGGTTTGTAAAAGGGTCTGGGCTAGTTCCTCCAACCCTTTTATAAGATTTCTAATCCTATTATAAGTACTCTGCCGTTGTGATTTAATCACTTCCCAAAGGGTCCTACCCCTTAATACTATCACTTTGGTGATTAAATTTTAACACATGAGTTTTGGGAGGGGCACAGACAATGAAACCATAGCAATAAGAATCTATTAATATTTTGAATGGACTAGCAGTTTGCCTTGTTAAACATTTAACAGTAGTGGGGTGAGCTAAGCAATTTCCAAGCTAATTTCAGTTCAGGTTTAAGTTTAGTCTTTGACTTTAAATATGACTATTAGGGATCATATGTGGGGTTTAAGAATGTTTCCACTTTGAATGTTAGGCTTAAAGTTAATGAATCTTAATTGTAGGAGGGCTAAGTATTTGCTGTTAAATATTTGCATCTATTAAAATAGATTACCATTTAACTTCCTTTTTTGAATACAATTACAAATGTATGTTTAGTTGAGACATCAACACAACAACAAAGTTTTTGTGTTCTTTTTCTACCTTTTCTGAGGCTCAAGATGATTTTTAGTCTTTCTACTATCCCTTTCCTGACCCTGGCTTTGAATCTCTTTAAAAGTGATTAGTTCATAAAAGACCAAAGGTAGAGCTTGTGTTTACAGTCTAATGAGACCTTAAAAGTAGGGTGTGGGATGTTTGACTTTTCCTGCCTTTGGTGTCCAGGTAGGTTTGGGTGTTGCTTAGGGAAGGATGTGGGGGCAGAGTTCAACCTGAACCCCATTCCTCATGAGAACGAATCATTTTTAGCTTGTAGGTGAATTCTAAAAAAGCAAACACAGCCAGGAGTTTATGAAGAAAGGGTTATGAATTGTTGCCTGATAAGAACTATCACAAAAGGCTCTGCTAGAACCATTAACTTGCACAGAGGCCACCAAAAAACTCATGCAAAAAGTACTTCCACAAGGTCATCTGCCCAGCAACCGTCTGTTCAAACTTGAATTGGTGCCACACTTGTTATTAACCCTTGTGACTAAGGATTATTGTTTTGAAATATATGAGGTAATCCTCTTCATTTTTGTCTTTAAAAACTTCCCCTGGCATCAGTGTCTTTGAATAGGCCCATTATTTCCTACGACAGGCATAGTCCCCTTGCAATACTCTGCCATTTCCAAATAAATATTAGTATTTTAGAGTCACCTGTGTTTTATTTAGGTAGATAGTTCCATAAATAGGGGGCAAATTCTGGTTGCAAAGTGAAAGACATTAAAATGATTCAGATGCATTTGGGAAGAAGATATAATAATATCTGCCATTCCATTATCTCATACTGCTTTGAAATCTATTTTCCCTCCATTTGAATCTAAGCTTACTGTCTTTGGCCGATAGAATGTGATGGGAATGACACCTTGTAATTCTTTTTTTTTCTTTTTTTTAAAGAGAGAGTGAGAGAGGGAGAGAGAGAGAGAGAGAGAGAGAATTTTAATATTTATTTTTTAGTATTTGGCGGACACAACATCTCTGTTTGTATGTGGTGCTGAGGATCGAACCCGGGCCGCACGCATGGCAGGCGAGCGCGCTACTGCTTGAGCCACATCCCCAGCCCCACCTTGTAATGCTAGACACAGGTCTTATATTCAGCTTTTAACTTCTCTGAGTCCTCACCTATCCTACTGGATAAAGAACATGGAGATGGGTAGAGGTCCAGCCAGCCATACCCCTGCTGTTCCAGCCATTCAAGCTGAGACACCACATATGTGAATGGATTCCATTCATCAGCTAGCTGTGCACTCCAACTGACCCTGCTCACTAGCTGATAACCCAGATGAATCCAGCCAAATGCTCAATCCCAGAAAATACTACAAGGAACAGAGGAAATACCCAGTCAAGCACACCTACCCCTTTTTTCATGACCTATAAAATCTTAGGCAAATAAAACTGTTCTGGATTTAAGCCATTAAATATTGGGATAGATAGTTGAGTAACAAAAGATAACAAAAACAAACCTGACACTAATTAAATTTCTTAATGATCAATTATAGAATGCCTACACTTGAGGTGATCTCTGACCTGTTTACCTTCAATAAGTTACTTTATGGAAAACCATGCTGAAGTCTGGAATATTCAAGTGATATGCTTCTAATTTTAAACATTGTTCTTTTGATAATTTATAGTTTGATATTAATTTAAAGCAAATCTAATACAGTTAATACAAAGTAGCATATGTAAAGTTCACAATTATCTACAAGTTTATCATGAATTCAGGTTTATAATTATTAAAATTAGCCATTTGATCATCACATAAAAAAAAGCAATTACATTGTTCTGTGGAATGTAGTATTCATGTCTCTAAAACATATTTTCCAAATAACAGGAAAATATATTTAACACATAGCCAATTGAATTGAAAGAATTGTTGCCAAGGTGGGTATAAAATTATGCCATATGAAACTATTTATAAGTGTGTGATATAGCTGATTTTTAATTTAATCATAGCTTATTTGAGGTTGGTCTAAGGTTTTCTTGATGTTTTCTCTTCAAGTCAGGAAAAAATGAAACTAACTACTTAAATGGTAACACAAATTGATGTTAATAAATTAGTACATTCATAAAAGGACTCCCAGTTTTACTGCTAAAAGCACTCCATTATTTGCAGCATTATGTAGTTTAAAAGGCACCCTGATAAGTGCCTGTATTCAAATCCTTTCCTGTGCCCTTTGTGTTCTTATCTTCCCTGGGCCAGCAGACAATACTGCTTTTCACTAACCTTTGGCACTCCACCATCAGCAATAAACTGAGAGCTCCTTCCTAGTCCCTGAGCTTCCTTAATTAGCATCACCTGTGTACTTTCCATTTGGAGCAACCCCATCAGCAGTGCACACCTGCTTTGGAGCCTGCAGGTAGAACAAGACTCAGTGTCTCTGGGCTCTGGGGAGTCCATCTGCTTGCCCTAAAGCCATAACTGAATACCTATCATCCTCAACAAGCTTACAGTAGCCTCTAATTCGGGTAATTGTGCCATGATAAATTGTGTTTATCATGTCAAAGTGAAATGATAAACAAGAAACTAAACAGACCCACATAGAGTGGCCCAACAAAGAAAGTAAAACGATTCCTTCTTTTTCAAAATAAAAGATATTTATCTTTACAAAAAAAGTAAAGTATTTTTCTGCCCATTTCAAGATGAAACATTTCATGTTTAGATTTGCTCTAGACCTCTCACAAGACAGATGAATTGCAAACATTTTAATCTTTTCTGCCACAGTATATTTTTAAGCACAAATTTTGAAGTATGTCTTTAAAAAATTCAAGATCATGTTTTTCCTTAAAATATTTTAATGGTATAAAGCACTTTGCATTTATGTTAAAAGGGTACAATTGACACATCTTTAAAATAAAAAAGCTAGCAATGAATCATAAGAAAAAAAAAACGTAATGAATGTCTTTTACTGAACAATGGATAAAACATAGGCATTTAAACCAAAGGAATTTTAAAAGGCTTAATTTGTGTTCTTCTCATGAACTCGCACTTTTCTTTTTTGTACCCTTTTTTCTTTGCCAAGAAGAATTTAGCTGTGACAATTAATGGGTATATTTTGTTGAAGCTAAGTTCTTTTAATGTCAAGCTATTATATCTTCTACATACAGAGGAGGGAAGGTGCCAAGATTTCTAACAAGTAGGTACACATTCTTCTTTAAACAAAAACGCACTAAAAAGCATTTTGCTCCTAGATTGATGTGTTGAAAGATATGCAAGTGAATTCTGAATCTATTAATCTAAAGACTATTTTGATAGAGAAAAATTTCTATAGATGAACACACACTAAAAACAAGATTCTCTGGTCTCCTTGCCCAATTTGTATTTAAAAATAATATTTTAACCAGAAATAATTTGAGTCTGAAGGTAGGGAAGAAATGTTTTCTTATTATATGAAGTCTCACTTAATAAACATCTAGTCTATTTCAAATGTTAATATTTATGTTTTACATAAATGTTGAGAAAATATAGAAATGCTAATTTTTTGTTTCATGATTTTTATTTACAATAAGAATGGCTCATATATGTATAAAGAAATAATTATTCTTAATCCTTATTAAGTTTTGATTTCACATCTTACACTCAGAATATATAAATCATACAGTCTTCATCTTTTATATAAGAAACTGAGGCCCATAAAATGAACTTCCAGGAGTTGTACTGCCAATATTAATTAAACTCTCATTCCTTAAACCTCAGTCTAATGCTATTTCCATTTTAATATGCCATCTTCCTTCACTGAACTTGAGTTCCTGAATGTCAAATGAAAAAAGTATATTTTAAAAACAACCAATATAAATAAGAGCACCAGATTACATGTGATTTTGCATGGGTATGGGATGTTTTCTAACCACTTACATAGTGGTTAAAAAACAATATAGTGTTCTAGTTTCCAAAGCACAGCCAATGCTTCAGCATGTCAAAAATGGTCATCAACCTATTTGGAAGTTTTTTCAATAAAGCAAGAGATAACTCACATAATATTCTAACTCTACACAGCAGCAGAAGATAAATAAAGTAGAATGCACAAAGAGAAATTTGCATGTATTATAGCAATCCACTTTATCAAAATACTGTCTATGATAAATAAAATTTAAGATCAACGATTCTTGCTTATTCATGCAACATTTAGGTAGACTTTTTCAAAATATAGTTTGTACAAGGCATGTTTCTCAGGATATGAATAGGCTGTAAAAGTGAAAACAAAAATTTCCAACTTAAATATACTTGAGTGAAACTTATGAAATATCTCTTCATGATGTGCACACTTCGTATGCCCATATGAAACATTCTTCTAAGTTATATAGTAAAACTATCCAATTAACTTTGTTTCACTGTTTCTCCAAATTCTTTTTCCATAGAACCCCTTATGAAATAAGAATATTGCATAAAGTGCAATGAGTGATGCAAAATTAATGCATATTGTGTGTACAGAGAAACTACAGTAAAGTTCTATCTTCATTTCTAAGCCGAAGTATAACTTCCAATCACTTTCCTGAAAAATAAAAACTGCACAAAATATTATTTCATGATAATCATCCCTTTTTTAGTTTCTCCTTTCCTTTCCTGAGCCAAAAAATTAAAAACCCACAAAAGATAAAAATAGTCAAAAACATTGAATGAAACTGCTTCAATATGAAAAAGATGGAACTCACATCTTGGTTTCATTCATTTTTTACTGAATGAATGAATACAGGTCACTGCATCTGTCCGGAGAGGCAATCTTAAGATTATGGTTTCCCCTTCCCCATCCCAAACACGTACACACAGGCAACAGTCTATTTCATGTCTATATGAATTAAATCTGACAGAACTCTATACGGGTGGGTAATATTAGGGTACTTCTTAAGATTTTTTTACTTTATTTTTCTACTCTATTTATTTTTACTTGAGAGTTTTCACTTTATTTTTCTACTCTATTTACTTTATTTTTCAACTCTACTCTGTTGGTATGATAGGGAAATAGCACATTTCTTTCCTACAAAAAAACTAAAAATAAAAATTAAAAAAATTCAAAACAGATAAACTATACACACCCCAAAAATAGGACCCCTGTGAAACAGAAGTTTTTATTTGAGAAAGAAGATAAAGACATATCTGGCAAAATGGATCTGTAAATTGTTCCTAAGAACTGGCCAAGGAGTGGATCTGGCCAGATAATAGTAACTCAAAGTAATTGCAAATGAGCACTCTAATTCACTGCTGATTCAAGGTCTAAACTACTAAGGTCCTGTTAGGATTATAAGCGTTTAGTCTTCAGTATAGGGTCTATATATATTAGATTACATGAGACAGTGTAAAGTATGGTTATTTAGAATTTTTCTTCCCTATACAATTTGCACAAGACAGGTGTAGGAATAAGTATGTCTGCCTTGTAATCCAAGGCTCCTTTTGTTAATGGATGGCAGAGTGAGCAGAAGAGATCAAATATACAGGGTATTGTTGCACTTGCTAATTGAGTCAGTCCAAATTTAATATTGACTTATAGAGAGATTCAGGGTAATCTTTAAATATGATTTTAATCAAGTATTACCAACAATTTAGCTTTACCTTAGTACTGAATTACAAGCTTCAGAGTAAACCAAATTTCATTGATGAAACTATAAATGGTTTCCCTCTGTGTTTAAATACATATATTTACATCCTCAACAATTCACTGGGCATTGAGTTAGAGCTCTGTTTAATGCAAAATCTGGTCATGTGAAAAATATGGGCACTGAAGTGGAAAATATTTTGCATTATCCTATGCCAGTGTTGCCCTTTCTGTCAAGTTACACATGCGCGTGTCCACAATGAGAGCAATATTTACAAGCCACATTTTACATAATTCTGGGGACTGACTATCTACTCTTCCACTGAGGAGAATTCCCTTGGCACGCCCGCTTGCCATTTTGTCCTGCTGGTTCATTTGTTCTATTGTACATCCTGCAGCATCTTTGCCCGATGTAGCTGAAGCAGAGTCATCCATCATTGCAATCACAGGAACTGAGGGCCTTATGGACTGGGAGTAAATTATGAAGCTATGAGGAATATGATCATTTTTGTAGAAACAGCTATTTTATGTTTCTGTTCTCCACACCATCTTTCCTTTCTTGTTTGGGATAATGAAAGAGTAAAAGCCACAGGGCCAGTTTTTGTCCTTTGGATTCACGCTGAAGAAAGAAAATACAATCCATAAAAATGCACTTAACGAGCCTAAGATTGACTAGTTTTTTTTTTTTCATTGTTTATTTTGAATTTCAGATGTGATTCTCTGTTGACCTGCTGTTAATATTCTGTAGCTGCAGATTTCCCAGATTTTAATACATTATAAATGGATAAACTTCACCATGTGGGATGATTTAAAGTAACTGATTTACCACCCAGGCTGGGCACTACAAAGGGAAAGTTGTCAATTATCTTTGTGAATTTCAGTCATGTTCAGTCAAACTAGATAGCATTCCCTTTCTCCCTCTTATCCCTCCCCTTCTCCTACAGTGGAAGCATCAATTAATGGCTGGAAACATAATCTAAATTCATAAGTTACTTGGAAACTTACCATTTTGCTTCTTACAATTTACATAAGCCTTTATTTTAAACTAGTAAATTTAGAATCAGTTTAACATTCATAATATGGGGAAGATATGCCTAGGTAATCTCAAAAAAAAGTGATTTACTTCCCAAATATTCTTAAAGAAAATTGAAATTGAGGATTTAATCATAAAATTTAAATAGTTCTAGTGCATGTTCAATGGGACTAATATTTATTTGTTCTATCTTCAGTTATTCTACAGTTCTACAGTTTGATATTATAAAATATACCTATATTGATTTGCTGAGTTTCTCACAGATCATTGACTATTTCTTTTTCTTTCTTTATTGGTGCATCATAATTCTACACAATAGTGGGTTTTGTTGTTACATATTCACACATTAACATGATAAAATAATATAATTTGGCGAAAATCATTCCCCAGTATTTCTCCTTTCCCTCACCTTCTTTCTGACCCTGGTCCCTCTCCTCTACTGATCTCTGATTTTCCTAAGATTCCTCTACACAACTTTAAATTTTTCCTCTCTAGCTTCCACATATTAGAGAGAACATGAGACCTTGACTTTCTGAGTTTATTTTATTTTGTTTAACATAATATTCTAAGTTCAATCCATTTTCATGAAAAATGGCATTATTTCCTGTGCTTTCGGGCCTCCTAATGAAAAAGTGTGACCTATGTATGTAAGTTGGAATATTTACCATCTATTTTTTTCTAGAGTTTGCTTAATTTCTGATCTCATTCCTAAGGCTTTGATCTGTTTTGAGTTTATTTTTGTGAAGGCTAAGATACAAGAATGTAGTCTCAATATTTTACACACAGGTAACCAGTTTTCCCAGCATCATTTTGTTAAAAAGTCTCTTTTCTCCAGTGTATGTTTCTAGTACCTTTTTTAAGGATCAGACCCTATCTGTGGATTTCTCTGTGTTCTGTTCTGTACCATTGGTCTATATGTCTGACTTTATGTCAGTATGATGCAGTTTTTGTTAATACAGCTCTGTTGTATTATTTGAAGTCAGATATCATGATGCCTCCAGCACAACTTTTTGGCTTAGAATTGCTTTGGCTATTCTGAGTCATTTATTCTTCCAAATTAATTTTATGACTTTTTTTTTAGTTCTGTAAAGAATGCCATTTGTATTTTGAACATTGACTCTGTACATTGAATTTGTACATTGCTTTAAGGAGACTGGCCCTGTAAAAAAATACTAACTCTGCCTATCCATGAACATGGAGGTCTTGGAAGTCTTTTCATTTTCTTGTGTCTTCTTCAATTTCTTTCTTTAGTGTTCTACAGCTTTCATTGTGGAGGTCTTTCACCTATTTGATCAGGTACTTTTTCTTTGAGTGTATTGTGAAAGGGATTTTTTTTACTACTTTCTTAGCAGATTCATTATTTGTTTATAGGAAAGCTACTGATTTTTGTATATTAATTGTGTAAACTTCTCCTTTGCTAAATTTGTTTATTAGTTCAAGTAATCTTCTGTGGATATTTATGGATCTTTTAAGTATAGAATCACATCAGCTGTAAACTTTGATAATTGATTTCTTCTTTTCCTATGTTATTCCCTTTTATTTCCTTCTCTTGCCTAATCACTCTGACTAGAATTTCAAGTACTATATTGAACAGGTGACAGTAGACATAATTGTATTGTTCTGGATATTAAAGGAAATACTTTCATCTTTCCCCCATTCACTATGGCTTTGCTTTGGGTTTGTCATATACAATTTTTATGATTTTAGATAATTTTTTCTCTCCCTACTTTCTTCAGTGTTTTTGTTATAAATGGATAGTGATTTTTTTGCTTTCTCTGCATTTTTGAGATGACTACAGGATTTTTTCCCTTCATTCTATTTATATGGTGAATTACATTTATTAATTTGCATATTTTAAACCATTGTTGCATTCCTGGGATAAAACTATCTGGGTTACAATGTGCAATCATCTTACCATATGTGTTGAATATGATTTGCTAATAGCCTATTAGGCACTTTGTATCTAAGTTGATCAGGAATATTGTTCTATAGCTTTCTTTCCTTGATGTGTCCTTATCTGGTTTCAGTTTGAGGGCAACACTGGTTTCATGGAATGAATTTGAAAGTGTTTCATCACTTTCTATTTCATGTAATAATTTGAGGAGCATTTGCATGAGTCTTTCTTTAAATATCTAGTAGAGGCTATTTTCTTATTGAAGAGTTAGTACTTTTATCACAAATATTATTTTCTTAATAATTATTTTTCAAATTAAGAAGTGATTATTTTTTATTAGAGAAGCTAAATAGCCTCACTTTGAAGACTTATTTTTTCTTTAATATAAATAATATGCTGACTCTTCATTATAGTTGCTGTGAAATAGTCTAAACCATAACAGTATGCTATATGTAAGTCAACAATGCAAAAAATAAAATATAATACAAGAAATAAAAATACAATGTTTTAAATTTGGAAGGTATGTTGTTGTATGGACAATAAAACATTAAAGGAAACATTTTAATTGAATGTTAAATACTGGGAAGAGACTCTATCAATGTTACATCTGGTTGTTGTATATGAGAGATAAATATTTAACACAAATTAAGCTAGCATTTTTGAAACAAATATTTACCTTTTATTTTAGGTGACCACACTCCACATACATTTTGTACTATAGTTACTGACTGTTTATGCAAAATGCAACAAACACAGTAGTAATAAAGCATGAATGTTGGAAAGAAAGTAAGCTTTCTTTGTATAGGAAAAAGTGTGTGTGTTGTGTGTGTGTGTGTGTGTGTATACACACACACACACACATATATATGACATTAAAGTAAATACATATATGATTTGTAGCAGAGCAAGATAATCTTACTATATATGAATGAAAATTTTACCAAGACAAACCAAAGGCACGAAAAGGTAGACATGGTAACTTTATTTTAAACTATTTATTGGCTTCAGCTGCTATGTTTTTGATGCAACCAGTTTGTTTCTTCTACTCTATTGGCCACAGACTATGCTCAATTTTCCACTAAGAAACAGAATGTTCACTATCCCCAAAGAATATGCACATGCATTACCTGTCTTACAAAGTTAGTAAAATTATTAAAGGGTTAGTCTATGTAAAAAAAAAATAATTAAATTTGTACATTTTAAGCTAAAGTTTGAAAGCTTAGGCATTTAGAAATACAGGAATTATAGAAACATTAACTAAATATAGATGATTCCTGAAACTCTCTTAAATATTGTATCCATCATTTTCAGTTTTGTGGAGAAGGGTATTCATCCAAGGGCATACTTTAAAATTTTTTCTACAATGAGCAATAGACCAATTCTGCCCTCAATAGACCTAGGTTCTAGGATTTCACATGTCTTTGCAATGCAATACTCTGACTCCCATTTCAAAGACAGATTTATAGGCATGTATGTAACCTAAGTTGTTCAAATTTCACATGAACATCCTAAACTTGATTAAATTCACATGGTTTTCTGTGTGAGATATAAAACAGCTTTAGAAGTTCCACCTCCTTGTGTCTGTTTTTTCTAAAATATAAGTAGCACAATCCAGTTAGTGGCCTCTGATTTCAATTACCCATAACCACCACCTCTCAGGACAAACATGAGTCTCCATAAAGGTTGACATGGTTAAGAAAACTCATTCAAACTATAGATGACCCAGAACTGGCCTAAATTTACCTGACCCATCCCCACTTTGAGCAAACCTGAATGGAATTTCCTTTGACATTGATAAAATTAATCTACTTTTCAGACTGTTTTCCCCTGTCTTTTACCAAATTCATATTTGATTAATGTAAACATGTTAAGACATATTTTATGGAGAATATCCAAAGAATGAAAAGATTATATACTTTATCCCCTCTGCCCACTTAGGATCACTACTTTATTCTAAAGTTAATTTAGTTAGAGTCAAAAAGTCTTACAATGTTTTAAATTAATCATAATAAATGTTTATGAGAATTATTTTAAAATAAGGTAAATCTAGATATACAATTATATTTTGATGCAAAGATAATAAGACTGCACAAATTAGAATTTCAAAGCTATAATTCTAAATGCTTATGGGAAAAAGTATTACTTTTATTATCACAAGTAGTATTACATAACACATTATATATTGTATAGCAAGATTAATGATAAAATTTCCAGACTTACCAAAAGATATTGAATGTACTCAGTCAAAGTCTCAGCAACTTTTCTGGTGTTTTTAACTGCTCTGTTGTAAATAAAAGTTGTAGCACCATGGTTCCAGTCTACTACAATTACATTAATATCTTCTTTATGCAATAAACTCCTTACAAAATTTGAAAGCCATGATGGGGTGGAGCCCATTGGTCTGTATCCAAGAATCAGCCAGACTGTTTTCTTTTGTGTGTTGAAATTAACATTGAGTGAGTTATTGAGCCCTAAAAGTGGCTCAGCACAGTTCAGATTGTTCCTTGTATACATCATCAGAACTATCTTTAATCTGGGAATAAACAAATCTTTTCAGGAATCCTTTACACTTAGATGAGAGAATTCAATGCATGGTCTTTTATTCTCTGAAATTAAAATTTAAAAAGTCAATCAAGCTGAGAACTTAGATATTATTGGATTCTTGATGCTGTTATAAAGAACAGAATTGAATATGAGGGTTGGGGGATTTCAAAATTTTCTTAGCAATCAAATATAATTCACTAATCAACTGCACTGTTCAAAGTAATGCACTGATCAGGCAAAAAAATATAATTTCTAAACTAGAAATAATAAAAAAGTTACAATAGAAAATATAAATAAATACGATTGGTTAAAAATCATGAGTTGTTTATCTGTATAAAATAGGAAATTATAGCAATGTTTGTGACTAAAGTCATGAATATTGCTAATAAAGAAGTGATGAGCCCACCACCAATAAGATAGATAAATTGATTTTGAATTATGAACTTTAACAATAGCTTTATAGAATAGTACTTATATATGAATAATAAGCTTTAGGTAAAAAGACATTTTACTTGACCAGTTCTCTAATGAATATGAATAAAAACAAGATAACATTTTCTATCAAATAAAATAGACAAATCTTCCTATACCATTGATAAGGGTAAATACCAAATGACTGATAAACACAGTGAGAACATATAAAATGACACACTCTTTGAAAAATTTATATTTATGTGTGTATCTCCATATGTGTGCACCACACACTTATTCTTGGCACAAAATTATAAATCACTTTAAATGTCATTATGAAACCATATGTCTTCTCTCTCTCTCTCTCTCTCTCTCCCTCTCTCTTTCTCTTTCTTTTTCTCTCCCTTTATAATTCCCAGAAGAAACCAAGGCAGAAAATAAAATAACTAAGAAAGATTAAAAATGCTCATTGCCACATAGTAAAACAACAGCCACTTTTTATTTTCTCTTTCATTGATTTTCAGAATTGTAACTCTTTTCATAATAACAACATAATCCCAAAGTTTTTTTTTCCAAATAAACTTTTAATGAGAATGTGTGCTTATATTCCTTCTTGAACATTAACTCTATAATATTTGGAAGAGAATTGGTCAATATATATGAAATATTCACAAATGTGTTAGTATATTTTTTCTCAGCAAATCTACTTCTAAGAATCTATCAGGAAAAAAAAAACAAAAAGAAATGAACTAACAAATATTATTTTATTACTGGACATATATATTTTATAATAATCTTAATTGTGAATATATATTTGCAATATTGTCATAATCACTGAGGTACAGTAAAAGGAGAAAGACATTGAAGGAGAAGCAAGTTATACATTCAATTCCCAGGCAAAAAAACTAAGGTATCCTTGGAAAGTTAAAACCTTGATTCTTTATATGTTTTAAGTACTAGAGAATGAGGAAGTAAGAGAAGAAATAGATTGAATCATAGTGCCTATGAATGCTTGCTACACTGTTCAAGTTGTGTAAGAAATTCTGTACCTCCACCTTATCTTATCAGCAGAACTTGGACAAGGGCCCAATGCAATCAATGAATCCAAACTGCTGACCCACTCCAACTCTAGGTAGCTGTTACATGGCCCTAGAATGAATAATGGGGAATTATTCAGTAGGATTACTGTGAAAAAAAAATAAAGGAAAGAAATTATCATCCAAAACCACCAGCAGAGAAATATATTATTTATTACCAGATGTACAAATAATTGCAGAAATAATTTCTATAGAGATAGCATCCCCATTGGAATGCGAAGAAAAATATCATTTCAGAAACACAAAGCAGAAAGCCATTAAGAGAAAATTAACTGAGGTTAAAAAAGAAAAAAAAAACACAGCATCACATGGAGAACAGAATAGTGAAATATTCTAGTTTATGAAAGTAAAACGAAGCAATTGCAGAATAAAAATTCACATTATAAATGTCATAACAAACATGGAACTCTCTTATAGCAAGAAATAAAACAAGAAAAAATTAAAATTATGAAGGGAAACATACATACAAGAGAAAGAAAGATGATTCAAATTTTAAAATGTTGTTGTTCCATGGGCTGGGGCATTGGGGAGGGGGTGGGTAGAAACTACAAAAATTAAGGGAATTGCATACCAGGAGTTGCAAACTGAGAAGGTTCACTACAATGCAGAGAAAGTCAGTTAATCAGACACACCAAGAGGTTTCCTAGAAATTCGTTTGGAGTTCCATGAAAGAGAGATATATCCTAAAAACAGTAAGGCAGAAAATATAGGTTGCAAACAGAGGAATGAAGTAATGATGACTTCATGATTTCCTTTAAATGAATACATCAGACAGACAAAAGTTATAAGTGGAAAGTTTGGGGCCTTAGAAGTCTATGTCTTTCTAGAGGACTCTACGAAAAATAATACAGCACACTTTCTGAATCATCATTGTTACTTAAAAATGTTAGATTTATTGGAGATAAGATCGACAGAATTTCATAGTATGAAAAAGATTGAAAGTGAATGTGCAAATAAGGTGAACACTGATTTAGGTTGAATGTTACAAAATTGGATAAAACAGAAAAGCAATAACAAAAGTTATTTCTGTATGTCCAAATTAAACTAATAAGACAGAAGCATACATTAAAAGGAGTATAGAGGAAGTGGGCTTGGTGCAAAAAGTTCTTAATAGAGGAGGAATTTGTAAAAATTCAAAATTTTTAACTGTAGAAATAGAAAAATAGGGTATTAAAAAATATTGAAAACCCAAATGTCAACTGCTATGCTATGCAAAACATAACACATAAATTTCTAAATATAAAAATATTTAGAATATAAATTAAATATTTAATCATATAACAGTATATATATATATGTATATATATATATATATACAAAATATACAAAATATACAAAAATAAAAGAAAATTTGAAAATTGAAGTAATGAAACTAGAAAGCATAAGACAATGTTAAAGTTACACTAGAGAAAAATATATGATATGTAAATAGACATGTAACTGTAAAGTTGGCCTATTAAAAAATAATCAATTTCAGCTTTTGTAAAAATAAATAAATAAATAAGAATAACACATCTAGAATAAGAACACAGGGCTGGGGTCGTGGCTTAGTGGTAAGAGTGCTTGCCTAGCATGCATGGCGTTGCATGTATGAGGTGCTAGGTTTGTTCCCCAGCACCACATAAAAAAATCAAAGAAACAAAATAAAGATATTGTATCCATCTACAACTAAAAATATTTTAAAAATAAATAAGAATATAAATGGACAGATAAGTATATTCCTCACAAAAGAGGCATAGGTAGCTTTGTTAGAGCACAATGATGGCTCCAATTCATCACCCTTTCCCAAGTCTGGGCCATTTACTGTGTCACTTTGAGGTATTCTCTCATTTAAGTGGGGTGATTTGCCCCAAACCCACAATGAAGAAACAAAAATAGGACTTTCTTTGACAAATAGTACCTTAGGAGACTTGAAGGAAGCAGAGGCTTGAAATGGACTTGTACCAGGCGACTGGTCTGTCCAGCTAGAAGATGAGACATGTGTGGAAAAGTTTATTTCCTCAGTTGTGCTAGGCACTAGTCAGTCCAGATGATGGCCACTCAACAGTCAGACATGCTGGTGATCACAACCAAAAGCAAGAATAATAATTGTTCCTTATTATGTTCACTGAGTCCACAGGTGAGACTAATGGATTCACATCAAGTGCCACTAAGGATGTTAGCATTTACTTTGTTTTGGCTTTATTTTTGCCTGATTATAATATTGTAGGAAAGAGAGTGAAAACAAGAGATACCAAATAATACAAAAGAGTTAACATAGTGTATTGTTAGACTTAAAGAACATTAAATTGATTTAATTCTAGATCTTTGGAGTAGAAAGAAGAATAAAATTCTAGGCATCAAAAATATATCAGAATCCTTATAAAATTATCCTTAACAATTAGGTATAAATTGAAATATTCCCAAACAAGCTGGAAGCTCCTTTACTTACTAGACTTGTCCTATAAGAAATGCTGATGCATCTTTCAAATTGAAATAAAAGTCCACTAGACAGTAATTTGAAGTCATGAAAATATAAAGTTCTCCAGTAAAGACAAAACACACAACAAATACAGAAAACAATACTATCATAATTTTGGTTTACAACTTTACTTTTCTGTAAAAGCATGTCAGTATGAAAATCAACTAAACATAAGAAAAGGTAATAATGTAGGAAATGAGGAACAAAAAAGGATTTAAAAGACAAATGAATAGAAATAACTGTAACTGCATGTTCAAGGGTAGACAATGTATAAAGACAAAAGTTTTGTCATCAGTAACATTAAGTAGGGTGGAGTGGAACTTTAGAGAGGTAGTATTTTCATGGGATTGAATTTAAGTTAGTATCAGTTTAAGTTGGATTGGTATAATTTTAGTATGCTATTTGTGGTCTCCATGGTAACCTCATAAAAACTATCTATAGGATTTATAAGAAAGGGAATGAGACTAAAAGCATGTCAGTATGAAAGCCAACTAAACCCAACAAAAGGCACTGATGTAGGAAATGAGGAACAAAAAATACTTGAAGACATGTAGAAAACTAATGACAAAAGAGTAGATCACCGCAGGTGAATGTAGATGTATTGAAACCCCTAATCTAAAGGTGTACATTGGCAGAATGGGAAACAAACAAACAAAACAAAACAAAACAAAACAAAACAAAACAAAGAATCCAGCCTCCAACTATATTCTATCTATAACAGACTCATTTTGTCAAAAGATGAAAAAAAATATTCAATTCAAAAGAGAGTAGAAATGCTACACTAATACCAGACAAAATTGCTTTAAATTAAAAATTGTTAAAAGATTAGGAAAAACACTATAAAGCTTAAACAATAAAACCTCCAAAAAAACAGAAATAGAAAACTTTATTAGATTGGATTTAGCACTGATTCCCTGATTTCTCAAAGAATACCAAAAAGATTTTAAAAAGCACAAGCAATGAAAGCAAAAATAGATAAGTTTAGTTTTATCAAAATTAAAAGCTTTTGTGCATTAAAGGACAGAATCAACAAAGTGAAAAGACAACCCACAGAATGGGAAAATATATTCATCAAAAAGCAGATAATTTTCAGATGAATACCACAATGTAACAAATAAAAATCAAACACTCAATTTAAAAAAATAAATGGGCAGAGGAGTAGGATAGACATATCAATGAGGAAAAGTAAATGGTAAATAAACTGATTTAAAAAATACTAAATTTAAGAAAATTAAATTAAAACCATAATTGAATATCACTTCCAACTCTTTAGAACCTCTGCTGTTTTTTAAAACATCAAAAAATACAACTATTGATGAAGATATGGAAAAATGGAATTCTTGTGCATTGATGGTGGGAATGCAAAATGGTACCACTGCTGTGGAAACAATATGATGTCTTCTCAAAAAAAAATTAAATAGAATTACCACAATGTGTTCCCTGAAAGAAGAGAAACAAATCCAGTAATTCCATTCTTAGGTAAATAACCAAATAATTGAAGGCTGAGGCTTATGGCAGTATTATTTACAATAGCTAAAGAGTGGAAACAACCTACATACCCATCAATAAATTAATGGATTAGCGAAATCTCTAATATACAATGGAATGTTATTCAACCTTAAAAAGGAAGAAAATTTTACACATGTTACAATATGGGAAAACCTTGACTAGATATGATACAGTGAAAATACAAAAGTCAAAAATAGATCAAATATTCTATGGTTCCACTTACATGATCAACCTAGTTTCAATGACCAAAATAGTTGATTTCAGAGAGAAAGTAGAATGGTGGTTTCCAGAGGCTGAACAGAAAGCGGTAAAGGGGAGTTAATGTTTCAAAGGAACATTGTTTCAGTTTGGGAAGGAGAAAAAGTCTGGAGATGGTTAGTGATGATGGTTACATGACAATATTTTTATACTTAATGCCACAGAATTATACACTTGAAATGGCTAAAATGTAAATTTTTATGTGTTTTACCTCAATTAAGAACAAAAATAAATAGATAAGTAAATGCTTTACAGAATCCAATTCCTGTCATGATGGATATCCATTGCAGATATTTCTCTAAAAAAAGAACACTGGATAAGAATTGGAACAAATAAGTTTAAAATTTGACAACAACAATCACAGGAATGTGTTCCCTGAAAGAAGAGAAACAAATTATTTGAATCCTATAATCTAATATCTTTCTGCTAGGAGGTCCTTTCTTGACTGCAGTGTAGGAAGGGTGAATCCAGTTAGAGCATGGCGATCTTGCTAACATTGGAGAAAGCTGGAGTTTGGCCATTGAAGTTTGAACAGCAGAATGCTAGAGAGGAAGAAGCCATGAAGAAGAAGAGCTTTGAAATTTATAGGGCAGTTTCTTTGTGTCTGTTGCTGTATACAAACCTACACATGCATAGAATAAAGCCCAAGGAGCTACAAGCTGAACAACTCCAGAGGTCATGCAGGGAAAGAAGACACTAATGTCTCAACTAGATAGAGTAGAAGGACATTAGTGAAAAGCATATCCATCCTCTAGAGACCCCAGAAAGTCAGACATTAGTTGCCATGCTGCTAAACCACATATAAAGTAAAAGATAACTTTGACAAGCCCTTTCGCCCTCTCATGTTTTCAACTCTACTTGCTTTGATTCAGTCTCATTTAATGGCAGGAAGCAGAATATGTGTATGAATTGAGAGAAAACATTAACGATTTTGAGTGAAGCCAGGATTTCTCAAAATAAGAAACTGCAAGAATGAAACAAAAAAGAAACAAGTGATATATTGGACCTTCTCATAATGAAACCGATTTGCTCCTCAAATAACAGTGTCAAGGATACAAACATGCAGACCTGCAATATGTATATCTGACAAGTACTTGGGCTCAAAAGATTTGTGTGTGTGAGTGTGTGTAGAATATACATATAATAATAAAACACACCAATATTTTAATAGGCAAAAGAACTGAAGACATTTAACAGAAGATTGTAATAATGGCCAAGAATCTCAAGAAATGGTGCTCAATGTCTTTAGTCATTCAAAAAATGCAAATTAAAAACAAAATAATACACCACTACTCACCCACTAGAATTTTAAAAAACTGGCAAAAGCAAGCTGAAACCATTCTACATTAATGAAGAAAAAGGACAAAATAATACAATACTTTGGGGAAAAAGGTTGATAGCTTTTTTATAATGCTAAATATGTAATTTACATAACCACAAAAAGCTCACATCTAGGTATTAACCCTTGAGAACTGAAAATATGTCCTCACCACAACATGTACATTTTCATAGTAGCACTTTTTCTTTTCTTTTTCGGTACTAGGGATGGAACTCAAAAATGTTCAACTACTGAGCAACACCCCAGCCCTTTTTATTTTTAATTTGGAGACAGGACTCAAAATAAGTTGCTGAGGTGGCTTTGAACATGCAATTCACCCACCTCAGCCTCCTGAGTTGTTGGGATCACAGGCATGTACCACTCAGTAGTATTTTTTTATATAAACTCTAAATTGGAAAGAACCCATATGCTAATCAAGAAGTGCATGAATAAACAAAGTGTGATTATCTATATAATGTAAGGCCACCAGCAATATAAAGGAATAGAGTATTTATTCATGAACAACTTTGATGAATCACAAAAAATATATATTCTAAGCAAAAATATAGCTATAAAACCTATAGAAAAGAAGATTTCATTTATATGAAATTCTAGAAAAGGATCTTGAATCTAGAATGTCAGAAAATATGACCAGTTTATAAGGAATCAGAGAAGGAAAGTGAATTAATTGCAAAGAGCTAACTTTTAGGGTAAAATAAATGTTTAATCTTAATATGTTTTTACTAAGACTTATAAAACCGTACACATACATATTCATGGTTCATCAAAATATAATTAAAGTATATATTTTACTGTATTTAAATTATACCTCAATAACCTTAATTTTATAAAAATGTCATAGTAAGTACCCAATATTTAGCAGCAAATAGAAAAAAAAAACTTTTAAAATCACTTTAAATAGTTCAATAACCTTAATACCAAACATGAAAATAGGACAAAGACACACATGCACAAAGCGCATGCACGCATACACACACACACACACACACACACACACACACACACAGAGATACATGAATTAGAAATTATTCTAAGTCATGCAACACCTCAAAAGCAAAATGCCTAAATAACATATTGACAAAAATACACAGCATTAGACAAAATTAAAAAAAAAAAATTAATGGATCAACAATGATTCTTGTTAGTTTATACTCAAAGGGCTTAAAAATCAGCATACTACAGTGATGCAGCCACATCAATGTTTATAGCAGCACAATCACAATAACTAAACTGTGGAACCAACCTAGATGCCCTTCAACAGTTGAATGGTTAAATAAACAGTGATTTATATACACAATGGAATATTACTCAGCATTAAAAGAGAATAAAATCATGGCATTTACAAGTAAATGGATGGAGTTGTCGAATATCATCAAATCATGGCATTTACAGGTAAATGGATGGAGTTGGAGAATATCTTGCTAAGTGAATTATGCCCATCCCAAAAAAGCAAAGACCAAATGTTCTCTCTAATAAGTAGACGCTGATCCTTAATGGGGGTTGGGAGAGGCATGGGAGGAATAGAGAAACTTTAGATAGGGCAAAGGCAAAGAAGGGAAAGGGAGAAGGCATAGGGATAGGAAAGATGGTGAATGAGACAGACATCATTACCCTACATACATGTATGGTGACATAAATGATTTGACTCTACATTTTGTACAACCAGAAAAATGAAAATTTGTGCACTGCTTGTGTACTATGAACTGAAATGCATTCTGTTGCATGCATAACTAATTAGAACAAATAAATTTTACAAAGTATTCTACATAAGTTAAAACAGATATTATTTATTAAAATGAGAAAATCCTGTGAATTTCATGCTAAGAGTCATAATCCTATTAATGAGGAAATAATAATAGCATATATCCATTAAAATAATATAAAAAATATAAAAATATAAAAATAAATACTATTATGCATTTTTAATATTTTTAAATTAGCAATAAGAAAAAGAAATATGATGTAATTAAAAGAATGCAGATATTATTCTTTATTATTGCATATGACATGATATTCTACCAAAAATAAGAAGATGGCAACTGAAAAAGTAATCCAGTGAGAAACTTTAGTGTTACTATATAAAAGTCAATAACTTGGCTCACAGCAACAGTAGTCAATATAAAATATAATTTTAAAAATATTCAGAACCACAAAAAATATTAATTAATATTACTATCTGTATAATTTGTTTTTCAGCTCTCCTGCCTTACATTTTTGGAAACTTCTCCCAATCCTAAATGATTTTTTTAAGCTAATTTGCAAAGGTGTATTCTCTCTCCATCTCAGTGAACTCTGACTACTCAAACAGAGTATTGGATTGGATCCACAGGAGTGTGTGAAATCTAAGCAGACCCACTTAGGAACCTTTTGAGAGAGGCATTGAAATAAAAAGTTCCTTTATTCTTTTGAGAGCTCAAGCTAGAAGGAAATACATCCTGAAGCTATTATTTCCTGAGTACTCGTATTCAGTGGTATTTCATGCAAAACTCTTTAAGTTATAGAAGATAATAAACTCATGTTTTGGTTTAACCTAGTTTGAACAAGGTTCTATGATTTGCAAGTCAACTAGTTCTTTCAAAAAAAGAAGAGGAAGCAGAGTGTAAGGAGAAAGGAGAAAGAATAAGAGGTATTAGGAGAAAACAACAACAAAACATTATAGACAGATAGATAGATTGATTGATTGATTTTAGGTGATTTTTTTTGCTTGATGAGGTATTAATATCAGAGGGCCATCTTGATAGAAGAACAGTTGAAAAAAGCAATAAGGCATAAAGGCAGGTGTGCAGTAAGTATAAGAAGTAAGGAACAGGAAAATAGAAATCATGATGAAAAGAAGAACAAAGCAAGTCATTTTCCACAATAAGATTACCATTTTTTAAAAATCAGTAGATAATGTTATGACAGTAGATATTGTTATGGTTTCAAATTTTATGATGATGAATAACAATGTATATTTTGTGCAATGAAAAAAATACTTCAAAACTTTTAAAAAAAGGATAAGAGGAAGAAAAGGAGGAAGAAAGGAAAAAAAAAACAAAGACAAAAATATATACAATAAACATTTTTTTAAATGAAAACAAAGCTACGAAGCCAAAGAAACTGTACATAGAAATAGAATGGATTCGAATAACACTAAGATATACCACAATCCAGAATGGAAGATTTAATATGAAATAATTTTTATTCAAGTTAATTTTACAATTCTAAAATTAAGATGTTAATAAGATGTCACAGGAAGGGGAAAATGTATTTAAAAAAGAATGACCTTTTGAAGATAATAAGGGGCATGGTTAAAATTATCCCAATATTATAAATAAAGAGGCCTGTGAAATTGAATCAAGAACTAATAGATGAAACAAAATGAGGACACCAATAAGTATCATGTTAGCTATGAAAACGAGGGCAATTAAAACAGTCAAAGGCAGTAGATTTTTAAATAAACAATGCTAAGATGATTATTTGAGTCTAGCTATACTAAATCATTCCATGTAAAAGCCAAGTTGTGTGAACTAGAAGGATACAATTAATACAATTACAGACTGAGAAATGATCTTAAGCATAAAAACAAAGGTGGAAATATAAATACAAGCCAACATATTCCACAGCACATAAACTTAAAATGTCTGTATATAGAAACTATAAACTAGCTATAATATAAAAAATAAATTAGAAAAATAGTTTCAATATAAGGTAGAAAAGAAAAATATATATGCATTTTTAAAAAAAAAACCATAAATGAGTAAAGGAAAATGATACATGCAAGCAAAGGAAAAACAGATACTATCCAAAATAAAGGGCTCACAAAATTATTAAAATATGATCAAAGAAATAAAATTTAACTAAAATATTACCATATTACTTTTACTATCATACCAATTGACCTTATTAGTATTAATACATCAAAATGTACTATAATTTTAATGGTCAGTATTTAGGAATCAACTAAATTATAGCAATGAGAGACTAATAAAATAAATTATAGTGGATCCTTAAGATGAAGGCTATGAAACAAATTAAAAATCATTTATAAAAACTAGTGATAAATTATAAAACTTTTTATATAAAATAAAATAAAAAGCAAGATTACAAAAACATATAAATAAATCACATAAATATATTTCTATGTGTAGTCCATAGGTATAGTCCTAATTTCATCTGTAATACTTAATGTATGTGTATGCACAATACAAATATACACATGTACATGTGCACATACACAACCATACATATTTATTGTAATAGAACCAGGATACAGATCCATAAAGTATAGTTTATGGCAATGCTACTATTACAGCAATTTTTTTCTCCTTATTTGTACTTTTGTCTTTTCTATTTCCTGTATTTCTATATTTTCTTAGATTTTTGAATCTAAAATATTCACGTTTTGGTGTTATCGTGAAGAAAAATGGTTTAAAAAGACCCCACTGAATTAAAATTGAAAACACCAAAAAGTAATGTTATTGGAAAAAAAAGTCAAAGAAATCAAAGCAGAAAAAGAAATATTAATTTTTGAATAACAAACTGAGGGTCTGAGGATTAGATTATGTAACATTATTATGATTAAAAATTGAGAATTGGGAAACAATATAGGAGTTTATTGCTAGTTCTTAGGAAGATAATGATTCTGGAAATTGTCAAAAGAGAGGTACACTGATAAAGAATGCTGAAAATCATTTTAGGTTTCAAATTTTAAATAAAGTAGCAGAAAAATGTTTAAAAAATGTCAGATACATGGTGAAGTTAGGGAAAATTGTTCTACACTGTGCAACTGTATCTTCACAATACATTCTCATTACAGTTACAATGGCTGTAATAATGAGAACAGAATGATCACAACATTCCAAAGAATGAACAGTGCCCTTGGCATGAGCAGCTAAAACCCAAGGGCCTCTAGTCCCTCTCATACTTCCCTTACAGCTCTGAACAAATTCTTATGCCTCTCAACCCTGAGCCCGGGTTTCTTCACTTTTTGAAATATTTTATTGCCTTACTTTATGTAATCAACCATATAATAATTGCATGTTTATGGAGTACATTTCAACACATATATACACTGAATAACTGGCACATGCCTGTAAAGAGGCTGAAGCAGAAGGATTACAAATTCAAGGTCAGTCTGAACAACTTAGTGAGAACTTGTCTCAAAATAAAAAATAAAAAGTCTATTGATATACATCAGTCATAGTGTGCCCCTGGTTTCAATGCCTAAACCTTTAAAAAAAAACTGAATCAGATTGGCATATATAGTACCTCAATCGTTAGTACCTCTTTCTGGTGATAAGTCTAGATCCTCTTTTCTAGCTATCTTGAAATATACAATATATTATTAGATACTGTCACCCTAACAGGTGATAAAACACCAGTGCTTATTCTTATCCAATTGTAACTTTGGATGTGTTGACCTACTTTTCCCTGATCTTCCTTTCCCACTTCCCCTCCCAATTCTCTGGTAACCACTATCCAACTCTCAACCTCTACAAGATAACTTTTTTAAGATTCTACATATGAATAAGATCATGCCATGAGATATTTATCTTTCTGACTTACTCACTTAATACAATAATGCTCTCATCTTTAAATGGAAGGAGTTGAGACAAATGTCCTCTACTACTATAATATTATTTGACTCCAAACACATTTTCCTGGTTGGTAAACTACTAAGACAAATGATTTTATCTTGTGACTTTCAGTGTTGACCAACACTTGCATAAAAAGTTACAAATCCTCACACATATCCTGAATTTAATCCATTGTTCTATGATAATCCCCTTAAACCACAATCTCATCCCAAAAAGTGTACCCAAAAATCTCCTTCCTTCTCTTTCCCTATTTCTGAAAACAAAATGGATTTGTTATCAACAGCATTCATATCAACAATAATCATATGGCATATGATTATTTAGCACTCACTCCATGGCAAGTCCTGTGTTGTTTTATATTTCCTTACTCTTCACATATTCTACATATGAATAAAGTGATGATTAAACAGATTAAATGACCTAAGGTCATAAAATAAGAAACAACAGAACATTTTCAGGTGAAATCCAAAAAGCCATAGCAACATATTTATGGTATAAGCTATTTTGTACACATTTGAGCAACACAAATAAGATCCCCATCAGAAGTTCACTAGTCCACTTGCCTATTTGTGTGTATAAAGAATAAAGAGCCTTTGGGGACAGCAGAATCCCAAACCTGAAACAATTGACCCACTGATGTCACCAAGACAGGTGTTTATGTGGTTATAGCAGCAGTTAAAACAAAATTGTATAGGTGAAACTCTAAGATCCCTCAAGGATAGAGGCCAAAAGCAAAAGTAAAGGCAAAAATGTATTTTAAATTTTAGTTCTGAGCCACCAATGCAAATTCAGAAAATAAATATTGATTCAATGTGTTATACAAAATCAAGATATTCAATCACTTATTTATAAAAATATGTGGACAATGACTGACAAGAAATCTGACTACACAAGCAAAACAAACTAGGATTTCCCAAGCATAGGTTTAAAAAACTGTGTGAAAAAATACTGGGTATGTTTGTTCAGAATGTGGTTTCCTGGGGCAATTTCCAGAGATTCTGATTGGTAGGTAGATTTGCATTTTTAAATGTATAACCTAGGAGATTCAAGTAGTCCATGAAACTGCATGGAGAAGATCTACAGTTGGAAATTATTCAACAGAATTAAAAGAAAATGCATTTAAAGGGAAAACAGTGGATTATTGCTTTACAATCTACCATATCACACATTTACATTATCTCATTTGAGCTTCACAATTCTATGAGGTAGTATTGTAACTATTCTTTTCAATTAAAAATGAGCAAACTGAAGTTCATGGAGGCTGAGTCACTTAGCCCTGATATCTAGCCACCAGGACATGAATTTAAAATTACACATTTCATGTTCTTTCACAACACCCTTGTGTTAAAGTGACTTTAGTACAGTAAATTAGTCATTTGTATGCACTTGATTTTCATAAGTCAACAGTAATAAATTACTGGACACATCAGAAGAGTATTGGTACAATTTAGACAAATATAATAATTTTGTTTGAGACAATGAGCTCAGAATCCCATGGGTCTTGGAAAAGTCACTGTCCTACATACTGGCTATTAAGGTTGCATGACTTGCTATGCTATTCCCTTGCTACTTGAAGTGTGCTTCCGTACCCATGCATCACCTAACAGCTTATTAGCAATGCAGAAACTGGGGCTTCCTCTCCAGCCCATGAATGAGAATTTGCATTTTACCAAGTTTGCTAAGCGTACTTCACCATAAATGCAAGTTTCATGATTTTTAGGAAAATGACTCAATTTCCTATATTTCACTTTTCACATCTATGAAATGAGAAAGCTGAATTGATCTATCTTTTACATCTTTGCCAGAATATTAGAACACAGGATTTGGAAAACTATGAGAAACAAATGAGACAAATACTGTCAGAAATCTAAGAATAGCTTTCATATTGTTAAATGACAGAAATAATAGCAACAACAAAAACTGCCATTTTACAGGTAGTATGAGTCAGCAACTATACTACAAATATATATGCATATAATTAGAATATACACAGAGAGACATATAAATTATATATTGTTTTTATTGTTACCTCTCCACTTCAATTACATTCATTTTTCTTAAAATACCTGACTAGTTTCACTTATCAGATTTTTTTTCCTTTTTAAAAGACAGATGTAATCAATGATTTCTCATGTCAACAAGAGCAAAGCATGCCATCCTAGAGGTAAATATCTAGGGGTTTAGGAAGAGCAGGTATGATTTGAATAAAACAATCATGTGAAATAATCTACTGAAAATTCAACACAATTCCCTTATCAAGTATAGATTCAAGGAAGATGAGAGAAATCTTAAGAGTTTGCATGGGTTAAAAATGATTTCAAGACACACCAAAATTTTTGATTACCTTATTTTCTTTTTGCTATTGTTAATATATAAAGGTTCTATTGTATTTTAATCATTATCATACATGAATGAAACTGTCAACAGAGAAACATATTGAGTAATATTCTTTGAGTTTTCCTAATTAAAAAACTCAGGCAACTGACTAAAGCTTTAATCAAAACAATCTCAGGAAGTCTGCCCAACAGTTCATAGTGAAACTACAATATGAAAATGATCACAAACTATGACATTAAAATGACACATAAGGTTAGGAGCCCAGAGTTCAAATTTCCCTAACTTTTAAAGTGCCCAAGTTAAGTACTACATAAACAAACACTTATTAAGAGACTTATGCAACAGAATATAAATATAAATGATAAAATAAATATGATAAACTGTACACTACTATTCTTTATATTATAACTGTTAGGCATGATCAGGAGTAGGTATCCATCTCTTTTGTGTGTTATAAGATCTAAATCATTCACTATCCATTAGTATATATTATGAATTCTATCTTGGCTTCCTAGGTTTCTTGCTTATTTTATCCCTCACAGTTCTGTTGCTATTAATAAACTGCTAACTTACTTACAATCTACACTAAGCATGTTTAAGAATTTTGTCCATCCTGTTTGTTTTCTTGTTGTCTTTGGCAGAACTGAATATTTTCAAATAAACTAATAATAACCAAACATCCTATGCCTTGTTAACTGTATCAGCCCCCTAAGGCATGGGAGAGTGACCTTTTGGGACTGGCAAATACCCAGAATTATCTTTGGCAGAAGTACTAAACCCCAAATAAGTGTGCTCCATATTTTTATTCTCCCCAGAATTTCTATATTGGGGAGAATAAAGAGAACTTAATAAAGTAGGTAATAAAATCAGATTGCCTGGATTTGAATTCTGCCAGTGCCACTTTATTAATGCTGTGACTCTGAGGAGGTTATTTTACCTTTCTGTATCCTTATCTCTAAAATTAAAATAATACTTAAAAAGTTTTTATGAGAATAAAATTTTATAATAAATACAAGGTACTTAAAATACTGAATATATTGTAAGTATTCAACAAAAGGAAAATTACTACTAAGATAGGGAAATCATTATACACTTATGGATTGAGCCATATATGTGATGTAATAGCTTCCCCTCTTCTTTAATACCAAGGGCAAAAAACTACTTTATTTTCTTTGGGTTTGGGAAAAGAACATAATATTTGTAGGATTTGGAGTTTAAAAGAATAGATAGGCAATAGAAGATTGCAGTATAACTATCTTATGTTTGATACATGGTTTGTAAATCATCTCAGAGTCTAGACTATAATGTCAAAAAAGTCATATGTATATCCCATGACACTACATTTCATTGGTAGTACTTTTTTCTAGTATTTGGTATTTCATAAAGGAAGTATGAGAATGAGTTATCATGTCCTGGTTGTGATGTGCAAATGTAATCTAGTCTTCATTAGTCTTCCTTGTAAATGGGTTTTTTGACTTCTTATTGCCTCTTATGCCTTGCTCTTAATTGAACTAATTTTTAATTTGCTAGAGCCACTGTAACAACGTACTATAGAGTGCCTAAACAACAGAAATTAATTGTCTTAAAATTTCAGAGGCTAGACATCCAGGATCAAAATATTAGAAGCACTGGTTTCTTCTAAGCTATGAAGAAGAATCTATCCCATGCTTCTCCCCTATTCTTCTGTTGTTTTGATAGCATTGCTTGGTATTCCTTGAATGACAGAAGCTTTACCCACATTTCTGCCTTTATTTTCACATGTTGTTCTTCTGTTTTTATCTCCAAATATTCCTTTTTTATATGAATACCAGTCATAAAGGGTTATGGATCCATCCTATTCCAGTATTAACATGTCTTAACCAATGACATATGCAATGATCCTGTTTTCAAATATGGCCACATTCTAAGGTACTGAGGGTTTCATTAACTGAAAATGAAGAGAATGTATCAATCCATAACAGTTTTTAATTTACATGTGATTCCTCCATGCAGACAACTATGTGTCCAAAGATTCACGTGGGAAAAATACTGGTTTTAGACAATTGACACTTGTTTTCATAATGCAGCTTATCTCACCTCTGCTGTGGAGTCATCCCTACTCTGTAATTTGCCTTCACCTTTCACCTTGTCTCCTAACTGGGCTCCCATATTTTTCTTCTTCCTCTCACTAATAAATATTTTTATCTTTCACATCCTTTCTTCCTGTTCATTTTTTAACCCCACTGTTATATGAGAGCTACTCTTTTTAAGGTGATGAGAACTTTCTGATCAGCCATTCAGCAGCCTCAATGTTTATTCAGTATACCCCTATGGAACAACTTATATTTTTCTAATTTCTTTCTTAATGAAGTATGGACTTCTGACTTCTACTGACTTCTGGGATACTACTCTCAGTATTTATAAATGGAGTCTCCCCCATCCATCTGACTACATTCTGTCATTTCTTCCCATCTTCCAGTGCTGATTTCAGCCTCCCTTAGAGTATGCTTCCTAGCCTAAAGATTAGTGGTTAGCATTAAAATTAGGGTATACTATAGAGCTAGTAGACTATTGAAGAGTAGCTGCAGAACCTAGCCAGGATTTATAACATCTCCATAAGAGCAACAATCACATGTATAAATGAAATTTGGGGAACACCACAGTTTTTTAATTAGAGATGTTTTGATTATCTTAATGCCTGGAAGATATCAGTCAACATGTTTATGTTAACATTAGTAGTCCATTTAGGAAGGAGTACAGTTTATATATTTACATAGTAAAGATACTTTAAAAATAAATTGATGATAATTTCTCCCTCTTTGTTTTTATATCTGTAGAAGATTGAACTGTATGTCCAGTGATGATTAATGACTTGCTATTGTTCTGTTACTATCTAAATGTTGTATGTCTTTATATAAATACAAGCGCTGGTCTAACATTTTCATATCAGAAAACCAAATGTGACTCTGAATGTTGAAATTTCAATATTTAGTAATAAAATAATTAATTAATGTATTGTTTTGACACTACATTATCAATATAATAACATTATTTGCATGTGTTTGTTAAAGATATTTAATTCTAACTGCTACCAGAGAAGATCTTTCTGTCTCTGTTTCTGATTATGGACAACCCTCATTAAGTTGTTAAGAGAAAAGAATATTTGTACCTAAGAATTTTAAGGATTTTTTTTGCTTTCCATTTTATTTCTCAAAAGGAATGAAGAAACCTTGGGCAGATCTTCCTTTCCCATGCAGTTTTTTCCCATTAATAATACTGCTTTACCTCAAGAATATTTTTTCTTTCATAAATTGGTAAGTTTGATACCCATTTAGTTTAGCATATATATGACACAAATTTATGAAGAACATGAAAAACATTCATAGTATTTGGTGCTCATATAGTTAATATTAATGAACAACCATTCATTACCTGAAACTATGAAAGTATTTTTCCCAACATATTCCATTCTATTCTCTCTCTCTCTCTCTCTCTCTCTCTCTCTCTCTCTCTCTCTATCTATCTCTGTCTCTCTCTTTCTTCCCCCCCTCTCTGGTAGAGATGGAAGTGAGTTGAAAGACAAGTTCAAGGTATCACAGTTTATTTCTAATCTGCTGTGAGTAGTTAGAAATTTTAGTTATCATGTCTCTATCATATATTGAGATTAATACATTTGTAAAAATTTTTATCTGTTTCATTTTATTCTTATATTGTGGCTCCTAGAAGAGTTAAAACTACATATGTGGTTTGCATTATATTTCTTTGATAATCTATATTGTAGTAAACTAATAAACCTTTAAATGTTTATGTTAAGGATTTAAGGAAGCTCCCACATTCCTACTATGAAGTCACTGCCTTTCTTATACCAAAATACAATTTGATTTACTCATGACTATTTGCATAATTCATGTTACTTTTAACAAGCATTAGACTTTTTAATGTGCATTTAACTTAGCATTTTGGATTTGTTTTGGTATATAAGTTGACTTTTTTTTTCCCCCCACAGCAGCGGCATGCACATAATCCAGTGCTGCAGCTTCCTTTCTATGAGATGACAGCCCAACTTCCTAGTAGCACGTCTGGGTCTTCCTCACTGAGTCATGTTCCAGATCTAGATGCTGGACCTAGCTCCTATGAATGGACTATCCAACAACCAAGTGACTCTGACCTTTATCAGAGGAATACCCAAAAGAGGCAAAAGCAAACCAGTGACAGTGATAGTAGCACAGAAAACAATAGAGGAAATGAATTCAGCCAAAAATTCCGAAATTGTAAGAAAAAGAAAAGATATTAGTATTACCTTCAGATAATACGTATCTTCATTGATCTCAATTCTGTTTAAAGAAAACTGAGCAATTTCTTGAGTGTCTTGTCGTTTTTGAAATATATGAAAACATGACTTATCTGATTTGCTATTCAATTTTTGCCTCAAATGATAAAAGCTTTTAAAAATAATATAATGTACTACTTTTGTATGTCATAATATATTTGACCCATTGCCAATAAAAATATACTTTGTATCATTTTATTTTAGTACTGATGATGAAATTTCATTAAACTATTAACTAAAAGTCAGCTACTGAACACTTGTGGATAAGGTACTGTGATTTCTCTATATTGTTAATATAATATTCAAGTACAATTAGGCTGTAATTAGGAACATTAGATTTGCCAAAAGAAAGTAATGCAAATATTTAAGAGTTGCATGTGGTTCCTAGTGAATATGTTATAAATAGACTTTGTTTCCTTTGTTAATTACATTTTATTTTTTACATTCATTCAAGTTTTTTCTGTGCCTTAATGTACTTCAGGTTTATTTTATCAAATGAAGACATATGACAGTGATACCAAAAGAAAGATTATTATCATGGGATTGGCTTTTGAGTCATTAACTTGTTATATGAGTTCAATGGGGATTCCTGCCTCTTTACTTCTTACTTGTTTATAATGAACATTAAGTTGGCTATGTAAGTATTACATTATCTACCTCTTTTGCCAGCCAGGTTTGAGAGAATATGTTTAATGTATTTAAATCTTGATAATTAATAAGTAAATAGAATGATATTTCATTAATGTTTGATATCTAATACTTAATTGTCCAAAAAATGTTTCTATTTTGGGTTCATTTATTTTAGAAGATACAATACACATTAAACAAATTGGGGTTTTTAAAAACATTTTTGTTAATTTTATAGCCCACCATAAATTAGAATGATAAGAATTATATTTATTAAAGCTAATTGAAAGAATCATGCAACTCCTTTGTGAGTCGAGCACCAAATTTAGTAGGAAGGGCCACGCTTAGATGTTTCTTTTGCATGTTGAATAGCACTTTATAGATACTTACTGTTTAAAAGAATAAAGATCTGTTTTTAACAAAAGGAGTAACTGAATTTAACTAAGTATAGTAGAATTTAGAACAAACATTAATCTACTTTAATCTGATCAATATGAAAACCTGACCTGTGCTTTATGTAGTTTTAACTATGTTTTCTTGGCTTTTGAAACACATACTCTTCTCGTTTTACATTCACATTTTTTTTTCAATTTAGAATCAAGCCAAAGGGAAAAATGGCTTCTGCATAATTAGGAAATAGCATATCTTTAAAAAGCTTAGCTTCACCTTCACCTCAATCTTTTCTTTAATTCTGTAACTTACCTTAAACCTAAATTATTTTGTTGTGATTGGTATTATTGGAAGTATATAAAAAATTGTTTCTTAGCAATTCAGAATAGCTTTGTGTAAGAAATATATCTTGAAATACTATTACATTAATTAAAATGTTAGAACTGCAAGATATTTTTGTTAAATTCTTCCATCACAGACAGGAAAGTGCACGTTGTGACTTAGATATGTTGGGTCCCACAAAGACTCATGTGTTTGAAGATGTGGTCCCAAATGCAGCAGTATCCAAAGTGGGAATCCTTGGGATGTGAATATATCATGAGGTCTCTGCCGTCATCTGTGGGTTAAGTGAGAGATTAACGATTTGAATGGACTATTGGGAGGTAGTGGACAGTGTAGGAAGTGGGACCTAGTAAAAATGAGTGCATCCTTGGGGATTTACTCTTGGGGACTTTATCTTGTCCCTGTTTCTCTCTCTCTCTCTCTCTCTCTGTCTCCCTCCCCATCCTACCCTTTATCTGTCTCTATCTACCTATTTATCTGTCTCTCTCTGCCCCTCTCCCTATCTCTTTCCCTTTCTCTCTTTCCTCTCTTTTTCTCTCTTCCCCCTCCTTCTGCTGCCATGAGTTGACCAGCTGGCCTCCACCATGACCTTTCTCATGATGATCTGCCTCATCTCAGGCCCAGAGCAATGGAGCCAGCTGACCATGGACTGAAATCTCTGAAACTATAAGTCAAAATGAATCTTTCTTCCTCTAAGTTATTCATGTCAGCCACCTTTTCTTCACAGCAATGAAAAGCTAATACAGTATCTCAGTATTAACTTGAACAAGTCAACCAACTTGAAACACATGGAAGACTAGAAAAGTCACTTTTACCATGGTGTATTTCATTATTAAAAAATATAAAATAGGGGCTGGAGTTGTGGCTCAGCAGTAGAGCACTTCCCTGGCATGTGTGAGGCCCTGGGTTCGCACCTCAGCACTGCACATAAATAAATAAAATAAAAGATCTAAACAACTAAAAAAAATACATATATAAAAAATATAAAATATGCCTGGAAATATCTGTCACCATCCTATAACATTTTGAGTTATCAGTTTTCCCCAATGCTGTATATTTGAGTTAAGAATTATTAAAATTATTTAACTTTGGGGATTTTATTTTCCAATTTTTAATCTCTCACTCTCAAAATCTGTTCACTTTTAAGTAAGCCTGAATCCATTCTACTATGCTGCAAGAATCTTAAATATGAGAACAAAATTAGACAGTATGCATATTCTCATATTTTCTAATTTTTATAAATCAATATCTAATGCATGAGGAAGTGGTAAAATCAGAAAAATTACCTACAATTAAAGTTAGATCACAGTCCCAAACAGACAGATTAACAGAAAAGTTTAGAGCATATGAGAACACTCTATAAAAAGTGGCTCCCAGGGCAGCCAGGGTAAAGGTTTATATATAAACTTAACTAAAGACAATGAGTTTGGGGTTTCAGTGGTAACATATGGCAGGTTCCATTGGGAGCCTTCCATTTTTCACCCAGACGCTGATGGGCAGTCTCCTTCCTGGCTGGGAGCTCACCAGGGAAGGATTTATGGCAAGTGAACTCTCACCTTCCAGTGCTAAGAGTCAAAGAGGGAGATTTTTGGCAGCTGTGCATTCAGAAGGCTCTGGTTAACTCCATGAAGATAAGCTTGGAAAGGTTTCTTTCAATGACTGTTGTTTGTTCATATGTTTTCAACTTAATGTCATTTTTATGCCATTCTGGTGAGTTGGTGGTTACTTCATTTCCCCTACTTGAAACTTCACAAGAAGTTTCACAAAGAGCTGAACCAACTGCTATGGAAAGAAAAGTGAAGTTCATATTTATATTGTATGATAACTGAAAAGAAAAATAATAATATAGATTAAAAGAACGAATAAGCAAGAAGGAACAAATCTAAACACATTTCCCCACCCCCATTGAAGCAGTCTTCTAGTTCTGGGAATGGGTCAATGCAATTAAATGGCTGTGTCTCCTTAATGTGATATAGAATATTACCATCTTTGAAATGGTGTAAATCAGATGCTACTTGTCCATTCTGATTTAAAAACAATAAGAAGTGTCCACTGCAGACTGCACAACCTTCTCCTTGTTGGGTAGTCAGTGTATCTGAGATGGGATGATTTCAGAGTACAACTGGAAGCTTCCAAGAACCACATAGAGATATTAAATATCTAGATAATTGCTTTGTAAATTCTTATAATTGTTCTTTCTAAATCATAAGTCCTCAATTTGGAAAAACTATCCACATTATTGAATGAAGCTTGATGTTTCAGTTCAAAAGTGAGTTTTCTAGGATGACTTACCTGGTACATCTATACTGTGATGTTTGTGTACAAAGGACCTCACACTTTGGCATTTAAGGCAGGATATCTGGTGAAGAAAGTGGCACCAGGTATCTGAGTCTACATTGCCCTGACCACTTGAGTAATAACCTTTTATATACTTCATTGTCATAACAAATAAAGAGATCAAGGTTGAACATGACCAAGGTCAGGCTGGAATCTGTGACCCACAAGGATGAGGTCTGGTGACTTATGACATTTATCATCAGCTGTATTAACATCTATATATTTCCGTATTCCCTGCACCTCCATCAGGCTACGATAGCAAAATCAAATTGAGAAATAGAAGGTAGAGGAAACCTTCAGCTTAGCCTCCACAGAGGAAATATTACCCAATCAGGATACTCCAGATCTTAAATGTACTCATCTATATTTCTGGTCACCAGGAAAGATAAGAATAGGTAAGCTCTATTTCATGTTCCCTTGGTAGAGCCTTAAGCCCAGGAATATTTTCCTGTGATTGAGTAAATATCCATCTAAATGTCATTCTCTTTCCCTCTGATATTATTAGAGAACTGAAAGAAACCTATTTTGCAGTCAAATTATAGAGAATGATTATAGTATTTATTTGGTATTTTTTACTTAAGAACAGTTGAATGCCATTTATGTTTTCAATTCAAAGGAAGAAATTTCCTTCCAGTAATTTTACCTCAATGAAATGTAGACCATGCTGAGATGGTGGAGCACATCTGTAATCTCAGTGACTTGGGAGGCCAAAGTAGCAGGATCACAAATTCAAGCCCAGCCTAGGAAATTTGGTGGGTCAATGCCCCAAAATAAAAAATAAAAAACTGGAAAAAGTGCTCCTGGGTTCAACTCTTAGTACCTAGATCTAAAAATTTTTTTTTAAAGTACTGGAGATACAGCTCAATGGGAGAGCACCCCTGCGTTCAATACTCAGTACTGCTAAAATGCTTCTGCATAGCAAAGGAAAGGGTCAATAAAATAAAATACTAATCTACCATTTGGGAAAAATTTCTTTACAACCATATATCAAAAAAGGGGCTAATGTCTAAATTTTAGAAGGAAATCATACAATTCAATAACAGAAAAAAAAAACTTATGGGAAAGGATTTTAATATACACATTTATCTAAAAAGACACTAACATAGTCAGATGTTAATGAGAAGGTGCTTAACATTACTCATGAAAAAAATGCAAATCAAAAGTACTGTCAGATATAACCTCACAGCCAGTAGGATACCTAGTACCAAAACATCAGGAAAGAACAAATATTAGCTATGTGGAGAAAAAAAAACCCTTTCGCACTGTGGGTGATAATGTAGATTAATGCAGCTATTGTGGAAAAAAAGTAGGAGATTCCTAAAGAAATTAAAAATTGAACTATCATGTGCATCAGCAATTGTCCTTTTAGGTATACACCCACAGGAAATGTATTTAGCACCTTGATGCAATATCTGTACTCCCATGTTCATTTCAGCGTTATTCACAATATCCAAGATATGCACACAATCTAAGTGTTTATCGGTGGACAAATGATACAGAAACTGTGGTGTGTGTATGTTTAATATGGAATATTATTGAGCCTTAAAAAGGAGACTCTGTCATTTGTCACAACATGAATGGACCTAGAAAACATTATGCTAAATGAAATAAGCCAGACAAAGAAAAAAATATTTCATAATCTCTCTGATTGTGGGATCCAAAATAGAAGTCAAACATACAGAGTTTAGAGAACAGTTACCTGGGTTAGGATTCAGAGGAAATGGAAAAATGGATATAGGTCAAGGATTTAGGATGCACGAGTCTAGAGACTAGTGTACGACATGAGAAACCATAGTTGGAAAAATTGAATTGCATTAGGGATTTCTGCTAAATGAGTAGAGTTTGCCATACACACACACACACACACATACACACACACACACACACACACACACACACACACAAAGGTAACTATGAGATGATGAACACAGTAATTTGCTTCACTATAGTAATTATTGTAGCATTTCTATGTGTCCCATAGCCCTCTGTTGTATACCTTAAATATACACTATAACATTTATTTAAAATAAATAGAAACTTTGATATGTACTCTATCTCCTCATTGAAAAAGATGGCAGGATTTGTCAGTGGGTAGAAGCCACACTTTTTATACCTGTTGATGATACATTCCAAGCATATATATAGTATATAAATAGACATCATAACAACTCTTCATTGAAAATCCAATAATGCTTGCTTAATCCTGGAATGAGAGGCTTAGAGATGCCTGGCTATAGGACAACCAAAAGCTAATTCAAACAGGGTGAATCCATGTCTCCTATTTGGGTAGTCTAGATTTGCATGTGTGTAAGTGTACCAGGGATTGAACCCAGGGGCATGCACTTAACCACTGAACCACATTCCTAGTTTGTTAGAGTCTGTAAACAAGTCTGGATGGCGCCTGGCAAAATGCCAGAGGGAATAGTTTGTAAAGTAACAAAAGCGAGCCATTAAGTGTGAAGATTCCTGATTGGTTGACTGCTGTATCTAGTTTATGCTAATTAAGATAAGCTGTGCAAAATGTATAAATACCTCTGTTATCCTACAATAAAGGGCTTCCATTCCTGCTGCATCAACGTACACAAGTCATTCGTCACCCCCCGGTTATTTTGCCCAGCCAGCCGGGCTGCGGCACTAGTTCTTTCTTTATTTTGAGACAAGATCTTGCTAAGTTGTTTCAGCCTCACTAAGTTGCTGAGGCTGACTTTGAACTTGGGTTCTTCCTGCCTCACCTTCAAGAGCTGCTGGGATGTGCCACCACACCCAGTGTTGGACTGGATTTTTATAAAAGGAGAAAGAGAAGAGAGGTAATGAATCTCTGCTTCTGAGGTTTGAGAATGATAGGAGATATTAAATTTCAATGACTACCCTAGTATTTTTCATCAAAATTATTTCTACAGTAACGTGGCTTGATCTGATTTGATCTATAAAGGAATGCCAAAATAAGGGAAAACCTCAGTTTTTATTTTTTTCACCACTATTTTAGAATCAGCATATCTGGTTTGATAGTTTCAGTTAGTCCACCAAACAGACAGACAATAACCAAAGAGTAAGAATATGCAAAGGCTGGAGATAAATTTTTAGAGTATACTTGGACTACTGCCAAGAGCAGAATGTGTCTTAAATAATTCCATGAAATATGATGATAACTTCCAGAAACTTGTTGAGATTAACAAACAATGCATTGGGAAGTGGCTTGGTCAGAATGTTTGGGATTTTAGGACAGAACCAATTGTCATTAAGTTTCCTGACCTCCTCTCTTTTTTACATATGTCCTATTAGATGGGAGATAAAAGTCAAATGATAGGGAGCTACAGCATGTGCATTTGTTCCAATGTATAATAAACACATCTAATCATTGTTTGGCAGCCTTTGATAGCCATTTGTCTTTTTCAGGTTGTTCAACACTTGCCTGATAGTAATATCAAGGACAAATGCAGGATACTTTCAGCAGCTTTTTAAGCCCCATTGTTTCTTAGAGATTATTAGTTTTATTGGTATGTGCTGAACAATAGCAAGTTCAGTAGGAAGATGAATAGTCTATCATAGGTCAGCATATTAATGTCCACTAGCAATAGGAGTGCTGGCAAAGGCCAAGAATCTAAGACTTGTAATTGTCCCAATAACATGCAAAACTTCAAAACTATGTCTGGAATCAGTAAATATGGTAATTTTCTCCTTTGACAAAGCATAAGAGCTAGTAAAACTAGGATTTTGACAATGAGCTGATCTTAGAGAAGGCAAAGAGTATGCCTCAGGTGTTTCTTGTGAAAAAACTATTGTGTAACCAGTTATAATATACATTAGAGTACACGGAAGAAACAAAACCAATAGGATACATGTGTGGCTAAATGTATGAATATATGTTATCTACAGATATATAGTCATATGTCATTTAATGATGGAGATCCATTCTGAGTAAAGTGTAATTAGGCATTTTTTATTATTGTGCAAATATCAGAGCATGTGTACAAATAAATACATGGAATAACTTATTATATAGCTAGGCTATATGGTATAGACCATTGCTCCTAGGCTATACACTGGTACAGCATGCTAGGCTGAATACCTAATGCTATAGACAATTGTAACATAATGTTATTTTTGTGTCTATACAGAGAAGATACAGTGAAAGCAGGGTACAAATTATAAAAATGGCTACATTTATTAAGACACAATGAATACAGCTTATAGGATTGGAATTTGCTTTGGGTGACTCAGTGAGTACTATGTTCATGAGTAAATGTGAAGGCCTAGGCTGTTACCATTGACTACTTGTTTTAGATAGCTTTTTTTTCTTTTTTTTTCTCTCTTTTTTTCTTTTTTTTTTTTTTTTTTTTTTGCTGCTGTGACTTAAAGACCTGACAAGAACAATTTTAGAAGAGGAAAAGTTTGTTTAGGGGTTCATGGTTTCAGAGGTCTGAGTCCATAGACAGCTGGCTCTATCCCTCTAGGCCCAAGATAAGGCAGAAAATCATGGTAGAAGAGTGTGGTGGAGGTAAACAATTCATATGATGATCAGGGGGCAGAGAGATTCTACTCACCAGATACAAAATATATGCCCCCAGTGACCCACTCGTCCAGCCACAACCTACATGCCTTCAGTTACCACCCAGTTTTCCCAGCTCAGTTAATACCATCAGGGGAAATTATTCACTGATTAGATTAGTATTCTCATAACCGAATCATTTTTCCTCTGAACCTTGATTTATCTCACACAAGAGCTTTTAGAGGGACACCTCACATCCAAACCATCACACTACTGTAGACTTTGTTAACCATGTACATTGAAGTTACAGTAAATGTATTAAATAATTTTCTTTAATGCTAAATAAATTAAACTTAGTTTATCAAAATATTTTACTTTTTTAAACTTACAAATTTTGACTTTTGTAATGAAACAAAACAATGCACGTCTTTACAAAAATATTCTTTTGTCATATTCAATAAGTTTTAAATTTTTTTTTGGTTTTTAAACTGAGATATGAATTAGCCTAGGCAGACACAGGGTTAGGATCATCACTATTACTGCTTTCTACCTCTATCTCTTCTACCAATGGGAGGTTTTCAGAGATGATTACATGCATGAAGCTATCACCTCTTATAATAGCAATGACTTCTAGAATACCTTCTAAAGGACCTACCTGAGGTTAGATACAGTTAACTATTTTCTTTAAATAGAGGAAGTACACTCTAAAATAACAATAAAAAACATAAAATAATGAATACATAAGCCAGTGACCTCGTTGTTATCATTAACACATATTTTATATTGTATATAATTGTCGTGTGCTATACCTTTATACAATTGGAAGGCAGAAGGTCTGTTTACACAAGTAATACATCATGTGTGTCTGCTCAATGATGTTACAATGGCTGCAATGTCAGCAGGCAATAGAAATTTTTCAGTTCCATTTTAATCCTATGGGACTGTTGCCTTATATATGGTTCACTGCTGATGGATATGTTACTTAGTCCATGTCTGTATAAGTGTGTGTGTGTGTGTGTGTGTGTGTGTGTGTGTGTGTGTGTGTGTGAGAGAGAGAGAGAGAGAGAGAGAGAGAGAGAGAGAGAGAGAGAGAGAGGTGTTTATTATAGGAATTGGCTTTCAAGTTTATAGAGGCCGGAGACACCATCATCTGCCATCTGCAAGCTGGAGAACCAAGAAACCAACAGTATAATTCAGTCTGTCTAAAGGCCCAAGAACCAGGAGAGATAAGGATCTAAGTCTAAGTCCCAGTCCAAAGGCTTGAAAATGGTGTATGAATATGTGTTGGGGGTGGGGGATGCAGTTGTGTCAATCCCAATTCAAGTCCATAGGCCTGAAAACCCAGAGTTTCAGTGTCTGTGAGCAGGGAATATGAATGTCTTAATTTATACAGGGTGCAAATTCATTCTTCCACCCTTTTATACTATTCGGGCCCTCAACAAATTGGATGATGTTCACCCCTATCAGCAAAGATGATCTTCTTCTGTCAGACTACCAATTAAAATGCTATTTCTTTAAGAAACAGTCTCACCAACACTAAGAAATAATGTTTTAGCAGCAATCTTGGTGTTTCTTGGTCCAAACAAGTTGATCCATAAATCAGCCAGCAGATTGTGTTTCCCTAAAAATTTCATTTGCAAGGGATATTGAAGAAGAGGGTTAAGTCTAAGGAAGTGTCTGAGAGAATAATTTTTTCAGCTTTGAGCACACTTCTATAGATGTAAGGCAATCATGTAGAATAGACTGGGGATCTCCATCACTGAAGAGGAATGAGAGCTGGATTGAAGTAAGGACCATGGCAAAGACCATGGAGTAGTGAGGGATCATGAAAGAGTTTATGGTTCATACTTTTTGCACAAATTAATAGATTTGACTTCCTCCTGAATCCAATGTCCTTTATTTCTTCACTGAAAAGACTGAAGTAGTGTGGGGTGAAAAGGTGAGGATAAGAACACCCTGTTGTAAAAGGAAATCTATAATTAAACCAGTTCTTCAATTTCATCGCAAGAAAGAGGTTTGGGGGCTACTGATGGGATAGGTCTGTATTTTCCCTCTAGATAATGTGTCTGTGAGGCCAACTAAAACAATATACATATAGTACCTTTGACTGTGTTTTACCCTTTGATTCTCATTTTTTATAACAAAGTACACTTAGTATAAGACAGAACAATAGCACAAGAGAGAGACAAATGGATACAGTGGCTATCTCTTGGAAGCCTCTGAAGTACTAATCAAACAAAGTCAGAACAGTCAAAGAACTTGTTCTAAACAACAACAATAAAAAAATTGTAAATCTAAATTTTGGAAATTTCTCTTTTGTAAAGGGCAAGTAAAGATTGTTTTTACCTTGCTCCACCAGATTCTGAGCAGAGACCCAGCAGAATGACCTGTGGGAAAGCTTAGCTTTTTCAGTTTGATCAGAGTTCCCTAGATTTCATCTGCAGCCTCCAGAATAAGCAGGAAGTCCTGACCATACTTTGAGAACTTTCCTTGTTCTCAAAACATTTGGAGGGAAAATATTTCCCTCCTAAATCACTTCTGGGTGGTCAGGGTCCACAATTTGATTGACAATAAATAGATAGATTAGCAGGATTTATCAGAGTTCTTCAGAGAATCAGTGTGCACTTTTATGGGTAAAGAGAGTTATTATAAGGAGTTAGCTCACACAATCATGAATACTGACGAGTCTCAAGATTGTCAATAGACCAGCTAGAAACTCAGGGCAGTCAAAAGAGAGCTCAGTCTGAAGACCTGAGAACCAGGAAAGTCAATAATGTAGCTCTAGTCCGAAGGCCTGAAGATACTGTTGTTTCAGCATAAAGGCAGCCAAGCAGAAAAATTAATATTTCAGGCAGGATTAGTTCTTTCCATTCAGGCCTCCAACTGATTGCAAGAGGCCTACTCACATTATGGAGAGCAATCTGCTCTACTCAATCAATTAACTAAAATGTTAAGCTCATCTCAGACACCTCCACAGAAACACTCAGAATTATGTTTGACCTGGTGACTCTGTCAAGGTACAAAAATTAGCAGTCATACAGGATAAAAGTTTAATTCACACAGGTGCAGTACTCTGTGAGGAGTGGCTTCCCAAACAGCCAGGTGCAAGTGCTTGTCTACCCACTTAACAAAGGAAAGGGTGTTAAGGGCTTCAGGGGGAAAGTCTGGAAGGGCTGCTGGGCTCATTTACACAATTTTTCATACCAGTGCTGATTGGCAGCCTTCATCCTGGCCAGGAACTCCTCAAATGGATGAACTATAGCAGCTGATTATTCACATCCAGTAATAGAGATCAGTCTAAAAGTTGAACAGGAACCTCCCTCATTGGGGGATTTATGGAAGCTGTAAGTTTGGGTGGTTTTGGATGTCAGGAAAGGGAAATTGAGATAAAGTTTCTTCCTGTGGCTTCTGTTTGTTCAGATGTTTTCGGTTTAATAAAATCCTTATACCATTTTGATGTGTTTTGGGTCCTTTAATAACAAATAAACTTTCCTGTTTATATAAAGAATCTGGCATTATATTTTGAAAAAAAATTACTAATTGGTAAAAATTTAGTAACTCTTAAGCAACATTTATTATGATAAGGCATTTTGCTTCAACTAACCCAAGCCTTTAAGTCCAGACAAGTACTGTACTTTAAAAAAAAAATCCAAATACCTATACAATACTTTGGTCTAAAAAAAAGTGTGTTCTATTAACTAGAAATTCTTAAAATAATAATTTTAGTTTTTAAAAAATTAATTGTGTTTAAAAGTCCATTTCTAGATGGTGGCAAAGGTCAGGACCCTGTCACAAGATATTTTAGTACAAATCAATGAGTAATTTGCTCCAACTTCCATCCTCAAAATAAATGCACAGTAGTAAAAGTGATTAAGATAAATACCATATTCAGAAAATAAAAATATTGGTATCTCCATAGTAAGAATGTTAAAAAAGAAAACTAAATTATCAGATCAGAAATACCTGTATTCCAAACATTCTTTGTAGTTCTAGTTACAATAGTCAAGATGCAGAATCAATCAGGGTATATATCAGTAGATGAATGGAGAAGACACATGGGGCAAATAAATGCAATGGAATGTTTTCAGTCATAGAAAGGCTGAATTCTGTCATTTATAGCAACATGGATGGAACTGGAGGTCATTGAGTTAAATAAAATAAGCTAGACAAAGACAAACACCATGAGTTTAAACCCACTTAAAAAAAAAACTAAAATGTCTCTCATAGAATGATAGAGTGGAATAGAGTGAGAAGGAGGGGGAAGACATTAGATAAGAGTCACTAAAGTTCAAAGAAAAGTAATTATATCTGGTTTTCTATAGCCAAGGAGGGTAATGATTGGTTACAGCAATTTTTGATAGACTTTAAAATAACTAGAACAATAAGAATGTTTGCAACCCACAGAAATAATTAATATTTAATGAGATGAAAATGTTCATTACTCTTATTTGATCCTTATACCTCATATACATGTATCACATTGTTATTTGTAAGTCATAAAGGTGTAAAAATATTTTAACTATATTATATATAATATTTATATAATAAATAAAAGCTCAGAAGATCAGACTGTATGTTGTACATGAAAATGGAGAAGCAGCTACAGGTGATGAAATCTTAGGTCTACATTTCTGACGGACTGATACCCTTCACCACTTTCCTCCCACAGACCCCCCAGTTACCTAAACAACAGCTTCTACCCCTCTCCTTCCCCATCAAAGTATAATTTTGACAATCATTCTGATACACTGTACCACAGAAGTAGTTGGGAACCAGATGAAAGAATTTGTGCCGGATATCATATTGTACTTTTCTGAGGAACACTGGCAATAAATTCACTGAACTGTTTCAAAGAACTAAGCAATAATAGGAAAAGAACATTAATCAAATTTTCTTTGTTTATCACCAGAAATGTTCATTATCCAAGGTCAGGAGTAGATATTAATAAATAGCTGAGTAGATGAATGAAAGAATGAAGCAAAAGGACTGACCCGGAAAAAGGTTAATAATCACCATAACTACTACCTATTCAGGCTATTATGTGGCAGACATTAGTCTCCAGAATGATACCACAGAGAAGAGGAAGCCCAAGTTCATTTGTCCAAAGACACATGCCTTTTTCTAAAGAGAACAGTCAGAATATAAGTCTCATGGAACTTGTTCCAGTGCCTCAGTATAATACCATATGTTTGGTACTAAAGATTTGCTTTCAGGGTCTGCAATTCTGGGACAGTACTTTTGAATGGAAATATGCTGAACCATTATCATGATTACCTATTTTTTTGGAATTGATTTTATCATCATTTTTCCTTGGTATAAATCTGAACATAACGTTTCTAAAGATGTGGCTCGATGCAAAGACTGTACAGTAATTTAGTCCAAATTTCGAATCTATTAAATTTGGGTAAGTTAAATGGAGGTTTCATACAATATTCTGTGTGAAACAGCTATATATGATAAAATTACTTTTTTATTCTTTGATTGCCTAATCATTCTATTTCAGATCCACATTTCCACAAGATTCAGTTGTATTTTCTCCATATTGTATGCACTATTTAGAAAATATAGACAAGATATTTGCAAAGAACTAATGCAGTGGGTTTTTTTTTAAGAAGACAGATATCAGTAGCAAAAAACAAAACAAACAGAATTTAAATAAATTTTTAAATTAAAAAACTACTTCCTATTAAGATGAGAAAAAATGAAATGCCATATTCTTAACTACTTTAAAACAATTCACTTATTTCTTTTGCCCAGTTAAAGCTTTATGTCTCTTGCTTAAACAAATCTGAAATTGAAGCATGACTTTATTGAAGCTTGAAAGAAAAATACAATATAAGGCAGAGTTGTTGGCTAGAGAGCTTGGCTTTCAAAAGCCCTTACATTGTAGAATCATTGAATTCAGCATAGTTCAGCACCTGGTCCTTAATTAATGCTGAAACATCCCGTGTTCTGAAAAGAATAGTAAAAAATGGTCATAAATGTTTATTACAATATAAAATTTTGAGAGTCTTCACTTCTCTGAAACTTCATGATGATTTTGTTTCTTTATCATGCATTTTAATATTCTCTCTATTAAAAGTCCCTCATTACTAAATGAGGAGAATTCTCCCCAGACTTCAGTGCTCAGCAAATCACATGGAATAAGAAATGGTTATAACCATTATGTACCACCCTGAGTGCAGGTCCTATTCTTTTCTTGAACATGAATACTGTCAGGAGTGTGTGCTGATTTCATGTGCTCCTTCATTAACTAGAAGAAGTTTCTCAATTTGGGTCCTACAGTGACAAGAGGTGCCCTTTCTTCATTTACCCTCTATACCACTGGAGTTTTTAACATTCTGAGTGAAAAGCGCATATGAATCTTTAAAAATCCCACTGTGCACCATGACTGGTGGTCTGACCCCACCGCTGTTTCTAATACTCAACTTATAGTCATTACATCTAAATTTTTAAAAAAAGTAAGCTAACATTTTTCCCCCAGTGCCCTCTGGCTCTCTCCCACTTGTTTTATGGGAATATAGATGCTACACCCAAATTCTTATCACTCAAAAGTCCTCCCAAGGCCCATGTGTTAGAATCATTGGCACTACTCAGAGGTAATAGAAACTTCAAGCACTATGGCCTAGTGAGAGGTCATTAGGTCACCAGAGGATTGTCCTTGAAAGGGAAGTGAGACTCCCAGGCTCTGTTCCCTTTCTCTCTTTTGCTTCTTAGCCAAGAGGGAGCCCCTTTGTGTTGCCACAATCTTCTGTCACGATGTACTGTTTCATCACCGCCTTAAAAGCAAAAGACCCAACTGATCATGGACTGGAGCCTCTAAAATTGATAGCCAAAATAAACAATGTGTATTTGAAAGTTGACCATCCCAGCTATTTGTTATAGTAATGGAAAGCTGATGAACACAAACGGTCTCTAACGCAATATAGAAGATGTTGAGTTGACATGTAGATGCTGATATGATGAAGTTGAATCTAAGAAATAGAAGAATGGCTGTCAAGTTGATAAAGATTTTGAAATCCTAAAACAGGAAGACAAGAGCAAAGGATCAAAAGGGGACAGCTTATTGCTTTCTACAGCTGAACTGATTGGTTTCTTATTTCCATCAGCCTGCAGTTTATAGAGCATTTTCTCAGATTCAGAAAAGTTTACCTCTGTGGCTGTTGTAAATTTTATTTTCTTCCATTTCTACCATTGATTATCTTAGAGGCTGAGTGAGGCAAATTTATTATAGTCATTTTCTTAAAAGGATTGGAGGTCATTAACTAAATACTTTTTATTCATGAGATGCAAAAAAAAAGGAAATCAAAGCAAGCAGGTGGGGAAAGATACCATACAAAACATTGATTTTGTTTTCAAATGACCCCCCCAAAACATTTAGATTACTGATATTTTATGTCATTTGTGTTATTTTTTTTACCACTAAAAATATTTAAATACATGCTAGGAGACAATTAATTTAAAATAGAAAAAGAAAGCTTATTTTTAAAAATCACATTTATGCCAATATTTTCTCTTTATGGCCACCTTATATACTGAAAGAAAGCTCATCTGTTCTGTCACTGTATTTTCTGAGGAGATCTAGTACCTTCCAATCAAGTAAACAGCATGGATTCCTCTTACTGCTAACCTGAAACAGTTTTGTTTATTAATATTGAATACTTAAATGTGCAATGAAAAATTATTGGATTGCAATAACATGAATTTAAGTTGAATTTTATTTTTACTTAGAAAATTTTCAGAAATTGCCTTATGCTAGTTGTTTTTAATTCCATATGTAATAGAGCATCTAATATTTCTTCAAAAAACAAATGTCTGAAATATATGTCCAATCCATATTTAATACAGAAGTGTGGACCAATGAAAATTATGCCATTTCATATGCGAAATGGGAATTTATAGCTTTTTCACAAGTTGAGGTTAAAGTAATTAAGATTATTCTATATACCTGCATATGCTTTGAATATATCATTTTTTCCTCTGAACTGTGAAACAATGTTAATACATCACATTTATTTCAAGAGTGCTATCTGCAATCATGAGAAGGTGCATGGAAAATAGACAGGCATTCTCTCAATATAAACACTTGACACTTAACACTACAGCACAGTTTAGTAGTTTTCAATATTAACATGAGAATATAATATGAGTACTCTCAGTTTTCCAAATTTTTGTGCCTATGTTTATGCATTGAGTCAGATAATTGATATAATCCTCAAATTCAAGTTACCTAGCCAAGGGTGAACCTGAATATTTCTTGTCCTATGGGAAAAAAATGTGATTTTGAGAAGACAAATATACCTATTGCTTACCCATTATTGTACTAGTTTATTAAGATTGTAAGGGATAGAGTGCTACAAAGTGACATAGCAGGAAGAGTGAGTTAAAATTCCTCTTATAAACATGAGGCCACTGTCCTTGTATCCCAGATTACATGCTAGGAGGTAGGAACAGGTTTAGTTCTTTCAAGTGCTCAATAAATAGATCATTTAATTCTACATTCTTCTCCATAAAGTTAAGGTTAATATTTTGACTTGTCATGCCCTTTTCAACCTTGAATATAACAATGCCTAAAATACCTTACAAAAATTATTTTTGCAATGAGAAATAGAAAAAAGAAAAACATATTTTTAAAGTGTTTTAGTACTGAATTCCTGCATTTTGGGGAGGAAGACAAATAGAAGTTATGAATATAGAATCATTACACAAAATCATCATTATTTCTTAGCAGAAGTCAAAGGAAACCTACAGAAATAATTCCAATCATTAGCACTATAAATGTGTTTTAGTCAGCTTTTTTGTTGCCATGATTAAAAGATCTAAAAAGAACAAATTTAGAGGAGGAAAAGTTTATTTGGGGGCTCATAGCTTTACAGGTCTCAGTCCATAGACAGCCAGCTCCATTCCTCTGGGCTTTAGGTAAAGCAGAACATCATGGCAGAAGAGTGTGGTGGAGGGAAGCAGCTACAGGATGACCAGGAAGCAGAGAGGGACTCAGTTCAGCTCACCAAATATATACCCCAAAGGCATGCCTCTAGTGACCCACCTCTTCTGGCCACACCCTACTTGCCTTCAGTTACCACTCAGTTAATACCTATCAGGGGATTAATCCACTGAAGGGGTTAAGGTTCTCATAATCCAATCATTTCGCCTCTGAATATTCTTGCATTGCTTAACACATGAGCTTTTGGGGGACACCTCACTTCCAAACCATAACAAAAGACAAACTAAATGCTACTTCTGGACAATAGTACTCTTCTTGGGTTTCAAACATAGGTGCTTTGGAGGGGGGTGTAAATAACCTTAAAAACAGGGTTTGGCTATTATTCCAGCTAATTATTATGTGGAGGATTTTTTGTTTGAATTTTTATGTTCATAGAAAGCAATTATCAGTTAATTATATATTGTCTATTAGTTATATACAAGTGGTTACAGAGAAGCAATATATAAGTTATATAAATTATATATAAGCAAAGTCAAACTTCTACTGACCTAATTCCAGAAGATATAGACATTTAACTTCTAGTAAAGGCATAGAATCAAAGCATTAAGGACTGATCAAAAATTCTTCTTGATTCTTTGCTCTTCTCTCCCTACTTTCTATGTCAAAACTAGAACTCTTCCATTATCTCTGCGAATCACACCAGTGTCCATATTCCATCCCTGGGCTTGCCCTGAATGCCAGTCCCTAAAATTGTCGTGATGGACAAAGGTGCAACATATGGAGTCCAGGGGAGAAATAAAGAATGTCCATGTGCTTCTGCATTTTTCAATACTTTATTCACTCAAATCACTCAATACAATTTCACTTTATAGGTTCTTAAGAAAATGACAATCCTTCATGCTGGGCACTGCAATAGACACAATCAATTCAAAACGAACAATTCTAAGTTAATTCTAAGCGCTGCAACACACCTAATCATGACAGGCTCATGAAAGACATTCCTTCTGCATGCTAGGCTTAAGTGCCAGGTCTAGAGTCTAAAATCTTAGGGTTGAAGTCCAGCAGATGCACACTCACTCAGACTGCAGTGATCAGGTCTGGAATTGATGGAGGTCTCTCCAGGGGTAGAGCTGAAGGCCAGTTGAGGAGAGGGTCCTATGGAGAAGTCACCTTTCTCATCAAGGTCAAGATGTGTCTGTAGAGTTTGAGAGTAGTGAGGATGATGCAGAGGATCAAGCAGATGATGAGAAGAGTTGGGATGTCTGTCCAGGTCCTCATCAGGTTATCAGGCATGTGGGCATAAGTGTCGGCTGGCTGAATGTCCTACATTTGTTCCATCATTTATATTAAATTTGGGGGCTTCTACTCACCCCTTAAGTCCCTATCAGCTGTTGGTTTTCTTAGTGACATCTTACATTCTCAGGTCAGGATGTCTGGTTTGGTGGTTTCCACCCTGATCTCTCATCTCTAACTCTCATCAGGGCAAAGGCAAATGACAGTAACTTCACTCTGAGTTTTATGAGGATTGTGAAAAGTGACTTGTCTTAATCAGGCTATGCCTGATTCTTATTGGAGGACGCTGTAGGCTATGTCTTGTGGAACTGCAGGTTTATTTTAAAAATGGAGTTACTTAGGAGTTACTTAGTTAGGTTAAGGTCATTACAATAATGTACCTTAGCTGGACATATTTGATACTGTTGATTATTTTGGATAACAGATGGGGGAAAAGTCAAGTCCATACTCTGCTTCAAGAAATGAGCACTCCCTAGATTGCCCACAGGCAGGGAACCCCTCCTGAGATGTATAGCAGGAGTGGCATTTAACAGCTTTTTTTAGAGACATTTTTTAATCACATACTTGTGTTTGTATAAGTATTTAGCTGATATCTTATCACTGTGAATGGAAGATATTATTTTGGCTCACAGAATTTTACAAATAGGTTATAAAAGTCAGTTTTCAATACCATTAAATGAAACAAAACAAAATAAATAAAATAACTCAGAATGGCTCCTTTAAACTTTCTGATTTAAATTATTTCTTCTATTACACAAAAGCAGGATAAACTACTATGAAAATTGTCCAAGTTAATCAATATATTGGAAAATACACTTATTTGATATTATTCATTGATCAATGATTTCTTTTCAGAAAATCCATGGTTTTGCATAATATGTGAAAAAATTCTTAACATTCTCCTCAAGAATTTAGATGAGTTTCTAAATGAAGTAATCATAAAATTGTGCTGAAAATTACTTCAGTCTATTGCTAATGAAGTTTAAAAAAAAAGAAAAGAAAAGAAAGAAACTAATCTTAAAACCTTAAAAGCTAACAATGGAGTTTTTGTGAGGTAGATGTTTATTTACCACCACTAGAGGGCAATAATTAGCAGAAAACTAGGAAAATCAAAATGCATTAGATCTTCATAGAAATGAATGAGACCGTGAGAAAGAAAACAAATACAGAGGCTAAAATATAAAGGGGAGCAAGAAAAATGTAGTGTTTGTTTTGGATATGGCTCAAGACTGACTTATTTGAGGTAGAAAACAAAAAGGATAGTGTTTAATATTCAATTTCAAATTATGTATTTTGCAGCAATATCAGTCTAGGTCATATGTACAGAATAAAGGTAAAGTCAGCTATGCCTTCAGAGATCTTCTGTGAGTACTGTAGTGTGTGAACTCAAAAAGTTTTGAGTTCAATGAGAGTTAACAAGGTTTGGAACAGTGCCATATATTATTTGTAGTACTTTTTTAGAAGTAGTAGTTTAAAAACAAGATAACTATGGCAATGACCATGTTAGTTGTTCCTAGAAATCTAGGGGATGCCTTTTAGTTTTTCACAAGATGTATATTTAGGGTTTGAACCAAGCTTACTATAATACATATAATGAATATCATATGCATTAAGTGTCAAAACCTAAAGGAGAAGAAACTATGAAGAATCCCAGAAGAAAGAAAAGTATAGCCTCAAACGTTTATAAACTACAAATATACTACTACTATAATAAAAGTACTCTAGACTCATAGTTTGCAGATACCTGGAGCAAAAGAATATTCAGGAGAAGCTGCCAGTTTGGCCTGTTGGGTAACCAGTAAAAGGATGATTTAGGCTGAGTGACACTTGGGTCCATCCACTGTAAACTCCTGCTGTTGGCAGCCACCCCAGGCCTTCTGCCTCCATGGGGATCTGGAAGAGGTGTATCATGCTTGCCAATGCCTATTCAACTGTTCTTTGTTTCCATTACCTTTTTTTCTAGATTTTTATGATAGAGACAAAATTATACAGATAGTCCCTGACTTACAATGGTTTCACTTATGGTTTTTCAATTTTACAGTGGAGTGGAAGTGATAGATCTTCAGTAGAAACTGTACCTGGAATGTTGAGTTTTGATCTTTTCATGAGCTCACAATATGTTATTCTCTCATTGCTGTTCTGAGACAGCAAGCCATGCATCTCACTCAGCCATTTTTGAGAGTAAACCATCAATAGTCTCCGGCATACCATGCTGCTACACCGTGATGTTGGTTGGGTGTATTAAATGCACTTTAAACTTCAGATTTTCCAATTCACAGTGGGTTTCTTGGGACATAACTCCATTGTAGTTCAAGGGGCATGTTTAAAACTAATGTATGGGGGCATGTTTACAACTAATGAATCAATGTTGGTCTGAATTTCATGGCTTTTGATGGGACAGATGAATTTAACCAAAAGTATTTCATGCTAAAGAATTCCTAGTCTACCTAACGAGTTATTTAAATAGTTACAGGGTAGGTAGATCAGCATATCCGCAAGCATTTGGATGGCACTTGGTGTTTTTTAGAGAAATACTCAGCTCCTTAGTTCTGGAACATACGTCTCTGAGTTGGGACACTACTTTGTCCGCTTGAAACTCACCTTTTTGGTTTCTATCAATTCTATCTCATGGTTTCCTGGGAGGAAAAATATAAACTGCTTGCTAATAGTCATAGAAGGTAATTGAAAAAATGTAGTATTTGTTTTGGTGAAGTTGGCTTCTAAAGGTTCATGCTGTTAGCCCTGATAGAATGCAGATCCCTTCTAAAAGAAAGGTCCTGCCCTTGATTGATCATTAGCCTAAAGATCAAATCCAATAGGTTAAGAGAAAAAAAAATACCCACAGATGTTACAGTTACAGAGCTGTTCTCTCTCCTTGTGTTTCCATCCCACCAGTATCCCCAAAATAATTTTTCTCTTGTCCTATCTTTTAGTTACTTACAGATGTGAGGTACTGAATTACAAAACATGATGGTGCACATTTCTTGATTATATGGAAATATCTATAAAAATCTGAAAATCCTAGAGTTTTAACAATTGTAATTTTCCCTCAATCTGTCCCTAACTTGTATGATGCCACATTTCTAAGACAGTGTGTCTACTCTGCTCAATAGGACACAATACTCACAAATTGTTCCAGTTTTTCTTAATTCTTTTAAAAAGCCACCTTATAATCTGAGTGTATGGTTTGGATGTGAGGTGTGCCCCCAAAACTCATGTGTAAGACCATGCAAGTACATTGAAAGGAGAAGTGATTGGGTTATGAGAGCCTTAACCCCATTAGAGAGTCAATCCCCTGATGGGATTACCTGAGTGGTGGCTGAAGGTAGGTAGAGTGTGGCTGGAGGAGATGGGCACTGGGAGTGTGAGTTTGGTGTATATATTTTGTGTCTGGTGAGTGGAATCTCTCTCTCTCTCTCTCTCTCTCTGTTTTCTGGTCATCTTGTGAGACACTTCCCTCCACCACATTCTTCTGCCATGATGTTCTGCCCCACCTCCAGTCCCAAGGAATGGCCCAAAATCTCTGAAATCTGAAACCATGTACGCCCAAATCAACTTTTCCTCCTCTAAAATTGTTCTTGTCAGATATTTCGGTTACAGCAACCAAAAGGCTGACTAAAACACTTGGCTAGCAGGCTTTTTGTTGTGTTTCACAATCACAGAGTTTTATTTTTATTTTTATTTTTGTGCCTTCAAATTCAAAGCTCAATTTTTCATCTAGGGTCAAGGAATTGGAATTGGAATTGAAAACTGGAATTATAAGTTTCAATTTTGCATTTGTATTATGTCACAACATGATAGCTGATGTAGGCAACAAGAGGTGATATAATGAATTCAAGTCACCTTGGGATAGTGCAAGAATAAAATTTATGAATGTTCCAGTAGTAATAATGCCAGTATAAGATTTCTCAACTTTAATATAATTCCTTAGGACATTTGCAGGGAGAAAGCAGACTAACAAGGATTAAGCAACAGAGTTTATCCTTTTACAACTCAAAATAAATTCAAAGAAATTAAAACCTAAGGGATTGCCCTTGTGAGTTAGTCCCAAAAGTCAAGTACAAAAAAATTCAAATATATCCTGAATTTTATTCTGTTCAGTCACATCCCAAGCAGTTCTCCATACGAGGGAGGATTTGAGAGTGTCTGCTGGCTATGTCTTGAACTCTGCCTCATAGTCTCTGTGAGTTTTTCAGACTCAATAAAATACATTGAGATGGACACCTATTAAAAGGTACATTACAGCAATATGTTTTATCAAATGTGTAAGGAAAACTTCATCTGTGTGTCTCATTTCATTTCCCAGACAAACATAGAGATTGTTGCCTAGTTGCACAATATAGGACATTCCCACAGTGACAGTCCCCTTCTCCAGTTTGCAACAGTTCAGAACATCATCATTTCAGTGGCCGCTTTTACCCTATTTGTTCCTCTAAACCTGCAGGAAGTGGAAACTCCCTCTAGACATTGAGTTGTTTGTTCTTGTTCTCTGGACACTGATTTCTCCCATTGCCCTTGTTACTAACACCCAACTTCTGCACTGCAGCTGTTTTCTAAAACTTCTGAAGTCTATGGCCAAGCAGGCCTAGTGATGAACGCTGCTTCTTCCATGCACCTCCTAAGATAGGACCTTCTCAGCATGGCAATGCTCTAGCATGAGAGAAGAGATCATTTGGTAGATTATTTGGGAAGTGGGCTCAAGAAGCACAAGTGAAGAAGAGGAGAAAGTGATACAAGAACGGGAGAAAACTGACAAAGAACCCATTAATGAACAGTTCATGGCTGTGGGCAACTGGGAGTTCATCCTACAGGGATCTTCTGAGATCCGAATTAAACCAGGCTTATTATGGTTTGGATATGAGGGGCCCCCCAAAATTCCTATGTAATGCAGTAATTGAAATTATTAGATTAGGAGAGGAGTAACCTAATCAGTGGAATAATTCATTTGATCATTTGATGGATTTATACTTTAAAAGAACTATTATGGTGGGTGCTACTTGTAGGTAGACTGGTGGGGCATGGCTGGAGAAGGTGGGTCATTGGGAGCATATCCTTGGGGATAATACCTTGTTCCCCTATCAGCAGCAGCAGCTCCTCCTCCTCCTTCTCCCCTTCCTCTTCCTCCTCTTTCTTTTTTTTTTTAATTCTCCTTTTTCTGCCCCCCACCCACCTGTTTCCTAACCACCATTATCTGAGTAGCTTTTTTCCACTCTGCCTTTCCTCCATGATGTTCTGCCTACCTCAAGCCCAGAGCAATGGGGTCAATGAACCATGAACTGAATCCTCTGAAACCATGAGCCAAAATAAACTTTTCCTTTTCTAAGTTGTTATTTCCAGTTATTCCAATCACAGTGATGAAAATATGACTAACAAAAGTGCCCTGGAGGCTGGGGAAGCTGCCCATTTATTTTTGGAGTCCCATCTCCCATCAGTCAGGAGTTGCCCTGGCATATTAACTACACCCCCCTCTAGCCTATCCAGGGCTCTGGACAAGCTTCCAGACAAAGAGAGATAGGTCACCTGGAGGTAGACAGCTGTGTGCACACAAAGTGCTTTCTTTAGGTGCTAGTGAACTCAGGTGGCCAAATGTACATAAGGAAGATGTATCCACAGCACATATTTTAGAGTACAATTTCCCTGTGCAACCCCTCCAATGCTTCAGCAAGACTCAAGAGTCTCTGAAAACTTCTAGGAAGTTAACCTTGTACTATGAATTTTTGTTCCCCTAATATTGGCTGTACCTCTCATTTTAGCTTTCTTTTCTTTTCAGACTAGACAAGTTTTCTTGTTTTGAGAAGCCATACTGAGATAGATTTCACACATACTGAGATAGATTTTAGAAAAATGCATAATAAATACTGAATCTTCAGAAGCATCAGTTGTGCAATTCTTTCCACTTGCTCCACAATGAATTGGTTTGCCTTGCCCAGGAAGTATTCTTTTATCAAAATATCTAACCCAGGTAGGGTATCTTGCACACCATCTGCTCAGATCCCCCTCAGCCTATGTCATCTCTTTATTTTCTTCTTAAGAAATAAAGGGAACTTCTTAGGTAACTAATGCCTTAGAATCTGAAGAATCTCTCCCAGACTTGGGACAATATTGGGTCACCTTACCTCTTGCCTAATAATGGTCCCTATACATTATACAAATTATGGATAATTTTATGCATCAGCTTAATTGTGCTACTGAGTGTCCAGAATGAACATTATTTCTGAGTGAATATGTTTCCAGATGAAATTAGCACTCAAGTCAGTGAACTGAGTAATAATAGACAGTCTTCCCCCAAAAAAACATTGGACATTGTATTATTTCAGGAATTTTGTTATAGTGAAAGAAAGCTGACTTTCACTATAACAAAATTCCTGAAATAATCAATTTGTGAAGAAAAGAAACCATTATTTGGACTCAAATTTGTTGAGGTACCAGTCCGTAACATTTTGGCCCCATTACTTTGAGCTTGGAGCAAGGCACCATATCTTGGTAAAAGCACCTGGAGGAAAAACTGCTTCTCTTTTAGCCAGGAAACAAAACAGAGTGAGGATGGGGGTGTGGTCACACAGGTCCCCCCAAAGACACGACTTCAGTGACCTTTGGACTTTCCACTAGGTCTCACATCTCAAAAGTTTTATCACCTACTCATAACCACTCCAGGAATCAGTCCTTTCATGTGTGGGTCTTTAGGAAACGTTCATGTTACAACTATGGCAGGTATCATCCAATAGATTGTAGACCTGAATGGAACAAAAGAAGGAGAAATTCAGACCCCTGTTCCAGTGTCAGTGGCTTGAGCTGAACTTTGCATCTCATCTGCTCCTTGTCTTCTACTGGAATTTACATCATCTGACTCTCAGGTCTTCAGACTTAGCCTGAATTACACCACTGATTTCTCAACCCCTATAAAAATCATGCAGGTCAAAACCTCCAAATAAGTCTTCATTTGCACACGCATGCGCACACACACACACACACACACACACACAGATCCATTCTCCTTTTGGTTCTATTTATCTATATAACCTTGACTAATAAAACACTGATCTTACCAGCATTCACTGTCACATTTGCCATACTTTATGCAATTCATTGGTATTGCCCCATAATCTTTAAGATACGTGTCAAAGGTTGCATCTTCCATAAACTAGACTCTGTGATTGTGTAAGTCTGTATTTTGTAACTGTGACCAAAATACCTGACCAAAACAACATAAAAGAGGAAAAGATTATTTTGGGCTCATGGTTTCAGAAGTTCAGTTCTTGCTCCATCTCTGGACTGAAAGCAAAGACTGAACACCATGGTTGATGGGTGTGGTGGAGGAAAATTACTCAGATCACAGTGGCCAGGAAGCCACAGAGAAAGTGCAGGAAGGGCCAGAGACAAGATATGTAATCCCCAGTGTATGCTCCCAGTGGCCAACTTCCTTGGTCTGTACCCAATTTGCCAACAGTTACCACCCAGTAGTCCATTTGTTATGGTTTATATATAAAAGCTCATGGAGACAATGCAAGAAAGTTTAGAGTAAAAATGACTGGGTCAAGTATCTTAACCTAATCAATGCTTTAATTTGATAGGGACTGACTAGGTGATAACTGTAGCCAGGTCAGGTGTGGTTGGAGGAGGTGGGTCTCTGCAGTTTCAAGAGAGAACATGTCAGCATTTCAGTAATCACCAATTTTGAAGAAGAACTTATCAATAGTTTCTATCTAAAGTTTTAAAATTAAACTATAATAATTTTCTAGAGCTGGCTCCTTGTGGGTAGCATATATGCTCCGCCCTTTTTTCTCTTTGGGGTTTCTTTGGGGCTTTTCAATGGTATGTTCCTTCATCTAATATCACTTCTAGTGGTTGTTGGAAGTAAACAGCTCTAGGTATGTCCTCTTAGCTATCGTCCCTTTTTCCTCTTTCATAACAGTCTAGTTCACTCAAGTACTTTGTAGCTTCATTGATTGAAACTCCCATAGTTTCTTAGGGCTAAATCTGACAGTCCTCTATTCATCCAAAGTACCTTAAAATTTTCCTCTCTACTGACCCATTCATATGTTCTTTCTTTCTGTGCCACCTTAAGTCCCAAATCCAAACCATTTTAAAAGTATAAATTTTTTTTTAAAAAGACTTTGTTTGCTTTGGATATTCATCAATGACATCCATATTTCCCTCTCTTATTACCCAAGTAAAGGTGATATCCCATTCTTTCACTTTCTCAATGGAGATCACTACAAATCTCTGGGAACAAATACAGCCCAGGTCTCCAGTACTCCCAAGAGTAAGTATGAGTTCTGGTAATTAAGTCCTCAGGAGAATGCAAAGGCAGAAGAAAATTAAAACTTAAAGCTCTAATTTCAATTACTTGGCCCTAAATGAATGACAAAGCATAAAATTCCAACGTAGAAAACTCTGGCTATGAAACATAGTGCAAAGCTGCCAGTAGGAGTGGTTCTAAGCCAAGCCTTTAAAAGAAATAATAAAAACTCAAGATCAAAAGCATGTGTGGTTCAAACATAAGTGAAGTCTGAGGTCAAGCCCAGAGCCCATGAATAACCAAAGTTGTTCTTGTGTCTCTCTGACCTTCAAATTCTACCTGCTGTCTTTATTTCTCAGATTTCTAGTCGAATGCATCAGATGTTAGTGGTTAAGACACCTCAGAGAATGAGTGAAAAGTCAGAGAAAGGTCAGGTGTATAACTAAAATAAGAGTAAAGGAGAAGTTAAACAAGTTCTGATGTCATAGGCATATTTAGTCTTAGTGATAACTAAATAATAACTGATATAAAATATGGACAGTATATAGTTCCTACCTGGCATAGATTAAGTGCTAATTACATGAATGAGATTTTTATCAGCCATTTCAAAAGATTATTATATTGGACCTATAGTTCTCCTTTTATTGGAAGGAATGAGGACCCAGGCAGGGCCACCACAAATGGCAGATGAAGCAGTTATGGCAGAGACCTCAGGGCTCTCAGGAATTTGTGTTGTGCTAGTCTAGTCATCTTGGTACACATGGAGAACTGCATCCACCAGACACACAGTGATATGGTTCTATTAACCCAGAATTTTGGCCCACTTCTGGCCACTTGTGGCCAGGAAACCAACAGGCAAAGAAAGGATTGAATGTTCTGGTTGGCAATTAAGCCTGACTCTCTAGAGGAAATTGATTACTATTACACAAATGGTAGCTTACATCCTAAGTGGTAGGTCTCTCTGGGAGGATTTTCCATCATCTCCTTTTATTTCCAAGCCCAGTAAGTTGGCTGTTATATAAAATTTCCAGTAGATGGTGCTCAAATAACACGAGTTGACTGGGTCTCTTGCAGACTAGGTTAAAGAGGATTTGCTTCCACTGCAGGTCATCCTTTGCCTTGGAAAGGTAATTGTGTTTCCAATTGTTAAGGGCAGTTGGAACAAACTGCTATCTGTATATTGAAACTGAATGTTATAACTTATTTTATTTTTTTTATGTTGAAATTAATGGTCAAACAATGATCTTAGAGTTTTATAGACATTTGCTGATAGAGTTTTTATGGACTCATAAAATAAATATATATTTGAAATTAAATCAGAAAGTGTTATGAACATGAGGACAATAATTTATAATCATATGTCGTATTTTTATTGAAAAGTCATATCTGAAAAGTGTTCTCTTTTATGACCTATTTTTTACTGTGCACAGTGTTTTCTTCTAAGAGTGGCTTTTAATTCTAAACAAGGATGCTTTTTAAGCCCTGTTTGATCTTTTACAGGGAATTCCCCATCAGTTTAAATGAATAATCATGAAGCTATGAAAAGTTTCAGTTCAAATTTACACAGAAAATAGATAGTCAAAAGCATTTGGTAAGCAAATGGATGAAAGGTTAACATAAAAAAATTTAACTATTTTTGGAAAAGTAATTGAGAGCATACAATCTAAGGACAAACAACTTTGGTTTAGATATATGCTCTGTATGATTTGGAACAAAGCTCTTAAAATTCCTTTAAGAGTTTCCACAGCTATTAAGTTGGGATAAAAACAGTTTTTTTCTCATAAGTTTCCTCTGAGATAAATACAAATAAAACCCCTAGAACGTGCCTAAAAATAGAAAGTTCTAAATAAATGCTAATACAATTATCATTATTATTATTTAACAAACGTTAAACTTTTTGAACTCCTGTCTAAAATATTAAAATTTTACTAGATAATTTGGGCCATTTATTCAGGGTAAAATTGTTCTTTTTTCTTATTTTTAAATATTTATGTAAATCATTCTTTTTCAGAAAATGCAGTGCTATCTTCCATTTAAATAGCATACCACTCAGGGTATGTTTAATTGAATTTAAATGGATTTCAATTAGAAAGGATTTATTTCATTAGTCAGATTTAATTTACTCATTAATTTTAAATGAATGACACATTATGGTTCAATAGGATTAATATTTATGTTCTTGACAATTAAAATACAATAGCAATTTTTATATTTAAATGTGATAAATATATTAGAACCCATATCCTATATATTTTAAACAAGATATCCAACTTAATATGGTTCATTTGGTTCTATAGCTACAAGTGCCCACAGGTCTTGATTTTGTTATAAAAGTTTATTGAAACCAACTTTGTTGGGACCATTAGAAAGTGATCCTCTCTTCTCACCAATCTCATGAATGGAGATTGCCTTGCCTATACTACACAGAGATCACATCAACAGCCTTTACAATCTGACTTGAATTATATGGAACAGTAAATAATATTTCTGAAATTAATATATATATTTAATGTTTTGCAACTCAAAATAATTATAAAGTTTTCTGGTAAAAATAAATGTGCAAGACTATGAAATAATACTGCAAAATAAATTGAAAAAAAAGATGAATTTAGAAAGAAAAGTAGATTCTTCCAAAGAATGAAACATAATCATTAAAATATTACCTAATACATTGATAATATATAAGTGGAAAAAGAATTTAGAAAATAGAACTAAATAAATTAATTATGATAATTTAGAGTATAAGGATATGCATTATTAAGTATTAATGAAAGGATAATATTTAGAAAGTAATGTGATCAATGAACGATTCAGAAAAATAGATGCACATATTTTAACATATTAAAAATAAATTTCAGATAGATTAAAGGATAAATAAATAAAAGTTCAGGTGTTATAGAAACCAATTGTCAAAAAAATTTTTCAGAATTTTTAGTATTATACGCATAGTATGAATGGAAAAGCTTATGTGAAGGAGGTTAAACAACCTGCCTGAGATCACTTTGTTGCTTACTAGAAGAGCAAGTCATCAAATACAAGTTCATTTGAATACAAAGCTTACAATTGTCCATTGCAATTCTACATAAATTGCTTAGAATAATGCCCACCTGCTTGATCCTTGTCAGTAAAGATGTCATCATTTCTATCATTATTATTTATAGAAAAGGAGGACCGTTGCAGAATTAGTTGAAATATCAATTGATAAATACATTTTGGGGACAACGTAAGTTAGTAGCATACTTTTGAATAATGTGGCCATATTTCAATAACTATTGAAATCTTCTGAACTAGCACTTCTTGATCATTCATTTTAAAGTAATTAAAAAGAAGGATAAAAACACTTTCTACACAAAGATTTATGTGATATTAAAAATTCAGAAATAATAAAATGCTGAAAGATTAACAATACTTCATTAATTAAGCTACACTGTGCCGCAGTTTCTGGCTGGGCACAAATCACGAGTCTCCACACAGCTTGTAGATTCAAACAGCAATTCTTTATTCCCGAACTCACACCGGCCGTCTACAAACACATTCTGGGGAAATCCACGTTCTCTGCCCAAATCCACTACTCCTGGGCTTCTCTCTCCCAAATATACTGTCTGACCCTAAGAACTCAAGAGGACCTCAGGCAGCAGGATACACCCTATTCTAAAGGGGGAACACCCTAATCTCCTATTATGCTAAACCACCCTATTCTAAAGGGGGAACACCCCAATCTCCTATTATGTAAACCAGGGACACCCTAAACACAGATCCGCCCTGGTGCTTGAGCAAGGTCACCTTTCAGAAGTCCTTCCACTAGACAGCATGGGAGTAAGCTGGCAAGGAGATTGTCATACCTACTTGGCTGATGGCTCCCAGCAACACTGTATTAGCACAATAAAATAATTTTAAAATTATACTTATGGAGATAATGTAGCAAATGAAATCCACTTATGAGATATAAAAAGAAAATAAGTAATCTTGGCAAAATTGTAATTAAATATAATAATTGGACTTAGAAAAGAAAAATGGAGCACTCCATTAGGGATAGGATGGGATGAAGTTTAAGTTATTTTTTTTCTTTAGTCTTTTTTAAAAATCAGTTTTACGTTTTCCATTTCATAAAATTAGGGGATAATGCATTTAGGTGTTTGTCTAAATATACATTCACAAATATTATTTCCAAACACGATCATAAGTAAATCTATTTAAAATCAAAATAATGTGAGCTTTAATTAGCTCATTTCAGCTATTAAAAGAGAAAAATTAATAATACTAAATAATACATTTTCACATTTTACTTCTTTTTTGTCCAAGTTTATGAATAGGATTTTTTTTTTAATTCTTAAAATAATTTTCAATAATCATTAGGAGTAATACTATTTTTTATACAAATCTATGATTAAAACTAGATAATTATATGATAGTCTTTGAAGAATCTAAAGGCTTTTCTGACTTCTTTGTTCATTAATATGCCATTTAAAAACAAAATTAATAAAACTCTTCCTTTTTCAGCTCCTCCTTACCCCATCAATTCATCTTAGTTAATATTAACAGAAAGATGAAGACTGTATGCATGAATCATAGCCCACACCCTTAACAGATAAAGATTGATTAAAGATTCTAAGTGAGAATGTTGACCAATGCCAGGCCAGGATGGGAGGTAGAAATTGTGTACCAACCTGTTGTGAACTATTTTTAAAGGTTTAAAATACACACGATGGTGTATCTTTTTAATGAGAAGACTGATTCCTTTGAAAATCTTTGCCCTTGAATGGATTCCTCTCAGTGAATCTAAGAGATCCATGTTTGTAAGTCTTACCATCACTGACCTCTAAAAACTGTGTTGCAAATTGCACTATGAAACAATGTTTTTCTTATCTCTGAGATAGACCATTTTATTCTTAATTAGGGTACTTGAGTAGACTGTCTTGATATAGTACTGTTGTGCCTTCACAGAGATAAGTATCAGCAAAATAAATCAATTGTATATTTCTAAAGCTTTTTTGCACTCAGATCTCACTTCACCAATTTCTTTCTGAGTCAGAGTTGCTGAAGCTGTCTTTGTCCACAGAAAATCATCCTCTGTGCCATGAAGAGTCCTGGTGAAGTTGACCAGATGTGTTCCATCCACTGCTGTTCTGGGATTCTTCCAAACTGCTCACACCTGTTCTGCAGGATTAGCTACCAGGATTTCCTTGAATAGCACCAGATAGCCATATTTTTTCTTCCTCTTCTTTCAGGGATTAAAGAACTCAAAGAAATTTGCGACATCCTACCTAAAAATGTGCATTAATATACTTCTTATTTTGTACTAAAGGCTCTTGGAAAACAACCAATTCACAGAGAATCTTTTTTCCCAACTCCCTACATCATCGGAAAACAGTTGTCACCAGTCCCCTCCCTGAGAGTCTTATCAACCCGGAAAGACTGATTCATCACAGAAGAGAAGACCAGTAATCACTACACCCAACAAATTTTATTGGGGGGCCACTCATCTTTCCTAAAAATAATTAACTCCCCCAAAAAAGTTACCTACATTCTCCCTTCCTTTCCCTTATTAACATGTAAGTTCCAAACTGTCAGGGCTTTTTCTCATATTAACTTTTCTCATGTAATACCCCTTTGCACTTAATAATAAAAGTTAATATATTTATATACCTTTTCTCATATTTCTCTATCTGCTGTCAATTTTTTTCATAGACTGAGCTATAGAACTCAGGAAGGTCACAAGAATACCTTGCCTCTCCTCCGATTCTTCTTGGTCCTTCCCAGACCACTATATACAACTGCAACATCACCATATTTCCTGTCCTCTTCCCCTCATAATTTGTCTCTTCTTTATCATCTGACATCAAAGCACTTCATTATTTATGTATGTATTGTTTCTATATTCAACTGTTAAGTTTTACTTGGGCAGAATTTTTCTTCCTCTGCTTTTTTCCCCCATAGCATCTTGCAAACTGTATACTCCATAATATATGAATGAATAAATGACTATTGATAGATTATTCACATAAACAGTATAAAGTATACCTAGTTCACAGGAAGTTTCCTCTCCTTGAAAGGCAGGGTATTCACAATGAGAGGCTGTATTTCCCTCTGAACCTTTTTCTATGTTGACTTCCCCACACATACCACCACCACTTTTGGTTGACACAAACTTTTCATGGCTGTGTTAGTGTTAAAATGCATATAAGCAGCCACAGCTCTTGAACTTCTTGTGCACCATCTCCTTCCATCCTGAATAGCTTGATGGTTTAATATTGCTTCTGATCAATTAGCTATAGGAATCTTTTCAAATTATTAAATTTTTCTAAACTCAAGGGTTTGGTTGTATTGTATGGACTCAATTGGATCCTAAATGCAAGCAGCTGAATATACCATCTAATGCATAATAAATACACCATAAATATTAGCTATTATTGTTTTGATCTGAAAAACTTCAGGGCCCTATTATAAGAACATACATTAATTTGATCAAAAATACTCAAGTCTATTTGAAATGCATTATGTACAGAAAAGAAAACATACAGATTTATGAGACATGGTACAATAAATGTTCATTGAAATGGGATAAATGTGGACTTTATCCCATTTATGTCTTCTAAACTAAATAGTGACTCAGAAAGTGAAAGATAGTTGGGAAAATAAAGAGTATAGTCCTGCTTTGGGTTTAGCAATGTTTAGTCATGTGTTCAAATAAGTTACTTATAAAAATAATGAATAGCACACATAAAAAGAAGCATTTAGGCTTCTATCCACATAATTTCTGTTCCTGAAATGGTCTGGTTTGCTGCAACTATTTTTATCATTGGCCCCTTAGTTTGTTCATTATGTTATAACCTGTTCAGTGAAACTTCTCAGCTAGCCTGGAATGTGGCACCTATATTAATAGATTATTCTCTAATATTGCATCCTGATCATTTTCTTTAAAGCAACTTACATTTTGTAGTGTTTCTTTTTATTTAATTTTATTTCTTATTTTGGTATATGCACTTGTCTTTGCTTGTTTTCTCCCACTAGTGTATAATCCATGGGGACAAATTGAATCCCAACATTTCTGGCACCTACCAGAATGCTTGGAACAGAGATGTTTATCAATTAATACTTGTTAAATGTATTAATGAGATAATAACATCCAGCATAATGTGGTGAAGATTCCAAGAAATTCTTTGGAAAATATTTGGAAATGTGTTCAGCTAAATCATGTGCATGGATCTTTGAAGTCACAACAAAAATGATCATAAATAAATTGTGTTACTCTTTGTTAATATAAAAATGAGCTCACATGCAGTTAGATAGTTATTTGTAGCACAAAGGAAGGGTTTTGGATTGGTAGAAGAGAAAAACAAACACAAAGAATCCTGGATTCTGAGGAAATATGGTTTTCTTTGGCTTATCTTAAAACTGTAATGATGGATGTCAGTGGACTCTCTTGATTTCATCTCTTCTGTGATGAAAAAAACTTTGGAATAAATCCTCAGAGCCCTGTGTTATTTTCTGCTTTTGCTTTGCTTTGTATTTCACTACTGCTGTTTTTTTAACTTTTGAACAGTCTAAAGTGATGCCATTTGTCCTTGCTTCTTCTAAAATCCACTAGACTATATCCACTGATGTTTTCCTAGGCCCCTTTTTCTATTGGCTCCCAAATTAGAAATAATGCAGGGATAAAGAGTTGGTTATTCCAGCACTGCCAGATCCTGGTATCTGAATTTCACAGAGAAGCCCATGCATATTTTACAGAAAAAAAAAACCAAGAGGTTCTATCTTTAAAAACAGTTGATTCTGTCTGTGAAAATCAACATCTGCCCTTTAGATCAGTGTGTGAGTTCTGCAGAGATTAGCTCTGCTCACTACTAGGAAAAAAATTAGTAGCCATGTTCAATCAAGAATAACACACTGGATTCCAAATTACAGACCTGCATGCAGATTGCCCATAAGAACTTCTTCTGGAAAAAAAGGTAAAACAAAGCCAAGTTCACTTTTAACTAGCAACACTCTGTTGGCAGAGAGAGCAAAATACTGCTGGGTCTGTCATTTCCAGGGCATCCTTGGAATTACAATCTGGTGACTGACTATTTAAATACAACTCATGAAGGTCTGTCCTCTTTGAGATATTCAGTATTTTGATCCCCTGGTCTCCAGTTTTTAAAAACGTTCTCAGCTTCTACTTTTTCTCTATTAGCACTTATTGTCCTCAGTGACCCCATCATCAGTGCTCTGAATTCTTGTGATTTCTTAACCTTTTTCAGATTCTCTATATTGAATAAATCTGATCATTCCCTTTGTTACTCCTGCTCTCATGTTTGTAAACAGATCTAAGAAGGTTGCAAAGTTAAGCTCAGCAGCTGCTTCACATTTGTGGTTTTCAACCTCTGCTGGATCTTAGCCTTTAGACTTTTTTAGATATGGCTCTAAGTGAATGAGTATAGTATTTATTGAGGATATTTACTGGTGTTCTACATCCAGCATTTTACATTCAGTCTCTGATTTAGTACTTCTGATGCCCTGTGAGGTAGAAAGCAGGCCATCGAAAGTAAGGCTAAGAAAGAAGGGGTAAGTAACTTGTCTTATTTCTCAAAGCTCGAAAAGGCCCTTGAGAATTTACCTCTGGTTTCTTCGGCAGGCAATCCCTTGTCTTCAACTAAGCCCTAGATCTCCTAATACCTCCATGCTGATAAAACACTGGCAAAGTTTGGGCCATGGAGGTGCGGGTAAAGGACTTTTAAAATCACATTTTGAAAAAATGTTGATTTAAAAAAAAAAAAACAAAACATTAGCCTAATGAAGAAACTTCTCCTCACATTATTTCTCTCTAATTTTAAAACAAATGCATGTTTGTTGTAGGAAATTTTTAAAACTATGTAAATAAAAATAAAACAAAAATAATTCATAATTTTACTTCCTAGTAGGGACACCACTATTAATATCTAGTAATTTGTAATGTTAATTAATCTAACATTTCTAAACAAAATAATTTAATTGTTATATACATTTAAAAATGAATGCATCATATGTAAAGGTGCTATCTTTTCTGAAATTATTATGTTACCATCTAGGGGTCTTGGGTTCATTGTCTATGCCCAAGAAAGAAGTGAAGAATGGGACACAGAGATAGTTGGCAAGCAGTAGATTTATTGCAAAAGCTGAGGGAGCAGATTTCTTCAAAGAGAAGAGATCCTGGGGCCTGGAGGCCAGTGGGAAAATTTGGGCTTGTTCTGTTTATGGTCCCTGGAATTTCCTTCATTCTTTCTCTCCTCCCATTCCCCAAACAGTACTTTCCATTGTCCACACATGTATTTTAGGTTTTCTGTTGGATATGCCCCTTAGAAGCACAAGTATAAACATATCTGTCTGATTGGGTCCCCAAATCAGACAGATATGTTTATACTCATTGACCTCATTGGAAGACCCTCTCCAGGCTCCTTTTGTCCAACCCTGTCCCCTGACTTCCTCACTTGTCATCTTGCCCTGGCTGCCTATGCCCTTCTACATCTCCCTCATTTATACTGTCAGAACTTTCTGATGCTAACTTTTATCATAAATGTTTTCATGATAGCATATTTCATCATAAATACATATTACAGAAATGTAAGGGGCTTATTATTGTAAACTTTAAATCTAATTTTTATATAAATTTTAAATTGTAACATGATAAACATAAGTATGATGCTCATAAACTAGATATTTAGATCCTTAATAAAATTTGAAGACTATAAACACTTCCTGAATCATTCATTGATCCTTAAAAAGAGATGTCACTCACAGTACTGACCATGGAGTTAGCCTACATATTGATCACAAGGTGAACAGATTTAACTTAGGTAGTATTTACCACATGCCCTTGCCATTTTAAGCACTTTACCCATTCCACAGTTAATCCCTATAATCCATGCAGCAAACCTATGTGGAAGGCACTCATTACTTCTGTTTTACAGAAAAGACAGTGAGTGCTGGGTTACTAGCTGAGGTACTAAAGACAAACTGGTGAAGAGTGGAGCCACCACTTACTCCCACAGTCTTGGCTTTGTGTTTGTGGGCTTACCACTCTCCTATAGGAGGTCACATTTGCATAGAACAAAACATCACACTGCAGTCAGGAAGAGTCGGTGAGGACAGCATAGCGTCACATGGTAGATACTTCACAAATAATGTTGAACTAAAAAATACCAGAGAGATGTGTTGGTATGGTTGGAAAAAGGATGTTATCAAAGTATAAGTCTTTGCATTGCATGGTTTATTGCCATACAGGGAGAGCACTCCTTAGGTTCACAATGCTTAATAAGAAGAACAAACCTCACAGGTAATTTCCAAAATTCTTAAAGTCTAGTTGTTCCATTAGGATGGAAGCAGGTCCCTTGGGAAGGTAAAATCTCATTAATGTTGGTGGTATACATTTATACAAGTGTTTCCCAGAGAGAAACTGGAAGGACCTGCAAAGCAGAGATCTTTGATGATGTATGAGGTCCCTAGATTCTAAAAGTCAGTGCCAGAGTTGGAGGCCAGGTTCATAGGTGAGCAGAATGCCCAAAAGACAAATATCTAAGTAATAATAACTTAGGCAGTATTTACCATGTGCCCTTGCCATTTTAAGCACTTTTCTCATTCCACAATTAAGTCATATAATACTTGCAGCAAACCAGTGTGGAAGGCACTCATTAGGATGTGGCACTGTCACAGCCTAAGTTCTCAGCCTTCAGAGAAGTAGCTGATTGCAGACTTGTCACAGCTTACTAGAAGAAGCCATTGAGATAATGTAGCCTGCCATGGCCTAAACTCTCATATATCTAACAAATTCTTGAGTTCAGGTCAGTAACTCACACAGGGTGATCTGATAAGGCATAGTGTCATAGTCCTGAGGGGAGAAGCCACTCCATGTTCTTGGCACAGCAAAATATATATCATATTCATTACACAGCAAACTGTGTAAGAGTTGAAATCATTTCAAAGCTACATGACAAGAGTAAATTTCATTGAAGCAATCTTGTATAAAATACCATTGGGGGGGAGACAACTACACTTCCACGGATTCCACCTCTTGGGTCCCCTTCTTCCTCCAGGAGAAGTCTTTTCTGCTGTCCTTTAATAAAGCCTCTACTTTCCACTCTGACCTTGCCTCGGCATGCTTCTCTGGTGTTATACTTCAACATCGGGGAAGCAAGGACTGGTACCGGTCAACAGCGGTAACATATTGGAGGTTCCCAACTGAGATTCTACACAGAGATGGGAGCTTCTCTCTCCAATATGCCAGGAGCACCACTAACCTGCATATTGAAAAATTGGGATAGATTTGACCCTCAGACGCTCAAGAAAAAGCGCCCCATTTTCTCCTGCCGCCAGGTCTGGCCTCAATACAAACTCTCTGATGGAGAAACCTGGCCACCAGAGAAAAATCAATTTTAATACAATTTTACAGCTTGATAAATTTTGCAAAAAGGAAGGGAAATGGTGTGAGGTGCTGTATGTTCAGGTTTTCTTTGCCCTAAGGGAAAATCCTAAATTATGCCAACAATGTAAAGCAGACTTAGCTATGATATCTGCCATGAAGAGAGAAAATCTTGGGGTCTCACCTACTGAGGAAAAAGAATCAAGAGGACCCACAAAATCTCCATCTGCTATTGGTGTGCAACAGCAGCTCTCCTGTCCTCCATATCCTGGCCTCTCTGCATCTGCTCCAACAGGCAAACCAAATATATTACCTCTCCAGGAGATGCCAGGAGGAGAATTTGGGCCAAAGTACATACCCCCTTCTCCCTTCAAGACATAAGGCAGATAAAAACTGACTTGGGGAGATTTTTGGAGGACCCAGATAAATATATTGAGGTATTTTGAAACTTATGCCAGGTATTTGACCTCACCTGGAAAGATATTATGCTATTACTCAACCAGACCTTGACTTTCAATGAGAAGGAAGCAACTCTGAGAGCAGCCGAGGAATTTGGGGATGACCTACACCTTGCTCCTTCCCCAGCAGAAAAGACAAAGAGCAAACCTAATTACCCATCTGGAGCACAGACAGTTCCCAGAAATGATCCTGAGTGGGACCCAAATGATGAACAAGATGCTTGGAAAATTAGCCATTTCCAAATGTTGATCCTTGAGGCCCTTAGGAGAATCAAGCAAAAGGCCATTAACTATTCTAAGATTTCAGAAATTATTCAGGGACCCAGGAAAGCCCTGCTATTTTCATGGAGAAACTCAGAGAGGCAATGAGAAAACACACCACTGTGGATCCTGAATCCACAGAGGGCCAATTACTTTTAAAGGACAAATTTATCACTCAGCCCTAGACATTTGGAGGAAGTTACAAAAATTGGCATGGCCCTGATCAATCTTTAGATAACATCCTCTGACTTGCTACTTTTCTATCATAATTTTCAACATCCAAACCTGAAAATTGTGACTTATGGTTAAAATGCCTTAGGCATGAGGCTTCTGCTCAGAATTCCAGTTTTTCCTGCTCCTTCCAGACCTCAGCCAGGACTTAAGTTGAAATGCAAATAGAAGAAGCCTGCGAGCTCAGTAGGAGACTGAGCTGAGACCCAAGAGAAAAAAAAAAGAGTAAAAGTGTCTTTTTACCTGAACTCAAACTAGACTAAACCAAAAAGTAAATTGTATGGCATTTACTTATTACTGGCCGGTCATTTTTTCTAGGACTCTTGCTTTTTCTTAGATTCTGTATTTTTTTGAGCTCATAATTTTGATCTACAGACCTAGGTTAATGTTTTTCTGATCAGTTCTATTTTTGATCAACTGTGGAGTTTTTTAAACATTGCAATGGAGATTTCACCTGAGAAAAGCTATAAGGCCTTTACTATTGTGTTATGTGTGCACACTTGAGTTATGTGTTTTATGTCTGAATGTGTGTATGTCCATGTATCATGCAGTGATATGACAATTGGCAGATATATGAGGAGCCTCATGAAATTAAAAAAAAAAAAAGGATCCAAATATCTTTGATTCACGTGATTTAAATGGTTCAATTTAAATTGGGTAAATAGATGAAAGTAAAGATGTCTTTAAAATTAAGCTTATAAGTTTTTCTAGGTGTTCAAAAAAAAACCTAATAAAATGTTGATGCCTGTGAAATAATCTGCCTAAATTCAGAAATTAACAAGGATTGTTTCAAAATGTGAACAGAAAAAGCGGTTAACAGATGGAAAAGAGAAATTAGAAGGTTCTGGGTATGGATTTAACAGAGGGAAAATGTGTTTCTGGATAAGAGTCTATGGATTAAGTAAATAAGAGAGTTTTAGTAAGTAATAAAGAAGGTCTGTGTAAGTTGGTAAAAAAATAAAAATAAAAAAAAATAAAATAAAAAAATAAAATACCATTGGTATAAATATTATACACACATAAAATTGCTCCTGATAGTTTTCAAGGATAAACAAGTATCTTGATAAATGTATAGAAGTTGGAGTGAAAAGATACTGGTTAATGGACCCATGCCAGAGGAAAATTGATTAGAAAATAAATAGATGAGAAAATAAAAATAAAATGAAATAAAATTTAAAAGGCCCTTCATGAAATTAAAATGATATTATTCTGTAAATTGAATAATATTGTTAACTCACACTTTTATACCAAGGTTAATAAGAACAAGAAAGTAATATTTACTCAATATCCTCTATGAGAATATAACCCACAATCACTTTAAAGAAGAATTCTCCCCTCTCTGCCATGGTGACAACTATATGCCATGCTAACTATGCAGTCAGTTCTTGCCTTCCAACAGCTGCACAGACAGTGACTCTATTCCATGTGGCTCTCCTCAACAGGAAAGGGTGACCTGCATGCCTGCAGAACTTGGAAAGCACCTCAGAATTCCTGGAATGACTAATGAAACATTCCAACACGCTGAAGAGTGGAATATTGTGACATGAATATGTTCTGCCCATTACTAAGTCCAATTGCACTTTTATTCCACCTTTTCATGATTTTCTTTGTGCTAGCTAAGGAAGGTATTTATTTCACACTCCAGTTGGCATAAGAAATCATTAAGTCAGAATGCTAACTTTGCAGTTAGATTTGGTAAATATCAGGTCCTTTTATTTTATTCTTTCAATTTCCCTATACAAATCTAAGTTCTTTAAATAACTGTTGAAAACTAAGTTTTCTTTATAGAAACCATCATGCTTTCCCTCTCATTTCCAGTTCCCCCATTGACCTACCACTTTTCAATTAATTTAGTCATTCTTCTCTCTTCACTTCTATCAAGGAGGTGAGTCTGTTTGCAGAATTGAGCAACTAAAGAAGTATTTCTGTGCAGTTCCTAGAACCAGTCTTTCCTGAGGAAACTGTTTCCTAGAGGAGAAAGACCAATGCTTAGTGACTGTGCTATTTTTAGGCTTTCTCTTTTTCCTCCCTTCCCTCCATATGACAGAGGTTCAATGTTTCTTGTTTCCTTGTAACTGTATCTGAAAAAGCAAGGACTAACTCTACAAAATCTGTCTTTTCCACAAACAATCTTCCAGTGGGTAGTTTGACAGTTATAGATAGGGAAAGAGTCCCTCAGGCTAAGGCTGGATGGGCAGGTAAAGTTCACTGGTCCTGGGGCAGAGGCCGAGCAAGTCTAGGTGGCTCTGGTGGGGTACGGGGGTGTGAAAGATGGGGAGGGGCTGACTCCTGGGACCTTGGACCCGACAGATGTCTCAAGAATATTCCTTGGTTCTGAAATATGTTACCCATCCTTCTCCACTGCCTTATCTTTATCCCCATCATTTGGAATTCCTAAGATTTATCCATTTTCTATTTCTTCAGATTCTAAATGAAGCAAAATGCTCCACCAAACCAATGGCACATGCCATGTGATTTGTGCCTGTCTCAAAGTAACTTGTTCAAGTAACAAGATTCATGGTTTTTACTAAAAACCTAAATGTCACCTCTTAATTTTCATATTCCCCTTTATACATCATGTGTCACCTTTATTTCTTTGTTAATTCTAGTTACTACGAAGTTTTTCATTTTTTTATATTAATTTATAATTAATATAAAGAATATAATCTAGATGTAAATAATGTTATGGTTTTCTGGTACCAATTTATGTTTACATTTTCTGTTAAGGCCATTGCAATAAATTTACATCCCTATATTCTACTGATACTTGTTCTTTTCTGTAGGAGACAGCTGTAACATTCTGTGTGCAAACTTATACGTGTCATGAGAGGAAGGAACCAGCTTTGTGCTTTCTAACAGGCAAACCTAGAAATTGGGAAATTGAGGACCAGTAAGTCAAGTACAAGTCTGGGATCCTCTGAGATGGACAATTTCTCTCCCTCCCTTCTAACTCTTCCTCCTTCCAGCACTACCGGGTTCCACCCTCACCCCGTCCCCGGTCCTCTGACCGGGAAGGGCAATGGGTACAGCCCGCAAGGAGACAGCTGACTCACCACACGCACGGGTCCTGCCACCTCCAGAGCGCTGCATTGTAGCGCCTCCCAAGGGAGCTGACAACCCCAGCACCTCTCCGCCGCCAGTCTCAGGTGCCCAGCGGCATGTTTTCCAGCCTGGCGAGTTGAGGCGCCTGCAGGTTCTACAAGCCGGTCCCAGGGGTGCTGGATACGCAGGTAAAGCCCACTGGTCCTGGGGCGGAGGCGGAGCAAGTCTTGGCAGCTCCAGTGGGGACGGGAGTGGAAAAGGGGGGACGGGCTGGCTCCTGGGACCTTGGACTAGACAGAGGTCTCAGAGCCTTATTTTAGTGGTGCAGAGACAGACACATGCACACGCTCCTATCGTGAGAGCTGAGATCAGTCCCCAGGACGGTGGGAAACCTGAGCCACCGAGATCTACGCCTTGGTGAAGAGACCTCTGAACAATAATTGACTCCTGCATAAGGAAAAGCAAGCGTTTGAGAGCTTGAACGGGCTTGTTCTTGCTGAAGGGGTGGAGGCCCGTGGGGAAATACTACAACCAGGGGCTCATTCCATGAAAACTGCGGGAGCCATGAGAGATAAATACTCAAGAGAACCCTGACTTGGGTATGGGGACACTCGGGTCTGGGACAAATCCAGAAACTGTAGACACTTAATGGTGCTTTGCCCTACCCCATAATGACTCATTCTTCTCCCACAATAGGAGTCATGTGCTAAGGCAGTAGCCAAGAGAAATGAAACCTTCCGTTGTGAATTAGGAGAGATTTGTCTAACAAATATTGCATTCATTTCATTTATTATCACTATACAAGACGTGGTCTTTAAAAACAGCCCTTCATACAAGTTGTTCTATAGTTCTAACCAAAAACAAACCAAGAAAATTTTTTTAAAAAAATCCAGATACTTTGGGGAACTTGTTTTTAAACTCCTGGTTTTTGTTATAATTCCAGAAATTAAATAAATATAGCAGCTATTTTTCTGATTATGTATAAAATGAAACTATAAAAAAAAATTTAAATTAAAAAAGTTGCATGTAAATTATGCTTTTAAAAGTTTATATAATAGAGGGGTTCAATAAACCCTTAAAATATGGAAAAGCCCCCTCAAGACAATATGCCTTTTTCATCTTACAGTAGAGAGAACAGGCTCAATCAAATTGGTTTAATGTCATTACTGTACAGCGAAGTTGCCAAAGGCCCTAAATTACAAACTTACATAGTGGGAAATTATAAAACTCAAGCAATTTCCTCATCAAAAATTCCACTGTGCTCTTCCTCTAGAATTCAAATAATATTTATTTTCTTGATTGTTTTTCAACCTTGATAGTCATTATAAAAAAATCTGCTTAAACAGAATAGAAAATGTCCATTTTAATTATATTATATAATGCAAAAAAAATTAAAGTTAATGTTTTGAAAGCATATTGGAAACCTTACATGATTACATTCATGGTTGAGACAATATTTTTGAAATAATGAATTTTAGGTAACAAATCTCTTCCTAACCTATAAGCTAACAACATGATTTTGTGATTCAGTAGGGCTGGCATGGTGATCTAAGACTAGAATGCTTGTAAATATTTTTTGTTGGTAGTAACTAACATTTATTTGTTCATTCATTCATTTATTTACTCATTCATCCAAAATATATTTATTATGAACTAGGTTCTAAGAAGAAACAAGATATCCAGAGTGAAATTTAATGTATTGTCTGTCCTCCAGAGATACTGATTATGCTAGGAGAAAAGCACATGCTAGAAAAGATGACATTCTGGGAGGATGGGGTGAACTTCAGTGAGTGCAGATCTGAAGGAGCCCTCAAGTCCTCCCTAAGGAGTACGTTGAGATTTCCTTGATGACATAGAACCACCATGTGAATAAGAGAAGAGGAAAAACAGTTGGGCACAGTGGCACATGCCTGAAATCTCAGTAGCTTGGGAGGCTGAGACAGGAAGAGCCCAAGTTCAAAGCCAGCCTCAGCAATATCCAGGTGCTAAGCATCTCAGTGATACCTTGTCTCTAAATAAAAATACAAAGTAGGGCTGGGGATGTGGCTCAGTGGTTGAGAACTCCTGAGTTCAATCCCTGGTACCACCCCCTTACCCACCCACCCCCCCAAAAATAGAAGAGGAAAAGCAAAGGCAGTAAGTAAATCCTGAACAGGACTGAAGTGCAAGGGGAGGTGAGTGGAACAACATGGGCAGGAGCAAAGGCCGAAGTCATAGAAAGCAGTATTGTGACAGGTACAGAGTTGAGAGTGTAGAATGTAGGAATAGAAGACAGAATGGACTATCTAAATTAAATCTAGTTTGTTAAATTCTTAAAAGGTCTTGCGCCAGTTTTTTGCCCTCTGTGTGTTATTTTCCTTGTCTAAAAACATGGCAATCAGAAACATGTTTCCACCACAAAGGTATTTTGTATTTAATGAGAGAGAACATTTTGTATAGAATCTGATACATAGTAAGTTATTAAAAATATACCTCTTTTTGATTTCTAAATGCTTTCCCTTCTCTATGAGTCTATACTTCCACTTTCCCACAACTTTCTCTACTTTTAGATCCTTTGTACAACACCCTCAAAGGAAATTAGGGGATATGAGATATTAAACCTAGCAATAAGTCACACAAACCCTATCTTTGTGAGGCCACATCTCACAAAGAAGATGAGTAGACATTTTACCTAGTGCTGGATCCTGGCTATGCTGTGGCACAGTGGTCTAAATAATTTGTGTATATCAGCTTTCCAGGAGTGTAACAAATTCCTGATCTCAAGAAACTTTTAAAAAGAGGCTCAGGATTTGGGAGGTTTCTTTCTATGACTGGCTCTTTTGCTTTGAGTATATAGCAGCACAGGACATCATGGAGGAAGCATGTGAAGGAGGATGTCCTTTTACCTCATGACTTCCTGCAAAGGAGACAAAGAGGAAAAAGTTGGGTTCCATTATTTGTGTCAAGGGTATGCCCTTAAGTGATCTAAGACCTTTGATTAGGCCCTAACTCTTTAAGATTTTCATTACCTCTGAACAGACCTTAAAAGGACATTCAAGATTCAAACTATAGCATACTCTTGCTTCTCTGCCATAATCCAGAAATAATAGTGCCTCTAGTCAAGTGAAAATTGCCATTAAGTCAACAGTGTTATGTTTATAAAATGCCTACTGTAAATCCAGTGATAGAAAAGTACAATGGAAAACAAAAACGACTTAGAAGACAAAGGCCTGTGCAAGCTTAATAAGACAAAGGCAAAGAGACACAAATTGGGGTCAAGCAGATCTGGAGACTAGACATGTGTGAGTAAGAAAGGATAAATTAGAAGGACTAAAAAATCTTTAATGGAGAAAATTGAAGTGTAATCCCACATGTTTCTATATAGAAAAATACAAACATGTTCTATATATTCTCTTTTTCTATATACAAGTTGCAATGTATTGATATTTAAATAATAAAATCAGTAAAATCTACAGTATGAATTCAGTAACTAACTATTCCTTGAAAAATTATTTATATATCTTTGATGCTTTGTTAGAATTAAGCATCTTCACCATTATTTTTTTAACCTGGCTGCTATTCCTTCTCAGACATAAAATATACTAGGACTTTTCCTATGATAAATTCAGTATAAGATGCCAGGTCCACACTTAAGGAGGCTGTTTACCAGAATAATCATTGGACCTCATATAAGATACTACCTGGAAAATTATTCTAAGGGAAATGTTAAGTCAAATGCTGAGTTCTGGTCTTCTAAAGAAACTTTCTGTTTAGCTTTGTAAGACTTAGGTGCTTAAAACACAACCCATTATACTTAGCTGATGACTTTCTGAATCCACTGGGCTGTGTCCTGACTTGAGTCAGCTTCACTGATACCTGCTGAGCTCCTACTCATCTATAATCAGTTAGCAGCTCAACTGATGCCTGGATAATGCAGTCCCTCTTTACTCATGTGCCTGACAGTTTTTAAGGTCTTGGCCAAAAACAGATGTGGTAAGGTTTTGAGTTTAGAATTAGAGCTTTTTCAATGTTGCTCCCGTGGCATTTTCATGATCAAAGCAACATTGTCAAGACTCAACAGATGGGAAATAAGATCTACTCGGTGGAAAAAGCTGCAAAGAATTATTAGCCATTTACAATGTGCCAGACATGTACCTGTTTGGGAGGTGGAAGAGATCCTTTCATTGACAGTGAATTATCAAATTGATAACACCCTCTGACACTTGGATATATGTCACAAAAGTTGAATTCCAGGTTAATTGGAGAATTTTAACAATATTTCCCCAATAACTTGTGTATTTGTTTTTTAAATAATATAGTTAATCAAAACAGTGATGGCAATATTATAATTCATCTTATTGAGTCTTTGTTTGGGGCCAAAATTGTGATAAATGTTTTATAATCATCATTATAAACTTTTCCATTTGGAAAAGTTTTATATAAATGACTTTTATCATTTACTATAATGCAGAAAATAGATTTAAAGTTAAATATCATATTTTACCTTCATGCTCAGGACATCTTGCTGTATGGGATGAAATTTTTTCTTTTCTCTCTTTTAGGTTCAGAATTTTTAAAATATGGTAAACACTTTGATTAAGTATGGAATCCAAACTGGGTTAGAGAGGATCAATGCAAAAGTTGTTAAACATGGGACAATTTTTAAGAATCAAATTTAAGTTAGCTATTGATCAGATTTACTTTTTGAAATACAGATGGATGCTGACTCTAAAAATGTAAAAAAAAAAAAGTCAATTTTGAAAGCCTCCTTTTTAAACTCTCCTCTTCATTGAATCGACTAAGTTAATGAGAAAAATTTTAGGGAAATGTTTTAACTTTAAAATAATATGTTATTGTGATAATTACATGATTGTGAATGCCATTATAAAAATATGTAATTAAGTACTTATACAGAAGTATACCAAATACCTATTGTCTTTTTTCTGGTCTTCAGAAAAACTGAAAACTATATTTAAAAAAATTGTTTTAGTTGTTGATGGACCTTTATTTTATTTATTTTTATATGTGGTGCTGAGAAGTGAACCCAATGCCTCAGGCATGCTAGACAAGTGCTGTAGCACTGAGCCACAACTTCAGCCTGACAACTATCTTTAATTTAACAATTTAAAAATATGTGTTTAAGTCAAAGTATGTAGGTATATATGTTCATACATACATAACTATCATAAGTATATATTATTGTGCATGCTATTATATACATGTATATGGACATATACAGAAAGAAGAGTAAGTTTTAGAAATTATCATCTATTCCAACATCATTTACTGATATGTAAATGGTCATAATGTTGGTGAAAATCTTAAAATTCCTTTACTCCATAATCACCCAGGAATATATTCGCTTAACTGTACTCCTTGAAGATTATGAAATCAATATATCTTTAACTGTTAGTAAAATAACTTTTAATGTTTTTTTTTAAAAGAGAGAGTGAGAGAGGGAGAGAGAGAGAGAGAGAGAGAGAGAGAGAGAGAGAGAGAGAGAGAGAATTTCCAATATTTATTTTTTAGTTTTCGGCGGACACAACATCTTTGTTTGTATGTGGTGTTGAGGATCGAACCCGGGCCGCACGCATGCCAGGCGAGCACGCTACCACTTGAGCCACATCCCCAGCCCAACTTTTAATGTTTACTCTTCCACCTACTGACCAAGATACAGGCTGAGCTTCCTTAATTCAACAGTCTAAAATCTGAAATACTCCAAAATATGGAACTTTTTTTAGCACCAATTTGATGCCACAAGTGGAAAATTTCACACCTGACTTCCTGGAATATACTGCAGTCAAAATGCAGGCATACTAAAAGCAATGTGTAAAATTACCTTCAGGATATATGTATAAGGTATACATAAAACATAAAAGAACTTCAAATTTAGATTTGGGTCACATCCTAAGATATCTCATTAGGTCTATGAAAACATTCCAAAACCTTAAAAAAAATCCAAAATACTTCTGATCTCAAATATTACAGGTAAAGCTTATACAACCTGAATTCCAAATGAAAACTGAAGGCATTAAGTATGTGCTTGTTATGTTTTTCATTTTAGAAATGCAGTCCAGAGAAAAGTGCTTCATTTTTCAGTAAAGTGACATACTCCTGGTTTAGCAGGTAAGAATTATACTTACTTATTTGCAGCATGTGGAAATAAGAACAATTCCAAGGGAAAAGACACTGGAATGCTATTCCTTTATTTTAAGTATGAATATATTTACAATATGTTATTGTAAAGACTTTCTTTTCATGTCACCTATTACACAGAAATCATAGGTAATGACAATAAGGCTATCTCTTTTTAGGAATTGTGTCTGTGAGCACTTAGAAGGGAAAGGAAAAAGGAACTTTTTCTTAACATCAAGTAAATGTAATACACACACATATATACATATATATTACATATGTATGTGTGTGTATATGTATGTGTATGTGTGTGCATGTGTGTGGAATTTGTTCATTGGATTGGTACCCAGGTAGTATCAAGTATGTGTTATAAGTCAGTTTCTTTTGAGTTCATGTTTTATTCTCTTTTTTTCCCACGTATGTCTTTCTACTCTTTACTAGGAGTGGTTTCATATATGCTTATATATTCTACTATAAAAATTCATACACGTACATATACAAGAATTTATTTCTGTAAAATACTATGCTTTATCTCAAGGAATAATTAAGCTATATAGTACAATGAGAGCTCAGAAGTTCTTTTAGGGACACCAGTATGATCTCTGACTTTAACACAGAAATGAAATCAAATGAGAAGTGTTGACTTTCTTATTTTATAAATTCAGAAGCTTTTTTAGAAGTATATTTCTTTCTCACTCTTAAGAGAAAGTTTCTGATAATATGAAATTAAATTTACCTTGTTAACTTCATTAACCCTGCTTAGTAAAACAAAACTGCTCAATTTTTATCTACAAATATTTTCTCAAGAGTAGATGAATCCTTAAAATAATTGATTGAACACTAGATGATCTAAACTCTGCTAACCTTTAAAAATATAGGGATAAATAATTTATTTTTTCCTTTCTTGGAATTCATATCAGAATTAGAAAGGTTAAAAAGTAAATCATCAATTATCAAAAGGTAACAAAGATGTATCAAAAAAGCAACATAAATAAGGTTAAGAAACAAATTTTCAGTAGAGTCATCTAAAAAATTTTGCACTGCTTTGAAATGTTTCATGAGTACATGTACCTTAATTCAATATTTAAAGATGTGTAGGAGTGAATCAGGTTGCATTCCAAGTTGCCACATGCAAGCCACAGAAAGAAGAGAGAACTGCCCCTTCACACCTTGCAGGACATTAGAGTGGCATAAGACTAACCCAAGGGAGAGATCATGAGACTTTCTTTAGAACATTGTGAAGGGAATGAAAAGACACTGGAGAATCATAACAGAAGAGTGATGTGATCATATTTGCATTTTAGAACATCACCTTTGCAATTTTGTAGACAAGGTGTATAAGAGATAGAAATGGAGACAGGGAAATTTATAAAGAGTGTCTTTGGGTGTCCTGGGAGATTTATGGTCACATTTTGAAATAAGATAATGATAAAGGTGATAAAAAGGAAGAAAGTATTTAGAAGATTTATTTAGAAAAGTGTGGATTGGATGAGATTATTGAAGGACTGGGAAAAGTGTAGGTTAAATGCCAATTTCTAGTTCAGGTAACTGTGAGGTTCCAGTGTGGTTGGGGAAAAAAAAGTAGGCTCAGATGGGGGAAGTTTTACTCTGAGATGCATGAGAAGCATCATTTAAACAGGTGTTTGGATATGTGGTCTCTAGTATGGATTTGGGAGTCACTTGTTATTATAGGTCAGTCGCTAAAACCATTGGTATGAATATGACTATCAAGAAAGAAAATCCTCTGAATACAGATGGTCTGTTGGGAATCCTTCATTTTTAAATGAAGAGAGGAGTTATAGTCAGTCTACAAAGGAAACTATATGCAGGTATTCACAATGTAAGAGGAATATCCAAGGACAGAAATATGATTAGCAATTAAGAAAAAAGAGCTATCAAAAAAGGAGAAAGATAAGCAGATGTAGCTCAGTGGTAGAACATGTGCTTAGCATGCATAAGGCCCTGTGTTCAATCCCCACCACCATCAAAAAATACAATAATAAAACAAAATGTTCAATAGAGCTAAATATTAAAAAGGGAGTAAATTAAAATAAATACAGGATATTCTTCCTTAAATTTAGCAACCTTAAGATTAGTCTTTTTTTTTTTTTTGAAATCAGGTTAAGTAGAAAATGTATATACTTAAGGGCAAATTCCAGGTAGACAAAACTGAATTATGGTAAGAATTCCAAGTTATATCAACCTAGGAACCACTTAAAGAGTTTGGCAAAAATTTTATACTAATACAATTAAACTACATATTAGGAAGAAAAACAATTAGGTAGAAATTATAGTAATATGTGCTATTTACAGTTAATGATTTTTGACTTTTCAAATTCACATATGTATATAAATGTTTTCCAAACCTGGATTCTGTTACATCTGTGAATTGAGAGAAAGAGTACTATTTATTGTGGTTTTAAAAAATTGGGGTCATTTTAAAATTGTAGATATCAAAGAATTTAAATTGTACAGATTAAATTAATTTCAGTCAAATATGGATTTAATGTTTTATTACCAAACTATAAAATTGTATGTAATATTTAACTTTGTGAATACCATTTTAGGATTCCTAAAGTAAGAAACTGAAATTAAGTTTAAGCATAACATTTTTGTAAATCCTAATATTTTGAAATCCATATCTTAAGTTAAGTAAACATACCAACATGCTATAATTGCTGACTATCATATTTATTTTATTTAAATTTAGCATAACAGAAGTAAATACAAAATATTTTTATAGTATGCTATTATTTGGAAATGTCGCTGGCTTGATTTTTTATTTGATGGTTAGACAATTGCAGTTGAAAAATAACTATTGTTTAATGGGAGACTCAGAATAGCTAAAGCAATCCTTAGCAAGAAGAATGAAGCAGAAGGCATCACAATACCAGACCTTAAACTATACTACAGAGCAATAGTAACAAAAACGACATGGTATTTGCACCAAAATAAACTTGTAGACCAATGGTACAGAATAGAGGACACAGAGAAAAATTTACATAAATACAGTTATCTCATATTAGACAAAGGTACCAAAAGCATACTAGAGAAAAGATAGCTTCTTTAACAAATGTTGCTTGGAAAACTGAAAAACCATATGCAGCAAAATGGCCCCTTTTTCTCACATGCACAAAACTCAACTCAGAGTGGATCAGGGACCTAGGAATTAAACCAGACATCCTGCACCTAATGGAAGAAAAAGTTGGCCCCAAACTTCATCGTGTTGGATTATACTCTGAGTTTCTTAATAAGAAAGACTCCTATAGCACAAGAAATAAAATCAAGAATCAATAAATGGAATGAATTCAAACTGAAAAGTTTCTTCTCAGCAAAAATAAACAAAAAAAAAATAATCTGAGATGTGAATAGAGAGCCTTCATCTTGGGAGCAAATTTTTACCACATGCACATCAGATAGATCACTAATCTCCAGGATATATTAAAAAAAAAAAAACTTCAAAAATTTAACACCAAAATAATAATAATAATAAAATTAATAATAACAACCCAATCAGTAAATGGGCCAAAGATTTGAACAGATACTTCTTAGAAGATGATATACACTCGACCAACAAAGACATGAAAAAATGTTCAGCATCTCTAGCAATTAGAGAAATGCAAATCAAAACTACTCTAAGATTTCATCTCATGCCAGTCAGAATGGCAGCTATTAAGAATACAAACAACAATAAGTGGTGGCAAGGATGTAAGGGAAAAGGCACACTTATATATTGCTGGTGGACTGCAAATTAGTGCAAGCAATCTGAAAAGCAGTATGGAGATTCTTTGGAAAACTTGGAATGAAACCACCATTTGACCCAGCTATCCCACTCCTTGGGTTATACCCAAAGGACTTAAAAACAGTTATGTAGCCGTGTCTGTATTTATTGCAGCACAATGCACAGTAGCTAAACTGTGGAACCAACCTAGATGCCCTTCAGTAGATGAATCGGTAAAGAAATTGTGGTTTATATGCTCAATGAAATAATACTCAGCATTAAAGAAGAATAAAATCATGGCATTTGCATGTAAATGGATGGAGTTGGAGAATATTATGCTAATATTCTGAATGTTTTCTCTGATATGTGAATGCTGATCCATATTCTGATGTGTGTAGGGTGGCTGCATGGGAGGAATGGAGGAACTTTAAATAGTTCAAGGGCAAGGGAGAGGAAGAAAGTGGGTATGGGGGGAAGAAAGATGGTGGATGAGATGGACATCACTACCCTAACTAAGTACATGTATGAAGACATGAATGATGTGTCTCTACTTTGTGAACAACCAGAGACAAGAAAAATTGTGCTCTATATGTGTACTATAAATTGAAGGACATTCTGCTGTCATGTATAACAAATTAAAATAAATAAATACATTTAAAATTTAAACAAAAGAAAAGATCTACTGTTTAAGAGAATGTCCCTCTGAAATCATTGTTTAATTATATTCTTGTGTCTGGTTTTCAGTTGTAAAATAAAGTCAGAAATTATTTCATAGGCCAACTTTGCCCAAATTTATATGAATAATTCTATTAAAAATGAGCTCAGACAATACATTACTTAGGAAATAATATGCTTATGAGTCTTAATTCCTAAGGCAATAGCAATCTAGATCATTTTGATGATCAAATAATTACCAAGCCTTTATTAGAAAATATAATCTGTCTTTAGTCTATAATGATCATGGTCATGGAATAATCCCCTTGATATATGTGGAAAAATCTAGTTAATGTTTTTATGGGTCACAGTTGGGTCATTATTTTAACTAGGCATACATTCTCCAATATGTCCTACCTCTTATTCACACATTAATAAAATGTATACATTAACTGGCTTTATTTCAGTCAATGATTTTTGGACAGATTGATTCATTCCTTTTCTTATCTACTCAAAAAAAGGGACAATCATCCCTTCCCAGAAATCTTTAAAAGGTGACTAATAGTAATATAAATGAAAATGCTCTCTGTTCTTGTTTTGCAAGTATTTAAATTTATTCATCTACAAAATTATATTTTGCCCCATCTTTCTAATTAAATGACACTTGTTAATATTACATATGTTCAAAATTCTGTCTATGATGACAAAATTAAAAATGGAGTGATGTTATCACATTTTGAAGCAACTGTCTGCCTTTTGTTAAAGTAGCATTAATTTATTTCACATAGAAAAAACTGCAACCTGTCCCTAGAGTTCATGGTGTTTAACCACCTGTAAAAATTGAAATGAATACTGCCCTGCCTAGTTTAAAGAGTTGTGTGGATTAAGTGAACTGAAAAAAAATACGCTTTGAAGAGAAAAATTATTCTAACAAATACTAGATGCACATTGGAATCTGATAATTTCTTTGAGAAGAAGGACCACAAGTTGATAGGATCCAGCAAATGCAACATTTCAGTCATGGAGAAGGTCAACTATTGATTCTAGTTGCTTCCCCAAAAGCTCCCTCAATATTTAATATAAAGAAATACCACTTGTACACTTCCTATTTTTCCAAACTCTTAAGTGGGAATATAAGACTGCCCCATGTGATCAGAGTCTTAAAAGTTTATCACAGAGAACAAAAGATGGGGAGGGAGCACACACCTGGGAAAAAGGAAGTCAAGGTAGCTAAATTATAGAGCCATGAAAATCACAATAAATTCAGCTGAAGTGTCACTTCTAGATACTGCATTATTTGGAGACTCAGCATGAAAGCTAGGGGTCACTTATCCCTGAACCAAAACCGCTGAGTTTTGCACAGTTCTATCTCAAAATGCTGAGGTAGTAAATGTTATTAAAAATGCTTTTCTGAAAAATCAATGTGATCTTATTTTGAAAATGAATATTTATTTTATGCAATGGAATAAAAGGACTTAATATGACATGAAAGGAGTTTATTGCTTAATATGTTTTTAAAAGTGCACTTCAGGAAAATGTCCAGCATATCTGAGCCAACAGAAACATGATTACTGATGGTACTTTCTTATTACATTTGGGCCTTTTTGTTAAATAAGGATTGTAGTATGCTACTATGTATTACAATAAAAGTAAAATTGAATCCAGTGGAGAATCCAGTTACCACAGGGTTTACATTCATCCCAGCGTCAATCGGTTGAGATTTTTCATATCAATGAAAATGAAGTAGACCCAGTTGGAGTAGTATAATACTTGGCTATGGTTTCTTGGTCTAATGTATTTTATAATTGAAGGAACTGAGGCTAGAGAGTTGGAAGGATTAGATATAAATGAGTTTATTTATTTATTTTTTTTACTGTGCAAGTCACATCACGAAGCTCACAGAATATATCTGAATTCTAACACTGAAGATTGTGTTTGGATTTAAGTAACAGAATAGTCAAATAATAATAGCTTAAACAAGTACAGACATGACTATGAGTTGACATAATGACATTTTGGTCACAACGTCATAAGAGTGCATTACTCACTTTTGTGTTTGTGGCATTGTTGGTGTAAACTACCCCACTGCACTGCCACTTGTGTAAAAGTATATCACATCTGATTATATATAGTACCTAATACTTTATAATAATAATAATAATAATAATAATAATAATAATAATAATAATAATCACCTCTGTTACTGCTTTAAATGTTTACTGTATTATACTTTTATCATTATTTTAGAGTGTATGCCTTCTGTTTACTAAAAAAAAAAATGCACTGTAAAACTATCTTCTGGGATATGCCATCAACACCCTAGTACATCTCAGGTTTACCATGGCTCCTGATTGCATAAAAAAGCCATGCCAAGTGACTGACCTATGCCATCTAGGTTCCATTAATGACACCTGTTGATATTTGCACAACAAAATTGCCTAATAGCATATCTCTGGGAATGTGTCTCATCATTCAACAAGGGTTAATTGTATTTATTTTCTTATGTTAGTGAGAGAAAGACATGGAACATGCTGGTGAGCTACCTCAAAAGTGCTATGAAAGGCCCCGGCATTTCCTGTCTTCCCACTTTCCATGCTTCTCATTGGCTTTTCACCTCTGATGGCAAAGGTAGCATCTTAGTCCACTTCCTAGTTCTGTAACCAAATACCTCAGACTGCACAAATTTTTTTCTCTTTTTTTCACTTTAAAATATAAAGAGTTTAATTATTTAAATTTGTACATAGGTACTGAAGGTTTATCAATATGATTGAATAATAAGCCCTAATGCTGAACTTGTGGAAGAGTTAGGTTACTTTTTTTTTTTATTGGTTGTTCAAAACATTACAAAGCTCTTGAATACAACAGTCACTAGTATGGCACTATGTAAAAACGTGGAGGTGTAACCCATATGATTCTGCAATCTGTATATGGGGTAAAAATGGGAGTTCATAACCCACTTGAATCAAATGTATGAAATATGATATGCATAAATTCTTAGAGGAGAAATTAACTTCTCAGAGTGGTGAAAGCTGGGAGATTCCAAGCATGGCCTTTGTGCTGTTAGTGTTTCCATGCTGCATAGGCTTGGTGAAAAGCAAATGAACAAACAGGTGACAGGAAATCAGTAGATCTCACCCTATTGTCCACTCCCTCCCTCAGTCACTTTACCCCTCCAACTAGTTGATCCTTTTCATGAGGATGGCTTAATCCACATTGACTCACCACCTCTTAAAGGTCTCCCTCTTAATACCATTACAATGGCAATTACATTTCCAGATAAGTTTTGGAGAAGACATCCAAACCATAGTAATTTCTATATCAGAACATCATTTCTTCAGTATGTGAACAAGAGTAAGCAGAAGGAAAGGGGTAGCAAAATATTTCTCTGCTTCAAGTTTTATAGTTTCTTTGAAATCAAAATTTCTCCCCAGCATATCTTTGTTTCAGTATAATTAGCCATAACTAGTTAGCTATGTTCCTAAACCCAAGTAAAGTGTAATGGGATTTCCAGGACTGCTTTAGACCAACCATAATCCATAATTCAGCTACTGGAATATGGGCTGTCCCCGAGTTCATGAGACTTTCAACTGAATAATGTAAGATTTCCATTAGCAGGAAGATGGTAGAACAGAAGGATTGCTGAGGGAATGTGCAGTTCATCATTTCCCACAAAAAGTTTTGTGGTCTGACTAGATTGTGCATGTTTGACTGCCTTTCAATTTAGACACACTGTTCTCACAGAATCGTTTACGGTGCACCTTGGGCCCTTTGAAGGAAGGGGGATGCAAACTCTAAGAGGTTTGCAGAAACTTGCCATCTTCAGGTGTCAACACAAAAATGGCACTCTCACATTGGCAGGTATTCTCCCAATCAGAGTAAATCATATAGTCAAGGTCAAAGTTTATGGGCTAAGGACAGATATTCTACATATTGTTGGAAAATCTCCACAGTCAAATCACAAAAAGCAAATAAATTTCCAATAGAATAGCAAAAAGTTGCAAACGCAAAGGGTGGATCCATTTCTCCTCTGCACAAGCCTAAAAAGCAAATGTGGGTTCTTGAATAAGTGGATGAATAACTTAACTGTAATATTTCAGTAAAGGAGGTAAGATACATGAGTAGTACGTTTTCCAAATGTAAGATGAGTAATGAAGTTGGTGTTTCACTAAATTATTGAATGTCTAAATAGGCATTTTAAAAGCTACAAATAATTGTAATACATCATTAACTCTAATAAAGTTGTACGAATTTTAAAATATACAATCTGGTCATTCTATCCTAATCAATAAAGCAATTTATAACCAAGGAGTAAAATAAATGCATGTAAAATTATTTAAATTAATTATTGATTATGCTGAATTACTTGCCTTACCATTTTATTTTTAGAATAATTATTTTAGGCTATAAGAAACCTTTGGAAAGAGAGGATCTTTTTGAACTAAATGAAAGTGATTCTCCCTACATTGTGTGTCCCATCTTTGAAAAGCAATGAAGGAAGGAAGTTTTAAGGAATCAAGACAGGCAAAAGGTAAGGGCAATTAATTATTAAATTTTATTAATTACTCAAGAAGTTGACTACTATGTAAAGCTAGATAAAGATGTTTCTAAATGTGAGATATTATTGTTATTAATACAAAAATCCCCTAAATTATTTGCAGTTACAAACCATTTTCATAAGCACAATTTCTATACTCAAATTTTTCAGCATCTCTTCCCTTTATGTATATTTGGTTTGTCAGTCATGGTGGCAAAATGGTTCCTATATCTTATAGTATACATCTATTGGTCAAAGTAAGTCACATGGTGACCACAGCAAGTTTGTGGGGCAAATATTCCATATATAGCATCACATATATACACATATATCCTTGTTTAACATCCCCAAAAGAAAATGTAATTTGGAGATAAGGAAGTATTAATGAAATAATTTCAAAAAGTGATGAGTAAATGAAGCTGTTTTTCACTAAATACAGCTATTGCTCCAGATGCATAGGTGTTATGATATGGGTCACATTTTCAACATAACTGAATTTATTCTTTCCCTGTTGCCTTATTAACTTTGGAATGCATTGCTATTTTTGTAGTAATATTGTATGTATATTTTACTTTTACTTATATTAGTTCTGTCCAATTTTCTCATTGTTTCCATTCTCTTTAATTACATAGGCATCTTTTCATAGAGAGGACCATACCAGGAAGCCATCTCTACTCTCTGCATTGTGGAATACATTTAAGTCTTCCCTGATTCAAGTTGCTTTATTCAAAATGTTTGCTGATATTTTGTCCTTCACTAGCCCAATCATAATGAAGTAAGTTGAAAGCTTATTGTTTTTTTCTTTATTTTCTCCTCATAGGTAAATGCTAAGCAAATATTCCACTATAAAATTTCTCCTAGGAAAGAGTAGGGAAAGTTTCTTTTTTTATGAATTTTATTTACTGTATGAACACTCTATTGGGATTATCTGTGATGTGAGTATAAATTGTGATATTATAGTCATCGTTTACTGAGGCCAACAGTGTAGTAAGTGATGCTATAAAATCTTTGTATTAATGGTATTGTCAGAGTTTTCTGGAGAAACAGACCAAACAGACAGACAGACAGATTTATTAGAGGGGAATTAATTATGAGAATTGGCTCATGAAATTAGGGAAACCAAGAAATTTCCACAATCTGAAGTCAATAAACTGGAAAGCCAGTGTGTAATTCAGTACAAATCTAAAGACCCAAGAACCTGGAAGTAAGACACTCAAGGGCAGGAAATGGGAATTATAGTAATTCTTACTCAGAAAACAAAACAAACTTTCCCTTTTCTCATTTTTGTTTTTTATCCAGGCCACCAATTGACTGGATGACACACTAGGCCTTCCAATATCAGTCTACTAACTAAAATGCTAATCTCTTCTAGGAACTCCCTCATGGAAAATTGTATTATCAGCTATCTGGGTTTTCCTTCACCAAGTCAAGTTAAAGCATAAAATAAAGTTAAAGCATAAAGTTCTATTAATTAGCTTACTTAACCTTTACAACATCCAACAAGGAAGTAGCATGTATTTTTTACACCTAGGATTATAATATAGAAACAGATAGGTTTAACTAATTTGCCTAGTCCACATAGGTAAAAACTACCAGGGTAATGATTGAACTCTTGAAAAATAGTTTGAATGTATGTTTATAAAATGCAGTGATAGATGCTTTTGTATTTGTTTTTAGCTGTGGTCTTTTGAGAATTCAACTTTATCAACCAAGGTACTAATATATAATGACTTTGTCAGATTATATATATAATAATAATATGTAGTAGTGATGTATACACACACACATACACACACACACACACATATATATATATATATATATACATCACTACTAATTAATATGTACATATTTGTAGATATATCTTTGTATATATTTTTTCTCAAAGATTTTTTATAATATCTATATTAAAGCATTTCTATAATATCTGCCTACAAAGGATTAAAGGCAATGAACTTGAAGCCTTGATTGTGTACCACATTTTTAAAGGAGTAATTACCTTACTTCAGTTATTTGAAGAAAACATAAGAAAACATTTATTATTAACCTGTTATTTTATTTTAGCATTGAAGATACATAGTTTTTCAAACTAGTTAGAGTTTTAAAAACAATTTAGTCATTTAATTCATGAAAATATAATTAATCATGAGTTACTTGGATTTCAGATAATTTCCAGGAGCATATTTATCCAATTTTAATTGAGCATCTATTATATGCCAAACACTATTCTAGGTAGACTATAAGGATAGAAAAAATCAAAACAAAGTTTCATTCTGACACTTAGAATGATTTGAGAATAAACAAATTAATAAATATAAACAATATCTAGAAATAATCAGTGCTTAGGAAAGTAAAAAACAAAGCCAAATGAGGAATTGTACATTTCTATTTGATTTATAAGGTGATTGAAGATGACATTGGTTATAAGGTGACATTTGAGCAAAGTCCTGAAAGAAGTTAGGAAGTTAACCAAGACAATATCTGTTGTAATTTGAGGTTACATAAAGGGAAAAGGTAAGAGATAAGGACATAGTTTGTATCTTTGAGGGCTTGTAAGGTGGCAAGTGACATTGGAGCAGAAGAAGGCTGAGAGGAAAAGTGATAAGATTAAGGTCAGAAAGGCTCAGAGTGAGTCAGGAGATCTTGAAGGGCCTTGTGAAAAGATGATAGAGAGAGTTAGAAGAGAGGCCTTTGGAAGATTTCAAGGGCAGAATGTGATTAGACTCAAGTTTTTCTGTGATCGCTCTGGCTGCTGTGTGGAGAATCAAGTAAGGAAGAGGAAGTGGATCCAAAGGAACACCAGTTAAGTGTCCATTGATGTGATGCAGGTGAAAGTGAGTGGTGGCATCAAATAGGCTGTGGTGATGAAGGTGATAAAAAGTGGTCAGAGACTGGCTCTGGTTTAGTAGTGGAGACAAAAGAGGACATACTGATGGTTAGAATGTAGGTTGAGGAAGGAGAAGAGGTATCAAGAATGCCTTTAGAGTATTTTTTTTTTAACTTAAGTCAGAAGGTAATGAAGTCACTGTGTATTATGAATACTCAGGAAAGACTAGAATAGGGAATTCAGTTTGCTTTTGGACTTTCTAAATTTGAAATATCTATTAATCACTGTGCAAGAAAGAATTGACATAGCAGGTCTGACTATGCACTCCAGAAGGCCTGCTTGTGGGAGTGGTCTATGGCTGACATCTGGAGCTGAGATTTCAAGAGGGTTCTCACGACCTGAACGGATAGAGAGGGGTTCAATTATATTCAAACTGTTGATATAGTTAATTGTGCCAAACACCTGCTGTCCTTCTAGGAGTCTATAATTTTGACATGGATTAAGAAAAAGGAAAAATATTGGGCCAACCACCCTACATACTGGTTTTCCACCAAATTTGCCTGACAGAAAATATTTCACACCAGTCACTCGTTGCTGGGGGAATTAAGTGTGTTCTTTGTGATTTTGCTGAAAGAGAAAAAGGAACTTTAGAAGCTTGTGCCTGTTTTCCCCTGAACTTCAACTCATGCACATTTTTTCTCATTGCTGATTTTGCTTTGTATTCTTTCACCATCATAAATCAGCTGTGTTTATGACTGTATGCCAAGTGCTGTAAGTTCTCCTAATGAATCATTGAATAGTCTTGGGTATTCCTGACACAGCAATTTAGATTAAAAGGTTGAGTAAGCAACTCTCTATACAAATCAGGAATAGGGAAAGGTGGAGGCACCAGTCATTAAACTGGGATTATTCTGAATTGGACTGGGGTGGGGGTCCAGCCACTGTTCTGGATGAGGCTATGTTAGCATAAGTGTTGAGAAGTAAAGATGTCCATGGACAAAGCCATCAGCTATTCCAATGCGTAGAGTTGGTGAAGATGAAGAAATCTATCAGAGGATATTGAGAAGGAATGACTAGTGTAGAAAGTAGAGAACCAAGAAAGAATGGTGTCAATATTGTGTGCGTGTACACATATATGTAACAGTGGATCCCATCAATATATACAACTGTAATACAACAATAAAAAATGAAGAAATAAAAAAATATATAAATAAAAGGAAGAAAGAAACGCATCAGGAAGCCCAAGAAGACGGTGTGCATTGCCATCAGAAAACTTTTCCTATGATATCCCCCTAAAATTCTCTGATTCACTTCCTTTTATTTAGAAATATAAACCAAATGCACCCTGGATTAAACCACTCACCCCCAGACACAATAAGAGATGTCTTCCTTACACATCTTTGTTCCTCACCTCAGTATATGCCAAGAGTGATCCTACAGTTTCCTTGTGTGTGAAGAGAAAGCTACTTATCACAGGCATTTAGCACCATCTTCTTCCTCTCCTGCCCTGCTTTGGTTATCTAATGTGGCAAAATCAGCCATGTCAAAACTTAATGACATAACACAGAAGTTTTATTAATCTCATAATTTGGAGGGTCAGAACTTCAGGCAAGTTTTGCTTTTCTCTACTTCACAGATCAGTGTCTTGAACAGCTGGACATAGCTGCAATAACTCTGGTGCCCTGGTTCTGAGTGATGGTTGGGTGACCTTGTTTCTTCTCCCTCTTTGCTGGTACTGGAATGTCCCAGATAGCTGCCTACCTTCTTAACTCAGACACCTGGGCTAAGATGTCTGGGAATGGCCAGTTTTCCATCTCTTTCTTCCCATTTACCAATGACTTCTGCTCAAGAAAGTCATTAGAGAATCTCACTATGGCCACAGTTTCTCCTAAAATAATAATGTGTAATAACAAGTCAGTGTCTCTGTATTCTCCCAAAATTTGTACTAACAAAGAAGGTCTGTGAGATAGAGAATGTTCTAATTTTGTGACACATTCTTGCAACACACGTACTTGACCACACTTGCAAAACAGAAATTTTAATATTTCATTGAAATGAGTCAGCCTTTGTCACTGTCTAGGCAATGAAATGAGTCAGCCTTTGTCCCTGTTTAGACAACAGGCTCCTCCAGGTGTTATTCACTCCTCAGCCGCTGCCATAAACCTGGGACATAGAGCCTCAACACATTTCCTGAATTGCACACTGAATAAATGAACATCAGCAAAGTTACACTTTTCCAAGAGATTCTCATTCTACAGTAACTGAATAACCTTAAAATTTCTACACTGAGGAGCAACTCGGTAATCAGAAAGAATGAGTTTTTTATGAGTTTGCATGAACATGATTTAGACTCAACAGAGCTGAATTTATGAGCTAGTTTTGAGATATATATCTGTTCATAAGGAAAAGTTATGGAGAGGACTATTTTTAAAGATAAGGGAACTCTGTCATATGATTATGACACATATGTGTGACCAAGCATATAAAATAATGCTTTTGTTAATTTGCTAGTAGAAGAGATGTTTTTCTTTTTGGATTATAGTACTTTCTCTTTATCCCTTTTTATGGAATTTATTCTAACATCAGCCAAACAAAAAAAATGAATGTTTATATCTAATATCACAAATAGTTTTATGGATTTTACCATATTTGGAGCACAGATTATTTTTAATATTTCATAAATAATGTGTAGAATCTGTGTGGTACCTGGTGATAAACATTTAATTGTTTGATTTTTATGAAAAAATCAAAAGGTTAATGAGAGCTATGTCTATAATAGGAATAATAGAGCTCTTCTTTCAGGGAATCTTATTCAGAGACCCAAAAGGCATTTTGTTAAATTGCCTTTGCAAAAATAATTTATTGTTCTAGTAGATGCCACCCAATAGAGATCAGTTAAGAAATTATTACTATGTCCCATTGTTAGTATGTCCTATTATTAGTATGTCCCTCTGGAAAATGGAATAATTTAATAATGTCACTGAGAATATATAATGCCCCAAATAATTTTCAAGAAGTTTTAATATTAGTTTTAGAGACACACATACATATATATATATATATATATATATATATATATATATATATATTATTCTAAAAGCTGATTTTAATAACATTAATATTTGAAGTCCTTGGTTTATAAAGCAATTTGAGTAACACATCCACTAGCAGTTCAAACTGTCAATATAAGAGATCAACTCTTAGAAATTTATTTTTATTTACCACCTTAATTGTTAAGCTATATAAAGAGTGAGTTTTTAAATTCCTTAGTCTTTTAGAAGTATTCAGATATGATCTTACCTAATTACATATGCTTTATTTTTCTGGTTATATAACTTACAAATTCACTCAAGATAGCTATTGGATGATAAGGACCATTTTTGTATCTCCAGAATTCACAATGAAAAAATATATATTTATAAAACTTCTAATCTTATGCATTTTACCTATGATTTAGAAGGGACCACTTAAATAAACCAAGAACTGTAGGTCTGCAAAATAAATGATGTACTAATTTATTTACTATCTCATTCTATACACCCATGTTGTTTTCACAATTATGTGGAATATATGTAGTCTTTTAAAGTTATTATCTTCAGTCATGTAGATGCTCTAAAACAGGGTAAGACCACATTTAAATGTTATCAACAGTGGATATAAGGCACTCTGAATCTTAATCAATGTTTACAACTGAAAGACAAAAGCCAATCAAGATAGTTACAAGATAGTTACAATTAGAACCGTCCCCACTGTTTCACCATCTCCTTGGCAGTAATGATCATGACTAAGTTTTGGCCACAATCGAAGTTGAAAAAATGAGAAAATGTAAAGAAGAGAGAATCTGAATATGGATAAAAGTAACAATAAAAGGTGAGACATAAACCAAGTCTTTAATACAGGTGTCTGTGGCTGGGTGTGATGGTGCATGCCTGTGATTCTGGAAAATCAGGAGGCTGAGGAAGAAGGATCACAAGTTTGAGGTCCTATTTCAAAATAAAAAGAAATAGGGATGTTGCTTAGTAGTAAAGGGGCTCTGGGTTCTATCCCCATTACCAAAAACAAACAAACAAACAAATAAATAAGACATCTGTGTTTCATCCTAAAATACCACTTCTTGAATTCTGATTTTCGTGTTTTCCTACATTTGCATCATTTTGAAGAAAAAAAAGTTTGCTTTTTAATGTATCTGTCTCAACATTTCTGATGAAGTCAGATTAGAAGAGTTAATTATTTGATGACATTACCATATGAAAACCAGAAAATAACCTCATACCCACAAGCCTGTGATAGTAATTGATGATTTTATTTACTTTGTCATCTAAAGCACAAGTTTAAAAAACAAAGAAAGAGAAGGATATCAAATTGAGCAGGAACGGATGAACATGCAGGGGTGTGTGTGAGTGTGTGTGGTGTTAATACCTAACTCTCACAAGCATTTAACTATTTCAGGTATTTAACATTTCTTCCCTTTTCTCAATTTTTATGACATCCAGGCAAATGATCATTTTCTGTTAACACAGCCCAGATTCCAGCTGGACTGGCTATGGTTATGCAGTTGCACTTTTTGCTGTAGCCTTTTCCCAAACCTTGATCTTCAGCAGTATCAACATTTTAGCTTGCTTACCTCAGCAAAAATAAAAACAGCTGTAACTGGACTGATCTACAAAAAGGTAAAAATATTCAAGGATTTCCCAATTTTAAGTGGATTGCACTCTTGTTATGCTTTAAAATAATGAATCTGGGAAAGTAGCGGAATATATTAAAAAGTGCTTAAGGTGTCCTTTACATGAACATTTGTTTTACTCCAATACAGAACTGACTCATCAATCTGGTTGTATTAATTTCCCTAGGGGATTCTCTCCCTCTCCCTATTGTCCCGAAAACTTCTAGACAGCCTTCAACTGGGAAACTAAATGGTTTCTTTGTCTACTGTTATGTCACTTAACTCCGCCTTCAAAAGCAAATGGAATTGAATGTTTTCCTGATTGTATATTTGAGCATTGATAAAATTTCTTCTTTTCACTATCATTCTTTCTACTTTTGTCTGATTTCACTGCTCAATTTTTTATGCAACAAATCCATCCTGCTTTGTGCAATAATTGCTTCCTTCTCTTTGATCCTAAGTTTCATCCCTCAGACTTAAAAGTTTGATTTGTCCTTTTTAGAAAATACTGTTTAAACACTACCTTGTTTCTATACAGAGCCTTTCATTTATATCATAATTATCAACAATTAAAGAGTTTCCTCCTTCCCCTAGTTATCAGCCATTTATTCAATCAGCGGTTGTGTTTTGTTCTTTCTTTGTGCTCCTCCTGTAAATTCTGGGTGCTTCAAGATCTGGAACAGAAATTGCATCTGCCTGTTGTGTCCTTATCATCTAAGATATGCTTTTTTAATATTTTTATAAATTCTGGATGGCTCAGTAAATGAATGAATAAATTAATGAACAAAAAAGCCTTCAAGAAATTGGAAAGAAATGTTAGCATACATAGTATGTGGAACTAAATAGATTAAGTAAGCAGAAAATCTACAAGAGTTGAATATAGTTAAGGAAATTTTCACACAAAGTGTTGAAAGAGTCTTTCAGAGACCTATAGAACTTGTTAAGTAGAAGGAAACATTAGAATTTAGATTGAGCTGAGCAAGAAGCATTATAGGCTAATGCTTGACCTGTTGGGTCAAATGGGGACATAGAGTGTTTTAGAAATCCTAGAATAACCCAGGACCCATTGAGTCAATAAATATTAAATAAACTTGTAGCAGAGCTATATAGCTCAGCCTAAAACTGGGGGCAAGAGAGACTGTCCTATCATAATTACAGAGGAATTCAAACATGCAGGAGAGATACTAAAGAATCTAGGATCTGTTTAACTGCTGCCACTTGTCTTTTGATGTACATTCTCTACTGAACAGGATTTTATTCAGTGACTAAAGCCTTAGTATTTAGATGTGGATTATGAGTAGATTTACAAGCATAAAGTATCAATTACCCTGAAAGAGCAGAAGCAAAAGATGGTGGATTTATAAGCATAAAAGGAAGAGCTCAGAAAAGTTTTAGGCAATGAAGCTACTCTTTATGACACTCTACTGGTGACTATGTCACACATTTGTCTTAGCCCATAGCATGCACAACACAAGATTTTAATATAATGTAACCTATGGGCTTTGGTGATAATTATGTGTCAATGTGTGTTCATCATTCACACCTCATGTCCTACTCCAGAAATGTTGATAATAGAGGAGTCAATGCTGTGTGGGGAGAGGCACTATATCAGAGTGTCTCTGATATAGTTTTGCTGTGAACCTAGCATTTCTCGAAAAAATAGTCTTTAGTTGAAGGGGAGTGCAGTAGAAATTAAAGCAAAGTATCCAAAATAAAAAGAAAAATCAAGTATCCTGGATGAGTCCATTTCAAGGACAGAAAGTCTGTGGAAGTAAGTGGGAACAGTGACTCCAAGGGAAATCCCTTATGGCTCCAATGAGACTGTTAAAGAATAAAGATCACTGAAGAATCAAAGGAGTACATCATGCCTCTTCAGTAGATTCTGCTTTAGTGACTGAAGTTTGGTAGGAAACACAAATCTCTCTCCTTGGGGTTAATTGGAATAGATTAATTACCTTTCTTCTTTACAGGTTTTGGGATTGTGATTTATTTCATATTTAGATATCTTCAAGTGACCGTCCTAGCAGACCCCATATGACCTATATTAACTTGAAACTGCATCTAATTCATCAGGATCTTGTTAATAGAGTTGAGTAAAGCTGCTCTCAGATCCTTTGCTTGACAAAATGTGGAGGTGGCAGGACTCACTTGTTCTGTGTCATTCACATAACTATTCTTTGTTTGAAATATAGTTCAGGGAATGTTATTTTTAGGTTCTCAGTGAAGAACATGCATCTCCTTACGTTGGTCATTTTAAGAATCTATGGGTCTCTAAACTCATATTTTTTTTATTCTTTGGTTTATAGGTGCATGTTCCATGAGAATTCTTAAAGACTCAGAAAAAGACATGATGAGTCAATTAGTCCTGGGCTTAGTGTGGGCACTCTGGGTATATTCCTTCATTAAGCACCATCCAATAGAAATTTCTGTGTTTCTAAAATTGTCCTACATTTACACTGTGCAATGTGGTAGCTACTAGTCACATATGGATGTCGAAGATTTGAAAAGTGACTGGTATGACTAAGGAAGTGAATTTTTGATTTTAATTAATTTAACTTTAAATTTGCTAAGCATACCTGGCTAGTGTCTACCGTTTTGGAAAGTACAATGTTTAAAATATCTTCCTGTGTAGCTTAAAGTTTTTATCTTACTTTATTTATACAAATTATAAAATACAATGAAAACTGATAAAATTTAGTTGCACTCTGTAAAGTAAAGATATTGCATTTAAGGGTGGTCAAGAGAAGGAGAGCCACAATCCAAACCCTGCACTTTGAGTCAAGAGAATCCTGACATAGTTTTTGGCATATAAAGGAACTGAAGAAGAACAAATTCCCATAAATGTTAAGGTTACACTTTTAAGTTCATGCCTCATGCTTACATTGAGGATCATGGGAATATAGGACCCTTTCAGCTTTGCATGATATGTATGGCTTCCAGCTAGCAAAGTCAGAAAAAGTTTCATGATCAATATACAAATGTGGGTCTGTAGGCTGAATACCATGAGGTAAAGTCTTTTATGAAGCAATAACATGAGAAAAGGATGGAAACAATATAAGACTTTCTCAGAAAATGGTAAGTAAGTTAATTTGGATTGACACTTTTCCTATATAGTATGATGGGGAGAGAAAATATTGACAGAAAGAAGGGATTGTTTCTTGAAAAAAAAATTGAAGAACCTTGAAGACTATATTGTGAAAATGTACTTGCATTATATAAAAACTTAGGATGCAATTGAACCACAGGGGGATACTCAAGACAAAAAGATTTAAAACAGAGAGGGTAGAGAGAAGAAAAACCATATTGCAGTAGTTGAAGATTTGAAGAAGAGCCTTGGCAATGAATACAGCAAAAAAACAGTAAAGGGAGAGGTAAAATTGCAAATCAAATTTTATCATAAATGGATAAAATTAAACATTAGTGAATTGAACTCATCAATAATGAAGATGTTTCCAGTTAGTTAGGAAGGTTTTGTGAAGCTTGAAACTCTATCTAGTTTATCTGGATCGTCTTCTATTGTAATAATAGGTGGAATAAATGAAGTTTTGGAAGAGATGAGCCACACAATTATGCTCGTGTGTTTGTGTGTGTGTGTGTGTGTGTGTATTAGAAACCTAAAACTTGGGGAGCTTGGAGGAACTTTCTTAGGAAAAAGTAATTATGATACAAATATATGTTGGCTGATTTCAATTTTGACTTTAAGGATATTAATTAATATCCTGGCTTTTCAAATTATTTTAGATTTTAAAGATGAGATCCTTTCTTTTTATCTCAATGACACTTTCTCTTTTTCATTAGATTAAATTCTACCAGACAATTCTAGAAATATTGCACGATCTACTGTAATTGTGGTGCTTATTGCAGTATTCTTTCAAATTGTTTCCTGTAACACAAAGGCAGTTTTGATAGTATAATTTAGCAATAAATGGTAACTGAATTGTCCTTCATGGCCTGTGAATTTTGTCCCTTACAGAAATGTGAAGGTTTATTTGTCACAATAAAAGATCTTGAAAGAAAAATCAGTTCTCCTAATGTTAGAAATGCCATGCAAATAACATTAAATTATATGGTGCCCTTTAGTTTTTTCTTTAATATTCTGAAAACAATTATTTAATTTAATTTTGTCAGAGTATTTAATATGAATGCTATCATCTTAACCTATTTTAAGTATAAAATTAATCCTTCTTGCCTATTTATTATATTGCTGTCTATATAATATTGCATAGCATATATTTATAACTTATTCCTCTTACTACACTGAAACTTTGTTAAGTATTCCCCAGTTTTTCCTCCCTTCTGCCTCTGGTAAACACCACACCAGTCTTTGATTTTATGAATCTGACTCTTTTAGATACAGTATTTAAGTGGAATCAACACATATCTTTCTGAATTTGATTTATTTCATTTCATATAATATCCTCAAAATTCATGTATGTTGTCATATATTTCCTTCTTTTTTAAGAAGACACACAGTGCCCAAACAGTATTTTAAAATGCTTATCTTCCTTATCATGAGAACATACTAATCAAAACCATGTCATTACCTTCCTTCATGCCTGCCAAAATGACTACTACCAAAATATCAAAAAGCAAAAATACAGACAAGATTTGGCAAAAATATGGGGAAAGCAGAACCCTGGTACACTGTTGTGGAAATGCAAAATGGTGCAGGCAGTATGGAAAATAATGTGAAGATTCTTCCAAAGGTTTAAAAAGGAGCTGTGCCTGTAATCCCAGTGGTTCAGGAGGCTGACACAGGAGGGTCTCTAGTGCAAAGCCAATCTCAGCAACATGGAGCTGCTAAGCAACTCAGTGAGACCCTTTAAAACACAAAATAGGGCTGGGGATGTGGTTCAGTGATTGAGTGCCCCTGAGTTCAATCCCTGGTATCCCCTCCCCTCCACAAAAAAAGAGGTGCCATGCCACCCAGCAATCTGACTCCTACTTCTAGATATATATATCTAAAAAATTAAAGTCAATATCTCAAAGACACATTTATATCTGTATTCATTAGACAACTATTCACCATAACCAAAATGTAGAAACAAACTAAATCTCATACAAGACATAAATGATAAAGAAAATGTAAGTTGCAGCTGAACACTATTCAGAAATTAATTTTTAAAGATTATTTTGTTCATTGAAGAAAGTACATAAAATATGAAAGAGAAAATAGCATCTATTCTAACTCCAAAAAATAATCACTGATATATTTTTCTTTCGATATTTATTTTTTAATCTTATTTACTTAGAAATATATGATTTATTTAATAATAGAACATGAACAAAAGTATTGAGAAAATACACTATCAACACAAGTTCTTTGTGATTTAAAGTATGTTTTCTTTAATTTCTGGGAAAGTTTTTTAATTTCTCTAACATTTTACAAATTCCATTTTAAAGTATTAGTCTATTTGGACTTTGGATGCTTCCATTATGTTTTTATAAAATTTGATAGTTGTACTTCAGATATTGAAAATTTTCATGTTCTTACTCATTTTTGCTGGGTATCCTATTTTTTTCCTACAAAGATAATAAGGAGATAGTCAACTATTTTCTTATGTTTATCATAATATATTTTCCCAGGAGCAGGACATTTTTTGATTCCTTGGATAATTTACTTATTTTGAACTACAAACTTTTAATATGTTCATAAACACTAAGTGAGTATTTGAGAAAAACAGGGAGAAAAAGAGCCTATATTTGTTTATGATTGTAAATTGGGGGAGGATTCTATTCAAGATCAATGGATTGAGATTATGAATTATTATGCTCTTATTAAAATGAGTAGTGTGCTTGGATTTCTAGTGTTTTACTTGTCCAAATTAGTCAGTAACTTACTAGAGGGAAGTTAAAAAGCAATATTTGGAATAAATATGACTGGAAGTTTAACTGGTAAATAATGACTTCCCTTTTCTTCTCATGTGGCAATAGTCATTTTATGTTATCTTGAATACAACAGTCCTCTTTAATTGTCAGTAGTAAAAATGTCTCCAATTTGTGGGGCAGGATTGGAGATATTTTTGCTACTGACTAATAAAGAGGACAGTCATAGAGCCCAAGCCTATGGGGATGCTGGAGCCTTGTGAAAGTCCCAGGGCTGTGCAGTCCCTCTGGCCCTCTACCCAACCCCACCTTGCATTTAATCCCTCTGCTTGAAGGTAGGCAATGTTGGGTAAGTTTCACTGTGAGTCCTGCCAGGTGGGCTTTCTTTTTGTATTATTAACTTACTAAAAAAATAAATTTTGCTTGCTTCTTGTACCCCATTATTCTTGGTAGCCTGAACTCTCAGTCTTGTTTCTTTTAAATCAATGCAGTGAAAATTTCATAAAATATTAGGTATGTAAATGGGCCTCTGCCTGGTTTCCAGTGCAAATACAAATATTCCACTATTTTTAGTTATTTATGTACCTCACTGAAAATTTTAAGTGAGTGGGAATTAAATAAATGCATTTCTACTAGAATCCTTAAAAATGGTACCAAGTGATGACTGTCTGAGTTTCTGTAATTTACTTGTCCTCTCCTTGATTCTATTTTCTCAGCTGTAAGTAAAAATAAAAATTCTTCTCATAAAAAAAAATGGTACCAATAAATTTGCTTGGGAATATTGAATTTGTTATACAAATATTAAATAGTATACACAGGTGAAAAATAAGAATTGGGGCTTGGAAGAAAAGATGTATCTGCCCCATGAAGTCTTTTTAGTCATCTTATGCCTCTTTGTTTCCATAACACTTTCCAGTTGCTTTTATACTTAGAATTGGCCGATGTGGATGTACATATATGAATACAGTTCCCCAACTAGATGGTAATCATCTTAATAATTGGGATTATTTTTTTTTAATTTTTCACAACTTTAATAATAATACTGCTCACCAGTATTCATTAGATATTCATTGATTTATGTGTGTATTTTTTATCAGTTACATTTAGCTTTATGGAGGTGGCACAAAATGGAAGAAAGTTCAATATATTCAGAACAGATTTCTTTTTCAGTTTTGTAATTAAAGAAAATAGTTATAGAGGGTCCTTATTTTCTTATGAACCAGATGTTACTCTCTACCATTATGCAGTTGATTCCAAAACTATGTATTTAATCAAAATTATAATTCCTCACTTAAAAGTCATGTTTTCTTAAATATATTAATGACTGATAAATAAAACTTACCATTGTTTGATAACAAGATGTCCCATAACTTAAAGAATTCTAAAATAGTTTATTTCTCTTTTTACAGGCCCTACATTTATCAAATGTTTCTCACAAAAAGTTTTCTACTGGAAAAATTATCAACTTGATGTCAGCAGATGCCCAGCAGCTCATGGACTTAACAGCCAACCTCAGTGTCCTCTGGCCAGCCACTTTCCAAATCCTGATGGCCGTCTTTCTTCTTTGGCAAGAACTGGGTCCTGCTGTGTTAACAGGAGTGGGAGTCCTTTTTCTTGTATTACCAATAAATTCTTTTGTTGCCATTAGAATAAAAAAGCTGAAGGTAAGGAAATCACTGCCTCATGTTATGTGTGCTGGACAGAAGCTGAGTTTTCTGACTTGAGTTGACAATAGTCATCTGGCTAATTCTATAATTATGAAAATTAAAGGTTATCAATGGAAAGCACTCAGATTTATCATTCACTAATTTATTTAACCCATATTGATAAGGCACCTATTCTGTGCCACTCACAACTCTAGACACAGAAAGGGCAGTCGTGAGAGGAACTGACAAGTTCCAACTTTCATGAGGCTTGTGGGGGGAGACAGATATCAAGTAGGTATTAAATAGATACATAGTAAGATGTATATGCATAAAAATAGTCAAAATAAGGTGATAGAGGAGCAAAGAGACCTTCATACATGCAGAAGTAGGAAAGTTCTCAGGAAGGAAATAATATGTCAACATATTGTAGGACATCTGTGTGTATGTCTCAGAAAAAGATAAACCAAGTTAAGGGGACAATAAGTGCAAAGGCTGGAGGTGGGTATTCTCCTTTGTCTGAAGAGTAGAAAGGGCCCACGTGCTCCAATGAGCAAAGAGTGAATGAACAGTAAATTTTTCACAGAACTAATTTTGACACTTTTTCCTTACAGTCAATTTTTCATCTTTCTATCAATATCCATATATTGATAGAAAGTCTATTGACAGCCATGGGGTGTCAGACAGTGTGTACTATTATGCTGTACTACAGGAATAGAGAAACAGCATAGTTCACTGTGCTGAAGGAAATCACACTGCAATGAGAGAGAAAGATTATTTTATGCATTAAATAAGGTTACCTGAACATGAACACAGCTAGTGTTTGACAAGCAAACTGATAATGAGAAGGCTACCAAGTGACTAACAGGCATGTAGTCTACAAAGCATGGATATATTGGACAAAGCAAGGATTCACATCCCAGGACAGAATGGATGAGAACAAGAGGTTTTGTCATGTTGCTCTGAGCTTAAGACTTATGAATTATTTCATTCTGGAATTTTCCATTTAATATCTTTTGACCTCTGTTGACCATTGGTAGTCAAAATCACTCAAAGAGAAATCACTGATACAAAGTTGGGGACTACTACATACATATACATACATATGTCTATATAATGCTACTCCAGTATTTACAACATGAATATACTCATGAACATGTGTGTGAAAGAAATAAGTAAATGAAGATATATAACTACATATTTATTTGTTTAACTATAAAATTATCTAGAGAAAAAGGAAGAGTCTCTTATTACCCATAGAGTAGAATTAAATATATGGGATAGGGAAATGTTTTACTTACTTAAATAATTTAAGTGATGGAAAGTTGAATATTTTTTGTCTTTCTAAAATTTTCAAATAAAGGATGGCTAATTATAAAGATGAAAACTAGAAAATAGGATATAATTCTGAAGCATTAAACAATGTTTTGAATAATGCTTGCTCATAATAACAATATATTTTAATTATTTTTAAAAATGTAACAAATTTTTTATATTTTATAAAATTTTATTGATTCTTTTTAATTATATGTGACAATAGGATTCATTCTGACATAATTATAAAAACATGGAATATAGTTTGTTCTAATTCAGTCCCCAGTACTTTCCCTTCCCCTCCTACCCTCCCTCCTCCTGTTTCCTTCACTCTGCTATACTGATCTTTCTGCCATTTATTTTTAGTTTACTTATTTTTAAGTTAGTGACTTGTGGAGGTGCATGATGGTGAGATTATGTTTATATTCATATATGTACATAAGAATGTTAGATCAGATTCATTCTACTGTCTTTCCCTAGCCCATCCCTCCATTTCTTCTCCCTTCCTTTCATTTCCCTTTGTCTACTCCATTGATCTTTCTTCTTTTTTAAATGCCCCCCTTATTTTGAATTAGTTTCTGGATATCAGAGGACATATTCAACCTTTGACTTTTGGGGACTGGCTCATTTTACTTAGCATAATAGTCTCCAGTTCCATCCATTTACTGGCAAATGCCATAAATTCATTTTTATTTATGGCTGAGTAATACTCCATTGTGCACATATAACACATTTTCTAGTTTGTATTTCAGAGACTTCAGCTATATACTCTGTCCTTGGGGTCTGAAAATCTATCTTCAAAGTAGCTTAATCTATTGGTGATGCTTTCCATTGGATTTTTAATTTGATTTATTGATTACTTTGTTTTGAGGATTTTTGTTTGGTTCTTTTTTAAGAATCTCTACCTCTTTATTTGAAGTGATCTTTCACTTCCTATAATTTCTCTCTGATTTTATTCCTTACATCTTCTTTTAGTTCATCGAACAGCTTAACTATGAACTTTCTTAAGTACTTCTCTGACATATTTTCCACTATGGTGTCAATGAAGTCTGCTGTTAAAGCATTATGGACTCTTTGGGATGTTTTTCCCCTTGCTTTTTCATATTGTTTATATGTCTACTCATCTATCAGTATAGTTCTGACTTCTTTTAAGTGAAGGACTACTTTGTGAACTTCTTTTTCTCAAGAGCCCTGGGTTGGATAAATATTCAGATTACAATATTTTAAGTCAATGTGTGACCTCTGCTGATACCAATATCAGTACCACTTTAAAAGATTCCATTGAGTCCTATTTACTGTAATCACTTCTGAGCCAAGCCTCATTCTATTCAACTTCATAAGAAACAAACAAACAAAAACACTCATTGCAATTTTTTCCTGTAGTTCCCCAAATTCAGGTATAAACCTGTTTCATAGGTTTATATAAATTCTGGAACAGGTCAAAAAATAAGTTTTTAAATTTAGTAACTTACTAAAACCTTAAGTTAGGGCTAAAAGGGAGGAGGAAGAATTATTGGGCAAATGGGAGACAAAAAAGAACAGACAGAAAGAGAGAAGAAAAAACTATAAAAAGAGAATTTATATCAAAGTCTAAAGGGAGAAATAGATAATGGGTGTTGTTTGAGGTACTAGCAGATAACATAAAAGGATGAGTAGAGGGTAATAAAAACAGATATAAACTAGAGCTAGGAAAACAAAGATAGAAAGATTGATTCCAACTCACGATTTAAACCATAAGATGAAATACATTCAAATAGTTTGAAGGTACACTGTTAGCTATTGGGTTAATAATTATTTTTCAAGTTAGGAAGTTGTTTATATGATCAAAGTTGACATTAGAGTTGTTTATAGTATCCCACTTTAAGATGAAGAAAAATTTACTTGAATCTTGGTTCCCAAAAAATAATAAATATAAGTTATTTTAATCATTACATATTTGAAGAAGTATACAATATTCAAATAATTATACATAGTATTTAAAAAAATAAACAGCCCATTTTTGAAAATATGCATTGTAAGTACTCAAATTCTCCAAAAACTTCTCAAACTCATAGAGAGTTTTGCTTTTATTTCTGGAACTTTTTATTTGATAGAGTTTTGAGAAATTTATTCCATATTTAGTAGAATGCAGTTGTTACTTCATTATTAAATTCTGAATTATTCACATTTAAATAATTTTTCTACAATTTTATTCTGCTTTTATTCTATTAGTGACTGCATATAGCTTACCTATTTATAACTATCTTCTAACATTAGAAATGGAAGAATGTTGTTCAAGTATTGGTAAGATGCTTTTCTCAAATAAAATTTATATAAAACACAGGAAATAGAATGTATTTTAAAAATAGCTGTGGTCATATCAGCAAAAGTTTAAACAATCTTTTTCCTGTATGATTTTTTTTCATTAAACAGAAAAACCAAACAAAGAACAAAGATACACAGATAAAACTACTCAAGGAAATCTTACATGGAATTAAGGTAATATAAACAAGATTTACATTAAGTTTGACTATTTATAATATACTAACATGCTAACTGATAAATAAAGTTTGTAATATTCTCTGTGTCTCACAGTGATGACATATGTGTGTAATTACTGGGAGTAGATTTCAGATTTGAGGTACATGGAGATATTTGTGCTAAAATAGCTTTAAAATGAAAAGTCAAATAATATGCAGGTATTTTTGTTTCTCAACAACTAAATGTAAGTATTATAAGATACAGAATATTACTTATTATAAAGAATTATGTGAAAAAAATGGGTTGAAACAAGGTATATCACTCATGCCACCAACATTTTCTTCACAAAATAATGAGTGAATCATTATAAAGTTATTTAAGTTCATAAGGTTTTATTTATTTTTTATAAAGTTTTATATATATATGTATGTATATATGTATACTTGTAGATGGACACAATATTGTTATTTATTTACTTTTATGTGGTGCTGAGGATAGAACTCAGTGCCTCACACATGCAAGTCAAGTGCTCTACCACTGAGCTACAGCCCTAACCCTATCATTTTTATAGAATTTTAATGAACATTTTCATAAATATATATATATATATATATATATATATATATATATATATATATATATATGTTTTCATACTGTTTTCCATGTATGTGTGTACACACACACACACATACACAAAACATTTTAATTTATTATGACATAGGTTATGCTTTACAGAATTCTCTAAAAGACAAAATTTGCAAAGCCAATATGGAATTTCTTTCTGGCCTTAATAATCTCATATGGGAGTCCCTCTGTAATACATCTAGTTTTAAAATTTTAAATTAAATTTATTTTTTGGCTGACACATAAACACATAAATTTTTATGTATTTAATACAGTACCATGTGATGTTTTGATACATGTATATATCATTAACAGGACAGGGAAGAGAACCATAAGCAGACAAGTATAATTCCATTAAACCAACAGCTTCTGCACAGCACAGTAAAGCATGAACAGGGAAAAGATTCAACTGTTGGAATGAGAGAAATTACTTACACATCACCTGAGAAGAGTATAAAATCTGAAACACAAAATAATTTCTATGAAAATCCATTAAGTGAGCTGGGTACAGTGGGACAAACCTTGAATACCAGTGGTTTGAGAAGCTGAGGTGGGAGGAACACAACTTAAAAACCAGCCTCATCAAGTTAGCCAGGCCCTAAGCAACTGAATGAGACCATGTGTCTAAATTTATATATATATAAATTTAGACATATATATATATATATATATATATATATATATATATAAATTTAGACATATGTATATATATATATATATATATATATATATATATATATAGAGAGAGAGAGAGAGAGAGAGAGAGAGAGAGAGAGAAGCATGTTGTTTGCAAAGAAATGTGGTTAGGGTGAAATGGGGTGCTGCTCTTCAATGGATATAAAATTTTAATTGCATAAAATAAATAACTTCTAGATATTTGCAGCACAATTCTGTACTTACACTTTACAATAGTATAATGTTCACTTATATGTTTTCAGAGTACATGTATCCTACTTAGTGTTCTTACTATTGTGCAAGGGAGGAAGGGAGGATACAAGGGACTGAGGGAGAGAAGGATGATGGAGAGAGAGGAGGAGGGAGAAGGCAGAGAAAGGAGTTCTAGCCCTATGATGCTCTTCCTACACAGTCAGGATTACTGCTCAAGGTGGACCTGTTTTTGATTGAATATTCTGCAGTTGCTATCATAATTTTTATTGATTTTTACCTTACTACTTATTTTTCATAAGTAAATTCCAAGAAGTCAGTGGACCACAGGTATAAACACAGCATATAAATGTAACCTGCAGGTATAGTGCATTTGACCACCTCATGAACACTGAGTTTTCATTCCCATTATCCCAAATTCCAGCAGGCAAGGAAATATGGTAGCTAAGAGAGAGTTGAGTACAATGTGACCATGTCTTATTCACCAGTAAGTAAAAAAAGAGAGCATGATGAAACCCGGGGAGGCCACACCTTAATGTTCAACCAGAATTAGATTCAAATACAGAAAGAAGACAGCTTTATCACTCAAGGTATTTCACTGTGTTAACCCACCTCTCCAGCTGAGAATATGAAGGGAAAGGAAAGTAGGGTGATCCACAGTCATTTTTCTTCCAGTTCTTTCAAACTCATTAACAAACCAGCTGGAGAAATTGTTCACAGTTATCAAGTTGTAGTAAAAACAATTGCACTGGTACTGTGTAACATTCACTGCTTTGGTATTAATGAACACAACATTTATATGTAAGCTCTCCAATGTGACTTGCTCATAAGTTTGCATATAGAATTGATATGGCATACATAAAGATGAATGTTAGATGTCTTCATAAAAATTTAAAATTCTGTAATAAGGACAATTAAAAGAAAGACAAAATTTACCATGACATGTGAAGAGATCACAGAAGAAATAAATTGATTTCTGTGGCATGATGTCAATTGTAGAGGTCACCTGATTTTATACAGGGAGTCAAAGTTTTCATTTTGCTTTGGGCCTGACAAATTACACAAGTTTCCCTAAAAATACCAGTAAAAATGTGTATATTTCCCTGGAGAAAATGATGATTCTAGGATCTGGTAAGATAAATTAAAAAATGAACCTGAATATGGTAGCAGAAAAAGAAGGAAGAGTAAGAGGAGAGTCTCCCAAGGTGTCCCACATGTGGATTCCTGTCAAATGACATGAGAATTAAAGTAAAAGATCCTGAAAGACTGAAAGCTGGAAAAAATATGAGCAATAAAATAAAAACCATTATCAGTAAATTATAAGTGAAAGCAACAAATGAATATATATTTACTAATAAAACATAATTGACTTCATTGATAATAAGTGATGGGAACAAACAAATATTTCATATAGAAGAGTTCAAAACAATGCAGGAGAAGAGCATCCCCTCCTGCATGTTGAGTTTAGTATCCTTGTCTTTTATGGGTGGGCAGATTCAGTGTCTTGATTGCAACAAATAGTGAAGGAATAAGAAAAATATTACATTCCCAAACGATGAAGCTGGCACGAACTACCTTGACAATGGATGAAATGTAGCGCTTCAAATATTTCAGTGACCATCAGATAACCTCTTTATACTTTGAGAACAAGGCATTTCAAATGCATACTATTCCTTACAAAATTATTTAATAAGTTCTCTTTATAGGTGACTAACAATAACCATTTTCACAAGCAGGAAACAAAACAGAAGTATACTCTCTCCCTCAGTGTTGAGTGCCTACCTTTCAGTGATCAAATAGAATAAGTAGTTTTAATTTATTTTTAATTAACAAATTTTTATTGCACATGTTAATGGAATTGAACATAATATTTCAATGCAAGGCACACAGTTATCATATCTAATTATCTATCTTCTACTTTCATCCATTTCCCTGCCCCAGCACCCTTCCTACTCTCCAGAAATCACTATGGGGCTTCTATATTACTTCTAAAAAGTCAACTCTAGGGTGTAGGTGGCAAAATGGTAATAGAAAAAAAATTGCTGCAGCCACAAACATTTGCAGAAATAAACTCTTCCTACATCTCAGAGGCCATTAATGTTAACACCTGGCTGAGTCTCCCTTTATCTCATTGTACACAATCAGAAAAATGATCTCCAGCTATTGCCTTCACTATGCGGACCTTAATTTTTCCATAAATCTTCCATTTGGCTTCCCACCACCTGAGGACAGGGGCTCCACTGAAATCATCAGAAACCACAATGGCACCAAATCACAAGGTCCCTCCTTTGTCACCCTGTAGTTCACTTTTTAGTGGCTTTTAGAGCAAAAGGTTCTGCCTTTCTTTTTAAAATCATCTCCTCCAGAAATCCATGTCATTACATTTCCCTGGTTTTCTATCTCCTTAACTGGATGCCCTCACTCTCTGTCTCCTTCATATGATTTTCTTCACCAATGCTAAATATAGGAGTATCCCCAGCTCAGAGAAATGCTCCCTCTACTTCTATATCTTCACCCACACCTAGGGTCATGCTCAACCTCATTGCAGTATTTTGCACATTTCCTCACCTTCCAAATATTCATTTTCTTCCCAGTCCTCTCCTCTCACATTCAAACATGTTCATGTGGAAATCAAGGAGAAATCACAAACATTAACACAAAAGCCTTCTTTGAGACTAGCCTCATGTGTTTTTTCTGCTCCATATAGGATTGGGTATCAGCTACTACCCTAGAGTGCTCAAGTCAAAAATTCAGCAATTGTCCTTGATCTTTTCACCATTACACTCACACCAATCCATCCCCAAACCTGCTTATACTAAAGACAATATTATAAACATATAAGTGTGAAAGAGAGATACATGTATTCCAAATTATTGCTTTATAAGTATATAATTATATGTACATTAAATGTTTAAAAAATATATAATTATAAATAAATAAATCAGTTTAAGCAACTTTTATTCCTGTTACCAAGTCATGCCATCATATCATAAAACACATATTCTATTGATAATAATATCCATGGGGACAAGTTCTGCTAAGTAGCCACAAATCCTCCTCATATTGAGGGACTTAAAAGATGCTTTTGCCAAAAACCACTGAATATTTACTTAGGCCTAGAGATGTCCAATGGACAACTACAAGTGAGATAACACTTGGCATCTCTGAGATATATTTATTCTATTTAATGGTTTATAATATCCACAGCATAGAAAAGAGAGAAAAATACCTGCAATATTAGTAAGAACTCCTGAAACATCCCAGGAACAACAGGTGTAAAAACAGGCCATGACTGAATTGAAACTCGTATTGAACTTCTGAATAAATTTTGGAAAAAAAAATACACACACACACACACACACTCATATACACACACACATACACACACATACATACACTGGATAGTTAGTGTACTACTCCCTTTCATAGCTGGATGATTAATTTCATACATACAATTAATGAATATTCATATAAAAAAATTAAAAAGCTGCTTATAAAACAAATACTGAAGGGCTTTCTAAAATGTTTCTTAATCAAGCCAGCCAATAAGCAGGCAGATACTTGTGTGGACACTGGAAAAAAAAAGTCAAAACTAGAGTTCTGACGCTGCCTAGTGTCTCATTAGGAGTTAGCACTTCTAACAATGGGAAAGTACCCACATTAAGAAGAACAGTAAGAACAAGTAGGGATGAGACAAGAATTCTTGAAACCTCAGAGAGGGGTGGGGAGATACAACTCAAGAAGCCAGCAAGGTATGGATCCTTAAAGAGGCCTTTATCTCACAGGTAGAAAAGGATTGGGGCAGCTAAGTGATATGGTGAGGGGTGTGCTTTAGAATAATTGAGAAGGTAAAACATTGCCATGGATGGAACATTAGATCAGATGCCTAAAGGGTGTCAGTACTTCAAGTCTCTTTAGTGCCTGAATTATTGCTTCAGACCAGGGTAAATGGTCTGAAGCAAGAATGAGAGCAGAGATTCCTTGCTGTTTTGTATATGTCTGTGTCCTCTTTGCCTAGAACAGAGCCTGGTACTATAGTTTTATTTTAAAATGCAAGGGGTTATGTTTCCATATATGAAACTAAATGAAGGCTGTGGTTTTTAATAGATGTAGAGTGTTCCCCTATTACACATAGGCATTGGGTTCAAGCCTAACCATCACGTAAAAATAAAATGAATGTATTGTGTCCACAACTAACAAATAAATGTTTCAAAGAAAACCTAAATGATAATACTGTCAAAATAGATTCTCTGCCCCATCCATGCCAAACTGCATTTCAGAGAATCATGAAGCTGGGCCAGCCTGAGAGGAAGGGATCACATCGTGTTCTACTTTACAGATTTAGGGAGTTTTCCAAAGTCATCCCAGGAAAGGGTTAAGGCCTCTTCCCCCATCTATGTTTTTTTCACTGCGTAGGTGCTAGAAAACACTTTTTGTGCCTGAGTGAGTGAGTGAAGTGGGCTGTGCTATGATAACTAGGCTCCAGCAAGTTATAGCTGCATCACAGGGTTACCCTCTCTGGACCTCCAGGTCTCAGTATGTACACAGCAGGCACTAAGAGAAGTCTCTGTGAACATGCCAGTAAAATTATTGTTCCCCCAAAACAAAGTGTCTTAGATGATGTCCCCAGGACCTTTTCCAGAAACCCCATGGAACCCAATCAACCTGAAATATAAAAAAGTGCACAGCATACCATGAGAGGTAGGAACCAAGAAAGGCTGTGCTGTAGCATTTTCAGCCTCCCTCCATTGCCTCAGTGTGTAAGAGTGAAAACTGAGACCCCCAATGGAACAGACCCTGAGGTCACATTTCTATCTCAGAGACCAAAGATCCTGCTTCTCCACTGGCTCCACAGTGTCTCCTGACAGAATTTCCAGATGCCTCACCTGACTCCAATTGCCTCCTTTGGACACAGGTACCATGCCCTCTGCTTCTGCACCACTGTGCCTCCTGGTTCCTAGGCTGTGCTCACCTAAGGAGTGCTGGATGGGGGTGCTGCCTCCCACATGCTTCCCCTGTCTCCTCCCCACCCACTGTTGGGTGGGCTCCACTTACTCAACCTGACTCTGCCTCACCAGCTCTGCCCCAAATTCAAGCCCCACTAGGTACTCTCCACTTTATTTAAATGGGTTCCACCCAACATCTTGCCTCTCACCTGCTCTCTTATGTAGAGCCACATCCACTCCATCCACTTGATCCTCTGCATTCTGTCCACGTGGCTCAGCCTCCACTGACATATTTAAAACTCTTGGATTGCAGGTTTTTCCCTCCAGCTCTGGAATATTTGCCGTCTGGTTTGGCCCAATTCCACCAACATCCAATAACATAAAAAATGGCTCTGCTCTTCTTCATTAGCCATACTTTTCCATCAAGTTCACTTCTCTGCCAGCCTCCCTGTGTCACTGGCCTCTCTACTGCTTCTTGAAAACTCTATCTGAAATGAAAAAATGGGATCTTGCAGAGATGCCCATGGTTGTGACATCACTGAGTCTAAGGGACAATTACCTTTGGGCTCTGGTCACCTTTGAACCCCACATCTTTAATGTTTGACCTTGAACAACTCTGCTAACCTAAGTCAGAGTATCTCCGTTTACAAAATTCAGCTGATGATAATACTTTATTTGCATAAACGTAAGAACGTTTTCAACACTCTCTGTGTATTATGGATGCAGAAGAGGCACTGGCAAGCAACTAGCAAGGTCCCTGCTCTATATGTGAAAGAGCCCAGCCAGAATTAAAAAAAGCATGTTTGCAAAGAATATGGCCTTCTGCTCTTCTTTAGCTCTGTGGCCTTAAGCACCTTCTCTTACCCTTTCAGCACAGGATGGGCACAGCTACTTGGCAAACAAGAGTCATCTGTGATCTCTTCTCCAGCCAGCTGGGGCATCTCAGATTGGGGGAGCAAAAGTGTCTGACAATGGCCATCTTCCTCAAGGTTGAGTCTCAGAAGAAAAGCTTCTTTATAATGACTTATGTATAACTATTGTTTATTCTGACAGCCTGACTCAATGCTGTAGAGATAGGGCAGCAGTTGGGGACTTGGGTTTCAAGCTGCAGAAACTGAACTAGGTGCTTTTAAAAAAAATGCTCTAGATGACACTGGGGAGGTCAAGGGAACCTGATGGCAAAATTCAATAAAACCAGGAGCTGGGTTTTGCCAGATGATCTCAGTGCCCCAAACCCCTTTATAGTCTTTCCTGGAACCCACAGATATATGAGCACACTGGAAGCCTTTCTGCTGTTGCTTTGGTGCTGCTCAGATTCTTAGTCTTCAGAGAAGGGGTCTGGTTGGCTGGGTATAGGTATTGGCTGAGAGTATGAATTCTTCACATTAAAGTAGGTATTGAAGGATGAGTTGAAGTATGCTAAAGAACAAATGGAAGGACATTATAGGTAAGTACACCATTTGTGACCTCACAATGAAATTTGTGTCTTTTCAGAATCACACAACCACACCATGTCAGGTGCTTTTCTCATCATGTCATTCAATGTCCACAAACCTTTCAAAAATAGTGCCATATTTTGGGAAACTGTTTGCATTGTTCTACAACAATGCTAAAGGCACCTATAAAGAATTCAAAATATACAGTAGAATACTGAAAAACTGGCCAAAGAGTGGGAATCTTGACAAAACCCAGTGCCCCAAACACCAGAATTAACATTAGGTAGTATCATTTCTCAGGCCTTTTTAGTCACATAGATTGAAAGGTAAATAAAAATTCAAGCGTGAGTAGAAAGAATGAAAAGAATTTTATTAAAATGGGGTTAAATGTGGGCTTGGTTTGTGGCTCACTGAGGAGTGCTTGCCTAATGCACACGAAGTGCTGGGTTATACCATCAACACCATATAAAAATAAAAATAAATAAATTAAATAATGGCAAAAATCATAAAAAAGTTATTAAATATGAAAATAAACCATTTTCACTTGAATTTAAGGAAAAAATCAGTAAAAGAGAAGTAGTTGCTAATATGACATATTTATTTTGTGACCAAAGTGCTTGTTTGATATAAGAATACACTTATATTGTGTTTAACAATGTGTCTCAAAAGTTAAAAAATAACATTAAAAAAATCTGAAGATGAGGCTCAGTAGTATGTGCCCCTAGATTCAAACTCTTGTACAAAAAAAAGAAAAAAAATTATTGTTCCTTTTTCTTATGTTACATATTGCAATTTTAGTATTCATTTTCACCTATAGTGGAGGCTGTGAAAAGTCAGCACATATGTCCATTTCCATTCTCACACATATGTCCATTTCCACACCTGACATTTTGCTGTCAGGCTATTGTTTTATGTCAAGGTCTATACTTTACCTGCCTCCTCATTTTAATTGAATTTTTTTTTTAATCCTAGGTTTCTCAGGAGGCAGTTTTCATCTTCAGTCCTTGGACCCTGGCTTTTTCCTTCTGTGTTCATTTAGATTCAAGCCTTTTTTGGAGAAGAGCCACTTCAAAAAATGGGAACAGTAAGGCTTGCTTAAAATCACTTTCCCAATGGCCCATCAGTGCAGGAATTGAGATTGGGACCAGTGTTAGCCTGTTGTGGAACAGTTCTCAGGAGAGCCATAGGAGCCCTGAGATTTTGGACTTGAGTGTTGGCATCAAAAGAAAAGATACTCACTCTCTGAGAATATTCTGGGGCAGGTGAGAGATCCTGGAGATGACTCAGGCCTAACTCTGCCCCAAGGGCTCAAATTAGGTAAAGTCAAGGTTTTGTCTTGTACTTTCTTTCCATCCCCAGAGACCTGAATAATAATTGGTGAAAAAGATGGCTGGTTCTCTTGGCATACATTATTCCTGTACCTGAGGACAATGAACAGAATGTAAAAAAAAAAAAAAAAAAAAAGAAAAGAAAAATCAATGCATCTCTATTTCCACTACTAGAAAAATATACCCATAAAATACTGAAAAAGATTTCCTTTTACTTGAAAGTCAAAGAAACCCAGTGGTTGGTATTCTGGGCTGCTATGGCTATCCAGCTATGCCATCATGCCCCAGAACCCTTTCTGTTTTTCATTTTGCAATCTATTCAATATAGCAATCAGGGGAAAGGGAAGAAGGAAAAAACAAAGATCTAGAGGCCAAGTTTCTTCCACTGATATCTCATTGGCCAGCACAGAATTATACAGATCCCTACCTGCAAAGAATATTGGGGAATACAGTTTGCTTTTTACTTTTAGTTTGGGTTTGGTTCTGTTTTTGGTTGTGGGGACTAAACCTGGATTGCTTAAGCACTGAACAACCATCCCCAACCCATTTTATAGTTTAGAGACAGCGTCTCTCTAAGATTTTAAGGGCCTCACTACATTGCTGAAGCTGTCCTTAGACTTGGGAGCCCCCTGCCTCAGCCTCTATAGTCACTGGGATTATAAGCATGTGCCAGCAGGCCTGCCTGACTTTTTTTTTTTACATGCTGCATTGGATCCTGGGAGGCCATCCTTACACATGATTTGAGTTACCTCCCTGCCTGGGTGAGAGGTGCTTAAACACAGCCTGTGTTAAAAAGCCTTCCCCATGATTTCTTAGTCCAAGGGCTTGTCCATGCTGAGCCGTGCCTGGCCACTGACCTGAAGACCCAATTTCCGGCCCTGAACTTGGGATGTTGCCCCCCTTATCCTTCATTGGATGGGATTTTCCCTTGAATTTTATTTCCCCAATAAAAGCTCACTCCCTGGCACTCTCTCGCTAGTCTCTTCTGTAAATCTCACCACCATATTAGGTGGCTGGAGGCAGGAACTAGGAGAAGCCCTCTTGGAGCTGTGCTAAAGGTAATGAGAGTCTCTTTAATTTAAAATTCACTAGCAATTTCTTATGCACCAAATCTTCTTTCATGAAGCTCACGCTGGTCACGTCGCACAGGAACCCAGAGCCAGTCACATGGGAAACATTCGTTATACTACTGACCTGAACTTTCAGCCCTAAACCTGTCATTTTGAATTATTAGAAACCCATTTTATAAAATATAAGGTCCCAGTGAAATGAATTAGTGATACCTGGACCTGGACCTTAACAACCAATTGTGCTCGGTGGCTTAGTTCAGGCTCAGTGCATAGTCACACGGTGGCATGAAAGAATGGGCATCAAGTGAGGAATGGGTCCTCATGGGCTGTTAAAGGAGAAACGCTGGATAGGTGGCCAGGCTGAGATATTGTTCTTTCATATGTGTTAGGGTGGTCATCCCAGATAGAGAAGGGGTACAGGGTGAGTTCATTTGGGTGGTTACCCTCTGAGATACATCACCAGTTTTTAAATATTTTTTCATTGTTGATAGATCTTTATTTTGTTTATTTATATGTGGTTCTGAGAATCAAACCAAGTGCCTCACACATGCCATGCAATTCAATTGTGCTACCACTGAACCACAGGCCCAGCCTCATCCCTAGCACCTTTTGTTTATTTATTTGATTTGGCCCTTCTGGGATTGAACTCTTGGATATTCCACCACTGAGCAATATCACCAGCCTCATTTTGTATTTTATTTAGAGTCTCACTAATTTTCTTAGTTCATCACCATTGTTGAGACTGATATGTACTCTTAATCCTTCTGCCTCAGCCTCTTGAGCTACTGGGATTACAGGTGTGTGCCACTGTGTGTGGGTCCCCTTTTCTTTCTTATTTTTTTTATTATTTTGATAAAGGGTTAAATTATTTCTCAGAAACTCACTAAGTTAATGAGGCTGCCTTTGGACTCTCAATACTCCTGCCTCAGCCTCCACATCCACTGGAATGAAAGGCCTGTGCCACTGAGCCAATTCTAATACAATTTTTAAAGTTATTTATTCCATGGTAACATGGATCTATTTAAACTTACAATCAAAAAACATACATATAATATATTCACTTATTATAAATAAATTTTTAAGAATTAGCATATGCCATTTTTATAAAAATAGATATCACAAAAATTACTCCCATTGACCAAATGTGACCCATGATATCTTGAAAACATGGATATTTGATTTATATATTTTTATTCTTTTTCCAGATTTATTATATTAAACAAGTTCAAAACACTGAATGAGTGAATGCAAAGAATTATGCCAATTTCCAAAATTATTAATTGAGGATAATATTTTTTTCCTAGTAATGACATTTATTTTCCCACAAATACTGCATGTGGCATTTATGTGTTAAAGCTAAAAAGTTGATTACACAGAAACTGAAACAGATTTATGATAATAATGAGAAAGAGATAGATTATGTGTAAGGAGTGCCCAAGTCAGTTAAGACCAAAAAGTAACTCTTAGGTTTTATGGCACAATAAGGTGATTATGTTCTATAATAACTTCTTAAACAAATCAAAATAGCCAGAAATTTGCAGGTTTCAAACAAAGAATAATAATTTTAATTAGATGAAAATTACCCTGATCTGATAATTACACACTATTTACACATGTTGAGTTACAATAATGGGTCTCATATCAAAGTACAAAGAGTAGATTCCAGTTAAAAATTTAAATAAACAGAAATCAAATTTTGATGTTTTAACCAAATATCTACATCACCTCAGATTTTAAAATAGTATCCTATGTTCATAAATGTTTTACTATTTTGGTTTTTCTTACTATCCTGTCTTTTATATCTAAAAGGTCTAAAGAGTCATGGAACTATTTAGCCTCATCCACATGGTTTTCTGATGACTGCTATTTTTTTTTCAAAACTTGTTTACACTTTATTTTCTTATTTTATTTTTTATATGGTGTTGAGGATTGAACACAGTTTCTCACATGTGCTAGGCAAACACTATATCACTGAGCCACAGTCTTAGCCCTGATGCCTGATATTTTTTAATATGTGGCTTGAAACAATTTAAAGTACATACCTACTATTTCAGACACTTGACTAAAAGCACAACATGCCTTGTATAGAAAATATTCTATCAGATTAACATCAAATTTTCTGTATCAATTTTATGTGTGTTTTTTTTTTTACTGAAGAAATACATTGCTTCCTTCAAGCAGATGAATATTGGGATTTTATGGAAGTTCATCTTTTAGGCTTGGGCCAAATTCTTGTTCTTTAATTAATAACATTACAGTGAAATGACTTTGAGTCTATCTGAACTGTGACTTTAATTACCATCCTTTATTCCAGATGATTGAGGAGAAGACAATAATAATATATTTCTACTGATATTCAATAGCTAGACTTTGGTCACTTAAGATATTTTTTTCTGGTCATAATAATAACATATATGCAAGGAGGATAGCTACATTGGGGATTCAAAGACAGGCCTAAAATACTGCCAAAGAGCTTTCTACACAAATTGCTATAATATTTTAACATTATGAAAACAATTTGAAGCAAAAACATATGTAGCCATTATTAAAAGAAAAGATTTAAATTTATTAAATCACATATATAAGGAATTGCATAATTAAAACATAATGGCCAGCATTTCTAATGAGGACTTTTTATTTCAGAAACCCATCTATATTTGATACTTGTTATTCTTTCATACACAATAGCTCTAGAATATATGTAATGTGACTCCTTATATGTCATACACGATGATCAGATTTAGCATCAAGGTAACACTTTAACTCAAAAAAAGATTATAAATACAAATTTAAGAAAAATCACTAGAGGGCATGATTTTCAGTGTCATATTAGATAATTTATTAAAGGCATTAGTTCTTGTAATAAATGTCAAAAGACAGCACTAAAAATGCATCTATGTGCACACCTACTACATTAAGATGCATTTTTGAGAAGGTTGCAATTCTTTACCTTTGTGCAATCCTTCCATTTCAATTCACTGAAAATTGTAGAGTTTTCAATATGTTCCTACTGCTTAATCAAGAAGAGAAAGATGAAATCAAAGCAACACACTACCACAGAAAACCTCAAGATGAGATTATATCAAGAACTATTTTGATAATATATGGTAATTCTGAATCTATAAGAAAGCCTATGTACAGTGGGAGCACAACTACCATTACATAATCCAGACATAATTTGGTAATAATATTGGAATGGCACCTGGAGGATATTAGAGGGACTTGATCACTGAAGTGAGAAAAATGTGTTTTGGGTGAATCCACATATATCCCTGGTAAGAGGATAGGCTGAGATTGATGAAGAAACAAAGGCTTCTTCTTCATTTTCTCCTAAGATATATACTATTAATATGGAAAATGAAAAAAGATGAAAAAGATCAACAAACTATATTATTTTATTAATAAAAGAAACATTTCCTCTGAAGTTTATTTTGAGATTTCAGCTAACACCATAATTTTCTTCTGAAACTTTACATTCCTTTTCTAGCACAAGATCTAACCCAAGAACTTTACCATCGGTATCTTGGCCCTAATACATCTAGGTTTGCTAATAATTATGGGGTTCATAGTTACAGATTTTTTTTCTCATAATTTTGGAGATGACATGAAATAAAAATTAATAATCTACTTTCACAGCTTTTTTGGGGTGCTTCTCCTTTTGTACCACCTGCCCACTGAGTGTTCTCTATGACATCACCTTCAGTCCCAGAAGCTCCTGCTTGGCAAAGTTCAACCATCAATTCTCACATCAGAGCCTGTGATTTCTTGTTCTTTGTGGGTATTCTACATGTTTTTGAATGCTTGATTCTCATTCTCTTCTACTGCCATCATCAATGTGACCCAACATGATCTTGTATTCACTACTGTATGCTGAACAATTGTACCAATGTATTACTTTCTAAGGCATTTATTTTAAATATTGGGGGTGTTCCAGGAAGTCTTTTTTCTAAGGCTTATGTCCTCCAGTCTTTCTAAAAGTCAATAAATAGATAAAACTCTAACTAAAAAATAAATGATGTTATCACTATTAATACATGAACATTAAAATAAATAAACAATATTTAAAACTCTCAGGCCATAGGTGTAAGGACTTAGATAACATAGATCAATTTGATGGAAGACACAGAATACCAAAATGCATTGTATCCTTGGTGATTTTTGTACTGGGAAGAAATTATTGTTTTCAGCATTGGGTAGGACACTGCTGTTTTCTTCTGTAACCATGACATGGTATCAATCATATGTAAAAAGAAAAAAATAACAGAAATAGGAAATGGTTCTCTCAGAAAAAAAAGAAAGTACAAGCACATTGTGATAATGCACAGAATATCCAAAATGTGGCCTCTGTATATGGGGCATCTACAGAAAGCATGAACTTGTATACGTGCTGGGAGAAAGAAAAATGTTGCAACCCTCCAGTGAATTGGGCTTTATTGTTTGAAAGTATAAAAATAGCCATTGATAAAGCAATATTTCTTGCAGGACTGAACATTGAATGTACATTTGCAAGAATATAAAATAGATTCCCAGAGCTATTCAATACAGAAATATTGTTAAGTAATGAAATTCAGAAACAGCCCGAATGTCCATCATTTGTTGAGTTCCAACTTTCGTCTATTTCATGGAAAGTTAAGATTTTTGCATATGTGGAGTGTTTTCCAGGTTGTTTCATTGAGTGAAAAATAAGGGGAGGAAAGCATATACAGAAACACTCCCTTTTGGGTAAGAAATAAATTTACATAATAACATATTATTGGTATTACCTCCTATCAAAAAAAAAGAAACAGTAAGAATATATACTAGAAACAATTAAATCAGTTGTTCATGAAGGGCAATGTTTAAAGATTAGTGGGGATGGAATATAGGTGAGTCTTCAGTGTATTTTAACATGGGTTTATATTTGAGCCACATAAACAAAAACCATGTTCAAAACATAGAATTAAATCAAAGGACAAAAATCAAGCCCAACAGACAGGTAAGAGTCTGGCAACACAAACATGAACCATACTATTCTGTGACTAATTAATTTCTTAAGCTTGCATGATTTCCAGGATCTTTTCTCCAATGTGAACAAAATGTTTACCTAAAGTAGCAATGCTTGCTGTGATGTAACATTTACTGATCAGTAATTGGCAATAAAGGATCACAGGATTCATATGCAATGTTTAGTGTCAGCACAGCAAGGGACAAGATGGGTTTTATGCTTTCTCCATTAGACTGGAGTTTACAAGAGCAGCAGCCACTTCTTATCTAGTGTGATCAGCCTGGTGAATACATAGATATGACTATTAATATACACTGAAGAATTCTTTGAAAGTTTAATGCCAAGAACACAGAGAGGACTTGACAGTTACTTTCCGGTCCAGGTTTCAGAAGCTTGGCTATACACACTTGGGTGAAAATGACCAGTCCTAGACCCTGTGTGAGTATGTATTTTAATGTTGTGGTAGTTTATCATGAGCCTAGTCAGACAAAGGTGGGGTCCTGCAGGTTATTAAGTCATGGAATAGAATTATTGTCATTTATTAAAAGACAGCTGAAAAGAAACTTCTCAATTTATCCTGTGAGGACAGGATGGTGTACTTCCTTACTCTCATCAAGCTGCTTTAATTATTTATGGTAGACTGGGTGGTTTATAAGCCACAGACACTCATTTTTTACAGTATGTAAGGTCCAGGCACAAGGCAATTCAATGTTTGGAAAGGACATTTCTGAGAGGTAGAAGCTTCTGGCTGTGTCATCATGTGGAGGAAGAAGCCTGCTAGCCTGTAGCACTGTTCATTAGAGCATTAACTCCACTGATGAGGTCTTCAGCCTCAGGACCTCAACACCTCCCTAAAGACTCACATTCTAATACCATCATCTTAATGGAGAGGAGTTCAACCAAGGTACTCAAGGGGACACAAACCTTCAAAGTAGAGCTGTCTATAAAAAAGCAGGTTCTCAATAGTCAATAAACCTGTTGGAAACTTGATCTTGGACATATGAACTTTCAGAAGTCCACAAATAATTTTTTTTTTTTTTGCTTATAAGTTATATGATTCTAGTACTCCCTTAGAGCAGTCCAAACAGACTAAAATATATTTAAATGATAATTCTGTCTTTTCAATTGTTACTCCAATATGAACACTTCTTTGAATTTTACACAGGTTATTAACTCTCTGGGTGGAAGCTTGTGGCTTTCCACCAATCCCAATTCTCATATTCTGCATTTTTTCATGTCAAATTTGGGAACCACCCACTTGGCCTCATCCCTGTAAGGCAGGCCCAGGCCTCCTGTGGTGTTACTCTCTGACCTCTTTAAAATAGGAGAGAAGCCTCCTTCTACTCTGTACTCTGGACTCTGCTCTCACCTCCTCAAGGTCTGTATCCTGGTTAAAGCCAGGCCTTCCATTGGACCTGTACCTCATTTTCCTGCTCTATGACCTGATCATTATCTACCAACACTTTACCATGCTCATCTGTGCATTTTTTTTCCTCTGTTCCCACAGCAACAATGAAGCTGCCATTTGCTAGCTGTGTTACTTTAAACAAGTTAACTCGACACAGCTGAGCATTCCTGACCTGCAAGATGGGTGTAAACATGGCTTCTTCTCATGGAGTTCTTATTGCCAGTGAAGAGGTCAGGGATAAAATTCTCAAAAACAATAGTCAAGTACATGGACATCAGTGGCTCCTGATATCATTAGGTGTCACCATTACTAACTGCCAATCCCACTTCACAAAATGGGAAACATGAATCCTTGAAAAGTAAATAAATAAATAAATAAAATAATTAAGTTCACGGGGCCAATGGGCCCAGTTCTGCTTTGACTCTAGATTTTGTGCCCCCAACCAGAGCTCAGGGCCAGGATGAATACAAAGGTGCCACATGAGCAGAGGACTAATGTAAAGTGGATAAAGGCAGTTTCATGAATGGACAAAAAAGGAAAGAATTGAGGGAAGGAGCCAAATCCTACATCTGACACCTGGAGAATTAGGAGATTTTATCTTCATATTGACTCTCTTCTCTTGAGAACAAAAGTGTACTGAAAACAGACCCACTAGACAGGTTAGTCATCAATGCAGACAATAATGGACACTCTGGATGTTACCAGGCTGTTTGGTGGAATGTACACGCAGTCAGAGTCACAGTTTGGAAGACCTCAAATGGTTCACATGAGACCTTTTGCTTCCTGCATCTTCATTCCCTGGTTCACACAATGGCAGGCTGAGCTTGAACACTGAAGGTCCTGTGTGCTGGCAGGTGACATCCCCAGAAAATAGCATCTACACATATTTTCACAATTTTACTCATTCTACTCAGCCATAAACAAGAATGGAATTAAATCATTTGTGGAAAATGAATGAACCTGGAGAACATCAAATTAAATGAAATAAATCAGATGCAGAAAGTCAATTGTCAAGTGTTTTCTCTCATATGAGAAAGGTAAAAGAAACATGGAGTTAAAAAAGAAGTGGATCTCAAAAAAAATTAGAGGAAGAATAATTGAGTTTAAACTGATTGAAGAGATAATAAGAGAGATGATTCAGGCCCTGAGAAATGAGACTGGTCAATGATGTTATGCCCATATATGTAGAGGTCTCAAATGAACATGCTAATAAAATAATTACAATGTCCTAAATTAAATGACATTTTTGGTACCAGTGACTGAAATTCTGCATGCTTCACCATTGAGAAACATCCCCTATGTTTGTATTTTTTTGAAACAGGGTTTTGCTAAGTTTTTCAAGGCTTTGCCTAAAGAGCTAAAGCTTGGTGCCCACAAAGAAAAAAATACAAAGGCTTTTCATCTCCCTGGCTTATGGAGCACTCACTAGGCACTAAGTACTAACTATAACTTCATTTAATTCTCACTATTGTCTTGGGAAGCAAGTGGCATTAGCCCCATCTTAAAGATAAATAAATAGGAGAGAAATTAAAGATTTATTTAAGCTAAGTGAGGTGGCACATGTCTGCCATCCCAGCAGATTAGGAGCCTAAGGCAGAAAGATTGTGAGTTCAAAGCCAACCTCAGCAAAATTGAGGTTCTAAGCAACTCAGTGAGACACTGTCTATAAATAAAAATACAAAGTAGGACTGGGGATATGACTCAGTGGTTATGTGCCCCTGAGTTCAATCCCAAGTACCAAAGGAAAAAGAAACTATTGAAGCCTCTATAAATATATAAAAGCCAGAATACAAATGTATGATATGTACTCAGGACCTTGGTCCATTAACATTTATCTTATACTAATCATAACATCTAGGAACCTCCCTGCAAGCTTAATAAATCCAATGCTTGAGAGTACTCCCCAGATATTTTTGTTTCACTGACTGGAGCTAATGTCCAGGTATCAGGGTAATTGACTCTAATGCTCACAATTAGAGATGCAATCACTTTTATATTAAAAATCAGGGAAACTTAGACAAAAAGATTGAATTCACCTGCTCAATGTTGTTCATCAAGTCCACAGGAAAACCAGGGTGTGTGTTCATACTTCTGTATCTCTCCAAAGAGATCTCTATGGCTCCAAACAAAAGAAGACTCCACAAAGCTGGGGGAACACAAGCCAACCCCTCTGCCACAACTCAGTCCACAATACTCCCAGGGAATAAGTGTACATAGAGGAGAGAATTCCAGGTGGAAACTTGGTGATCAATGGACAACGCCATGCAAGAAAATAGGGCACAACCTACTTCAGCAAAGTCAGAGGGGTGGCTGGGCCAGGATGGGGCCTGGCCTAGAGGATAAACTTTTCCAAGGCACATGAAGCCCGGGGCTTCCTCCTCCCCAAATGAGCCATGCCTTATCACACATATGCTTGTTCAACTATTTATGCCCTTCTCCTATTTTATAATTCTTTTGCACATGTCTTTGAAGGTCTCATGATTTGACATTTCTTATAATTTTTTTTTCTGCAGCTATCAAACTACTCCAAATTCAGCCATGTGGAAAATTACCTGTAGGCATTACAGTTTTTATTTTATTTTATTACCATTTAATTCAAGTTTCCAAATCTCTCTCAAAACACCTTTTTTTTCATTTTTATGAAACTTTTATTAACTCTTCACAAAGCAGTATTTTCTGACTCCAACACTGGAATTTCAGTGACCTGCTTAAAATGATTGCACTTTCTTTTGATTCTCCATCACAAGTCTCCATTTTATTTTTTATGCTTTATATAACTTTATATATAGTACAGACAAGACTAAGCAAATATTACATGGTTGTCTCAGAGAAAGGGCAGGCCTCCCCTCTACATCCATTAGTGAATATGAGGGCTCATCACCGGTTCCTTAGGGTTGTCTTTCAGCATGGGCTCTGACTCAGCTCCATGTTCAATCTTCCTGTGATCTCCTCAGCCTGGGGCCTTCAGTTCTTCTTCTTCTTCTTCTTCTTCTTCTTCTTCTTCTTCTTCTTCTTCTTCTTCTTCTTCTTCTTCTTCTTCTTCTTCTCCTCCTCCTCCTCCTCCTCCTCCTCCTCCTCCTTCTTCTTCTTCTTCTTCTTCTTCTTCTTCTTCTTCTTCTATTTCAGATTAATTTTAATATTTTACACAGAGCCTGAATCACAAAAAAGCCAGTTTAGAAATGGTGGCATGCAGAAACAACACTACCCAGAAACCAGGTGCTCCATGTGAGAAAAAGCTAGGGAAGAGGAGCCTATCAAACATGATAGAGAGAGAACCCTCAGAGCCATGGTGTAACCATGGGAGGTGCCAGAAATCCCTCACCCCAAACTGGAGGCATTGTAAATTGTTTAATTGGACTGGATTAATTTGATCTTATGATCAGAGTAATAGCAATTTTGTTTGGACATGATTCCAATTGAGATGGCTTTCCAAATATGTCCAGAAAATAGTTTTGAGACCAGCTCTCCCAGGATTGCTGTTATCCACCAAAGAAGAAGTAAAATTTAGAGACAGCTTACATGTTACACTTGGAAAGCCACAGTTCTGTGTTTTCCAGGGAGATTTTTGTCATATTTCTCTAGACAATAATATTATAGGCCTACAGAGACAGAACTTAAAGATGTCTTTCCTTAAAATGTGCAACTCTGTAGTCTATTATCTGCACCACATCATCCTTTGCCTCATCCATCTGGATAAGTGCCTCTGCATTCTTAGATTCAGAAGTAGTTTGCAGTTGGGTCATGGAAAGGCTGTGGAAGGAGAAAATTTTAGCATACTAGTGAGGTTTCTTGTAGATGCAGAAAAGAGACTTCAGCTTCAACAGTTTTACTCAATCCAGAGGACTGTGTTTTGTATGGTACATTGAGCATATTTTCTTCTAATAATGTTTGCTTCTTTAATTTATATCCTCCTAAAATGAGTCATTTTTAATAGGTAATAATGATTAATTTTAGTTTTCAATTTGTTGTAAGTTTAATGAGTTCGAGTGATACAACTTACATATGGAATGTCATCTAGAGATTTTAAAAATTACTTATTTGTATACATATTATAAAAAAATACATGAGTTTTAACTTGATATTTTATAAACTTTTATTTAATTTTATTTTCATGTGGTGCTGAGGATAAAATTTAGGATCTCATACATGCTAGGCAAGAGCTCCACCACTGAGTCATATCTCCATCTGTAATTTAGCATTTTTTGTTTATAAACTTGCTTCTGTAATATTAAAAAATAGAACTACTATTGATGTGAATTCTATAATTTGAGTAATTATAAGTTTTTAATTTTTATAATGAAATGATATTCTATGTTCAAAACTTCATTTCATAGAGGGAAATATCACAATGCCATAAACTACTTATATTTCTCATAAAGTCTTTGGATCCAATTTAACTCAAAAGATTAAAAATTTCCTTATCCTGTACTCTTTCAGTTAGGAACTGACAAATGAGAAGATCATGATAAAAGGCTTTGGAAGCACACTGAATATTTTTGAAAATCAAATGAACATGCTAGTAATTTCCCATTCCTGGATTAAAAATACACAGGAATATAATTTCCAAGTTTAGAGGAGGAATATTTGAGTTCATTCGTTCTTTATGTATTAGTTTAATGTGTGTGTGTGTGTGTGTGTGTGTGTATACACACACACATATATGCCCTTTCCCATTTCTGTCACAACAGAAATGTCTAAATCTACTTTTTCTTAAAGAAACATTTAGGTCACTGGAATCTCATCCTACCCTGATCACTGTACTTAAATTTCTGATATTTTACAAACTCAGTTGTTTTTTATTTCTTTCTTTGTTTGTTTGTTTGTTTGTTGTCTTTAGCAAGAACAAATAATTGTGAACCTATCTCATTCTCTGGTCACTGAAACACAAAGAACAAGAGGACACAGGAAAGCCAAAATTGTGGGGAAGAAAAGCAGGACTTGAATTTTACATAACTACATCAATCAGAGAGACAGACTGCCCTCTAGGACTCCTTGGGTTTCCTAGTAATGACAGCTTGACATCTGTGAAGAAGCATGTCTCTGGCTTCTTATTTCTTTTCTTTAAGATCAAACAGATCTTAATTTTATGATCCATATAAATTTATTGATCATCAACTATGTGAAAACTCTAAGGCTAGACTCTGGAATGAGGAGTTCTTTAAGCCACTGTGCATTTTCTAGCTTGCATGGTAATTGATCTCTAATTTAGAAACTGTATGATTACCAAGAGTTTCTAAAAATATTCTATAATAAGAAAGAGGCATATAATTTATATAAGCATATATTACCTCAATACATCTGAATAAATGAAGCATGTGAGATCACAAAACAAAAATATAAAACTAAAACTCCACAAACAGCTATAGAAAGTGCTGCAATTACAAAGCAAAATAACTGTCTTTTAGGTCCAAAGCATGTATTTTTAAAGTCCTGTAGCCAATAGATGTCTATATCTTCTTTATTCCAAATTTATTGCTGTGCATGCATTATCATAATTTGTTTGAAGGATCATGTGTTGATATAGTGTTTCATTTCAAAAAACTCTCTTAAAAGAACTAAGAATTTTTCTTGTAACATTCATCACTAATTGTATTAGTACCATAGTTATATGGTGAATTTTGAGCCTATAGGAGAATTTTACTTAAAATTTTAAAATTCTGTGTCACTGAAAAGGTAGAAGATATATTATATTAAAGCTGACCTTATGGTCCAGGAAACCGAAATCTGTCGAAGGAAATATATCCAGGTATTTGATCATTTTTAAGGTACTGATCTGTGTATAATAAGTAAAATTTAATTGTATTTGTAGATTTATGGAACTGTGCTTCAAAATAAATGTTCCTTGAGAAATAATATTAGTGTTTTTAACTTCAACACCTATGTCTAGAAAATTTACATAATATCATAAAAATTATATGATTTGTGTAGAAATGCTATTCACTGTATAGTATTTTGAGGAGATTCATGGATTTTGTATTTTTGCTTCAAATATATTTTGTAAAAAATAAACAGAAATTGGTTATAAAGCTTTTTGTTTTATATTATATCATCAATTTATGGTGACATTATTATTCTCTTTCAAGCACAACTATATATAAAAAATAGTGATTCATTTTCTTGGTGGCATGTTATCTTCCAAAATTCTTATCCTTTGTGGAAAAAAAAAGATAATTTTGTAGTGCAGAATTACATCGTAATAAAGCCTATTTTATTTCCTCCAATTTTAATTATGCATCTAAATTCATATTAAAATGTATTGAACATTTTTGATTGTGTATTATAAGCCCATAAACTAACTATTTTACTTAGAGATCTGAATCTTCAAATATACAAGTCTATTTTACCGACAATGAATTAAAGTAACAGTCAAAGAGAAGCATAAAATGAGATAAACATCCACAATGAAAAGAGGAGGTTATCTCCAGTGACAAAAAGACTTCAAAGAACTTCTGGAAAAGAGAAAGTCTGGAAGTAGATGAAGGATGCATTTGACTTTTAATTAGGGCTTCCCAGGAGGTTGATTAAGACCATGACTAGGCACCTTGGAAGTCCATAAGTTAGTGTGCTTCAGATCAGCACAATGGAAATAAAGGGAAGGAAGCACATTTGGGCACACAGAATCTGGGGTTGCAGTCTAATCTCAAAGGAGGCTTCTGCTTACTCAAAGTGAAAATATGGATCTGTCTTGCACTCTCATATTTTTCTTACTTGAGAGATGAAGTGTGATTTACATGAGTCTCAAGCAGTCTTGAGTTTAGGAAGCCTTAAATAGTAATAGCCAGAAAAACGAGCTTCTACTAATGAAAATATTTTGAAAAGAACACTTTCAGCAATTGTCTGAGAAATGAATCCTTCAGTCCTAATGGTGCCATAAAGCATAGTTCCCTATAGTGACACCACAAAAACTCACTTTTCAGTCTAAGTTCTGTACTTAGTTCATGGTACTAGTGAGACTCTATTCCTGAAGAAAACTTATAAGAATGGAAACAGTGCAATTAATTACAGTTTTGACAGCTGTGTAGAATGAATGTCAAATTAATAGTCATCTTGTGTCTCTTCTGCTGTTCAATTTAGATCCACTAAACATTTTTCTTTTGGTCTCAATACTCATCCCCAAATCATTTGAGGATCCTCACTATAATTTTCTCAAGACACAACTACTTCACTGATCCTTTTACAATCCCTGTATGGAAAGTAAATACTAAAAAGTAGAGAATTGGATCATCTGTTTTCAAATTGAATCATCTGATAATTATCTTCAAATATACAATAGACTTTTATATTTGGATAAAGTGGATACCATGGTCATAGACCAATAGTAATATTTTTAATTCTGTTAAGTGAGGTTTGATTCAATTTTAGGCATGATGTATTGGCACTTTATTAGTGGTACTTGCTTATCATTGCAACATGGAATCAATGTCCTTCTGGTGTGGAGAGTGTATCAACCTAGCTAGGATTGTAATTTCTCCTCTTGCTTTCTGTTTTCTTAGTATATAGAATTTAGAGTCCTCGGGTGCAGTTTAATTTTAGTTGGAATTTTGTTACACATCCTGTTGGAAAAGTGTCCTTTTAAATAATTAGGATCTCTAGAAGTGGAAGATTCAGAGGCATGGTGTAAGAAAATATAATTGCCAAGTGCATTAATAGGAGTGATGGTGAGTTAAGATTCTTAAACTTTTACACTCTGGTTCCTGGATCTATATAGTGTGTCTTTTGGTAGCACAACCTGATATAATGATGTAAAATTTAAGAAGTGTTAGCAACACAATCAACTGTTTCAGAATTATACCAGGCCAGCAGCTTTTGGTTTCTTTTATAGATGAAAATACAGTGAATACCATGGTCATAGACCAATAGTAATATCTTTATTTTTGTTAAGTGTGGTCTGATTCAATTTTAGGCATGATGTATTGACACTTTAATAGTGGTAATTGCTTAGCATTTATTGTCTGTAAAAGCAAAATTTTTTAAAAAGTTTGGGTTTTACTGGTTAAAATTATTTCTGGGTTAAAAGACGTCCACTTGTTAATTTATTATGAGAAAATGATGAAAAGAATGATGCTGTTACAAGAACCTAGAGATACACCTCTCCTCCTAGCTGGCTAGATATTTGGAAGAAGCATTTGATAGATAAAATACAGTGACAGGAAACCACTATGGTACCAAGTCCTCATTCATCCGGTGCAGCATCGGAGTCTGGATTAAAAAAACTAGCCAACTCCAGTTGTCAACTTGGTTGTCTTGTACAATATTCATGATGTATGTGCTTTGGTGTGTGATAGCATGAAATTCCATGATATTTACACTGCATTGTCTCTCTCAGAGATTCATCCTTATTACTATACACCCCAAATTTTATAGTCTTCAAAAGTTCCTTCTAAAACCTTGACAAAGTCTTGATTACTTCCTATTATTCTATGCACCTTCTTATGTACCTTCTTACCTGAAGTAACTTCTTTTTTCACGTGAAATTAAGGATGAAGTGTGCTGCCAAGTATTCTGCTCTTTAGAAAGAGTTTTTTCATATTTTTTTCCAGGATAATCCTGAAAGATACTGTACAATGGTGTTATTTTATTTAACTTTACTTCTAAATGAAGATAACTCATATTTATTTCTAGTAATATTTTGCTAGAGATTGGCCAATTTCCTCTTCTATCTGATTCGCAAAAGGGACCTTTTCCCAAAGAAGGAAATGAATATAATTTCACTTTACAATGACTAAGCTGTGGAAGCATCGTAGATGCCCTTCAATAGATGAAATGATAATATTATATGAGAGCTATGGTTAAAAACATTAGAAGTTTTACAATATTTACATACTACATATGTAACTTTTTTTCTTATATTCCCTCACCCTTAGAGGGAATCTGGTCAGCTTTTCTTGCTGGATTCACAAAACTAGAAGAGAAGAATGGGAGAGAAAGGGGGGTTTTCACATCATGCCCATCGAGGGAGTCCATTCTCCCCAACCACTGTCAGCCCGTCAGGGTCTCAGACTGTGTCTGGAGCCTTCAGAGGACTATGCTCTGGGCCGGGTACACCAGGCCTGCCTGTATTCAGAAAGGAACACTGTGTCTGTCTTGTGAGGTAAACAGATGGAGCTTACAGAAAAGAAAATTAACAGAATAAAAACAATACAAGTAAGAATATTAAATTCTCAATTGTCTGTGCTTTGGGAAAATTATTATTTTTTTAATTATTATAATTACACTTGTTCTGAGATAGAGAAAGGTACAATTCAGTCCTTGTCTTTGAAGAGTTTGTAAAATGTGACAATATATACAAATATATACAAATAATCTATCACATAAAATAATATATATACAAATAATCTATCACATTATATCACATTATACAATTATGATAATTAGAATTTCCAACTCAGGAACTTTATGATGTGATGATAAACTAGATGGAAATCTAGGTTCAAGTTCAAATTCCCCATGAATCACCCTATAAAAGTTTTTACCCTTGTATTAAGTCACTTTAGTCCATGAATCAGAGTTCAGGTAAGTTTTAAAATGCTAAGTGATGTTAGCCAATCCCCAAAAACCAAATGCCAAATGTTTTCTCTGATATAAGGAAACTGATTCATAGTGGGATAGGAATAAGGAACATGGGAGGTATAGACACACTCTAGATAGGGAAGAGGGGTTGGAGGGGAAGGGAGGGGGCACAGGGTTATAAATGATGGTGGAATGTGATGATCATTATTATCCAAAGTACATGTATGAAGACATGAATTGATGTGAATATACTTTGTTTATAACCAGAGATATGAAAAAAATGTGCTCTATATGAGTAAGAAAAATTGTAATGCATTCCAGTAAATAATAAGGATATTTATTTAATAAATAAATAAAATATAATATTTTAATTGATTAATTTGGTAATCTTATAACTTATTCCCCTCCCTCTGTGTGAGCTAAACTTGTGGTTTAAGGCACATTAGAATGGAGGAAGGTCCACTTTTGACAAATGTGCATGCTTCCTTCTTTTAAGATGATGCATATCTACATAACCAGATGAAGTTTAATCTCTTCTTATTCACAGTTGTGGTCTTCCTAGGTGAAATGACTGGTTGCTGGTGTCCTTCCTCTCTGTAACAGGCATTCAGATGCTGTGTTTTCTTTATATTGTGGAAATATGCCCTGGTTAATTGCAGTAATCTATGATTTTATCTATTGTTCCAGCATTCCTTCCAGTTTACTATTTGTCATATTTTGGGCAATAAATTAGATAATTATACTTTTGTAGGATGCCTTTATGACATCATTTTAGGACCCAAGAACTTCCACATAGTTTTGGCTTTACCACATCAATCTGCTCCTCTTCTCCACACCTTCAGCTCACACTGCCAGTTGTTGATTCTGGAGCTGCTTGTTACTTACACCCATTACTTTAGAGATGGGTGGGACCAGGTTCACTTGGGATGTTTGAAAACCCAGAAATGAGAAATTCTATAATGTTTGCTCTGCCCTAGGAATCCCTGTCTTAAAGAAGTCAGAGGATTGAGGTTACTCTGCTGCCTCATCTTTGTTGCCCTGCATTGCATATTGTGCTTCTGCATCAGTGTCTAGTTAAGGAAAAAAACATTCACATATCCTTTCTTCCTGTCACTCCTACTCTTCACAGGATTCTCTTGAATGTCTCCACCTACATTCCCACCCTCCCTCCTGTAGTGAGAAAGGGATTTGGATAGACTCTCTTCCATTATATATTCCAAAAAGATGATGCCCCCTGCCATGCAGTCTCCTTAGTCCTCATGCTGTATGTGCAGTACCTATTAGATTTTCAAAAAAAGTAAAACATCTGTTTGTTTTAAAAAGAACTTAGTGATTTGAAAACATCCCAGAGTTTGTCTATGAAGGTTTCATTTTAGTCTGAAGAAATATAGAACACTGTTAAAGAAAATCTATAAAAGTTAAAGGTTTTTTTTCCCTTTTTACTAATTACTGTACTAGAACCAGTATAAATAATAAAATATGAAAGATTTATATGATATGAAGAGAAACAAGACTTAATGGAAACTGTATAAATAAGCATGAGAGATGATGCTTTATTTCAAGGATAAAACTAACATGTGTAAGTTATTGTTCTTGCCCTTTTGGACTCAGTATATGTTACCTCCATGTATTTACATAACATCCAAAGAAGCAGAAGTATGTCTCATTATACAGAAACTTCTGCTGAATCCCCAGAATACATGCTTTATTTTATAAAATGCTACCCTGCAGCCACCTGGGCTAGTTTTCATTTCCCCAATAGGCCCTATACCTTTTCTTCTATTTTTCCTTCTACCTCTATCCATATTTGTTGCCAGTATAATTTGATGAATGTCTCTAACATCACGTCATCAATGAATCCTTTTCTAGTTTCTCTCTACTTATCAACCTTTTAGACATGGACTACAGTCCCTAAAATATAAGATCACATTTTGAACAAAAAAGGAAAACATTGAGTATTCATTTAACTGAGTCAGTAGAAATAGCTGTAAATTATTTTGGAATGCTATATTTTATGAAGTTTTTCATTTGAGAATTTAAAATGTATATTTTACTCTGTGAAGGTTAAGGGTATATGACAGAATCTGAATTCATTCTGTCTTGTTTCAAAAAAAAGGAGTATGTTAATTAAAATGATTGTCTAAATTCAGAGTGAGGACAATAAGATGGACTTAGTGGGACTAGTGGTAGTCCTTAAAAGAAAAGGAAGAAAAGGCTAAGTCTCTGGCAATATGTGCTCTGATTCTCAATGGAGGCTAGGATGACTGAGCTATACTCCCAGCTCTACCAGGTAGGTGGGGCCATGGGCGGTCCTGTAGAGATGTCACTTTCAGATTACATATGGAATGATCTCTCCTGTGAGCCAGGGATGGAGGGAGGATGACATTGTGGCTTCTGTGAAGTGTCAAATCTCAGGAGAAAAAATGAAAGGAGGACATGTTTGGATCTTTTGCCTCATTGTGTCCAGGTGTTCTGGTTTCTCACAGCACATTCATTAAAGAGCTTCTCTTATTCTCAGATTCACTGCAACTGGAGGGCTCTGGGGGAACATTAACTTCAGAAAATTCCTGAGAGAGCTGGACCTTATCCCAGGGGGACTATCCTTTTTGTGTTAAAGACTCTTTTGAAGTGAGAAATTACCTTGAAATACTTTCTCTGCCTTTTTGTTTCAGATTATAAACCTTGGATAGAGATGAGAGGGAAAATCTGCTGTATACCTGAAAGTTACCATTTAACTCCTTATTTCCAAAAAGAGAAGATAGAATATCCATGGCATGTCTGTACCAGTGGGTTCAGAATTTTATATATCATGATTTTACTTTCCCCTGGTGTTAAACCTAAAAGGATTGACTGGGAAGGCAGTAATGCCATCCCAGTAAAAATTGGTCATAGAAGCAAACGCATACTAGGAAAAACACAAAACTAAAGAAAAAAGAACACAAAGAGACTATAGGCAAGCTATCTTTGAGTTAGAAATATCTCATTTAAAAGTGTTAGAAAAATGTGAATAAAAAATAATGTAACTGTATATACTGAATTGCTGCTCAAGATACTAGGCTCCAGTTATCATCACAGCATCTTAGATTGAGAGAGATTTTTCACAGATTTTTAGTTTTTGTAGCTACAGGTAACCAAATTTATAATTGAGAATGATTTTCCTAAAGTCAGAAGATAATTAAAACAACTGAGTTTTTAAATCTTTAATTTCTACATTAAGAAGATAATTAAAACAACTGAGTTTTTAAATCTCTGATTTCCACCTAACTCTCCGTTTGATCAACATGTTTCCTCAGCAATCCCTAGCTTTTGATATATAAGAAACTCCTTTGTAATAATGTCTGGATAGAATCTGCAATCTAGATACTTCTAATAAATGATACATAAAAGTTCTAGTGAAAGTCATGTACTTCCTTAAGAAATGTTATCCATTCTACTCACATATCCCATGACCTGTTGTTGAGTACACTTCTTGCTTTTAAATAAGAAATTTTACATTAATGGTTTTCTTTCTTAAATCACTGCCCTGACCTTATAAAAAAAATTATTACACACCTTGGCCTTTTCTTCAAAACATTTAACCGAAGTAGAATTCAGGTATTGTCTGAGATGATTATTCTCTTCATGTAGCCTAGCAAGTTCTTCTTCCTTCTGAACCAGAGTTTCTTGGAGCTGCAAAAAGCAGACAATGGTGAAGGTTGCTCCACTGTATTGACTTTGTAACATTATAATAATGCCACTGTGCCTCAGCCTTCTTAAACTTGATTATTATTCTGTTTGTTTTATGAACACAATTTCAGAGAGTCCTTGTCCTCCGAGACTGAAATCAACAACCCCTACCACCTGATTGTTCAGTTTTGTGCTCTGAATTTTTCATTCATTACAAAGTATTTGAGGGTATTATATGACTTTTAAAATTTTAACCACAAGGGAGTCAGGTAGGTGTAAAGGAAAATGAGCAGCATTCAACTGTTTAAATATAGGAAAAAAAGTGTTTAGAAAGGTTTACCTGGACTCCTTCCTTGCACATTAAAGAAAAAAAAGAAAGAAAGAAAGAAAGAAAGAAAGAAAGAAAGAAAGAAAGAAAGAAAGAAAGAAAGAAAGAAAGAAAAGATGGTTGATTTGTGCCACATTCAGATTGATCTGCCTGTTTGTTCAGTAGATCATATTACTTTTGGGGAACAAATAAGAACAAAATATGGAAAAAGAAACAATGTCTGGATAAAAAACCTTTGTCATTATCATTAATTCTCCAGGCAATTATTCATGTTTATCATTTTAAAATACTGACATGATTCCATTTGGTCTTTCCATTAGCCCTCTGAGATATGCCACATAAATATTCCAATTTCATGGATGAGGAAAAGGTGGACGTGATAGTTCACACAGCTAAAATGTGATATAGTCAGAGCCTGACTTCATGTCTTCCTCAAGTGTTATTTGTGTATATGAGTGTGTGTGTATGGGGGGGGTTGAGACAGAAAGAGAGAGAGAGAGAGAGAGAGAGAGAGAGAGAGAGAGAGAGAGAGGAAAATAAAGAAGGAGGGAGGGAGAGAAAGATTGTTCATCTAACTCCTCTCTCTCTCACTCACTCAATCTCTCTCTCTCTCTCTCTCTCTCTCTCTCTCTCTCTCTCTCCTCTCTCTCATATGCTCATTTTAGTTCTAAAGTGAGTTAATGTGAATTTTAAGAGGAAAAAGTAGCAGCATGAACTTAAGGGAGGATGCAAGTGGAGAATGGACTGCAGGATGCATGGCCAGTCTCAATGTTCTGACTATCCACACATACCTGTTTATTTCTGTAGAGCTGTGAGGAAAGCTGAGCTTCTTCCCAGGAACATGAGTCCAGAATAGGAAAATTCAAATTAGAAGATGAATCTATGAGAAAATACAAAATGGGTAGCATAGAAAACACACTTTTGACTTATGTGCAATGAGCTCACCAAACCATTCCCAAAGTGCAATAGGTTCAATTACTTTTCTAAAAATAGCTGTTGCTTCCTCACACTAGAACAAAATATTTAAAGCTTTCAGAAGAAGGATGCAAGCTGTGACAGACAAATATTTATACAACCTATGCCAAAGTGGTTAAAGAGGTAGGATTTTTTTTTTCTTTTTGGAACTAAGTGGTCACATTCTTCCCTTTATATGTATATTCTTGTTGGTTAGATTAATAAAGACTCTCTCAGATGCATCATTAATTCATTCAAATGATTATTAACCTTTCCCTTCCACTAGGCATAATATTGCAATCCCACTATCTTTTTATAATTTTTATTTTATTTTTCTAAGCTTCAACATTAATAATATAGTGTTTGGCTTGATAATCTAATAACATTTTTTGATGCTATTATTTCCTTTTCTGTCTGTCTACCTGTTAAATCTAATGTATAGAATTCAGAATTTGATTTACTAGCAACGTCTACTTTTAAATAATTTGCACCTTGTTTCTCTGAAAACCATGATAAAAAATTGCAAAATTCTACCTTCTCCGTTTCAACTGTTTTCATCTGTATTTTTTTTATGCTTTTACAAAGAATTTTTTTTCATATTTGACAGGAAGCTATGCCTGTTAATCAAAAGCATTTGGGCATGCTTAATTGTTTTTTTTTTTTACTTTATTTTGTCTCATTAATACCATATGACTCTTTCCCTGTTCTTCTTAAACTGCTGTTACTGAAGTATTTTTTATTAAAATAGGGTAGTGAGTAAGAAAACAGGAATCCAATTTTGTAAACAGTTTGGGTTCAGATTTTGGGCATTTTGTCTTTGCTGTTGCTTATAGTGAAAAAGTAAAACTGAACAACTTTATCCATGATATGTAAGTGTGCTTCAACATTTTTAGGTTTTCATTTTTGTGTGCCTTTTCTTAACCCCTGTGTCCACCAAAGGAGCATATGGCAAACTATAGTATAGGGGGCTGGGGATGTGGCTCAAATGGTGGCGTGCTCGCCTGGCATACGTGCGGCCTGGGTTCGATCCTCAGCACCACATACAAACAAAGATGTTGTGTCCGCCAAGTACTAAAAAAAATAATAAATGTTAAAAAAAATTATCTCTCTTTCTCCCTCTCTTTCTCACTCTTTCTTTAAAAAAACTATAGTATAGGTATTTAATTCTAAGATATCTGAAACTTTTTAGAGAAACTTGACTATTTATACAGAAATTCATTTAATTTTATATAAATGTTCACTAACCTTCAAGTCAAGATTAATACCATTCATAATTTTCCATCAATGTTATACTTCCCTCCCACTTTGAAATCCTATGTGAGTGTTTGTGTGTGTGTGTGTTTGTGTGTGTGTGTGTGTGTGTGTGTGTGTGTAAGAGAATAATTGTTTCTATTTACAAGGCATTCTCTATAGAATCTCCTCTATGTAATAAAAAATGAAGTTATTCATTCTTGTTTCTTTATGATACTTGGGAAACTTTCTGAATTTCAAAAGAAATGTTGTAACTAGTATCTTGACTCCAAAAACATTCTACTAGGATGTTGTTTATAAAATATGACCCAGAAAGGTTCTTTCAGTGAGTTGGGAATCTCCAAGTACTATACATTAGAGGGAGAAACACGTGTTGTCCAGCAAGAAAGAGGAAGAATCCCATTTTCACTATTTGGCAAGTACAAAAATAGCAGAAGTTAAGGTTGTAAAATTCAAGACTCTTTGGACTAACTTAAATTTTTTATAACATCCCTTTTTCCAGAGTCCCAGACCATGATACTTTGCAGCCACATTGCTTGAAAAGGGCTCCAGGTCTACCACTAAAGCAGAAGAGCAGAACTTACCCTGTGCCTGTGGTGCTTGTTGGGGCTCACTGTTGTCCAGGAGACCAGCAGCCCAGAAAGAGACCCAAGTCTCCGTGGAAACGTCAACACTAGTTTCTGATGGTGTAGTGGAATATGGGCAATTATAACTCTGGTCTCCTGTAAAATACTGGTCTTGGCAAGGCAGAATGGTGTTCTGTGAAATTCAGTATAAGGAGTTGGGGTGGAGGGGGGTGTCCCAGGAGATTGGGTGATGGAGATGTGGAGGGAGAGAAGGGAGGGAGAAACACACAGAAATTACATGCAGTTAATGAAGAAACAGTGAAGGTGTTAAATTTAGATCCAGATTAAACTTTGAGTGGTTTAATTATAATAACTAAAAAGGAATCAGCTCCTATGACTTTCCTAACATTTCCACAGGTCCTTGAACAAAGAATAGACTACTATTGGATGAGTCATATTTATATTTTCATTTGTAATGCCTAGCTCACATAATAAGCCAGCCAGAACTATCTTAATTATATTTATATTTCTAATCACCTTGGAAGACAAAGAACCCATTAAAAAGGATGAAAAAGCAGAATATGGCATCTTATAGACTAACTTCTGAATCAATAATTGTCTTATGCTTCCCTTCCTCTTCTTCTCCAAACTAACATTCTGTTGGATCTTATGGGAATCTGAATAGAGATACACACAAACACATGCTGTGAATAATGTATATGCAAATATATATATAATGTATATATGTGCAAATGCATATATATACATACACATACATATAGTTATGTACATACATATACATATTTGTATAATATACATACATATAGACATATGCATATATAGACATAAGTGCATATATATATATATATATATATATATATATATATATATATATATTCTCTCTATCTCTGTTCTATAGATAATTAAATAAACTTTGTTCCTTGTAGGTAATTAAATAAACTTTGCCCCAGCTCCAGTCAGAGGAGTGTAACATCACTCCAAGTAAACATCTAAAAGCTGAAAGAAATAAGCAAAGACTGCAAGCTCTAGATATCTCCATCACTAGGGCTCAATGTCCTTGCAAAGTTATCCTGCCACCACTAACTGCCTGAGGTGTGTTCTCACTGTGTTCTGATAGAGGGAGTACCTTCCTGCCTGCTACTTCTCAAGCCTCAAACATACACTCTTTCCAAATCTCCAAACAAGAACAAGTATGCAGCCTTCCTAGGTTAATTTGTACAACAGTCCATTCCTAATTATTTGTCAATGTTTAATCAGGTAAAAGCCATTTATTCCAGCAGAGCCTATGTTTAGATAAACTCTGTTTGACTACTATAAATCTTTTGTTGGCTTGAGTACTTTCTTGGTAATAACATAAACAGAAGAGGGGAAAATGAGTCAATTAAGTCACACTTTGTTAATGTTCCCAGTGAGTTATGTCTTGGAAAAGAAAAAAAAAAAAAACACAGTTCAGAAGCAAGTGCAGCTTGGGGAGTGCAGACCAAAAAAATTGAGCCAAAAGTTTATCAAGAGCTATTTTTCTTGTTTTCATTTTAAAAGCATGTTTGCAGACTCCTTCCTTGAGGTTATTATTGGAATCCGAGTTAAACTATTAGGCAATGGACACCTGAGAAGAAAACAAACCCCAAATACTCTTACAGTAGTTCAACTCCAATTGTTTGCAAATATATGCATAATCTGGAAGAAGAGGAAGAATGAATAGTAAGTGCAGGTGAATAGGTGAAATTTTGGGGAAATATGAAGAATAAAAATAACAGGGAGAAAGACAGTAGGGAAGGAATGGAGGAAGAGAGAGAAGACAGATGATAATAAAAAGGAGACAGGGGAGGATCTATTTTAATTGGTAGATAGCAAAGAAAGTTTGCTCCAAAAATGGAATAAATTCTCAGTGCAAAGTTTATTAGCTTTCAGAGCCCCAGGTTTTTCCAGAGGACTAGCAAACGCCAGTTCCTCACTTACCATCTTGCAGTGGAAGAAAGCGCTGAAGAAACTGAGCTCACACTTAACTTTTTCTTAAAGCCAGTGGGAGCTTTAAATGGAATGAAGGGAGGAACTATGAGAGGCGAGTTCTAATCTGTGGAAGCCGGTGACGCTTGGGGCTCCTGGCGAGCGCTGCCCTCTGATTTGGTGGGAGGCTATCAAACAGGTGACGTGAGCTTGCAGACACCAGCTGAAGACAGAGTCACTCACACTCCAGCGACCACAACAGCAGGATCTGGGACCTGCAGGTTGGGCTCCCGGCCTGCTCTTGGCTACCAGGTATGCTGCGTGGCTTCAAAACCCGCGTGCCTATGCACGCTGGCAGTGCACCTGGCGCAGGACGTCAGAGGCTGGAGGTGGCAGTGCAGCCCTGAGGGACCCTAAGGCCAGCGCTTCCTCCTGCACCACACGCGCAGTGGGGCAGGGCGGGGCAGAAAGTCTGCTTGGGCTATGGTGAGGGATGGCAAGGTCTCAAACATGTATTTCAGGGATGGGGCGGCACCTGTGGAAGCCAGTCCTATAGCCCCAGAGCTAGTGTTATCCTATCTATCGTTTCACCAAATGATCACAATTTAATGCCAACTTGTATTATGTTGTAAATTTATTTTAATTAATTTATTTTTCTTATTTGATCGACCTTATTTTGCCCAATTCCGGAAGTGGAGGTCACATTTCAATTCTAGAATATAAATTCCCCAAGAATAGTGATTTCTGCTCACTGCTGTCTCCAAAATGCCTGGCACAATTTCTGACACATAATAAATGCTCAGTAAAGATTTGTTTTAAAAGAATGAATTAAGCTACACATTTCTGAAATCTAAAGCATCTTTCTCTGTGTAGGCCTAGCCTCACAACTATATTTATATAAAATAAATTCATTAAGAAAAAGTAGTGTAAAAATTTAATTTCCTGTCTTTTCTCTTACATTTGATTCTCACAATTCCTAAAATACTATGACTACCATAGAAAGAAGAGTAACAACATCTTTGAAACTATTTATCTACAACTAATAGTAGCTTCTCATTTCAATTTACCTTCTAATTAGATTTAAATACTTGATGATTGCCATAGGAGAAAGGATACTTATTGTCCTTGTTACATTCACAAAGGAAGGAAGCACTAAGATTAAGAAAACTCACCAATGTTAACACAATTGAGAAGTGGCAGGCTTTGGATTTGAACCTCTGACTAACTAGTATGCCTATGGAATTTGACTTTAACTTCTCTCTATTGCATGTTATTGCTGTTGATCAATGGGCATTGTTATGGACTTGGTTGTGTTCCCCATAAGTCATATGTTGAAGCCCTATACCCAATGTTACTGTATTTAAAGACAGGTGTAGGAACTGAAAATAACGTCTGATTCTGGCTTGCACAGCCCTTTCTCTACTCCGGCTCTGAACTTTCTTCATTCTTCTTTATACTCTACTCATGACCCTTAGTACTCAGCAAAATGACTAGGACAGAATAAATTTTAATTAAGTACTGTATATCGAAAATTAAGAAAGGAAAGGAGGGGGAAGCTGCTTCTCTTGGTGCAGTCCTTTTCTCCTGCTTTAATGACATTTATTTGAAAAACACTTTCAGATTAATAGTAGTAGGTTTGGGGATCCCTGCCTGGAATGTGGATGAACTGGATCAGTCAACACTGAATCATTTCAGTATGTGACATGAAGGACTGGTCCATCTATGCTCTAACTTTAACAAGAAAAAAAAAGATGTAATGGCTGTAAGGCACTGAGATGATGGGTAAGGAGAACATATAAAAATGCATTTAATTCATAAGAAACAGATACCAAATCATAATTTACTATCCTTGCCCAAATTAATGCACTGGTACACCTAGTGAAATCTTTTCAGGCTACCCAGTTCAAAATTGATGAAAAAATAAAACTGAATGATTGGGAGTTACTTGCCAACTTGGAAGTAGAGTTCTTTTAATTTTCTATCCTAAGTATCTAAGTTCTCTGGCATGAATTATCTGAAATCACAAACTAAATAATTACCTAACCCTAACTTTTAACTGCAAGATTGTGCAATGCTTCAAACTCATTTAGATACCAGATGTTACAATGAAACATCATCTTTTAGACACACATTTAGCCTAGATTATCCCCAAGAAACAATCAGACAACTAGATAAGAAAATATCTCTCCAGGTTTTGAACTTCCATTTAATTATGACTCCTATCAGTGGCACCATAGATTTCCCCATGAGTGGACCAGATGTTTTCACATAGGGGCAACTATAGGTGTAAAATTAAGGGCCTCAGTGTGACTGACTTTACTGCATTCAGGTGGAGTAATCCTTACAGCGCAGGGAAGGAATGAGGAATTTCCCCAGAGCGAAGGTGGCTCTGGCAGCTGCTGGGAAATCCTCAGTCTCCCCTTACTTATAGGATTAGCTCCTTTGGATAGACCCAATCCCAGGCAATCTGGCATAACTCCTAACTTTTCCAGTAGCGTCAGTTTTTATCTGCCTTAGGTCTTGAAGGGGGAAGAGGGTATGTACTTTGATCGGCTCAAATTTTTCTCTTCATAGCAGATATCATAGCTAAGTCTACTTTACACTGTTGGCATAATTTAGGATTTTCTCTTAGAGCAACGAAAATCTGAACATACAGCACCTCACACCATTTCCTTTTTGTAAATTTTATCAAACTGTCCCAATTTTTCAATATGCAGGCTAGTGGTGCACCTGGCGTATTGGAGAGAGAGAAGCTCCCGTCTGAGTGAGAAGAAAACAGGACTCAGGCGCCCACGCTGCGCCAGAGAAAACTGTTCTCATTAGGGACGTCTCCCTAGGTTTGAGCTTCCTAAACGGTCCAGAAAAACCGTCTCTCACCTTGCTTTGCCAAGGGGTTTCTGGTCCCCTTTAGCAAAGTGCTAGGGTCTCAGTTTGCCCTGTGCCAGAGACCCTGGGAGGATTCAGACTTAAGGGCATTACTGTATCCTCCTGGCCACTAAAAACCCATTGGAAAAGAGAAACATGTTCTCTTTTGTTGCCTTTGCTCTGTAGACTAGCAGATTACCTGAGGAGTTGATTCTAAAAATGCCTCTCTAGCAGCTTAAAGAGAACACAGCTCATTTTAAACATTGGGCGGTAAAACAGACTATTGAAAGTTACCTATGCACCTTAGGGAACCTGGGCAGATTTTACTAATTATCTCATGCCTTTCTCAGTCTCAACCCGAATTGCTAACATTTCTGACCTGCAAAGGAAGGGGAGCATCCAGGAGCGATTGGATGCGGGGTTTGGAGTGTTGCATAGCCCATACGGAGGCAAATGTGATTGGGGCTTTCCCTCAGTGCCATTCATCTACCGATCACCCTAGATACCCCTGGGGGCTGTCGGGAGGAGGTTCAAGAGAAAGGAACCTTAAGAATCGTCTGAGAGTAGCCCAGACCGGAATTCCGCAGTTGTTCCAAACTCCTTCCCCCACCTCCACGCATCCGAGGCAGATCGGGATTCGGGACACCGTGTACTCACGCCAATTGCTCTCCGGGCCCAGACAGAAAAGTTGGAAGCGGCTTTGGCAGAACCCAACATGCCTGCTCTGTATTGAACAGGTGATTAAGAGCTGCCTAGGCCGGGAAACCTCTCACCCGAGTCTTGAAGAGTGGCGGCTGCACTAGTTGCGTTTAAGTAGCCGTCGGGTGCCCACGTTACCCTCCAGAGAGAAAGAGAGAAAGATGCACCTCAAACAGACATGGGGTGCATGCACTTACCACGGTGTAGAATCTAGGTATGGGACCTCCAATATGAAACCGCTGTTGACCGGTGACGAGTTCTTGCTTCCCCAATGTTGAAGAATAACACCAGAAAGCACACGCCGAGGCAAGGTCAGAGTAGAAATTAGAAATTTATTAAAGGACAGCAGAAAAGACTTCTCCCGGAGGAAGAAGGGGACCCAAGAGGTGGAATCCGTGGAAGGGCTGTTCTTTCCCCTTTTCATAGTTCTTTCAGTGATGGAATGTAGGTTGGAGGCCTACAGGTGGGCTTAATTATCACCTTTTGGGATGGGCTATCTCCAAGTCTGTTGGGGCTGTTTCCTGGGCTCCATTAACATTTCTTTGAGGTGGACTTTGGCCTAGGGCCTTTTCAGGACTTCATTAACATTCCATGAGTTGTCCTGCGTTTTCCCTGAGTCATTCCCAGCATGGCCTCCATTTTAGATTTCACTCGATATTAGACCCGATTTACCTAACTACACTGACTACCTAACTTTAAATCTGGCTTCATCATTGCTTTTAAGAATTAGTAGTGGACTTGGAAGAGTAGAGTTACTTTTAAACATATTACTTTGATAATAAATTTAAAATGTAGTTTTTAAAACAATGAACATTGATGTCTTTCAGATACATAGATGAATAATATTAATTTTTATTATTTTTGAGAAAGCTTCTGTTCTTTGTAGTAAAATGGGATTTATTAGGTTGTCATGATTTAAGGAAAATGAATACTATAAGAATAGGTGAAAGTGGCAAATGTGACATTGCTGGGTACTGTGTAATTCATTATGAATATGTATGTGTCTGTGTCTTATGTTAATATTATGTTTTTAGTTTCTCTACAGCTACATAGAATATAGTGCATTTGCAAATAAATACAAATTCCTTTCATTTAAAAATACAAACTCCTTCTACATAGAAATACATTAGTATTTTCTCTGAAACTTAGGTAATCCAAATTATTGCTAAATACTACTAATATATACATAAATTTTACCCTAAAGCCTTTTGGTTATAGATACCTCTGTACAAGTTTTTTTTTTTCTTGTCATTGTTGTCATTTTCCTTGATCATCAAAAATATCAAGTTTCTTCCAAATCATCATTTCTAGGGTTTGATGACATCTAATAAAATTCTTAGCATTTATCATAATTTGAACTTCATATTTCATGAGACATGTGTTTTCAATTTCAGGAATTATATAAGTAAATTTAGGCATCCTGCTCTTCTGCATTCTCCCCCTTGATACAGTCTGGAATCCTTCTTGATGACTTTATGTCTAGCATGTCAATCTTCATGGAATAACAATTTATCTTCTGATTCTTATTATTTAAAACTCTGAGGCCCAGTTCAGCTGAAATTTTGTTCATGATACCTCCCTTGATCACACTAACATATTTGGAGATGCTTTTATAATTTGGAGCAAAGAGAAGAAAATTTGAGTTGGTCTCTGAGATTCATGCCCAAGAGCACCTGAAATTATGTAAGTGATGTAAGCGTTAGAGGACAATTGTGAGGTGAATAACATATACTGGCTATTGAAGAATGGTAGGAACCACTCTGTAGCAATGACTTTGTGCAAGAATTAACAGTATTTCACTTTTCTTGTTTCTAGGAAGAAAAGCAGAATATGCCTCACTATGGAAATAACCACATTCTATCACCAGGGTCAGGTGATAGACCCCCAAACAGTAAACCATTTAGTTTTAGAATTTCAGCTATGATATGACAGAAGGTGAAATTCAGTCTATTGAAACTAATGGTCATAGGTCTCAGAAAGAAAAACATGAAGTTCACTTGAATTCTGATCCTGAGCATAGACTTGGCCCTTTCTAATTCTTTTCCCCTCTAGAGAGTTTGTTCTTAAAGCTCTTTATGAGTAAAGAAGGTTTGAAAAAGTTGTATGTTTACGTATATACCCAAAGGACCTAAAAACAGCATACTACAGGGACACAGCCAAATCAATGTTTATAGCAGCACAATTCAGAATAGCTAAACTGTGGAGCCAACCTAGATGTCCTTCAGTGAATGAAAGGATAAAAAAAATGTGGCATTTATAAATAATGGAATATTACTCAGCACTAAAAAAGAATAAGATCATGGCATTTGCAAGGTAATGGATAGCATTAGAGCAGAGTATGCTAAGTGAAGTTAGCCAATCCCCCCAAAACAAATGCTGAATGTCTTCTCTGATATAAGGGGGGTGACTCAGGATGGGATAACAAGGGAGAGCATGGGAGGAAAATTACCTCTAGATAGGGAGGAGGGGTGGGAGGGAAGGGGGGGGAATAGCATGGATGGTGGAAGGAGAACCTCATCATTGTACACAGTTCATGTATGAAGATGTGAATTTGGTGTCAGCATGTCTTGTATACGAAGATATGATAAATTGTGGTATAGAGGAGTATTAAGAATTGTAATGCAAATAATAATAATAAAAATAATAGAGCTTATGTAAAAAAAATAAAATAAATTTTAAATGAAAAAAAATAAATAGTAGTTTGGATTTTCTAGAACTATGTGATCCTAGTTATCACATTTGATACTAGTTGTAAATATCATTTTAATTCAGCTTTCAGTCCCCTTTGATCATTTATCTCTTCAGCCCTTCTATTCAATATTTTAATGACAGATGTAAGTTATATTAACTAAGTTTAGGAAAACTAATGCTTTATTTTCATGGTTAAGAAACAAGAAGACTACATGTAAACAGATTCTTTGGTCTAGTTTATTTTTGCAAATGGTTCAGGTTTAATTCTGTGAATACAAAAATATGCCAAATCTTAATGTTAGATATAACATTAATATAGGTACATTGATAGATGAGAGATGCATCTATTGATAGATGAAGGAAGAAAGCAAAAGAAAAGAAGGAAGGAAAGAAGATACTAATAACCATTGTCCAATAATAATTTGCATGGTTCCGTTTTTAAATTTTTTGTACCCAGTTGTTCCTATAATTCAGGCTTCTTTTAGTTGTTTTCAACTAATTTATTTCTCATTTTCTCTATTTGCCAGATCATCAAGAGAAATTCTATCCAGCCCCTATTTTCTCTTGGTTATTTAACAAAGACATTATCTTTGCGGTTCTGCCTTTTGAATAGGTCCCTATCTCTTTCTCATATAGCTGATTTAGATCAATTCCTCTTTTTCAAAATTCCAAAATCTTTTTGCATGCATGTTTTATTTTGAAGCAAGGACACTTGAAATAATTATTTTAAGGCAAGGTGTTATATAAAGTGAACAATAACTACATATCTTCAACTATCTAAAATTCATACCTACATGTACAACTCTAAATAATTACCAAAATGAAGTGCAGATTAGATTATCATGTAGCATCTGATGGCTGCCCTTATGCAGCAAAGTGTGTTTTCAGAAATAATTTCCTGCCACATTCCTGACTGTATTTGCAGCCTGAGTTGATCCCTTCCCTGCTGTTCTCTGATCTGCTCCTGGCAGCCCCAACAGACAGACTGGCTCTTGATACCTGCTGTTCAGACACAGATTAACTCACTACCAGCCATATGGGCTAGCAACTTCACAAATTCCTCTCCTTTTGCTTTTGGCTCTTTGGAAAATGAATGGACAGTTTTCTGGTGGAGAAAAAAAAAAAACAACCTGGTGGTGTGTGGACTGGGCCATAATCACCTGCACCCCACACAACTGGCACCTCCATCTGCCTTTCAGCAGCTATTTTTGTAAAGGAAACAAATTACTGCATTTATTTGGTACTACTCCTGTGTTGTGAGCCACTGTCATTTGCCTTGATTAGAAAGTCAAACAATTCAATAGCTAATTCATATTTATATAACTTATAATTATTAGATATATCTATTGTTAACAGATGTCTCAGAATGTTGCTACAGGTATATATATATATATATATATATATATATATATATATATATATATAGAGAGAGAGAGAGAGAGAGAGAGAGAGATACAGAATATTCATACACACATAAATGTGTATGTATTTATATACAAGTAAGTTCAAACACCTATGCTCACTCCAAAAGGCAGTAAAAGCAATGATTTAAGAATTAAGGAACATTGTGATGAAATAACCCATTCAATAATTAGGCAAATAAATGGGCAAAAGAATAAAACAGACACTTTTCAAAACAAGCACAATTGACCAACAACTCTATGAAAAACAAATGTTCAAAATCTTCAGCCATCAGAAAAGATGCAAATAAAAACTACATTAAGATGCTAAATTGCTATCATGGAGTGTATGAATAACCATAATGGCTGGCAAGAATGTGGGGGTTGTAGTGGGGTGAAGCATCTCTTACACATTGTTGTTTGGAATGTAAATTTGTTCAAGCAGTAGGGAAATCAGTAGGGAGGTTCCTCAGAAACCAATATAATCTAGCTATAGCATGCCTCTGTCTCTGTCCAAAAGAATTAGAGTCAACATACTTTATACATACATGTATACCCATGTTTATCACAGCATAATTCATAATGTCCAAGTTATGAAACCATCAATCAAATAATGGATAAAGAAAATGTGGTATATATACACAATGAAGTTTTATTCAGCCAAAACAAAGAACAAAATTATGTTATTTGTTGGAAAATGAGTGAAAATGGAGCACATCATGTTAAGCAAAATAAGCCAGACTCAGAAAGACATATGTCATATATTTTCAGTCATATATGGAAGCCTAGATGAAAAAAAAAAGAAAAAAAATGATGTCATGAAAGTAGAAGGGAGGCCAGTAGAGGATAAGCCAGTAGAGTATAGGAATCAGGGGAAGGAGGAAAGTGGAGAGAAGAGAAAGGGAGGTGTTTTGGAAAATATAGATTAATTATGTTATATGCCATAATGAAACACAGAACTCTATAATTAATTTGCATAAATATAAAGTTCTGATGGACATGATTCTCCTCCTAAAAGAAAAAAAAGAGAAAAAAAACTGTGGTGAGATGGGAAGATCACAGACTGCAAGCTTTCCATTCTGGGTTCATGGTGACTTTAGACAAGTACTTTCTCTCTCTCTCTCTCTCTCTCTCTCTCTTAAAAAAAAGAACTAAGAAATTAATGCACAGACAAGGAAGATGAATTGATAGTTACTGACAAACAGTGGGGACAATCTGTGAACCAAGATTGCCTGGATTTTAATGACTTCAAGGAAAGAATAGAAAAGGGCAAATTATGCCTGGATTTTCTTTTGGTGAATCAGAAGAAAATTTTAGGATTATCTTCTTTGACAAAATCCAATGCATTTGGACATTGGGAAAAATGGAAGAGGCAATAGTGAATTAAGCATTCTTTAACTTGAATGATCAAATAACCAAAAAAAGTTTCAATAATCAAAACATTCTAGAAATATTCAAACTCTCAAAAAGTGTAATCAATCTAATAAAAACATAGCTACTGGAAAACTACCTCTTAAACTTTACCTCTTAAATTTAAACCATTTGGGGTCCCAAATTTGATTTTTCACTTGGTTCTTTTGATCTTGGAATGTATCTTGTCTCATAAGTAGAATAAGTCTCAGGTTAGTCCTCAAGACTTGAGGTTTTACCTAAGTTATCCCTGAGTAAACAAATCCCAACTACATCTTAAACCTTTGTTTTAGGGGACACTCAGTCTGCTGTGCTTCTCCAGATGACAGGAACACATTTTTCAATAATGTTTGTGCTTCTTATAAGAATTTTACCCACTCCACATGTACCTATGGCTTTTGAGAGCTCAGAAAGTGGCCAAGGGAAAGAGGTCATTAACACATGGAATAAGACATTTGCCCATGTTCAGCAAAGAAAAAGATGTGTGTATCACAATAATCACCCATAAAGGGTATACATCTGCCAGGCTTCCCCAAGTTAGAAATGCCTGAGCTTTACATTCAAAGTAAAACACTGAAAGGTTAAAACCTTCTAAAAATATGAATAACCTCAGATTATTTATGTAATGTAAACAATTAATGAAAGAAAGAGTTTCTAAGAATTATAACCAAGATCCCAAATTCTGATTCTTTATGCCAAAAATCACTTTCATACTTATCATGGCAGCCTGATCTATATCTAGAACTATGTAGGAGAGACTACAGTTTAACTCAAGAATTTCATTACTTTACATATCAATACTACTTTATCTTAGTGTAAACTTTGTGTTTCTTATATTCTTTCATGAATTACACACATATATAAGATAAATATTGACATTCTTATTTTGTTCGAGAACTTGAGAAGATTCAGGATGTTTTAACTAGACAAAATGAAAACAAATTTTTAAAAAAGATGTAATTCTTGTTAATAAAAAATTGAATGGGTACCCTTTGAAATGAACATCAAGTAAGCATTTTTTCAGTTAAAATCTCATTATCTTTTCTTTGAGGAGGTACAAATAACTCAGGGATAGTTTCTATATTGTTTTCTTTCTAGCTGAGTATTTCACTAGTGGACCTATACATTAATTGGATTAAGCAGAGTTATGCTAGAGTAATCAATACTTTCCAATTGTGGTGGCTTTTTATAGGTTTATATTTTGGTCATTTTACATACCCCCTATGGACCATGTGCAGATCTGTTTTCTGTCATTTCTGCCCTGATAAAAATCCTATGGGGAAGCCTCTGTGCAGGATATTGCTGGTAGATGGCAGAGAAGAGAGGCCCCATGTGTCTTGCTCAAGCCAAGACATGACATGTGTCATTTCCTTTCAAAACTCATAGACCATATCAGTCGCATGACCACAAACCATAAGATAAAGGAGAAAGTACAATCATCTATAGTCCCACAGGGAGATGAGAACCAGAGTATCTGCAATGCATTGTTAACAAATATCATGAACTTGTTAAATATGATTTCAATAATGCTGTGCTCTGCTATTTTTGGAAGTATGATCTCTAAGAACACCCAAAAATCAGAAGCTGGAGTTTACATATAAATACTTATCTGTACAAAGCAATATGAACCTAAAGAAAAACTATGAAAAATTAATATTAGGTAGCTTGAGTATTATTTCTTTGCTACTGACCTTCAGAGAGTACACCCTACCCAGGAGTTTGTAAAGTAAGTGAGGACATTGTTTGAAATGAAATTGCTTTTCTATCATTGACTGTTGCACTAATTTCAGGAATAAGAAAAATGACCATAATTTTTGCTTTAGTTAGGTTAGAGTTCTATGGGTAAATAGAGATATAATGAGTGAGATCAATATTTAGCTGTCATCCTTTCTTGGTTCAGTAAGCACTCTTGTAAAATTGTACAAAACAAAGATTTTATCCAGAACAAGATACTAAAAATAAGTCCTTTTAGAAGATATATTTAATTTGTGGCAAAATTAAAATTAAAATTTCTTTCAGCCATCTTTGAATGAGTTAGCAACTATCAAAAAAGTGTCTTGTTTTTACTTTAAGTTTGAAGAAGTTCTTCAGTATTCATTGAAGCTTCTCCACAGTTATGTATGTCACAATAGAAGAATTCACATTTTTTAAGTGCACATGAAATATTCACCAAGAAAGGAAAAGTGAGAGAGAAAAGAGATTTTTTTTGAAACATCTCACAATGTATATGCCCTGACAAAAATTTAATTAGACTTAAATCAACAAAAGTAAATGTCTTAAAACTTAAAAAAAGTAGAAAAACAAATCATTGGAACCAAATGAAAAGGAAAACAGTTTAGCAAAAAGAAGAAAGAGAAAAATCAATGATCTAATTTTCCACTTTAAGCAGTTATATGAGAACTAACTATAAAGTCAGTAGAAAAAAGAAATAAAAATTATAATAGAATATAGAATAATAATAGATAAAAATCAATGACATAAGAGGTAAGGTTTTTAAAAAGAGATATAAAATTGATATACTTCTAGGGACATTCATTAAGGAAAACAGAGACTCATATTTCCAATGCTGAAAATGACAGAGCAATATTATGATGATCCTCAGACATTAAAAGGATAGCAAAAAATTATTATAACTATCTTTATGGCAATAGATTTGACAACTCAAATGAAATGAACAAATTCTATGAAGACACAAAAATAATTTAGGATTAGAAAAAAAGTATAGTGTTCAATACCAATTAAAGACATTGTATTCATAATAAAAATATGTACTAGGCCCAAATGTTATCTCTGTTGAATCCTGTTTGCCTTCTATGATAGATATAAATACAAGTCCTTCATAATTTTTTATTAAGTAAATGGATGAAGAGTGAAAATTTCCCAAATCATTTTACCTTTTTATGCTATCAAAACAAAACAATGACATAGAAAAAGAAAAAGAAAACTACAAACTTTTATCTTGGAAAAAATAAATAGAATAAGTGAGGATTATTAAAAAATGCCACATTGGTTTAACATTCTAAAATAAATCAAGGCAATTTACCATACTAAAATCTTAGGGGAAAAAACATATAATAATTTCAGTGCATGCAACTATACACTCACTCATTTCAAGTGGAAATATAAAATTACACAACCACTTTAGAAGACTTTGGCATTTGCCTATAAAATTGGAAATATACTTACCATGTGATACAGGAGTTACATTCCTAAATTTTTACCCAAGAAAAATTTAAACGTATGTTTCCTCAAGAATTACACACAAATCATTTATATTCATTTTGGCCAAAAGAAAAATGGAAAACAACAAAGAACCCCCAAACAAATAAACAGCTAATCAAATGGTGGAATACACAAAATGGAATATTGTTCAACAGTAAAAGAAAACCAAAATGTCAATAAATGGATCGATATACATGAATCTTAAAACATTATGCTGAGAAAAATTGCCAGATAGAAATACCAGACAATCACATTCCTATGAAGTTCTAGAAAATACAAAAGTAATTCATCATGTTGAAAATCAGATTAGTGATTGTTTTGGATTTGGGGTGAGTGTGAATTTACTGCAAAACAGCATGAAGAAAATTTGGGGATGACAGATGTATGACATACCTGCCGTGATGGGTTTATGCCACATATGCCTACATCTGCCAAAAGTTTATCAAACTGCACCCTTAATATGGCTGCATTTTATTTTATGCAAATTTTGTCTTAACAACATTGATTTTAAAGAATTGCAGTGACTGGAAAGCATTTTGAGGATTCTTATTGTCCAAAGCTGCAGGGTCAAGGTTGTGCATGTCTCCTCCCTTCCATTATCATAAAGCACTTCTTAGCCAGGTGCCAATTAGCCAAGATCTCCACCTGGGGTGCTGAGTTCTTAATAAAACCCAAGGCCAAAAGGTGAGCACAAACTGCCCCACAACTGCTTACTCTGGAAAAAGTCACCCACACCCCTCCAGAGGTAATTCTCTTAAAGATGTAAATTTGCAGGAAACATTTTTTATGGAGTTTCTTCCCTGTTAAAACATTCCTGTAGTGTCTGCTTATTGTTTTTTTTAATTTTTTATTCTGATATTTTGTTTTGTTTTTAATGCAGCTTAGTATGATGATGGATTTATAGGCTAGTGGGGTGGGAAGAGCTAGATAAATGAATTAGTTCATTCAATACATAGCAAATATTACCAGTCCTGGAACACTGTGTGGGCAAATAGGAGTAAATGGACAAAAAAAGGTTCTTAAGTACACACAATATATATGCAAGTTGAGGGAGACCTGGTGCACTATCATAATGTCAGCCCTATTTAACTCCTCTTAAATTAATTAGCAAAGAAAAGTAGAGGGAGAGAAAAGATTTCTTTGCAAAGTATCTGAACTCAAGTGAAAAATACTTGCACCAAGAAGTGGCAATGTACACCATATAAAAATTGGTGTGGTAGAAGACAAGGGTTTTGTAGTTAGAAAAACCTGGATTTAATCCAAGCTCTTTTTTATACTAGGTTAGTGAGTAAGTACCAATATTTAGTGTAACTAGAAAATAAATGTGCATCCTTTTACCTTGTTTTTGAGAACTTGAGAAAAAAATGAAAGTAATTTGCAAGTTAACATTATAGAAATAGTTGAATGCAATCTGGATACTTTGAATACATTTGCTGTTAATAGTTATTCACATAATAAAATTTAAAAATGATCCACAAAGAGCTAGTGAAACAATTGAGATCTGTAGTCTTCATTTAAAAAAGAAATACAGCATTTGTTGAGAAATTGTTCAACTTCCAATATTTTTAATTGTGATTTAACTTTGTTAAACTTGACCAAAGTGATCAGATTTTTTTTTGTACAGTTTCTTAGGCCCTTTAAGCCTGGGTTTCCTCATCTGTGAAAAATGCAAAGCATACCTACTTTAAAGTTCAGTAAAATACCAGGAACCATTCATTGTAAGTTTTCAGATCAATACTTTTGAATGAAACTAAGTGGAGATAAAGCAAAAGAGTTTATGCTGTTACCTTGGTTGACATCCACTGGAATCCCATAGTTGTTCAACTAAACAGCTTCCACAGTCATCCAAAGTCAACAAATGAGATTGTGTTTTCTATTGCTGAGATCTTGTCACTGTCACTATTCAGGAAGAGTTCACCCTGGTACTGTGAGAACTTAGTAGCTCAATAGAGTGGTGTTTGTTTTCTCCTTTAACTTTTTCTTTTTTGATCGGTTACTCATATTGACAGTAGAGTAAAAGAATCACTGGCTGGTTATGGAAAATTTACCAAATATCCATCAAGATAGCTTTTAATTGGACTGTGCCATCTAAAGAAAATTTACCCTATAGAAATAGGCCCACAAATTTATTTATTTATTTATTTACCTATTTTCTCATTTAATTGGTTTCTTATTGTTATGAAAATAAATCTACTTGAGTAACTTGAATGGTTAGGTCATTAGGTTAATGAACTTAAGAAAAATAGATGAAAGAGAACCCAAGTGCCCTGGTCTCAAAGATAGGCTGATCTCCCAGACTGACTTCCAATTTTCCCTTGCAGCCAAAACAAACTATCCACTACGATGAGTGAAATATATTGGATATCCTATCCTGATTGAGCCTCCAGGTAACTGAAACCCAGATAGCATCATGTACAGCAGAATTTTCAGATGATCCCTGTAAACTTATGGAATTATTAAGCAAATTTTAAACAATTATTGTTTCATGCCATTAAAATACAGGGTAATTTTTTGCACAGAAATAAATAATACAAAATGGATACCTAGAAGTGAGCTACTACCATTGCTATAATTTAAAACATGTGGCAGTAGATTTGGTATTATACAGAAATTATAACAGTGTTAGTAGAGACTAAAGAGCTGTAAGGAAGTATATTTGGAAATAGGCAAAAAGTGTCAGATGCTATATAGTTCCACAATGTCTAAGAACCCTGCAATGGTAGTGACATGGACTCATGAACCTAATAAACTAGTATAAGGATTCTTCCAGGCAGGGTGGTGGAAATAAAAGTTTATTTTTAAAAATTTGCCTATGAAAAATATGGAAAGAAGTGAATGAACTAAAGTTACCATGATTCAGTTTAAAAAAAAACACATAGAAGAAATCTCATAATTGCTAGGTTGGAAAATCAAAATCTTTATCATTCCCATGAACCTTAACACATGAAAGATGCCCAAGGTAAATTAAAACATAGAACAAAATATCAAATTCAGGAATATATTAGTAAAGCCTTACAGTGGAAGAATAGCTCAAAAGGACATCTATAAAACCCATTGATGTGAACTGAGGAAGATTAAGGTCATGTCTACAGAGTATTGAGCTATACACCATGTGCTTTATACACTCTGTTAGATAAAAGGGATTCTAAGAATCTTAAAGGTATTACATCACCACATGCTTACCCTTAATTCAAAATATAAAGAAACTTATCTCAGATATGTAGTTGTGGATTTAATCTAATAGAATAAAACATAACTTGATTCACTATAAATCCACAAGGTTTAAAAAAATTATTAGTTTGAACTAAAGGGACAGAACTAGTTCAAAATGAAAACAGACTTTTAATCCCCCTTGTTTTCCTACAAAGAATACAGGCTGAAAAAATTATCTGGCAGCATACACAAGATTATTTTTTATTAAATAGAATAAATGACTCAATACAGCCAATGTTTTCTACCAAAGGTAAGAGAAAAAAATACATATTTACATGGATTTCAGAATTTCTATGAACCAGTGACATCTATGAGTACTATTTCTTCCTTGTTAGAATAGGGATGCTTAGTGCTGTTATTAAGTCAATTTCTTGAATTTCATAATGGGTATTTAGGAAAATCAGGTAATTTGGTGAGGGGACTTATTTCTCTATGCCATCACATGCAGGAACAGGTACCCAAGGACACCCATTGCTACCTTAACCTGATTTATTTGATGAAATTCTAGATTTACTATATGCTGATGCTATAAGTAGTTGAGGCTCTTTGAAGTCTTACAAGAAGATGAGTAAGAGGAGTGACATGAATTTTTGTGGCCCCCCCAAAAAAATAGACTATGCTACCTAGTTTCCAAAGATGGAATAAATAATGCATTTCCCTTCCTCTATGTATGCTGCATTTCTAATGTCAGGACATGGTAATTATTTCAGTGCATCTTGAATTGAGGATGATTTTGTGACTGGCTTTATTATAGACTTCAGGGAAAAAATAATGTTCTAATCTTGAAAAATTGAAGACTTAATTCTACTGGAAACTTCAACTCTCTGACTCATAGAATTCAGACTCAATACTATGATAATGTCAAGTCACTCAGAGAGGCCCCATAAAGAATAATTGAGACACCCTTGTAGATGGTCCCAGGCAAGCTCCAAACTAATATCCAGCTCCAACAAGCAGCCATGTGACTGAGTCAATGAAACCCTTAGAAAGCTGTAACAGTAGCTGCCAGCGCACCCAGCAAATGAACACCTGAAGGGCACCAACTTAATGCTAAGAATTAAGAGATGGATTGTTGCTCTAAACCATCAAGTTGTGGGGTATTTTGTTACAGAACTACAGATAACTCAAACAAATACAGTTTGAAAACATCAAATCCAAACTAAGCTGACTGTATGAGGAAGCTGCCTCCTTCCCTTTGTTTCTCAGTGACAGTGCTCAGCCTCATATCCAAATAAATGTTGAAAAATGTTTGATGCATATTAATTGATTTAGTCAACAAGATGTTAATACAACAAGATGTTAATACACAATGACAAGAACATGGAAAATAACTAAAACAGTGATCAAATAATTTTTCTTTAAATAGAAAAAAGACTTTCATTGTGTAAGTCAGTAAAAGAATGTTCTAGGAAAGGAATGTCAATAAAATTGCAAGATACAATGACATAAAGCAGAAAAGTATTTTTAAAGTTTTTTTCCGATGCAGAAAAAGATCATTGTAAATGTTTTTAGTTTGTTCACAAACCCTTTGACACCTCATTTCCAGAGGTTGAGCTTAATTTTTTCTCCTTAAGTTTGGGCTGGATATTGTGTCTTACTACTACTATACAATATAGGACAAAAAAGACATTGTGCTACTTCTCAGATTATATTTTAAAAGACACTGTTGCTTCACTTATCTTTCTCCTTGCCTGCTTCTGAGAGAGCCAGCTGCCCTGTGAAAGGACACACAAGCTATGCCAATGAGAGGCCCTTCTGAGGAGGAATGAAGAACAGCTCTGTGAATAGGCTTCAAAATGGAGTCTTCAGTTCTAGTGAAGTTTTTCAAGGACTCAGTCCTGAAAAACTTCTTGAGTACAACCTCATGAGAAACTCTGAGCCATAACTACACATGAAAGCCATTTTCAAATTTATAATTCACAGAAAATATGAACTTATAAAAATTTGGCATTTTTGGTTGCTAAATTTTTGAATAATTTGTTACACAGTGATGTGTAACTAGTCAAGATTTTGATAACTGGAACTGTGGTGTTTCCATACCAAAAACATGAAGCATGGGACAAACTTTGTTATTAGACCATTGATAAACACTATGAAGGACTTGGAGGTATGAATGAAATCCTGAGAAGCATTGAAGAAATGGCTAATTAAAAATGCCTTTGTTACTAGTTCAGAAAGATCAAAATGATGCTTCAGAGTAGCATCCAGTCAAACAAAAGCCCCATCATTGTGTGAAAGGTTATGTTTCATAGATCTCCTCAATCAGACAGTAACCCTTCTAAGAAGCTTGAAGATATTGTCTCACAGCCATATAGACAAAAGCCCAAGTTACTTTTGTACTGCTGGTCTAATAAATTCAGAAAACCAAGAAAGTTTAGAAAAGAATTGTGTTTTCAGGAAAGCCACCAGTTTGGACTAAAAGGAATTGAGAATGTATAGAATGAAAAGGGAACTTTGGAAGCAGATTACTCAACTGTAACATGTAATATCTTTTACTACAAAGAAAGGATAACTTAGAAAATAAGATCCAAACTCCAAAAGATAGACGAAGAACTATGGAAAATCATTACCTAAACTTAAGTTTTGATCAAGGCAGTTACTACACAAGCCCAGAGAGATTTCAAATTTGCTATGTACCAGTGACTCCTCATTGAATCCCCTTTCCTCCTTTTGTCTATTTATTTCATAGATTTAGAACATTCTTCTGGGAGCTGTAAATAAGAAGCTGCACCTATGGAGCTTCTGCACCTGGATGTAATTCAGACTTGAGTTGACGGTATAAAGTAACAGTGCTTTTGGTCTTCATGAGGAAGATATATATATATATATATATATATATATATATATATATATATATATATATATATAGTAGATGGACACAACACAATGCCTTTATATTTTTGTGGTGCTGAGGATCAAACTGGTCTCGCTTGTGCTAGGTGAGCGCTCTACCGCTGAGCCCTCTACTGCTGAGCCACAATCCCAGCCCAAGAACTGTATTTTTTATGTGTGGTTAGTGTAAATAAACTGGGCCCAGAGGGAAGATTGTGATGGTTTTAAAATACCTACATGCTCTTTGATATTGCTCCTTTCAAAGGGCAGAGCTTAGTTCACACCCAACCCCTCTGAGTGTGAGCTAGATTAAATGGCTCATTTCTAACTACAATCTATGACAAAAACACAGGTGTATAAGTTAGGACAAAGGCAGCTTCAATCCCCTTCCCTCTTGGATCACCTATTCTGGGGGGATCAACCATTATGTTGTGTGGCCCTCAAATCACCTTGAGGAATAGTTCATGTGGCAAAAGACTATGGCCTTTGGTCAATAATCAGTGAGGAACTGAGACCTGCTACCCACAGCACTGGAGTGATCATGGAAATAGATCCAAAGTCTTATTCAGTCTCCAGTTAATTTCAAGAGTGGTAGACAACCAGCCAAAAGCCATATGGGAGACCTTAAGGAAAAAGATAACATCCACATTTCTGAATAACAGAAACAATGATGTAATAACTTGGTTGCTTTAAGCCATTTGGGGATAATTTATTATGCAGTGGTAGTTAACTAAAAATATCATTGATAATCAATAAGAGTGATGTTTTAGTTTAGTAGTGTGCAAAATTTGAGGAACTTTTTTTTCAGATTTCAGTATCAAACTTTGATATATAAGTTAAATTGCATCAGCAATTAGGACACACTTTCCTAGCTAAAGTTTTTACTGAATTAATATTTACCCTAGCACTTAAAATCATTTGAAGCTCTTCAATATAAGTATGAAAAACAAGGAATGAAAGCCAGATATAATGTATCCATTTCATAAATTAATAAAAATTCTATATCTTTAAAAGGAATATTTTGTGTAGAATTTATCTTCAGTACATTCAATTAAATCAAATGGAATACTGCAAAATTTCAATTACTATCTTACTATCTATCTCAAAAGAGAGATTTCTCTACAGCTTAATTTTGAAGTGCCACAAATTAAAACAGAATGTTAAAATCTTTGACTTTCCTTAGAATTTATGTACCACTAATATTTTTAAAAAGTGATCAATCAAAATATTAAAAATAAGATGATAAATTGGGAACAGAATGACAATATATAAAAACATAAAAGTATTACTAAGCCCCTGCAAATGTCTTTATCTGAGCAATCTTTAAACTGGTTGCTGAGACAAAAAGAGAAACAAGGAAAGCTTTTAAATATTATTCTTGTTACACAGCAGAGGAAAAGTAAGATATTTATCTTCAGAGAGATATTTTTTTCCTGGAACCAAATGCAAATGAGATTGTATCTAAAGATCTCTTATATATATATGACAGATTGAATAATGAGTTTTTTGCACTAAGCAACATTTGGATCCCAGATTAACTCTTGTAGAAATCATATGTATAGGCAAAAAGAGCAGTGCTAACTGACAAATCGGTGAAGGCATATTTTGCTGGGTATTGAGATCAAGGGGCTTCAGTAGTTCCATTTTAGTTTGAATCATCTTACCTTATAGGGATGGGACTTGTAGTCTACTGGAATGTTAACACAGATATTTGTTCATTTGCCTGAACATATCTTATGCAAATATTTTCAAGTGCTGTATTGACAGTCATTTACAGAAGAATCATCTGTTACATGATTGTCATGCTATATTCCATGTGATTAGCTTCAGTGAGCCTGAATCTGTGAACTTGAGGAAAGCAAAATTATCACTCTTTCATTAAGAGCCAGTTTTATACACTCAAACATATGTAAAATATTCTCTTGGGTTTGTTTGCTCAAAATTATGGTCTTTTTAAGTAGTTTAGACCATACAGAATATATATATAAACAATATAAAAATATAAATATATTGGTATATATTAAATATAAAAGTATATATTAAGTATAAAAATTGGTATATATTGACCAGTGTGTGTGTGTGTGTGTGTGTGTGTGTGTGTGCGCACGCGCATGCGTGGGCACACACACACACACACACACACACACACATACACGAGTACATGGATGTGTGTCCATATTCCAGATCCAGCCAGTTCTATTCTGATGCTAAAGCACCAAATATAAATTCTCCCTTCTTATTTTTTAATCCAGAGTATAGATATGGGAAAAAGAAAACTGAAGAATGGTTAACTAATTAGTTAGCAAATCAAGATAAATGCAAAGGAAGCACATACTCTACTCAGCCCTCAGGGTTCCTAGCCAGGAGACACAGGAAAGTAAATAGTTCAATGTCAATTCAGATAAGACATCTCCTGTTCCTCATTCTTTACCCCTTCTCTTTCTTTTCTTTTCATTATCTCCTGTTTTTCTCTGTGTTTCTTCACAAAATATTTCTTTTCTACTCATAATTATTTCACTTTCTGATCCTGTTCTTCTCCAAATACTCAGATTCTCTTCTAAAGGATGCCCATAGGAATTTATAGGCATAACAGTCAATAGTTGCCAGTTATTAAATGTTTTGAGTGTGTCAGACATAGTCCCAGAAGCTTTATATATATATTTATTTATATTATTCCTATATTTATGAGAAAGATTTCACTGTTATCTCCATTTACTGATGAGGAAACACGAGCACCTGAAGGGTTAGTGATTTGTCAGTGGTCACACAGTGACAAAAGTTGGCTTTCTGCCTCTGTAACCCACAGTTTTATCCACCACATCATACTGTGTTTGTGTTTGCATTCTTAGTATTTGTTATATTTTTACAACAACAACACTGTATGTACTTTCTTTGTAATTTAAAAAGCAGGTGAATCTTGAAAAATATTCACAACAGGCTGTCAAAAGGTAATGTCACTTTGAATCCATTTAAAAAAAAAAAAACACGTACTTACAAACACATACAATTGTCATTTCCTTATATAACTAGTGTGTGACTAAGTTTTATCTACCTTTATTTTCTTTGCCTATGATTACATTGTATTTTAAATAATTTTTGATTCTGGGATTTTAGGTTGTTTAAAAATATATACTTTGTACCTTTGTTTTAAAAGATCAAATGTTAAAGGTAGTCAATTTGAGCATGAAGTTGGTTGCAACATTAAAATAAAATTGACTTCAGGTTTGTATCTTGGACCCCAAGGCTAAATAAATATATATTTGTGGTTGGGGATGGAGAGAGGTTATTTCACACTGACTATGATACTCTCTAGCTTTTCTAAGCACTTCTAGTTTTATAAACATTGGTAATAAATGTAATATTTTATATTTGAAAAGACATGTTCACTTTCTTTGTTAAAGGAAAGATTGACATTATCGCTGTAGACAAGGTAATATGTTGTAACAAATAAAGCCTGGATCTCATGGCACTGGATCTGGATTTAAATTAGCATGAGCTCTTTTATAAGCCCTGTAAATTGGCCCAATTATCAACAATGATTTTGTGTTAGTGTTCACATACCCATGTGGATCAAGCCTGATAATATTTTATATAAATGGCTTTGAAAATTTAAGTGTTAAGTGTACAATATAGAATTTAGCTTCATACTCAACATGTAATCAATTTAATTGCTTATTTCTGTTTTTGCAGAATTTGAGGACAATAAATTTAATTTTCTTGAGTTAAAATTTTCATTCATCATTATATTATTAGGCAACTCTCCTGGGCAAAAACCATTATTCTCAATACAAATAATAGGAAAAATGTACTAATTGTCCAAATACTTTAACGTTTATTTCTTTAGGGCAAGAGAACCTCCTTTCTGAAATATAGGCAGCAGATATTAGTAACATATTGTGAATTAAAAAAATAGATTAGAAGGCCTGAGACAGCTTTAATTAAACAGAGCAGAGACATCATTTTATAAATCCAGGGTTAGGCTTATATTTTCTCTTTGTCTGTTAGAACCTTGATTCTAAGAAGATAAATTTAGTCCCTAGTTATAAAACACCAGCAGCTCCTGCTCTAGGAAGCCCCTATGGGTCCTATTGTTGGATACCAAATTACTCAAGAATTTAATTGCTTACAACAATAAAAATTTATTATGTCTAAAATTTTTGAGTGGCTCAGTTGGGGTGATATTGGACCATCACATTTTTCTGGCTCATTGTGTGTCATGAGGTTTCAGGCAAGACATCAATCACTGGAAGCATCAGTCATTAGCACCTTACTAGATGCTGGCAGGAGGCCTCTGTTGCTTGTTGTCTATTTGTCAAGAGTCCTCTTTTTTAACCCCATAGCCTTCTCATAGGCTACTTGAGTACACTCACTATACTGGAGCTGGCACTGCTTCCCGCTCCCTGCCATTAGCAAGGGATTCAAGAGAGCATAGAAGCAGAAAGGTTCAGTGAATTTTATGGTCTATTCTCTAATCACAGTAAAGTTCTATTTTGCTCTATTATTTAAAAGTGAGGCATAAAGTCTAGCTCACAGGGAAGGGGAGGGAAATTAGGTTCTATCTTTTAAAAAGTGTAAAAAAATTGCAGAAGTGTTTCAAACTACCTCTGATAAGGGTGCTTCAAAGCTCAGTAAACATAACAAACCTTGCACCAGCATAGTAGAAATCAGAAAAATGAAAATCAGTGACACAAGGAAGTGCCACTTAATGTTTTCCAGGTAAAGAAAATTTAAATCTCTGAAAATAGCAATTGATGAAAAGGATATAGAGAATTAGGAGTTCTTACTACTGTGAAGGGTAGAAATGTTGGACAAACCTTATTGAAGCTTTTAACTGACTCACCTTATAGCCTAGCAGCCTCTCTTCTAGACACATGTAAAATTCTCAGCACAAACACACAAAGTATTAAGTTCAAAGGTGTTTATCTTGACATTATATGTAGCAGAAAAAAATGAAATAATCTAAATATCCAACAGAGAAATACAGAAATAAATAGTAATGCATTTATGTATGTTGTTGCTATACAGGCGTGAGAATCAAAAATCACTTTACATTTATCCATATAAATAGAATTTGAAAAAAAAAGATGTTTATGGTTTTTTTCTAGCCCAGGTGCCCATCAAGAGATGAATAAAAAAAGAAAATGTGATATATATAAACAATGGAGTTTTATTAAGCCATATCTAATAAAGATTGTCATGTCATTTGCAGGAAAATTGATGGAACTTCAGAACATTGTGTTAAGTGAAATACACCACACTCAGAAATCCAAGGATCATCATATGTTTTATCTCATTTGTGGAAGCTGGAAAGAGAAAGGGGATTTAAAAAAGGTGGAAAGGTCCTAAGAAATAGAAGAGACACCTGTAGAGTAGAGGAAAGGGACTAGGGGGAAGAAGAAAGGGAAAGAAAGAAGGAGAGGTATTGAGGAATGAAATTGACCAAATTATCTTGTATTTATGTACGAATATGTAACAATGAACCCAATAATATTTATAACAATAATGCACCAATAAAAACATTTTAAAAGATGGTGAGGGTTTTTTAATGTCTAAATTCAGAATAAACCAGATATTTACAGCTAAGTAGTTAAATCTACAGACATAAATGCATGTGTGTCTATAATATATGTGTAATGAAAATATATTATACATAATTTAATTCATGAGTATAATATTGAAAAATAAAACATCCATGGGTATGATAGAATCCAACTGCAGTTCAGTGGTTTCCTCTGGAAAGAAAGGCAGGAGTATATGAATAGTCAGTGATGTTTACTGTAAAGAATTATAATAAAGAGGAGACAGACAAGGTGCAGAGGCAGGGAAGGTGGCAGAGTGGCTCTTTGTCCAAGCAGCCATGTTTATTTATACCAATAGGTTACATTAGGTGATTAGTACCATACCTACATTATTGTTTAGAGTATCAGTAAAGTTGCTTATGCTGCAGTTACATTTCACAGTTTCAATATGAAATGTTAGGAGCTTTGTGCAGTTCTCAAGAAAGTCCATTATCTGAAGTTACTATTAGGTGGGCAGCTTCTGGAGCACCAGAGCTTGATGAAACATTGTAGTTATCTATCAAACAAATTATTCTATTCCTAGGAGCTATGTGCCTATGATCAAGGTCAAAACCCTCATGGAGAGCATTGCTACAGTGGCCAGGCAGCCCATGTCTTTGACAGGGGAGTTTCCCAGAAGCCAGGCTTTCTGCAACTTTGCACAGATACTTCCTAGCATCAAGGCATTCTGTACCTTTGCACAGAAACTTCCTAGCTACCAAGCATACCATGATCACAAAGAGTATCAGAGACCCAATCCCAAACACAGAACTCCTGCAGTTTACCAACAGAAGTTAGAGTCATCTGCAATGGTATCTTTCTTTAAAAACCAGAACTCAAAATATAATTAAATATAATAAATGTTGAAATCAATACAATCCAAGTGATATATTAAAGGTTATCTGGAATTTTAAGAATACTTAATATGTCAATTTTTAATAAAGCAAACACAACCATGATATGTTAATAGTCAAGCTATATACTCAAGGAAGACAAAATTGAAAAAAAAATGAGATGGATGGTGAGTCTATCACCATTAAACAGTGTAAACTTGGGGAACATCATTTCATCTCTTTAAAGTGTATTCTCTTCATTTGTAATGTGTTTTTTTGTGATTATAAAATAAAATAATATTTGAAGAGCACACAGTACACACTAAACACTAGTTTATCAATTTTAACAAGTTTAAGTATTTTCTCCACTCTAAGAATTATATTCTTCTCTTATATTTTGGTCAAGATACAGTTAGAATTTTATGGTTCTCATATTTGTCTTGAGTCATTCATCTGACAATTGCTTCTCAGTATGTGGAGTCAACCAATCACTTCACTTCTATTAACTACCTAAAATTCAAGATTAATCATTGCTGTTGACTACTGACCCCTCCTCACAGTCACCTTTCTCCATGAAAACATCACAGGATGATATACAGGTATATCTATCTTTGCTGAATGTTGAGATACCTAAATACCATAAGAAAGGAAATGAATTATTATCACTATACTATACTTGAATTAACTATTATATAAACAAAAGTCATCAAAAGCGTTACATCTTTCAGTGGGGGAATTTCATAGATGTCTCCAGTTCCTATTTTGATTCTGCTGTCCTCACGCTTACCTTTTAAAAATAACCCCACAAATAATATCAAATCTCTACCTTGTAAATGTCTGTTTTTTAAAAGAAAGGCTACTATGTACCCATTGATTTGATTTCATTCCTGAGTATGTTCTCCTTACTCTAAGAACACACTCTACCATGTTGCCAGATAGTTCATGGTGGCCTTTGGCATTCCTAGACTCAAGGATTGTCCAGTTTTATGGGGTTGCTTAGATACCCTAAGTTGGTGGGCCCCCCTGTACAGGAGCTGAGCACGCCCCCTTAGCCTTGAGTAATGGAGGTGTGGAACTGGCATTCCATGAAGTGAGAAGCAAGTGGGCCTTACCTTTCCTGGACAAGGAAGTGAAGCTCTGGGATTGGGTGTCACCCAATGGGACTGGGCTACACACCACCCTGTTTATTATAACACAATACCTTGCCTTATTTGGGTGGAGTATTCTATAAAATGTCTTCCCCTAATAAATACTGGCATTCGGGTGTGCTTACTCTCTTGCCTCTTGTCTCCCTTGGTCTCATTGTCCTCCAGCTTGGAGCTGACACCTGAAGTCTCAGAGCTGTCCCTGACCCCTGGAGAAAGGTATTTCTGTGTTTGTGTGGTCTTTTAGTTGCCAGCCCAGCCAGCTGGCAACACTAAGACTTGGAGTAAATTTTAGAGCAGCCACAAACAGACCAAGTTAGTTCTTTTGGAAAGTATAAACTGCACATAGGCACATAGTTTTGTTTTTCTTTATGTCCAACTTGTATTTTATTCAATGTCTTCAACATATGTACACTTACACCTGAACACACCCATTTCTCAGACACATTTCAGGATAGCTCCTAAATATGTTTTGTGGAAAATATTTTCCTAATAGCCTCCCAAATAGGTAAGACCATCTATCTTACAGTAAAGTTATTATTCAGTTTTAATTGTATAGTTTCCTCATGACATACCCATTCTCAAAGTGCATACCCATGCTAGAATTAAAAAGATAAGACTTTCTAGATCAAATCCTACCTAGTGTTACTACTTCAGTTGTGCAAACACCAAGCTAAAGATTTTTAATGTCACTTTTAAGAGAGTAAGTTCTTAAACATGACTTTTTCTTCCCCACACCTTCTGGTGGTGGTGGAAGAGAGGAGCACCTGGGAGAGAAAGGTTTTTTTGTTTTGGAGTAGGTGAAACAGGATCTTCAGCCAATTCCTATCATTGTTATCATTTCTTGTTAAATGAGTGTACTTTCCATTTGCCTTTATGGAAGAAACATTTACTCTAATTTCTTATGCAGTGATTTTTCTCCAGATGAATACTTTATCCTTAGGTTTTTTTCTTTTTATTTTGGATATTTAATGTGCATAATATATAAAACCACCTGGACTTCTCTATATTATAATAAATGAATTGAATTCAAGAGATATATATTTTAATTACTTATCTTGGTAATCAAAGAAGGAAAAGAAATCTCATGATACTCATGCATCTAGATAGCAAATGAGGAAGAGTAAAAGAGGGGAGGCAATTAAATGTGATGATTTGAGAGTAAACAAGGAGTTATTCACTCTTCATCAAGCTGAGATCTAGTGTCAATTTTAAAGTAAATTGCTATCAGCAGCGATAATTTGTTCACCAAAAGGCAAATGAGAGAAAAATCAAATGAATTAGGTTGGATGGACACCATCTTCTTAGACAATTCAAGTGAGATTATACAGACATTTGCATTCCAGGTATGCTACTAAAAATATTTTGGAATCAGAACAAGAGCTCAAAAATTACTCAGCTTCTAGAAACTTTGGCAACTAATTGCTTCTTTTTTTAAAAAAATAAAGTTTTCTCTTACAACAACAAAAAATGTCTTTTATTTCAATTTGAAAAACAGTCATCCTTTAAATTAAATCATTGTTTATCAGGGAAAAGTTAATTGAAAAACATGTTTTTCTAACTAAATGGAAGCCTGCATCATGCAGGCAATAAACATTCTTGCTTGAAAGGAATTCTTGCTCCTTCTTATAAAACTGCAATGGGAATAAAATAGAAAAGGGGGGTAAAACAGGAGAAAAAAAGCCCCACACAGCCCTGTAGTTGTGTCTAGTTTAGGAGCCAAATGGGATTTCGAAGCCTACAATTTTTTTATTCACTTCCAAATTTAGCACCCACAAATTTCCTATTTGGATAATCATGTTCCCCAAATCTGAGTGCAAGTCATTTTTTGAGAAATGCTAGTGTCAGTTGCTCCTTGTTAACAACCATAGCTAATCTAACAAACATAGGCATATCACAAATTGGACACTGATTTCTAATTCTGTTTGTTTGTCTTCTGGTTTTGATTCTTTGATTTTTATTTCTTTTTTTAGAAATAATTTACTGTAACTAAAATGACATATATTTTCCAATGTGCTCTAACAAAATTTTTTATGAACCCAGTGACAGGAGATCATGAAGCCCTTCCTGTTAAAGTTGATTGCTGTTTTTCTATATCATCCACTTTTCAATTAACTCAATGCTGTTAATTCTTAAGATTCACAAAGAGCCTAGCATGGGGCCTCACTTACAGTATATGTTCTGTTAATGTTTGATAAGGAATGAAAATTATTCTTTCTCTTGATCTTATATGTCAATCTCTTACAACCCCCAAGAAATTGCCTTGTAGAGTGGAGAAAGTAGTTTGTATGCAATGAATATTTGCAAATCCATAACCAGGTATAATCTTGACCCTGAAAAAGAATACATAGATTCAAATTTTGAGTGTCTCCTTTGGCTCACATCTTTTTCACTTAATTATTCCCTCAAATCCTGTAAAACTATATTACCTTCATTGTTTTAAATGACCAATCTGAAGTTCAAAAGACAAAATTACTTCTACCAAATATGCAAATATTTTATGTTGGACAAGAATTAAAATCTGGATTTCAAAGCAAGACATTTATCCACTAAACATAAAATGAAAGAGAGAAAAGATATACAATCACTGATGAATTAAAGCAAACCTAATTGGGTATAGTGGTGCCTGCCTATAATCCCAGTGACTCAAGAGGCTGAGGTCCCAATGGATAATCAATTTTATAGTGGGAGAAGAACAGGAGTATTGGGTTTGAGAAGAGACTGTCATTGAGAGAAGTGGTAAGGCAAAGGGAGGCCACAGATGAAATGAAGAAATATATGAAAAAAAATTCCAAAGGAGAATCTCAGAAGTCCAAGATTGAATTGATTTTACACAGAATGGGAGGAAGTTTACTATCCATTAAGAACCACATATAATAATAAAAGCATCATAAAGTGACATTCAAGAGGTCAGGAGCCAAATGGAGTTGGTTTTTCTATTTGAAATACAGAATATTTTATTTTTCTGACATTTTCTTTCCCTCTTTTTGACCCGGTGAACTCGTGCTATTCTTCAACAACAATTTCAAATATTCTCCCATAAAATATTCTCAGATTCCCAGAGTGAACCCCAATCTCTGACTTATCTATGAACTTCCTATAATTTTTGCTTCAGGTAGAATTTACCACATCACTTTATACTTGTTGATGCCCATAGAGAGGGACTTCCTTAATATGTGAACTGGTTTTTATTCATATTGGATTTCTTGTTAACTACATACCTTGCATATAATAGATGAATAAAATATTATTTACTTGAGGCATGAGAAAATTCATTATGGGCAGGGTAGTTTTGCTCAACTCAGACTTTTCTAATATATACATATTAATCTGATGAATTGAGAACTCAACTCCAAGGTCTTAAAGAAGGAAAACAGGCCAACATTTTGGGGATGGTACAGACAATATGGCAATTAAAATCCCCCTGTAAGTATGAGCAGGACATATTCACAGTCAGAATTCCCCAGAAAAATGAATATAGCTGGCTGGCAAAATATGGGATGTAAATGTTTTCTTCTAGACTATGTGCTACTGGGTCTTCATTTTCAGTTGCATTTTTAAAACTAAGATGTGGTTATGGGTGTAGTTACATGGCAGAGCACATACCATGCATATAGCCCTGGATTCAATCCCCAGCACTAATAAATAAATAAATAATAAACTAGAAGAATTAAATTGAATTTCAAAGCACCACTTTTATAGCACTCTTCTTACATATTGGAATTAGAGGGTTTTTTTTTTCTTTTTTTTTCTTGTTCCTCTGTTATTGTTAGCTCAGGGGCCATGATATTTACTTATGTGTTTCTTCAGTTTTTTTTTTCCACATCAGAAATAAGGGATTGCTTATCCGTGGCTTATTTACTTGACCTTTCCAATTGACCAAATTATACAACATATACAAATGTATTACAGTAAAACCCATGTCATGTATAATAATAATGCACCAATAAAAATAATTAAATAAATGAAAAAAAATAATTTCTTGTGGTATGTGATCCAAATTTTTATTGATTCATTTGATTAAATGAACTGGGTGAAACCCAAAATCAAGACCATAAAGAATTCAAATTCTTTGTAGTTGGCAATTCCTAGGAATACAATGTTATTCTTGCATCCTGAATATTTATTATGTTTTCCTTACCCTGATTGGAAAATCACAAATGAATTTTGAAAGAGTCTTTATAACACATAAATATATAATTAAGCATGAGAAAGATGAATAAGGAATTCAGTTAATAGTCATACCTGGGTAAAAAGTAGGAATCATATGAATTCTGGATAGCTGAATACAGAGGTTATTGTTATTTGTTTCTTGCTTTTGTACCAAGGATTAAACCCAAGGGTGCTTAACCACTGAGGCATATCCCCAGCCTGTTTTATTTTTTATTTTGAAACAGGGTTTTATTAAGTTGCTCAGGTCCTTGCTAAATTGCTTACTCTAGCTTGGGACTTGTGATCCTTCTGCCTCAGCCTCCCTAGCAGCTGGGATTACAGGCATGTGCCACCATGCCCAGCAACCACAAGTATATTAATGAGATCTGAGTCAAGGTTAATACTTAAAGCTGAGTGATTCAGTACTAATGTGTTCACAATCCTGTTCATTCTTTTTCATGTATGTGAAATATATAGAGACAGTTTAATGAGACAGGTTAATATTACCATAAACAATAAAGATTCCTACAATGACATCACCTAGGCAGTGCATCATGGCTGAAAAGTGGCTATTACCCAAGAGAAATCTAGTGCCCATCTTCTTACTCTCCAACAGATCTCTAATTTCCGCGCCCTCCTGTGAGTAATCTTGTCCTTCACAGTAGGCTGGGTCTATCTCCAGCTGCAGGGAATGCAACTGATCATTTCCTTTGCAATAAATATTTGAGGCAGGGGATATAAAGAAATTTTGGACAATGAGAGGGAAGGGCCATGTGAGGGGATTCTAGAAAAGATTTTAGTTTTAGAATGAAGATACACAACAAAAATTGTTGCTTTCCTGCTTTGCTACCTGCATGTGATTCCTGGAAGGGCCTGCAGTCATGTTAATATCATCTTGATTCCACGGGCCCAGTCTTCTGTGTTAAGTGTATACATGGAGAAGAAATAACAGAAATTTGGGACAGAGACAGGTTAATGAAACATTGAATTAACGAATGACTGTGGTCTTTTCTGTGAGATAAAAATATGCTTATTTTAACGTTATTTTTAAGTTGTGGCTGCTAAACTTTCCTAAATGATTCATCATTTTCTTATTCTTCTGTTGGATTATTTTAGAATGCATTCTTAGGACTAGAGCTTTTATTCATATTTGATCTTGAAATGCATTTTAAAATTGCTTTTCAGTAAAACTGTAAAATTCAATAGCCCTGTAAAGTAAAGACAGAATAACAACGAAGATTATAATGTCTTTTATGAGTAACCAGCATGTTATAATTTTTTGAGAACTAGTGATCATATACCCAGGAAAAAACAATTCACAAATGAGCCTGAATTCACAATATTGCTTAAAATTTTGGACTGTGTAGACCTTTTGGAGTCAATTTATTGTGTGTGAATTACAGAACAGAAATCTCTATTATAGAATTTTAAGTAACATAAATACTTACACCCTAATTATTTCTTCTAGTGATTGAGGATGTTGATGTTAAAGAAAATTCCAAGCTAACTTTTATTTTCATCTATAAATACCTTTTATGTTCCTGGAACAGGTTAAAGACTTTGCAGTTAATGTGCTGCTACGTGTCCCTCACCAGATTCAAGACCATCTTATGTCTTTTCACTGGTTTTCCTTTGCTTCTTCTTTTCTAAAACTGCTAGAATGGATACTATTTTTAGACTTTTTCATATCCTTGTCTTCTTGCATTGGAGAAGGTGACTCTGGAATCATTGGCAAACACCAGGCATTTTTAATTATAATTAGCAAATTGTTGTAAACAGAGAAAATAAAGGAGCCAATGGCTGTCAGAGTCATTAATGCTGATTAAACTAGGCTGTGTGGGCCCATGGTTTGCTTTGAAGCATTCACGTTGTAAGAAATCCAGCCTGCTTTCCTCATTGCCATGGTAATATTCAGGTTTTCATGGATATATGATGGGTAGAGCATTTTCTATCCACTGCACATTAGCTTAGACCAAAGTTGTATTTGCCTAAATAAAAGGGAGGGGGGTGGAATGAAAAGTGTGTGTACTTGTGGAAATCTAACCAATCCATTCTCCTTTTAATCATTAAAAGAGAATAATTACATTATATAGACACTCCCATCCCTACCTTCACAGATATATTCCCATGCACTAATATTAATAAAATATTAGAATATGTTTGAAAATTTCTATAGTCTTCATCCTTGAGTGATGAAGTACTTTTATTTATTTGTAGCTGCTTATCATTTATTTATTTTGTGGTTCTCCCCCAAACCCAAGGCATTGCACATGCTAATCAGGAGCTCTGCCTCTGACCTATATCCTCAGTCTCTTTTTATTCTTTTTGTTGTTGTTTTTGTCTTTTGGTAATCGGAATTAAACTCAGGGGTGGGTGCTGTAATACATTCACAGCCCTTTTATATTTTATTTTGAAACAGGGTCTCTCTAAGTTGCCAAGGCTGGCTTCAACTGTGACACTCTCAGCCTCCCATTTGGGGGAATTATAGGCATGTGTCACTGTGCCTTGCCCTCTTCTCATTCTTAATAAAGGATTCTTAAATAATAGAAAAAAATACAGGGAAGCAAGCTACCAGTAGCAAAAAAGCTTGTGCATTTACCACATATCTGGTACAATGCCAAACCTTTAATGCATGTGGGTATCATTTAATTTAATCATTTAAACTATTCTATGAGAGAAATTATGCTAGGGCTGGGGATGTGGCTCAAAGGTAGAGTGTCTGCCTGGCACACACAAGGCACTGGTTTTGATCCCCAACACCACAAAAAAAATAATTAAAAAAAAATCATCATGCTCATTTTACATGGAAGATTATACTTTAATGATCCTAATAGTCTGATATCTATATAAGACTTATCTATATAAAAAAACCAAGATTCAAATTCCATATTTGCAAAAACTGGCATATAATTTAATATTTGAATATACATATATTATGTGTGTATCTATGCTTTGATATCTATTAAATTTTATATGTATGGCCTTGAAATACAAGGGAGATCAGTAGAATAGAGGAAAGGGACCTGGGGAAAGAGGGAGGGAGAGAAAGTGGAGGTACTGAGGATCAAAACTGATCAAATTTTATTGTTATATTGTGTGCATGTACAAATATATAATAAAAAAGTTCCACCATTACACATAATTATGATGCCCTAAGAAGAAAAATATATATATCTACATATGAGTGTTTATATATTTCTCTTTCTGGTGTTCTCTCTTTTAAATCTAATCTTTCATAATTAAACTTCTTTTTATTTGTACAAATGAATCTTCATCTTCACCATGTACATCTTTGGTAAAGTCAGTCTCTAAATTTCCTTGAATGCTTTATCGCATAAACCTTAATGATGTAAAGAAAATAATTGCTTTTACAAACTTTTAATTAAATAAAGCAAAGTCTACTCAAATTTAAAGAGATTCCTTTTGATTGTAATTTAGAATCTAATAGCCAAAACACACATAGATATTATATTTTTAAACTAACACTGAAATTTTAGTGTCCTAAGTTCAGATATATGTCAATCTGTAAAAGTGTCTCTTTCTATGATTTTTTAAGAGAGAGAGAGATAATTTTTTAATATTTATTTTTAGTTTTTGGCAGACACAACATCTTTATTTGTATGTTGTGCTGAGGATCGAACCCAGAGCCACGTCCCATGCCAGGTGTGCGTTCTACCACTTGAGCCACTTCCCCAGCCCTTTCTATGTTTTTTTTACATCAGGTTTCAAAATAAATTTGTTTGTATTTCTCTGTTATTACCCCATTCTAGTCTAATGAGAAATTAGCTTCTTCACAAGCACATACTGGTTTTCAAAATTTTGTTTTCCTTTAAAAAATCATTATTGAAAGATTGTTCAGATTCAGGTTATCAAGGGAGGTTCTGGATTAAATGAAACACGAAAGCCCTGACACTTGCTGATTCTAAAGTATCTGCAGCCTCCATTGGCCACAATGGAGCCAGGATTCTCAACAAGCACCTGAGAAAATTGGTCCCTCTGTTGAGGAGCTCTTTCATCTTCACCACGCCTTCAGCACAATTTAGGATGTATGTATTTTCATAGCAAATGAGTATGTATTTTTTTCGCTTTTCATAAATTTTGTATTTTAAACATATCTTCAGGAAATTTACCTTCTTTGAAGGAAAGGAAGACCATCATACTTCTCCTTCACCCTACTGGCCTTTCTCATCTTTTCGTGGGTTGTTGCTACAGAGAAGAAATTGTCATCTCATTTCTCTAATTTGCACTACACGAAGCCAGAAATAATGGTGTTTTCTGCTCGAATGCAAACCAATCACTTATTTGGATGCCCCTGAAAGAACTTAATTTGCTCAACTAGTCAGTATTCTGCCTCCCTTAAAGGATCCCAGACGCACACTTGGACTTTTCTTTTAAGTCACGTTTCTGCCCCTACTCGTCCCCACATACCAACTCCTCAAGCTTTCCCAAGTGAGAGCTGCCTGCCAACCTCTTCCCTTCACCTCCTTCAAGCTATTATTCTGGGCTCTAGTTACCCCCAGCGCTATGTCTCAAACCTAAGGCTCACATTTGCCTAAAGTAAAAAATAAGCAGAGAGAACAGACAACCGGTTTGTTTTGCCACACTTTTTGGGACCATGAGGTAATGCTGACCTATTCAGTAAGTGCTGAAAATGGCTGACAGACATTTAGAGAATCTCAGTGGTGAGAGATGAGGAATGTCCCAGCTAGGCCTGGCAGCAGAGTCCAACCTGGCACACAAGTGGCTTTTTAAGGGGCCAGTGGGAAGAATTTTTAATGTTTCCATTCAGAGCAGGATTTAACTGCTCATTGAGAAACCACCTAGACATTTTGTTTTGCTGGGTGCTAGAATGTGTCTTTTTTTGTCTTTGAACTTTACACTATTCTGCACATTTTTTTAAAGAGAGAGTGAGAGAGGAGAGAGAGAGAGAGAGAGAGAGAGAGAGAGAGAGAGAGAGAATTTTTTGATATTTATTTTTTTAGTTATTGGGGGACACAACATCTTTGTTTGTACGTGGTGCTGAGAATCGAACCCGGGCCGCACGCATGCCAGGCGAGCGCACCACCACTTAAGCCACATCCCCAGCCCTATTCTGCACATTTAAGAGAAGGATCAATTATTAGTCCATGGTTTCTTCTATTGACATTTCTTATTTTCTAACCTGATGTGTGTGTGTTTAAGAGATAAAGAGAGAGAGGAAGAGAATAAAAAGAGATTAAATTAAAGTTGAGTTACTAAGATTAATATGCAAATACTATCTATTATAGTTTTGAGGTCTTCATAGAATTATTCTGTAAAGATCTTTTCCAAATTAATTCAGCATCTGATAAATAAATGACACTATATGATTAGAATAAAAGAGAAAACAAAGAAAATACTCAAAAGGGTGACCAACCGACACACTGTATTACATACATGTATGTTGTGTCTCTCTCTCTCTCTCTCTCTCTCTCTCTATATATATATATATATATATATATATATATATATATATATATATATATGAAACCAGATGTATAAATGTACATATTTTTGTTAAATATACATATTTTAAAAATATACACAATGTAAAATTACTTGTCCTTTCCATTTAACTCACTTCTGTGTCCTGGATTTCCTTCTGTAAAATAGTATTGGCAAGCTTAAGTTCTTTCTGTCTTTCACTATAATGAAGTTTTAAGCTTTGAAGATTTAAAATACCACAGATATTCCAAAGAATAAGTTGATATGAGACTGAGGTACTTTTACAAAAAATTTTTGTGAAGAACTCAAGTAAAGTGTTGAGGGGTAGCTGGACTGTACTAAAAACAATGGAAAAGATGATAACTGATAGGAACAAATCTATAATTAAAATTTTCTGTGGTTAATACAGTTGGGAAAGCAAATAATTGTCCTGGTAAAAAAGACAATCTGCCCCTTGCCCTTCATCATGGAATCTAGAGCAGTGTCAGGATTCCCTTGAGAACTTGCCCTGGTACCTAGAAGAAGCTCCTGGGAAGCCCAAATTATTTTCATCTGATGTTTTAGCTCTGTTCCAGGAAACCAGCACAGGTAAGAAGTAACTCAACTGTGAGTCCAGGTTGCCACATAACCTCTTTGTTGGATCAGTTCAACAACTATAAGTGACCTTTAACTTTACTGGATGACTCTAAAAAATTGAATCTCTGTGATAAGTAGTTTCTCTCATTGGTCTTTTACTAAATCATATCAATTCATAAATATTATTAAAAACATCTTAGAAGAAAATAATAAGGAAAAAAAATTGTTGGTAACTAGGTGTATATCCTAAGACTGATTTCAATGATATACTTACAAGTGGAAAAATAACAGTTTATAGAAGACAGAGTACTTTATAATTGTGGATAGATGTAACATATAGATCTGACAGTTACAAATGTGAACTTAAAATTGATAGTGGTAAAATTACAGAGGGGAAATTAGTAACAGGACATTACCAGATTTCCAAAATTAGAAAATGAGGAGCCAATATGGGTGGAATTATTTGTACCAACTAGGTTTAAATTTTATTTTCTTAGAATCACTAAATTTATAGATGTAGGATTTTGCCACTGATTACAATAGTCAGGACGTAAGCATGAGAAGAATATTGAGCCTAATTAGAAATCCAGGTAGATCATTGTTTTGGCCTCTACCCATAAGGTATTATATCTGAAAGCAGAAACTCAGACCAAACTTTAAGGCTGAACAATATCAAGTGAACAATATGCTCTAACAAAGCACTAAAGATGTAGCACATTGAATGAACAAATGTGTTCTCACAGACAACTATAAGAGTTGGGATTAAAGCTAATGGGAGCAGAGTAGAGACAAAGGAAGGAAAGTAACCATGCACAAGGAGCTGAGAGGATTTTTCCAGAAAGCCTGATGCTGCTTCTAATTTCCCCTAAATATACAGTGTGCAAATAACATAAAAACTCTAATTATGCTTTCTTGTAAATGTAAAAAATATATCTTTCTGTATTTGCAGCAAGAAAGGGAAATAAGAGATTCATGAAAATGAATATTAATGATTTCATAATTAGTTGAATAAACATAAATATGGAGAGGCATTGAATCTCCACATCAATCTCCACATCAATTTCCAGGAGGAAACTTCTTCATTGGTTGACACAGCAACCTCTGTCACCTTCTGCCTAGTTCAATATTTTTTAGTAATAATGTGGATGTAACTGAAGGGATAACTAAAATATAACAGTGTGCTGAAGCCAATATAAAATATGTTTAAGATAAAATTCAGGAGGACTATGATATACTTGGATTAAAAAACTTAATATCACAGATATCATTTCTATCCAAATTCATCCATGGATTTAATGTAATTACAATCGAAATAAAAGAAATTTTTAAAAAATATGTATGGAAATATGGAGTGAAAACAACAAAAAATGATAAAAAGCTGTAGTAATTAAGGCACTAAAAACAACACATCTATACACAGTGGGATCTGGTTGTTTTCACAAATGGTGCTGCTTCAATTGAATATCCACCTTACACTGTGCCCAAAATTAAACTCCAGAAGAACTCAAAATCTAAAAGCAAACATTAAAACAAGGAAGAAAAGAAAAGAAAGCTTCTGAAAGATAAAAAAAGAAAAATCTCATGTCTTTGTAGTAGTCAAAGATTACTTAAGCAGACTTCTTAAATACAAAATCATAGATATTAATGTTATTAAGCTTTTTTGAAATTGAAAATTGTGGTACATCAAGACATTGCTAGTGAGAAAAATGAATTTAAGGACTGGGAAACTATTTGCAATACACATATCTTACTTCTATGGAAATACATAGGAAACTACAAATAAAAATAAAATGTTATAAAACCTTTTTTTAAAATGAGAAAAATAATAAACAGACACTTCAGAAAACAAAATATGCAAATGCTATGAATATGTTTTAAAATATTTAGTTACAGGAAAGTAAAAATTAAAACTGCAATGCACTACTACTACTCTTCCATGTGAATAGCAAAACTTAAAAAGAAAAGAATAAAAGACCACACTGAGTGTTAGTGTGGATGGGAAACAACTAGGATTCTTGTACACTTCTGGTGTGACTTTCAACTGATAAAACCATCTTCACAAACTTTTACCATTATTTACTAATCTGAATATACAATATTCTAATGTAGTCCTTCTACTCCTGTGATTAAACTTAATAGGGCTGGGTGTGGTGGTGCACACCTGTAATCCAAACATCTTGGGAAGCTGAGGCAGGAAGATGACAAGTTCAAAGTCAGCCTTGGCGATTTAGTGAGTCCCTAAGCAACTTAGAACGACCCTGTCTCAAAATAAAAAGAACTGGAGCTGTGACTCAGTGGTTATGTTCCCTGGGTTCAATTCCCAGTACCAAAAAATAATAAATAAGTGAATAAATAAATAAACAAACTCAATAGAAATGAATGATATAGGCCCCTGAAAGCTGCTATACATATTCTCATAACTTTTGTTCATATCTTTATAAATGGCATACTACACATAAATATATAAAATATAGATTGACTTTCATGTAAGTAAAAAGAGATATGATATTGAATTAATCAAGGTAGATACATGGGATTACATACTACACAGATGTTTCTACATATATAAGGCATAAGCAAATCAAATCTATAATGGTAGAAGTAAGAATAGTGCTTACTATCAGGATGTTATTAATTGGAATTAATGACATTTTATTTGTATGCTAAACTTCAATGTAAGAAAACTAAGAAAAATATTTTTAAAACATAAGACAGGGGCTGGGGATGTGGCTCAAGTTGTAGCATGCTCACCTGGCATGCGTGGGGCACTGGGTTCAATCCTTAGCACCACATAAAAATAAAATAAAGATGTTGTGTCCACAGAAAACTAAAAAATAAATATTAAAAAATTCTCTCTCTCTCTCTCTCTCTCTCTCTCTCTCTCTCTCTCTCTCTCTTAAAAAAACACATAAGACAATTGAGCCAAAATTAACAGTAAGAGCATAACTAAATGGTGTTTGCCTTTTTGTACATTTGTGTTTTGATTTTTGAAAATAAATCAGTGTTATCACATTAGCAAGGCAAAAGGAGAAAACATCACCTCAGTATATATAAAAATTAAATTGATAAAATTAAAACCATTCATGATTCAAAAAGAAGAAATACAAGAATCCAGGAATAGATGAGAACTTCCTTAACTGCTTATCTGATAGCATATCCACACAAAAAATATTAAGGCCAAATATATTTAATCATGAAATACTAAAATCCTACTCCCGACAAATTGGAAACAAACAAACAAAAAAAGCATGCTTGCTCTACCACTTCTTTCTTCAACAGTATATAGGATGTCCAGTGTGGTGCAAAAACTACAACAACAACAACAAAAATTCGAGTACAGGGATTAAAAGGAAATTATAAAACTGATAATATGCTTAGACTAGAGGTAGTGTATACAGAAAACTCAAAAGTATCTCAAAGAAAACTTAAAGCAACAATTAGTTTAGAAATACTGATGGGAAAGAATTAATGTGCTTGCTGGCAATGTGGCTCAGTGGCCAAGCACCCCTCGGTTCAATCCCTGGTACCAAAAATAAGTAACTAAGTAAGTAAGTAAATAAATAAATAATTGATATGTAAAATTATTTTTTTTTCTGTAGCAGCAGAAACTTTTAAATTTAACACCATCCCGTTTATTTTCCAAGTTTTAGGGGCCTTATTGAGGAATTCCCTGTGCCTATAGTCTGGAGTGTTGCCACTATATTCAGAAAACCAAAGAGATGTCACAATGAATCTTTTAGGATTTAGGCTCACTTCTTTCTTCCCTATTTGAGTAGCAACAACACTATCTCCTTGGTGTAACCCAAATCAACCATTTCTGTCAGTGGTAACTTCTTTTCTTCTACAAGCAGAAGAAACTCTTAATGTACACAAGACAACAGGTGTATTTTTAAGGTCATACAACCTTACCATATTTTATGGTTGAAGCACTCTCCCCAGAAAAGAGAATGTATAAATTAGATTATAGGAAAGAGGAATATTATTCAATCAATATGAGTAATGGTGACATAGGAAAATCCTATTTTGATACCTTGTTTTCCAGACTTATTGGGAAGACTATGTTTTGGCTTCTGCTTTAATGCATATATCATATCCTGGAGTACAAAGCTTATGGTCAAGCTAGGGCCTTTGCTGAATCTTTAATAGCCTATGTCTTTATTCAATTTGGCTGGCCAATTCCAGGCATACAGAGGAACCAATGTACTCTAGTCATAGGGGCATTGTCTCTCTACTCTTGGCTACAAAATTAATTTCCTAGTCTTCAGCTATATTTGTGTGATTTCATATTATTAATTCATGTATTCTTTAAACCTCAAAGATGATGATGGTAGCATAACCAGAGAAGGGAAATTGGGAACTGTTGTCAGTCTGGTAAGGAAGAATTGTGAGATATAAAAAATTGGATATAATTGAATTATCACCAAAGGCCACCTGTTCTCACCAAGGTGCTTCATCATGAGCTGAGCACCATGCTCCACAGCTGGCAGGTTTTTCATTCAACATCATCAGAAGTTAGATTGGCATCACTGGGAGGGAGCCCTTATTGTTGAGTCAGACTAACTTCAATGTACTAATTGCATTCAACAATGCATGGTAGTTGTACTTACCTGATGGATCTTACAGCAGACCACATGAAATAGACTACTCATCTTCCAGCATCAATTGTTTAGTTTCTATAGAGCCTGCAACACATCGAGAGCTTGTCTTCAATTGAAAAGTTATTCTGTACTTTAGAAAGCATATCTTGTTCTACGTACTAAAGATCTGTACTAAAAAAAATACCTTCTGTTAGGGCTTTACAGAACCTCAGCATATATTCTTTTTATTACTTAATTATAGATACACATAACATGGGGATTCACTTCAACATAATTATACAAGCATAGAATATAATTTGCTCCATTTCAGTCACAAGCACTTCCCCTTATCCTCTTTTCTGCTCCCCACCATGATCATTTTTTCTCTACCATACCAATCTTTCTTCAATTTATAATTGTTTAAAATTAGTGCACTATGGCTAAACATAAAGGTGAGATTCACTCTGGTATATTCACATATGTACATAGGAAGGTTGGTCAGATTTATTCCACCATTCTCTTTTCCTGTCCCTCCATTCTCCCTCTCAATACCTTTATCCTACTCCACTGATCTCATTTCTTTTTTTATATACCACTATTTATTTATATTTTCCCCTTACTTTGTTCTGACATCCACCTATGAGAGAAAATATTTTACCCTTGACTTTTGTGGTCTGAAATAAAAATCTTCCAATGTGCAGAAACTAAAGAATTCATAACCTCTGAGCTTACACAAAAAAATATACTCAATTAAATTTTTCATGTAGAAGAAATGAAAAATAAAAATGAAAGCCGAATAGAGATTAATTCACTAGGATAGTCAATTAAAAGAGAGTCAAGTCTGAATTAAATATTAGAAACAAATCAACATGGCAAGAAATAAAATCATCTTTAGTAATATTTAATATAAATGGCCTAAACTCTTCATCAAAAGACAAAAATTGGACTTAGCAAGACCCAGCCTCAAAAGAGAAAATAAAAAGGGCTATGGATGTAGCTCAGTGATAAAATGCACCTGATTCAATCCTCAGTACCAAGAAAAGAATAAAGAAAAAAGATTTTATTTGCTCTACTGTTTACAGTATTCTTTTTGAAATGTGTTCTGGGACAATCCAGTCCTAGTATAAAGGGACTAACCCTAATGTGCCATAGACACAAGAAAGAAATCAGACAGACTAAATCCAATTTCTTAGGGGACTTACTGATGGAAGCATAGTTCTAGTAGCACCAAGACCAGTTGAATCCCCACAATTTAGGTCAGAAAGAGGACAGTGTTTAAGGCTGAGGAAAAAAAGTGACTTCTTCTTGGCTGCAATGTACCTGGTTTATCTTTTTTATTTTTATTTTTAATCTGGCTTATCTTAAAATCATAGTGAAAAGTCAGATGTATCCCTGGATCCAGTGTTTGAAAGTAAAGCACCACATATGACTTCAATGGTTTTATGTATTTGTGATCTGCTGGGAAACTATGCAAAAAAAATCCAGATTGCTCAGGGGCAATTATGGTGGATATGGCTCATGATGGATACAGTCAAGTCAGACTATATCAATATAAAATCTTACTAATTTATAAGGATACTGTCATTAAACTATATCAATAATAAAATCTTAATAATTTATATGGATACTGTCTTTTTGAATAAAAATGTCTTAAGTCTTAAAAAAATACATGGATTGGCAGATTGGATGACAAAACAAGACATACCAACATGTTATTTGCAAGAGACTCCCCTTACAAAGACATCCACAGACTACAGGTGAAAGAACCAGAAAAGATATATGATATAAATGGAAATTGAAAATAAGCACTGGTATCTATTTTCATTTCAGACTGAAGTAATTTCAACTCAAAATTAATCAGAATAGATGAAATAGGTCACTTCATTGAAGAAATAATCCAGCAACAAGATAAGATAATACATATTTATCCCCCAAACAATCATGCATCTGCATATATAAAACAAACCCTTCTCAATATACAGAATCAAACAGATCATAATTCAGTAATACTGGGTGATTTTAGCACACCTCTGTTACCATTAAGTAGATTATTCAGACATACACTATGTATGCTTTACAACTAAAAATTAGTACTAATCAACAGGAACTAACAGACATTTATAGACTCTATCATCCACTGACAACTGAATTCACTCTTTTCTACATATATTCTTGTTTAGTCTGGTGTAAGTGACCTACTGATCATATGGGCCAAAAGAAAGGACAGATTGCAATATAGTCCAGTAGGCATTGTTGTTTGTCCTACTCAAAACATCATCCAAAAATCAGTAATTGATTATAATTCCAAATGAAATTTGTGCTTTGTAATAGTCCATTCAGGCTCCTATGACAAAATACCACACACTACATCACTTATAAATAGAAATTTACCTCTTATAATTCTGGAGGTTTTTGATGATTCCGGGATCAAGGTACTGTCCGATTTGGTGTGGGATGAGAGCCCATTTAATCATAGACAGCTGTCTGTACTCTAACCTCACATTGTAGAAGAGGCAAAGGATCTCTTTCAAGTCTCTTTTATAAGGGCACTCATCTTATTCATGAGGGCTCTACCTTCATGACCTAGTCACCTCACAAATGGCCCTATCTCTGTATACCTTCAACTTATAGGTAAGGATTTCAACCTGAATTTTAGGAGAACATAAACTTTTGGACCACAGCATGCTGCTACCAGAATCCAAATATACCTACCCCAAAAGAGTGTTCAAGCCTATTACATGACATTGGACTCCTAAATGTTCCCTGCTGTGGTAGATCTCTGCATATACATGATGTACTGCAGAAAGTCAAGATAACCAAAATATTTGCAGACACTAGTGTAAAAAAGAACAGAAACTAACCACGGGACAATACAACAAATGTGTACTTCTTTCTTATCACATAAACAAGAACTGATGAGGACTGAGACAAATCCATTCCCTAGACCAATAGATAAAATGCCAGATTCTGTTTTTAATCCATTTCAGTAAGGATACCATACCAAACAACTTACCAGTTGTTTAAATTTTTGATGATATATCATAATCTGCCACAATTTATCTGCTTTTTCTTGGAGTCAAGGAAAAGTTGAATGAAAAATATGATGAGGAGAACTCTGATATATTTCTTTTTTGGTGGCATTAATATCTCAGGTTATTCCTAGAATACAATATTGCTTCTCTTCTACTATTTTGGTGAGAAGGAAGGGGCTGGTTGAAGACATCTCATAGGCTTCCACTTGATTAAATCTGCCATAATGGTTCTTAGTGCACAGGTCATGTAACCTGAAGAAAGTAAGGATACTAGTCTTGAAGAATCTGGAAACAAAGACACTTCAAAATACTAAATAAATGACCTTGACTTTGAATAGGTTTGGAGTGTTTAAAAATCATAAAAGGTCCAGAATGACTGAGTGTACAGAAGCAGAGTGATAGTGACGATTTTAACCTCTATCTTGCAGAACTGATAAGTCATGGAAAGAAATCATTTCAGAATCTTGAAATTTTTAAAAAAAACAAAGTTAATGAGCTAGACTTTTTTGTACTGGGATTTAAATCCATGAGTGCTCTACCACTGAATTTTTAAAATATTTTTTTGAGACAGGATCTTACTAAGTTGCTAAGGCTAACCTTGAAAAAGAGTACGCTTGAAAATTTATAAACATAATTGTAGTAATTAATGGGACAATTAATCATTAAAATTCACAGTGCTTGAAACTTAATGATAATTAAAACCTATGAGACATTAATAGATGTTTACACATAAGAGTAATAGAATAAATCCCCCACATGTAAATAAAGGTAAGAAAAGAATGTAATGAATTAGAAAACTCACCTACCATTAAGATGGTAAAAAATACAAGGGTAAATTCTTGGAGATAAAACTAATAAAACTGAAAAATCTCTTATATAGACAATACACAGATTTGGTAAATAGTGGAAATATGATAATCAAGAAGTAAATTATAAAAATCACCCCAGTACTTATAACTTTAAGAAGTATGTACAAAAACATACTCAAGATTGTAATCATTGATTGTTTTAATAGCCATTAAATGGGTTTCAAGCATATAAAATAATTTTTTCTTCTTCTTTTTTTTGTGGGTGGGAGGTACTGGGGATTGAACACAGGGCCTCGTGCATGCAAGGCAAGCACTCTACCAACTAATCTATATCCCTAGCCCTAAAATAATTTTTATATGAACTGATGTATCATTGATGAGGAAACCAGAAATATGGAGGAAAAGAGTGCAATATACCTGTCAGTTTATGAATTTAAATCTAAATCTTCATCAACTGGATGAAAAAACAAAATATAAGTATTACAATGTAACTGGTAGAAAAATATAAAAGATGAATATTGTTCTTTAATCAACATCTCAATTTGGAGTGGTGGTTAGAGGGGATTGAACTCAGGGCACTTTACCATGAGTCACATCTCAGCATTTTTTATTTTGAGATAGGCTCTCTCTCTTGCTTCTACTGGCCTAAAACTTGCAATTCTCCTGACTCAGTTTCTCAAGTTTCTGGGAATATAGATGTGTGCCACCATGTCCAGCCAACCTCTAATTTTTTTATACTTTTCAAATTTAGATAATTTTAGGAGAGTATTGGGTTTTATTTTATTTTTGAGCAAAATTAAAATTTGTACTCATCTTTAATAGTTATGCACCTTTAAATTATGTTTGGGTCAACAACAAACCACACATAAAAATGTTTCCATAAATTTGTAATAAAGCCAAGAATTTCTGTTTCCTACTAACACCATAGCACTTAATATCATTAACAATACATTACCCACGTTTGTGGTGATACTGATTTAAATAAAACCTATTGCACAGTCATATGAAAATATAGTACATACAATTATGAATAGTAATAATGATTTATAATGATAACAACATGATTTATAATCATAATAATAATGCTACTTTTTTATGTATTTACTATATCTTTGCTGTTTTATAGTGTACTTCTGCTAATAAAGAAAAATTTTACTGTAAAACAGTTTGATGTGTTACACTGACAACAGGATCTTATGTTCATTATATCTCACATTCACTAAATTAGTTTACTTTTCTTATTTGATTGCTTGATTTTGATAAAATGACCTTTAAATAGTAAAAAATTTTAACTTTCAAAAAGAAAAAAGAAAGACACCACATCTGGTGATTGATCTATACTCCTAGATTTGTATAAATGCATAAATACATACTGCGATGTTCACACAAGAAAATCACTTAACACATGTCTGAATATATATCCTTGTCATTAAGCAATGCACGTCTGTATTTAATGTTATTTATGTTCAAAACTGTAGGAGAATTTTTAAAAATTATTCCCATTGTCTATAAAAATATGAAGAGAAGCATACTGTCTTCACCAACAAAATTTCACTTGGGCTGGGGTGTTCTCTCAGTGGCAGAGTGCTTGCCTTGCCCATGTGAGACCATGGGTTCTACCCTCAGCACCACGTAAAAAATAAATAAACAAAATAAAGATATGGTGTCCATGTGTAACAAAAAATATATATTTTTTAAAAATTTCATTTACGTTCTTTGGGATAGAAAGTGGTATATAATAATGTTTTTAATTAAATAAAAATTAATATTTCACTTCTCAATATATAAATTGAATTTGTCTCAGACATGTCCAGAGAAATCAATGACAGTGATAACTACTCTGTATTTCTTTTGCACAGAAGAGTTTATAAAACATTTTATAAGCTTTGTATCATAAAACTCATGCATTTTAATTTATGTAGACTCTCAAAAAACATTGATTAAAGGGAAAGAAGTTAGGAATTCTCTATTAAAATCTTCCTGGGTCACAACATAGCCTGTCCTAATGACAGAAAAAGTACACCCTAACAAGTGTGTCAAATCCCTACCCCCACACTCCCTTCATATCCAGAATTTCCCTTGTTTTATTCCCCTTTGCTTAATGTCCTTTAATTGTAGATTCTAATCATCAACCCAACCACCCCATCTTCTTTCCCTCTCATCGGTACATTGATCTCAGGAGTTGGAGGCATTCCAGACACAAAAAAATTATGAAGAGATCATCCCAACCCATCCCAATTTAACACTCTTATTCACCACCATGCCTGGCACCTCGCGCTTTCCCTCCCTCACTTCTCCTCACTATTCAAATCTAATTCTAAGACAAAATAAACTTTGCCATTGGTCATCAGCAACCTTTCTTTTTCTCATCCCTGCCCTCCCCATTTTACCACTGCTCCTCTTCAAAGACAACCTCTCCCAGTGCTTAGAGGCTTGTGAGAGGAGATTAAACTAACCCCACCCACCGACAATCTCATTAAGTAGTTCCTGAGTAAATTCCAAAATTTCTGCCAAGCAATAGAGCTGGGGAGGAGGAGGGAAGAATTAATGTAACAATCAGCACATTATAGTAATAACTTCTCCATGAACATTCTTTCCCGTTTACTAATCCCATACAAAGTCGGGAGAAAGTAGAAAGCATGGAGGGTGTGGGGAATGTGGGGGGAAGGAGGAATAACAATTATTTTTTTTTTCTTTTTAAATATAAATTAATGAACTAAGTATGTTGGCACCACCACCCCCCTTCTTTTTAAAGTAATTTAATCAACCTCTTTTCTTCAAAAATGAGGATGAGTGTGTAAATAGCCAACCTTTAAGTGGTTTTTGGATTGGTTCATTTGCTAATTAATACTGAAGAAAGTAGACTAGAAAGACTGGGCAGGAAGGAATAAGGCAATTTTGGAGTCTTTTGTTCAGAGCATATTGATGCCTCTTTCTGTAACTCCAGTTCTGTGAATCAAGGCAGCTGAGAGCCATCAGTTCATCTTTGGGAGAGGGTAGCTACTTTCACTCACTCACCAATGTGTATAAATTCTCTGGATCAGAGGTCCTGAAAAATAATAACAGGCAACATTTGAATCGGTATCTTGAATCCCTCCAGCATTACCAGCATTAGGACTCCCATTATTATTTTTTGAAGGAATGAATGTGAGTCTCAAAAGCTGAGGTAGCCAGAGGCAGTCACTGCCAGTGGCTGTGTAGGGGGTAAGAAAAAATTTTTTTTCAAATAAAGGTGAATGCAACTGGTGATGTTTAGAAAAAAGTGGGAGAAGTTCTGGGGAAAGTTTAGCCTTTGTTGTAAATCCATATTTTTTCTTCTTCTTGGCATTCATTATATATAAGAATTCCATGTTAAAACAAAATGAAAAAAAAAGTTCTAAATAAACAAACAAAAAGAGCTAAAAAGACACACTTGAAGGCCTGAGCCACATTGAGGGTAAGACCAATAAAACTAATAGGTGGTGCCTTGTACAATAACTCAGAGAAAGACTTCATCAATTCTGCTAGCATTTAAGAAAAAGGGCTTCTAACTATGCCCCCACTTCAAAAAAAAGTGCATTGTATTTAGAAAGGCGTTTGAACTGTAGTTATGTAATGTCAGACTTCCTAAAGTTGGCAACAGATCTTTCCAAATACTCTCACAATTTCCCAAGAAACTTCAGAAAGACAACATCCAAACACTTAATTTGGATTTCACTTTATTTTGTATATATGTTTTTGTCAGGTGATTTGGAATGAAGACGCAATCGTGAATCCTTGCTGTCCCTTAGTTATTAATAAGAAACAAAAAGTAAAATCATTCTATATTGAACAAATGTTTAATGGACACTTATTCTTGGGAAATCACTGTCTTTAAGAAATATTTTTGTGCTATAATTGCTTTTACAGTTACATTTCTTAAGTTCAAATATGTAAAGATTACTCTTGTATTTGGAATTGAGCTAGTATGGGGTTAAGTGGTATCATATGGATTATTTTAGGCATATTTCAGGCATAAACAAAGAGGAGGAACAATTTGTTTTGTATTTCTTGTGCAATAGTTTTATCACTACTACAATTGTGAAATTTGAAGTGTCATCAAATACATGTAAATTTATGAGAAACAATACAATTTATAAAGTACTTTCACAGTGTCTTCACTGTGAGACCCTGTCTCTAAATAAGATACAAAATAGGGTTGGGGATATGACTTAGTGGTTGAGTGCCCCAATATAAAAAAAAAGTGGTGAGGTCTTCGAATGGGATTAAGCCTTCACAATATCCTCATAAGTGATATTAATTACCTTATAAAAGGACTAGAAGGAAGTAGCTATGCCCTTTTCTCCTTCTGGCATGTGATGACTTGGTGGTCATCCCTCCTGCCCAGCAAAGAGGCAGGAAGAAGATGCACACCAGACAGTGAATCTCTTGGTGACTTGGCCTTAGACTTTCAGCCTCCAGAACTGTGAGAAACAAATTTCTGTTCTTTAAACATTTCCCAGTTTCAGGTAGTTTGATGTAGCAATGGGGATAGACTTGTGCAAATTCTGAGAATGATGCCTGGTATATAAGTGCTATGTAATTATTTACATAATTGTATTGTTTCCATTTTCTCTATCTTCCAACATACAGGCAAGTTTGCGTTGGGTAATTTAAGGCTAATGCTATGTTAAAATAAAAACCTATAAGTCACTTCATCTTTAATCATAACTTATTAGTATTTTCTCAGGAGACAAATCACCATTCTCAATCTCCGTAGTTCTTACAATAAAAGACACAATAGCAATAATGGTTTTCTTTCAAGCTTAGGAAGCTGTGAGTTTCTGAATGTTTCTCTGTCTTTATAATTATTTTTTAGTAAAGCTAGGAGGGACTCTGGTGAGACACAAGATGCCATTTAAAGCTGTAAATTTATTTTCCATTGTGAAGATCAAGAAATTAACATTTATTCAGCTTTTACTGTGTATGAAAACTGTATTTAATAGGTATTTTTAAGACAATATCAGTCCCATTACAGTATGGTGGCATTGAGAAAGAACTTATAATCAAGTAAAATATATCTGAATTCTGATTTCTTTACTTACTGTTTGCTATGGAGAAAGATAATTTAGTATGCCTGTGCCTTGGATTCCTCAACTTTAAAATATTAATAATGGTGCCTAGTGATGTTTTACTCATGACACAATTGTTATATTAAGCTAAATAATGTATGCATAACTCTTTCTATAGTAGCTATAACATTTACAATTCTTTATAAAGTTTGCCTTTAATTGGTCAGACTAGAAGGCAGAAGTAAAGCAAATACCTCTAAAACAACCTATAATAAGTCTGATCATTAATGAAAAAATATGTACTACAGAATTATAGAAGTGGAAAAAATATTTTCTTCAGGTATTTCAATGAGAAGTTGAACTCCATTATAGCAAACAAAGGTGTATTTATTTTAATTAATTAATTTTTTGTTTTATTTATTTATTTATTTATTTATTTATTTATTGGGGAACTGATATAACCCTGAGGTAGGACAGTATGTTAGTCATTTTTCCATTACCTCAACAAATACTTTAGGAAGATAAGGCTATAAAGGCAAAGGTTTATTTTGTTTCACAGTTTGGGAATTTTCAGTTAATGATCAGTTGACCCCATTATTTTGGACCTCTAGTGGCACAGTACGTTTTGGTGGAACCATGGGGTAGAGAAGGCCATTTTCCTCAGAGTGAGGAAGCAAGAAAGAAAAGGAAGAAAGGGCTGGGGTCCCAACCTCCAAGTACACACCCTTAATGACCTAACTTTCTCCCATTAGGCCCTACCCCTTAAAGCTTTCATATCCTCCATACACCATTTAGGGTCTGGTGACTAAGCCTATAACATATGGACCTTTGGGTGTATATATTTTTAAGCTCTAAAATAAAGGACCTTTGGGTGTACATTTTTAAGCTCTAAATTGTAGATGAAAGTGAAAACGTTGGTGATCTTGCCAATGGAATTCAAAATATTTCTGGTAATTTCCATTTGGAGGTATGGGTACAAAAGTATTTGCCTTATTAGTGGTTGCATGGCAGACATCAGAAGATGTATTAGTTTGTTCAAGCAATGCATTTGGTACAACTGATTAAATTGAAAATAACTCTTATTTTTGATTATGAAAAACTACTGCTGTTCTCCAAGATTCATCTGCTTTCTGCAAAATTCAAAGAGCTAAATTGAATGGAAATATAGTAAGACTTACCACTTCTATATATCCTACAAATTCTTCATAGTGGCACTAATTTCTGAAATCCTTCCAGGAAGGTAATATTGCTTTTGGTTTATGATTTCCTAGGTTGAAGCAGTTCAAGTTGCTTCCACTGAGTTTTTCTGACATAATGGCTAGCTCTGCATTGGTCAGGAAACAAATATGATATTTCTGCCAGTTTCTAAGTAATTCTATTTTATTTATACATTTAATATTTGAGGAAATGACCTTAGAATCAATTCAGGAAACTACTGGACCTATTTTGAGATGACACTAAGCAAAAACATTATGGATAATCTAATTTCTATAAGCCAATACTCTGGAAGAGCACAGTGACATTTTAAATTTTCTTGATTTAATCTCAGTTATGAACCATTTTCTACTAATCCTAGAAAAAAGTATTATTTCCTTCCCCTATATGAGCATTTACCTTTGAAAAGGCTATATGTCTCTTCAGGGAATTCTGGGAGAAAAATTAAGAGTACACATTTTCACAGGGAATCATAGACCTTCCTCAAAGAATCCAGACTCCCCTTTATTCAAGAGGCTCAGGGTTTGCAAATTTATTAACAATAACTTTACACTTTTTATTAAATTGGACGTTAATTCATCTGACCTAGAATTCTTTCACTATATAGAGAAAGTACCAATTAGAAGAAGTAGACATCCTGTCTGTCTATTTTAATTCTAGGAACATAATGATCCATTAACCAATGATACAGGTTGTGGGAACAAGTGCGTGCAGTACTGAATACATGGCATATGTTAAGGGCATCTGAGTGGCCAACCACTCCCCTGTGCTAGGCCTATGAAAGGCAAACTGCTTACCCCATAGGCGCAGCCCTGAGCTGAGACCATGTATTGCAGTCCCTGCACTTGCCCCACAGCCTGCTTCTTTATTAGTTGTTGCAAGGCCAGTTGGCCAGAAATTGTGTTGGTGGCTGCCTGTAATCTGCTTAGCTACTGCCTGAATATATATACATGGTAACTGCACATTAAAATCACACCTACTTCCTGCTTGGTCTCCAGAGGTCTTGATTAGCAACTCCACAGCCACACACTCCTCTACCCTTTTTTGTGGACCTCCTTGCTGGATGAGAGAGAGCCCATGGAGCTGGCACTTGGACAGAGACCTGGGGTAATCCAATAAGGCAGGGTGTGACTCCTCACAGAGCAGCGAGGAAGGGGAAAGGGAGAACCACTAAAGTCTCACAGATGAAAGTGCTACCCACTCTCTTAGATACCAGAGTTTCTACCCTGAATAAGAGTTGTGCTTCATACCAGTCCATGAATAAGTGCTACTAATGTTTTTTATCCTAGGATATGGGACAAGATAATGGCAAATGCGTGGAAAGCTGAAGTAAGACAGGGGTATAATTTACCACTACATTTTTTTTCCTACTGTGACAGCCATTCAGCAATGTTGAGGGGGCCCTGCAACAGACCCTTGCCATATAATGATGGCTCTGAGGGAACATGAGGCTGTGAAAGACAGGCAAGGAAAAAAACAGCGGAGGTGACAATCTACCTCTAAGCAAGCAAACACAGCAGGCAAAGGAAAGCAGGGACGACAATCTATTTCAAAGAAAGCAATCAAAACAGGTGCAAAACGGAGAGAGGCAGGAAACAGTACTGCTAGCCTTCATGGTACAGGAAGGGGTGACCACAAATGATGTAAGTTCACTTTCTACTGACAGGCAAAGATTGTATCCTTTCCTGAGTCAATGGCACCTGCCTCCTTATGAGGCAATGTCACAGCCAGCAAAGAATTATGACAGCTTAGAGATGACCATCGCACCAGACATGCCCAAGCCATGATCTCCCAGAAACTCATTCCAAGAGGCCAGAGATCAGTTTGAAGATTTATGTAAGATAAGAGATAGGTAGGGGAGTGCAAGCCTTCCCCGTCAATATGGCACCCTGCCACTTGGTAACCACATGCATAGGGTACCCTGAGGAGTTCAAGAAGGAGGTAAAAGAGGATGGGCCCCATGGGCCATTTAAAACAAATGTTGGAATCACTCAGTCTTGGACTTAATTGCCCTCAAGTTTGGAAAGACCTAGCCAGAGCAGCTCTTGAGCCTGCAACATTTTTTAAGTGGAAGACACTCTTCTATGATGAATGTGAACAGCAGGGGGATCATAACCACATCACAAATGTTAACCTCCCAGCTGAATGCTTGCAGGAAGAGGGAATCTACAGTTCCCCTGTGGTACAGGCTACAGGCTCACAAAATTATTTTGATCAGGTGCAGCTCTGTGTTCTGAGAGCCCGGATGAAGTTACAAGCTGGGGGAGGCACAGTTTCTCTACAGGGCTTAAGGCATAAAGCCACTGAGGACTTTCCACAGTTTACTGACAGAGAAAACAAGGCGGTAGAAGGGAAGGTGTCTCATGAAAGATCTAGGGAAGCCCTAGCCAAGGAATTGATCTGGGATGGACTCAATAAGTAACATAAAGCAGCAGTAGTGCCTGTAGAGAATCAGATGTGACTGTGTTACTATTACTGTCCTTGATGGAGTCTGCCTGCAAATGGGATGTTCTGCCAAGTGGGCTAGGAGGGCGCTGAGAAAAATTTTATTATCTGTTCTTAACAAAGAGCAGAGCTCAACATACTCTGGGCCGAAAGTAGATTAGCCATGAGAAGCGGGTCACTTCTGATTAGAAAGTAAAACTTCTGTATGCTATGTTTAATTAGCTGAAAGACCTGATTTATTGATGTTGGAAGGCTGCCTTCTTTATTCACAATACTATAAAAAGATTGCTTGTACACAATAAAGAACTTTTTTTCTGCTGCTGCTTCGCTTGCTATGCTTCTTCTTCTTCCTTCTTTTCCCATGCTGACCTGCAAGTGAATTACTGCTACACTTGGCGTAGTCGGCAGGATCCAGCACCGAAAGGGTAAGCACCCCGGGTTAAGAAAATGAAAGGGGGACTTTCAGGATTAAAAAAATATAGAAAGGTATCACCCCAGGTTGAAAGAAACTTTAGGGGGACTTTCAGAACTAACAAATATAGAAAGCCATCGCCCCAGGTTGAAAGAAACTTTAGGGGGACTTTCAGAACTAACAAATATCGAAAGGCATCGCCCCAGGTTGAAAGAAAGTTTAGGGGGACTTTCAGAACTAACATGGGAAACTCCCAGTCCTTAAAGGAACAATATGTGGAGTTACTACAGGAATTATTATATTCCATTGGTGTGAAAACATCTCATAAGAGACTCAAGGAGTTATTTAAAATTATAAAATGTCATTGTCACTGGTTCCAGTATCAAACTAAGGTCCAGTTAAATTTAGGGGAATGAAAATTGGTTCAGAAAGAGCTCCGTAAACAACATCAGGCTGGAAATGTTATTTCTTTAAAGATTTGGACATTGTGTAACGCTATTACTCAGGCATTACAATTATTATAAAGCAATAATAAAAAGGGTTCTCTATGTGAAAGTCAAGTTTATACATCAAAATCTGATAATAAGGTTAATAAAATGGAACCCAAGAAAGATATTTGTGATACTATAGATGACTCTCCTAAATCAGATCTGGGTGATAAGGAAGATTTAAAAGGTTCAGATAGTGACTCCAATATTAAAGAAATTATGGAGGCCTTTGTGGATAAAATGAAATTAAAAACAAAGGTCTTCTCTTAAACCTACTACTCCTTCTAATGCTTCTCTCTTTCCAATGACAGAGTATAGAGTTGATGAGGGTAGAGAACAACAATGTTTTTCATTTCCTCTTACTATGATACGTGATGATGATGATCTTGCAGCTCCTCCTGGTTGTTTTGTTTATCCACCACATTTGTTTCCTATAACTAGACAACAAAACCTTCAAAATCCCCCAATGATTGATGTTCACTATACTGCAGTGGAATACAAGTTTATATAGGATTTAAAAGCTACAGCCTTTCAATATGGCCCTCAGTCTCCTTTTGTGTTAGTTATGTTAGAATATTTGGGAACTTCTAAATTACTTATACCTTTGAATCGGGAGACATTAGCCAAAACAGTTTTGGAGGGATCTCAGTGGTTACAATTGAAAAGTTGATGGGAAGATGAGGCACAGAAACAAGCTGGAGAGAATGAAGCTCAAAATCCCCCAGGACCTATGGAGGATAAGTTTATGGGGAAGGGTAATTACCGTGCCTATATAGAACAGGTTCAATATACAGATCCAGATCTTCAACAAGTTTGACAAGTTTTCTTAAGAGCTTAGATATGTGTGATACCCACTGGTCAGGAACAACCTTCCTTTACTAAAACTACACAAGGGGCTACTGAACCTTACACTGATTTTCTTGCAAGACCGTGTACTTTTGTAATGAGGGCAATGAGTCAAGATCAAATAACAAAGGTATTATTGGAAACATTAGCATTTGAAAATGCAAATCCTGAATGTAAGCATATTTTGGGGCCATTAAAAGGGCAAAACACTTCATTGAGGAAATATGTGAAAGCTTGTGCTGGAATGGGAGGAATTGAACAACAAAGTTTCTGCTTTTGCTGCAGCCATGGCTGGAGCCCTTAAACCCAATAAATCAGGAACTTGTTTCAATTGTGGAAAAGCAGGTCATTTTAAAAGGGATTGTAAAAAATAAATAAATAAATAAATAAATAAATAAATAAATAAATAAATAAATAAATTTTATGATACTTTCTAATTACCGGCCAGTTATTTTTTCTAGGACTCTTGCTATTTCCTAGATTCTGTATTTTTTGAACTCATAATTTTGATCCTACAGACCTGAGTTAATGTTTTTCTGATCAGTTCTATTTTTGATCAACTGTGGAATATTTAAACAGTACAATGGAAATTTCACCTAAAATAGCTACAAAGCCTTTATTGTGTTATGTGTGCACCTTTGTATTATATGTTGTATATCTGTTTGTGCGTATGTCCATATATCATGTACATGATATAAAGATTGATATAGATGTAAAGAGCACTCATAAAATATTTTTAATTCACTGATTTTAATGGTTCAATTTAAACTGGGTAAACAGATAAAAAATAAGATGTCTTTAACATGTTAATGACTAATGTGCTTTGGTTCTACGACTTTTCTTCAACAACAACAACAACAACAAAATGGCTAACACTGTTCATTATACTTGTCTAATGTTTTGATAAAATTAGTAAATTAATTAGATATAAGATTACTTGTTTATGAGTACTTTTGTTAAATATCTGATTGATTTACAAGGTTAATATGCTAAATGTTAAATATACCATTCAATGCTTTTAACTCCTTAAATTACATTAAATAACATTATTAATAATTTTTTAAGTTGGTAAATAATATAAATAAATAAATAAATAAATAGATGGTTCTTTATCATCCCTAATATTTAGACACTATATTTTCATAATATAAACAAATGTGATTAATTGTGTACTACAAATAACAAAATACCTCTTATTAAAATAAAATAATTTACATAAATTCAAAAATTTACAAGGATCATTTCAAAGTGTAAAGAAAGAAGGGGTTAACAAAAAAAATTTAAAGGTTCTAGGTATGGATTTAATAAAAAAATGTGTTTCTAAAAGTGAGTAAATAAAAGGATTTAAACAAGTGATAAGGAAGGACTATGTATGTTAGCTATATAGTTTTAAGTAAGTGATAAAAAAGGTTGTGTACGTTGGCTATATATATAAATTTTTGAACAAATAATCTTAAAAAAAATTAAAGATTATACAAATATGGTTAAACAACAACTGTTATTTTGCAATATTCTAATAAGTTATTTCTTTCAAAGCTAAACTTAATTAATATAAAAACATCAATAGTAATTATGGTACTATTACTCTTCTTTGTATATAAATGTGTTCATATTTTCCAGGTATATAAGTCATTAAGATAAAAGTTTAAAATAAAAACAAAATTATATCAAGCTGGTGTTCTCCAAAAGGTTGCATGGTAATTTTAGGCTTAAAAAAATAACATATTGGAGATTTATTTATATCATTTAATGTTCTATAACTGGGCCTATTATCAATAAGATATATAAAGTTTTATGATACTTTTTACACTGAGATACAATTTAAATGTATTTTTTTAAGTTAATGAGAGCCTTATCTACATAAAGGTTAATATTATACAACACAAAAACATTTTTCTATTTTTCTAAAAAAAAGACTAAAAGCTTTCAGCCTTTCTTTATTTCATGTTTTAGATGTGTTATCATATTGTGTTAGTTTTTACTCAAATAAACTTAAACAATTATTTATATAAAATTTATAATATAATATTTAAAAAAAACAAAAATAAACTTTAAAACTACAACACTTTACTTAAAATTTATAAAGAGCCCTACTTACCTAAAATAAGACTCTATGTGCTATCTGAGTACATGTAAATATAACAACAAAAATAGTAGGCCAAATTTCAGTATATTTTACTCATATTAGAACACATTCTAAACTGCCAGGACATTTAACAAAAAAAATCAAAATATTGATCAACTATTATTCCCCTTACAAAAGGCTCATCTAGAACATGCTTTACATCATATGAACACTAAAGGACTTTATAAAAAATACAAAATAACTGTTCATCATGTGCTCCTTTTAATATTCCTTACTGTCCTCCCGGTGTTAATCCAAGGGGACTCCATCCTAATGCCCTTTGACAAATGGATGTTGTTATAATTCAGTCATTTGGAAGACTAAGATATGTACATCATACTATTGACACTCATACTCATTTTCAATGGGCCACAGCATTATCTTAAAAAAAAAGCCAATGCAGTCATTTCTCACTTATTATCTTGTTTTGCTATCATGGGAATTCCTAGAGAACTTAAAACTGACAATGCACCTGCATATACATCACAAAAATTACATTCATATTTACAAAAGTATGACATTACACATACATTTGACATTCCTTACAATAGTCAGGGTCAAGCTATTATAGAAAGGGCTAATCGTACGTTAAGAAAATATTTATTAAAAATAATAAGGGGGGATATGGCTATGGCTTATTCACCTCAAAATATAATTCATAAAACTTTACTAACTTTAAATTTTTTAAATGTCTGGTCAGCTTCCAAGGTTCCTGCAGCTCGGCAACATTTCTCAACATTTAAATCTCAGCCATTATTTCTAAAATCGGAAATACCTATATGGTACAGGGATGATAATAAAGAATGGATTTCTGGGTTGTTGCACCACATGGGAAGGGGGTTTGCTCTTATTTCTACAGGTAAAACACCTTTCTGGGTACCTTCAAGACTTATCAAATTACAGAATGAGAGACCCATTTGTCAGACAATTTCAGGATCTGGCAATGCAGAGAACTCCTATGATGGCAACGAAAACAGCAGACCCCCCAACATGGGCACTGATGAAAAAGTTGACTCAAAAAGCTGAAAAAACCCTTCAAAAGGCAAATCAGCCTTTAAATCCTGTTAATCTTTCTTTAGCTATGCTTGCCATTATTAATTGCCAGGTAAGTATAGTTTCTGCTCATTCTTTTGCTTATTGGGCCTATGTTCCTAACCCTCCTTTGGTGCGCAGTGTTTCCTGGGGAGAACCTGAAGTTCGTGTGTGTACTAATAATACTAATTTTTCCCCGTTCCTGTATGTGGGAGAATTGAAGATATTCCATTCCATAAAAATCTGTATAATATTTCAAATATAACTGTAGCTGTTGAAGGAGTCCCATTGTGCATAGGGGCTCATTCTTTCTGTTTGCCTCTTATAGCACATAATGACACTCATTCCTATAATACTTGGGGAGTTAATTATCGTAGTTATTCTACTGCTGATTTTACTGTCATGATATCTTCCCGAGGATTTAATACCTCTGGTGTATATGTTAATCAATCATCCCTATCATCTAAAGAATGCTTTGTCAGAACTCATCTTCCTTTATGTTCAGCTAAATATTTTGAAACCTTTTTAACTCATTTAGAGTGGGAAAAATGCCATGATCATCACCCTAAAACAGTAGTCAAATATCAAAATATCACTATAGTTAATTGGAGTCCTGATCATTCTGAATTTATAGAAAGTTGGTCAAATCGTACTTTAAGATGGCATCGACATAATGGGACAATAAATGCTTGGGGTAATGAGACAATTAAAATGCAACATTATGCTTTGGTCCCTCCAATGTTACAGCATATAAAGTTTTTCAATATTCAAGGAGATATATGGAAATTATGGGCAGTATCTGGGAAACTCACTGTATGGACTGAAAAATTCACGTTAGATGTGCCCCGTTCCTCTCCTTTTAAAGTACATCTACATAATAATCTGACTTATTTTGCTTCTACATGTGGTTAATTCCCTTAATCTCTTATGATTGGAAACTGGGAATGAAATGTAACTTGGGGAACAATATCATATATAGACTGTTATCTTACTCAATGTGTAAATAAAACAAATTGGGAATTAATAGAAATTAATAATTATTCTTTAGTTATTGTTAAAGCTCACACAGAATTGTGGATGCCTGTTAATTTGACTCATCCTTGGTCTGATTCATTGTCTGTTACTCATTTGTACAATGCTGTTCAAGTTTTGTTACATCGCTCTGGACGATTAATAGAAATAGTTATAGCTTCAATCTTTGCAGTTGCTTCTGTAACTGCCACTGCTGCAGTAGCTGGCATTGCTTTACATCAAGGCATTCAAACTGTGAATTTCATGAAAACATGGCATCAAGATGCTCTTTTATTGTGGCAACAACAAAAGGACTTAGACTCTCAGTTGGCTACAGATGTGATCAATTTTCAACATATTGTTTCCCGGCTTGGCGATCAAGAGACTATCTTGGCTACCAGAAGTGTACTGAAGTGTGACTGGAATTCTTCTCATATTTGTGTGAGTCCTGTGCCATATAATACCAGTGATTCCTGAAAAACTGTTAAAAGATGGTTAAATGGACATAAAATTTAACTTTAGAAATTATAAATTTAGAAAAAACTATTATGGACAACTTTAGTAAGACATTACCTGAACTAACAGGATCTGACATTTTACAAAAAATGTCTTCAAGTATTGCTAATTTAAATCCTTTAAGTCATTTTTCTACCTTTTGTCAGCTTCTTTAGTTAACACTGTAATAATTCTTGTTTTGTGTTTTGTTTTGTGCATAGTCTTCCAACGCTGAAAAAAGTGAAGGCAACTGAAACATGAAACCTCTCTTTTCGATTCTGATATGGCTCTTTTACAAAAACAAAAGGAGGGAGATGTAGAGAATCAGATGTGACTGTGTTACTATTACTGTCCTTGATGGAGTCTGCCTGCAAATGGGATGTTCTGCCAAGTGGGCTAGGAGGGCGCTGAGAAAAATTTTATTATCTGTTCTTAACAAAGAGCAGAGCTCAACATACTCTGGGCCGAAAGTAGATTAGCCATGAGAAGCGGGTCACTTCTGATTAGAAAGAAAAACTTCTGTATGCTATGTTTAATTAGCTGAAAGAACTGATTTATTGATGTTTGAAGGCTGCCTTCTTTGTTCACAATACTATAAAAAGATTGCTTGTACACAATAAAGGACTTTTTTTCTGCTGCTGCTTCGCTTGCTATGCTTCTTCTTCTTCTTTCTTTTCCCATGCTGACCTGCAAGTGAATTACTGCTACAAGTGACAGTGCAAAATGGCACACTTTATGACTGGATTTTGGCCACCCAGGTTATAGGGACACAAGCAGCTCAGGCCTCTTGCTGGCCTTGGCCATGGCACTTGCATAAAAGCAGGTTTATCAACAGCTTGTCAGAGACTCAAAAATGTACACCTTTTCTCCCCATTGGTCTTTTACAATCTGCTAGAGTGAATACCTGAGGATTAACATCTAATGATTTATGGCAAATGGATGTCACTCATTATGCAACTTTTGAAAATTTAACATATATTCATGTAATTATTGATATCTATTCAGGCTGTATAATGGCCACAGCCTTCACAGGAGAAACCACAAAAAAAGGGTCATCTCCCATCCACTTAAATATTTTGGAGTTATGGAGGTTCCCATGTCTATAAAAACTGAAAATGGGCCAGCCTATACTAGCAAGACATTTCAAACCATTTGTAATGATTGGCATATACAGCACTTAACTGGGATACCCTATAACCCTCAGGCTCAAGGCATCATAGAAAGAACACACAAGGAATTAAGGATCATGCTACAAAACAGAGGGGGGAAATTATAACAAGTCCCCTCACAATGCCTTGAACAAAACCTTATTTGCTTTCAATTTTCTCTCAATGTCAAAATTTTCTGTATAAACAGCAGTCCATAAAGATAGGCCTCCCCTCAGGGGGCCCTCCCATCTACCTATGGTCTCATGGAAGGATCCCATAATAAATGCATGGGATGGTCTGGGGAACCTCCTAACCATTGGTCGAAGGTTTGCATGTATTCAGAGGAGCCTCACCCCATCTGGGTGTCTGCCAGAAAGTCAAGCCCTGAACCCCCAGAACCACCATCAAAAAAGATGAAGGGCCTAACCCTGGAGGAGAAAACCCACAAGCAAGACTCAACAAGGCAAACGGACCTCACGTAAAGTAACTTGGGCTCATCTTAAAGGTCTTGTTGACCAAGACATTAGATTGGCACCTTTGCCTGGTGGCAACCTCATCCCCAGGCCTATGATGATGGTCTTAATGTGTTCAGTACTCACTGCTTATAGTGAAGCCTCCTGTCAGGTAAATTGGGCTTTGGTCACTAGGCCACCACTTTTAGTAGTGGCCAATTGGGAAGGATCCATACCTAAGCTTCTCTAATAATTCCAACCTTATTGATCCCCCCATGACAAATGCAAGAAACCCTTGCTGCCAACATGCCCAATGATGCTTTTCGGAAAGCCCCCTCAGATAATGATAGAATCCCATGGAATCAGTATGTCACTGCATACCTTATCTCCTTGATAAGAGGAATTCCTCTGGGGAAGAGCAACATCTATGCACCTGTGTGGGCACAGCTCCCTATATGAAATGCCCCAAAATTACATGAGCTACTTCAGTACCTGCTAAACGGGACAAACAGTTACCAACTATTATGCAGGAAATCAGTATGGCATGATGGATATTATGCCAATATTGCTGGCTGCTGAGCCCATCAAAGGGGCAGCAACTGGCTGGATTAATGGATCTATATTAAGTCCAGACCCTCATCATGGATTTGTCTTTGTGACAAATTATACCCACATCCATTATGCACAAACTTGTGTTATCCCACCCTTTGCCATGCTAAGAATCAATGATTCTGATGCATAAATACCTCTCATACAGAGATCTGTTGTGCAGTCAATCCATGGTTAGGGCACAGTTAGCACCAAATGGCTCATCAGGTCATCTGTTCTGAGTGAGGTTTTTAGAGGCAAGACCTGCCTGGTGTCACTTGGAGCAGGACATAAAAACTCTGGGCCTCTCTTTTCTCAGATACTAGATGAGGGATGAAAAAAATACCCATGCCCAACCAGCCGTCTGCACTTGTGAACCTGAGCAGGGTGGGCACATCAGACAAACACACTCAGTCGCCCTTAATGTATGCCATGTATGCAGTACTCCATGCACTTGTCCCCACATCTCCACCCTTTGGCTGTTCCACAAGGAATCCAGCCAGCATTGCTCTTTTTTGTTTGGTGGACTTTACATGATACATAAACACCTCAAAACACAAGAAAAAAGTATAACTATTATAAATAGTAGGGCCAGGGTAATACCATTATGAGCCTTTGCAACATAAACAGTCACTGCCTTTCCTCCCCCTGATTCCACCAGGCTCAGCACAGAGGAAACTGGCCTATACAAACAAAATTTGAATGTGTGATTTCACTTAAAATGTTTGTCCTGTCATAGAGGGGATGCTCTTTGCATGTCAGCACCTGTACAAGAAAGGCCAGCTCCCCTGGACATGTGCAGAACTGGAGGCAATAACAGATGTAAGTGACCAAGAGTGGCTAGGAGACACTTTTAGGAGACTGGAAAGATGGTCTCATACCCACCTGTGGCCCACTTATGCTGCCCTGTCCTGGGATCATTGCATGTCTTGGTCTGGGTGTCCCAAGTGTAGGGAAAAAAGAAAATGTATAGAGTGAACTGCCAAGAAAAGAAGAAAGTGAAGGCAGAAGTTAGTGAGGGTTGTCGGAAAGAAAAAAGAAAGAGAAGAGAGGAAGAAATACATGGACTAATGGAAAAATTCCCCTGGAATTTAAGGTAGGTTAAAGATCACTTTCCTGAGTGAGCCACTCTTCTCTTAATCATGTGGTTTAATTCTTTCATAAATAACTGTGGTTATCCTATTTGTCCTTCATTTATATATCCCACACCTTATTCTCTCAAGTAAGACTTGAATTTTATGTGGATCTATCTTCAATGGTGCATGGAATGACATATCTTATCCTAGAGCTGGAAACAAAGTTCTATACTTAGTGGAAATCCTATCTTGTCCAAGGGCATATGGTGTAAAAAATTTGAATGTCTTTTAAACAGGACTCATATTTATGTATGGTTAAAACATTCATTTTTTCTTATTTGTTATAAGTAGTTATACAGAACAGTTGGATGCATTTTTACACAGTGTAAAAAAATTTCTTCTGTCTCTCAATAGTGTAGGGTCACACAAGTAGTGTAATCATTCATATGTTTAGAATAATAATGTCAGTCTCATTCCACCATCTTTTCCAATTCCATATCCACCTTTCTTCTCCTTATTTCCCTCTGCACAACTCAAAGTTAACATTTAAGTTTTGATTGCAGTGTGATGTGACTCCAATAACCTTTTTAACAATTATATATATATAGTGCTGAGAATTGAACACAGTGCTTCACACATGCAAGGAAAGTGCACTACCACTAAGCCACATTCACAGCCCTCCAACAACATTTTCATTTTGCATCTGTATATCCATTTGTCTAAGCACCATCAGTGATATGACTGTCCTCTAAACATTGTGTATTCTTATAAAATATTCATAGGCAACAGACACATCAGTTTAATTCTTGATTATCTACTTTTTCCTTTCATCAATGTGTGTGTGTTTTTATGCCAGTACCACATTTTTGTAATTTCTATAAATTTCTATAGTAAGTTTTAAAATTACAAAGGCTGAGTTATATTTCTTTTAAAAATATTTTATTTTTGCTATTTGTGTCCCTTTTCTGTTTAGTTTGAATGTGATGACCAGCTGTCCTTTTTCTGCAAAATAAAAAAACGTAGTTGGGATTTTGACAAACATTATTTTAGAGCTGTAGATTATTTTGTTCACCATTTCCCTTTGTCAAACTAACTACATCATCTGTGAACATGGAATATCTTCTTATATATTTTGCATGATTTTATTTGGGGAAAGTTTTATACTTTTATGTACAAGCTTTTTTTATTTTGGTTATTTTTTCTATGAATTTATTTTTATGCAAATATAAATAATTTTTTTAAATTTTTACATTAAATTGTTCATTACATATAAATGAGATGATCTTTTCAGTATTTATCTTGTAACCAGTAATTTTGCTGAATTCATTATATTGTCTGTGGCAGTGATATTTTTAACCTAAATTATTTGGCATCTTTTATAAATGGGATCATATTATCTGTAAACAGAGATAGTTTATTTCTCCCTATCTAATTTTGTTGCTTTTTCCCCAACTAAATATTTAAATATTTATTGTCACCTTAGACAAAAATATTTATTGTTCTTTTACTGATCTGCTATAAAGAATTGAATGATTTTACCACACCTTTATCACCACTGAAGAGATCTTCCAAAAAAAAGTAGAATTAAAAAACTATAGAACTCAAAATAATAATATCAATAACATGGACTTTACTGACATATAAAGAATATTTCAACCTGCTTCCAGGGAATATGCTTTCTTCTCAGCAGCACATAGATCCTTCTCTAAATAAACAATACAGTATGCCACAAAGCAACTCTTACCAAATTAAAAAAAAAGTAGATATACTACCATGCACTTTATCAGATCATAATGAAATAAAATTGGTAATCAATGACTAAATAAAAAATGAAAATTAATCCCAAACCTGGAGACTAAATAATATGCTACTTAATGAACAATTGGTTGCAGAAGACATCTAAAAAACTTCTTAGAGGTAAATGAGAAAATAGACACAACATATCAAAATATCTGGAACACTATGAAAGCAGTAATAAAAAGAAAGTTCATTGCATGGAGTTCATTTTTTAAAAGAACAAAAAGTCATCAAATAAATTTCCCCACTTTTTATCTCAAAGCTCTAGAAAAAGAACAAATCCAGAGCAAAAGCAATAGAAGGCAAGAAATAATTAAAATTAGAGCTGAAATCAATGAAATAAAAAATTAAAAATTTACAAAATAAAAAGTTGGTACTTTGAAAAAAATAAAGTTGACAGATCCTTAGTTACACTGAAGAAGAGGAGAGAAAAAACCCAAATTACCAACATATTTCATAAAAGATAATGTCAAAACAGACATTACAGAAGTACATAAAATAATTAAAATTTATTTTGAAAACTTATAATTCAATAAAACAGAAGATATTGAAGACATTGACAAAATTCTTAACTCATACAACTTACCCAGATTGAATCAGGAAGATACACACAATGAAATAGAAGATGCTATCAGAAGCCTACCAATCAAGAAAAGCACGGAGCCAGAAAAATACACAGCCAAGTTCACCAAGACCTGAAAAGGAGAACTACTATCAATACTATTCAATTTATTCCAGGAAATAAAAAAAGAGGAAGCACTTCCCAACTCATTCTATGAGGCAAATATTACCTTTATTCCAAAACCAGGCAAAGACACACCAAAAAGAAAAAAGAAAACTTTACACTAATATTTCTAATAAACATAGATGCGAAAATTCTCAGTTAAATTCTAGCAAATCAAATACAAACATACCAAAAAGATTGTGCACCATGATCAAGTAGGATGCAAGGTTGGTTCAACATATGGAAATCAATGAATGTAATTCATCACATCGATAGACATAAAGATAAGAATCCATATGATTATCTCAATAGATGCAAAAAAGCATTTGACAAAATAGAGCACCCCTTTATGTTTCAGACACTAGAAAAACTAGGAATAGCAGGAACATATTTAAACATCATAAATGCTATCTATGCTAATCCCTAGGTCATCATCATTCTAAATGGAGAAAAATTGAAGGCATTCCCTCTAAAAAATGGGAGAAGACAGGGATGCCCTCTTTCACCACTTCTATTTAACATAGTTCTTGAAACACTGGACAGAGCAATTAGACAGACTAAAGAAATTAAAGAGATACATATGTGAAAAGAAGAACATAAATTAGCACTATTTGCTGATGATATAATTCTATATATAAAATAACCAGGAAGCTCCACCAGAACAAATTTTAGAACTAGAAAATGCATTTAGCAAAGTATCAGGATAGAAAATCAACACCCATAAGTCAAACGCATTTCTGTATATCAGTGACAAATCTTCTGAGAGGAAAATAAGAAAAACTACTCTATTCACAGTAGTCTCAAAAGATAAAATAAAATACATGGAATCAACATAATTAAAGAGATAAAAGAACTATGCAATGAAAACTACATACCCTAAAGAAGAAAAAATTAAAGAAGACCTTAGAAGATGGAAAGATCTGCATTGCTCTTGGATAGGCAGAATTAATATTATCAAAATGATCACACTACAAAAAACACCATACAAATTTAATGTAATTCCAATCAAAATCCCAATGGCATTCCTCAAAGAAATAGAAAAATCAATTATAAAACTTATCTGGAAAAATAGAGACCCGGAATTGCTAAATCAATCTTTAGCAGGAAGGGTGAAGCAGGTGGCATCAATAAATCAGACCTTAAACTGTACAACAGAGCAATAATAACAAAAACACCCTGGTATTTACACCAAAACAGACCAGTAGACCAATGGTACTGAATAGAAGACACAGAGATGAACCCACAAAAGTACAATGATATTATATTATACAAAGATGACAAAAAAACATACACTGGAGAAAAGATTGCCTCTTCATCAAATGGTGCTGGGAAAACTGGAAATCTATATGTGACAAAATAAAATTAAACCCCTATCTCTGACCACGCACAAAACTCAACTCAATATATATCAAGGACATAGAAATTAAACCAAGACTCTGCATCTAGTAGAAAAAAAGTACACCCTAATCTTCATCATGTGGGATTAGGCTCCAAATTCCTTAATAAGACTCCTGTGGCACAAGAATTAAAATCAAGAATCAACAAATGGAAAAAATCAAACTAAAATGTCTCTTTGTAGCAAAATAAACAATCTGTGAGGTATATAAAGAGCCTATATATTGGAAGCAAATTTTTACCTCTCATGCATCAGATAAAGCATTAGTCTCTCAGGTATATAAAGAACTAAAAAAGCTAAGCACCAAAAACAAAACCAAATAACCAAATCAATAAATGGACCAAGCAATATTACCAAAAGTTCTTTATAGGTTTTATGTGATGCCAATCAAAATCCCAAAGGCATTTCATGTAGAAATAGATAAAGCAATCATGAAATTCATGTAGAAAAATAAAAGACCCAGAATAGCAAAAACAATTCTAAGCAGGAAGTGTGAATCAGGCAGTATAGGGATACCAGACTTCAAAATATACTACAGAGCAATAGTAACAAAAACAGCATGGTACTGGTACCAAAACAGGCGGGTGGACCAATGGTACAGAATAGAGGACACAGAGACTAATACACAAAATTACAACTATCTTATATTTGATAAAGGTGCTAAAAGCATGCAATAGAGGAAGGATAGCATCTTCAACAAATGGTGTTGGGAAAACTGGAAATCCATATGCAACAAAATGAAACTGAATCCCCTCCTCTCGCCATGCACAAAAGTTAACTCAAAGTGGATCAAGGAGTTAGATATCAAATCAGAGACTCTGTGTCTGATAGAAGAAAAAGTTGGCTCCAATCTACATATTGTGGGGTAGGGCTCCAAATTTCTTAATAGGACACCCATAGCACAAGAGTTAATAACAAGAATCAACAAATGGGACTTACTTAAACTGAAAAGTTTTTTCTCAGCAAGAGAAACAATAAGAGAGGTAAATAGGGAGCCTACATCCTGGGAACAAATTTTTACTCCTCACACTTCAGATAGAGCCCAAATATCCAGAGTATACTAAGAACTCAAAAAATTAAACAATAAGAAAACAAATAAACCAATCAACAAATGGGCCAAAGACCTGAAAAGACACATCTCAAAGGAGGACATACAATCAATCAACAAGTACATGAAAAAATGCTCACCATCTCTAGCAGTCAGAGAAATGCAAATCAAAAACACCCTAAGACACCATCTCAATCCAGTAAGATTGGCAGCCATTATGAAGTCAAACAACAACAAGTGCTGGCGAGGATGTGGGGAAAAGGGTACATTTGTACATTGCTAGTGGGACTGCAAATTAGTGTGGCCAATTTGGAAAGCAGTATGGAGATTCCTTGGAAAGTTTGTAATAGAACCACCATTTGACCCAACTATTCCCCTTCTTGGACTATTCCCTAAAGACCTTAAAAGAGCATATCATAGGGATACTGCTACATTGATGTTCATAGCAGCACAATTCACAATAGCTGGATTGTGGATCCAACCTAGATGCTCTTCAATAGATGAACGGATAAAAAAAAAATGTGGCATTTATACACAACGGAGTACTACTCAGCACTAAAAAATGACAAAATCATGGAATTTGCAGGGAAATGGATGGCATTAGAGCAGATTATGCTTAGTAAAGGTAGCCAATCCCTAAAAAACAAATGCCAAATGTCTTCTTTGATATAAGGAGAACAACTAAGAACAGAGCAGGGAGGAAGAGCATGAGAAGAAGATTAACATTAAACAGGGATGAGAGATGGGAGGGAAAGGAAGAGAGAAGGGAAATTGCATGGAAATGGAAGGAGACCCTAATTGTTATACAAAATTACATATAAGGGGAAGTGAGGGTAAAGGGGAAAAAGAGGGGGAGAAATGAATTACAGTAGATGGGGTAGAGAGAGAAGATGGAAGGGGAGAAGAGGAAAGGGGGGACAATACAGGATAGGAAAGGCAACAGAATACAACAGACATTAGTATGGCAATATGTAAAGTGGATGTGTAACCGATGTGATTCTGCAATCTGTATACGGGGTAAAAATGGGAGTTCATAACCCACTTGAATCAAATATATGAAATATGATATGTCAAGAACTATGTAATGTTTTGAACAACCAATAATAAAAATTAATAAAAAATAAATAAATGGGCCAAGTACCTGAACAGACACTTCTCAGAAGAGGATATAAAATCAATCCACAAATATATGAAAAAATGTTCATTATCTCTAACAATTAGAGAATTGCAAAACCAAAACTACTCAAAGATATCATCTCACTGTATCCAGAATGGTAGCTATTATGAAGACAAACAACAATAATTTTGGTGAGGATGTAGGGAAAAAGTTACACACATACATTGATGGCAGGACTGCAAGTTGGTGCAGATTCCTTTGAAAATTGAGAATGGAACCACCACTTGACCCAGCTCTCCTTTTTTGTTTATAACCAAAGAACTTGAAAAACAGCATATTAGAGGGACACAGCCACATCAATATTTATATCAGCACAATTCACAATAGCTAAACTGTGGGACCAAGCTAGATGCCCTTCAGTAGAGAAATGGATTAAAAAATGTGATATATATACCCATTTAATGTTTATTCTATATAGCACATATTATTATCATCTCCACTATACAAATCAGAAAACTTAGGCACAAATAAGTCATGTGACTTGTTCAAGAGCACAATGCTCTTAAATGGCAGGAGTAGAAATTCACAGCCATATTTGTCTGCCTGTAGAGCCCAAACCACCAACCACAGGGCATACATAGGGTTCTTCCTAATTAACTTTCTATTCACCCATGTCTTACCACATTTCTATACTACTGACATCTCCTTTTGGTTTTGGCACTCACCTCTCAGATCAGCTCTTCTTTCACTGATTCCTTTAAGTGTTATGGGGAGATCAGGAATCACTGATTAGTTCTTTCCTCATATCCTCTAAAATATATATTTATATTTATATTTCCTTTTAGTTTTCTAATATTATTTTCTACATTTATGTGTTAGGTCCATTTTGAGTTTCTGTATATGGGATAAATGGATTTCCAAATTAATTACTTGTATTTAGATATATGTCATTTTAGCAACACCTGTTTCAAAGCTATTCATTTAAAATAATTTGTGAATAGGCAAATTTGTAGACTCTCAGCTCTATTCCTTAATTCCACATATATATTTTTCTGTCGATACCACACTATATTGATTACTGATGATTTTTAGCAAATTTCAAATAGAGAAAAAGCATGGTCCTCCTAGATTTTTTCCCATTAAAGATTGTTTTGGGTATTTGAAAGCCTGTGTGATTTCATGTATGAATTTTAGAATCAGACTGTCAATTTCCATATCTGAGATGCTGAAAGTGAGAGCAGTGGCATTTTAGGTCAATATCACCATGTTTTGCATGTTAAGAATATTTGACTTCCCAATCCATGAACATAAGATTTTTTTTCACATTTGTTCAGATCTTTAACTTAAATATATATTAAAAAGTCATAATTTTCATCTTGTAACTTTTACACTTTTTTTCATGAAATTTACTGTTTAAAATTTTTATTATTTTTTCGACTGACCTCTTTCTATGTTGCACAGAGTGATCTTGAACTCATGGTCTCAAGAAGTCCTCCCCAATTAACCACCCAACTATCTGGGACTATGATTTCCTACAATAGGCAGGTAATCTTTTATTATTTTGATGTTATTGTAAATAATTTTATTTCATGAAACACTTGGACACTCTTGCTAAAAATATAAACTAATACTGACAACATGAATAATAATGTGGGAGTTCAAACAATTAAAACTAGAAAAACCATATGACTCAGATATTTTTCTACCATATACTGTATTATCCAGGTCCTCAAAAGATCAGAATTAATAGAACACATATATGTATATGTTCATGGACAAGGAGACTTAATAGATCAACTAACATGATAATGAGATGAGTAGTCCTCAAAGCTGCTGACTATAAGATGGGAAAAAAAGGAAAACTTATAAGATCACAGGCCAAGAAATTGGAAACTTCTTAAATCAAATTCAGTGAAGCAGCTATTGTCCAAGACAGAAGGATTAAAAGTCTCATGTAGAGGCAATGGTGCAAGTCCACATTCAAAGACTGAAAAATCTAATGTCAGATGTCCAGAGGTCACACAACAAGAGGGAGAAAAACAAAACAAAACAAAACAAAAACTAATCTATAAAGATAGAAGCACAAACCAGTGACAGTCTTCATTCTCTATTTATTCAAATACAATGGACTGGTTGGTTTTATGTACATTCATGACACCTCTTCCCCACTGGGTTCTGACCCAATTTTTGAAACACACTCAGGAACACCCAGAGGTATTTTATATCAATTTTCTAGGAATACCTAAATCTGCTCAGGTTGACCACTCAAAGTAACCATTACAAAAACCAAAAAATAAAAATAAAATCCAACTTTGAGAATATCTGCACTCCCAATAAACTGAAACACTACCCATAAAAGCCATTTTATATAAAAACTTAAATGTCTATAAAATAAAATAAAATAAAATAAAAAGTGCCTGGGGTTGAGGCTGTATCTCAGTGGTAGAATGCTAACCTGCACATGTGAGACACTGTATTTTATCTTCAATACCACATAAAAAATCAATGAATAAATAAAAATAAAAAGATATTCTTTCCTTGTAGAATTAAAAAAATAAAACCCTAAATATAAAATCTGTATATATATGATATACATATAATGTATAAATAATTTATAGCAAATACATTTACACATGCATATTAATCTATGTTTATATGTTCATAGATCCATACTATATATATGTATACACACACACACACACACACACACACACACACACACACACAGATAGAAACAGACAGGTATAACTTCTTGTTTTTAAAATTTTTCTTGAGTCAGAATCTTTTATGCTGCTGAGAATGTCACTAAGATACTGAGGCTGGCCATGGCCACTAAACCTTGATTTTTCAAAGAAGGATGCTGTAGGTGGCTGTAATGTAATAAGAGGCTGTCTTAAAAATAAATAGTAAAAATTACTGAGGATATATCTCAATAAAAATGCAACCCTGAATTCAAACTCCCTATTTTTTTTACCATTTAAATTAATATGGATGAAGCTGGAGAACTTCATGCGAAGTGAAATTATCAAGACACAGAAAGAAATAAGAAATGCATTCCATACTCTGTGTTTAGAACCCTGTCCCAACCAACAAAAAAAAAAATGAGTGCACACAAATAAAATGTTGTGTATTTCAGGATGACAGTTAACAGTAATGCATCACATTCTGAAAATCCCAATGACAGTAGAATTTTAGGTATTCCTAATACAGAATAAAGTAATTTTGTGAGATGATGGATTTTTTAACATAAAAACATACATATTAATGTGATTAAATGTAATGTTTTCATGCATACATTCACAGATATTAATAATATCAATATATACTTATTCCATCTTTGTTACCTTTCTACACACCCTAGATATAGTAATCAATATTCTATTTTAACAAAATTTTATTTTAGTTATCTTGAATAAGAGATGTAATAGATTACTGTCTCCTTATTCACTTAAAACACATCATCCAATTTATTTATTTATTTATGTCTGAGTAATACTGCATTTTGAATATATAATATACTTTCTGATAGATATATTAAGTTGTTCAGGTAAAACTGATTTTTCTTTTTATATGTATCACTAAGCACAGTCATAAAACTTAAACTTATATCACAAAAGAAGGAAACAACAGAAACCCCCCCAAAAATACAGGGAACTGCTTTTTGGCCTATTTTTATTAAACTAAAGAGAAGCAATCCAAAACATATAAATAAATAAATAAATAAATAAATAAATAAGATTTCCTTTACTTTAAATTTATCTGTAAACAAGATATCAATATGTTAATTCTCTTTGTAACTTTCACACACAAAACTAACTTTATAGTGTTCAATAGATTATATTACATTACACAGAAAACCTGCTCTAGGGCAACCAATGAAATAAAACATCAGTGTGATAGACAATGTATGATTCATACTCTTTCCGCACATGTATACTTTTGGTGTTACAATTATTTTGCTCAATACTCCCAAGTTTATGTCATCCATCAATATATCTACAATTGAAATCTTCAGTTATTACAAAGATAGAAAGGAGAGAGAGAGAGAGAGAGAGAGAGAGAGAGAGAGAGAGAGAGAGTTGGTTTTAAACTTTGTCATTCTACCTGATTACTACCACAGTCTAGGCAAGGAGTTCTGCCCATGGTGATTCACGAGAAGTATTGCCAAGCACACTTCTCTTCAAGCAAGGTTCATCTTGAGGAAAATTTTTTCTGGGCTTGAATGCTAGAATGCAGGTGAGGTGGAAGTAGCATGGTGGGTATGCAGATGGTGTGTGAGAGTTAGGAAATTTGACCAAGTCCTATAAATAATCATTTTTAAATATCTATATTTATTTTTATGTGGTGCTGAGGATCAAACCCAGTGCCTCACAAATGCAAGGCAAGTGCTGTACCACTGAGCTATAGTCCCATCCCCAAATAATCATTTTTTAAATGCATCAACTGCATTTTTTACATCATATGTATCTTCTATGATTCTACAATTAAACCTCAGAGACTCTGTTCTTTATACCCTGTTAGCTCAACACAGATTTTCTTAGAGTCCTCTTCCTTACACTTTGAAATAATTATTTGCTCTTCCTCACAGCACTTGTACACATATCTCTCTCAAACAATTTTTTTATATCTGGGGAACTTTTAAATGCTGAATAATTGCCAGGTGAATTAATAGTTGGTGTTCCACTTCCTAAGATGTGAAGAGCCATATCCTCTCTCTGTGGTCTCCGTCTTCTCACATAAAAATGGCAAAATTACTACATATTTGCAACCCTAAATTTCATCCTGATCCAACTCTAATTATTTGAAAGTAAAGGATGCAATCCTTGCCATGGTTTGTGGAACACAAGTCTAATTTCAGTTACATGAGAGGCTGAGTCTAGAGGATCACAGCTTTTAGTTGAGTCTCAATAACTTAGAAAGACCTTGTCTAAAAATAAAATTAAAAAGCCTGGTAATATAGCTCACTGGTATAACATACTTAGGCCCAATCTGCAGTACCACAGTGATGAAACATAATTTCTGCCCTTTTTCTTTAAAGATAAAGCCCTTAGGAAAAAAAAAGGACTTAGGGATGTGACTAGATCTGGTAAAAGAAAGCCATGTGTTCTATTTTTTCATTTTTACCTTTTAAGAACTTTCTAAAAATTATCCTAAGTATTTTGTTTTTAATATGATTGTTATGAAAATGGTTTTTAATTTAAAATATAAATATTCATATTCTTATATACATTAACAACTGATTGATCTTTAATCTTGTTACTTTTCTGAGCTCACTTATAGATACTAAAAGTTCATGATAAATTTTTACTTTTAAAATATCCACTTGAAAACACTTCTATCTAATACCTCATTTGGAAAAAATTAAACAATTGAGGCAGTAAGAGACAGAAGCAAGTTACAATACCTCTTATTTTTCCAAAGGCAAAAATATTGCTGAAATCTTCAGCCATTTGTAATCACTATGAGTCAGAAAGCAAGACAACAAATTTCCACAAACACACATTCAAGACACAGTAGATGATAGATACAGTAGCCAGCAAATCTTTCTTATCTCAATCTAGAAGGAGGTAGAATGAAGAAAGTAACCCATCAATCTTAAAAACTTAAAAATAATAATTGCAAAGACATTAATTTAAGCATCATACCTCCCCTTATATAGAAAAGGGTTGTTCAATGCAAATAAAAAAAAACATGTCATATTTTGCTTGAAAATATTTCTTCAGGTACAAATCATGAGAGGTAGTCTAAAGCAAAGTTGGAAATGTTCTTAATAGCATAATACATAGTTTCCATTCCATAGAAGCTTAGTACTTTAGATTAAAGAAGTTTTATGACCAAACCATTGATGTTTCTGACAAAAATAGTAATCTTCAATTATATTTTGCAAAAGATTTGCACAGCTTTGACAACTACTATTTAGTTTTAACATCTATTTTTCATATTAGCATTTAGTTACATAGTTAATTTAAATTTCAGGAAAAAAATCTTACTTTGCCACTTGAAACATAAACAGAAATGTAAATGCTTAAAATAATAGGAGTTTATTCTTTGAAAGTGAAGAATGTTTAAGTATCTTGACAACAGAATACTCTCACTTTGTCTGCAGAGCCACACTCCTTCAAAACTATGTAGGAAAAAAAAAGCTACTCTAGATTCCAGTGATTGTGGGCATTTCTCTGCTTATGGTCATAAAATATTTTCTTGTTTTGTTCTGATGTAACCCTAAAAAATAACACAATAGTACATGATGGTACACAAACAGCTACCGAAAAACTCACACAGTCTATGTCCCTAGCACAGAATATGGCAGATACCTGTGAGCTTGTCTTTGCTTACAGTAATTGCCAGAATTTAAGAAAATGAAGCTATAAGGACAATATGTATGGCACCATGGGCCTTCAAACTGAAGCAGTTCAGGAAACAGATTCACAAAAATATGGAATGAAGAGAGAGCTGCTTAGAACACTACCTGTGAAATATTAAAAAAATCAGAGATCATCAAACCTAAATATGCTCATTGGACATAGTCAAACTCAAAAGCACAGCAGAGGATACAGCCCTGTTAAGATAGCAGGTATTGGCTATGTATTTAACTTGACTTTGAGAAACTTTCCTAGGTGAATATTGACTAGATCACCCAAACTAAGATCATTTTCAACCTGTGTGGATGTCCCTGCTAATCCCAATATGATGTGTCTTTTCATAACATCTCTGGGGGTTCTTATATACTTCAGGTATTTCTTTTAGTTATTTCATTCTTTCTTAATTCAACCTGGTAAATTTTTAGGAGATTGCCTCCATGAATCCTAATTTGGTGCCAGTGATGGTAGCACATGTCTGTAATCACAGAAATTTGAGAGGCTGAGACATGAGGATGATGAGTTCAAGATGAGCCTCAACAATGGTGAGGCACTAAGCAACTCAATGACAGCCTGCCTCTAAATAAAATACAAAATAGGGCTGAAGATGTGGCTTGGTAGTTGAGTGCCTCTGATTTCAATCCCCAGTCAAAAAAAAATCTACTTTTGTTTTTATAAGTCAGTGTGTCTCCAAAGTCCAAAGGTAAGATCTAGAGTGGGAGATATACTTAGTTAACTCTTCTAATAAAGTGCTTATAGTTGATAATATATGAAGTACTATTCATTTCTTTGGGGGAAAAAAGACATCACAACAGAGTACAACACAGAAGAGAAGTTTCAAAAAATATTCCAAAGAAGAGAAAATATTAAAATGAAAAATAAATACATAAATGAATAAATATGTGAGTATAAAGCTATACTATTTAAAGAAGTTAAAATTCAAGCCAAGAGAATATTGTATATTTACCAAACTGTAAAAAAATAAACATACACAAAAAGAGACTAATGATCACAGAGATGTTAAGTGACAAAAATTGTCAAATTTGCTGTGCTAAGGTCAAAGGTAGAGCAACGTTGCAACATGGTGTGATGCTATCTATTCAGCTTATGCAATGAACACTTAATTCTACCTGTAGACAGAAGAGAAGAGGAAATATATATATATACTATGAGAATGCTCTAACTTGCCCCTAAAACTGCCACATTTACCAACTGAAAAATTTTCTCCATCTACCACCACACCCTACAGTGCAAGAGGTTTGATCAGTACACTGAGGCTCAGTTTTCACACCAGTCCAAACATGGCCCAAACATCACATAGAGGAGACCAGATGGCAATGGTTTATTTAGTAAAAATGATCTGAAGAATAGAAAGAAAATTGAAAGAAAGTCAAGCTAAAGAGAGAAAAATATAGAAGTGGAAGAGGAGAATTATAAGGGGGGGCTTTCCTATTAATGAGTAAAGAGGGAGTCAATTTCTTTAAAATGTTTTAATAGTATTAGATGAAAACATAAAGTAGTCATTACAGTTGGGGATTATGAAGGGTAGTAAGAGGAATAGGACATAAAGAGGTTGTCAGGGCATAATTAGTGTTCTATTTCTTGATGTAGGCAATAGTACATAGTATTCATTATTTGTGGTAATTCAAGAATCTATATAATTTCAATGTCCTTTTCTGAATGAGCTCAATAAAATCAAATTTCTTTTGTAAAAGATTGTAGAGAATGTCAAAAGGGATTAAAATTGTTCTAGAAAACACTATGTAGTAATAAACATGATATATTTTTATTGTGGTGCTGGTTTCTTGGGTATGAATATATGTCAAAAGATAAAAGTATATTCCTAAGAAGTGTAAAGGTTAATATGTGCTAATTAAACCTCCACAATACTGTAAAAGAGTGGTTTGCATCCAAAGCTGCATCCAAAGATGTAGTAGTACTACAACAAAAAATAAAATATAAAGTATTTAAAAAAGTAGTTCTAAGCCATCCTCAGAAAAAAATGAAGCCCTAAGTTATTCAGTGAGACCCTCTCTATAAAAAAAATACAAAAATAAAAAGAGAGCTGGTAATGTGGCTCAGCGGCTAAGGAAACATGAATTTAACTTTTGCCCTCTCCCAAATTAGTAAGACTTAAATTAGTAAGCAATAAAATGAGTAAGAATTTATTAGCAAATAATTTATCTTAATTGTTTGGAATAAGAGTGTATTAATGAAAATAAGATTAGAGAAAATTCTAAGCAAAGGAGCAAATTTAGCAAATATTAAAAAATACCACATAAAAAATCACAAATGTCAATGTTGGTGTTTTTAAAAAGCAAATGAAATTAAAAGAGCACTGAAAAATTTTATTATTAAAAATCATGTCAATTATACACTATATAATGGCAAATATATGTATATATACACTGATGTTTCACCTGTTGAGATTATATTCTGGAAAGTTTATATAAAGATCTTTCTGCCATTTTACAAACAGCTGAATTTAATGACAAGAATCTAGATGGCACAGACTACTACATGCCCAGGCTATTTGCTACATGCATTGTTGTACATGAAGACTACAACTGATCAAAACATCACAATGACATCAACAACTGATTCTGTGATTTGTGACAATTAGTGTAACCCTCAAAATAAATTCATAGACTATAAAACTCATAGATTGCAATGGAGGGAGAAAATGGCATTATTTCCAAAAAAAATATGTTAGAATAGAGGGACATCGGTGTTGCAATAAAAATGCAATTCTACCCTTCACTCAAAACATAGCACCTCATTTTCATATAATGCTCTATATAAAAATTTTAAGTAGGGCTGGGGGTGTGGATCAAGCGGTAGCACGCTCGCCTGGAATGCGTGCGGCCCGGGTTCGATCCTCAGCACCACATACAAACAAGGATGTTGTGTACGCCGATAACTAAAAAATAAATATTAAAATTCTCTCTCTCTCTCTCTCTCTCTTTCTCTCTCTCTCTCTCTCTCTCTCTTTAAAAAAATTTAAGTAAATATTACTACAACATAAAATAAAATATAATGCATTAAAAAATAGTTCTAAGCCATCCTCATAAACAATGAGGCCCTAGGTTATTCAGTGAGACCCTCTCTCAAAATAAAATACAAAAAATAAAAAAGAAAGCTGTGGTAATGTGGCTTAGTGGCTAAGGTCCTCTGAATTTAACTTCTGCCCTCTCCCAAAAATGCTATTGTACCCTTCATTTACACAGTATAAGAATCCATTTTTATGTAGTAAATATTTAGCATATAAATTATGAATAAATAATACTAAAATATGAAAGAAAACATAAAGAATTTAAAAGTTATTGTAAGAAAGAGAGATAAGGTTCATGTGGTGGGACAAAACTGAATATCCAGTATTCTGGTGCCAAAGACAGAAGGATCATAATTATGCCGATAATCACAGCAACTGAACAAAATATTTTCACAAAATAAAATTTATAAAAGGTTAAAAAAGCTTGAGGATATAGCTCAGAAATAGATACCCTGGTTTCAATATTCATATCACAAAGAGGAAAAAAATAACAGCAACACAAATTAGACAGTTATTTCTTTGCGAAATTACATAAAATATTTTTAAATTTATAATTTTATAATATTAAAATAAAATTCTCCTCATCAAATACCATTAAGGAGTGCAAGGTGAAATTACAGAGTAAAAGAAACTAATTTCCTCACATATAATTAAACAACCTATGTGTTGAGGAAAAAATATTGCAAAGAAAAAGCATGCAAAAAACTTGAACATATAATTTATATGAGATATCTAAGTGTTCAATAATTCTAAAAAACTCAAAATTAGATAATGTAAAATAACATCACAATATACACCACATTTAAAACTATTGACAAAGATGTGGAATGAATTAACTATCATGTAGGAAAGATGGTGTTTTAGTTTTTGCTATCCACATGTGCAGACTGTTTTTCTATTGAAGATACATGATACACTTCCGCAAGCAACAGACTAAAATTATAGCACATTTATAGATATGTATACAGCAGTATTTTTCCAAAAAGTTTAAAGATAACATCTTGATTAAAGAGGAAATACATTTAGAAAGAGATAAATAATAAACTGTGGAAAATAATGGTTTCTAGAAGAAGAAACAAATTTTTTATCACGTTAAATCCAGAAGGGGGGGACTATAAAACACCAAGTATGGCTTGAGTTGTGGCTCAGAGGCAGAGTGCTTGCCTTGTACATATGTGGTACTGGATTTGATCCTCAGAACTACATCAAAATAAATAAATAAAATAAAGATATTGTGTTTCAAAAAATGACACTATATAAGTTTTTTTTAATGTCATATGAATGTTATATTTTATAGGAAACATATTTAAATAGAAAATATGTAAAATTTGAAAATATAAAAAATGCATAGAATCACATAAAATTCTCATTTAAACACCATGTGTGTAGATAAAAAAACTCATCATTATAAAGATGACCATTACCCCCAAATTAATTTATAATAATACTAACAACACCCTACCAAAATTTCAAAATGCTTTACTTCTAATTAAAGAAAAGACAAAAGAAAAAATTACTAAATTTCTTCAGAACTCTGCTCATAAAAAAAAGCAGCAGCTCTCATGTGCAAATCTTTCAAGATCACAAATAAGTGGCTTCACATTAATGTGTGAGTATTTCCTTAGTCTAAAATCCACAACAGGAGTGAAGAAAAAGGGGTAAAAATCAAAGGTTCATAATTATTTCTAGAATAGATTCTTAAAAACTTGAATCAGAAATTTAGTTCACCAGCAAAATTTAAGGCCTTCTGAAGATGTGCACGGCTCTTAGAATGGCTACTCTCAGGGCTTAGGGTTATGACTCACAGTTCTAGTCCTTTTCTAGAAGGCATGAGGCACTGGGTTAAATGCTCAGCATCACAAAAAATAAAATAAAATCAAGGTATTGTGTACAATTGCAACTAAAAAATAAATGTCAAACAAAACCAAGAGTGGTTACTATCAAAAAGTTGAATGATAACTAATATTCCAATTATATGGTTATGGAAGAAAAAATAAACACTTTCACATTGAACTAGAATATAAGTTTAATAACTCACATTTTTAAAAAAAATCATGAGAGCTCTTTAAAAGCTAACACAGTAAAAATAATTCTGGTTGTATTTTCTGGAAAATACAACTGGAACTGGAATCAACATGTCAAATAATGGCTGCATTGTAATCTTCATTGTAGCAGCATTCACAGAAGCCAAAACACGGGGTGGGGAGAAACTTAAGTGCATTTTTAGATTAAGGATACACCAGGAGATTCAAAATATTCTTACTAGCCATAATGCACTCAGGCTGTTTTGAAACTTACACCTCTCTCTAACAGAATGGGACCCAAGTACTGAGTCTGACCTTGAACTTGTGCCTTAGAGATCTTACATGTGTCAGCTGTGAGATACTAATATCTAGCTGTTTTGAAACACAGGATCAGAAAAAAAATCAGAGAGGGCATGATATCCCCATGACATAAACTCCACAAGAAGGATTCTCAGCCCAAAGACATTCTGACAAGGTGTCTGTCCTGGAAAAGACAAAGAAAGAACACACATATACAAATTTTTATGAAAATCTAGTGATTCTTCTCTACTCATGTGAAATGCTCAAAAAAAAAAAACAAATGTTTTGCTTTTTATTTGTCTGTGGTTCTGAAGATTTAACAAAGGGCATGTTAAATCTGAGATGTATCCCCAGCCCTTGTTTTAAAATTGTGAGATGTCTACCTAATTTGCCCGCAGTCTACCTAAATTCTTGAAGTTGACTGTAAAATTGTAATCTTCCTGCCTTTTCCACCTGAGTCTCTGGGAGTACAGTTATGTGGCACTGAACCCAGACAGAAAACAAATCCTATAAACAGGTCCATCCAATTTTTTCATAAAAATTCAAAAATACTGTGCCCATTAGAACTGTAGTATGAGAAAAAAAAGTGAGTACTGTTGGGCAGAGATATTGTCATTAGGAATCTGGACAGGAAGATCGAATTTATGAATTTACTGACAGATTTAGAATATTCAGGTTTAACCATGCAGAATGACACACACCTTTAATCACAGCAACTATGGAGACTAAGTCACAAGATCAATGCCAGTCTCAGCATCTGTCTAAAAATAAAATTAAAAGTACCAGGGATGTAGCTAAGTGATATAGGATCTCTGGATTTAATCTACAGTACCACTATACTCACAAAAAAGAAAGACTAGCAAGATTGAGAGGAAGGAATAACTGAGACTCCTACAGATCACTACCACACTCATGCAAGGAAAGAACACATGGAGTTTTGATTCTAGTGACTCTGCTCACTCCAGGACACAATCTTGAAAGGGGCTAAAATGCTGCACTTTCAGAAAGAAGTTCAGGTAAGGATGAAAGATACTCTGCAGAAATAGGACAGGACTCCCAAAGTCCCCATCACTGACACATGCCCAAAATTACTGGCCACTAAAGACTCAGAGATAACCTAACCTAGATGAAGACCATGGCCTGCAGATTCTAGAGACTACCCCAGGGTTACCAGTCCACAGTTGCCAGTTCCTACGAGAGTACAGCCAATTTCATGAAGCCTTGCCCACCAGTGTCAGGGTACCAGAGCACACCACCACTTACTAGTTTTTGAGGGGCCCAATGTTCTGTCAGTAAATATTCCAGCACATAAACAAGGGAAAAAATTAGATCCACTGAAAATAAAGAGGAACCTTAGAAAGGTAAAAAAATGCTGGCAATCTCTAGAGGAAAAAAAGCCACACCAGATGGCCAAAGCCTGCCTCTCATCATTGGCCATGTGCTATATTTGATATAGCACACCTAAGAGGACAGCACTTATATTTTCACTCTCCCAGGCTAATCCTACTGAGTTTTCTGTTTTAGTGACATGTCATCAAATGCTAAAAAGAATGAGGTTAGAAAGACAGATTCTTGGTTGCAGTTTTTTTTTTCAGTTGCTGGGAACTGAAATACAGAGCCTCAGGCTGCAACTGGCTTAAGTTAAGGTTTCCTGGTAGTAGTGAGACCCAACCTACCCAAAAGAACATTTGCATTTAACCTCTCAAATAAGGTCTTTTTAATCTGTGATTTTATAAATCTGTATATTATTTTGGATGGAAATAATAAAATAACAATAATGAAAAATTTTATTTAACTTTCTTGCTTTCTCTTCTTCTGAAGAAACATTGAAAATTTAACTGGGATGCAATTCTTTAAGGCAGTAAGCACAATGATAAGAATACATCAGACACAAATGTAGTCTTTTTTTTACTATTCACAAAATAAATATTTAGTAAAAAATTGATTTTAATGGCATAAATATTTTAATATGGGAATATTACAATTATGTTACAAATAAAATATTATTTTAAAAGTATATGCATTGTTGAAACTGTGCCCTCAAAACCAATATGTCAAGCCTCCAAAATATCACAGCTCATAAAACCACATTCCGGACTTCAGAACTTTAATTTTTCTGACCTCAAAAACATAAAGGTCCTGACTGCTTCTCTTTTATTCTAGGTGGGGGATGTATTTTTTTTTCCAATATTCTTCTCAAGTCCAAAAAATATGAGAGATAATGCCATGGATAAAAGCAGGAAGGTCTAACTGGAGAGTTTTCAAAAGTAGACTATTTCCCACCAAATGCTGGCAATTGACCCTTTCATTTAAGATATCAGACAGAAGCAAAAGAAGATGTTCCAGAAAGTGGTGCCCATGTCTTCACATATAACCACAACTTTGAGTCTATTATTTAAAAGCATTAAAGGAAAACTCCTTATTTCATAATTGACTTTAGACCTAATGACTACTACTCTATGACATTTGTTTTTCTTCCATGATTAAAGACACTTTAATTATTAAGCAGGTATCACCACATATGGTGACACATGTGTAAAACCTCAGTGGCTCCAGAGGCTGAGCAAAGAGAAACACAACTTCAAAATGACTCTCAGAAACATAATGAGGCCCTAAACAACTTTGTTGAGACCTTGTCTCTAAATATTAAAAAATGCTGGGAATGTAACTGAGCAGTAAAGCACCCCTAGGTTTATTCCCTAGATCCAAAAAATAAATAAATAATAAATTTAAGAAATTGTACCTAATTTGAAAGCCCAAATACCTTTACCACACATACAAATTTTCCTATTATTTTAGGCCTTGATTAATGATAAATATTCAAAACAGTGATATATATATATATATATATATATATATAATGATATATTATATATATACACATACATATATATATATATACTGTGTGTATATGTATAATACATGTATATGTATTATATATGTATATTATATAATATAAATATATTTTGTTTATATAATAGCATGTGTATATTATAGTATATAGAAAACATATATTAAACATAGTATATATATACATATACTATCCATAGTATATATTTATTATGCATGTAAACACACACAGTATATATGTATATATATCATATATTATAGATATCTCTTTATGCCTCTAAGTAGAGAACTCTAATTGGGAACATAGAGTAAAAAGAAGGCAAGGAGAAACATGAAATTAGTTGTATCATTTTGAATCACCACAGGGGAAAAAATGGAATTTAGACATGGAGGACTCAACATTTTATATTTGTTCATGTGTATGACACAAGGGCCTACATTAAAAAGGTTATTACAATCTTTTGAAAGAAAGTATATGTGATATATGTGAATGGCAGATAATGTTTAAAAAATTGGAATCTTCATGGTGTCTTACAGGTGCTTTGTTAGGTCTGAATCACAGCGCAGTCATGTATTAGTAGGCTGCATGAGGAACATTGCTAATCTTTGTCCTCGAAAATTATTCCCATTGTAGAGCTGAGAAAACACAGGTTTCTGGACATCAAAAGGCAACTCAGCAACACACACAGAACTACCTGAATACAGAAGAGTATAAAATTTCTTCAAAGCTTAACAAAGTTTGGTTTGCTCCTTATATAAAGAATGTCAGTCTGGAGAAATATTTTCTTCCTCATTTTGAAGACAGTACCTCAAAAATACTTCCTAGGAGAAACACAACTGATTTAGCATCTTACATGTTAAAGGAACTCTTCTGAAGCCAGATCTATCAAACCGGATTTTTATAGAGGGCAAATGCTTGGAGATTACAGGGTTTAAAAAGCATATCACAGGCCCAGAGACTGAGCATGACTCAAAAAACAAAATGATCTAAAACACTTATAAGATGTTAAGAAAATATTATGTAACTATTTCTAAAAATAAATTATTTTTGGTTGCTATTTCTACAAATATCACATCTCTGGTAATAGGATAGGCTGAGATTGATAAAGATGACAATATTTGAAATAAAGGCTTCTGCTTCATTTTCTCCTAATATATATACTATTAATATGGTATATGAAAAAATGATCAACAAACTATATTTTTTTTTGTATAAGAAACATTTTCCTTTGAAGTTCGTCTTGAGATCTCAGCTAACACCATAATTTTCTTCTGCAACTTCACATTCCTTTTCTCGCACAAGATCTAACCCTAGAACTTTACCATTGGTTTCTTGGCCCTAATATATCTAGGGATTCTGAAAATTATGGGGTTTATAGTTACAGATGTTTTTGTCTCAGTATTTTGGAGATTTCATCAAATATAAATTAATAATCTACTTTCACAGGTTTGGGGGAACTTCTCCATTTTTACCATCTGCCTGCTGTGTGTTCTCTATGACATCACCTTCAGCCCCAGAAGCTCCTGCTTGGCAAAGTTAAACCATAAATTCTCACATCAGAGCCTGTGGTTCCTTGTTCCTTGTGGAAATTCTGCATGTTCTTGAATGCTTGCTTCTCATTTTCTTCTACTGCCATCGTCAATGTGACCTAATGTGATCTTATGTTTATTACTGTATGCTGAATAATTATACCATTGTATTACTTTCTAAGGCATTTATTTAAAATATTTGAGGTGTTCCAGGAATTCTCTTTTATAGGGCTCATATCCTCAGTTCTTTCTAAAATTCAATAAATAGATAAACCTCTAACTAAAAAGTAAATAATGTTATCACTGTTAATACCTGAACATTAAAATAAATAAACAATATTTAAAACTCTCAGCCCATAGGTATAAGGACTTATATTACATAGATCAATTTGTTGGAAGACACAAACAACCAAAATGCATTGTGTCCTTGGTGATCATTGTACTGGGAAGAAATTATTGGTTTTAGCATTGGACTCTCACCAAGCCATGGATTTATTAAGGGTAGGATACTGGTATTTTCTTCTGTAACCATGACATGGTATCAATCATATATAAGAAGGAAAAAAAATAACAGAAATAAGAAATGGTTCCCTCAGAAAAAGAAGACATTACCAGCACACTGTAGTTGTGCACAGAATATCCAAAATGTGGCCTCTGTCTACTGGAGCATCTACAGAAAGCATGAACATGTATACCTGATGGGAGAAAGAAAAAATGTTCCAATCTTTCAGCAAATTGGGCTTTATTATTTGAAATTATAAAACGTAGCCATTGATAAAGCAATATTTCTTGCAGGACTGAACATTGAATGTACATTTGCAAGAATTATAAAATAGATTCCCAGAGCTTCTCAATACAGAAATATTGATAATAAATAAAGTTTAGAAATAGCCCTAATGTCCATCATTTGTTTAGTTCCAACTTTGGTCAACCTACACCATGGGAATTTAAGATTTTTGCATATGTGGAGTGTTTTCCAGGTTGTTTCATTGAGTAAAAATAAGGGGCAGACAGGATATACAGGAGCACTCCCTTTGGGGTAAGAAAGAAATTTACATAATAACTTATTATTGTTATTGCCTCTTACCAGAACAAGAAACAGTAAGATATATACTAGAAACAATTAAAACATATGTTTATGAAGGGCAATGTGAAAAGATTAGTGGAGATGGAATATAGGTGAGTCATCAATGTATTTTAACTGGGTTTATATTTGAGCCACATAAACAACAACCACGTTCAAAACATAGAATAAAATCAAAGGACAAAAATCAAGGGCCAAAAGACAGGTAAGAGTCTGACAACTCAAACATGAACCATACTATTCTGTGACTAATTAATTTCTTAAGCTTGCATGATTTCCAGGATCTTTTTCTCCAGTGTGATCAAAATTTTTACCTAAAGTAGCAATGCTTGTTGTGCTGTAACATTTACTGATCAGTAATTGGCATTAAAGGATTCCAGGATTCATATGCAATGTTTAGTGTCTGCACAGCAAGGGACAACATGGGTTTTATACTTTCTCCATTAGACTGGAGTCTCCAAGTGCAGGAGCCACTTCTTATCTAGGGTGAGCAGTCTGGTGAATACACAGATACGATTATTAACATACACTGAAGAATTCTTTGAATGTTTAATGCCAAGAACACAGAGAGGACTTGACAATTATTTCCAGGTCCAGATTTCAGAAGCTTGGCTATACACACTTGGGGGAAAATGACCAGTCCTAGACCCTGTGTGAGTATGTATTTGAATGTTGTGGTAGTTTATCATGAGCCTAGGCAGACAAAGGTGTGGTCTTGCAAGGCAATTAAGTCATGTGGGTAGAGCCATGGAATGGGATTATTGTCATTTATTAAAAGAGAGCTGCAAAGAAACTTCTCAATTTATCCTGTGAGGACACAGATGGTGCACTTCCTTACTCTCATCAAGATGCTACAATAATTTATGGTAGACTGGGTGGTTGATAAGCCACAGACACTCATTTTTCACAGTATGTGAGATCAAGGAACAAGGCAATTTAATGTTTGGTGAGGACATTTCTCTGGGCATCCCTCATGTATGCGTCTATGTACATGCATATTCAACAGCAAGGAGCTTGGGGCTTTCCACCAAGCACAATCCTCATATTCTGCATTTCTACATGTCAAATTTGGGAACCACCCACTTAGCCCCATCCCTGAAAGGCAGTCCCAGACCTCCTGTGGTGTTACTCTCTGAGCTACCTCTTTAAGGTAGGAGTGAAGCCTGCTTCTAATCTGTACTCTGGACTCTGCTCTCACCTCCTCAGCCCTGCCTGTACCGTGGTTAGAGCCAGGCCTTCCTTTGTACCTGTACCTCCTTTTACTGATCTATGACCTGTTCGTTATGTGCCAACACTTTACCATGATCATTTGTGCCTTTTTTCCCTCTGTTCCCACAGCTACAATGAAGCTGCCATTTGCTAGCTGTATTACCTTAAACAAGTTAACTCGACACAACTGAGCATCCCTTTCCTGCAACATGGATGTAAACATGGCTTCTTCTCATGGAGTTCTTATTGCCAGTGAAGGGGGCAGGGGACAAAAATCTCAAAAACAATAGTCCAGTACATGGTTATCAATGGCTCCTGATGTCATTAAATGTTACCATTACTAGCTGTCAATCTCACTTCACAACATGGGAATATGAATCCCTGAAAAGTAAAAAAAATAAAATAATTAAGTTCAGTGGGCCCAGGTCTGCTCTGTCTCTAGATTCCCTGCCCCCAATCAGAGCTCAGGGCCAGGATAAATACAACAGTGCCACATGAATATAGGACTAATGTAAAGCTGATAAAGGCAGTTTCATGAATGGACAAAAGAGAAAGAATTGTGGGAAGGAGCCAAATCCTATATCTGACACCTGGAGAATCAGGAGGTTTTACCTTCACATTGACTCCCTCCTCTTGAGAATAAAACTGTACTTAAAACAGACCCACAAGACAGATTAGTCATCAATGCAGACATTAAAAGACACTCTGGAAGTTACCAGGCTGTTTGGTGCATGTACAAGCAGTCAGAGCCACAGATTGAAAGACCTCAAATGGTTCACATGAGACCATTTTCGTCCTGCATCTTCATTCCCTGACTCAAACAATGTCAGGCTGAGCTTGGACACTGAAGGTTCTGTGTGCTGGCAGGTGACATACCCAGAAAATAGCATCTACACATCTTTTCACAAATTTACTCATTCTACTCAGCCATAAACAAGAATGGAATTATACCATTTGTGGGAAATGAATGAATCTAGAGATCATCAAATTAAATGAAATAAATTAAACTCAAAAAGTCAATTGTCAAGTGTTTTCTCTCATATGTGAAAGGTAAACGGAAAAATGGAGTGAAAAAAGAAGTGGATCGCAAAAAAATTGGAGAGAGAATAGTTGAGTTTAGACAGATGGAAGAGAAGATAAGAGAGATGATTCAGGCACTGAGAAATGAGACTGATCAATGATGTTATGCCCATACATGTATATGTCACAAATGAATATACTAATAAAATCAACATTCCCTTCACCAGTTCTTTTATGTATATTTTTTTGAAACAGGGTTTTGCTAAGTTATTCAAGGCTTTGCCAACAGACAAAAAGCTGGGTGCCCACAAAGCAAAAATACAAGGGCCTGTCATCCCCCTGGCTTATGTAGCATTCACTAGGCACCAAGTGCCAACTATCTATGACTTCATTTAATTCTCACCACAGTCTTGGGAAGCAAGTGGCATCAGCCCCATCTTAAAGATAAATAAATAGAAGTTGGGAGATGCTAAAGATCTATTCAAGCTGAGTGAGGTGGCACATGTCTGCAATCCCAGCAGATTAGGAGGCTGAGGCAGAAGGATTATGAGTTAAAAGCCAACCTCAGCAAAACTGAGGTGTTAAGCAACTCAGTGAGACACTGTCTGAAAATAAAATACAAAAGAAGACTGGGGATGTGACTCAGTGGTTATGAGCCCCTGAGTTCAATCCCAAGTACCAAAGGAAAAAACTATTCAAGCCTCTGAAAATATATAAAAGCCACAATACAAATGTATGATATGTACTCAAGACCTTGGTCCATTAACATTTATTTAATACTAGTCATAAAATCTAGGAACCTCCCTGAAAGATTAATAAATCCAATGCTTAAGAGTACTCTCCAGAGATTATTGTTTCACTGATTGGAGCTAAAGTCTGGGTATCAGGGTAATTGAATCTAATGCTCACAATTAGGAATGGAATCACTTTTCTATTAAAAATCAGGGAAGCTTAAACAAAGAGATTGGACTCACCTGCTCAATGTTGTGTGTCAAGTCCACAGGAAAATCAGGGTGTATGTCTGTACTTCTGTAGCTCTGCAAAGAGCTCTCTGTGCCTCAAAACAAAAGGAGACTCCACAAAGCTGGGGGAGGCACAAGTCAACCCCTCTGCCACAACTCACCCAACAATACTCCCAGAGAATAAGTGAACATATAGGAGACAATTCCAAGTGGTACCTTGATGATCAATTGGCGCGATGCAAGGGAATAGGGCACAACCAACTTCAGCAAAGACAGAGGTGTGGCTGGGCCAGGATGGGGGCTGGTATAGAGAATAAACTTTTCCAGGGCACATAAAGCCCAGGGCTTCCTCCTCCACAAATGAGCCTTGCCTTATCACACAAATGCTTGTTCAACTAGTTATGCTCTTCTCCTATTTTATATTTCTCTTGCACATGGCTTTGGAGGTCTCATGCTTTGGTATTTCTTATATTTTTTATGCATCTTTCAAACTATCCCCAAATCAACCATGTAGAATATTACCTGTACAGGTTATAGTTTTATTGTATTACCATTTAGTTCAAGTTTCCAAATCTCTCTGAAATACCCTTTTGATTTTCTATGACACTTTTATTAACCCTTCACAAATTGACAATGGTTGTGATGAAGCAGTATTTTCTGATTTCAACACCTGGAATATCAGTGACCTGCTTAAAATGATTGCACTTTCTTTTGATTCTCCATCACAAGTCTCCATTTTATTTTTTACACTTTATATAACTTTGTACATAGAACACACAAGCCCAAACTTATATTACATGGTTTCTCTAAGAGAAAGGACAGACCTCCCCTCTACCACCATTAGTGAGTATGAGGGCTCATCACAGGTTCCTTAGGGTGGCCTTCCAGCATGTGCTCTGACTCAGCTCCATGTTCAATCTTCCTGTGATCTCCTCAGCCTGTGGCCTTCAGTTCTTCTTCCTCCTCCTCCTCCTCCTCTTCTTCTTCTTCTTCTTCTTCTTCTTCTTCTTCTTCTTCTTCTTCTTCTTCTTCTTCTTTTAAAATTTGACATTAATTTTAATATTTTACACAGAGCCTGAATCACAAAACTGCCACTTTGAAAATGGTGGCATACAGAAACAAAAGTACCCAGAAACCAGGTGCTTCATTTGGAAACAAGCTAGCGAAGAGGAGCCTATCACACATGATAGAGGTAGGACCCTCAGAGCCATAGTGGAACCATTGGAGGTGCCGGGAATCCCTCACGCCAAAGTTGAGGCATTGTAAATTGTTTAATGGGACTGGACTAATTTGATATTATAATCAGAATAATAGCAACTTTGACTGGGACATGATTCCAATTGAAATTTCATTCCAAATAAGTCAAGAAAAAAGTTTGGAGACCAGCTCTCCAAGGATTGCTGTTATCCAACAAAGAAGAGAGTAAAATTAAGAGAAAGCTGACATGTTACACTGGTGAAGCCACAGTTCTATGTTTTCCAGGGGGATTTTTGTCATTTTTATAGATATTCAAATTATAGGCCTGCAGAGACAGATGTCTTTCCTTAAAACGTGCAACTCTTTAGGCTGTTACCTGCACCTCATCCATCTGGATAAGTGCCTCTGCATTCTTAGATTCAGAAGTAGTGTGCAGTTGGTTCATGGAAAGGCTGTGGAAGGAGGGAATTTTAGCATACTGGTGAGGTTTCTTGTAGCTGCAGAAGAGAGACTTCAGCTCCAACAGTTGTACTCAGCCTAGAAAACTGTGTTCCATATGGTACATTGAGGATATTTTCTTCTAACAATGTTTGCTTCTTTAATTAATATCCTCCTAAAATAAGTCATTTTTAAAATAGGGAATGATGATTAATTTTAGTTTCCCATTTGTTCTAAGTTTAATGAGTTCTACTGATACAACTTACATATGCAATGTCATCTAGAGATTTTAAACATTACTTATTTGTATACATATCATAAAAGAAGACATGAGTTTTAACTTGATATTTTATAAACCTTTATTTTATTTATTTTCATGTGGTGCTGAGGATCAAACCCAGGACTTCACACATACTAGGCAAGTGCTCCACCAATGTACCATATCTCCATTTGTAATTTAGCATTTTTTATTTATAAACTTGTTACTGTAATATTAATAAAAAAATAGAACTACTAATGATGTGAATTTTATAATTTGACTAATTATAAGTTTCAAAATTTTTAGAAGGAAATGAGATTCTATGTTCAAAACTTCATTTTATAGAGAGCAATATCACAATGCCATAAACTACTTATATTTCTCATAAAGTCTTTGCATCCATTTAACTCAAAAAATTAAAAATTTCCTGACCCTGTACTCTCTCAATTAAGAAATGACAAGTAAGAGGATCATGATAAAAGGGTTTGGAAGCACACTGAAAATTTTTGAAAAATCAAATGAACATGCTAGTAATTTCCCATTTCTGGATTAAAAATACACAGGAATATAATTTCCAAGTTTAGAGGAGGAATATTTGTGTTTATTAGTTCTTTATGTATTAGTTTCATGTGTGCCTATATACATACATATATGTCCTTTCGAATTTCTGTTACAATGAAAATGTCTGAATCTAATTTTTCTTAAAGGAACATTTAGGTCAGTGGAATCCCATCCTACCCTGATCACTGTACTTAAATTTCTGAAGTTTTCACAAACTCAGGTGTTTTTTAGTTGTGTTTTTTTTGTTTGTTTGTTTGTTTTGCTTGTTGTTTGCTTTTTTAGCATGAACAAATAATTGTGAACCTATCTCCTTCTCTGATCACTGAAAAGCAAAGAACAAGATGACCCAGGAAAGCCAAAGTTGTGGGGAAGAAAAGCAGGAGTTGAATTTTACATAACTACATCAATCAGAGAGACAGACTGCCCTGTAAGACTCCTTGGGTTTCCCAATAATGACAGCTTGGCATCTGTGAAGAAGCACTCTCTGGTTTCCTATTTCTTTACTTTAAGATTCAACAGATCTTAACTTTATGAACCATATAAATTTATTGACCATCAACTATGTGAAATTTTAAGGCTAAACTCTGGGATGAAGAGTTCTTTAAGCCAATGTTCATTTTCTAGCTTGCAGGGTAATTGCTCTCTAATGTAGAAACTGTGTGATTACCAAGAATTTCTTAAAGAATTCTATAAATAGAAAGAGGCGTATAATTTCTAATTATTCATATAAGCATATATTACATTAATACATCTGAATAAATGAAGCATATGAGATCACAAAACAAAAACATGGATCAAAGACTCCTCACACAGCTATGAAAGTGCTGTAATTACAAAGCAAAATAATTGCCTTTTAGGTCCAAAGCATGAGGTTTCAAAGTCCTGTAGCTAATAATGTCTATACCTTCTTTATTTCAAATTTATTGCTGTGCTTGCATTATTATAATTTTTTTGAAGGATTATGTGTTGATCTAGTGTTTCATTTCAAACAAATCTCTAAAAAGTACTAAGAATTTTTCTTCTAACATCCATCACTCATAGTATTAGTACCATAGTTATATGGTGAATTTTGAGCCTAAATGAGAAGTTTACTTAAAATTTAAAAATTATGTGTCACTGAAAAGGTAGAAGATATATTATATTAAAGCTGACCTTATTGTCTAGGAAATAGGAATATGCCAAAGAAATTATTTCCAGGTATTTTGTCGTTTTTGTTGTACTGATCTGTGTATAATAAATACAGTTTAATTATATTTGCAGATTTATAAATGTGCCTTGAGAAGGAATATTAGTGTATTTTGCTTCTACATCTGTGTCTAGAAAATTTACATAATATAATAAAAATTACATGATTTGTGTAGAAATGCTATTCACTGTATCTTTATAGTATTTTGGGTAGATTCATGGCTTTGGAATTTTTGCTTCAAATATATTTTGTCAAAAATAAACAGAAATTGTTCATAAAGCTTTTTGTTTTAGATTATATCATCAATTTATGGTGAAATTATAATTCTCTTTCAAGCACAACCATATATAAAAAATAGTGATTCTTTTTCTTAGTGCCATGTTATCTTCCAAAATTCTTATGCTTTGTGAAAAACAATGATAATTTTGTAGTGCTGAATTACATCCTTATAAAGCCTATTTTATTTCCTCAATTTTAATCATGGATCTAAATTTATATTAAAATGTATTGAACATTTTTGATTGTGTATTATAAGCCCATAAACTAAGCCAAGTATTTTACTTAATGATCCAGATCTTCAAATATACAAGTCTATTTTACCCACAATGAATTAAAGTAACAGTCAAAGAGAAACATAAAATGAGATAAACATCCACAATGAATAGAGGAGGTGATCTCCAGTGACAAAAGACTTCAAAGAACTTCTGGAAAACAAAAAAGTCTGGAAGCAGATTAAGGATGCATTTGAGTTCTAATTAGGGCTTCCAGGGAGGTAGACTAAGACCATGACTAGGCATCTTGGAAGTCCATGAGTGAGTATGCTTCAGATCAGCACAATGGAAATAAAGGGAAGGAAGCACGTTCGGGTGCACAGAATCTGGGGTTGCAGTCTGATCTCAAAGGCTTCTGCTTACTCAAAGTGAAATTTTGGAGCTGTCTTGCACTCTCATATTTGTTCCTACATTGAGACATGGAGTGTGATTTACATGAGTTCCAAACAGTCTTGAGTGTAGAAAGCCTTGAATGGTCATAGCCACAAAACTCTCTTCTCCTGATGAAAGTATTTTTAAAAGACCACTTTCAGCAATTGTCTGGCAAATGAGTCCTTCAGTCCTAATGGTGCCATAAAGCACAGTTCCCTATAGTGACACCACAAAAATTCACTTTTCAGTCTAAGTTCTGTACTTAGTTCATGGTACTGGTGAGCCTCTATTCCTGAAGAAAACTTATAAGAAGAAAAAACAGTGCAATTAATTACAGTTTTGACAGCTGTGTTAATTGAATGTCATACTAATGGTCATCTTATGTGTCTTCTGTTGTTCATTTTAAATCCCCTAAAAATATTTCTTTTGATCTCTATAACTTAGCTGATTGAGTGAAACTTATACTCTTCCCCAAATTATTTTAGCCTCCTCACCATAATTTTCTCAAGAAACGACTACTACTCTTTTTTTAACCATTCCTGTAGTGCAAGTGAGTACTAAAAAGTAGAAAATAGGATCATCTGTTTTCAGATTGCATTATCTGATTTTTGTCTTCATTGCAACATGGAATAAATGTCCTTCTGTTAAGGAGAATGAAGTGACCTAGCTAGGATTGTAATTTCTTCTCTTCCTTTCTGTTTTCTTAGTACATCAAATTTAGAGTTCTCATGTGCAGTTTAAATGTTATTTGGAATCTTGTTAGACATCCTGTTGGAAAAGTGTCCTCTTAAATAATTAGAATTTCCAAAACCGGAGGATGCAGAAGAATGGTGTAAGAAAATATAATTGCCAAGTTGGTTAATGGAAATGATCGTGAGTGAGGACTCTTAAACTTTGACTTTCTGGCTCCTGGATGTATGTAGTCTATCTCTTGGTAGCACAAACTGATATAATGAAATTTAAGTCATGGTCTTAATCTACCTCCTGAGGAGCCCTAATTTGAACTCAATATTCCAGTATTCTACCATGCCAGTAGCTTTTTGTTTCTTATGTAGATGATAATAGAGTTGATACCATGGTCATAGACCAATAGTAATATCTTTATTTTTGTTAAGTGTGGTCTGATTGAATTTTAGGCATAATCTCTTGACACTTTATTAGTGGTGTTTGCTTAGCATTTATTGTCTCTAAAAGTAAAATGTAAAAAAAAAAGTTTGAGTTTTTCTGGTTAAAATTATTTCTCAGTTAAGAGGTCCACTTGTTAATTTATTATGAGAGAATGATGAAAAGAATTATGCTGTAACAAGAACCTAGAGATAGACCTCTCCTCCTAGCTGGCTGGATATTTGGAAGAGGTATTTGATAGATAAAATGCAGTTATGGAAACCATTATGGTACTAAGTCCTCATTCATCCTGTGCAGCATCCGAGGCTGGATAAAAATAACTAGCCAAGTCAAGTTGTCAACTTGGCTGTTTTGTTCAATGTCCATGATGTATGTGCTTTCGTATGTGATAGAATGAAATCCCATGATTTACACTGCATTGTCTCTCTCCTTATTACTGTACCCCCCAAATTTTATAGTCATCAAAAGTTTCTTCTAGACCCTTGATCAAGTCTTGATTTCTTCCTATTAGTTTATGTACCTTATTACCTGAGGTAATTTCTTTATCCACATAAAATTAAGGATGAAGTGTACTGCCAAGTATTCTGCTCTTTAGAACGAGTTTTTTTTTTCATTTTTTAAGGCTAACCCTGAACGATACTGTACAATGGTCTTATTTTATTTCAGTTTACTTCTAAATGAAGAAAACTCATATTTATTTCTAGTAATATTTTTATAAAGGTTCACCAATTTCCTCTTCTATCTGATTCGCAAAAGGGACCTTTTTCCAAAGTAGGAAATGAATAGGTGTTGTACCATTTCTTTGCTCTGAAATTGATTGGGGTTTTCTGAAAAAGATTATAACTTCAGTGACTATCTTCTTGGTTAGTTATTTTCTTAGTTATTGGTCACACTCTACAAGTGTGACCTCAGGGGAAATGCCAAGGAAGATATACAGTAAAATAAGTAGGAACTATCAATTGATTATACCTTTGTAACTTAAGTAAGGTTTTTGAAGTACTATATGACTTTAATATCTCTCTGCCTTTCATTTAAAATCAAAATATAAAATTCATCTTTATTTTTTATGTATCACCAATAACTTTCTAAAAATACAATTTACACCTATTTTTTCTAATCCTGTTCATGGTTTGTTTATTTTCTTGATTATATGATTTTTTATAACTGATACTAACATGATAATCTCTATCATTTCCTGGTTTACAAACACTTATGGATTTTTGTATCTTTTTTAGTTATACTTGGCCTCCAGTAACTAAGGGAAAGACCCCTTTCTGTCTGCTCCTCCCAGCCCTCCTCCAGCCTCTCAGCTTCCCAGACCCTTATGCAGTTGGTTGTAAATTCTACAATTTTTTTTTACTATTTTTCAAGCCTAAAAAAAAATCAAAAACTTTAAGAAATACTTTGAAAAAATGTGCAGGGAGAAAGCAGCAACATATTTTTTCATAATTAGGCTTTTTAAATTTTTTTTAACATTTGTCTGTATTTAATGTGGTTCAGCCACTGATCCTTCATCAAAATAACAGTTTCTTTGCTGAGTTCAGGTGACCAAGGAATAGCCACACCCTCAGAACAAAACAAAACACACACACACAAAAAAAGAAAAAAAACAAGGAAAAAAAACACAGAATCATCTTTAACCTAACTTTTTAAGGATGTTTCAGATCTCCATAAGATTCTGTGTTTAGTTGAATTTTAACTTCTTTTTGTATTTGAAGAGAGTGTGACTCTTGAACTTGAAACCTTTTATTCTAAGTAACTTTATGGTTTCTGATGAGGTTAAGGGGGTAAGAGGGTGAAGGGAAAGTGGGGGATTCTTTTGTATCATAACATGAAGTTTCCCACACAATCTGCTTTCAGGTGCCAGAATTCAAGTTTTTCTTACACTGGTATACTTTGATTATTTTTACTTCCCCTTTACCCAAAAGTTTTAACAGCATTTTATCAAACTGCACTTATTAAGAACAATTTTAAAAAAATATAGTTATATTTCACTTCACCAGTCTGCACTTATTGCTATGGTTTCACTCCCCTGCTATGCCACTTTTTGGTGTCTGAAAAATAAACATAGTATTTTCCATTTTTTACCCAGTTTCCTATAAGTATATACTGGAAAGAAAATCAGGTCTGGAAATATTCCACTTTGATTGAATGCTATATTCAAGAAAATAAAATTTAAATATGCTAAATATATCGCCAGAATTTCTCAAGTAGCTACGCTTAAAAAAAAAAAAAAAGAGAGAGAGAGAATATCCTGAAAAGAAAAACCATGGTCAGCTTCAAGAAAGCAAGAATAGAACCCAAGTATTTATCACTAATGATGGATTATAGATGATAAATACAGAATAACCTTATGATTTAAAGGAAAACTAGTATTCAATCTGGTATTCTAAACTGAAGCAGACTGTCCTTTAATGATGAATAAAAATAGATTTTCATAAATGGTAAAATTCTAAAAAGCTATTTTCTGTGCCTCATTTCAAAGAGAGTTACTCAATATAGAAGAAATACAAAACAAAGGGAGCTGAATTTGTGGACGAAACAATGGCTGTAACTACAGAGCTGAAGAAAGTTATGCTGATTCTTCAGTAGACTTTGAAAATGGTTTTGTTAGCATACCTCAGTCCTACCTTCAAAATGATGGTTTAATAGAAATATTAGCTAGTGAGTAGTCAAGTGACTGAATGTAGCAAAAGTTAGAAGATTCTAGTGATCTATTTTCCTCACCACACACAAAAAAATGAATATTAGAAAATACAGAAAAAACAAATTGAGGAAAAAGAAAGTAAAAGCCCAATAAACACAAATAATGGAAAGTCAAATTCTGCATATGAAATACAGTAAAATGTGCAATTTTTTAACATTTGATGGGATAGAAGAAAGTAGTATTGGTTGTTCTTGATGGGAAGAACATCCCTCCATGAGCAGCATTCATGTCCTGATATTGGATGTCAGAAAGGCTAATAAATTAGAAAAAGAAATCATTCTTACTTCTGGTGTGTGTTTTGCGATGAAAACTATTTTAAAGTCAAATCTGTGAAAATTCCTACTGGTTTTATAAATTTTATGTAGACAAAGAATGCAACACATAATTATTTTTAAAAGAGAATAACTAACTGATGAAGCATGAACACAGGGACTTGTAACTATTAAATAATAGAGTGGGGTGTAGTGGTATGTACAGATGCTGATACTCAGAAAAAATAAAGTGTCCAATGTAGATTAAGCAGGAAATCACAGAACACATATCATTATGATTACATAAATGATAACCAATTAAACACTAAAGCCTTTTAATATTTGACTCTTTGACCTTAAGAGAAAGAAATGGCCCCATAAGCTAAATTGTTTTTTCTCCCTCTCTCATTGCAATTGGAGAAAATAATGGGAATCCTTAATACTTTGTGAAGGATCTTCTATGCATATATTTCAAAATTATGATCAATATCAGACAACTAGTAGTAGGTATTGCTAAATTTAGTTGCCTTTTAGAACTTTACATAGTTGCAGATAGAGTGGAGGCTACTGATTTGGGTGTAAATTTTGAAAACTACTGTTTTATATAGTCCTGGGGATTGAACCCAGGGGTGATTTATTACTCATATATATTCACAATTCTTCAGTATTTTATTTTGAGACCTGGTCTCAGTTATCAAGGCTGGCCTTGAAGTTTTGATCCTTCTGCCTCAGACACTATGATTTTTGAGATTACATGTGTGTACCACCACATCAAGCCTGGACACTACATTTATTTTTTTTTACAGGAAACTAATAATCAAAACTATTTTAAATATTCCTGCTTTTTCTTTGTTATAAAATATTCAATACTACCTTCCCAAATTGGTTTTCACCATCACATTCTTTTTTTTTTCAAAAGGCCAATCTTCATGTTGTGTAGTTATACATTTTTTTACCAAAAAATATACTCAATAGATTGTATTCTGAGTTAGCAAGTCAATTTTATATGTTTCAGAAAAACAAATTGCCATAAATTGTTCTGGTCATGCTCTTAATAGTAGTACCTTTCTCTTAGTCATCATCAAAAAAATAGGAGGAAATTTAGTAAAGTCAAAAGCTAAGATTCAACAATTGGCTAGCTGTTTCAACCAGATGTTTAGATTTGTTTGATTCTCTTTAAAATTTCTTATTCTGATTGCTCTAATGGCTTTTCCTATGATATTTAATAGCTCAATTTAAAAGCACTAGTTTATGTGAAAAGTGGATACTAAGGGAAATAAATATCTGGAATACATTAATATTACTCAATATGTTTCTGATGATTATATACAGCTTCCTCCTACCATTCTGAGATTGCAATTCATAGAGTTTTAAATGACTTCCATTCCTCACTATATTTCACTAACCAGCACATGCAGAAATAATTTCTCAACAAATTTATATTAAATAAGTAGCAATTTAGAGAAAATCAGATGTACTTCACACCTGTGAAATTAAAAAAATATATATATATGTGGCATTTTGCCAAAGAATACTTGGCATATTCAAAGAATAAAACGAAGAAATATTGCTTTCCTTTATGTCATAGGGCACAGTTTATTGTCATGTTTTTTCAAAAAAGCATTGACAGGGTTCTGGGGATGTGGCTCAAGCGGTTGTGCACTCACATGGCATGAGTGTGGCCCGGGTTCGATCCTCAGCACCACATACAAACAAAGATGTTGTGTCCACCGAAAACTAAAAAATAAATATTAAAAAATTCTCTCTCTCTCTCTCTCTCTCTCTCTCTCTCTCTCTCTTTCTCTCTCTAAAAATTGACAGTTTTCTCATGAAAAAATAGTTGTTATTTTTTAACATAAATTTTACCTGAATTTTTTTTAAATTTTTACCCATTTGAACACTGAGAAGGTATTTGCTGTGGTCAAACACAGTGAGATACTGTTGTAAAATGCATATCTGAAACATTTGCAATTGTTTTCATTTTATATAATAGCATCATGCACTCTCAGCACGAGAAGAGGTTGCTCATTAATTTTGGTATCAATACTGGGTTAAGTACGTTGAAAAGATGCTTAGAAAATTACTTCTATAATGGTGGGATCTCCCAATTCTTTGTTTTCTTTTTTCTGTGGTGCTTCTGCTATTGATATTAGTTTGTTAACTTTAATTTGAATTGTCCATACAGTTTCTTAAAACATAAGACACTTAGAATTGAGGAAGTCACATATAGCATGTTTATTTCATAAACTGATATAAGATTCAATAAAAGACTTCAGTATTATTAATGCACATTTTATCAAAATTCCATTAAATCACAATGTGAGATACAGTATTAAAATTTTATATAGCTAAAGGTTTTTTGACAATGAATTATAGGCACCCTAAGCAAGTATGTAATTCCAATTATTCATTTACTTAACTTCATTCATTCATAATATAATAGTGGATAAAAACCACACATCAGAGTGTATGTTTTCGAAAAACATTGTTTGGTGAATTATTAACTGTGCAGCATGCAATTTTTATTTATTATTGGTTCATCATACCCACATCTTATCCACATAGTAAAATGTTATAATATTCAATAAGTTGTAGCTAAAAACATGAAATACCACATATCATATTGTACAGATTATATATATTCTCATATTATTTCTTCATCCATTTCACAATATTTATCAGGAATTTACTATATGCTATTTGGAACTAAGTTCATCCTAATTATTTCAGATATTTAAAAAAAAAACTGCAAGACCTCATTTGAAAAGGACAATATCGATTTCAGAAGTAACTACTGTTTCTCTAGTGAATAATTTATATAGAAATATGCTAAGGTGTTGGGGTATGCAAATATATTCAGGATGCATCAGAGAGAGCATATGAAAAAAAATACTATTTATCATGTTATATAAATGAAGTAAAATATCATACAAAAAGGTTAAAAAAATTAACTTTTGGGGGAAAAAAGCAAAAGGGTGCACTAGTATTTGAAATAAGCTAATAATAAATTTTACTATAATTAGTTGTTTCTGGGTCTCATTTCACACTTTAATTATCTATCCATTTTGTTAAAGTACCCCTAGGGTGTTATTTGAAAATGTTGGCATTCAGTAAATAATGCCAGCAATTGTCTGTTCTGCAATACTAAAGAACTATTTCACATTTATTGCATTGAATAGTTTTGTTTAAAGGTAACAATAGTTTTTCAACGTAAAATTACTACAATAAATTTGGGTGTTCCCAAAAAGTATTTAACAACCATATTTGATGCGTTTGTTTATAGATTGTCATGGATCCCTCCTAGTAAATTCTGAGATGTGTGAGAGGTTTAACAAGCATAGAAATTTGCTTATGAAAAATAAGCCATGTTGTACATGGGAAGTAAAAAAGAAAAGATGCAAAAGTCCTCCTCTAAACTTGTATATGCTGATACTACACAAGGTTATTCCAATGATGTCTGGTTTGGGGTAAGGAAGCAGCTTTTCTTATACATTATGACACAAAGTTCATGTACTGACATTCCCATTTACACTTTAATAGAAATTCATTGGATTGCGAAAAGGGCCTTTGGTCCAAATCCTAAACTCACTATTCTTTCATACCCTACACTGGAATCCTGCCTACTCTCTCTATTTCACTGCAAGTTCTCTTTTACATTTAGTAGTCCCAGGTACAAGATCTTAGGCCATTGTCTATGGATTTAGAGGAATCTCTGCAGAACATAATTCAAAACTATGTATCCAAATCAAGAGCCCAACAAACTTGTGTGCTTCAGATCTTACCTAGTTTTCTATTTTCATGCTTACATTTCACCTTACATTCCTAGAAATATCCCAGTTGCCCAATACCCATATTCATCCAGCAGAATGACTTTTAACCCAAATCGAACATGATATGACCCTTAACCATACTCTGTTCGTTTAATCTATTTTCACATAACGGCTGGTCCTGAGTTGATCTTGCCATACAGGTATGTAGGGAATACTGCAGGTGCTGATAAGCTCAAAGGTAGATGCAGAAATGATCCCTGGAGCAAATGTAGGCAGCTAGGTAGGACCTGTGAGGTCTAAAGTCAACTTCCATGGCCAACAACCCAGTCAGGATGAAGGGATGAGGCTGAATCAGCCTCTCTCTTCTCAATGCAGGGAAGATGGACACAATCAGGTCTGTGTGGAATGCTCATCCCGGGTTCCTAGGGTTTATAGACCTTTATGTCTTGTGAAAATGTCACAGGAAAGTGGGGCAGCCTCCATCTCATGGGACCCTTGGAAACAACTGTTAGGACAAAGTGGTTGCCAAGGCAGTGACCTCATTTACTTCCCTGAAGGAGGAGACCTCACCTCAGTTCCTTGGTGATGGAACTCTCTGAACTTGGGATCCAGGAGGCGAGGCATCCAGAGGCAGCTTCACTCCCAGTGGGCTCACTTGATTGTCTGTACCAAGGCCAGAGTCATTCTTTGTTGGTACGTAGTGATGTGTGGATAGCCAAATGCCTTGAATGATCTCAACAGGGGCCTTTCCTGAGAAAGAAGTATTGGCTCATTGCTCGCTCCTGAAAACTACACAGAGATGGCCAATGAGACCAGAGCTGAGACAGGACAGGCAACTGCTGAGGAACATATATTCACCCACCAGTCAGAGGACAGAGTGGATAGATGCAGACCAAATACAGGGGTGGTTTGTGTGTCTCAGTGGGTGTTTGTTTCAATTTGTCGTATTGTCCCATGTTCTGAGAACATGAAGAAAAAACGTTTTGTTGTTGTTGTTGTTGTTGGTTTGAAATGTACTGTTAACTAGTGAGCCTTTTTATGTCAGTGGATCCCACTGGGTTTGTGTTTAAAGAGAGTAGAGAGAAGAATGCAGCCATGAATGTATCCTGTCTAGTGGAAATCTTTGCAGGACTCCTTATGGCCAATTTATGAATGGACTGCTGCTTGCCTTGCAGATGGGCAACACCTACCAAGATCCTAAGTTCCTGTATTCTTCCTGAATTTTGGCCACTCTCTGAAGGGGTTCAAGGTTTTATGTCTAAGATGTGTACCACATTCAAGCTCTGTGACATGGCCATGGACTGGATTGCTGAAGGGCATGCCAAGCATCTCAGAAATCTCAAAAATTAGCACAACTGGTAAGGATCTCTCTGGAGAATCCCTGCTTGGATAGATAGTAACCCAAGTTGCATGATCAGAAGCTGTCAGTGCCACAGTGTTCAATTAAAGAAAAGTTTTTCTCCAGGCTTCTTTCTTCCCTATTGTTCTGTTCCCCTGAATGTAAGGGAGGTGTTTGCCTTAGGGCACTCCTTTGGGACTCCTCAAGAAAACAGTTTCAAATGGAAATAAAGAAGCCTAATCTGTGCCTTTGAAGTAAAGTGCTTTGTAAAAGCTGTGTCTGAATCAGACTCTTGGCCCTGTGTGTGGCTGTGAATTACATTCTCAGCACCCCAGGAAACTCAAGAAACATCCCAAGTGTCCATCCCAATCTAAAAGGATGAAAAAGATGTGTACTATTGGATGAAGTCTCTTGCCTTCCTTTGGTCAGGCTCCTGACCCCTATTAAGTCAGACCAGGGATCCTCTGCGTCAAATGAGTTGTTGCAAGCTTTCCAGCAAGTAGCACACAGGTGTTTGGGTTTTTTCATGAGTCCAGTACACATAAAGAATCTACCCCTTGCAGGCAGGAGGCCTCTAATTTGACAAGCAGATCAATATTAACTACAGGCTCATTTTATCTATCCTGTTTCTCAGGAAGGGTGTCCAGGCCACCATGACATTTGGCATATGATGTGCATGAGAGCTTTCTTTGCACACCTTCTAAGGCTGTTCACCCTATTGAAACCCCCAGCCAGAATGTTATGATGAGTGTCTGTATGGAAGAAGATGAGGGCCATATGGGAGTGTTTTTGTTAGAATAGTAGTCTTTTGTGTGGTGGTTGGAAAAGATGACTGGGTCCACCTCAGCTTGAACTCTGGTGTGATGCCATTAGAGACTGAGTACTGGAACTTATCGCAGAGAATCATTGCCATGAATTGTGTTGGGATATAGAAGGCCAGGCATTTGATGAGCCTTTGGAAACTGACATCTAGGCTGAGGGTGGCTTTCTTCACAGCACTAGGAATCTCAGCCAGGATTTCACATGATTTTGCTGTGAAAGCCTTCTCAGCTATAGTTGAGAGCCAAAACTCACAGGAACCTCATATTTTAGACCCCAATGGGCCTGGATTCCTGTGACCTTTTGCCACTCCTTGGGAACCTTGCCTGCATGCCATCTCCAGAGCTTTTATTGAAAGAAGATTCCTCAACACTCAATGGCTCCTGAATGAATTAAAACCCACAGTGTCAACTTCTTCATTCTTGAAATATGGCTATGACAATACCATGAAATTTTTGACAATCCCATGACCAGATTCCCAGGAGAACCTTTAGATCTCCAGTTGCTTATCATGACTGAACCAGCGAGTGCCATCTTTTGACTGAGTGGAATTCATGACCATGGTGAAGAACAGAGAGACCAGTGAGTAGGAGACAAAAGGGAACTGGGCCTGGAGCAATGGAGTGCAGGTGTGTGATCCAACATCTGTTTCGGGCCCCTGTGGTTCTGTCATTGGCTTCCAAATGACATGTGACTGACAAGGTGCAGCCAGTAGACTCAAAAATATAAAGGCATGTTGTTGTGGGGAGAGGATTTGGTGTGATGCTCAGAAACAAGTTGCTACACTCAAGTGGGAAAGATATATGGGGTAGCAGCCCAGTTTGTGTTTTTACCTTCAGACCCTGACTCACCCCACGTGGCAGATCTCCCTCCAGCACTGTGTCCTGGTTGACCTTTTTGTATTTCAAAAAAAAAAAAACACACCAGTTTTCCAGGGAAGGTGTAAAAAATTCCATTAAAACTGGGCTTTGAGCCAAAGGCTTGACAATGCACCCAGGGAGACATTCATACCCCAACGGCCACAGTTACCTTCATAGAGAGGATTCAGCTCTGCTGCCTCCTGTTCCTATTGGAAAATATGAACCCATGTCCTGCTGTTCACATAGACACAGACCAAGGTTTCATGATCTCACTACAAAGGAAGCTAAAACACAAAGCTCTATTTCTAGTGGACAAATGACAGAGGCAGATAGTCAAGAAGTCATTAGGCCAGCAAAGTTCCATGTTTGTGTAATGTTTACCCTGTCCTCTACTTTTGGGATCTCTTCTGCCACACCCAAGTTTGTGAGCTCCTCAGAATTTCCAATTCCAGATATGTATTCACAGATTTTTTTCCTCTTCTCCTCTCATTGTGTCTTCTTTGGGGTGATAGTAATGTCCAGGCATTGTGGTGGATGACAGAGAAAGATATTTATGTTCCACATGTTCCCATATTTATTAGACTCATTCTCCATTTTACCATTTGAAATATTGAATCTCTGACACTAACCCATAACCTTCTAGGCTCTGACTACTTATCCTAACATCAATAAAAATAATCCTAAAGGAATAGAAGTAGAGGCATTTGATAGGAGGCATGATGTATACTTGGACTTGCCTTTTGCTTCATCAGAGATACATATTATAAAACTTGTGACACATTTTTCTCATTTTACCTCTCCAAGAATTTTCAAAATCAACCAATATGTAACTTCCTGACTTCCTGTCTCTGTCGCCTGGGTCACAATGTATATTTTTATATACCTATATATAATCCTACTGCCATCACAGGTATATTTTTGAGAGTACTCTCACTTTGGTAAATATGAATTTCATGAAGAGATAACTGCCCCCCAATACACTGAGGTAACTGAAAATTCAACCTGCGGTGAGCTTTATACTTCAATAAGTTCAGACATAAAACAATGTAGAGGAAAATGAATATTTTGGGTACATATGTGAAGGATATATATCCCCTTATGAATTTCGATTGGTATACATACTATTACATTTTAAAGTATTAAATATATATATATATATATATATATATATATATATATATATATATACTATGAATTTGTAAACATGAACTATATGTGTCATATACTTATATTACCTTGATTCTGTCATGTCCATCTGAGTGGATTTATAATCAACTATTCAGGAGATATTTTTCAGAAATATTCATTTTTTGACATACATATTCATTTCGGAATACTCAAAATGAACTTCAGTGAATATTGAGTAACTACCCTAATATTTCTACAGTAAGAGACCCAGTTTAACATCAATGAAAGTATATTCATATGGGACATGATATGTATTTTTAATTAAATTTTTATTCAAAATTGTATATTCCTATTTCTTCAATATATATCCATCATAGGATGTATCATTTCATCCACAATTCACAAATTGATATGCATATGATTCACTTTCATTCACTCCCTGAATCAGATCCCATGCATTTCTCCATGTTGCTTTACCTGCTTTTTCATGAGATTTCTTTTATATCACATAACTTTTGAATTCCATCATCATTTTCAAAGCAAAAATCAAACACAGTTTGTTATAACTAGTAACCCTAATATTACCACTACATGTATAACTACTTGGATTGAATGTTTGTATGTGAATACCAGATTTCATGTATTTTTTAAAATATCAATTAAATCCATTATTTAAATAGTAACCTGTTATATTTTTTATTCACCATATGGTCTATTCATGCATCATCTCTATATACATAAACCCAGGGTACACCTATTTTTATCCCCAAACTCTAAATGATAGGGTTTCAAAACATGCTCCCAGAAATGGTGGAAGAAATACTCATGTCACCTGCTCCATGTATTCCTTTCATCACATCATGTTCTGGACACAAAATGCAAAACTCACACTTATCTTATTCTTCCAAAGCCTCATTTTAAGGAGAGCATGGATTACTAAAATCATCTATGTCTGCATTGCCTATTGTTTTCAAATTTGCATCCTATGGTGAGTATACACTTGATTCTTTCAAGGATAGTGTGTTCAACTACCCCCCTGTTGAAATTATCCCTGATCTTATCACTCATTTTGACTTTGCCTGATCTCCTAACATCCTCATTGATATTTATTTCCCTAAGTGCCTTGTTGTGACTGACTCTTCATGTGTGCTGACATTCCCATTTACACTTTAATAGAAATTCATTGGATTGCAAAAAGGGCCTTTGGTCCAAATCCTAAACTCACTATTCTTCCATAGCCTACACTGAAATCCTGCCTACTCTATTTCACTGCAAGTTCTCTTTTACATTCAGTAGTCCCAGGTACAAGATCTTAGGCCATTGTCTATGGATTTAGAGGATTCATCTCTGCAGAACATAATTCAAAACTATGTATCCAAATCAAGAGCCCAACAAACTTTTGTGCTTCAGAACTTACCTAGCTTTCTATTTTCATACTTACATTTCACCTTACATTCCTATAAATATCCAGGTTGCCCAATACCCGCATTCATCCAGCAGAATGACTCCTAACCCAAATCGAACATGATATGTCCCTTAACCATACTCTGTTCCCTCAATCAATTTTCACATAATGGCAGGTCCTGAGTTGATCTTGCCATACAGGTATGTAGGGAATTCTACAGCTGCTGAGAAGCTCAAAGGTAGATGCAGAAACGATGCCTGGAGCAAATGTAGGCAGCTAGGTAGGTCCTGTGAGGTCTAAAGTCATCTTCTATGGCCAAAAACCCAGTAAGGATGAAGGGATGAGGCTGAATCAGCCTCTTTCTACTCAATGCAAGGAAGATGGACACAATCAGGTCTGTGTGGAATGCTGATCCCGGGCTTCTAGGGTATATAGACCTTTATGTCTTGTGAAAATGTCACAGGAAGGTGGGGCAGCCTCCATCTCATGGGACCCTTGGAAACAACTGTTAGGACAAAGTGATTGCCAAGGCAGTGACCTCATTCACTTCCCTGAAGGAAGTGACCTCACCTCAGTTCCTTGGTGATGCAACTCTCTGAACTTGGGATTCGGGAGGCGAGGCATCCAGTGGCAGTTCCACTCCCAGTGGGCTCACTTGATTATACCAAGGCCAGAGTCTTTCTTTGTTGGTACCTAGTGATGTGTGGATAGCCAAATGCCTTGAATGGTCTCAACAGGGGCCTTTCCTGAGAAAAAAGTTGTTGGCTCATTGCTGGCTCCTCACGACTACACAGAGATGGCCAAGGAGACCAGAGCTGAGACAGGACAGGCCACTGCTGAGGAACCTATTTTCACCCACCAGTCAGAGGACAGAGTGGATAGATGCAGACCAAATACAGGGGTGGTTTGTGTGTGTCAGTGGGTGTGTGTTTCAATTTGTCCTTTTGTCTGATGTTCTGAGAACAGGAAGGAAAAACGTTTTTTTGTGGGTTTTTTTTTTTTGTTGTTGTTGGTTTGAAATGTACTGTTAACTAGTGAGCCTTTTGATGTCAGTGGATCCCACTGGGTTTGTGGTTAAAGAGAGAAGAGAGAAGAATGCAGCCATGAATGTGTCCTGTCTAGTGGAAATCTTTGCAGGACTCCTCATGGCCAATTTATGAATGGACTGCTGCTTGCCTTGCCGATGGGCAAGATTCTAAGTTCCTGTATTCTTTCTGAATTTTGGCCACTCTCTGAAGGGGTTCGTGGTTTTGTGTCCAAGATGTGTACCACATTCAAGCTCTGTGACATGGCCATGGAATGGATTGCTGAAGGGCATTCCAAGCATCTCAGAAATCTCAAAAATTAGCATGACTGGTAAGGATCTCTCTGGAGAATCCCTGCTTGGATAGATAGTAACCCAAGTTGCATGATTAGGAGCTGTCAATGCCACAGTGTTCAATTAAAGAAAAGTTTTTCTCCAGGCTTCTTTCTTCCCTATTGTTCTGTTCCCCTGAATGTAAGGGAGGTGTTTGCCTTAGGGCACTCCTTTGGGACTCCTCAAGAAAACAGTTTCAAATGGAAATGAAGAGGCCTAATCTGTGCCTTTGAAGTAAAGTGCTTTGTAAAAGCTGTGTCTGAATCAGACTCTTGGCCCTATGTGTGGCTGTGAATTACATTCTCAGCACCCCAGGAAACTCAAGAAAAATCCCATGTGTCCATCCCAATCTAAAAGGACGAAAAAGAAGTGTACTATTGGATGAAGTCTCTTGCCTTCCTCTGGTCAGGCTCCTGACCCCTATGAAGTTAGAACAGGGATCCTCTGGGTCAAATGAGTTATTGCAAGCCCTCCAGTAACTAGCACACAGGTGTTTGGGTTTTTTCATGAGTCCAGTACACATAAAGAATCTACCCCTGGAAGGCAGGAGGCCTCTAATTTGAGAAGCAGAGCAGTATGAGCTACAGGCCCATTTTATCTAGGCTGTTTCTCAGGAAGGGTGTCCAGGCCACCATGACATTTGGCATATGATGGGCATGAGAGCTTACTTTGCACACCATCTAAGACTGCTCACCCTATAGAAACCCCCAGCCAGAATGTTATAATGAGTGTCTGTATGGAAGAAGATGAGGGCCATGTGGGAGTGTTTTTGTTAGAATAGTAGTCTTTTGTGTGGTGGTTGGAAAAGATGACTGTGTCCACCTCAGCTTGAACTCTGGTGTGATGCCATTAGAGACTGAGTTCTGGAACTGATCTCAGAGAATTATTGCCATGAATTGTGTTGGGATTTTAGAAAGCCAGGCACTAGAGGAGCTTTTGGAAACTGAGATCTAGGCCGAGGGTGGCATTCATTTTAAAGAGAGCATGGATTACTAAAATCATCTACATCTGCATTGCCTATTGTTTTCAAATTTCAATCCTATGGTGAATATACGCTTGATTCTTTCAATGATAGTGTGTTCAACTATCCCCCTGTTGAAATTATCCCTGATCTTATCACTCATTTTGTACTTTGCCTGATCTCCTAACATCCTTATTGATATCTATTTCCCCAAGTGCCTTGTTGTGACTGACTGTTTATGTGTGCCGACATTCCCATTTACACTTCTTCTCTGCATGGTCATAAAGATTTGCAGGGAATTGTTGGGCGGTATGCTAGGTAGGACTTTTGGGTGCAGGTGGACGTGGGGCAGCTGTTTTCCTGTGGACAGTGGCTGCTTCATCCACAAAAGCAGCCTGTTGTCCCCCACCAGAGCTGTACAGAGTGATGACCTTTTAGTTTTATTATCAGGACCATGAGGCTTCTAGCAGGGATCACACCTCCCTAAGAGGTTGTAAGGAAACTCTGTGAATAGAAATCCACATAGTGGTGGAAAGATCTCAGCCCAGCCATCCCTTGGGAGGTGGAAGTTAAAGGTTAATTTCACTCAGTTGGCAAAAAAGTTTGAGGGAAAAGATCATTTTCATAACGTTTCTTTTGGCTGGAGATAGGATAAATGGGGCAAAGATGAATGTGCTTTTATACATTGCGCTAATTGGGTTAGATTGATGAACGTGGTTACATATCCAGGGCACAATATGAGGTACTTTTGTATGTACAGATTCTTTTACTTCCCACTATAATCTCAGAGGGTAGACATCATCACTCCCCAGATCTTACAGATGGGGAACTGAGATGTGGATAGATTGAGGAGCCGCCCAGATCACCCAGATGGTAAATGGCAGAGCTAACATTTGAACTGCAGTCTTGTGACACAGTCTCTGATTGTGGCCAGTATACTGCATTACCTGGACATGCATGGAGGGTCAAGATAGTATGGCTGGATATGTTCCTGAGCTCTATGGCATTCTGTGAAGCAGTGTCCCATTGGGTGTAAGTCATCAATTGCATTTCGTCACTTCCAGTAGCCTCCTGGAGGGAAGGGTTCTATTCTGTGTCCTGGCACCCTGCTTGATGCCTGCCATTTAGGACCTGTATCCATTTGCAGATCTCCATGTCAGCAACCTGGGTCAGAGTGGAACAGGAAGGCAGAGGGCTTCAAGTGGTCTCCATGACTCTTGTCAGCTCTTATCAGGATGAACAGAGGTAATGTCTTGGATTGTTGTTTAGGGTTCACTGAAATCAAAGCTAAAAGATGATCTTAAAAAAGAAAAGCACTCATTTCTGATGTGTTTGGTTGCTCTCCCTCTTTATCATTAATGTTTTCCTTTTTCTGGAACCATGTACAGGCAGCCAACCTCCCCTGCTCCTCTGTAAAAGTTAAGCCAGCAAGGTGTTTGGTTATCATTGCCAAATAAATTAATTGAGAACTACTATTATCATCTTAAAGCTTAATTCTTTCTCTTTGTACTTCCTGGATGCTTATAGGACATTGATTCCTCTCCAATCTGCTGGGCTTCTGCAGGAGTTCCAGATTTTTCTCCCCACTGTGAGAGTTTTGTGCGTTGAGTGCAAAGCTTCAGTTACCAAGTGCTTAGTTTAGCTGCGGTTTGTCCACCCAGGGTTCCTGTGTTGGAAGCTTGCTCCTGAGTGTGGTGATATGGGGGATGGTGGAACCTTGAAGAGGTGGAGCTAGTGGTAGTTCACTGAGGACACTGCCCTCAGAAAGGGAGACCTGAAGATGCTGCCCTTAGAAGAGACTCTGGTTAGTTCTTGCATCTTGAGAGTCATTATGAAAGAGTAAGACTTCTCCACAGTCTCTGGCTTCCTAGCTCATCATGTGATCTCTCCTTTTTGCTTGTATTCCTGCAACAATGCGATCTGCCATGATGTTATATAGCCAAAGAAGGAACCCTCATCAGAGGCTGAATTAATAAGAACGTCTGATTTTGATTTTTTTCAGCTTCCCAAAGTGTAATATATAAACCTCTTTTCTTTATAAAGTACATAGCCCACAACCTCAAATATACGGGTCACTGGAGGAACCCAGAAACACCATGGAGGAACCCAGCAACACCATCAGGGTAGTGCCCAGGACACGTTATCCATCAGATCTCTCATCAGACGAACCAGAGGGAGCACAGGGTTGGACATCTGCACCTCCACCAGCACAGTACTAACACCAGAGATGGGAGTTCAAATCCTTCCCACATGAGTAAAAGGACCTCTTCCCCAAGGAACAGTAGGCTTATTATTGGGACACAGTTCTTCTACTACAAAAGGACTTATGATAAGTCCTGGGGTAATTGATCCCAATTATGAAGGTGAAATAAAAATTATAGCTAGTTCTCCAAAGGGTATATCAGTAATTTCACCAGGAGACAGAATAGCACAGTTATTAATAATACCCAGCCTACATGATAAATTTTCCAGTAGTACAATAGAAAGAGGTTCCAGGGGATTAGGCTCCACAGTTGTAGATTGGTCTCTGCTGTCTTTAAATTTAGATTCTCGCCCAATGCTAAAACTAAATATTCAAGGATATGAATTTAATGGGCTACTGCTCACATGCAGACCTTAGCATCATATCTCATCAAGAATGGTCAAAACATTGACCATTACAACAAGCCAGTCAAACACTTTGAGGCCTAGGAGTGGCAACTAATCCCCATAGAAATGCAATGGTGTTAGATTGGAAGGATCCTGAAGGATGTGAAGGAACTATACAGCCATATATATTGGATCATCTTCCTATAAATTTATGGGGATGAGTTGTCCTAGATCAATTAGGTTTGCAATTAACAAATAATAGCAATCCAAATGCGGCCACTATTAGGGCTAGACAAGATTTTAGGAAAGAAAAAAGATTAGGAGAACAAGAACAAGGTATAGCAGCACCAATTCAAATAGATCAAGGAATAAATAGACATGGATTGGGTTTTCAGAAGGGGTCACTGAGACAATAAAAATTACTTGGAAATCAGAAAGACCAGTATGGGTTTCTCAGTGGCCCCTGAGTAAAGAAAAGATACAAGCAGCCCATGACCTGGTCAAACAACAATTAACGGAGGGACATATGCAACCTTCCATATCTCCCTATAATACTCCCATTTTTGTCATTAAAAAGAAATCTGGTCAATGGAGATTATTGCAAGATTTAAGAGCCATTAATAATGAGATGCTTATTATGGGACCTGCTCAATCAGGGATTCCCCAATAGTCTGCTTTGCCAAAAACCTGGTATGTTTTAGCTATAGATATTAAACATTGTTTTTTTTTTCTATTGCAATTCATCCTGAGGATAGTCCACGTTTTGCATTTACTATCCCTGCACTAAATCATGAAGTTCCTGATCAGAGATATTAATGGAAAGTTACTCCCTCAAGGGATGGCTAACAGCCCAACTATGTGTCAAATTTTTGTTAACAAAGCAATCCAGCCACTTAGAAATCAAAATCCTGAACTACAAATATTTCACTATATGGATGATTTATTATTAGCACATAAACTTAAAAACACATTGCTAGAATATTATGCCACACTTACAAATTTAGTAAAAAAATATAATCTAGAGATAGCAATAGATAAAGTACAATTAAATTTCCAATTAATTATTTAGGAGTTCTATTATCTTCAACCATGGTGCATTCACCAAAAATTAAAATACAAGTAGATCAACTCAAATCACTGAACGACTTTCAAAAATTATTAGAAGACATAAATTGAATAAGACCTTATCTAGGCATACCAACGGGAGAGTTGGGACCTTTATTTGCTATCCTAAAAGGTCCATCAGATCCAAATTCACCCTGCATGTTAACGCCTGAAGCAAGAAAGGCATTAAAAATCATTGAAACATATATGGAAAATATGCATTTGGATAGAATTGATATAAGTTTGCATTTATTATTTATTGTAACACCAACAAAAAAATATTCCTACAGGAGTATTCTGGCAAGAAGGTCCATTATTGTGGATATATTTATCTTATTCTCCTAACACTATTCTTATTAGGTATCCTGAGGCTGTAGGACAATTAATACTCAAAGGAATAAAAAGCAGCAAAGGGAGTGTTTGGAATTTCTCCCAATAAAATTATTACTCCATATACTATGGATCAAATTGTTGAGTTAGCTAATGAGTGAAATACTTGGGCAATAATCATTTGTAAATCTAATATTCATTTGATAACCCCTTACCATCTAATCCTTTATTGTCTTTTTGGTCTTCGCATCCTATCGTTTTTCCAAAAATGACAAGAAAAACACCTATCATGAATGCTCCAAATATATTCATTGATGGGTCAAAAAATTGTACAGCAGTAGTAGTTACCCCTGATCAAACTTTTACATTTTTAGTACCCAGACAATCAGCTCAAAAGGTAGAGCTTAATGCAGTATTACAAGATTTTGTGATGTTTAAAGATTCTGTATTTAATTTATTTTCTGATAGTCAGTCTATAGTTAATGCTATAGTATCCCTTGAAGATGTTGGTAGCATTTCCCCTTCCTCTACTGTTTTCTCTTTTTTTTTCACTATACAAAGTCTAATCTGGGACAGAAAAGATCCATTCTTTATAGGACATATCAGGGCACATACAGGATTGCACATACATAGTCTTCATTTTCTCCCAAATTTAATTTGCTCAGTTATACCTCAGTGTTGTATCAGTGCTGTGTACCTGACATAGTGCTTTGATCTTATCATACCATTGTAGTGACCTGGAAGAGATTTAAGAGTCCTTTCTTTTTTTGAGTTTGAATCATAGCTTTGATGTGGTCTTTCTTGTTTTATGTTTTTGTTCCTAATGTAAAAGTGTTTAACGCTTTTGGTTGTTAGGGTAGTAGGGGGATAAGGATTTAACTAGTTATTCTTGAATTGCTTTTACAATAAACCAATTTTATAATCTTTAAATCCATCAACTTTATATATATATATAGATTTAGTTAGGGCTTCTTAACTCTACTTATGATTGATGGAACACATTGATTTGGAATTTCAGATCTTCCAAAGCACTATTTGTTGCAATATTATTTTTTGAATAGAGTGCCTTTTAAAAATAACATAAGGAAGTGACTGTAATACAAATAATGTTGATGTTTTAAGTTCTACTCATTTTAGGTAGATGCATTCTATATAGAACATGGCAGAAAGATGAAAAGCAACAGTAATTGTGTATTCAGAATTCATACCAATCAGTGGTGAAACAGTGCAAAAGCAGGAGGCAATATCCATTGATTGATTTCATAGCTTTTGTATGTCTGAGAAATGAGTGCTCAGATGAATTTTATCTTTTCAAGCATGTTTTTGTAAGAATTGTGGGTGTGCCTATCTTAACATTTATTTTCTGTATTTTAAAATCAAATATTCTCCACGTTTTAAATGTTTTATATTAGAGACTTCTCTAATGCACACTTGTCAGATATATATATCTCCAATGTACCAATATTGTACCTTTTGTTTTTAGATGTTAAGCAAATGCTCATGTTAGGTACTTACAAAAATTGTTACATTATGTTTTCTTATGTAATTTATTTTTTTGGTTAGTTTATGTGATCCAAATATATTCTTTCCTTAAAATATCATGCTAAAATAAGTAGAGCACATCTAAATTTACATTTAAATACAAACGGAATTCTAATTTAGTGACCTGAAAAAATATGGACCTGTCCTTTAAAAAGCCCCCTTTCCAAAATTAGTTATCTCTCTGCCTAAATTGTGCTTAACAATGTTTTTTAAACTTAAATATTCTGAGTTAATGTGCATATTAGATTACTTAAGAATTACAATAACATTTTATTTATTGACATAAAATTGCTTGAACGACTAGTGGGTTGTTTTTTTTTTTTTTTTTTTTTTTTTTTGCCATCCTAGATATGTTACTGTAGTTTAATAAATATTAGCCAATTTGGTGTGGAAGTTAACTTATATATGAGTGTTGTTTTAAGAATGTTGCTTTACATTTCATGCAAAACTATTGATGATTTTGCCATTTTTAAGTAGAAAGCTTAGGACTTTACTACAGCAATTTAAAGTTACCTCAGTATGAAATACAAATAGCCTTACCTGTTATTTCTTGTATACTCAGTATGGTATTGCTAAATTCAGTGATGTTTTGAAGTTTAAAAATTATTATTCCTGAATCTATGTAAATGCACCTGAACCGGTATTTAAAATAACCCCCATGGGAACACACTTTCAGAAATACTGTATTCCATGGAGTGTGGTGGTGCACCCATGTAATCCCAGCTACTGTGAGCCTGACTCACAGGTCATGTCAAGGTCAAAAGGGTAGAATTTAAACCCTGCTGAAGCAGGGTTTTGAATTTGAGGCCAGCCTCAGCAACTTAATGAGACTTGGTTTTAAAATAAACAGTTAAGAAAGGTTCTACAGGGGTAGCTCAGTGGTGGAACAACCATGGATTCAATCCCCAGTATTGTAAAAAACACAAACACATTCCATAAACATTTGTCTTCATATTTTTCTAAATATGCAACTGTTGTAACCTCAGAGCAGGCATGTTTAGAACAGTATTTTCTGCTAGATGAACAAGGAATTTCTGAGTTGTGAAGCTTCCTAAGCTGCTTGTTTTAAGAATGTAGAGCTTGGGTCCGAGATTGTGGCTCAGTGAGCAGAGCGCTTGCCTAGCATGCATGAGGCACTGAGTTCAATCCCCAGCACCATATAATAATACACAAATGAAATAAATGTATTGTGTCCATCTATAATTAAAAAAGAGAAAGAATGTAGACCTCTTCATGAGTCTTGCTGGATAGGCCTCCTGCTTTTTGTGCCATGGTTCAGTGGTTCTGAAGCCTATCTGTGCATTAGAATCACAGTGGGACCTTAAAAAAAATCTAGGTACATTAAAATAGATCCTGATTTACAGGGTATGGGGTAAGGACTGAGAATTGTTAGTTTTTAAACTGTTACCCGGTGGTTTTAATGTGCATCCATGGGTAAAAACTATCATCAGCCTTGGAGGAGAATGTTAGCAAACAGACTCAAGGTCTTTTGAGTTTTAACACTCAGCTCACTTCTCCCCAGACCCCAGTGGCAGACATAGGCGAAGCTTCCAGGCTCTGAGTCCTACACCTTGGCCCAAGGTTATCTCCAAGAGATGGCAGTACAGGGAATTTCATCTAAACTTATTTGTGTTTTCTTTAATAGCAGGTAATTTATGGAGGTACTGAGCTATATACTTGCTGTCAGAATCATGTTTAATTCTCCCCAAAACCCTACAAAGTAGTTAGAATTATAATTTTATAAGGAGAAAACAAAAGGGCAGAATGAACAAGGAAAGAAATATGTCCAAGCTTACACAACTAGTAGATGGTAGAATTTAAACCAAAGCAAGTCTGACTGCAGCATTTACATGATTCACCTTCACACCAAGGGAACCCAATAAGGATATTCTTGATATAAGACAGGGAGCAGAAATGAAGGTTGGACTTTAGGGAGTAGTGGGGTCTGGGGAATGCAGAGACTCATTGTCACTCAGCTCTGGCCAGTTGTTACCAGGCCTGGACGTGATCCCCAGTATAGATGAGACATCTCATTTCCTAGGAAACAGTATAAAGAGTTTGAAATTTTAAGCATGAATATTTTACAACTTTAAAACAAGCCATTCAACCTTTATTACAGACTACATTCTCCTCATTATTTTTCATTCTTGCTAAAGAAAGCTCTAGCCAAGACAGAGGTGCTGAATGATAGCACAAATAATACATTAAGCTTTCTACTTTCTTGGTGAGGGATTGATATTTCCCATAGACAGGGTCTATACTGACCTATACTTGCTCTTTATCTTTCTTTCTCTGGAATTGCTATAGACAAGTGTTCTGGGAAGTCAAAGCCGAGCTATGAATACTGAAAAACCATTATGTTCTGAAGGTTATGATGTCAAGGTCAAGGCCTAGTTCCCTTGCCATCTCTATGGTCAGCAAGGATGAGAATATTATAATGTCACAGACAGGTGTTAAGATATAAACCTTTAGCCAGGCTAGTGATGGAGAACTGTAATCCCAGCTACTTGGGTGGCTGAGACAGGAGGATCACAAATTCGAGGTCAACTGGGAAAGTTAGTGAGAGGCACTGTCCCAAATAAAATAAGTTTCGGGGTATACTTGGTGGTAGAGCATTTGCCTCACACGTGTGATGTCCTGGGTTTTTAACTCAAGTACCAAGAATGTTGTAGATATAGAAACAGACACACACACATGCACATTCACACACACACACACACACACACACACACACTCACACACACAAAGCAAACAAAAAAGAAAAAAGATACAACTCTAATCAATTTACTGCAGAGCATAGATTTTGCTCTATTTTCTTGTATCATTTTCTAGTTTGTGTATATTAATTAGGCATGGCTGAGAAGCATGATTAATGTTTCTCTAGCATGTATTCATTCAGTAAGCATGTAGGCTGAGAAGCATTTTAGAACTTGGAGAAATATAGCATTTGTAATTTCATGGGGCATTGCTTAAAATCTGACTTGATCAGATGTGGACCTTTTCTTTTTTCCCCTGGGTACTGGGAATTGAACCTAGCTAGTGGTACTATATGCAAGGAAAGTGTTCTACCACTGAACTACATTCCTAGCCCTTTTTTTGAGACAGTGTCTCCTGAAGTAGATTTTGAGCCTTTTTATAAAAAGAATTTCAGACTAAAGAGTGTCAAAAGCAAATTTTAAGACATTCATTTCTTTTTCATTATAATGCATTAGGTATTTTTAAAAAAACAGTGCAGTATGTTGCAACAAATACATCATAAGTGGCTATAAAACTACAGGATCTGAATGTTGGAACTTTGATGTTGAAGAGGACAAAAGCTTATTTCCATAACCGCTATAGCAATGGTCCAGATTCCTTTAGTTTGGGTTATTCATCTGAACATAATAGTAGCTGTCTTCTTGTTAGCAGAACCAAACTTTATTCTTTCAGGGGATATAGGGGGCCATAACTGGTACCCTACAAAAACAGATGCAATGTAATTAGTTATTCTTAAGGAGGAATTTCAGATAAACACATTTCAGTTGAAAATTCTAAGGTCATTAAAAATTGCAGTTTTTAACTTGAAGGAAAATACATATTTGAAGAATATGAATGGCTTATTTCAGAACTCGAGCCATTTGAAAATAGTGTGGATTATGCTTAGAAGAAAATTTCAGAATGTTCTGGATTTTTTTTAGTAATGAAAAAACAATGATTTAAAGTGGTTCTGGATTTTTAAGTATTTATAGATTAATGTTATAACTAATAATTCTGTACAAATCTGCATCTTTAAATACAAATAGTTTCTCAAATTAAAACCTTGCTTTGGCTGTATTTTCTAATATTCACAACCTGTTTTATTGGATCATCCACCTATGCCAGGATGCCTTTAGAATTTATGACTGAGAATGATATATTTAATTTGTAATTAAATGTTTCAATTTGCAGTTTCTTAGAATACTACCTCTTGCAATTATTTTTTTGACATTTTAGACTGTTACTTCACTTCAGTAGCTGTTTATTGAATATTTTATACAGTGCCAAATCACCATGGGAGCATTTGAATATTAAATGATAAATAAGCATTTTATCTAATATGTTCTATCAGTGAACTAATTAAGAGAAAAATGTCTGGGTTAAGAAATTAGGAGAAATATTCATGGAGAAACTGGTCTTTGACTTAGGGATTCAGGGATGGGTTGAATGGTATATAGACAAGTGGATGCATTTGTTAATCAGTGTTTAACTTAGATATTTGAAGAACATGAATGGCTTATTTCATAACTTGAGCCACTTGAAAATATTGTTGGATTATGTTTCAAAGAAAATTTCAGAATATTCTGTAACACTGATGATGACGATTGAAGGGAGAAGTGATTAGAGTGACTGTAGGAAAGTAATTTAAAGATAATATTAAATTAGGTAATAGATAATGTTTGAAAAGGCAAATTAAGGACTGTAGAAATTGTGCATAGCAATTGTATTTATCTTTAAAATGAGTACTACTCAGTAATTGTCAACTGGTTCTGGGTGATTCCATTGATAAAGCATATTTCTAATGGATGTGTTTGCTCTGGTCCAAGATGATAGACAACACTTAACTGCCTCAGAAATATGCCACTGCAGGTGAAGTGGCATGATCACCACTATTCTGTTAAAGAAGAAAGCCTGTGTTAGTCCAGGTCTTCTTGTTTGCATTTGGCAGACATTACACCCTGGAGTGGATAGAAAAACAAAAGTTCAGTTGTTGTAATCACCTTAAATTATATACTGGATGTGTTATTTTAAATTTGGGAGGGTAGAGTTATAATAGGAGGGTAGAGAACAGAGGAGATTCATTGATTGCAGACTTTATGTTTCAACTGGTTGGTTTCCGTATATATAGAATGAAGTATCTTTCTATACTTAAAGAAGATAAGGCTGGTTATGAACTATTGTCACATTAATAGTGCATTAAAAATTGTTGGAAAGATCAATTCAGAAAGAAACCTTAGAGAAATAAAATATTTGCATACTGTAAATTTAGCGTGCCTGTGTTAAGCATTTGATTTTTATTATCTAGTGTTGTGCTAGATTCTGTAGACAAATCAGAGAAATAGATTTAATGTTGGTCTTGAATTTTATCAATAACCTAGCATTCCTGGCTACATTTTCAGGGAGACAACTTCACCATAAGGTGGAGGCAGTGAGTTAGCACAGGTAAATGGTATGTTCCAGGCACAGTCAAATTTAGGGGTAATTAAAAAAAAATAAAGAAATAAACTATGAAAATGAAAACAAACAAACAAAAAAGAAAACATAACAACAGAAATAGAAAGTTTCTCTGTAGATTTCCTAGGGGTTAGTTCCCAGAAGACATTTTATACTAACAGTTCTATGAAATTTTAGATAATTCCACGTGTGTATAGCTCTACCTAACACTGAATTTTAAGCATGATGAGGGGAGGGGCTTTATTTCCTTTGTGTGTATGTGTGTGTGTGTGTGTGTGTGTGTGTGTGTGTGTGTGTGTGTGTGTGTATGTGGTGCTCGGGATTGAACCCAGGGCTCTATACATGTGAAGCAAGCACTCTACCAAGTGAGCTATGTCCCCAGCCACTTTGTTTCCTTTTATTTATTTCTTTTCCTTTTATTTCTCTTTTTCTTCCTTCTACAGTCTTCACTTATTTCCCATTTTAAGACTGATTACTTGATGAAGTCTTTATGTCTACTGCTCTCCAAACATAGGGATGCCTAATAAATGTTTTATGAATAATGAAAGTATACATTTAGAATTATGTAAAGCCAAATAGAATTTACAAGGCATTTCATTATTATGTTCTTTATCTTGAATACAATGACTAATATTTTCTTTTTATAAGCCCTTTTATTACTAGTTTTAAGTTTTTTATTTTCATTAATATGAATCACAAACAGAATATAAGGCCCTGATTTGAAGACAATTGATGATTGTCCCTTTAACTTATTTTTGTATTCCAAAAAAAGCCATATGCACTTGATTATGTAATACTGCAATTTGAAGATAGTTATCTTTGCACAACAGATCAAATTAGTTTGTACTTTCACTGTGTTTCATTACCCATGCTGAACCTATTTAGAGAAAACTTTATTTACATGGAAAACTTTCAGAGTCAACATGAGTGAAAAACTATTGAGTTGTTTTATTAGATATGTAAATATTTACTTAATCATTAATAACTTAAATATATCTTAGTGGATATGATTTATGATAAAAATTGACATGATCACTCATGTTTATAGCACATAATGAAACATAATTTACTTATTCATTCGCTATTTGACAGATGTTTATGTTGTTTCCAATTCTTTTCTATTATAAATTAAAGCTTCTATGAATGTTCCAACATGAATCTTTGCTTTGATGTATATTTCTAGTTTTCTTAGGTGAATTCCAAAGAGTGAAATGGATGGGTCATACAGTAACTATATATTAAACTTTTTAAGAAGCAGTTTCTTTAAAGAGGTCATGCTTACTATTTTACCTTCTCAGCAACAATGGGTGTGAGTTCTATTTGTTCCATATCCTTGCCAATGCTTGTTATGTCAGTGTTTATAATTTTAGTTCATGGTATTTATTTAGTGGTGTCTTATTCTAATTTTCATTTGCACTTTTGATAACCAATCATCTGAAGCATCCTTTCATATACTAATTTCTATCTTGTTCTTACATTTATAAATTGGGTAGCTTTTTTTTTCTAGTATTGACTTTTAGTATTTTAAATATATTGTACATAAGGAAATGGGTGTGTGTCTATGTATGTATATATGTGTGTGTGTGTACATGTGTGTGCGCATGCGCATATATATGTGTATATGAATGATACTGATGATACTGTAGTGCAATCTGTGGCCCAAAGGGTTGTTTTTCATGACAAAAGTTTTCAATTATGATAAAAGCTGTTGCACATGTTTGTCCTAAAAATATTTGCCTATCCCAAGATCATGTTATATTTTTCTACTTTTTCTTATTCTCTAAGTTCTATATTTCCACCTTATTTATTTAGGTCTGTGATAACACTATGATTTTTAGTAAGGAATGAAGCAGGAGTTGAGGAGTATTTTATTTTCCACATATGAATATACACAGCTCTGATAACGTATATTAAAGTGACATTTTCAAGCCCAGGAATCATCTAGTTTGCACTTGACAGATATTCTGTTCTATAGATTTGTCTATTCTATGCGCTTGCTATGTTGTTTTGATCATAGTACCTCTGCAATAATTCTTGAAATCATGTTTTCTAAGTTCCTAATAATGTAAATATTGTTTTGACCATGCTAGAGCTTCTGTTTTTCCAATAAAATTTAGAAATGCTTGTCAATTAAAAAAATAACCTACAAAAATTTTGATTGAGTTTGTGGTGAATCTATAGGTCAATTTTGGGAAGACTGAGGTCTGGGGTTGTAGCTCAGGGATACAGCGCTTGCCTAGCATGTGCGAGGCCCTGGGTTCGATCCTCAACACCACATAAAAATAAATAGATAAAATAAAGTTATTGTGTGCAACTAAAAAATAAATATTTTAAAAATCTTTTGGGAAAATTGATATCTTACTCTTAAAAATAGGTCTCTTATCTGTGAACATTGGCTGTCTCTCCATTCATTTTTAAATTTTCTATGTCTTTTAGCTGTGTTTTACAATTTTCAATGTAGAGATCTTTCACTTCTCTATTTAGATTATTTGCAATAGCTTGATTTTGCTTAATTTAAACTATAACATTATTTTAAGCTTTTTAAAATTTATTTAGTTGTAGATGAACACACAGTATCTTTATTTATTTTTATGTGATGCTGAGGATTCAACCCAGTGCCTCAGTTATAGGAGGCCAGCACTTTACCACTGAGTTACATCCTCACCCCCCTATTTTAAGCTTTTTATTAATGATATTTAAAAGAAGCTGTACCTTATACTCATTTTTCACTACTATCTTTAAATGTTTTGAATGCGGGTCAGGATTTCCTCTTCTGCTGGGCTTGGGCTTTGGTGTGCTATTGAGTGAGGATCAGGAGATCCCTTTGTATTTTTCAGTCCAGCCGCCAGCCTGGGAGTGTTCAGCATGCTCTGCAGTCCTGCTGTCAGTTTATTATGTAGTGTGTTAGTCCCTCAGCTGTCTTCTGCACCTTAGCAGTTCTCTTTATGTCCAAATACTCCTGAGTCTGACATTCTGAGGGCTACTGCATGGTACCTGTGAATAACTGAAGGACTTCAGAAGGGTTCCTCTCCGCTCATCTGCCCCATCCCCTGCTTTAAGTAGGTGCCTGCCTTGCAGTGGAGAAGGTTCTCAATTTGGCTGCTCTGCCTGCAACACACTTCAGCACTTGGTGAAGGCTTTTGGAACTCAACCTGTGACTAGTACTCCTTGGGATTCCAATTTTAGATGAAGCCTATAAAAGTCCCTTAATCATGTAGCTGATTACCCTGAGCCTGAGCTATAGCAGGTTCTTATTTCTCTTGTTGTGTCTCCAGGTATGAGAGCAGCTATAGCTCTATGTGTACTTAGTCAGGGCGCATCACTTTCTAAAATGCATTCAATTCAAGTGTCTTTGCATCATTTAGCTCTCTGAAAAATCTGTGAATGTACTGAAATATGGAAGTGTAATGTAAAGTTTTAAAAAAATATTCACTTAAAATGCACAGAGAAGAAACTAATTTTCTTAATACATTTGTCCCTGTCTTGGTAAAACTATTTGGTGTATTGCTTGTAATATGTGAGCTTATTGGTAATATATTTGTAATATGTGAACTCAAGAAATTTAGATAGCATTCTTAGGTGGATTTTTTTTGTACTGGGGACTTAAACCTGAATGTTCAGTAGAACTACATCCCAGCACTTCTTATTTTTTATTTTGAAACTGTGTCTCGCTAAGTTGCCTAGGGCCTCACTAAGTTGCTGAGACTGTCTTTGAACTTTCTATCCTCCTTCCTGAGCCTCCTGAATTGCTGGGATTATAGGTGTGCAACACTGTGTCCAGCCTTAGGTGGACTTTCACACCCCATCCAACTCCATTTTCTTTGTTCTTTTTTGTGAGCAGCATTTCCTAAAAATGTGCTGCAAAATGTATGTAGATCTTCCCAAATTTAAGAGATTTGAAAGCATAATGCCAGTTTCATGGTAGAAAACAATTTGTTTAATGCTTGGCTTGTGAAAAGTGGAAGATATTACATAGTTTGATGAGTCAGTAAATCTAGTTACATGACTGTTCAAATTATGAATTTCAAAGAAGTGCTAGTAGGTAGAGTGTGTTGTTTAAGGAACTCACATTTTAACATTGTACAGGGAACAAATAGCTCTCCAGAAGATAGATGATTACTATGATAATTATGATTAATTTTGGGGGTGGTGCCAGGAATTGAACCCAGGTTCACTCAACCACTGAGCCACAGCTTCAGCCCATTTTATGTTGTATTTATTTTTTAAAATCTATTTATTTATTTTAATTAGGTATATACGACAGCAGAATGCATTTTGATTCATTGTACACAATTGCAGTTACACTTTACATTTCTATGGTTGTACACGATGTAGTGTCACACCTTATGTGCAGTCATACATATACCTAAGATAATGATATCCATCTCTTTCCACTATCTTTCCTGCCACCACACATTCTCGCTCCCTCCCCTTTGCCCAAAGTTTCTCCATTTTCCCCATACCTCCCCCATCCCCATAATGGATCAGCATCCACGTATCAGAGAGAACATTCGGCCTTTGGTTTTTTGGGATTTGCTTACTTCACTTAGCATGATATTCTGCAACTTCATCCATTTACCAGCAAATGCTATAATTTTATTCTCTTAATGCTGTGTAATATTCCATTGTGTATATATACCACAGTTTCTTTATCCATTCGACTATCAAAGGGCATCTAGGTTGCTTCCACAGTTTAGCTTTTGTGAATTGAGCTGCTATGAACATTGATGTGGCTGCATTACTGTAGTATGCTGATTTTAAGTTTTTTGGGTAAAGACCAAAGAGTGGTTTGTGAATCAACTTAACAGAAGAGGTGAAAGACTTCTACAGTTAAAAGTACAGAACAATAGGAAGGAAATTGAAGACCTCAGAAGATGGAAAGATCTCCCATGCTCTTGGATAGGCAACATTAATATTATCAAAATGTCTGTACTACCCAAAGCGCTTTACAGATTCAATGTGATTCCAATTAAAATCCTGAGGTCATTCCTTATAGAAATAGAAAGAGCAATCATGAAATTTATTTGAAAAATAAGAAACCCTGAATAGCTAAAGCAAGAAGGTTAGTAATAATAGCTGCTTCAGAAAGATGGAGAGGATTACATGGATGTCTTTGTAGTTGGCACTTGGCACAGTACAAAGACACAGCCAGGGGCCCAAAAAAGTGATAGTGAGAAAAATGTGTCACAAGTTTTATAATATGTATCTCTGATGAAGCAAAAGGCAAGGCCAAGTATACATCATGCCTCCTATCAAATGCCTCTACTTCTATTCCTTTAGGATTATTTTTATTGATGTTAGGGTAAGTAGTCAGAGCCTAGGAAGTTAAGGGTTAGTGTCAGAGATTAATGATTTTAAATGGCAAAACGGAAATTGAGTCTAATACATATGGGAACACGTGGCACAAAAAAATCTTCCACTGTCATCCACCACAATGCCTGGACATTACTGTCACCCCAAAGAAGACACAATGAGAGGAGTAGAGGAAAAAAATCTGTGAATACATATCTGGAATTGGAAATTCTGTGGAGCTCACAAACTTGGGTGTGGCAGAAGAGATTCCAAAAGTAGAGGACAGGGCAAACATTACACAAACAGGGAACTTTGCTGGCCTAATGACTTCTAGACTATCTGCCTCTGACATTCATCCACTAAAAATATAGCTTTGTGTTTTAGCTTCCTTTGCAGTGAGATCACGATAGCTTGCTCTGAGTCTCTGTGAACAGGTGGACATGGGTTCATATTTTCCAATAGGAACAGGAGGCAGCAGAGCTGAATCCTCTCTATGCAGGTTACTGTTGCCTTTGGGATATGAATGTCTCCCTGGGTGAATTACGAAGCCGTTGGCTCACTGCCCAGTTTTAATGGCATTTCTTACAGCTTCCCTGGAAAATTGGTGTTTGTTTTTGAAATACATAAAGGTCAACCAGGACACAGTGCTGGAGGAAGCTCTGTCACGTGGGGTGAGTCAGGGTCTGAAGGTAAAAACACAAACTGGGCTGCTACCCCATATATCTTTCCCACATGAGTGTAGCAACTTGTTTCTGAGCATTGCACCAAATCCTCTCCCCACCATAACATGTCTTTATATTTTCGGGTCTCCTGGATGCAACTTGTCAATCACATGTCATTTGGAAGCCAATGACAAAACCACAGGGACCCACCTGCACTCCATTGCTCCAGGCCCAGTTCTCTGCTGGCTCCTACCCACTGGCATCTCTGTTCTTCACCATGGTCATGAATTCCACTCAGTCAAAAATGGCACTCGCTGGTTCAGTCATAATGAGCAACAGAAGATCTAAAGTTCTCCAGGGATTTCTGGTCATGGGATTCTCAAAAACTTCATGGTATTGGCCTAGCCATATTTCAAGAATGAAGAAGTTGACACTGTGGGTTTTGAATCATTCAGGAGCCATTAAGTGTTGAGGAATCTCCTTTCAGTAAAAGCTCTGGAGATCGCTAGCAGGCAAGGTTCCCAAGAAGTGGCGAAAGGTCACAGGAATCCAGGCCCATTGGGGTCGAAAATATGAGATTCCTGTGAGTTTTGGCTACTAACTATGGCTAAAAAGGCTTTCACAGCAAAATCATGTGAAATCCTGGCTGAGATTCCCAGTGCTGTGGAGAATGCCACCCTCGGCCTAGATCTCAGTTTCCAAAAGCTCCTCTAGTGCCTGGCTTTCTAAAATCCCAACACAATTCATGGCAATAGTTCTCTGAGATCAGTTCCAGTACTCAGGCTCTAATGGCATCACACCAGAATTCAATCTGAGGTGGACCCAGTCATCTTTTCCAACCACCACACAAAAGACCACTATTCTAACAAAAACACTCCCACATGGCCCTCATCTTCTTCCATACAGACATTCATCATAACATTCTGGCTGGGGGTTTCTATAGGGTGAGTAGTCTTAGATGGTGTGCAAAGAAAGCTCTCATGCCCACCATATGCCAAATGTCATGGTGGCCTGGACACCCTTCCTGAGAAACAGGATAGATAAAATGGGCCTGTAGCTCATACTGCTCTGCTTCTCAAATTAGAGGCCTCCTGCCTGCCAGGGGTAGATTCTTTATGTGTACTGGACTCATGAAAAAACCCAAACACTGTGTGCTAGTTACTGGAGGCCTTGCAACAACTCATTTGACCCAGAGGATCCCTGTTCTGACTTCATAGGGGTCAGGAGCCTGACCAGAGGAAGGCAAGAGACTTCATCCAATAGTACACATCTTTTTCATCCTTTTAGATTGGGATGGACACATGGGATTTTTCTTGAGTTTCCTGGGGTGCTGAGAATGTAATTCACAGCCACACACAGGGCCAAGAGTCTGATTCAGACACAGCTTTTACAAAGCACTTTACTTCAAAGGCACAGATTAAGCCTCTTCATTTCCATTTGAAACTGTTTTCTTGAGGAGTCCCAAAGGAGTGCCCTAAGGCAAACACCTCCCTTACATTCAGGGGAACAGAACAATGGGGAAGAAAGAAGCCTGGAGAAAAACTTTTCTTTAATTGAACACTGTGGAGCTGACAGCTCCTAATCATGCACTTGGGTTACTATTTAACCAAGCAGTGATTCTCCAGAGAGATCCTTACCAGTCATGCTAATTTTTGAGTTTTCTCAGAAGCTGGGCATGCCCTTCAGCAATCCAGTCCATGGCCATGTCACAGAGCTTGAATGTGGTACACATCTTGGACACAAAACCATGAACCCCTTCAGAGAGTGGCCAAAATTCAGGAAGAATACAGGAACTTAGGATCTTGGTAGGTGTTGCCCATCTGCAAGGCAAGCAGCAGTCCATTCATAAATGGGCCATGAAGAGTCCTACAAAGATTTCCACTAGACAGGACATATTCACGGCTGCATTCTTCTGTTTATCTCTTTAACCACAAACCCAGTGGGATCCACTGACATAAAAAGGCTCACTAGTTAACATTACATTTCAAACCAACAACAACAACAAAAAACACCTTTTTCTTTCATGTTCTCAGAACACAAGACAAAACGACAAATTGAAACACAAACCACCTCTGTATTTGGTCTGCATCTAACCACTTTGTCCTCTGCCTGGTGGGTGAAAATACATTGCTCAGCAGTGGCCTGTCCTGTCTCAGCTCTGGTCTCCTTGGCCATCTCTGTGTAGTTGTCAGAAGCGAGCAATGAGCCAACACTTCTTTCTCAAGAAAGGCCCCTGTTGAGACCATTCAAGGCATTTAGCTATGCACACATCACTAGGTACCAACAAAGAATGACTCTGGCTTTGGTACAGACAATCAAGTGAGCCCAATGGGAGTGGAACTGCCTCTGGATGCCTTACCTCCTGGATCCCAAGTTCAGAGAGTTCCATCACCAAGGAAGTGAGGTGAGGTCACTTCCTTCAGGGAAGTGAATGAGGTCACTGCCTTGGCAATCACTTTGTCCCAACAGTTGTTTCCAAGGGTCCCATGAGATGGAGGCTGCCCCACCTTTCTGTGACATTTTCACAAGACATAAAGGTCTATATACCTAGGAGCCCGGGAGCAGTAATCCACACAGGCCTAATTGTGTCCATCTTCCATGCATTGAGAAGAGAGAGGCTGACTCAGCCTCATCCCTTCATCCTGACTGGGTTGTTGGCCATGGAAGATGACTTTAGACCTCACAGGTCCTACCTAGCTGCCTACATTTGCTCCAGGGATCATTTCTGCATCTACCTTTGAGATTCTCAGCAGCTGTAGGATTCCCTACATACCTGGATGGCAAGATTAACTCAGGACCTGCTATTATGTGAAAATAGATTGAGGGAACAGAGTATGGTTAAGGGTCATATCATGTTCGATTCAGGTTAAAAGTCATTCTGCTGGATGTTACGGGTTTTGGGCAACTGGGAGATTTATAAAAATGTAAGGTGAAATGTAAGTATGAAAATAGAAAACTAGGTAAGATCTGAAGCACACAAGTTTGTTGGGCCCTTGATTTGGATACATAGTTTTGAATTATGTTCTGCAGACATGAATCCTCTAAACCCATAGACAATGGCCTAAGATCTTGTACCTGGGATTACTGAATGTAAAAGAGAACTTGCAGTGAAATAGAGAGAGTAGGCAGGATTCCAGGGTAGGGGAAGGAAGAAGAGTGAGTTTAGGATTTGGACCAAAGGCCCTTTTTGCAATCCAATGAATTTATATTAAAGTGTAAATCGGAATGTCAGCACACATGAAGAGTCAGTCATAACAAGTCACTTGGGGAAATAGATATCAATAAGGATGTTAGGAGATCAGGCAAAGTACAAAATGAGGATAAGATCAGGGATAATTTCAACAGGGGGTAGTTGAACACACTATTTTTGAAAGAATCAAGTGTATACTCACAATAAGATTGAAATTTGACAACAATAGGCAATGCAGACGTAGGTGATTTTAGTAATCCATGCTCTTTTTATAATGAGGCTATGGGAGAAGAATAAGATAAGTGTGAGTTTTGCATTTTGTGTCCAGAACATAATGTGATGAAAGGAATACATGGAGCAGGTGACATGAGTATTTCTTCCACCATTTCTGGGAGCATGTTTTGAAACCCTATCATTTAGAGTTTGGGGATAAAAATAGGTGTTCCCTGGGTTTATGTATATAGAGATGATGCATGAATAGACCATATGGTGAATGAAAACATATAACAGGTTACTATTTAAATAATGGATTTAATTGATATTTTAAAAAATACATGAAATCTGGTATTCACATACAAACATTCAATCCAAGTAGTTATACATGTAGTGGTAATATTAGGGTTACTAGTTATAACAAACTGTGTTTGAGTTTTGCTTTGAAAATGATGATGGAATTCAAAAGTTATGTGATATAAAAGAAATCTCATGAAAAAACAAGTAAAGCAACATGGAGAAATGCATGGGATCTGATTCAGGGAGTGAATGAAAGTGAATCATATGCATATCAATTTGTGAATTGTGGATGAAATGATACATCCTATGATGGATATATACTGAAGAAAAAGGAATATAACAATTTTGAATAAAAATTTAATTAAAAATACACATCATGTCCCATATGAATATACTTTCATTGATGTTAAACTGGGTCTCTTACTGTAGAAATATTAGGGTAGTTACTCAATATTCACTGAAGTTCATTTTGAGTATTCCGAAATGAATATGTATGTCAAAAAATGAATAATTCTGAAAAAATCTCCTGAAAAGTTGATTATAAATCCACACAGATGGACATGAAAGAATCAAGGTAGTATAAGTATATGACACACATAGTTCATGTTTGCAAATTCATACTATATATATATATATATATATATATTTAATACATTAATATGTAATAGTATGTATGCCAATCAAAATTCATAAGGGGATACATATCCTTCACATATGTACCCAAAATATTCACTTTCCTCTACATTGTTTCATGCCTAACTTGTTGAAGTATAAAGCTCACCACAGCTTGAAATTTCAGTTACCTCAGTGTATTGGGGGGCAGTGATCTCTTCATGAAATTCGTATTTACCAAAGTGAGAGAACTCTCAAAAATATAACTGTGATGGCAGTAGGATTATATATAGGCATATAAAAATATACATTGTGACCCAGGCGACAGAGACAGGAAGTCAGGAAGTTACATATTTGTTGATTTTGAAAATTCTTGGAGAAGTAAAATGAGAAAAATGTGTCACAGGTTTTATAATATGTATCTCTGATGAAGCAAAAGGCAAGGCCAAGTATACACCATGCCTCCTATCAAATGCCTCTACTTCTATTCATTTAGGATTATTTTTATTGATGTTAGGGTAAGTAATCAGAGCCTAGAAAGTGATGGGTTAGTGTCAGAGATTCAATATTTCAAATGGCAAAATGGAAAATGAGTCTAATACATATGGGAACATATGGCACATAAAAATCTTCCTCTGTCATCCACCACAATGCCTGGACATTACTATCACCCTAAAGAAGACACAATGAGAGGAGAAGAGGAAAAAAATCTGTGAATACATATCTGGAATTGGAAATTCTGAGGAGCTCACAAACCTGGGTGTGGCAGAAGAGATCTCAAAAGTTGAGGACAGGGTAAACATTCCACAAACATGGAACCCTGCTGGCCTAATGACTTCTTGACTATCTGCCTCTGACATTCGTCCACTAGAAATACAGCTTTGTATTTTAGATTCCTTTGTAGTGAGATTATGAAAGCTTGGTCTGAATCGATGTGAAGAGGAGGAGATGGGTTCATATTTTCCAATAGGAACAGGAGGCAGCAGAGCTGAATCCTCTCTCTGCAGGTTACTGTGGCCATTGTGGTATGAATGTCTCCCTGGGTGCATTGTGAAGCCGTTGGCTCACTGCCCAGTTTTAATGGCATATCTTACAGCTTCCCTGGAAAATTGATGTTTGTTTTTGAAATACAAAAAGGTCAACCAGGACACAGTGCTGGAGGGAGATCTGCCACATGGTGTGAGTCAGGGTCTGAAGGCAAAAACACAAACTGGGCTGCTACCCCATATATCTTTCCCACTTGAGCATAGCAACTTGTTTCTGAGCATCGCACCAAATCCTCTCCCCACAACAACATGCCTTTATATTTTCGGGTCTCCTGGCTACACTTTGTCAATCACATGTCATTTGGAAGCCAATGACAGAAGCCCAGAGGCCCACCACAGATTTTGGACCACACACCTGCACTCCATTGCTCCAGGTCCAGTTCCCTGCTGGCTCCTACTCACTGGCCTCTCTGTTCTTCACCACGGTCATGAATTCCACTCAGTTAAAAATGGCACTCACTGGTTCAGTCATGATGAGCAACAGGAGATCTAAAGGTTCTCCAGGAATTTCTGGTCTTGGGATTCTCAAAAACTTCATGGTATTGGCCTAGCAATATTTCAAGAATGAAGAAGTTGACACTGTGGGTTTTACTTCATTCAGGAGCCATTGAGTGTTGAGGAATCTCCTTTCAGTAAAAGCTCTGGAGATCGCATGCAGGCAAGGTTCCCAAGGAGTGACAAAAGGTCACAGGAATCCAGGCCCATTGGGGTCTAAAATATGAGGTTCCTGTGAGTTTTGGCTCTCAACTGTAGCTGAGAAGGCTTTCACAGCAAAATCATGTGAAATCCTGGCTGAGATTCCCAGTGCTGTGGAGAAAGCCACCCTCGGCCTAGATCTCAGTTTCCAAATGCTCCTCTAATGCCTGGCCTTCTAAAACCCCAACACAATTCATGGCAATAGTTCTCTGAGATCAGTTCCAGTACTCAGTCTCTAATGGCATCACACCAGAGTTCAAGCTGAGGTGGACCCAGTCATCTTTTCCAACCACCGCACAAAAGACCACTATTCTAACAAAAACACTCCCACATGGCCCTCATCTTCTTCCATACAGACATTCATCATAACATTCTGGCTGGGGGTTTCTATAGGGTGAGCAGTCTTAGATGGTGTGCAAAGAAAGCTCTCATGCCCATCATATGCCAAATGTCCTGGTGGCCTGGACACCCTTCCTGAGAAACAGGATAGATAAAATGGGCCTGTAGTTAATACTGCTCTGCTTGTCAAATTAGAGGCCTCCTGCCTGCCAGGGGTAGATTCTTTATGTGTACTGGACTCATGAAAAAACCCAAACACCTGTGTGCTAGTTACTGGAGGGCTTGCAACAACTCATTTGACCCAGAGGATCCCTGTTCTGACTTCATAGTGGTCAGGATCCTGACCAGAGGAAGGCAAGAGACTTCATCCAATAGTACACTTCTTTTTCGTCCTTTTAGATTGGGATGGACACATGGGATTTTTCTTGAGTTTCCTGGGGTGCTGAGAATGTAATTCACAGCCACACACAGGGCCAAGAGTCTGAATCAGACACAGCTTTTACAAAGCACTTTACTTCAAAGGCACAGATTAAGCCTCTTCATTTCCATTTGAAACTGTTTTCTTGAGGAGTCCCAAAGGAGTGCCCTAAGGCAAACACCTCTCTGACATTCAGGAGAACAGAACAATAAGGAAGAAAGAAGCCTGGAGAAAAACTTTTCTTTAATTGAACACTGTGGCATTGACAGCTCCTGATCATGCAACTTGGGTTACTATCTATCAGTTTGGGATACTCTGGGTTTTCATATAAAAATTCATAGAAGAAATCTCATGCCTCTGAAGAAAAGTAGCAAAACTAATCCAGGTCTCCATAACTTGATTCTATGAAAAAAGAGCCAAAGAATATATATTTAACTTTGAGAAATAGCATCTGGGAATAATCTATGTATTACATACAGACACTTTGATGGTTAGCAGGTGAAATATGGTTAGTGGTGGATCTGTAGTTCTGAATAAGCACAAATACACTAGAAGAAATAGGCATCCTACTGTTGGAATAGTTTAAACAATTTTTTTTCTTTAATACTGGATCAAATTATTCCTTTGAGATCTCTTCTAGCTGTACTTTGAAACTTGGAGACTATGGAATTACTAAAATAACGTTATTGCATTTCTGAGCAGTCATTTGTACATTTTATATAAATGGAAAAATTTTGAATAGGTTGTACTTTTCTTTTGCCAGTATCTAAGAAGCTTGCTATATATTTGTAAACACACCAAATGTAATTCAAGAAGTTTGCATAAAATGAAAACCATTTATCACTAGAAGACATTCTTCATATGCGGTATCTGTTTCTACATGGTTTAAACATATTCTCTTGTGGATGAAAAAATAAAGCACTTTAGGTAATTGTCTTTGCATTTACGTAGCACCTTCACTTAAGACACCTGGGTGTGTCCTACTACTGATATCAATGTCTTGTTTTACTTTATCTGATCTTAGTATATATTATAATCTATGGTTATCTTTAGTAGCTTTGAATTTCAGGATTGATTAATACAGGATGATCTTTAATTTTGCCAATTTCTGTTAAGGCAATTTTTCTTCATATTTTATTCAATTATTAATTCAAAAAGCATGTCTTATTTTTTCAAATTAATGTGTGTTTTAAATCCAGGCTTAATTTGTGCCGCAGTCTGGCTGGGCACAAAATCACGAGCCACTCAAACAGGAACAAACTTTATTTTGAAACTCCTGCCAATGCCCTGTATGCTCCCCTGGAAATATGCCGACCCCCACACGCAGCGTTCTCCTGGGCCCACACCAACAGCAAATCCCTTCTCTGGAATTTCCTCCTACCGCACTTCCCCAACCAATGGGAACTCTCCAGGAGTCCCAAAGCAGGCTAAGGTGGACAGCAGGGGTCTAATATCCATTTGAATGCACATCTTAACATAATCATATCATCTCAATGGCTTCCTGGCATCACCTTTCAACCAAAAATGCCATGCATCATTACTACTTGGCTATGGCTCTTAGCATCACCCCCCTTCTGTTTAATTAAGCAACAAGCAATGTGGCTTAGGGACCGTGTCTGTGTCTGTTAGGTTGTCCAATTCAACATACGGTACTTACCCGTCATCGGATGAGCTGACCTCTAGGCATCAGCCTCCTGTCTTAGGTTGGTACCACTGCAATTGGATCATACCCATCACTGACTACCGGTCCAGCTTATAGCCATACTTGTGGATAGGCCTATGCACCAGTGTGTGGGGGGTGAGATTCTTTGCCTCACCTCTGTTGGCCCCCAAATCCTTGGTGCCAGGTATCCTCAATGACTGCACAGCCAAAGCATCTTGCCAAAAGCATAAACCATCTTGGCATTCTTTCCCAATCATAAGGAATATTGAAATATTCTGTAAAATAATCGATGGAAAGATCAAGTCTGTGGAAGAGCTTCTGGAAGCTGAAGTTCTCAAAGTTGCTAATAAGGAGAAAACTGTTCAGGATTTGAAACAGGAAATAGAGACTCTAAAAGAAGAAATAGGAAATATCCAGCTGGAAAAGGCTCCCACTCCTGATACAGTATGTTTGTGTGTTGTTTTGTCTTGAAATGTTGTATTGTCTTTGTGACAAAAATATGGAAGAGGTGTTAAGTAAATTGTTGAAAAAAGGAGGCACCCCAATGGAACCAAGAATAGTTAGGGCATGTGTTGATAAAAGCCCAGAAACTCTAGTCAGAAAAAAGAAAGTTCAGAAGAAGAAGGATTATCAGGAAAAAAGTTGCAGCAAAAGGCTATTACTGAATACTTTTTGTTATAGGATGGGAGCAAATCTGCTCGTCCCTGTTCGTCACCCCTCAGTTATTTTGCTGCAGCCGGACTGCGGCAAATTTGTTGGGGTTATGGGAGTAGGAGGGAAGTTGTTTTCTTGTTGTTATCTATATAATTCTACTTTGAACCTTTCAAGATATGGCTATATAGACCACCAACTCTTACCAATTTCACCAGTCCCAGGTGAAGGATAGAAGTGGCATAGGTTTATTCTTGGAATAGTGCTTCATTCACATCACAAAATGTCTGATATGAAGGAAGTCTCCTTTTAAAATATTAAATACTAAAATTCACACAAATGTTCATGAGCTTGGTAAATAGTAAATGTCTTTTGGAACTTTTGAGATCACAGTGTCATTGACCTTTGCTTTTCTTTACAAATAGCCTCTGCTAGAATCTCAATCCAAGATTGTATTCAGTCCAAATTTCTCCCTTCTGGCATGCCAACAGATTACCACTTCTCAACTCGATTTTCCAAATCTGAACATCATATCTTATTAATATGATTGATGGGAGATTCACCCTTCTTTGAAAGCAGTTTTGATTATAAATAACAGAAATGAAAGAAAACCTGTTATATTTGTTCCTACCAAAATTCAAATACTTAAGGAGACATCTTTGGAAGCTTTATGTGGTTGTTTTATTTTAAGGAGCCATTTCTATGTTCATTCACACAAACTTGTTGGTGGGAGAGATTTGTTCAACCCCCACTTTCTAACTGGCACCTTTCCCACTCATGTCTTTGCAAGAAGGAAAACAAACAAACAAACAAAACACTTGTGTTGTTGTTGTTGTTGCTGTTGTTTTGTTTCTTCCTCTATAGAATTGGAAGCTATATGTTACTTTCTAAATTATTTTATGTTTATATAAATGTATGAATGTCTCTCTTAAGAAGGCATATCTTCCCTGAGAATTACAAATGATGTTTTGAGCTCTTATTATCTCTGTCAATTAAATTTATCTGAGACTTATTAAAATAAGAAATCTGTTATAGATAATACTTTTTAAATATTAACTCCTAAAAATGTTATGTAGTGAAAAATAGGACCACATTATTAACATTGCTTATTATATGCAATCTATTTATTTATATGCAATCTATTTCAAAGGAATTTTTCAATATTTTTCCAATTTTAGATTTTTCTTTTTAAATTTTTCTACTTATGAACTGGCTTTTAAAAAAGAAAACAAGGATTAAGAAATATTTTAGGTAACATTACAAAATGATGGATGAATTATTAGTTTATTTTTCCTACAAATTAAACTTGAACAGATGTGAAATGCAGGTGTAGATCATCAACACTTTATGATATGCCTGCTTTTAGTTTTCTTCTAATGCCTGATTGCTTACGAGTTAGTCATGTGTGGTGTTAGAAATTTTTGAAATACTGCTTAATCAGTTGTTAATTAAGAATAAATCATCACATTTTAGAGAGATGGTAAAATACCCTTTTCTGATGAAATGGCAATTGCTCTTTTTCTTTGCTTTTGTTGTACAAAATTGAGCTCCGAGATTTGGATGATTAGAGATTACCAGCCACAATTATGATGTTCTGTTTTAACATTGCCCTCTTTGTGAGATAGTATGAACTTGTTGATGCTTTTTAAAAGCATAAGTGCTTCTTTGATGTTTATATTATGAATATCGCTCATGATTGATATTTGGAAATTAGTTCAAGGAAGGCTTTACATGAATGTAACATAATTGCATTTCTTTGTGTCAATGGATTTTATCACTATATTTAATGGTTTGTTGCATACTTTGCAGGATAATGAATTTCATTTCCTTGCATTATCCTATAAATAACCTTAAACTTTTAAATTAGGATAATCATAGTTGCTTTCTTAACCTTGCAAACATGTACTGCTCCATGAATTTAAGAATTGGAATATATATCTAACTCGAACTACATCAAATATGACATATCCATATGTATGCATTCAAACTGTTTACTCAGAAAGACATACTTCATACCTCTTAGATAATGGTGTCTTCTACTTGTGTTCACTATTAACCTTTTGTCTCCATATTGCTAGAGATGCCTTTTTATAGCTCCATGAATTTTTATCAATTCATTTAAATGGATATACTTAACAATGATTTTTTAAATAAAGCAAAAACTTGAGCTTATATATGACATTCATTGACAGTTGCTCTAGAGATGTATACAGTTTTCACTGATAGTTATGTTTGAGAAGTTTTTTTGGTTTTTATTTTCTTTATTGGCCTTGGTAAATATACTGAAACTTTGAAACATGCACATACACTTAAAAATTTTTTTTGAAGATTACCTGAGAATATACAAAACACTCACCTGCAAAACTTGACAAAACATTAACCTAAATCAAGCAGGCACAATTGAAATTGAGTATTTGGCAATTAAAGTACATATATTTTTTTTATATTACATCATGACCTTATGACCCTTCATAATCATTTAACTTGTTATGTGGTAACCGGAGCTCAGACTTTCCAGAATATAATGTTCCTATCAGTCCAAAGAAATGAAACCACTTGGTAAAACTGACAGATTTTAAGTCAAGGAGATTTTTCTTTTTATGTCATACATTATTTGGATGGGTAACTAATAATCACCAAGGATGTTAGTATTGATATAATAAATAGAAGCATATATTCTTGCTACTTGTTGTTGCCATGGGAAACACCCTATGATTATTGTTTTAGTTTTTAAATTTCAATTATTTTATTTATACATGTAATAATAAAATATCTCTATAGTAATAAAATTGAAATTAAAATAATAAATCCATTCCTTATATATTAAGTAAATATATATTGAGGTTCACTGTAGGCAATTTAGTCTGTCCTTTAATTTACTTTTTCCATTTTTAAAATTAGACTTAGAATGTCCCCTTCTTTCTGATAAATTTTGAAAACCTAGCATGCTGATTTTTTCCTAAAACTTCAAGTTTTTCATATTGTTATGAATTTTTTGAATCATTTGTTGTTTTTCTTTTTTTTTGAAGTAAAGCATGGTCCTTTTTGTTTTTACTTAATGACTAACTAGCTAACTGAGGCTGCAACATAAAATAATACTGGTGTTTTTCCAAATGATTAGAGATACCCTTTTATATAATCTAAATATTTGAGCCTCTATAATATTCTACTCTGCTCCATGACCTATTTGTCTCTTTCTTCATTACTATAATGATTTTCTTTCATGGGAAGTATTTTAAGACAATTTTGTTTTATATTATATTCTAATAACTCTTACATGAACGCACACACCAAATAACAGTTTTTATTGCACAATTATCATAATATACTGACCTCTTTACCTACCTTATTCATATGAACACAAATTTTTAAAAAGTCACTATACATACATATGTACATGTATATATGTGTATATATATATATATATATATATTAGAAAAATAAATTTATCACACTAACCATTAAATTAATAAATATTGAATATACATATGACAAATAATAATTTTGAAGAAATGTCAAGAAAATAATTTCCTAGGCCTCAGTATATAAGGACAAACATTTTATAGTTAACAAAATGCTTAACTATGATAATATAATAATCTATATATTAAAAATTAAAAGATTAAATTTATTGAGTTTTATGGTAGAATGTGAAAATCAGCATTTTCAGGGCATCTTAAGTTCATTTAATAGGGCTATAGTTAATTCCTCAAAGACAGTGGGATTGGAGACCATGAGTTTTAGGGCTAGGTTTAATGGTAAACTTTACATCAAATTCAGAAACATTTATCCAAGATGTCCATTCCCACTCTGTTAGGGGGGAAATAGTTATTAAAATCTAGCATATTTTTGAGTTCTATTCCAGAAATAAGTGTCTTTCCTGACAGGCAGGTCTGCCTGGGCATATCAGGACTAACCCTGACCATTTAGCAAATAGTACCATATTAATACAAATTTATTACTGTTACGTCTTGGAATTCAATTGTAAAACTAAAGCAATAATAAACTACTGTCCAATTGAAATTAATTTAATGCCTTTCAAAATATCAAAGTAAGGGACTCTAATCCTCATCTGATGTTTTGACTGCTTTATTTGGTATGCATATTTCCTGGGAAATCAAATTTTATTTTTGCATTGCTAATCCATTTCATTTCAAGCTGTGTTTTGATTTTTCAAACCAGCAAACTTTCACATAGCTATCTAAATTTCTCATTTAGATGAATAACTATAAAATAAATCCTAATTCGAATATTCCTGAGCAAATCTTATTTTAGAATGCATCAAAATAGGAAGCAGTATTCCTGAAAGATTTAACTGCTGTGTTTTAGGAAAGGAAAGATTGTGCTGTGCACACCTTGGGGCAGGTCAGCCGGTAAAAAACCTCTTGGCTTTGCTGAAAGTTAGTGAAACAGATACTGCTTCACCTTCTTTCTTTATGTCAAATATAATATTGCCAATTTATTATTCATATATTCTTTTGGGAAGAGACCGTTCACATCTTTTATACCTTCCAAACATTTGCCAAATGAGAATATTCTAGTGATTTCTATGCATTTTAATTCATCTATGTGAAGCCTGAAAACATCTAGAACAAGGGAATTGAACTCACCCAGTTAATCAAAATTGATTGTTGAGGGCTTCCAGATTCTTTCTACTAACCTCTCACTCCTTGTGAAGGGATTTTATTGTCAGTAGTTAATATTTTATGGGAATGCTGTCAGCTTCTTACAGAGCCCAAAGGAGTTGTATATTTTTTCTGAAATAATCATAATTCCCATCAGTATGTTTAATGTCAGCACCTGTAGGATTCCTTTGATTTTTAAGGAGAAAAAAACATAAAGAATTCCAGACTCATCAAATAAGAATAACTGTGAATGCTTCAGGAAATTCCTATTTCTCTGGGTGAATGCTTGGGGACCAGAGGGACAGATATGCAATGGATGCCTCTCAGTGGTTTACAGGTTAACCTGTTTTTTTCTTTGCCTGTTGAACTGTGCCAGGAAAGAGAATTTCATGTGATAGCTTTGCACATAAACACAAGTAATTTAAACTAAGGCAGAATGACACACACACACATGCACAATTATTGTGGATAATGGTGTTCAGAAAATTATCCCACTAATTATAATATCTCTGCAAAATACTATACATGTCTCAAAATACAAGACCACAAAAGAGTCTTGGAATATGTTCTTTGTTACAGGCTTTACATCAACTGGAATCTCATCAGTTTGTTTTGCTAAGTACCACTTCTTTTTTATTCTTTTTGCTGAGAACTGTGAAAAGAAGCATGAAAATGACCTGTAAAGGCAAAGGGGCATTTGGGTTGATAATTAATCTTTACAAATGACAAGCAACTGATTTAATAGTGAAAAATTATTCAGTTAACTAATATGACTGACCTTTTAGCAAAATTGAATGAATCATCCAGTTTTGGCTTCAAACAAACTCAAGCACTAAGCATATATCAAATGTTTGATCTATTGTTGATTTTGCTATGAGAAATGTATGCTGGACCCTATTCAGCTTTGAAGATCTTAACAAATGTTTTCTTCTAAAAAGCATATGAACTCTTCACTTATCCGAAACTTCCTCCATCATCAGGTGTTTTTGTGTCAATCACTTGTCTATGTTTTATTAGAATCGGGTTTAAAAGAAGTTCTGTAATTGGTATTTGTTTCGCAGATAGAATATTGAAAATTTAAGATCTCACTATGAAGTTGAGATATGGTCGGGGGGGTTATTAAATTTGACTTTCTA